>NW_026294595.1:6636073-7836073 GCF_007827085.1 Peromyscus californicus insignis
TAAAAATCAGGATACTAATTAAGTCTGAATTTCAGATAAACATGAATTACTTTTCAAGGTATAATTTTTAATATATAATTATATACTTATACTACAAAAACACTCATTGTTTATCTGAAATTTAAATTGTAACTTTTTACAGGGGAGGTGACATGTGTTTATTTTATAATCTTTTTTTTTTTTTTTTTTTTTTGAGATGAGGTCTCACTGTTCAGTTCTGGCTGGCCTAGAACTCACTATGCAGACCAGACTGGCTTCAAACTCACAGAGGTCAACTGTCTCTGCCTCCTCAGTGCCCAGCTCTCCACTATTTTTATTTGCTGTTAGGTGACCCCCTGCGGCAGGACCCAGGGTGGACACCTTAAGGTCAGTTCAATCCAAAGGAAGATGGGGAGAAGGTAGGGAGCCTGCTTCTCCTCTTCTGACCTCAAGGTGTCGGTCCCTGAGAGACTGCTTCTGTGGAGGGGATTTCCTGCCTCACCGGGAGCAGCCCAGGTTGGAAGGCGGTGATGGAGCAGGCCTCACAGGCTGCGGCAGGGCGGCCCGGAAACACGGGTCCCAAGGGAGAGCAATGGAATTTCGCCCTGACCCAGCAGAGGAGGAAGAGGAAATGAGGCCCCTACACCTCGTCCTAAGGAATGTGCTGAGGGGAAGGGGGGCTGCGGAGGAGGGGCAGAGGAGGGGAGACTGTTTGGAAGTTTGTGTCTCCATCTTGTCGTGTTCACTTCCTGTTTTCTTGGAGATCAAAGATGGGCGCGGAGGGCCAGGCTTCACGTCCAGCTGACGCCAGTGCTGGGCATGGGGGCAGGCTGGCTCTTCCCGAACCCCAGGCGCCGGTGGCCCGAACGGCCTTTTCCACCTTTGTGGCTAGCTTGTCGGGCCCAAAGCCACCGGGGTCGGAGGAGGTGATTAGAGGGCCGCCCCACATCCTGTCAACACTGTCCCTCATCTCCATCTTGGGGAGAGAATTGGGACAGGTACAGGTGTCTGCTGGAGGAGCCCAGACCTTATCAGCTATCGCTCTAGTCCTATCTGCAATACACTAGGGACACCGGTGTGCTTGGAAGATGTTTCTGTTCAAAGCAAGTTCCTGGGAGCCGGGCCCAATATCCAACTCTGACTAGCTATGGCTTTGGGGAGTGATTTCAGCACTTGGGGCTTTTGTGTCCTTCCTGGTCTGTCCAGCGGCAATGAGAGAGGAGGCCACACAGCCCTGAAGGTTGCTGGAACACGTTGTAGGCAGGGCATATGGTGGGTCTCTCTGTCGTTTTCTTGCCTGCATTTGCTGTGGACGTTGACTGTTTAAGGGCTGGGGTGAAGTAGGAGGGCAGGGCAGTCACGGAGGTTTCCCTCACCCCACTAGACTCAAGGGTTGGTACCCTCTCCCATCATCAACTTCCCTTCTGATCCACCCCCACTCCAGCCCATTCTTAAGCATAGGCTGCTTGGCGGCCCCTGCCTAGATGGGAGACGGCACCCTGAAGGACAGGATACTTAGGTCAAGGTCATACATACATATGCCTGGCCTCTGGGTCTCTGACTCCTCTCCCCACATGACCCAGGATCTGGCCTACAGATCTCTGGACTTTCCCGCCCCCCTCCCCAGACTTCCAGGAACCCCAGTTCCTCTGGCACTGCCGGGCTGCCTGGGGCCGCCTCCTCCATGCCGTCAGCCAGCGCCAGCAGGAGAGGCCACAGGCCTGGCCATTATGTAATGATCAGATAACAGGCCAGCCTGGGAGATCAGATAAGAGGCCCATTTATTTTGGGGCCTTTTCGAACACTGGTTGCCCCCACCCCACAGACGAGAATGGGGAGACAGGAGGGACTGTGACGCCCGAGCCTGTCTCCAGCAGCCCAAGGCGGGCCCAGGCCAGCTGAAAACAATCCCCTGGCACCAAGGGAAATGCCGGGGCCTCCCGGGAACTGTTGGAGGAGGCGCCGCTGGGGGCCCAGAAGTCACCCTTGGCGAACTGGGTGACCCTGACCTCCTGAGTGAGAGTCTGGAGCATCCTCACACTTCCCTTCCTCACCTCCAAGCACAGAGCCTCACACAGCAGCCCCCATTCCACCCCTAACAGCTCTCCGAGGCCATCAAATAAGTCGCTCTGGAGCCAGAGGGCCTGGTCACCTCTCAGCCTCATCCTGAGCTTGCAGAGACCTACATTTCCTCTGTTTCCTCATTTGCAGGTCCAATACCCATCACAGAAGCTTCGTCATGCCTTTGTCTGGGGGCTTTGTGTGATTAAATTCCTTGGGTCCTTACAGCAGACCTTAGAGGTAGCCAGGTGGTTCTCATGCCCATTTTACAGGTAGTTAGGGAGGCTGAAGAATTTCTCTAGGAGACTCGGCGGCGGCTGCGGGGCCCAGCTTTAAAGTTCTAGCACCCAGCGTGTTCTTGGTGTGTCTATGGGAGACGGTCACTTCTGATGCGTCATGTACTGGGTACCCACAGGTGCTATGAATATCTGTGACACCGAGGAAGGTGCTTTCTAACAAAAGTCTTCTTCAGTCACCTCATCACCCACCCGGCCACCCTCTACTCCTTTCGGAGTCCAATGGCAGATGTCCCCATCCAGCTGTCCCCATCCAGCCAAGCCGTCGGCAACACACAACTCCCCTTGTATGTCTTTCCCATCGTTTCCCAACAGCCACAGGGTCAAATTCACACACTGCAGCCCAAAGTGGGGTCAACAGACAAAGAGGTTGACAAATGGTAAAGGTTCCCACCCTAATCACACCACCTTCCAGGCTCCGTTTCATGCCTTGGCATTATGATCTGTACAATGGGGCGGTGCGAACCCTACACCACCCTCAGAGTTGGTGCGCATTCCCAGGCTGTCACACTCACTGTGCTAAGCCACCTGCTGATGAATGGAGGTTGCCCAGGAAGTGCTTTGGTGGCCCTGTCTTCCCAGTCACTGAGGTAAACGTTCTCTCCAAAAGCACCTTGCTTCTTCTTGCCTTTGCCCTTCCTCAGATCAGTGCCCATCCTTTAAGATTTATTTGTTTTAGTTTTATGTACAAAAGTGTGCACCATGTGCATGCGATACCCAGAGAGGCCAGAAAAGGGCATCAGATCCCCTGGAACTGGAGTTATGGTATACTACCATGTGGCTACAGGGAACCAAATCTGGGTCCTCTACAAGAATAGCAAGTGCTGGTAACTGCTAAGCCATCTGTCTAGCCCCCAGTGGCCATCTTTTATTGACTACCTGACCAATTGTATTCAACTTTCAAAACTATTGTTAGCCTCTTCCTGAAACAGGCAGTGGTAGCACACACCTTTAATCCCAGCACTCGGGAGGCAGAGCCAGGCGGATCTCTGTGAGTTCAAGGCCAGCCTGGTCTACAGAGGGAGATCCAGGACAGCCAGGGTTACACAGAGAAACCCTGTCTCGAAAAACAAAAAGAAAGAAAGAAAGAAAGAAAGAAAGAAAGAAAGAAAGAAAGAAAGAAAGAAAAAGAGAGAGAGAGAAGGAAGGACCTCCTTTCTTAGGTTCATCGGGACCTGATGTCCCAGAGTCACAAGTGCTCAGGTGTGGACTTTGTTGCAGTCGTCTGTCTGTTTTGACAAGTTTGGGCTGTTTTGTTTCTAATTTATGTATGTAAGTGTGTGAGGTGTACATGTGAGGTTTGCAAGTGTGCTTGTGTGTGTATGTGTGTGAATTTATGTATGTAAGTGTGTGAGGTGTACATGTGAGGTTTGTACATGTGAGTGTGCTCGTGTGTGTGTGTGTGTGTGTGTGTGTGTGTGTGTGTGTGTGTGTGTGAAGCCAGTTAAACCGCGGTTGTTCCTCAGCGGCCACGCTCTTCTTTTCTGAGACACGCTCTTCACTAGCTGGGAGCTCTCTGAGACACTCAGCTGACTAGCCGGAGAGGCCCAGGGCTCCTCCTGTCTCCCCATTAGTACTGGGACTGCACGTGCCCAGAACCCCACCTGGCTGTTGTTTATTATTATTATGGTATGAGTTCTGGGCATTGAACTCAGGCCCTCGATGCTTGCATAGCAAATACTTTACTAGCTGAGCCATCTCTGAGCCTTGTTTTTTAAATTTTAAGACAGGGTCTCATTCTGTAACTTAGGCTGGCCTCAGTCTCACAGAGTTGTCCCCTGCGGTCTCTGCCTCCTGAGTGATGGGATTCGAGGGGTGTGTCACCATGGCTGGCCTGGGTTGTTGATGTTTTTTTTAAGATATATTTTTTATATTCTTTCTTTTTTAAAAAATGATTTATTTATTTTTAATTTATGTGCATTGGTATTTTGCCTGCAGTATATCTGTGTGAGAGTGTTGGATCCCCTGGAGGTAGAGTTACAGGCAATTGTGAACTGCCATGTGGGTGCTGGGAATTAAACCCAGGCCCGCCAGAAGAACAGCCATCTCTCCAGCCCTGAGATGTATTTATTTTGATCTGTATGAGTGTTTTATGTGTATGTGTGTGTACCAGGTCTGTGCCTGCTGCTCTCAGAGGTCAGAAGGAGTTAGATGCCCTAGAACTGGATTTACAGATGGTTGTGAGGCACCATGTGGGTGCTGGGAATAGAACCTGGGTCCCCGGAAAAACAAGTGTTCTTAACTGCTGAGCCATCTCTCCAACCTCTGGTTTTCTCTTTTTAGGATTCGTTTAAGTGTGTGTGTGTGTATGTGTGTGTGTGTGTGTGTGTGTGTGTGTGTGTGTGTGTGTGTGTGTGTGTACAGGTGCCTGCAGAAGCCAGAAGAGGCCACTGGGTCCCCTAGAGCTGGAGAAAAAGGCACTTGTGAGCTCTGTGACATCGGTTCTGGGAACCCAACCCATGTCCTGAGTGCCCTTAGCCCTGAGCCATCTCTCCGGTACTGGGGTGGTAGTTTTTTGAGGCGGGGGTTTCCTACAGCTCAGGCTGGCCTAGGACTCACTGTGGGTCTGGAGCTTATGCTGGATTCCTGCTTCTCTCGCCTCAGTCTCCCCCACCGGGCTGCAGCTGTTGACTTGTAACCGTCTGCACTCCCAGAGGACAGCACACGGACAGCCTGGTTCACCACGTCCCTGGCATTCCTCTGGGCTCGGGTGGGCCCGAACACACATTTGTGCAGAAGTTTTAAGGTTTATCCCTAACTTGCTGCTTCCCTTCTACTGTTCTGGGACTCAGTTTCCCTCTGGGGTTTGAGAGACGCCCTGAGGTTCTCTCTGGGATAAATGCAAGAAGGCGGGACACTGTCAGCAGCGGCAGGGTCCCAGGGTCATATCTAAAAGGGAAGGCCATCTCAGGGCCAGGACAAAGGGCCAAGTCCCTGAAATGAGGGGATCAAGCTACAGGAAGATGCTTGTCGCTCCCTTGAGGTAGCTCATAGAAAGAACTGTTCCAAGGTTTGGGGTCCCGGCTATGCACTCTAGCCTGTGTTCCTTGCTCTTATCTCCTAGACCCCAGTCTTCTCATCGGTAACAAAGGGGTGATCGGAGCTAAATCTGAGGGTATGAGCAACATGCCTCGAGCAGTGCCGTGCTGGTACACAGCACACTCCCAATAAATGTCAGCTGACACACTCAGCACCCCATTTATGCACCGGTGGAGTGAAGTGCATTTACTCCGGGGTGAGGGCCCCTCAACCTGCAGGACTGCTGCCCCAAAGCCTGATCTGGAGGCGGAGGTGGAGCCCCAAACTAGGCACCCATCCTTCTAAGTCTCCCACACCTAGTCACCAGAGTGCAGAGAGGAGGCTGAAGCAGGAGGACAGCCCGGGGTAGAAATTAGGACCTGTCACTTACTGAGAACCTGGACATCCTCATCTGTACACGGGCCTGGTACACCAAGAACACAGGACAGGCGACCCCTCACCCCGATCTGCCCGAGGCCCTGGAGCGCATGGAGCAGGCCTGTCCTCCAAGGCCCCAGCACTGGTCCACATGTGACCCGGAGCAAGTCCTCTGTCCCTCTGTCTCTCTGACTGAGGTGAGAGAGAAACTTCTTCTTTTTTCCTTTTAACATTTAAGATTTATTATTTATGTGTATGTGTGTGTGTGCTTACATGAGTTTATGTACACTACATGCATGTGTTCATGTGGCTATGGATGCCAGCACAGGATTCCCTGGAACTGGAGTTTCAGGTGGTTGTGATGTGAGTAAACTGGGTGTGGAGGGAGAATCTTTGTGGCCATGTATCCATAGGTCCCAGGGAGCCACTGTCCTGGCTAATGCAGTTCTTGCCCATCCCCCTTTCCTTCTGAGAGGTTCTGGAATGTGGCTTCAAAGTCATGGGGAGTTGTGTCTCTGCCCTGTGTCACCAGCCCCTACTGCAGAGTCCCAGATCCCCACCCAGGTGGTCAGCAGCATGGGGGCTCCAGGTCATACTCTGCTCCAGCCCCCGGCAAACCACCACCTACAGTCTAGAGACACCACTCAACCTTAGACGAGGCTCAGGCCACAAGTGCCAGAAGCTTCCAAGTGAAATTAACCAAAATACAGAGAAAGGTAGCTGCCCCAAACTGGAACAAAATGAGACACCATTTAAATATTCAACAAGGGGCTCACTGTTCAAACGATGGCGCAGGCGTGGGACAGAATATTCCAGAACTGCAAACGATGATTTTAGAGTCTAAGTGACATGAAAATAATATGGCACATAAGAAGGGTCCACAAGACTCTCACACGTTCATCTGAAGGATCAAAATTACCTTGCAAAGCCCAGAAGGCTTTAGAGCTGCTAATAGTCCTGGGAGTGGTTTTTTGTTTTTGTTTTTTTCAGTACTGAGGATTGAACCTGAAATATTCTAGAAAAATGTTCTGCCACTGAGTGACATTCCAGCCTTAATCAGTGTGTGTGTGTGTGTGTGTGTGTGTGTGTGTGTGTGTGTGTGTGTGTTGTCCGTCCACCACAGCATGCAAAGGTCAGAGGACAACACATGACTCCCTCCACCATGTGGATTCTGGGATCAAACTCAGGTTGTCAGCCTTGGCAGCAAGCCTTTATCCGCTGAGTAGTTGTGTCAGCCCATTGACCTAAGATTTTTAAAGATTATTTCCCCACCCTCTCTCTCTCCCCCACTCCATTCCCTTCCTCTCTCTCTCTTTGTTCTCTTGAGACAGGTCCTTATTTAGTCCAGCCTTGACCTTGATGTGAGCTCAAATTTCTGATCCTGCCTCTGCCTCCCGAGTGCTGATATTACAGGTGTGTCCACCGTGAGTCCCCCTCCCCTCTCCCCCTCTCCTCTCTCCCCCTCCCCTCTCTCCCCCTCTCCTCTCTCCCCTTCTCCTTTGTTCTCTTCTTTGCAGAGCCTTAGGCCCCTGCTAAGCATGGCTCTGCCACAGAGCCATATCCCAGCACCCCTCACTCATCTGTTTTCTTTGAGGAGCAAACACATGGTTCAGCGGCCTCTTTTTTGTATTGTTTTGTTTTTTCGAGCTGCTCTTTAAGAATCTCCATCTACATGCATGTTCTTTAAAGCGATTCCAGGGCTGGAGAGGTGGCTCAGTGGTTAAGAGCACTTGTTGCTCTTCTAGAGGAAGCATTCCTGGCACCGACCTGGAGGCTCACAACTGTCTGTACCTCCCTGGGCACACAGCTATACACGCAGGTAAAACAATTATACACAAAAAATAACTAAACAAGTGAATCCAGGAAGAAGAATTTGTCTTAGCCCTCTCGAGAAAATCCCACACTGGAAAACAGTCACACTGAGTGCACATCCTTCCAGAATCTTCTCTGTGCAAACCTCAGCATCACTGATTTATTAGTAGAAATGGATGGCTGTTTAGGGTCCTAACTGTATGTTCTATACATCTGTGTCATAGCAAATGGATTCCCTGGTTTTGTGGTTGCTGCTGGACAGCATTCTGTGACATCCTGACTTCTTCAATGAGACCCCTATTGAGGGACATTTGGGTGGAATCTGGTTGTTGGGGTTTATTACAGGTACTCACGGGCCACACGTCCTTACAGAGGTGACAAGTAACTCTCTAGGGTTGACTTTTCTAAAAAATTATTTATTTAACTTTATTTTGTGTGCATTGGTGTGAAGGTGTCAGATGCCCTGGAATTGGAGTGACAGACAATTGTGACCTGCCATGTGGGTGCTGGGAATTGAATCCAGGTCCTCTGGAAGAGCAGCCAGTGCTCTTAACCACTAAGCCATTTCTCCAGCCCCAACTTTTTCTTTTAAGACCAAATATTACTATGTAGTCCAGGCTGGCCTTGAACTCACTATGTATCTAAGCTGGCCAGGAACTCATGTGGATACTACAGCCTCAGCCTTCCAAGTGCTGAGATTACAACTGTGTGTCACCACACCCAGCTTAGGCTGACTTTGGAAACTGAGGTGTGAGAGTAAAAAGTTATACACAAGTTATAACTTTAGAAAATTCTACTGAGTTGTGTCCCAGAAGGCTGGGTCCAGTTTTGCCCCTCCATCCTGAGGGGATGTATACAAATGGCTGCCACCCCCATCCACTGAGTTCTGTGTGCTAGGCAGCCAGGGCTACATATTGAGACCTTTTCTCAAGAAACAAAATAAAAATATGTTGTGTGTGTGTGTGTGTGTGTGTGTGTGTGTGTATGAATGTAAATGTGTGTAATTTTTTTTTAAACTCAGGACCTTCCATATGACAGGCAAGAGCTCTACCACTGAGCTACACACCCAGGAAATAACTATCAGAACTCACTACTTCCTAATTATTTTACTCACTTTACATCATCCACAGTCCAGTGGTTCCCAACCTCCCTAATGCTGACACTTTAATACAACTCTTCATGCTGTGGTGACCCCCAACCACAAAGTTATTTCATTGCTACTTCATAACTGTACTTTTACTACTGTTATGAATCATGATGTAAATGTCAGATAGACAGGGTATCTGATATGTGACCCCTATGGGCTCGAGACCCACAGGTTGAGAACTGCTGCTCTCAGACCCTTGAGGGTGTCTATGCCTCGGGTCTATAGGGGAGAGAGGCGATTGCTGTGTGCCACTGAATTCTAGTTTCCAAATAAGAACTGAGGGTTAGTGGATTGAAATCAGCCCTGAGGGAATATTCGTACCACTGTCATCGGCCTACCTAAAGTCTGGAAGGTTACCTAGACTCTGACACCTCATCTTCCACACTACAAGTCAGACCCTAAAGGTCTTGCATGTCTCCCAAAGCCAGAGGAAGAGCACCTGGAGTCCTGACCCAGGCTGGGGTCAGGCTCTGTTATAGTAGGTGGACTTGGAGGGTCAGAGTCTCCATTTTCTCTTCTGGGAAATAGAGTGATCATGGCAACCATCTTGCAGGGTCACATGTGGTCAGAGTAAGGATTCTGGGGGCCACAGGCATAGAGTCAAATCCCTGCAAAGTCACTCAGTGTCTCTAGACTCAATTTCCGGTTGACCAATGAGGTGGTGACAGATTTCCCATCACTTACAGACTTTAAGATGCAGGGTGGCCCCATCTCCTCCTGACACTCCGGCCTCCTGGCAGCCCACTCCAATCCTTGGACAAGCCCCTGAATCTGCAGGTGGGCAGGTAGCTGTCTACAGGTAGGGGTGACCGAGGAGCAGGCCCCACTGAGACCGACCGTGAGTGAGACTGGGGTCTGGGGTCCTCACCACCCCTCCTGAGGTCACTTTTAATTGTTAGCCTGACTGAGAAGACCCACAGAACCCCTAAATGAGCCTGTGTCCTTCTTGAGATGGGGAACAGAGGCAGGGCAGAGCATGTGGCCCTTGTGGGTTCAGCGGGGTTCCGGGAATGGGGCAAAGCCCGGGAAAAGTGGGAAGACTTGAAGTTGGTAACTCTTTGGACAAATGATGTCAACATAAGCCTTTACTACAGCACCCCACCCCCACCCCCGGCTCAGAGGTCTCGAAGTCATCCCCCAAGATGACACCAGGAATTAAGAAGGTCAAAGTTGGATCCAGGACCTGACTTTCTCCTGTGCCCCCTCCTGAACTTCCTCAAATGGGAAGCTCAGAGAAGGGAAGGAGCGCTCCCAGCGATGTACAGCATTCTGGCTCCTGGCCTTCTTGACCGCTGAACCAGCAGGTGCCAGGGCTAAAGCGAACAGCTTATCCCGCCAGACTTTTAACGCTTAAGTCTGGTGTCCTGTGAAATCTTTCGGTCCCACTGAGTTGAAAGAGCTGGTGATCCCTCTCCTGCCTCCTACCACCCTGGAGGTGGCTTTACTAGCTACGAGCTCAGGACACAGGATTAAGACCTGGAACACCCAGGGCCTGGTCTGGGCTGTGTCCCCAACCGTGGGCGCTGGACACTTACTTGTGGGCACGAAGCTGTAGATGGCCAGCAGCAGGGTAATGGCCAGAGGGAGCATGCCACGGTCCATGCTGTCCACCTGGGAGTCTCTGCGCTGGGCCTTATCCGGTGTCCAGAGGCAGGGCTGCGGGTGGGCGCCGGGGCCGGCGTGGGTTCGCACGGGGACCCGAAGGGAGCAGGCGGCCGGAGCGACCACGTCCCTGCTCCAGCCTTCTGAGGTGGCGGCTGAGAAGTCAGGAGAAGTGAGCTCGAGACTCACAGCAGGGCAGGGGTCTCTAGCTGACTGGATGGTGGGAAAGAGACACTGGGCTCTTTTGAACAGCAGCCGGCAGCGGTCCTGGCCTGGGGACCGAACGCAGATGGAGGTAGGGGTCTGACCGTCCTCGGCAGGGAGCTCAGCTCATCCAGCCCGGCCCAGAGAGGCAGGAAATGCGCTTCCTTAGAGAAGGGGCCGGGCCAGGCTGCCTGCCAGGCGGGTAGAGGAAGTGCCACTGGCTTTGTCGCTGGGTGGGGGGCCCTGGGATGGGGGAGGCAGGGTGATGGGAGGGCCCAGTCGGCAGACCTCCTTCCATGCACCTCGCCCTCCACCTACCCTTGCCAAGGCTAGCCGGTGAGCGTACATCTGGGAACCTGACAGGGGTCAAGTTCTGGATGAAACCCCAGTAACTCAGGTTCCTTCTACAAATGAGGAAAGTCGTGATGGACCAAGAGAGATGGTGCCTGGGATTCTAGCTGGCCCGTCCCAGCATCAATCCAGAAGCATTACTCTTGGCTGTGCCTCTGTGTTACAGACAGGGAAATTAAGGCCCAGCATGAGGAAGACATATTCCCAGGTTAGCATAGGGCAGCTGAGACTGTACTCGCTGGGCCCGGAGAGGGTCACAGAGACCCTCAGGGCCCACACAGTTCCAAAGGCACAGAACATACAGTTGACTTTGGTGGCACACACCTCTAGTCCCTGCCCCATGGAGGCCAAGACAGGAGGGCTGTGAGTTGGGGGGAAGCCTGGGCTATACATAGTGAGACCTGTCTTCAAGGAGGGACAGGCAGAGACTTTCATGGCATCTCTGAAGTCAGATGGCCTTGGGTTTGGATCTGGTTTGCTTATTTCCAGACCTGGGGCTGAGTCCTTAACCTCAGTTCCCTGTTTGTGATACAGCTGTGTCCTCTGCCCCAGGCTCTTGGGAGACTTTCTGAGGACCAGATGCTAGCTAGCTACAGTTCTGAGCCCTGGGCCAGGTCCCGCAGAAGCTGCTTGCCAATCCATGCTCCCTCAGCTAAGGTGACAATCCCAGAATGCCCCGTGCTCATTTTGCAAATAGTAAACACAAAAATGTGTGCTACCATGTTCCTAGGTGGCATTTAGAGTCAAGCCCAGGAAAACTTAGAGACAAAAGCCTGAACTACCTGGAGAGGTGTCGGGGACCAGGGGAGTACAGACGCTGGCAGCCAGCGGAGGCCAAGAAAGGACCAGGTGCCTAAGGCACCAACGTAGGGAGAACCTGGGTCATCCCGGGGCAATAGCAAAGATGTAGAGAGGTGAAGAAGCCCATCTCTGGGGGCGAACACAGGGATTCTCTCTCAGAAGCTGGAGATGCGACCTCTGGAGTGTAGCCTGGGGTCTCAGGTCTGGCCCCCAGGTGCCCTCCGGTGTTCCGCCTCAGTGACCAGGCCAGGCCGGCAGTTGGTCTCTGCAGGGGCTGACGTGAAGCAGGGAGTGTGGAGTGGGTCCTGGAAGCAGGCTGGAGGAAGGTCAGCTTTCTCTCACCCAGGCAAGCATGGGAGAGACCTAGCTCACCAGGCGTCTTGGGGGTGACAGGCTCTGCCCTTCCCTTCAGCCGTGGAGATAGCAGATAGACACCGGGACTCCAGAAGGCAGAATGGGGGTGGTGGCAGGTGGGGTGGTGGCAGGGTGGCTGTGAGCTGTTCTCTACATGCCCTAACAGAATCTGTTTTGGGGACAGTCAGCCCAGCCCTGGGACTAAACTCCACACCAGGGCCCACCCTGGGCGTTCACCTTATCAGTACCAAATTGTCACCATTGACAAGAAGTCTACTCCTTTGGGCTTTGTTTTACACAGGTGGAGACCAGCTTGCTAAGGAGCGCAAAGTGGGCACCTTGTGACTTCCTGCTCTCTACCCGGCTCCATGCCGGCTGCAACATCTGAGCTGGTAGCCTGAGGGGGCAGCCGGTACAAAGACTCACAGGGTGAGATGACAGCCAGGGGACCCTCTGGACCCCCAGATCAAGGCTTTGTGCCCCAGGCCCTTCAGAGACGGGCTGGCCCGCCCCTCCAGGCTTCTTAACCTCTCCACGGGCACCCTGCAGTCTCAGGGTGCTCCAGTCACTTCCTGCTTCCCTACCTTAGCCTGGGCTCGGTTCCGTAGCCTTGTTTTGTTTTTCAGTTTTGAAACAGGGTCTCACTGTGTAGCCTGGCTGTCCTGGAACTAGCTTTGGAGACCAGGCTGGCCTCAACTCATAAAGATCTACCTGCCTCTACCTCCCGAGTGCAGGGATTAAAGATGTGGCCACCATGCCTGGCTCTCAAGGACCCTTTTAAAGGCCCTTCCCAAGCCATCTGTACTGCACACCCATCTCCGTTTAGATCATAAAAAAGACCCAGTGTCTTCTCCAGAAAACAGGGGAGGCTCCAGGCTGGCACAGAGGGGGATCTGTGGAGCGGCAGATAATGGGGGTCACCTATAATCCCAGCTCTTCACAGGCAGGAGGATGACCACAAGTTTGAGGCCAGCCTAATCTACACAACAAGGTCTAGGCTGCTCTAGCAAGACCCTGTCTCAAAACACCGGAAAGGAAAGGAAAAGGCAGAGGGGCCTGCAAGATGGCTCAGGGAATCGAAGGGCTTGCCACTAAGCCTGACCACCCGAGTTTGATTCCTGGGGCCTACATGAAGAAAGGAAGGAATTGACTCCCCAAAACTGTCCTCTGACCTCCACATGTATGTCCCCATACACACACATATAAAAACACAATAAGTAAAGAAATGAAATGTAATTTAAAAATGTAAAAAGACTAGAACCAGGGAAAGGAAGCCTACCCATAGGCTTTAGGGGGCCTGACCAGAGACCTTGAGGGAATGAAGAGTGTGGAGCCACCAGGTCTGGAAGCTTTGAGCACAGAAGGGTCCCTGCCAACTCGAAGTCTGGGTGGTACCTCAATGCCCAGTGCACATCACTAAAAGTCCCAGGAGGGCAGGGACTTTGATGGCCTCAGCTGCTTTGTCCCTTCACAGAGCCAAGGGACTTGGTTTCTTTCTTTCCTTTTTTTTTTTTTTTTTTTTTTTTTCCCGAGACAGGGTTTCTCTGTGTAGCTCTGGCTGTCCTGGAACTAACTCACTGTGTAGACCAGGCTGGCCTCGAACTCAGAGGTCCACCTGCTCTGCCTCCAGAGTACTGGGATTAAAGGTGTGCGCCACCACCACCCAGTGGGACTTTGTTACTTAAGATACTATTCTTGCCGGGCGGTGGTGGCGCACGCCTTTAATCCCAGCACTCGGGAGGCAGAGCCAGGCGGATCTCTGTGAGTTCGAGGCCAGCCTGGTCTCCAAAGCGAGTTCCAGGAAAGGCGCAAAGCTACACAGAGAAACCCTGTCTCGAAAAACCAAAAAAAAAAAAAAAAAAAAAAAAAAAAAAAAGATACTATTCTTTTTCTGTCAGGATGGAGAAAGCTGGCTTTCAATTTGCAATCCCCCTGCCTTAGACTCCTAAGTGTTCAGCACTGTGCACAGCAAGATAAATTTATTGAAACCCTGAGGTGCCCTGGAAGCCAAGGTGGGACTGAGGAGTGTAGAATGGGGAAACTGAGGCACAGAGGCAAAAGACTTGCTTCTGATCTCTAGGATACAGACCAGTTGTGGGCTGGTTCTTCTGTCCCCAGCAGCTCGGTGATCCCAGCACCGTGCACAGATTGAGCAAACTGGTTTGCTTCCAGCACGCTCTCTCCCTCTGGGGACATATCCACCTTCCTACTCCCTGGCTCCCGAAGGACGGACAAGGTTAAGAGAGAAGGGTACATCCTTTGGCTTTGTCCCCCAAAGGCTGACCCCCACATCAGAGGTCTCTCTCCCCTGAAGATCATGACCTAGGCAGGGTCCATCCTACAATGCCCAGGCACTGGGTCCCTCTCCTCACCCATCAGGCCAAGCAGTCATCTGCACGGGGTGAGAGTTTCCTGCCCCCACCTGTATTCATATACCCCTCACTGCAGTCTCTCGAAGCTGTCCCTTGGGAGCCAGCCATCTGTTTCCTGCCCTGATCCCAATGCAGATGTTCTTAGGTCCCTCCTGTGCATACTCCAGGAGACACTTGGCCCCCGGCCAGGCCCTGTGCATGGCCCCCACAGCAGGCTCCATCTTCCTCCTGGCCGGGCCAGAAGGCCTGAGCAGCAAGCAGGAAGGGATGAAGCACGTCTACCTTGGCCCCTGGCCACAAAAAGGAATGTCAGGCGGCCCCTAAGGACCCCAAGGCGGCTGCGAGTCTCCAGCACCGGCCAGCATCCAGGAGCTGTTGATCTCAAACAGCAGGCCAGGTCTGCTCAGCATGGGGAGGGGAGTGCTAGGCCAGGAGTCTGGGTACCTGACTCTGCCCCATGCCAGCCAGGGAGGCTCAGCAAGGCTTTTCTACTTTCAGGGTCCCAGCGTCTTCAGCTGCACAGTGGGAAGGCAGCCAGCTAGCCCCTGGGGATTCAAAGAGCAAGACAAGGATGAGAAGCTCCTCCACTCACCAGCTTACCAGGCCCAGCGCCAAATGCCGCTCCGCAGCTCATTCTCACTTTACGATGGAAGACACAAAAGGCCCAGATGCACAAGGACACAGGGCTGGAGAGACAGAGGGTGTGTAGGGCTGGACTCTCTTAGAGAGGCAGAGGATATGCAAATTTCAGCCTGTTGGTGTTCCCTTGTTTCTAGAACCTTCTGTCCTGGTTTCCTTCCTACATTCCAGATCACCTTATCTGTCTCCTACTGGTTCCTCTTCAGCCTCTCAGACTTGACCCTTGAACCCCTTCCCTTTTCTGTTCACTCTTACTTCCAAATCAGGATTTCTCAGACCTTGGTGACCAATGACATCATGTTCTAGCCCAGTGACAAGCCTCCTGGGAGACTTGGGCTCAGGTAAGGAGGGGGCGGACCTCTGTGAGCTTGTCTGTGCCCGTGACTACAGTGCCCTGGAATAGCATGTGTCCTGTGCTGTTTCCACAAGCTGCTGGACTTCTGTGCCCATCAACGGGTCCTGACCATAAAACCACGTGCTGGGCTCTTCCTAGTCTGAGGGCTGAGGTGGAAGTCTCTCCAAGTAGAGACACTCAGCTGGGCATGGTGGTACAGGCCTACAGTCATAGCTAGTGCTCAAGACACAGGTGATCCTCCATGAGTTCGAGGTCAGCCTAGTCTGCACATTGTCTCAAAAAGCCAAGCCAGGGAGTGCAGAGATGACTCCGAGGTTAAGAGAACTTGCTGCTCTTGCTGAGGAGCCTGGTTTGGTTCCCAATGGCTAACACATTCCTCTAACTCCAAATCAAGGGATCTAACACCTTTTTCTGGCCTCCGGAAAAGGCATACACATGGTGCACATATACACACACAGGCAAAAACATCAGACACATAAAGAAAAAGCATTTTTTAAAATAAGAAAGCCAAACTAGGAGGCACAGGGGACAGGACACTTGGAGCCAAGCCTGGTGACTTGAGTCTGGTCCTCAGAACCTACATAATGGAGGGAATAACTCCTATAAGTTGTTCTCTGATCCTCATAAGAATGACACGGCATTTACACACACACACACACA
Organism: Peromyscus californicus insignis; assembly: GCF_007827085.1. Lineage (NCBI taxonomy): Eukaryota > Metazoa > Chordata > Mammalia > Rodentia > Cricetidae > Peromyscus > Peromyscus californicus. The sequence goes on from NW_026294595.1 coordinate 6,652,103, forward strand.
CACACACACACACACACACACACGCACGCACACACATATACACTTACACACACATGCACTCACATATACATTTACACACACATGCACTCACACACTCACAAACGTACACTCACAAACACACACACATACACTCACAAACACACACTCATACACACATACACTCACAAACACACACACTCACAAAGTGTTTTAAAAAGCCAAACTGGATCTGGGGTGTAACTCAGTGGACAGTGTGCTAATTGAGGAAGCACATGTTTGCAATCTCAGGACTCAGCAGGCTGAGGCAGGAGGATCAGTTCAAGTTCATCCTCGACTACACAGTGAATACCAGGTTAGCCTGGGTTCTATGAGGCTTTATTTAAATAAACAAACCCAAACCACATTAATCTGACAGACCTACACTTCCTCAGCATCTCTGGGGACTGTTTCGCATGCTTCCCCAGTTCAGAACTGGAAAAATTCTGTTCCCAGTGGAGCTATGCAGACAAAGAGCTTTCCATGCCTGGCGGACACGAGCCCCCCCCTCCCCCAGGACTCTCCCCAGCTCTGAGTCCCTGTACCCCAGCAGGGTTCTAATCGGTCTCATAAACTGCCCGCCTCAGTCTCTCTTGTCACTCCCAGCAGGCCTCCCTCATGACCCCGGGACTGTCAGAAACAGACTGTCACCCAGCCCTCTGCAAGTATTCCCTCCGGGAACACCGAGGTCATCTCCGTACTGAGTTCTGCTTCCTTCTTCCTTCCCAGCCCTTTCTCCTGTGACCGCGGAGGCCGCTTCATCCTTGCTTCACCTGGCAACCATCGCACTCCGAATTGAAAAGCCGAGACTTCTCAAAGGACACAATGAGCACCCCTTACCTTTCCTTCGGCCTCCCGTTCTTCTCCCTGCTCCTTGTTCACACCACCCCAGCGACACTGGCTCTGTTTCTCGAATGTGCCGAGCGAAATGTTTCTTTGTCACTGGGGACCACAAGCTTTTCTCCCCTCCTCAGGCTCCTCTCAAACAGCACATGGTCAGCAAGGCTTCCCTGACCATTCCTTTGAACATTTACTTAATTTATGTATATGTGCGTGTGCCTGGGTGCACCTATATGTACCACATATGTGCAGTGTCCAAGGTGAAGAGGCATTGGATCTCCTGGAACTGGAGTTACAAATGGTGTGAGCCACCAATTGAAATTCAGGTCCTCTGCAAGAACAGCCAGTGCTCTTAACCACTGAGCCATCTCCCCAGCCCTGAACATCCCTTTTAAAATGGCCTCTCCTGATGGCTTAGCCTATAAGAACACTGGCTGCTCATCCAGAGGACCTAAGTCCAGCCCTTCATGGCAGCTCACAACCATCTGTGACTTAAGTTCCTGGGAATCCAAAGTCCTCTTCTGGCCTCTTCGGGCACCAGGCATGTTCATGGTGCACAAGATATGTTCACAGGTGAAACATCTGTACATATAAAATAAAATGCCTCTCTCCAACGAACAATGGGCTTTCAGGCCACTAATAAGGTTGTCCTTCCCCATCAAGAGCAGAAGTGTCCTGAGGTCAAGAGCTATGCTGTTTCTTTCTTTTCTTTCTTCCTCTCTCTCTCTCTTTCTTTCTTTATTTTTTTTAAGACCAGTTTTCTTGTTTGTTTTTTTGAGACCGGGTTTCTCTCTGTGTATCCAGATTTTCTGGCACTCACTTTGTAAACCAGGCTGGCCTCAAACTCAGAGATCCACCTGCCTCTGCCTCCTGAGTGCTGGGATTAAAGACATGCGCCACCATCGCCTAGATCAATTTGTATTATTTTTAATTATGTGGAGGTGTGTGTGTATGTGTCTGCATGTTGGTATGTACTCATGTATGCTCACGCATGCAGTGCCCAAGGAGGCCAGGGGCATCGGATCTCCTGGAGCTGGGGATAGGGATGGTTGTGAGCTGCCCGATGTGGGTGCTGGGAACAGCAGACATTCCAGACACCCCAGAGGATGGACCTTGTCACGTGCTCGCACAGTGCCAGGTCTCCTAAGTGAGAGGCCGAGACCCCAGGGTGTGGGTGTGGAGGCCTAGGGACAGTCTCTCCCAGCGAGAGCACAACTCTCCCCAAACGCAGCTGCTCCCAGGGTCAGAGTATCTGCATTAGAAGAACAAACTCCTTCCAAGTCACTGTCTGTCTGTCCAGCAGGAGCCACATAGACCTTCCTGTGGCAACCTGTGCCCCAAGATCTGAAGTCTCAGTGGGCCTGTAACCCCAGCACTCAGGAGAATTTTGAGTTCCAGGCCAGCATGGGCTACATAGAAAGAACCTGTTTCAGAAAAAAATCAAGAGTAGATTCTTCCCGAATCCTTAATTTTCTTAACTCTTCTGACAATTTAAGCAGCTTAGATATATGTTTATGAAGACATTTTTTTTCATATATATGAAAAACTCACTAGAACCATCCAGGAGGCTGAGGGCACCCCTGAGCAGGGCTCCAGAATCTCTGAACTATGTGTTCTGAGTTTGTAGAGGGGAAACTGAGGCCAGAGAGAGGGACTTGACACCAAGGGAGAGTAACAACTGCTGGAAAGGCAGGTTAAGTTTGCTGCTGTGTGACCTGGGGGAAGCTCAGCAACCTCTCTGGGCCTACTTCCCCAGCAAGGAACAGTCTGCTGTGTTTTATATATGCAGAAGGGTTCCTGGCCCCCGGCCCTCTGAACACCCCCACCATGGAGCCGCCAGGCCTTCCTGTTTACTCGAGGCCCCTCTCAGGGCTGGGAGGCGACAGCCTTGGCCTCCTCTGCTCCCGCTTCCTTCCTCTCCCACTTCAGTGCCTCCGGCCCAGGCGCTCAGGGGGCCCTGAGGCCAAGACATGGGGGTGCAGTCCAGGGGAGGCATCTGAGGCCACCACCCCACCAATGCCTTCTGTGGAGTATGCCCTCTCTGAGACTCTACGGGTATAGGGGCATTAATCTTACAATTAATCCTACAGTCCCCCAGGTCGCAGTGAGCAGCTGCCAGGACCGTCCCTAGAGACCAGGAGACAATGACAGCATCGGTGACTTTCGGTTGCCTGCCACACCCTCGCTATTCTAGCAGTGACTCCAAAGAAGACCCTGAGCCCCGCCAGCAGGCTAGCGCCTTCCTCAGACCTCTGTGGAGCTGGTTTCCCTGAGCTGATTGCAGCGTGACCTGAGGGCCAGCTGCCTGGAGGCCACCCCTGCACTGGACCTGCTGTGTTTTATTTTACTTATTTATTTTGAGACAAGGTCTCATGTAACCCAGGCTGGCCTCAAACTTGCTATGTAGCTGAGGATGTCCTTAAATTTCTGATCCTTCTGCTACAGTAACAGGTGGGCACCATGTCTAGTTTACACAGTGCTCAAAGTCAAACCCGGAGCTTTCTGTGTGCTAGACAAGCACTCAAGCACTCTACCCACCGGCTACATCCCCAGCCCTAGACCTGATTTAAAAAAAAAAAAAAGACTTTTTATTTGTGTGTGTGTGTGTGTGTGTGTGTGTGTGTGTGTGTGTGTGTGTGTGTGAATGTGTGCACCCTTCTGGAATCCAGAAGAGGGCTTAGTGTCCCATGGAACTAGAGTTTCAAGCAGTTGTAAGCCCTTATCCCCATTCCCACGTGGGTCCCTGGAACAGAAGCACGGGCTCTTAGCCACTGAGCCATCTCTCCAGGCCCCAGTTTAGGCTTTTCTTTTAGACAGGGTGGCACCGTTGTAGCCCTGGCTGATCTTGAGCTCATGACGATCCTCCTGCCTCAGCCTCCCAAGGACTGGGTTTACAGACCTTCTTGCCTGGACGTAAACCTCCACAAGCCCCACCTACAAGGACCCCTGTCCGTACAGCTCAGCTAGAACGCGTCCATCTTTCCAGCTAGCTGTAGGTGTGCAGGAAGAGCAGTGCAGAGGAGGAGCCAGAGGAGCACCTCGAAGGAGGAATTCCAGCAGGACAGCTGTCCTAGCAGACCAAAGAGAAACCGGGGCAGAGCTGTCCTCAAAGGAGAGGGTCTGTCCCAGCTGGAGCTCAGTGGCAGAGCACCTGCCTAGTGTGATCATGAGGTCCTGCAGGACCTCCATCCCTGGCACCAGTCCTCAGAAAATTGATGGCTAAATGCAATGTGTGGTCCAGCATCACACCCTGGCTTCAGCAAGCCAGCTCCGAGGAAGTTTAGGGAGAAATGGGAAGTCACACGAGGAATTGACTGGATGACAGCGGGGACCCTGCGGCTGCCACAATAGGCTACGGGTGTTCAAGACAATGTCCTGGTTCTTCCAAGACATCCTCATGTTATATTTTAGGAAGAAGTTTCTTCAGTGGCTCAGTTCCTGTAAAACATGTTGGCAGTTGTGTGCGGTGACACCTGCCTGTGACCTCAGAGCTTGGGAGGTGGAGGAAGGAGGGTTGAGCCTGGGAGTTCAAGATCAGTCTAACAACACAGCAAGCCTCAGCTTAAAAGAGTGACTTTTAGGCAGGGTGTGGTGGCACAGGCCTTTAATACCATCATTCCAGAGGCAGGGGCAGGCAGATTTCTATGAGTTCGAGGCCAGCCTGTTCTGCATTGTGAGTTCCAGGTCAGCCAGGGCTCTATAACCAGACCTTGTCTCAAAACAAATAAGAAATGACTTTCCCCCTGTATCTATGACTTTCTTGTCCTTACAGCGTAATGACACATACTTACTGTCTAATGAATTATGAGTGATCTAGAGACCACACAGAGTATACTGGAAAGTATATGTAGGTTCTATTTCTAGCTTGTTTATTTATTTATTATGATAGCAGGGAGTAGAGCTTGAGAAGGAGTCTCACTCTGTTGCCTAGGCTACTTGGAGATGCTTAGGTACACCTGCCTGGCTTGAGTTCTCAATGATCCCCTGTTTCTGCATCCTGAATGCTGGGATTACAGGTGTGAGCTGCCATACCCAGCTTTTTTTTAATGTATATCAATTCTTACATCATAATCCAAGCTGGACTCCATCAACTTGTGGCAATCCTCCTGCTTTGTGATATAAGCTACCAGGCCAGCAATTAACCCCACCCCCACTGTGGGAGCCCGTTTTTAGGTTCCTCGTGGCTTTACCCAGCAGGTCCGCATAGAGAGGATGATTAGGACCACGGGCCTGAGTGCAGGTGTCTGAGATGGTCTGCACTTGACTGTGCTGGGGGAGGAGGTCTTTTGCTCCACCCCTTGGCGTCTCTATAAAAACCCTGGGGCAGAGACAGTCGGGCCGTTGGAAAAGGTTCCAGGCCCTCTCCTGTATTTTCTATCTGTTCATCTCCACAATCTAAATCCTTCTATCTTATATTTTCTGCTGCTCGCACTCAAGAAAACTCTGGGGAGTTTTGGGGTTGGTGGGTAAACGCCCCACAGAATGGTGCCATGAACAGGGACTAAAGACAAATGAACAAGGACTAAAGACAAACAGGGACTATAGAAAAAGGAAAATAATAGTTTTATTACAGTTTTTGGCGAAAGTGCTGAGTCAGCCCTGCCAGTGGAAAGGCATGCCGGTGTTATGGAAAATATATATTTATATATATATATATATATATATATTATTGAGGGGTAGGGGTTTTATCTTCGAGAGAAAAGGAAAACGGACTGGAAGGATGTCCGATGCTGCAGCGAAATTCTCTTCTGTCAAAATTTTCTATCTTCTATCCCTTTCTCAACTTCTGTGAAAAATAAGTATAAGATATAGGGTAGTAATATAGTGTAGGAAAAACTTAGAAGTGTAAGATCATGTAGAAAAAAGGCAACTAGACAGAAAAACTTCAATCTTCTAACTTTGGGGGCTATAAATGCAAACTGGGAAAAAAAATCTTTCTTTGGGCTTTATGGGTAGTAAAAAAGCTCTTCTTTGAGCTTATGGGGAAGAAAGTTTCCTATGGAAGCTTTTGACCTGGGGACAGCTGAAATGCTAAGTCCAAGCGGCAGGAGAAACTGTTTTTTCCGAGGCAAAAATGGGGCTGTAAAAAGCCAAAAAGTTTAAAGCTCAGAAGTTTTGGGAAAAGTTGGTCTTTCTCTCTTGGGGGAAAACCTTTCTCTTAAACTAAAAGCTTTTCTTAGAAAATTTGAGGGGAAAATCTCTCTAAAAAGCTTTAATCTTTCTCAACAGCTCTTAAAAACTAAAGCCTTTCAGAACTCTCTCAGAAGGACAAATTAGAATCACCTGAAGATATTAGTATGGGGACCACCTGTGATTAGCTCTAAGGGAAAACAACAAACCTCTTAAGAAAGCAAAACCTCTCCAAGTTCTTTCAAGCTTTAAAAATCCTCCCTGCAATACAGGAGGCAGGGATGGAGTTCCTAAAAACCTCTACTAAGCTCTGTCTCAAGCTAGTAAAAGGCAGTGGGTCAGAGTCCCCTGAGGGAAACACTCGGGAGAGTGTGGGTAAAGAGATCGAGAGCCCAAAAGGGCAGGAAACTACCTGAGAAAAGCAAAAAAGCCAAGCTTTTCAGTTACAGCCAGCTGAGGCATCAAGGGTTTTGTTTCTGAGTGAGCTATGAAAAGGTGCTCCTAATCTTCCTAACGCAAAGATCCCCTGAAGCAATGCAAACTGTTAGCATTGTATCCTTGATTCTGACCAAAAACTAAGAAGCAACTGGCCAGCGTCTCTGAATTGGAGTGCATTTCGGGGATACTAGGGTTCCTACAGTTGTAAACTTCCTGGAGCACAGCTGAGGCAGGAAGGTGCAGAACCCAGGGGAAGATTGCTAATGAACAAAGCTAAAGCCAGTGGGAACGGCACAGTTGTCCACTTTCCTACAAGTCCCGGGTTGATAGGTCCACAGCTGCAAAAAGAAATCTGAGAAAAAGCTTTCCTATCAGAGTAAGGACCCTTCTGGGAAAACAGTAAAGCTGAACTGTGTCTGAAGCAGTTGAGCTGCTGAGCCAGAACGCTGTCTGGGGAAAGAGCCCAGCCAGGGCAGAACAGAACTATCCAGGAGTAAAGCTTTCTTTTCTGTCAGAGAAAGCATCTCTTTGAGAAAAGCTTTGTTTCAACTGACTCCCAGTGAGATGGAGTGTAGCCCTGAGGGGTGACTGCCTCTGGCATAAGCTCTGTCCTTGAGCACCCAGACAAGCAAATGCAACCCACTGGGGGACTGGGCCAGGTGAAGGCCTGATGAGGCAAAGCACCTGTCCTAATGGGAGTTTAGAGAGGGCAAAAAACCTCCCTTGCTAAGCTTGATTTATGAACACAAACCACAGACCCCAAAACAAGCGGACAAAAAGCCCCTACCTTCAGAAACAAAAAAGCTGCCATTTTAGTGTCGGAAACTCTTTCTGGGATAGAGGGGATAAACTGAGACCAAACTGGAAACTGTCAGGGAGAGAAAGACTCTGAAGAAACAGAAGGGACAGATTCCTCCCCAGAAAATGCATGACCTGAGAAAGCTGCTAGAGTTTGAGGCAGATTGGGGGGAAGAAAGCCCCTACCTCCAAAGGCAGCTAGCAGAGGAACAGAGCAGCCTGAGATATCTGAAGCTCTGCATCTGGGGGGAAAGGAACAAGCAAAATGAGAATAAAATCAGTGGGAGAAAATCTCTGAAGGAGCTATGGAAAAGCTCTGTTGTAAATACTTGTTTTTCACTGACTGGCTAAGCAAACACAAGCCCCGAGGAAAGTTGCTATCAGAAATTGTCCACCTCAATGCACGCTAAGGAAGCAGGTGCAGTTCTGATTCGGGGGCCAGTGTCAAATGAAGGAGAGACACCTGCTAAAGCCAGCTGAGGAGAGAACAGAAATATCCCAATGTGCCATAGCTGAAAATGTAAAATGCTTGTCCAAATCTCCCGTTGCAAAAGCAAAAAACTTTGTTCAAATCTCCCGGGCAAGAATTTGTAAGCAAGTCTGGTAAAAGAGAACCAGTTAACTCTCAGACCCGAAAAGACTATGGGAAATGAAGTCCATAAACTTGCTTGCAACAAAGAACTGATATAAGGGAAATGCATTCTGGGAAAGGTAGTTTTTCCGCTAAAGATGGCGACATTGCCCTGAAACACTTTTGTCAGCTCGAAAATACGTTCATGGTAAACTTTAAAATACAGCTTTTAAAAGAATAAGGAGGAAAATTGTCTAAGAGTTTAAGTGTCAGTTCCAATGAAAAATTGAAAGGATATGGAACTAGGTGCTTCGTGGTTGGGGCTCCGTTGGTAAAATGCCTATTTACCCTATTAACTTTGGGGTGTGGCTTCGTCCCAGAATGTTACAGTCCCCTAGCAACAAGTAACAATTCTATAAAGACAACACTCACTAAATCCCTGTGTTTTATAGCAAAGCTGACTATAAACTCTAAACTTTAGAAACGATGTACGTACTTCCTGTCTAGTTAAGAGAATCTAATAGAGGTGATGATGATTAAGAGTAAGAAGCAGAAAAAGATGAAAATAAGATGAGTTTGTAGAAATTATTCTCTTGTTAGATCTGTGTTAAGAAATCTTTGGGTGTTTGCTAAATTATATATATGCTAATGATAGCACTATATAAGTTTGTAAAATAGATCTATAGAGTTCCTTTAAGAATATAAGCTTGCGCCTTTAATCCCAGCACTCGGGAGGCAGAGGCAGGTGGATCTCTGTGAGTTCGAGGCCAGCCTGGTCTACAGAGCGAGATCCAGGAAAGGCGCAAAGCTACACAGAGAAACCCTGTCTCGAAAAACCAAAAAAAAAAAAAAAGAATATAAGCTTGCAAGAAGTATTTAAGGTAGTCTTAAGACATGTAGTAATAAGCTTGTAAGATGCTAGTTGGAAATGTAAGTTTAAATAAGAAATAAAATGGAATAATATAAGTATATAAGAAGTAATAAGAAATATATTTGCTAAAGTAGTTCTATAGTTTCCTTAAAGAGAATAAATAAGTAGATGTTAATGTTATATGTGAGTTAGTAAAAATGTGTAAATGTTGAGTGTGAGTTTATGCTTAAGCACATGTTATATGTGAGTTTGTGAAAGTGTAAATATTGAGTGTGAATCTATGCTTAATGTATATGGTGAAAGAACCTGAGACACAGAAGGTAGGGTCCTAGTAGACTGCAAAGTAGGCAGTCTGAATGGTTTCAAAAGCTCCAGAAGCCGCTGAGAAGCTAAGAATGGCGGACGCCAGAACAAGGCATCCACAGCTGAGATCCATGGAAAATCAACGCAACATAGAAAAACCTGAGCTAACATCAAAAACGGTGCGGTTTAGAATACTACTGTACCTAAAAAGGTCTCTGTCTGTGAGAACAAAAGTTGTTAACTGCAAGAAGTTTTGGTTTGTAAAATGTCTCCTCATATTTGGAAGTGAAAGCCTGATACCAGAATTTATTTCTTGTTTGAACTTTTTTTTGGGGGGTTTTTTTCGAGACAGGGTTTCTGTGTGTAGCTTTGCGCCTTTTCCTGGAACTCACTTGGTAGTCCAGGCTGGCCTCGAACTCACAGAGATCTGCCTGGCTCTGCCTCCGAGTGCTGGGATTAAAGGCATGCGCCACCACCGCCCGGCTTGTTTGAACTTTTTGAACTTAAAATGAGATAAAACTACAAAACGACTTTGGTTATGGATTTCTTCATATTTGGAAGGCTAGTACCAGAATTTATCATTTGAATTTTGGGACTTAAGAAATGAAATGAACAATAGAGATTTCATTGCAATTGGACAATTGAGTTTACTTATAGTATTGACCTAGGAACTGTTTTCTGGAATTGGGTTAAAAATGGAACTGTTTAAATGAAGAAATTTATTGTTTCTACCTTGACTCAAGATGCAGTTTTGTGTATGCATATATGCTGGTGATTCATGTATTGTGTTAAAAATGCAATTGTTTTGTGCAACTGCTAATGTAAAAATGGAATTACGTACAGAACTGGTTTTGTGTTACAAATGGAACTGTTTAAATGGAAAAGTTTGGGTTTTCTAACTAGGCTTGAGATTTTGCTTAAAAAATTATAAAGAAAAGGAAGAGTTAATATTCCTTAGTCTAATTTAAAAAATTGTTTGAGTGGATTAATGTCATGTTTTGTTAGTAAGAAATGCAAATAGGGTATACTAAGAGACTACTTTTAAAGTGTAAAGAGTTTTATTAAGAAACTGCTTTTGAAGCTGGGCGGTGGTGGCGCACGCCTTTAATCCCAGCACTCGGAGGCAGAGCCAGGTGGATCTCTGTGAGTTCGAGGCCAGCCTGGGCTACCAAGTGAGTTCCAGGAAAGGCGCAAAGCTACACGGAGAAACCCTGTCTCGAAAAACAAAAAACAAAAAACAAAAACAAAAACAAAAACAAAACTGCTTTTGGATGTTTTGCTAAAAGTTTTCAAAGTATTAATGGTTAGATTGAGAATATTGCTTTTCAATATGGGTTTGTAGGAATTGTATAAGTTTGGGTTTTTTCTAACTAGGTTTGAGATTTTGTTTAAAAAATTACAAGCTGTGCGGTGGTGGCGCACGCCTTTAATCCCAGCACTCGGGAGGCAGAGCCAGGAGGATCTCTGTGAGTTCGAGGCCAGCCTGGGCTACCAAGTGAGTTCCAGGAAAAGGCGCAAAGCTACACAGAGAAACCCTGTCTCGAAAAAACCAAAAAAATAAAATAAAATAAAAAATTATAAAGAAAAGGAGGAGTTATGAGTGAATTAAGGTTGAATTATGTTTGCAGAAATTATGTTTAACCTATTGGTATTAATGCACCCTGGTTTTGTGGAGTTAAGGAAATATTTAAGTTTGATGTGAATACATCGAAGTTTTTCCTATGTTCTGTTAGCAAGAAAATTCAAATGATTAAGAGTTAAAATTATAAGACTGAGAAAACTGTTGACTAATATAGCACCATATATGCTAATTCAAATGGTTCCGTTAAGTTTGCTTTGAGTTGTAAGATTGGGAGAATTGTGACTATGTATAGCAATATTTATGTTAACCTGTTAATGGTAATGATGAAGCTAAGGGATTCTTTAAGTTTGCACTTGCAGTAAGTTTTTGGTTTAGAAAGGGCTGACTACAGAAAGACTGCTGTAGTCACCTTGGACCTAATTCAAAAGAGAAATGCCATCTATATCATCCTCTACTCCCATACTGGGAGGTGTAACAGCTACGGAGATTGATGTAAGCCATTAATAGTTATTTTTTATATATTAAGAAAGGGGGACCTGTGGGAGCCCGTTTTCGGGTTCCTCGTGGCTTTACCCAGCAGGTCCGCATAGAGAGGATGATTAGGACCACGGGCCTGAGTGCAGGTGTCTGAGATGGTCTGCACTTGGCTGTGCTGGGGGAGGAGGTCTTTTGCTCCACCGCTTGGCGTCTCTATAAAAACCCTGAGGCAGAGACAGGGCCCGTTGGAAAAGGTTCCAGGCCCTCTCGAGGCTATCCTTTATTTTCTGTTTATCTCCGCAATATTCTCCGCAATATAAATCCTATCTAATATTTCCTGCTGCTCACACAAGAAAACTCTGGGGAGCTGTGGGGTTGGTGGGTAAATGCCCCACACCCCACACCCCACCATGTAGGAGCACAGGCCGGTGCCTCATGTCTAGCTCCTGCGGCATTTTACATGAGGGACTTAGGTATGCTGAGTTCTGGGAATGTTCAAGGGTCCTGGAACTAGGTCCCCTCAGGTTCTAATGGACAAAGTGACCATTGTGGTGTAGAGCTTTCTGGTTTGATCAGCCAGGTTTTCATAAACTGGGACCCATATGAATTAATTGAGCTATAATTAACACATAAAGACAGTGGGGGGTTTTCAGACCTTTTCCTCCAACTTTCTCCTCTCCCATGCATTTTCTGTTCACTCCTATGCTGACCTTAAGACAACCATGTTCATTCAGCAGGGATGTGAGTGGGAGTCCCTGTAAGAGTGTCTGCACAATTATATGTATGGCATAGCGTGTGTGTGTGTGTGTGTGTGTGTGTGTGTGTGCGCGCGCGCGCGCGCATGGCATTGGGGTGAGTTGTTACAGAGTGATGTGACCCTTCCACTTTCCTAAAGTCAACATGGAGGACAGAGGAGCAGGTGTAGAGACCTCACCCCCAAACCCTGGCCTGACAGAAGCCTGTGCCTGGTGATGGCTGCCCTCTTCCTCCTAACGTTCATCTGTTTGAAGTTCTTCAATCCACTCACTTTTATAACTGAAATACCTTTATTTTAAATAGACGATGCAAAAGGAAAGGTGGCCCCACTGGCAGGAAACAGAGGGACCCAGCACCGTCACCCCCAGGGGCAGGTGTCCCTGGGGCACTTGTGGCAGCTGGCTACAGGCTATCTGGGCCTAGAGGGGAAGTCACTAGTGATGGGGTCAGGGGTCAAGGACAAGTGAGCACCAACAGAGCCTTCCTATGTGAGAAGAGGTGCCAGCTGTTCTGGGGATCCCTGGGTGTCCTCTCCAGGTTCCAGGTCTGGCGCTCAAGCTCACATCCATGTCTATGACAGCTCACACTCCTCGATCAGTATGTTCTTGTCCTAACACTGAGGCTAAGGGTTGGGACACATAACAGAACCAGTTTTAGAAATGGAAACAGCTCAAAGGGTGGTGAGACCTGGCAGGGCCATACCAGGGGGGGCTCTGAGTCTCCTCCCCAGGAAGGCCACCCCTGTGCATCTCAACTTCCCACCTAGCTGTATGGCCGCCACACAGCTGCCACCTGGCAGCCACACGGCCCCAGCTGGTGTGCCCATGCCCTTTGCCCACTGCAGCCGAGGCCCCAGTCAGGCACAGAAAACCTGCTCAACTGGGGACGTAGCTCCATCTGTAGTGCTGGCATGGTGTACACAAGTCCATGAGACTGATCCCCGGCACCCCATAACCCAGGAGTGGTAGCAGAACACAGCTGAAATCTCAGCACTCCGGCGGGACAAGTGGAGGCAGGAGGATCAAGGTTGCCCTCAGTTACATAGCAGTGTGAGGCCAGCTTGAGACGCACGAGATGCTGTCTAAAGAAAAAAAAAAAAAAAAAAAAATCGGGGGCTGGAGAGATGGCTCAGCAGTTAAGAGCACTGGCTGTTCTTCCAGAGGTCCTGAGTTCAATTCCCAGCAACCACATGGTGGCTCACAGCCATCTGTAATAGATCTGGGGCCCTCTTCTGGCCTGCAGGGATACATGCAGACATTACACTGTATACATAATAAATAAATAAATCTTTAAAAAAAAAAAAAAAAGAAAAAAAGAAAAAAAAAATCAAGAAAATATAAAACTCACTCCAGAGAGATGGAGGTTTAGAGGCAAAGCCATTCAGCAAGGCTATGAGGAAGGGGCCGAGTTTCAGAGCCCAGGAGCCGTCTGTCTGTCAACCCAGGGGCCCCTAGGCCTGACACAGCTTGGCTCAGGAAAGGCCTAGGATCCCAGCAGACAGCTGGGCTGAGGCACAGGCAAGGACGGGCAGGCAGTGCTGGAGCCTCAGCTGTGGTGGCATGAATCACCTCAATAGGAAGCAAAGAAGAGGGAGTGAGCCCAAACGTCCTTGGCAATTCCTTTAGTGCTCGCATGTCCATGGAACAGGATAAAGTGGCTTCCTGTGTCTGTGCACAGCCCGGCAGGGTGGAGGCGCTGGGCTTGAGCCAGGCTGCCTGGGGTCAGGGGGCAAGGGTGGGGCAAGCTGGGAGCTGGCCAAGGGCTCCAGTTACTTCAGGGAGTCCAGGTAGGTGCAGACCTGGGAGAAGACAGAGTCCACCTCACCTTCGGCATTGACCTGTGGGGATATGGACGATGAGAGCAGGATGCCATGGCCGAATCCTCACAACCCCACTGCAATAGCTACTCACTGAACAGGGGGAAAAGGAGAAACTGAGGCAGAGGGAGAGGGCTGGCCTAAGGTCCTACCATAAGGTCCCCACCTTGCGCACAATGCCGCGCTTCTCATAGAAGGAGATGACAGGCTCTGTGGCCTGGTAATAGGTCTCCAGCCTCTTCTTGATGGTCTCCTCATTGTCATCCACACGGCCACTGGTCTCCCCTCGCTTCAGGAGTCGTTGGGTCATGGTATCGGCGCCCGCATCCACATACAGCAGCAGTGTGGGCTGTCCAATCTGTAGGGTGGACATGGCGTCAGTGGACCATTCCTGGTTCCACCTCTGCAGCCCTACACGAGACCCATTCAGGACGTCAGGCCCTTCCCCAAGGCAGCCAGAGGGCCTTCCTAAAACAGTGACCCCCGTCACTCCTCTGTTCAAACCTCTTCCACAGCTTTCTAGAACCTCCAAGAGAAAGCCCCAAATCCTTACCAGCTTGAGAGCAACTGTGTGTCATGCCCCCGCCCCCTTCCCTCAGCCAAGATGGGAGCTGAGGCCTGGATAAGACTTGACTGACAAAGGAACCAGAGAGGAACAGGGTGGAGACTGTTAAGGAAATCTGAATGATGTCACTGGTATAAGCCACTCATCACAAAGATGGCTTGGAGAGGTGTAAGGAATAAGGCCTGGCAGACCCAGACCTCAGTTCAGCTACCAGTGCCTCTCCACAGTGTCCCCTGCCCAGGCTGGGCCCTGCACTCAAGCTGACAATGGCTACCCTTCCCTTTCTAGACTACACCATTCCTCGGAGGGGGGAGCCTGGCACAGGCTAGGCTGGGCTCGTGCAGGAAGGAGGACTCTGGGTCTTCCTGGAACAGAGGGAGGGAAAGTCACCCTTCTCCGTATAGCCTTGGCCTGGGTTGGGACTTCTCCACAGCCTCAGAGCTCTGTCCTTCAGAGCCCAGCCGAGTCAGTCCCCCAGAGGTCTCAAGCAGCTGTCATAGACTGTCACTCACAGCTCCTCTCCTGCCTCCGTCCAACCAAGTAACCTTGGGGCCGGCTACTGGCCCTCTGAGTTTGGTGTCTGCCTCCTGGGTAGTTGAGGATTTAGGGTGATAAGCATCAGCTACCTTCAGGTAGGAGTGATATGCCACCTGCTGACCATGGACAGTTTACCAGGTTCTGCTCTTACAGAAGACTGTGAATAGCAAAGGTCAGACCAAGGCTGCCACCCCCCGACCATCAGCCATCAGGTGCCGACATCTGCTGAGTCCACAGGACCAAACACAGCAGACTGTATCCATACTTTGGAAGGAGGTAGTGAGGCTATGGTAACACCTAAATCTCTGGGCAGTGCATCCCTGGCTGGAGCCTCAGTTTCCCAGTCTGGAAATGGGCACCTAGGCTGAGGAGTGGGTCCTGGACCCTGCCCACCCCAAAGCAGCTCTGGGCATTTTAGCCCGCGAGACCAGCCTCTTCAGGCCCACCCCTCCTCCTTTAATACAGTTCTGGCACCCCCTAGTGTCAAGATCTGAGAACTTCGGTTACTTGGATGCCCAGAGGACGCCACCAAGCCCTGGGTGAAGCCTTGGCAGCTCCAAAGAGCACTGATGGGCTATTATGATAGGACTGACGGGCACTTTCATTTGCTGGAGGTGGCCCTGAGGGTTGCAGGTGACCTCACACAGCTGGGGAAATGGGGAAAGACAAAGCATGCTTCAGCGTAGCTGCAGGCTCTGTGGCCTCAACTCCCATTTCACAGATTGGTAAGCTAAGGCTCAGGACAAGGCAAGCACCGTCCTGAGGTCTTTCAGAATCTTAGGGGTTGTGACATACAGTCTCCTGCTCTGACTGGGACTCACAGAGGTGGGCAGGAGTGAGGCTGGAGATGCTCTCTCCCCAGCCCACCAGGATGCCCAGTTGTCTCTCCGCCGCACCCTTGTCACCCCGCCCCCGGGCACTCAGCACCTACAGCTCCACAGTCCCCTGTGTGGCTTTATATGGTATAAATGTATGCAAATATGTGTCAGCATGTGAATTAACATGCATGTACCCCTGTAGTGCGTGCTACATCCAGAGCACACATGTGCATGTGTGTGCAGTGCACCCAGCCTTATGCATGTGTATGCATCCTACGTTACCTATTGTGTGTGTGGGTGTGGATCACGTGCACAAACGTCGATCACGTGCACAAACGTCTGTCTGTGCACATGTGTGTTTGGGGAGGTGTCACTCTATAGATCTGTTTTCCTGGTGGACAGAGGCTTTCGGAAACTTAGGACTGTCATTCTTGATGCCAACTCTCCCCAGACAGAACTCAGGAGGTTAAGAGACTGGGATGGCAACCCTGTGGCACCTCCTGGGGGGCTGGACCCCAGGTGTTGGTCACCTCTGGCCTTCCTGTCCTCCTCTTCTGGGGGTTCACCAGAGGAACAGCAGCCTGTGATCCAGTTCATATTGTCGCCTCCCTCGGCTCCCCGGCTTGGCCCTCCCGTTGCTGGCCCGCCCTAGCAGAACTTCCCAGCTCTCTGTGCTGGGAAAAGAACATGGACCCTCTCCCTGGCAGCAAGGTTCCAGCCAGTGTCGAACACCCTTCTTCCATGTCATGCCCGGTCACTCTGACCCCGTCTTCTGTTCCCCCAACAGCGGCTTTACCTTTCCAACACGGCCAGTGCTGCTGGCCGACCCTTGGACTGTGCGTTTATGGGATGGCAAGCCCCACAAGGACGAAGCCTCTCAAATCCTCATGCCTTCCCACCCTCACCCTGTAGCCTCGGCCTCCATCCCTTCTTCCTTCTCAGCTGCAGCCCAGGCCCTGGGCAGCAACCAATCAAGGGCCTCTTACCCGCTGTTCAAACTCCTCCCCCTGCTTCACTTCCCTGGGGTAGCCGTCAATCAAGAAGCCCTTGGAAGAATCCACTTTGGCCATCATGGCATCCTTGAGCATGTCCAGCACCGTCTCCTGTTGTACAGCACAGGGGGGTCCTGAGCCTTCTCTCCCGCGCCCTGGGGCCTTGGCTTAGGCGGGGCCCACCCAAGCTGTCCTCTTTCCTGGAGCATGTGAGTCCCAGAAAGCCACTCTCTCCAGGGTGCCAGGAAAGGTCCTGAGCCTGAGGATACAGCTCCTGCAGGTCTTCCTGTTCCCACCCTCACCAAGCCCAGGGTCTTCGGGAGGGGACAGATGGGGACACATTTGGCTTATGATTCTAAGCATGACATAGAATGGAGAGGTAAAGCATGCGGGGTAAAGAAGGGGACCAGTGGGTCAGCAGGATGGCTCAGTGGGTAAGGACATTTGCCACCAAGCCTGATGGCCAGAGTCTGATCCCCAGGACCCACAAGGTGGAAGGAGAGACCCGATTCCTTCGAGCTGTCCTCTGACTGCCATACGGGTGCTGTGGAACATGCACACTCCTCCCAATAAACTAATAAAATAAGAGAAGGGGGCCACTGCAGTATAAAGTAAGGGGTCTGAGCTCAAGGCTGGGGAGTCAGGGAGGCCTGAGTGCTGACAGGGAAGATCATTCCAGCCATAAAGGAGTGTGGTTGAGCTAGAAAGCCAAGGCACTAGGGGATGGAGAGTGGGAGGCAGGGTCTTAGGAATTTCTGGAAGCAACTTTTGGCCGAGGGCCATGGGGAACCACAACAGGTTTCTGAGGTCGAGAGGGCCCTGGGGGTCACCCTTGGCAGTATACCACAGGCTTTGCTGGCTGACCCCCAGGGCCTCAGGCTCAGCCTCCACCATCCCCCACCCCAGTCCCCACCAGAGCCCCTCACCAGTGGCACCAGCTGCCCCTTCTCCATGATGGATGACAGCATCTTGCCCCTCTCCGATCCCGAGCTGACTTCTGCTCGCAGCAGGTCCCCAGTGGAGAGATGGGTGAAGCCATATTTCTCCACAATCTTCTCACACTGGGTGCCCTTTCCTGAGCCAGGCCCGCCTGCAAGGACCCATGCATTCAGAAACCCCAGAAAATGAAGCCCCGGGAAGGACAGGGGTCCCTCAATGAGAGAAAATCAGAGTTCAAAGAAGAGCCCCACAGGCCTTTAATCCCAGCACTTGAGGGGCAGAGGCAGGCAAATCTGAGTTTGAGGGAAGCCTGGTCTACAGAGTGAGTTCCAGGACAGCCAGGATTATGTAGAAAGACTGTCTCCCCCAAAAAAGAGCCCCAGGCCCAGACTCCTGCAGGCCAGGCGCCTGCTCAGACCCTCCCTGCCTGCCCACCACGTGCTTGCCTACAACTCACCCACTACAAAGATGATCTTGGCTTTCTTCAGCTTCTCTGTGGAGAGAACAGGGAAGCAGGGCTCAGTCACTAGCTAGACAAGCACACAGACACCTCTGTAACCCAGGCTTGCACAGAGTGAGCAGGGATGGGCACAGGGTGTTCTGGACCCACCCAGACAAAGCCTGAAGGCTAAAAACTCAGCTAAGAACTCAAGAGGTTAAGAGACTGGGATGGCAACCCTGTGGCACCTCCTGGGGGGGCTGGACCCCAGGTGTTGGTCACCTCTGGCCTTCCTGTCTTCTTCTCGGGGTTCACCAGCCGAACAGCAGCCTGTGATCCTGTTCATATTGTCGCCTCCCTCGGCTCCCTGGCTCGGCCCTCCCGTTGCTGGCCCGCCCCAGCAGTACTAACGTGGAGCTGACAACCACAACGTATGTTGCCATAGAGATGGTTGCCAGGGAGGAGGCCTGTGGGCAAATGGAACTCTTACTCAGACAAGGAGGTAAGCAGAATTCCCAGACTGCCTCCGTAGAAGCCACAGCCCTGGTGGCCTGGGGTGCAGCTGGGCGGCAGAGTAGCAGGAGTGACACTCTGGGTCCCATACCTGATGCTTTGCAAAAGAACTTCGCCACCCAGGGGGAGAGGGAAACTGAGGCCCACAGAGGGAGGGGCTTACCCAAGGGACATCTGAACCCAAACTAGAACCCGGGTCTTTCTCCTGGGTTTCCTCCCCTTAGGGAAATGGAGCTGGGCAGGGGCCTGAGCAAGAAGCAGCCGCTTCACTGTCCTTGGCCCAGGAGGAGGTGGCATTGATGGCTGCTGGGGGCAAGAGGCTTGAGGAACTGTCGGGGAAGTGGCTAAGGCTCAGAGAGGCAGCTAAGGGGCAGACTGGTGACCAGCGGCTTTAGAACCACCCAGGCAGAGGCCCAGTGCCAGGGAATGGTGCTGCCAGAAGCCAGAGCCCACCCACTCCAGGCACTCTGCCCACATCCCAGAGCACAGGAGCCAGGAAGACTCAAGACTTTAGGGTCCACCCCACTAGGAGACAGGGACACTGAGTCCCACATGTGCCCGCCCCACCCCCACACTCCAGCTTGGCAGCTGATACCGTTGGGATGCACTGCACAGCCCCATCCCTAGCATCCTCCTCCCCCAAAAAGGGCAGGCTTGGCTATAAATACTAGTAGAGGTGAGCTCTGGGGCCCCAGAAGCCTGAGAGGCCTTGCATATTTGGTTTAGAAGCCAGGAATATCTTGACAGGCCAGAGGAGGAACCCTGGGGCTTCCTCCAACCCTTCTAGACAATCCCTGTGAGAGCCCACCCCTTAATACATAGGCATTCTGAAGCCAGGAGGGGAGTTCATACCTTCCATCCTGCTGAGGTCTGGGAGCTAGATCCGCACTCTGTAAGACACAGGCAGGGGTGAGGGAGTCTCCTGCCACTAAGCCCCACCCACAGGAGCGGCAGGTAAGTGCCAGGTTCCAACACGCAATCTCCAAAGCACCGAGAGGCCAAGAGGGGAGATGAACGTCCAGGAGGCAGAGTGACCTTGGAAAAGTCACCTTCCTGCTGGCTTTTACTGCCTGTCACCCTCCAGTGAGTGTGTGCGCCTTGGTCTGTTGGAGGCCCCTGGGTAGAGGTCACAGAGGGGTATGAACAGCAATATGGAGTCTACCAAGAGGCCCTAGTACATGGGCCAGGTGCCTTGACAACGCTCCCCGGGGCACGGGAATGCTGGCAGGGGTGTCCTGCTTTCTTGCCTGGGGACAAGACCCGGAGACACTCCTGGAGCACAACCCTTTACAGTTTGTTTTGTTCTGTTCAAGACAGGGGTCATTCGCTGTAGCTGGCATCAAACTAACAGCAACCCTCTCGCCTCAGCCTCTCCGGCGCTGGAGCTGCAGGAATGTTTATCACACCTGGCTCTTTGTGGTTTGTTTTGTTGTTTTTAATTTCATGTGTATGAGTGTTTGCCTGCATGTATCTAAGTGTACCATGTGCACACAGTCCATGAAGAGGCCACAAAGGTGTGCTGGATTCTTTGGAACTAGAGTTACAGGTGGTTGCGAGCTACCATGTAGGTGTTAGAAACAGAACCCAGGTCCTTTGGAAGAGCAGCAAGTGCTCTTAGCTGCTGAGCCATCTCTCCAGCCCTTTTCCAGTTTTTAAACTGAAGGCGGGCCAAGTCCACCTCGCCCAAAGCCCTCCTACTCACCCCATGGAGGACTTGCGTCACTGTCCCCAGCTCACCCATCCTTTCTCCACAGTTCCCAAACTCTCCAGCCTCTTTAGAACTATTTCCTCACTCCCTACCTGTCCCACCATCTCAAGACTGTCAACACCATTCTTGTCAGCCTTCTGCCCTGGTACACACTTCTCTCCTCTCACCCTGGCTTCAGGCCCCCCCCCCCCCCCCCCCCCCGCTTCCCACCTCTATAGTCAGTCCTACGTCAGCATGCATGCTCCCCACAACCCATCCCAACTCTGCCCTGCACATGCTATCCCTACATTCTTTTCTCCAGCCTTTCTCCAACCTAGACCATAGCCTGCCCTCCCCCCGGGAGCCCCCCCACACACACACACACACCAAGCAATGGACAGATGTATTTCCTTAGCAAGCAACAATTATGTGACCCTTCTGCTCATAGCCTTCCATGTATTGTCCTCTTGGCTCCCTAAACCAGACTTGAACCTCTCAACCTCGCTGGCAGGGCCTAGGCAATCTGACCCTTGCTTCTCATCTGCTGCAATGTTGCCCCCACTCACCCACCCACCTGCCCACAGGCCTTTGAAGCGCTACACCCAATTCTTGGGATGTCTTTCTCCAATGCTACTGGAGACCTCAGCTCAAGCCTCGCCTCCTTCAGGATGCCTTCCTAGACTCCCCGCAACAATCCCACAGGTGTTCTCTCCGAACTTCTGGTTGCAAGGCACCCAGCATAAAGTGCTAGACTATTCTCTTGCACCATGGGCCTTATTCCTGGCCCTGATTGGGCCTGGCAGGAGATGAGCCCTGGACTAGGACCCTCATTCCATCATGCCCGCCACTTGGGGAGGGGATAGGCTTGGAGAGAAAGGCAGACTAGCCCCAGCTTCTGGCTGGGGTCAAGCTCAGGCCTGGTGCCCCAAACCAGACAAGGACCTTGAGCGACTTTGCATGGATACACGGCCTGAGCTGCAGCCTCCAGGCCTGCCGAGTGTTCAGAAGGAGGCGCGCAGCTGCCTGGCCCCTCGGCAGCTGCCCAGGGGAGGAGGAGTGTCCCAGGCTCTGGACAGCCACCAGGATGTCCTAGGAAGTCACTCCACTCCACCTACCCCACCCCCTCCTGGTAACCTAAGCCCCCCTGCCTCACAGACACCTGCTACTTCTTTGGTCTAAAATAACTTAGGTCATGAGGAGGCTTCCAGGAAGCCAGGGGTCCCAGACAGACTAAGGTTACAGAGTAAGCAGTCGGGCCTTATAAGGCTCCCTGGGCCAGGGCCCCAGCGACTCCTAATATGACTGAGTGGTCTTCCAGGTGGTTCAGGGGGCAGAGGCTCCAAGGGATAAGCATCTCCCATCTCAAGGCCTGGCTGTCTGAGATGCACGCTAACAGAAGCCTCACAGACTGCAATCCATCAGGGCTCTAATCACAGCTCCATCACTCAGCTGTATGACCTTGGGCAGCCGCTGTCCCCTCTCAGGTCGGTCTTCCCGCTGCTGAAGTGTCGTGGCTAAGCAGCTGATCAGAGTTGTGAGTCAGGCTCCCAGGCGCCTTCTTCAGAGCCCCTGATCCAGCAGGAGGTCCTGGCAGGGCTCCAGCGTCCAGAGGCCCCAGGTCCTCCCAACACTCAAAGTGACATTACAGCTCTTGGAGCACACAGGCTGCCCTTACCCAGGTCTTCTGGGGCAGGGAAATCGGCTACTGTCCGTCCCCCTTCCCTTCAGGGATGTGCCAAGGGCACAGACCTGATTCCCCAGTAACACCAACCTGGGACAAAGGGGCCTGGGAGGAGACACACACACACACACAGCCACAGGCACATGCACCCAGAGCTGACAGAACACACATGCAAATACACAGTTCATAACCATGGATACAAACAACAAATACACAAGACATACAGAACCCAAGGGTAGCCTGACCAGAGCACACCCACACACATAGGTGATGCCTCCCCATTCCCCTTCGCGGGTTTCCACACAGGCGGACAATGGAGCAGTCCCACACTGACCTGGGGGAGGGTGTGGTGGGCACTAGGGCCAGTGCGTGCCCGTCCGTCCTCTCAGCCGCCTGCAAAGGCTGTCAGTGCGCGCACGCATGGCATGCCGGGAGCCAGCTCTCTGGCGAGATGGCAGGGAGAGAGAAGGGAGGAGGGAGAGGGGGGAAGGAGGAGGGGGGAGGAGGAAGCAGGGACTCTGATGGGAAGCCTGGCGAAGAGTGAGCGTCCCCAACAGGCACCCCCAGGGACTGAACCTGCACACAGTTCTGCCACCCCCACTCTGTCCACATGACTCCCCACGGACAAGGGTCTACACCTGGAGAAACTGATGCTCGGACAGATGATTTGTGTGTGTAAACTCTCACTGTGTTGGTGGTAAGGAGGCCGGACCAGGGAAGTAAGGAGGGGGTGGGGAACCAGGGTATAGACCTCGGGGGTTCAAAGGCCACAGTCCAGAGACCCCCTACCCTGAGACATCTTTGTTGGAAAAGACTCTTTGGGCTCCTCCAAGTCCCAAAGATCTGGTGGTTAGGTAGAGAAGCCAGCCCTGACCCCATGAAGCTGGAACACTTGAGATAGGGACTTTCAGAAACCTCTGTGTATCCAGATCGAGGGGTTGGAAACCACGAGAGCTCTCCTTTGTGAGCACCTGGGTGGAGCACCATGCCAGCAGCAGACCTCAGCTGTGCCCAGGGAACCCCTAAGCACAGAGCAGTACCCAGAGGCTAGCTGAGGCTCCGGGCTGGGAAGCCATGTGCCTATGGAGCACCCTTGAGGACAACTGGCATAGGGTAATAGGTACTCAAAGCCCATCAGGGCAAATCTGAGAGAAAGCCCAGGACCGTCAAGGTTCAGAACTAATGTATTTGACCATTGGCCCGGTAAACCAGGCACTGGCTCCAAATGGCAAGATGGGATGAAATCAGAAATTGTCTTGTAAATACTAGGGAGCCATAGAAGGCTTGGCGTTGCCTTAGCAACAGCAGCAGCGTGGGTACCAAGATGCCTGATCTAACCCCAACTCTGCCACCTGTGGCATCAAGCAACGCAACTTTTGCAGTTGGAGGCTGGGGGGCAGATGCAGTAAGCCAGAGGTCCTGTGCTGGTCTGAAAGGCCCTCTTAAAAGACTTAGGTGGGGGGCTGGGGAGATGGCTCAGAGGTTAAGAGCACTGGCTGCTCTTCCAGAGGACCTGAGTTCAATTCCCAGCACCCACATGGTGGCTCACAACTGTACTCCATTTCCAGGGGATCTGACACCCTCTTCTGACTTCCCACAGCACCAAGCACACATATGGTGCACAGATATCCATGCAAGCACAACATTCATTGGAGATTTTTCCTCCATACATCCCCCCCACCTCCTCTCCCCTTTCCTCTCTCTCCCTCTCCCCCCTTTCCTTTGAAACCTAATCTCACATAGCTCTTCTGATTCTGCTGCCTCCTGGGTGGCAGGATTACAAAGCCGCCATGCCCAGTTTCTGTGGTGCCAAGGATGGAGCCAGAGCCCCTGCATATGAAGTAAGCTCTATCCCAACTGGGCTATATCCACAGCCTTTTTATAATTGTTTTTCTCTTACATTCAGTGTATATGTGGGGCCACATGAACGTGTGGACGCACATGTGCTAGGCACACTTGTGGAGGTCAGAGGACAACTTACACGATTCGGTCCTCTCCTCTCACCATGTGAATTTCAGGGATTGAATTCAGGCTTGGCGGCAGCATACACCATTACCAGCTGGGTCATCTCTCTGGCTCTGTGCTTTAATTACAAACCTTTTTTTGTATAATTAGATTCATTTTATATGTGAGCACTTTGCCTGCACACATATATGTAGCTTGGTGCCCAGAGGTCAGGAGGAGGAACTGGAACCTCTGAAACTGGAATTACAGATGGCTACGAAGCGCCGTGTGGGTGCTGGGACTCACACCCCAGTCCCCTTCCAAGAGGACCTACTGTACCCCGGCCCCAGCTGTGAGCTACAGTGTGGGTTCTGGGAATCAAACTTGGGTCCTCGGTAAGAACAAGTGCCCATAACCACCAACCCATCTCTCCTGCAGCCTCATACCTACATACGCCCGCTTTTTCCTTTTATTTTTGTTTTTTGTTTTTAGTTTGTTTCTGAGACAAGGTGTGCCTATATATCCCTGCCTGTCCTGGAACTCACTATGTAGACCAGGCTGACCTCAAATTCAGATTGGCTTGTCTCTCCCTCCTGAATGCTGGGGTTAAAGGCATGTGCCACTACGCTGGCTTTAGGATTTTATTTTTATGGGTATGTATGAGTGTATATCACACATTTGCAGGTGCCTGTAAAGGCCAGAGGAGGACACCAGATCCCCTGAAGCTAGAGTTATAAGTGGTTGTAGCCACTTGATACGGGTGCTGGGAATTGAACCTGGGTCTTCTAGAAGAGCAACAAGCACTCAAAACCACTGAGCCATCTTTCTGGCCCCCAGGTTAAGTTATTTTATACCTAGAAAATTCTATGTCAGGCAGTGGTGGTGCACACTTTCGATCCCAGCACTGGAGAGGCAGGTGGATCTCTGTGAGTTCGAGGCCAGCCTGGGCTACAGAGCGAGTTCCAGGACAGCCAGGGCGACACAGAGAAACCTTGTCTTAAACCAAACAATAAAGGTGAAAGCAGTTGAAAATACTAAAACATATCTTGAGGGCTGGGGAGATGGCTCAGCAATTAAGAGTGCCCGGGGCTGTTCCAGGGGACCCAGGTTTAGTTCCAATCACTCAAGTGCATGGCTCCCAACAGCCTTTCGCTGCCGCTCGTCACTCTGGCTTCCTGGACCACCTGCACTCAATATGTACATGTCCACACACAGACACATAATTAAAAATAAAATGAAATATTTTGACTGCAGGAAGAACTCCAGGGCTTGAAAACAAACCCCATAGGGGTGAGAGTGGGAGAGGGTGGATGACCCTGGTCCAGCCATACTGAGGCTCACAGCTGGATCGGTGTGGGTTAGTACTGAGAGGGGGTGGGAGTGGGCACGCCCCAGGTGGACTGGCGGAGCACAACCACCAACATCCGCAGGAAACATCTGGATAGGAAGCCGAGAACAGAAGGGAAAGGCTCTGCAGATGCTTTAGGTGAGCCGCAATCACGAGGCAGGGAGGCTATGGCCTCTGGCAGGGGAGAGACAGGCAGCATGGCTTCCCAGGCCACCCCGCCCCCCAGAGTGCAGACATAGACATAGGCGGACACCTCAAACGCCAAATGAGGGAGGTTTGCTCCCGGCCAGGGAGTGAATGGGGATCCATGGAAGATTTCAGAGCTGTGGGGACGTGGGCTTCAGAAACCAGCAAGTTTCCAATGGGTTCCACCTGAGGTGAGAACTGGGGCTGGGGGACTGGGCCCTGCGACCTCCAGCCCTCAGCTCAACTGACCTCCCAGTACCAGATCCACATTCAGCATCTGATGTTCTCTTCATACCCACCTGTGGGAGAGCAGAGGCACCAGTTTTATGGGAGAAATTCTACCCAGGCACACTTCACAGGATCGTTTCAGCAGAAGCCTTTACATGGAGCTGGAGTGTGCTGTGTCTCAGGCCCACAGGGCTCAAGACACCCCTATTATGACAGTGTCAGAAGTCTCTGCCTCTCTGGTCCCCTTGTCTCTGCCTGCATCACAGTGGTTGCTTAGCTACTGGCCCTGCCACCTAGCCTGGCCTGCTGCTGCCCCACTGAAGGTGGCAGACAAGCACCAAGCCTTTGCCGCCGTCGGGTGGGTAGTCCTGGCTGCTGGCCATCTGGCCCTGACTCCTGCCTTACCACACTCTTTACTGTTGCTGGAGTTACAGGTCCCGGCTGACACTGTTTCACGGAGGCCACCTAATATGGTTTCGGGCATCTGATGATTAATGGACCACACGGGACAAGGAACAAATGCTAGGTGTCTCTCTTGCCTCCCCGCCCTGGCGGCCCACCGCCTTGCCTGGCCCGGAGCCCAGGACAGTTCTTTCTCAGCCCCTCTGCAGCCCTGTACTTGTCTCACACACAGTCACCCTTTGTCAGGCCTGGCTCCCAAGGGAATCTTATCTGCTCCAACAGGCTGTAATTTCCTCTGGAGTCAGGGACCCTTCACCTCCTGCCCGTCTGGAGTAAACAACACTCGCACTAAGAGGCTGGCAGCCATGTTTACAACCTGCCAAGCTCACTCTACCTGGAGGGTCCTTTTTCCTGCCCTCAGGCCCCAGGTCCCAGTGCTGACTTCCGGTCCCAGACCATTGCTCTCCCTACAGTCCTTCTTCTCCAGCTGTTCTGAGGCTTCAACTTCATGCAAGCTCCTAACCCAAAGGCTACAGGCCGGTCCTTAGGATATTCCCAGCTGGGAGAGAGGAGGGCACATGCAAAAATGCAGACTCGCGACACAGAACACTGAGCTGGGGCTTACGTGTGTTTATTTCTGTATAAATCATTACAAAACCAGATCTGGGACTGTCGCTGCCCCCCATTACCCCAGTGTGCAAGGACTCACAGCTGGCCAGCCCCTACCCCGCAATCCACAGCCTCCTTTTGGAAGCCCTTCCCTCGAAGGCTGTGGAAGAGGGGGAATTAAACACACCCCACCCAGCCCCAACTTTAATAAAGTGCTTGAGCAGGGGACAGAACCCAGGTAACCCAGCTCCTGTGTCTCTATTCCCATCCCAAACTCGGAGGGAGACACTTCTCCCCCAAATCCTCAGCATCTCTAAACAAAGGCTGTCCTGGTGTGGCGGGGTACCCTTTCTCAATCCCAAAGGCTCCTCGGGCAGCAGGGACCGCTCTCCTGCTGCAGGGTAGGAAGAGACGCCTGGCCGACAGGAGCCAGGCTAATGGCAGCTGGACTGACAGCCGCTAAGAAAACAGCTGTGTGTTTGTCCCACATCTGCCCGAGTTCTTCAACCACAGGGGTATTTACACAAAAATACCCTAAAGTTTCCAGGAGGTGGGGAAGAGTACCCCGGCTCCCCATCCCCAGGGAGCTGAGTCCCCAGTGAGGGATGACAGCTGGGGGAATTTACACTTAAGTACAATGGAGAGTGAGTCTGTCTGCACACAGGAATGTGATCTCATAGTATGCCAGAAAGAGAGGAGGGCTTGTCCAAGGTCACTCGGGAAGAAGCCAGGACCTGGACACAGGCCTCCTACCATTTCCAGAACTCCACAAACTCTCTGGCCTGGCCTCCTGGCAGCTCCTACCCCATACGGTATCTCTGATTCTGGAACTGTGGGCCAAATCCTTGGGACAGACCTTTGTCCCAGCTAAGGAGGGAATGATTTGGGGCCCATTCCCGGGGCTCTGATGCAAGGCCTTACAGGAAAGGACATGACGTAAGCCTCAGACTGACTCAGAAAGACCCCTATACCCTGATTGACGATGCTCAGACCCTGACTAGACAAGAAAGACCCCCTGACACCCGATTAAACCATACAGAATTCCAAATCCCTGATTGGCCAATAGATAACTCCAGCCCTGATTGGCTGGAGGAAAAACCCTCATCAAGGCCCTGATTTGATTGACTGGGAAATACTCCAGCCAGCCCAAACTGGCTGGAAGATGGCCATGGTCAAATGGTTGAGCCCAGAGCCACTCTGCCTGTATCTCTCCGAGGTTGTAAGGACAGGATGACTAGGTCCAGGAGGGATGGGAGAAGGTGATGCCGTAGAGCTGGGCCCAGGATGAGAAGACCCTCTTCTCGGTGATGAAGCGGTGGTGATTGCCCTTACGGCTGTGCTCATTCTGGATGTACGTGACACACTCATCGGGCCCCTTGGGCTCATAGTAGTGGTATGGCATGCGCTGCAGGCGGGGCCGCTGGCTGGGCACAGCAGACAGGGGAGTCAGGGGCATGGGGGCAAGACCCCACCTGTAAGGGGTCTTTTCTACTTCCACCCCTCTCCTATTCTAGAGTCTCAGTGGAATAAATCCTCAATCCCTTCCTCAAGCCTCAGTTTTCCCATCTATAAAGTGGGTATATGGTAGACTAAGTTTGTGGAAACATCAAGCTTCTTTTTTAAAAAAATGGAACTTTTTTCTTTCCCCAACAGAGCAGCAGTGATCAAGAACTGTGGGCTTGGAGGCCTGGTACCCCTTATAATTTCTGAGACCTTCCTTGGTTCCCCTCACTAAACACCCTCCTCAATTTGCACTCATAAAATGGGGAGGACAGTATCCTGGCACTGTGTGAGGAAATGACACTTGGTGCATGGTCAGCACTCAGTAACGTATGACTAGCACTCCATGGAATTCTCATAGTCAGTACCAACAAACAAGCTCAAAACCCAGCTTGGAGTGGAAGCCCCTGGGGCAGCTCCAAGAAACCCACCTCTGCAGAACAGCATGAATTTATCCCACAGAGGCCCTCAGAGGAACCCTCAGCAGCGTCCCCAGACCTCCCAGCTCCACCCTGTAATCAGTAACCGGGTATGGTTCTGGGGTGTACCGGAGCTCACCTGCAGTAGTCAGGAGGGACCATGCCATACACGTGCACATGGTCACACAACTCCACCGCAATCACCATGGTAAACCAGCCCGTGCTCAACCAGGAGTGGGACTTTTCCCTGGGGGCAGAGAGGAGTCTCAGTGAAGGGGCATGCAGGCAGGGATGGGGAGCAGGCAGGGAGAAATGGTCCACCCCCACGGAGGCTCCCAGAAGCTCTACCCACTGTCTCTCCAGGCTCTGCCTCTACATCAGACTTGTGTACCACCCACTGTGGGAGCACTCAGGCTGCTGAGGGGAAAGGGCACAATGCAAACAGGTCATGAACTCAAGAGGCTAATAATTCAACGGTGCACACTGCGATTAACCATGACGACCATAAAGCATGCTAGCAGCAGCTGTGTGTCCTCTGGGACCAAACTCCTATGGGGATACTAGATGATGCTGAGAAGATGATGCCGAGGTGACCACAGAGCAAGGCATAAAGGAGAGCCCACGCCCTGGGGCTACAGCAGCCACCAGCTACATGTGGCTTTGTAAGCACTTGATATGTACCTGAGAGGTACTATGTCACCAGCTACGTGTGGCTTAGTAAGCACTTGATATGTACCTGAGAGGTACTATGTCACCAGCTACGTGTGGCTTAGTAAGCACTTGATATGTACCTGAGAGGTACTATGTCACCAGCTACGTGTGGCTTAGTAAGCACTTGATATGTGTCTGAGAGGTGTATGTCAAATGTGCACTGGAGCCCTTGGGTAGCATGAAAAGCAGAATGTAGACTATGTCATTCATAGTATTTTGATATTGATTTAATATATGTTTTATATATATATATATATATTATATATATAGTTTTGTGTTTGTTTTGTTTGTTTTCCCTGAGACAGAGTTCTCTCTATGTAGCCCTGGCTGTCCTAAACTTGCTATGTAGACCAGGCTGGCCTCAAAGATGTCTGTGTGCATATACCATATGAAGGCAGTGTTCATGGGGGCCAGCAGAAGGCATCAGATCACCTGGAACTGGGGTTGCAGGTGGCTGTGAGCAGTCTGTCCTGGTGTGGGTGCTGGGAACCGAACTCAGTCCTCTGGAAGAGTGCATGTGCTCTTAACCGCTGAACCATCCCTCCAGTCCTAAGTACACCTGAAGGTGAGACTATTTCCACGTATTTGGTGGGAAGTGGTTCTTTGGCACATTTAAAAGAAAAGCACGCCTGTAACAAGTGTGACAAAGAAAGATGACACAAAGCTGCCCAAGACAGGAATAAAAGAAATGACCACACTTCCTCACGGATGCTAAGGGAACCCACAGATACTACAGATATAAATCCGATACCTGACATGAAATGGCCAACTCCTTAAAACCCACGAACTCCCTAAGATGAAGGAGGCTGCCTGAACACTCTATAATATTAAAGAAAATGAACCCAGTAATTCCAGGGCCGGGGGTGCAGCTTTCATAATAGAATGTGTGCTTACCATGCTTTGGGCCCCGAGTTCCACCCCAGAAATAAAAACTACAAAGACTAAACATCTTCTACAAAGGGGCTCTACAGACCCAGACAGTTTCACAGCAAACTCTACCAAATGATATCTGTTCTGTACAACCTCACCCACAAAACAGAAGGGGAACTTCAATGTGTGACCCCAAACTCAACCTAGAAAGAAAACTACAGCAAAACCAGCCTGGGTTGAAAATCCTAGTGCGACATGGTGAGAAAAAAGAGGCACAGATTGGGAAGGAAGAAAAAACAAGCCAGTATCTCCACATAACATGATTATTAATGGGTGAAAGACCCAAAGAACCTACAAAAATCTCCTTCAACTGGTGAGTTTAAGAGTCAACACATTGCCGGGCGGTGGTGGCACACGCCTCTAATCCCAGCACTCGGGAGGCAGAGCCAGGCGGATCTCTGTGAGTTCGAGGCCAGCCTGGTCTCCAAAGCGAGTTCCAGGAAAGGCGCAAAGCTACACAGAGAAACCCTGTCTCGAAAAAACAAAAAAAAAAAAAAAAAAAAAAAAAGAGTCAACACATTAAACACTAACCATTTTTAAAAACACACACACTAGCAACAGGGTTGGGGGGTGGCTTGGAGGGTAAAGCACGCGCTGTGCAAACATCGGGGCATGACGTCCACGCATCCACAAAATTCCAGATGGGCGTGGTGGCCCATTTGTAATTCAAGTGCCCAGGAAGGAGACACAAGGGATGCCCTAGCCAGATCAGTGAGTACTGGGTTCAAGTGAGAGACTCTGCCTTGGTATATAAGGTAGAGAGCGAGCCAGGAAAACATCTGACCTCAACCTCAGACCTCTATATGCATATGCACACATACGTATGCACACTTACACACACACATGAACACGCATACATACACACAGAAAAAATACACTAACAATAAACTGGGAGCCTAAAATAAAAATTGAAAATTGTCACTTATAACAGCTGAAGGGACACTGGCCCACTCGAGCATGTGGCCCTGGCAGGCCTTGCCCTTCTCCCCATTCCCTCTGCCTTGATAAAAACCATCAGATTATAGTCCTCAAGATGCCACCAAGGCCTGTTCCCTTATTGGGCCACTTCCTCCTCCTGAGGCTAACAAGGTCCAGCTATCAAAGTATTGAAGTCCAGCAATCAGAAGCCCCCTTTGGTCACCTAATTAACCTGCCCAATCAAAATTAAACACTTCATCCTAACACGGGGGTTCCCTCTTTACCTTTATAAACCGCCATTTGCCCATATGCCACGTCTGTCTCCTCTCTATCCAGAGACCGTCCTCTGTCCCTCTGGACAGATGACCCTCCCCCTTTCCCTTCCCCCCTCCCCTTCTCCCTCATCCCCATCTCCTCTACCACTGCATCCTAGCCCACCCTAACAGAGACCTCCCCTTCTTCTCCCTTTAAGAATGACACCTGCAACATCATTTGCTGTTTTTCTGCCTAAGTCAGGAAGCAGCCACTTTAACTTTTCTTCCCAGCTTAATAAAGGATCTCTCTGTGAAAACAGGTGTTTGGGTGTGGTTTGTGCCTAATCCATGGTTTGTGCCTAATCCGTGGTCTGGAAACACCCCCCCCCCCACCGTGTGGGAGTCTCTTTCAATAGCCACAAATCTTTAAAAACAACTAGGTATAAAGGGGGCTGAAAAGATGGTTCAGTGGTTAAGAGCAGTGACTGCTCTTCCAGAAGACCTGGGATCAATTCCCAGCACCCACATGGTATCTCACAGCGGTCTGTAACTTCAGTTCCAGGAGACAGAACACCCTTTTAGGAGCTCCTCGGGCACTAGGTATGAAGTAGTGCTCAGACACATGCAGGCCAAAGGCTCAGACATATGAATCTTTGAAAAACAATAATTGGGTATAAATCTACCAACATACACATAGAAGCTGTATGTTGAACCCATTGGTTTAAATAACATTGAAGTTAAATGCATCCACTGCCATTATCATTAGCTTTTTTGACAATAACTACCATAATATTTTAAATGTGGCCCACATTGTATTTATACAGGAGGGGACTGACTAGGTTTCTAGGGAGATTAGTCAGAGAAGAGCATGATGGGAAAGCTATTTCCTTAGAACAGAGCATGCTAGGCGCACCTGTGTGCTTACACTGAGGTATGCCGCTAACAGTCTAGACTCTAGGTGCCACACTGTGGAGAGTACCACCTAGAAAGATGCCAGTGCAGAGCATTCTGGGAGCCCCTGTTCCCTTGGAGTGGAGGATGCTGGGAAGAAGCTGGGGTGGGGGGTGGGGGTTTGGAGTGGGCAGGTGGGTGAGGCCAAGGTGAACATTTTGAAGATGACCCACGCTAACAGCTGAGGAGAGCTGGGGGGACCTGACCAGAGGAGGGTGGCAAGAGGTGACTACACCCTCAACATAGTGCATGCTGGGAGTATCAGGCCAGGGATGACCGCAGCGGGCAGGTGGGAGGTTGGCTGGTACCTGTCCTTGCCCGTCTCACCCCGGAAGAGGTCGTCAAACTGCTGCATGCGGGTGGGAGAGACGGCGTAGGCCTCCATGTTCGGGAAGGCGAGGCCCGCCCGCTGGATGACGCGCAGGAGGCTGCCCTGCGGCTTCTGCATCTTGTTTGGGGGGCCCCAGAAGATAAACACCGTTTCAGGGGTCCGGTTGACAAACTCCTGGGGCCTCCGCAGCACACGGAACACACTGGAATGGGCCACTACGCGGAAGGTGGTTTTGTTGCCGACATCCGCCGAGTAGCCCGTGGTGGGAGCATCGTTCATGCGGATGGTGCACTCAGCCCGCTCAATCTCGGGGCCCAGTTTGGTGCCCAGCAGGTGGCTGGAGCTGGTGATGATCACACACTGGTTGCACCGGGAGGGCAGCGTCTGTGGGGCAAGAAGGGGGACACTATCAGGGCTGCTCTGTGCAGGGTCCCCAGCGCTAGGCAGCCAGGCCTGCGGGAGCCGGGGACCATCTCGACCTTTCAAAGCACATATTCCTAACCATCTGGGGACACAGCAACAAAGGACAGCCAGTTCCTGTCCCTCAAGATGTTTGCCATCCTAGGGAGCAGCACAGGCTCCAGAGGTCCCACCCCTCCCAGACTCTCTCTAGGCGGTTTATGGATGCTGGTGTAGGGGTTGGGTAGGGGTTTGAGAGGGGGAGAAGAGAAAATAAAGGAGAATAAAGATGATCAAAATACATTATACACATGCATGAAGATGTCATAAGAAACCCATTATATAATTAATATATGCTAATAAAAAACCAAAACCAAAAAAAAAATGCTTAGAGTTGGGGAGACAGACAGCATAATACACATTAGGAAAAAACATGGAAAGAGGTGATCGGAAACAGAGAAGTGGAGGCTTCTTTAGAACAGTCTTTAGAGCCGGGCGGTGGTGGCACTCGCCTCTGATCCCAGCACTCAGGAGGCAGAGGCAGGCAGGTCTCTGTGACTTCGAGGCCATCCTGGTCTACAGAGCAAGTTCTAGGACAGTCAGGTTGTTAACAGAGAAACCCTATCTTGAAAACAAAACAACAACAACAACAAAACAGTCTTTAGAGTCACACCACTTAGGCAAAAATGTTCAAGGCCAGAGGAAAAGCAAGTACAAAGACTTGAGACAGAAATATACAGGCGGCACACTGAGAAACAGAAGATGGAGACCAGCGTGTGTGGCCCAGCTCCCCCAAAAGAACGCTCTCTCCCAAAGCACCAGGTCATTTTCCATGGCCTCCAACAAGCTCCAACACTAGTTCTCTCGCCATCAGGCGGGGAGAAGCAACAAGCCACGCTCAGACCCTTTCCCTTCAAACCACCCTCGCTCACGAGGTCCCTCTTTCTCCCCATCTACTCTCCCATTCCTCTTAACCCCTACTATGGGTCCTTTTCAGGGAGGGTGTGTCCACAGCCAAGGGGCCTCCATACACAAAGGCTCTGAAGAAAATTCAACAAAGGAAGACAGTCTAAATACATGAATTTCATAGACACCCTAAGGCAGAGAGAGGTCCCCAGGATGACATGACTGGCTGACAAACCAAGTCTGTAGAGGTGAGAGTGCTGAACCCTAGCCACCAGGCCCCCGTCGCTAGACTTTTCTGTCTAGCTGCAATTTAGCAGGGGCTGGGCAAATCTCTGGCCCTCCCATGCTGCGTGGCTGCATGATCACCTCAGGTCTGCTAGGGAGATGACAGCACTGAGCAGCTGGTACTGGAGAAAGGGCAGCCGGCCATTACTGTTTCTGCTCTTGTGTTCTCCAGAACCTCAGGGGTCTCCGCCCAAGCTTGTCGGGGTGTGTCCCCAGAGAGCCATGAAAACCGGAAGTCTGACTCAGGAGCAACAGAAGGTATGTTTTTAATTATTAAAATACATTTGTGTGTGCACATGTGTGTTGTGTGTGTGTATGGGGGGGGTGGCATCCCACAACACACTCCCTTGTGTGTGGAGGTCAGAGGACAGCTTGCTGGAGGGTTTTTTTTTTCCTTCCACTATGTAGATTCCAGAGATCGACCTAACTCAGGTCATCAGGCTTGGCAGAAACACCACCTTTACCTACGGAGCCATTTCACTGGGCCAAGACAGACTTTTTTTTTCCTTTGGTTTTTCGAGACAGAGTTTCTCTGTGTAGCTTTGTGCCTTTCCTGGATCTCACTCTATAGACCAGGCTGGCCTCGAACTCAAAGAGATCCGCCTGCCTCTGCCTCCTGAGTGCTGGGATTAAAGGCGTGCGCCGCCACCACTGCCTGGCCCAAGACAGACTTTTTAACACTAAGGGTGGGACCTTAATGAGAACTAAGGCCCACTGTCAAACACCTGTTCAAGATCCCGCCCTAAGCAAAGGGCCGGGATCTTGACTGATGACCCTCATCCATCCTCTCCTCTCGGAGGCACAGAAGAGAGAAGAGTTGGAAGGTGGACATATCGGCAGCCAGGGAACTCCCCACAGAAGCTGCTCTACCTTGTTTCCGAGGATAGGGAAGTAGGCGTTGGAGAAACTCCACTTCTTGAGGTTGACAGGCCGACGCGTGCGGCCCCTCAGGGAGCCGTAGTGGAAGACCTCGTTGGCACTGTTGGAGCTGTAGAGGATGAGGATGGTGATGAGAGCCAAGAGGACCACAAACACTGCTGACCGCTGCTCCTGGAGAGGGAAGAGGCCATGGAGGGTTCAGGCACACACACACACACACAACAGGCTCGGTACCCCCTGCCTGCAGCCCACCATGCCCTTCATACCAGAGCAGATGAGTTCAGGTACCACCTCCTTCTCCTGGCAATCCGCCTATCTCGTTCCTTCTTAGTCTCCCCCCAGCCCTAGGGACTGAACCTAGGGCCTCATGTATGTGAGACAATTACTCTGCCTCTGAACTATCCAGTCCAGTCTCGTCGCTTGCAAACTGCTATCCCTCCAAACTAGACCTGGAGCTCTGAGCCCTAAGGTTGGGTCAGCCTTGTTCCCCAGGGTGAGGCCTGCGGAAGGTGCCCAGGCCCCTGGGTGAGGCCTGCGGAAGGTGCTCAAGAAGAGAGCCCAACACGGTGTTGCACACTCCCAGTGCTTTGGAGGCTGAGGCCTGAGGATTGCTGCATGCTTGATGCTAGCCTGGGCTACAGAGAACAGGAAAAAGTGTTTCTGGACTGAACTGGATGTGGGTGACAAGGTCCTCTGCCTAGACACAGGTGGGGAGAGGGAATATCCAAATACAAGATCCAGATGGTCCAATGATAGTAACTCTCCATACGCTGTCTATATAGCTGGCCCCACACACTTTGAGGTTTGTAGATTCAACAGACCACAATCAACAGTCAAGCCTATAATGACTGTACCAGTACTGAACACATGCAGGCTTCCTATCTTGTTATCAGTCCCTAATTTTGGGAGGTTTTTGTTTGTTTGTATAGAAATAGGCTCGTGCTGGGTGGTGGTGGTGGTGGTGGTGGTGGTGGTGGTGGTGCATGCTTTTAATCCCAGCACTCGGAAGGCATAGGCAGGTGGATCTCTGTGAGTTCGAGGCTAGCCTGGTCTACAGAGCGAGTTCCAGGACAGGCTCCAAAACTACACAGAGAAACCCTGTCTCGGGAAAAAAAAAACAAGAAAGAAAAGAAATTGGCTTACATGGCCCATGCCACCTCCACCTCACTGTGTAATCAGGGCTGGCTTTGATCTACTGATCCTCCTGTGTCCGCCTCCTAAGTGCTGGGATGACAATCAGGCAGCATGACACCAGCAGTTTTGGTTGCACACATTGGGTTAGGCATTATAACTTATCTAGAGATGATAAACTCTGTTTTGTGGGTTATATGCAATTACTAAGCCATCCTATATGAAGAACCTGAGCTCACACCCTTGGATTTCTCTCTCCTCGGGATCCCGGGAGCAATCCCTTACATATATGAAGGAACATGTCACTTCTCATTCCTTGCCTGCTTGGTGAAAAAAGGTCTGGGCTCTTTGAGGTATTTTTTCTTGCCAAAGCATCTTAAGATTTCTCAGTAGAGGGCGCTGGAGAGACACTGTTAAGAATAAAGACAGTACCCCTAAATCGCTTTGGTTCTTACTGGGACCACAAGTATTTATTTAAAGTTCAGCTCCTCCGGGACACTCAACCACCAGCAGCACCCAGAAGCCAGCAGCTTCCCCTTCGCAGGGCCATGTAGTAGACGGTGAGTGGGCTGCGGCTGGGCTGTCTCCAGCTGGGCCTGCACCTCAACCCTTGGGGCTTACACCCGGTCCTGGATTTAACAATCAGGTTGCATCCTGATCAACTCCACTCAGCAGTGTGTGTCAACCGGCTCCTCTCAGCAAGAGGGGCTCTTTGGAAGCTGCGGGTCTCAGCCCCACCCAGTATCACCAGGTAGCAAAGGAACAAAACTTCAAGTTTCAAAGCGCAGGTCCCACTGAATACTTCTCATTTTTGCATCACCAAAATTCAGAAAGCCCACGTCTGGCAGCTGGGGGTGCGGGTCAGTTGACAGAGTGCTAGGCTAGTATGCCTGAAGCCCTGGTTCTGATTCCCAGCACTACATAAACTGGGCATGGTGGTACAGGCCTGAAGTCCCAGTGCTCGGAAGTGGAGGCAGGAGGATCAGAAGTCCCTTAGACTACACAGTGAGGCCAGCCTGGGATACACAAGACCCTGTCACAAACAAAATTTTTTTTCTAAGTCTAACATGACAAGTCAGAGATTCCCACATTTCTTTTTATTTTTGAGACAGGTCTCTCTATTTAGACCAGGCTGGCCTGGGATCACTCCAGAGATCCACTGCCTTGGCTTCCTGGGTGCTGGGATTGAGTCCCATTCCCTGTTTGTTGCTCCATGTCCCATTGCCACTGATAATTCTCTGTATTAAATCATTCCTGTCAAAGGGCTGTTATCTTTCCCCTGGACTCAGAATGCTACAACCACACGCCCCACTTTCAAATCTCACGTTCTGCCATGGAGCCCCGGGAAAGGTGTTGGGGGGGGGCGTGTCAAACACATAGTAGGACCTCAGGAAATATGAACAAATACATGATGGGGAACTCAGGTACTGTGACTTTGAACATGGCCATTCCCCCAAGGCCCCTGCTCACCTCCCTACCCGGTTTCCCCGCATGCACAGCATCCACCTTCACACAGTGCTTTCCCATAGGTAAGTCAAGCTTAGGACATAGGACATTGGGCCCAGAAAGAGGCAAGAGGCCCCCAGATCAACGGCTCAGTGGCTGAAGCCAGGGTCTGCACCCAGGCGTCCTGTGTGGGTTAGAGTGGCGGTGCCCTGGCCAGGGCGGGTTTCAGAGTCCACTCCACAGCAGGTTGCCAGCAGCTCAGATGCGGGCAGGAAATGAGGGGGACTTACTTTGTTTCCACTCATCTCTCTCCGGCGTCTGCTGAGGGGTAGGGGCCAGCGTCCTGCAGGTGGCCCGGGGGGCAAGGCTGTGGGGTCACACCTGTAAGCCACCAGAAAGGGTTATGGCCCGAGGCCCTCCCCTGGATGCGGCTGGATGACAGGTCTCACCTCTACCCAACAGCTCTCCTACATGCCCCCAAACTTTAAGGCTCAGGGCTGCATCCATTTTGCCCTGGTTCCCACTCATCATACTTCAAGCAGGGACGGTTCAAAAGTTTCCGACGTCCCTGACTCTCCCCAGGGGCCACCTCACTGACCTCTGAACTATGACTCGATGAGTTCAGTCATTGGCCAGTGTGATCTTGGGGTCAAGGGCACAGCCATGATTCTCGGAGGTACAGTGTTGTCTCAGCTGAGGGACGGCTGCAATCACAGCCGTGCACAGGCCTGCCTGCCCCGAACCCTCGCCCCCACGGCTGGGCCGAGCCCGGCTACACCTCCATTTCCCCACCTGTAAGCAGGCCGTCAGCATTCGGGTCAGTCCACCTCCTCCGACAGCAGAAAGGGATGGTGCGGAAGGAAGGCTGGGCCTGGATCCTCGCAGGGGATCCCCGGCTGGGAGCCTCCCGGGAGCCTCCCGATTCCTGTCACTATCCCCGCCCCCTGACCGAGCTGCTGTTTACTCCCTACCCCAGGAATAGCTAAAAACCTCAGGCCAGAGCGCCACACACTCACCCCGCTCCGGATTGGCCAGGCCTGGCCCCGCCCCCCGCCGGGCCGGCCCCGCCCCCCGCCGGGCCGGCCCCGCCCACCGCCGGGGCGGCCCCCTCCGCCCTCCCCAGGCCAGGGTTCTCTTGGGCCGTCCCTGCACCTCCGGGCGTGGAGACCCCAGACTCCCATCTGTCCCCACCGGGCAGTCCGGGAAACTGAGGCTCGTCGGAAGGGGGGCGCGGCTTGTCCTTGGACTCAAACCGTTAGGAACACACACAGGAGTCCGGAATGCAGAATCCGAGCGTCCCCATCAGCCCCGCCACCTCCAGCACTCAGAGCGCTCCCGGGTCTGGCCGCAGCTCCCGGGCAGACCTCGGGCACACTACCCTGTCCTGCGCATGCCCCGTGCTCCAGCCACCCGGAGCACTCCAGGTCCCAGGCCCACGCCCCACTTTCCCACCTTTGCCTGAGCAGTGCCCTCAGCCAGGACCACGGTCCCCCTGGTCAGCCCCGTCACGGTCCTGCTCTGAGAAGGCCATGGTCAGGACAGCATGTCAGGTGCCAGTGCGAATGTCGGGTCCACACTTACTGGCTGGGGGGCCTCGAGCAAGCCATGTGACCTCTCTGAGCCTCAGTTTCCTCATCTGTGAAATGGGAATGATAAGAACTAGTAACTCCTGGGGTGACTGGAAGGACGCATGCAGATGTGACAAAGGGCGCCCAGGGCTTGAAAGTGCTCTATCAGATGTCCTTAGCCTTTAGGGTTCAGAGCCCGCCCCTGCACAAGCCTGTCCCACAAACAATCCTCCTCCCCTTGACCCCAAGCCAGGGACTACCCTTATATTACGGAACGAGCCCCGGGGCCACGCTAAGCATCGCCCGCCTACAGAATCCTCCTGGCAACGCGGCCTGGTAGGTGCTCTTGCTCCCCATTCCACAGATGAGGAGACTGAGGGATCAGAGAGACGAGGCGCCTTGCAGGCCGCCGGAGCAAGCAGAGGGAACCTTGTGGACACGTTTGTTTACAGGGCGGAGCCTGGCAGGGTCTCCCAGGAGGGTCCCCCCCAGTCCCTGCGTGCGCCCGGCGTGGACAGGCCTGGTGGGGAGCGGCTCACGCCGCCGGGGAG
Organism: Peromyscus californicus insignis; assembly: GCF_007827085.1. Lineage (NCBI taxonomy): Eukaryota > Metazoa > Chordata > Mammalia > Rodentia > Cricetidae > Peromyscus > Peromyscus californicus. The sequence continues at coordinate 6,691,767 of NW_026294595.1, forward strand.
GCGGCAGCCCCGGAGCCTGCACCCCGCCCCGCTGGACGTGCGGAGGCCGAGCTGCGGGTGAGGGCCGCACCCTGAGCTCGCCCCGGGGCTTGGCTTCTCCGGGCGCCGGGATCAGGGTGCCCCCAAGTGCCGCGTGGGAGGCTCGGCCCCGCGCCCCCTCTTGGGCTGCTGCAACCCGGGGTCGGGCACCCTGACCCCAGCTCCGGAGGAGAGGGGTGCGGGGCCGCGGCAGGGTCCCCTCGTCTCCAAAGCGGCAGGCCCAGCGAACCCCGCGGGCTTTCACATCTCGGGGTGCGGTTAGCAAGGAAAGTGGGTCTCGGGGCGCCCCGGGGTCCCCCGCCCCGGCGGCTCTCCATCCCCGCGGCGCCGGCACAAGCCCCCGCCCCGCCGCCCGCCCCCGCGCGGCGCCCGCTCACCTCCGCCGGGGAGCGCCAGGCCCCCCGCGGCCCCCGAACCCCCTCACATGGCGCCGGGAGCCGAGAACCGGGGTCCGCGCTGCCCGGGCCACCCAGGCCCCGCCGCAGCTCCCGCCCGCGGGGTCCTAGCGCCGACGCTCACGGGCCCGGGCCAGGCAGGAGGGAGGGCGGAGCCTCCGGCTGTGGGTGGCCCCGCCCCAGGGAGGAGCCAGAGAGGAGGGATGCTCTCCATCAGCCTCCCATGCCATCCCGAGTCCGGATGTTTCTCCATTTCTCACACCCACGCCCCGCCCCGCCCCGTATGGACACCAAGACCTCCGATTAGGAAGGAGGTGGGGATCACTGGGCTCGAACTCTGGTTCCTCCACCTTGAGACCCAGTAGTAACCCCTGGGCAACCTGATACATTGCTTTATTTCCTTACTGACGGAAAATGGAGAGAAGAAGGTCTCAAAATGTAGCTTCTGCTGGGCCTAGTGGTGCAGGCCCCTGAGCCCAACACTTCAGAAGGTAGGAGAGAAGATTGTTGGAAATTTGAGGCCAGCCTGGTAGACATAGTGAGTCCCAGGCTGGCCAGGGCGACATAGGGAGACCCTGGCTCAACTCTCTTCCTCCTGCCCCGTGTATTCATTGTATGTTCTGCGATTAAAAGGAAGCAACATGGGACTGGAGAGATGGCTCAGCAGTTAAAAATACTGGCTACCCTCCAAAGGACCTCGGGAATCTGACGCCCTCTCCTGGCCTCCATGGACACTGCACATATTTGCGGTAAACAGACATGCAGGCAAAGCACCCATACACATAAATTTTAAAAAAGGCAATTTGAGGGCTGAGGAGATAGTCAAGTAAGCCAGACATGATGCCCCATGTGTTTTTGTTGTTGGTTTGGTTTGGTTTTGGTTTTTCAAGACGGGATCTTACTGTGTAGCCCTGGCTGTCCTGGATCTCGATCTGTAGACCAGGCTGGCCTCGAACTCACAGAGATCCGCCTGCTTCTGCCTCCCGAGTGCTGGGATTAAAGGTGTGTGCCACCACTGCCTGCCAAGGCCGTGTGTTTGTAACCCCAGCTGGGATTACTCTGGGCGTGTGAAGGAAGACAGGGAGATCCCTCTGGCTAGCTTACCCTGTCTGAGCCTTCCAGGTCAGCGAGAGAACATCATTGGAAGTTCACCTTTGACCTCCACACACACGGACATGCACATATGTACACACCCACGCGCAAAAGCAACCTAAGTAGCATGTTAGACTGGGTAAATAAACACACAGTCTGCTCATAGTGTTCTAAGAGGCTGGTAAGATGAAGCACGGGGGTCAGTGTGCGTGCCGGGAGAGGGGGCTGGGACACGGGGGTCAGTGTGCGTGCCGGGAGAGGGGGGCTGGGACACGGGGGTCAGTGCATGTCGGGAGAGGGGGCTGGGACACGGGGGTCAGTGCATGTCGGGAGAGGGGGCTGGGACACGGGGTCAGTGCATGTCGGGAGAGGGGGGCTGGGACACGGGGTCAGTACATGTCGGGAGAGGGGGGCTGGGACACGGGGGTCAGTGCATGTCGGGAGAGGGGGCTCGGACACGGGGGTCAGTGCATGTCGGGAGAGGGGGGCTGGGACACGGGGGTCAGTGCATGTCGGGAGAGGGGGGCTGGGACACGGGGGTCAGTGTGCGTGCCGGGAGAGGGGGGCTGGGACACGGGGGTCAGTGTGCGTGCCGGGAGAGGGGGGCTGGGACACGGGGGTCAGTGTGCGTGCCGGGAGAGGGGGGCTGGGACACGGGGGTCAGTGTGTGTGCCGGGAGAGGGGGCTGGGACACGGGGGTCAGTGCATGTTGGGAGAGGGGGGCTGGGACACGGGGGTCAGTGTGTGTGCCGGGAGAGGGGGGCTGGGACACGGGGGTCAGTGCATGTCGGGAGAGGGGGGCTGGGACACGGGGGTCAGTGCATGTCGGGAGAGGGGGCTCGGACACGGGGGTCAGTGCATGTCGGGAGAGGGGGGCTGGGACACGGGGGTCAGTGCATGTCGGGAGAGGGGGCTGGGACACGGGGTCAGTGCATGTCGGGAGAGGGGGGCTGGGACACGGGGTCAGTGCATGTCGGGAGAGGGGGGCTGTGTGTGTGCCGGGAGAGGGGGGCTGGGACACGGGGTCAGTGCATGTCGGGAGAGGGGGGCTGGGACACGGGGTCAGTGCATGTCGGGAGAGGGGGGCTGGGACACGGGGTCAGTGCATGTCGGGAGAGGGGGGCTGGGACACGGGGGTCAGTGCATGTCGGGAGAGGGGGCTGGGACACGGGGGTCTGTGCATTCCGGGAGAGGGGGGCTGGGACACGGGGTCAGTGCATGTCGGGAGAGGAGGGCTGGGACACGGGGGTCAGTGTGTGTGCCGGGAGAGGGGGCTGGGACATTTACAGGACACTTAAGTATAGAAAGCAAGTTTGAAGAGCTTCATGTTATGCAATCCCTTTGGAAAACAACATAGTAAAAATTTCCGTTTAACACCCTGGGTACCTAGAAGTCCCTGCAGATGTACCCAGCCACGTGATGTTCACAGCAGCGTGGTTTAAAGACAAAAGTGGCAATAGTCCAGATGTCTGGCAACAGGAGAGCAGAAGGTTTTGTTTGGTCTGGTTTGGTTTTTTGAGACAGGATTTCTCTATGTAGCCCTGGCCGTCCTGGAACTCACTCACTCCGTCGACCAGGCTGGCCTTGAACTCAGATCTACCTACCTCTGTTTCCCAAGTGCTGGGATTAAAAATGTGCAACACCACTGCCTGGCAAAGGTTTTTCTAAATATTATGAAATATTCACACTGGAATATTACACAGCAGGGGCAATTAATAAGCTACAGCCACGCTGGTGAATCTTGGAGACCTAAGGAGTACAAAAAAGAAATGTGGGGAGGTAAGTAAAGCTACACACATGGCTAGCAGAGGGGATAGAGTAGGCCAAGACTATCCTCAGCTAAATATCAAGGTCAAGAGCAGGCTGGGCGGCTGAGGCTGTTTCAAAAAACAAAACCAGATGAAGGGAAAGATCAGTTTTCTTCACCCCCGTTTCTACCCCTGCTCCCATCTGTGAATCAGGCTGTAGCCCCCAGCTACTGCTCCAGCACCACGCCATGCTCCCGGCCGTGATGAAAATGGACTAAAGCTCTGCAACTGTAAGCAGACCCCCAGTTCAATACTTTCTTTTAAAAGAGTTGCCGTGGTCACGGTGTCTCTGCACAGCAACAGAACAGTGACCAGGACACAAACAAAAGAAACCCTAACAGCGTTGCCAAGGGCAGGAGAGAGCCTGTGCCCGGACCACTGATTAAAGTTTTAAGAGCCCTGAGGAGGTGTGCACATTACAGTAAGCATGGGTATTGAGTTCAAGAGGCTCATAGAGTCCACGTGCGTTCTAATTTACTAATATAACGTAGACAGCTCAGCCTGTCACAAAATCAGAATATCACAATTTTAAAAGAAGAGGTTCAGGGCTGGTGAGATGGCTCAGCGGGTAAATAGCGATTGCCACCAAGCCTGATGACCCGAGTTTAGTCCCTGGGACCCGTGTGGTAGGAGAGAATCCACTCTCGCAAGTTGTTCTGACCTCCACATGCGCACTGTAGGGTTCTCACACCCCCCAATAAATAAATAAATAAATAAATAAATAAATAAATAAATAAATAAATGTAAGAAAAAGAAAGAAGGTGCAAAAGAAGATAAAAAGATAAAAACGAGATACTCTTTGATCATTATGACAGCATGTCTGCGAATGCCTGGTCTCTGAGACCACCATGGTCCTTCTCAGGGTAGAAGTTTCAGCATGACTCAGGAACCAATGTTGGTTCAGACGTCGGGAGTCTGACCTCGAGTTTATTTCAGGATGATTATGGTGGCACAGGCTGGTCGTCTCAGCTACTGGGGAGGCTAAGGCAGGAAACCCCAAGGGTGCTGGTGCCCTCTCCTGGCCTATGAGGGCACCAGCACACACTTGATTTACATGCAGACAAGCAGGCACACACACATACAATAAATTAAAATTTATAATTAAAAATTTTGTTTTTAATTTTTATTTTATATATAGGGGTGTTTTGCCTGCACGTATGTCTGTGCATCTCTTGTGTTTTGGTGCCATGGAGGTCAGAAGAGGACACTGGATCCCCTGGACCCTGAGTTAGAGATGGTTGTGAGCCATCGGGTGGTTGGGAAAGGAAGCCAGCCCTCTGCAAGGGCAGCCAGTGTTCCTAACTGATGAGCTCTCTCCAGCCCCAGGACTTTAAAATTTTAAAAACTGAGTCGCACCTGCGGCTTTGTGCGAGCATGTGCTCAGGAGTGCTCACGTTGGTGTCGGCTGCAGCCAGCGCCTGACCTCACTGCTCAGCCTTCTTGTTAGGTGCCTAGGAAAGACACGGAAAGAAACTCCGCCTTGTTCTTGGTGAGGCAGGGGTTCCTCCAGGCTGGCCAGAGAGCCTCGGGGATCCAGCTGTCTCTTCCCCTTTCTTGTTGTGAACAAGGACCTCACACTTAGGATTTTCGGGGGGGGGGGGGGGGAGATTCGGAGGGCTAAGCTCAAGTCCCCGGGCTTGCGCTACACAGTGCTTTACCAAGTGAGCTCTCTCCCCAACCTCCCTTTCTTTTCTCCTACTTTTTCTGTTACCTCCCCTTTAATATAATCACCATGTTAGTAAATGCACGTAAAAGGTGTGGGATAGAGTCCACATGGAACTGAAGCGGTAACTGCCTAGCTCAATAGTTCTCAACCTTCCTAAGGCTGCGACCCTTTAGTACAGTTTCTCATGTCGTGGTGAACACCCAACCATAAAATTATTTTCACTGCTACTTCATAACTGTAACTTGCTACTTTATGAATCATAAGGTAAATATCTGTTTTCCGGTGGACTTAGGTGACCCCTATGAAAGACTCCCAAAGGGATCTGGACCCACAGGTTCAGAACCTCTGCTCTAGAGGTTCGTAGGAGTGCTGCCATAACTTTTAACTTTATAAACTTCTAAGTTGTTTGCATTTCATTAATTTAGTAAGTTGTGATTGGTTGATTGGTTTGAAAGTCTTACTACGGTGGAGGGGGGGTGCTATGTGACCAAGGATGACCTTGAATTTCTGATCTTCTTGCCCCCTTTCAAAGTATTGGGATTGCAAGCATGTGCTGCTATGCCAAATCTACTTTGGGAAGTTAATAACACTGTTTTATTTTTATTATTATTATTAAAACAGGTGTGATGGGGTTGGAGAGACGGCTCAGTAGTTAAGGGCACTGGCTGCTCTTCCAGAGAACCTGGGTTAGATTCCCAGCCCCCACATGGTGGTTCACAATCGTTTGTAACTCCCATACAGGAGATTGGGGGCCCTCTTCCAGCATCTGATGGCACCAGGCATGTACATGGCACACAGATGTGTATGCAGGCAAAACACACAAAACAGATTAAAATTGAGGAGAAACAAACGTGTGTGTGATAAACTCCAGACTCCAGCCATGGTGGGCAAGCAGACGACCCAACCAGAGTGGACGCAGGACAGAGTCCTGCTCTCCAGGACTAGCCTTCAGTGCTTCCTGCAAGGCAGGCCTCCTGACCCCACCCTGCAGGACAGAACGGAAACCACGGTGGGCGTGGTTGAGGAGAAAGAAAGGAAGGGCGGGTGAACAGTCTGATGAACTTGACTGCTAGGTGCTCAGAGACCAAGGGCTCTCTAGCAAGGACAGCCAGGGCGTGGAGGTTGTGCCAGTCATGGGAGTCTCCTGTCCCCACTACAGCCCTTCTCTACCCCAGGCCCTGCTAGGGACCCTGAAAATGAAGGGATGCTTAAGCCCAGATCCAGACCAAAGCAGAGTGGACTCAAGCCCGTCAGATTTCTGGACTCCCGTTCTAGGAGGGCTGGCTTCCCTTCCTGGACCCCAAGAACAGTAACAGCCCCCTTTTGTGGTACTAATAATGCGGGTAAGAGTTGGTGTACACCTTTAATGCCAGCACTCGGGAGGCAGAGGCAGACAGATCTGAATTTGAGGCTAACCTTGTCTATAGAGCTAGTTCCAGGACAGCGAGGGCTACCCAGGGAAACCGTCTCGGAAAAAGAAACAAAAGGGGGGCTGTAAGAAAGACATAAGATCCTGTTGGGGTGCTAGTCTCTGCATTAAGCCCTTTCCAAGCACCCCTCACCAAATCCCTAAAGGAACCTGTTACAGGGGAGCGACTGGAAGTCCACTTTCCAGAAGACCGGAACGTGGGAGTGACAGGTTCCAGCTTGGGGAACATGGAGGTGACGGGCTGACGATCATCTAGGCCTGCCTATTTAATGACCACTGAGCTGTTAGACACACAGACCCCAAGCCTGGAGGAACTGAACTGGCCCAGCCACAACAGAGGCTCATGGATGGGACCAGTCCCGCCTCATTCCTGGAGAAGTTCACTCAGTTTCAGTCCTTTCTCCCCAGGGAAGGCATATATGTGACAGCCGGGTACCCCTACTTCCTGCAGTTTACCAATTGGTCCCCCTGACACACACGGTTGGGGCTGGAACCCAGGTGTATCTAGCAAACACCCTATCACTAAGCAACACTTAATCCTTCCTTTAGCAAACTTCTTTGTGCTCTTATGATTTTTCTGGAGTCTTTTCCTCACCTACCATCTCAGATCCACAGACAGATTGGTGCTCAGCTCCACTGAAGTCAGGCCTGGGGACTCCAACTTTCGATCTCTAAGGCGGAGGCTGGAGACTGAGTCAGAGCTCTGAGCATGGTGCTGGGGTCCCCAGGTCCCTGTGGACAGGGGCTGGACAGAGGTGCCCAGCTGTTCCCAGTAAGCTTGGAGTTCCTTTCTTCCCCTGAATAGACACCGTAGAGAAACGCATACCCCAGCCAGAGGTCCCTGAGAAAGGAGTTCTAAGACACCTGGTGCTGTGGGACCCACCTCACTTCCTTTCTGGGCTTAAATGGAAGTTGGTGGGTCCCCAGTGAGTTCGCTGAGAGACAAAGGAACCAGAGGAGGGATAAGAACACACAAGTTCAGAGTCTGTAAACCTGAGTGACCCCCACAACACCTCAAGGCTTTGCCCGGCTCCTGTCCCCTACTCACCTTCCAGCAGGTGCCAGGCCCACAGCAGCGAAGGAGGGGACTCCTCACTGTCATCACGGGAGAGCCTTCAGTAGACCCTATTCCAACAACCAGACCTGTCAGAGGGCATCTCTGTGTGCCTGGAGGAAGTAGCTGGCAGTTTCCTGAGAAACATAATTATTCAGGCCAACCCAGCAAATAAACACCTCCCCCGGAGGCAGGGCCAGGACAGAAGCGTTCCTGTGTGCTGGACCCAAGGATTCGGCCAGCGATTCCTGGTGGGTAGAAAATGTGAAGACTGACTCCCAGGAAGGAATACAGCCTAAATCCCACCAGGATGGGGATGAGGGTGGGGGACGTCTCTGAACACCCAGGGTGAGGGCACGGGTCAGAAGACTTCAACTGGGGTAGAAGGCCCACTACCCCCTGGGAATGAGAACTGGAAAGCAGCTGTAACTACAGAGACCGCCCAGAGGCCAGAACTCGCTTGATCTTGGGCTCGCTTTGGCTGGAAACAGCCATTCCTTGCATATCTTTAGTCTACCATCCCGTAACTAATAGATAAAAACCTTTGAAAGCTATTAACTTAGCAGATCATGAGCTTCTACCACCTCAAAAGCTAAGAACGCCATCAGATAACATCTCAGGCCTATAGGAGGGCTTCCCCCATCTTGCTGTGACTGCCTCTCTGATGCACCAGGCAATGTATTTTAAACTCGCCTTGATGTATGACTTTGTCCTGTGAAATTATAAAACTTCAAGAAACTGCTTCCACATTGGAACATGGAATTTGGGGTAACCCAGATCTGTGTCCTGGGCCACAGATACTCATAATGGCTCCAGAATTACCTCTCCCATTAAGATAAGAACAGTATTTTTTGTTATTTATTTGTTTGTTTTAAGACAAGGTTTCTCTGTGTAGCTTTGGCGCCTTTCCTGAAACTCACTCTGTAGCCCAGGTTGGCCTTGAACTCAGAGATCCTCCTGCCTCAGCCTCTTGAATGCTGGGATCAAAGGTGTGCGTCATCACCGCCCAGCTCCAGAGGCAGCCCAGCATCTCTGAACTCATGCAATCTTGTGAGGTAGGAATTACTTGATTGCCTTTTTTTTTTTTTTTTAATCGATGGGGAAACTGAGACCCAAAAAGGTTCTAATGAACCAGAGCCATAAATCAGAGAGTGGAGCCGTGGAGCCAGAGTGGAGTCGAGCCTGCTGCCCGGGTCCTCCATCTCACCCACTCCTCACCTCTGCCCTAGCACTGCCCCTTAGCACTGCCAGGCCTGCGGAAGTGCCTTGGCATTCAGCCTGCATGCCTGGCTCAGAGTTCCCCCCTCTCCCCTCCTCCTACTTATGAGAAGGCTTCCGGGCCACCTGGCACAGGATACACAGGGGACAAGGGCAGTGCTGTGGGCCAGGCGCCAGGTCTCCAGTCACTCCTGAGGAAATGGGTAAGAGGGAGAGAGGGCTAGGCCACTAGAGTCCTCAGCAGGACGGGCTCTGTCATTTGTGTGATCCAGTACAGTATCTCAGTGAGAGGTTCCTTGTTAAAAATGAAAACCTAACACTATAAAGAGTTTTAAGTTTGTAGCCAGAGAGACTAAACGAAGCCCAGGGCTGTGGGGACTGCACAGGTCATACCCAGAGTGTCCTGAGCTCTGAAGCCAAGAGCTAAACACAGGGTTCCATTCCTCAGTCGTCCAAAGGGGGGAGGAGGCAGGGGTAAGTGAGCTCCCAGGTCTGACAGCCCCCCAGCTCAGCCACCTCACCAAAGCTAGCCTGGGCTACCTCATCTGTAATAAGCACCAGCTCCATCCTCAGGGGGGTGTCACACCGTCATTAACAGCAGGAAGGTGGCTGTGTCAGTACTTCAAGGGCGAGAAAAGAGAAGTTCACATCCTTCCACACAGCGCCCACTCTGAGCTGCAGAGTTAACAGGCAGTTTGACCGGCAGGTTTTGGAATCGGACTCATAGGACAGGAAAGCAACGTTGGGTAGGGTTTCTTTCTCACCCTGAGCCCTCCCAGGCCCGGCTCTGTGCCTGCCTGGGACAAAGGGAGCTTTCCTGGGCCAGCATCATCCTGTGGTCAAACCTGAAAGAGCAGGCGTCTGTGGGCCGAGAGAAGGGCTGGAGGGCTGTCTGCCCTCAGTGAACATGCTCCAGGTCTGTGTCCTAACCCCCATCCCACATCGGTTACCACACTAGACACCATGTCCAGAAAATATGCATTTACTGGCACACTCCTGAGACAGGGCTGGGAGGCTGATGCTCAAAGACCCTTGTGCCCATCAAATCCCAGGCTCCAGGCTGCACCAACCCAAGGGCCACCAGCCCAAGAACGTGGCACCGTGTGGACAGGGACAGGTAGAGGAAAGATCAAAACTGGCACAAAGTCATGATGCTGGTGGGGGGGGGGCATCGGCCCCAGGGCAAAGGCCACTTGAACGCCCTGGAGGCAGGATGGACCCCAAGATGAAGACGTGGATTTGCCAAGGAGCAGGGGTGGTATAAAATGGCACCCTCCTGACTCCCCTTCAAGTCACAAGGCCCAAGATTTCTCCAAGTATACCCAGCCTAGGGTAACAGAGACCCCAGGTTCCACCTGGCATCAGGCAGAAGGCGAGAGTCATAAAAAAATGTTCACAATGGAGTGTGGTGGCCTCGAATGGGCTGCAGGCCTGGCGAGGCCTGGTGGCCACTGGCAACGGGAACTACTCGGCCCTCCAGGAGGGGTGGGCGAAGACGATGGGCCTTTTCTTGGCCCAGCGGGAGAACACGGCCTTCTCAGTGATGAAGCGATGGGCGCTCCGTGGTGCCCTCTCATGCAAAAGGTACATCTGACACTCGTCCAGCCGGCCCTTCTCAAAGTAGTGGTAAGGCACGGAGGGAGGGCTCTTCTCACTGTTGGGAGGGAATAGGGTCAGGTGGGACAGACATGGGACCTCAGAGCCGCCTGCCTCCAGGACTGTGCCTCAGCTGCTGGGACATCCACATCTGAACAGCAGGCAGGAGGCCAGCAGGTGTGGAGCCCAGTGGCCAAAACTCAGAAACTGCTTCTTGCAAGTTGGGTGACGGGATAGAGAAGCATGCCTGAGCCTTACCAGTCCTTCTGGAAAACTGAGTGGGGCATGCAGCTCCAGGGAGAGCAGGTCACTCAAAGGATGAGTTCTCCAATTAGTGGTGCCCAACTCCCATGCCCAGAGCCACTGGCTCTGCACAGCCCCTGCCTGGAGGCACTTTGTGGGCCAGCCATGGCAGGGGCCACCCTCTTACCCTCTCTCTCATATGCCCAAGGCATAGGTTCTGAAGGGAAGAGAGTGAAAACCTGTGGCCTTTTCCAAACTCCTTAGTTATAATAATATTGAAATATAATAAAGTAACATGGTCACAATACAATTCCATTTCACATCTGAACTCACAGTACTTAAGTAATACTGCAACTATTTGTGGTGTTTTCTTAAAATATATATACGCGGGGCTGGAGAGTTAAGAGCACTGGCTGCTCTTCCAGAGGTCCTGAGTTCAATTCCCAGCAACCACATGGTGGCTCACAGCCATCTACAGTGGGATCTGGCGCCCTCTTCTGGCATAAAGTTGTACATGTAGACAGAGCAGACATATACATAAAGTAAATAAATCTTTAAAAAAATAGGCTCCAAGGGGGATGGGCAACACTTTTAAAGATTACTCCATCAGGTGGGTCCAACTCAAGGCCCATTTTTGCCAAATCTTTTTTGGCAACTTAAAAATGTTAATTTTTTTGCATTTTTGTGTTTGTGTGTGGTGGTGGGCGGACAAGAACCTGACACAGAGAACAAGTGGAGGTCGGCAGACACATTGAGAGTCAGTTCCCTCCTCCTGACATGTGGGTCCTGGGGGCTGAACTCAGGCTGTCGAGCTGGGCAGCAAGTGCTGTTACTGCCTGAACCAGTCCACCAGCCCCTTTTTAAACTTGACGGAATGGTTCTTGTTTGTTTGTTGAGACAAGGGTTTCTCTGTGTAGCTGTGCTTGTGCTGGGATTAAGGATGTGTGCCACCACCACCATCGGTGATGACGTGGTTCCTAAGTGTGAACTTTGTAGATGACGATGTTGCAATGTCACAAGCTTAGACACGCCTGCTCTGACAACTCAACAACCTTCCGAGAAAAGTACAAGTCTTGGCTTTTGCTTGAGTTTTTTGAGAGGCTCTCAAAAAGAGGGCTAGCCTTGAACTTGATGTGGAGCCAAGGCTGGCCCTGTTCCTAATTCTACCCCCTCCACCTCCTAAGTAGGATGACGATGCCCAGCTAGAGGCCACACTTTCCCCCAAAGGTCTGCACTTGGGGGTGTCTGTGCCTACGTCACCCATCATGAAGCCCGCACAGCTCACAGACCCTCTGGCTCAAGGCTTCGTGACCACCCCACCCCTCCCCCACCCCTCCCCCACCCCGGGAGCTGGTCTGACCTGCAGTAACTGTCACTGACCATCCCGTAGACCACGATCTCCTCACACAGCTCCAGGGCCAGGATCATGGTGAACCAACCAGTGCTGAGGAAGGAGCCCGACTGCCTCCTGGGGAGGACGGGACATCGTCAGTGGTCCCTCCGACACCCCTGCTCCCCACCTGACAGCCAGAAAGGGGTCCTGGGGAGGATGGGGAAGAGGCAGCGAGGCAGCCTGAGGTCAGCAGTGGGTCAGAGGTGAAGCTGCACACGAACCCAAGTCTGATCAGTCTTGCTACCCAAGCTGATGATGCGCCTGGGCCTGGGGAGACCCCAGGGCATGAGAGCACAGTTGGTAAAAGTGATGGAGTCTGCTGGAGAGCCCCGCCTCTGCTGTAGGAAACCTGACTCACTCCTGGAACTCAGCCTTAGTGACACAGCTGTGAAATGGGGAGACTTCCAGGTGGCTTTCATGGGGGAACACGCTAGCCTTGCCCATGCCCTCCCCATCCCGCCTGGATCAAAGGTCACCCCCTCTGAGGGTACAGGCTGGCTCCCCCATTCAGGCTGAGTACAACCAGCACCTGCCCCACCTGGTGCTAACACTCTGACGGAGAAAACATAAACAAAGTGATGTCTAACGGCGGCGAGAGCCCCTAAGAGCCTGGGAAGGGCGTGGGATGCAGAACACGGGGGCAGGCCTTCAGAGGAGGTGGTCGTTCCTCTAGACCAGACAGAGACAATCATGGGAAATTTTAGAATATTCTAGGCAGAAGGAACTCTAGCTATGACAGTGTAAACATCTGGGGATGGGGGTTGGGGCGAGGCATGTAGGTGAGGTCCCACGGGGAATCCTGAGGGCCCTTTTGAATGAGGTATTAAAGAGGTGTCTGATGTAGAGTGCTTAGCACAGGGCCTGAGTCGGGTTGAGAGTCTCGTGTAGCCCAGGCTTACCTCAACCAAACTCCCTAAGTACCTGAAGATGCCCTTGAACTCCTGACCATCCCGCCTCTACCTCATGAGTGCTGGGATTACGGAGGTTAGTTTATTCTGTGCTGGGGATGGAACCCAGGACCTCGGGCACGCTAGGCAAACTCTGCCAATGGAGCCGCATCCCCAGCCTGACGGCGGCTGTTCTGACGGCAACTCTTACTTCAGTTATCTGGAACAGACCTCAGAGGCCACCTCCAATCTGAAAGCATTTCCTGGCACAAAGAGGCTCTCCGAGAAGACAAGCCCCAGGTGCCGGGGGTCCCCGGCTCACCGGTTCTTGCCCGTCTCCTCCTGGAAGATCTGGTCACAGTAGGCCATCATGCGTTCAGTGAAGGTGTACACCCGCAGGCCTGGGTACATCCTGGTGAGCTGCAGCAACGTGCGGTAGGTGCGGCCGCCCAGCATCCGGTCCATGTGCCTGCCCTGGCCCCACACCACGTACAGCGTGTCCTGGGCCTGCTGGAAATAGTGTGAGTAGTTGCGCAGAAGCAACGGCACGCTTGTGTGCGAGATCACGCGCAAGGTGCTGCGCTGGCCCACGTCCTCCTCAAAGCCCACGGTGGGCGCCTGGTTCATGCGTAGCACACACTCGGCACCATCGATCTGGGCACCCAGGCCTGAACCCAGCATCTGGCCAGAGCTGGACACCACTGCACAGCTGTGGCAAAGCTCTCGGACAAGGGGCTGCAGAGGAAAATGGAGAAAAGTCAGAAAACCTCCACGCCAGCTGCCACCCGCTTGTCCTACCTGTCCCCATCACACCCACTAACCTGCCCGATAGCTGGATCAGTTCCAAGGACTAAGAGTTACTGGTTTTCGTTTTTAAATTTTGTTTATGTACATACGTGCATGCACAGGGGTGGGTGTGCTTGCACACATCTGTGTATGTGTGTGTGTGGGGGGGGATCAGAGGTTGACACTGAGTATCTTCCTTTTTTTTTTTTTTTTTCGAGACAGGGTTTCTCTGTGTAGCTTTGCGCCTCTCCTGGAACTCACTTGGTAGCCCAGGCTGGCCTCGAACTCACAGAGATCCGCCTGGCTCTGCCTCCCGAGTGCTGGGATTAAAGGCGTGTGCCACCACCGCCCGGCCTGAGTATCTTCCTTAATCACTATTTATTTTTTTGAGACAGAGTCTCTCACTGAACCAGGATCTCGCCCATTCTGCTACACTGGCTGACTAGGCAGCTCCAGAGAGCCTCCCGGCCCAGGATTACAGGTGCATGCCAGGCACCCACTCTTTTTTTTTTTTAATGGTTTTTCGAGACAGGGTTTCTCTGTGTAGCTTTGCGCCTTTCCTGGAACTCACTCTGTAGCCCAGGCTGGCCTCGAACTCACAGAGATCCGCCTGCCTCTGCCTCCCGAGTGCTGGGATTAAAGGCGGCGTGCGCCGCCACCACCACCCGGCCTGGCACCTGGCTCTTACATGGATGCTGGAGACTGATCTCTGGTCCTCAGGCTTGCCCACTGATCACTTTTACCAAGTGAACCACCTCACCAGACCCTAGGGTTTTTTGTTTTTTGGGGGGCGGCGGTGGCGGCGGCGGCGGCGGGGGGGGGTGGGGTGGGGGAGCAAGTGCCATAGTATGCATGTGTCGATCGAGGGACAACTGGCGTGAGTCAGTTCTCTGCTTCCACCGTGTGGGTTCCAAGGTAGAACTCTATAATAAGTGCTTTCATTAGGCCCTGGCTAGTCCCAGTTTTCATTTGTGATATGAAACTTTGTTGCTTAGATGTGCCTTGAACTTGTGGCGCTTCTCCTGTTCAGCTTCACAAACGCAGGAACTATATAGAGAGGACAACCACCACATCTGCCTCCAAAGACCAAAGTTTGCCCACTTGGCAAGCTAGGCATGGGAAAATAACTTTCCCGAGCTTCCTTATCAGTTATAGGTAGCACTGCTGCTGTCCCCAAGGCCTTAAACAGGCCCTATACTATTGGGACCTTGTTAAGGCTACAGGAACAAATATTTATAAGGTACTTAGAATGGCCTCTGGCACAAGCTTGATGTCAGGCAAGTGTTTGTTAAGCAAATGCAGAGCCACATAAGCCCCTCCCCGCCCTGTCCAAGCCCAACCCACACTGTACCCAGTTTATGACAGAAGGGTTTTTGGTAAGAGGGGTCTTCCATGGCCAGCCCATGACAGCTTTGGCAGTCTGGTTCCCCAGCCTAAATCCTGGCTCCAGGGCAGGGCATGTCGCCTCTCATCTGTGAAGTGGGTGTGAGAACCATCTCCTCTTGAGAATACAATAGAAAAAACACAAGGAATAAGGAGCTGGGGGACAGGGTGGTCTTGGGGACAGGCTGCCAACGTCAGCAGGCTAGAATACAGTGGAATGGAAAAATGCCTCTCCAAGCTTCAGGCCTGCCCTAGTGTTTCTAAAAGCCAGAGATGGCTGCAAAAGGCCATGAGAGAACTTTCAGGAGTGACCGGAAAGTTCCACGTCACCATAGTGAGGGCTATTCATGTTCTACTTCTGTCAAGACTCACTGTCTGGGTGTGACGGCACAAGCCATTGGTCCCAGCACTGGGGAGGCAGAGGCAGGTGGATCTCTGTGAGTTTGAGGCCAGCCAGGGCTATATGGTGAGACCTTGTTTATAACAAAAAAGCTCCCTTGAACTGTACACTTATAATGGTGAATTCTTTTACAAATTGTAGTTTATTAAAGCCGATTTCATGTGTTTCCTCTCATGTGTGTTTACATGTGTGGATTCACATCCATGTGGAGGCTAAGGTTGACACAGAGTGTCGTCTTTGGTCATTCTCCACCATGTATAATGAGATAGGGTCTCAGAGGTGGCACACTAAGAAGCCTGCTTTGGCTAGTCTGACTAACTACCTTACCCTGGGGTCCCACCTCTGCCTCCCCAAAGAAGGGATCACAGGAAGCTACCACGCTGACCTAGCTTTTTGTGGGTTTGGGGCCCACACTCTGGTCCTTACAGTTGCATGACACACACTTTATGGCAGCCATTTCCCCCATCCTGCCCCACCTCTTTTGAGATGAGGCCTTGATATATAGAGACTGACATGGCACTCGAGTGCTGGGACAACAGATGTGAGCCACCACACAGACCTCTGCCCGGAAGGGCCACTGGCTCCACTATGTTAGGCACAAACAGTCAGTGTCAGGGCTCCCAGGGAAAGGCTGGGGCCTCACCTGCAGGAACTCAAGTTTATAGAGGCATGTGAAAGATACAGGGACATTAATTCCACTCAATAAAAGACATTGTGAAATACCACTTAGGTACGTTTCTTTTTTTATTTGATAAAATGTTGATTTAAGAACTCATATTTTCTGTACCACGGTGTTTAAAAAAAAAAAAAAGGCATTCTAGACCAGGCAGGGTAGGGCAAGCCTATAATCCCAGCACTTGAGCCTGTGGCCTGAGGATCAGCTCAAAGACATCTGCCACACAGCAGGTTCCAGGCCGCCAGGGCTGTATGGGACCCTCTCCTGAAAGAACAGAAAACATCAAAAAGGACAAAAGGACTTCCTTGTGGTGCCATCAGTCTGAGCCTGTCCTGGCCATGGGGAGACGTTTATTCTGATCCTAGTCACCGTCAGCTCCATCAAGTATCCTTGTACTGGCCCTCGCAAGACCTTAAGTTCTGTTCACTATTACAAGTGTGTAAAAAGTATCTCTGTTGACATTCCATGTCTGGATTTCCCACTTAAGAAAAACAAAAGGAGGCCGGGGAGAGTTCTCCGTGGCGAAATAAGAACCTGAGTTCAATCTCCAGTCCTTGCGGGGAAGGAAGGAAGGAAGGAAGGAAGGAAGGAAGGAAGGAAGGAAGGAAGGAAGGGTAAGTAAGTGCATGAGCTGGGCACCATGGCATGAGTTAGTAATCCCAGCACTACGAGGGGCAGAGACAGGTAGATCCCTAAGACTCACTAGCCAGTCTAGCTGACTTAATTCCAGGTAGTGAGAGATCCTGTCTCAAAAAATAAAATAAAATAAATAAAGGTGGACAACATCTGAGAAACCAAGGCTGACCTCTACACACACACACACACACACACACACACGCAAAGAAAATGTTCTGTGAGGCCTAAGTGTCTAAAAGAACTCTGGTCACATCACGGCAGACTGGACAGTGTCCACCCAGCACACCTGGCATCTGTCCCACTTGGCCATCCTGGGGGAGTGGAGAGTTAACACCCCCAGGAGTCTTATGCTTTGGTTTGGTTTGCTTTGGGATCATGGGGATTGAACCTAGCACCCAACCTTGCTCACAAGCAACACTCTAGACTGAGCTACAGCCCCGGCCCACCCCAGCAACTTCCACCCTTTATCAGCTATGCCCACGTCTGCCAGTCACCCTTTGAATCTCGAAGCAGCCCAACACAGGCAGGAACGGTCCTTTACAGATGACGAGGTGGCGGAGACTCCGAGGGATGAGGACCCACACGTCTCCAGCAAGCCAGTGCTAAGCATGCCCCTGGGGCCGACTAAGAGCCATCCAACCAAGAAAGAATTTCAGCGTCAAGAACTAGATGAGATGGAGTTAGGAAGCTGCTGAATGTGGGTGACACACAGGGTCACTGCTATGAGGTCAAGGATGGGAATGTCCCTTTGCCACACCAGGTAGAGCAACTATGGGGACAGGAGCCACGGGTGTCCTGTCACTCTTGGACTCCAGTGTCCCTGTCTCGTGAGTCCTGGGACCACACATAAGCTTGACCTGTGTTGGCTCTTTACCCTCAGCTGCCACACAATGACAGGTACAGTGCAGGGGCCAAGCCATGTTTGCTGAGCATACGGTGTGGAGACACACAAGTCTAAAGGTATACACTGACACACAACGGCACTCCCAAGTGGGCAGCTACCCTTCCATCCCAGCATGTAGCTGGAAGTAGCCAGGCAGCGTCTGCTTAGTGCAAACCATACTTCCTCCTTGAGTGCTCAGAGAGGTTGGTCAAGTGACTGGCAGAAGTCACACAGTGGCTGGTGAGCAGAGATGTCGTGCTCAGAGTCGAGGCCGTCTTGCCAGCTGCCCAGTTCTCAGTGTTCCCCAGAGCTGGGGACACGCGGGCCTCCTTAGCGTTTCCCGGCTGACTCACCTTTCCGTCTGGCACGCTGCTGTAGCCACTGAAGTGCAGGGGCCCTGGCACAGTGGGTCTGGGTGCCACAGGGAGGCGGCGGTCCAGGCAGGTTGCCAGGCAGAGGGGCAGGCAGGCCCAGCAGCACAGGAAGATGTAGACGGCGGAGAATGCCAAGGTGCACAGTACGAGGAGCAGAAGGCGGCCCTGAAAGAGACAGTGGTCACGGGCCTGTGCGGTGCTTGTGGAGAGCACCCAGCCTCCCTGTGTAGAACCTCTCCAGTAGAATTCAATCTCTGTTGATGAGACCTTCATCAGGGATGCCCAGCTCTTGGCCCTTGAGACTACAGGTAACTCTCTAAAGCCCCTCTTCCAGGTCAGGACACCCACTTGGGATGAAGCCTACATACTGCTCAAGGCCACACACAAGGGTGCGGGGTACAGGCTGGAGTCGTAAATCCAAACTGCAGAACCCAAATTCTCACCCAGAACCCAGATACACGCTGGAGTCTGGGGTCTCGATGGCCTTCAGCCCGGGCTAGTACTGCCCTCATGGCCCCACCTCCATCACCCCGGCCGCCCCCAGCTGGCCCAGTGTGTCCCCTTGGCTAGGATCTGGGTGGGCAGTATAGGAGGTGGATGGGGACTTGGGGGAAGGCATCTTTTAAGAAATGCCTTCAAGGGATAGGAAGGAGGCTGAGTGGGGATGAGAGCATTCTGCACTTGCACCAGGTCCCAAGAGCTCACGTAGGATGTCTCACGACCACCCATCATCTAGATAGATTAGAGAGATATCTCCAAGCATGGCAGCTCATCCCTTGCCTGAGGCAGGACTGCTACAAGTTTGAGGCTAACCTGGGCTACACAGTGAGTTCCAGGCTAGTCCAGGCTACAGACTGAGATTCTGTCTCAATAACCAAAACCAAACAGGAATATGCTTTCAATGGTTGGAACGCTTGTTTCTGCTCGGTCATTCTAAATTCTAGAAACGATACACCAAAGGCCACTGGAGATAACCCTCTGGCTCTCTCACCTTGGGGTGGCTACCTACGCACTCACTGGAAATGCCCAGCAAGCTTTGAAGGAGTCATGCCTCAGGTCACTGTCTGCTGGGCCATCCATCTCGATACCCGTGACTCTCGGAGCTACGATTTTCTAGGCCAGGGCCATTCCAGAGGAGGCACTAAGAGCTGGCCAGTATGCCCAGAAACCAGAGGTGCGGAACAGCCCCTGGCACATCCTGCCAGGGGCCCACCCTTCCTTGTCTGTCCACAAGCCACATCAGCTTCTAAAAATAAGTCTTCTCTGTGTGGCCAGCTGTCCAGGAGACAGGGTTCACAGCCCCCGAGGCTTCGGGCTCTGCATAGCAATTGGTCCCCTGCCCACAAGGGACCAGTGACCTTGACTCAGGCAGTGATTAAATCTCCCCACCCCAACATTCAAGGGGCTCACCATCATGCAGTCTCATCCCCTCCACTGAGTGACATTGTACCCTTACTTCCATTTCAGGTGAGAAGAGCAAAAAGTGAAACCAAAAGGGGAACCGGAAATCACTCGCCTGGGGTCACAAAGACTCAGGAGCAGGGGTGGCACAGGGGCGCACAGGGGCGCCCACCGGGGCTGTGGGTGGGGCTCTGTTCGGGGTGTGTGCTCAGCATGTGCATGGCTCTGAGTTCCATCCCCAGCACCAAAAGGGATGGGGAGGATCACTATAACTCCTGGCATGGGAAGGTGGCTGCGAAGCTCTGCCCAGGTTGCCCCCAAGCTCTGCCCAGGTTGCCCCCAAATCCCCAGTGAGCGTTCTCTCTTCCATGTCACTTACCCGGGCCTTCATGCTGTCTGCGCCCTCAGCAGTCCGGAGGCTGCTGTCTCCAGAGCTTGGGATGGGAGAGGCTGGAAGCTGGTCCTATGATGTGAGGGAAACTGAGGCAAGGGAAGAGGGTACAGATCCAGGTCAAGGCAAACGGGCCCAGGAACCAATAGCCTTAAACTCTCCAAGCATGCGACAACGTGCCCCAACCTAAAGGATGTGGGTTCAGAGACCCTGCCAAACCAATGCCATTGTGCAGATGGGGAAGGACAGGCAGAGAGGAGGCGCTCTCGGCCCAAGGTCACCCATTTGGTCAAAAGCAGGCAAAGAAAGCCAAGAGCAGGGATTTCTTCCCCATGCATCCCACCTCTCTACCGCGGTGCAATGGAGAGGCCTGGGGCGGCCAGGATGTGGAGTTATCACCCTGCTAGATTCCACCGTCCCCTCCCCAAGCTGCGCGCTAACCAGACGGGCAGGTTGGGGCGCGCCGGGGGCTCACGATGCGCTGCTCGGAGCTCCATGTCCAGTGGGCCCGACTAGAGGGCCTGGAACCGACCCCGGTGGGAGGCGGTGCTGCGGGCGCAGCTTCTGCTAGATGGAAGCTCGAGCAGCGCAGCCCGGGGGCAGGGGCGGGGCCTGTCGGATGGGGCGGAGGCTTTGCGCACAGGGGGCGGGGTCTACGCAGCGGAGGCGGGCGGAGCGTGGAGGTCTCCGAGACCTCCGGGCTGGTGGGGGCGGGGCCTGTCTACTTCAGCATCCCACCCTACTCGGTGTGCGCCAAGGGCATGGAAGAAAGAGGAAAAGGTCTCCAGAAGGTCTGAGCCACCATGCAATGGCTGCCTGACCGGAGCGATGAAGTTCTCCATTTCTGAAATTGCCGGGAAGTGACAGGGGGACAGGAAATGAAGCAAGGGCTCCGAGTTAAGCAGCCCTGGGTTTCAGGCTGGTAGGGCTGTCAGCTCAAATGAAGTGCAAGATGTGAACTTGAATCTAAAATTCAGATGGGCAATGATGAAACGTTTTCGTTTTTGAGACAGAGTCCTACATATTTGAGACAGACCTCGCCTCGGGCTTACCAAGATCGGGCTTCCTCTGCTAGCTGGGGCAGAGGGTTGAGAGCTGGGATTAATGGCTCAGGCTGTTTTCCACACAGCCAAAGTTTTGCACTGATTATGTCAATACAGCCTTTGCCTGAGCTGTCCCCCCTCTCCCAGTGAGAGAAGGGCAGTGGTGACTCAGGGCACTACCAGAAAATTCTGTAGTCCCAGAGAGGCACTTCAGCTTGGTTTTTGTGGAGTTCCTACTGCCCTCTCACTGGCCTCTGGGCCTCTGGGGACAAGAATGGAATCCCTCATGGAAGCCGCTGTCACATCCAGCGCATTCCTATGGCAGGACCTTGCATTTCCTGCATTCTCCCCCCGGGCTGCTCCAGCCACATGCCTAGTGGGACTCCCTGTCACTCAGCTCAAACCTCAGCTCCTCAGGAGGACCCTTTCCAATGGTACACCCCAAGTTTATTTTATCATATCAGACAGGATCTTCCTATGTGGCTGTCCCAGTCTGCTTTCTGTTGCTGTGACGAACACCAGGACCAAAAGCAACATGACAAAGGGTTTATTTCGGCTTGCAGTTCCGCATCACAGTCTTCACTGAGGGAAGAAGTCAGGGCGGGGACTCAAGGCCGGAGCGTGGAGGCAGGAACTGAAGCAGAGGCCATGGAGGGTGCTGCTCACTGGCTTGTTCCTCAGACTCACATTCAACCACTTTTCCTATACCACCTGCCCAGGGGAGACACCACCCACAGTAGGCTAGGCACTCCCAC
This sequence comes from Peromyscus californicus insignis, assembly GCF_007827085.1. Classification (NCBI taxonomy): domain Eukaryota; kingdom Metazoa; phylum Chordata; class Mammalia; order Rodentia; family Cricetidae; genus Peromyscus; species Peromyscus californicus. Next base: position 6,713,315 of record NW_026294595.1, read on the forward strand.
ATCACTCATTAATAAAAGGAAGGAAGGAAGAGAGGAAGGAATACCCGCAAAGATATACCTATAGGTCAATGATGGAGGCATTTCCTCCACTGAGGTTCCCTCTTTCCAAATGACCCTACTTTGTGTCAAGTTGATGGAAACTCACCAGCACACTCCCGGGTAGTCTTGGACCCTGCTCAGCCCCATGAATGCTGGGATTACAGGCATTAGGCACCCCAGCCCCCAGCTGTGCACCAAGAAGTCACTCTGTGAATCAGTTCCCTTGTTCTCATGCCCATGTGCCCATTAGACTCATTTCCAGATGCTGATGTTATCACCTTCAGCACCCACATGGTACCCACACATACAAAACAAGGCAGGAGAGCCGGCAGGCCTGGGTCTCTGAGGTCTTAGGTCACTCCCCACACATCCTCAGGCCCTGTCAAGGTTCCCAGGTAGAGGCAAAGTTGTCACCTTTGTGTGTGACCTCAGGGCTCTGAGTTCAAGGTCAATCCCCTGGGAGCCAGACCCCAGAAGATGTGGGAGCAGATCCCAGCTCCTGTTCTGGCCCCTTCTACCTTCCTACATCCCCAGCCGGACACCTGTGGGTGGCATCAGAAGCTGAACACACTTTCTCAACTTCCTGCCAACCAAGAACAAATCCCTACACAGAGTAATCGTCCAAGAACACCCAGAACAGGCCATGTGTCTGTCTGAAAAGTACCAATTCCTGGAATGTTCCACTGAGGCTAACCTCTTCTGCCCTCCCTTCCTGGCCCTGTCCGCAACCAGCCACTTTTCAAAGTCTGGCCATATCCGATGGGCCAATAGAAGAGTTATTGGGAGGCTTTTCCAGGAACCTAGCCGGCCAGTCCTGGGGGGGGGGGGGCATCCCTCAACACCCCTCCCCACACCCCCCACAATGCTACTTCTTGCTAAGATGTTTACTTTCTCCCAAATTCCAGGTCCTTCACTGTGCTCTTGGCCTGGAACCTAACAGGGACACGTCTGACCCTTCTGGTCTCAGCTTAGAAGATAAGGCCCCTTCCCTCCTGACACCATCTGTGAGGTGATTTGGTAATGGTTCCTTTTCCTGGGACTTTGGGCCTAGCCTTCTTCCCAACTGTGTGTATCCCAGGAGAGAGCCTGTTTTGGGCAGCTGCCCAGGCAGTGTCGAATGAGTTCCTGAGGTCTGTGTGCACCATTTCTACTTCACACATTAGAGCAGGGAGGCAGGGGTTAGCACCATGCCTGGGAAACACAGCCAGGCTCTACAGCACCTTGGAAGAAAAGGCCATTGAGCAAAACTGGATCAGATTGGGGTCAGAGGCCATGCTGGTTTCCCAGAGGAAGGGACTCTACAGGCCAGTCTAAAACCCTTGGGCTAGCCACTGAAGCTTCCTCATTTGACAGGGGACTGAGAGGTCATTCAAGATCAACGGTGACAGGTCACCTCCCAGCCAACTCCAGGAGGCCTGCCTCGGCTTCATCTTCTACTTGTCTCCCAGAGGGGAACTGTGGAGCCTTAATCAGAGCTGGGCGTTGGGAGGCCTAGTGTCCGGGGCTAGTCTTGCTCCTAACTTGCACCTTAAACCTCTGGACTTAGCCGGGCGGTGGTGGCGCACGCCTTTAATCCCAGCACTCAGGAGGCAGAGCCAGATGGATCTCTGTGAGTTCAAGGCCAGCCTGGTCTACAGAGCAAGATCCAGGAAAGGCACCAAAACTACACGGAGAAACCCTGTCTCGAAAAACAACAGCAACAAAACAAAAACAAAAACAAACCCTCTGGACTTGTTCCCCCATTGGGACAAGGGGGCAAAGCCTCCACTTTCCCCTCTCCAGAGTGTGAGGCTTTGGCTACAGGAGCTGGGTGGTCAAGACTCTTAAGTTCCCAGGTCCAAGGCATGGTGCAGGCTGCTTACAGCATTTATTGCTGAATGGTCTCTCTCACCCCCTTCACCCCATGAGCCTCCATTTCTCTGTCTGTAAAAAGAGAATACCAACATTTTTTTAATAGTAAATGAGCTAAGGGGGGGGGGGGAGAGTCCTTTCTCTAAACAGGGTACAGCACCATCACCGGATAGGGCTGAGTAGTTACAGCATTAGTTAGGGGATGCTGCCCTCCTGTGGCTAAAGCAGAAACTGCAGCTAGCTCCTGGGTATCGCTGGAAAACTGTTGTGGGCTCATGCCCTTTGTCCAGATGAGGAGAACGCAGACAGGTGGGAGTCGAGTCACTCGGTGTGCATCTCCACCCACTGACAGAGGCGACGGGCGTAGAGAGCCGGTCTGACCGTGGAGAAGGACTGGCCTGGATAGCGCATCATTTTCCACAGATGCTCCAGCCGTTTGCGAAGCCCATAGACGGTGGTCAGATCCACCAAGCCCAGAAAATAACGTTGGTCTGGCCCGTCCAAGACATGGAGGGCGTTGGGGACGTCGGGCAGCAGCCGGCGGTTCTGGTCCTCCGCCCCCCACGAGTTTGGAGCACCATGTACGGACCTAGGTGTGGGAATAGGATAAAGCCGTCCCCTCCCAACCAGCGAGCCTAGGAGGCTGAGGAATAGCATACTTGACCGTCAGGCACTGGCCACAGTGGCTGCTGAGCCCTTGAAATACAGCCAGTGTCATGGGAAGCATCAGGCTCCAATATAAACTGAACTTCAAAGTCAGCAGTGAGGGGCTGGAGAGGTGGCTCAGCCATCTTGCTGTTCTTGTAGAGGACCAGAGTTCAGCTCCCAGCATAAACCAAGAGCCCCTCAAAACTGCCTGTAACTCCTGAATCCCCGGCTCCAAGGGATTCATCGCCATCTTCTGGCCTCCGCAGGCCGTGCACTCATATTCACACAGTAATTTAAAAATAAAATCTTTACAAAAGGCAGTATTGAAAAATAATGCAAACGATCTCATCAACTTTTAGGTTGATGAAATAAAATAAAATAAAAAATTTTTTTTTGGATTTTTGAGACAAGGTTTCTTTGTGTAACAGCCCTGGCTGTCCTGGAACTCACTCAAATTCTGGCCTTGAATTCAGAGATCCACCTGCCTATGCCTCCCAAGTGCTGGGAATTAAAGGCGTGTGCCACCACATGCGGCATAATCAAATATATTGATTCAATATTATTATTTTTTTTTTTTTTGGTTTTTCGAGACAGGGTTTCTCTGTGTAGCTTTGCGCCTTTCCTGGGACTCACTTGGTAGCCCAGGCTGGCCTCGAACTCACAGAGATCCGCCTGGTTCTGCCTCCCGAGTGCTGGGATTAAAGGCGTGCGCCACCACCGCCCGGCTCAATATTATTATTTTTAAAGGTATGGGTTTTTACATTTATTTATTTTTATCTTATGTGCATTAGTATTTTGCCATGGGTGTTGGGTTCCCTGGAACTGGAGTTATAGACAGTTGTGAGCTGCCATGTCGGTGCTGGGAATTGAACACAGGTCCCCTGGAAGAGCAGTCAGTGCTTTTAACCACTGAGCCATCTCTACAGCCCCCTCAATATTATTTTTTAAATTTTTGGTCCCCCCCCCCTTTTAAGACAGGGTTCCTCTGTGTAACAGACCTGGCTGTGCTAGAACTCACTCTATAGACCAGACTGGCCTCGAATTCACAGAGATCTGCCTGCCTCTGTCTCCCGAGTGCTGGGATTAAAGGCATGTGCTACCATGCCCAGCTACCAGCGCCCCCCTTTAAAAAAAAAAAACTTTATAAATGAGGCTACCAGGGAAAAAATTAATTCTATATTTCAAAGACTCAGCAGCCACTTGTGGCCTATGAATGAGACATAGGGCTGTAGATTGAATTATATTTCTGTTGGGGAAGACCAATTTCAAGCATTTTGGTCATGCAACCTGGCCCTCATCTTGAATCTCCTAAACCTCTGTTTGTGGATAGTCCAATTGTAGAAGCCTTAGGCTCATAGAGCTGAAGAACCGAGAACAGTCTAGCCCCAGTTTGTAGACCTGTGATCTCTCTTAGGCGCAGGTTCCCCAGTCGCCAAATCCCAGGAAAAGCAAGTTCAACTTTTCTACCTTGTCCTGGAGTGGACGCTATAGGGCAGTGGTTCTCAACCTTCCTAACCCTGCAACCCTTTAATACAGTTCTCACATTGTGGTGGCCCCCAACCATAAGATTATTTTCACTGCTACTTTGTAACTTTGCTACTGGTATGAAACATAACGTAAATATCTGATATGCAGGATATCTGGTATGCAGCCCAAAGGGGTCAAGACCCACAGGTTGAGAACCACTGCTATAGAGCTATGCTGAGGGCGGGCTCTTGGAGAAAAGACAACCAATTAGAGACGAGCCCCATTACAGTATGGACCAGTCAAAATGGGTGGCAGAAGAGCCTGGGCGGGATTAACCTGGAAGCTAGGAAGGTGTGGGGCAGCGATGAAGAGCCTATTGGGAAATACTCAACATGATGACTTGGCAGTGGGCAAGAGCTGGCTTGAATGACACTGCTCCATGGATGTTCCTTCAACATCTGATCCAGGCATGCTTGGGCCGTGACTGTGGGGAGTCTGGATCCTGCTCCAATCTCCTTCACCCCAAAGCCTCTGCCATAGATGGAGCAGGAACAGAAACTGCATGAAAGCTGAGGGCAACCTCTCTTTCACTTCCCCGGCCATGCATGAGACCAACGGGCTTGGATTCAGGGTTGGTGCTATTTGAGACAGGGTCTCAGACAGTGGCTGACCTCGAACTCAGAGATCCACCTGCCTCTGTCTCCGAGTGCTGGGATTAAAGGTCTGCTTTAAAGACCACATTCAGCAGGATTGGCCTCTTAAATGACCTTTCTGTTCAAGCACAGGGGTGAGCCTGGGAGAACTGTTATGGGATTAGGAGCCTTTTGACATCCCTCGCCTGCTCTGAGCTTGTTTGTCACACCCGGAAGGTGAGAAACAATTCTAGTCAACATGGACAGAGTGACAGCTACTTCTACACAGGACACGATGATGCCAGTGGCGGTGACTTCAGAGGTCTAGGGATGGAATGACTGGGTAAGAGGGCACAAAACTAAATGGGTCTTGTCCCTGCTCAGAAACCTCTGGTGGCCCCATAGGTCCTGCCAGAAAATAGCAGAGTGCTCAAACCATCATTAAAACCTTGTCCGGCTGGGCGGTGGTGGTGCACGCCTTTAATCCCAGCTGGTCTACAAAGTGAGATCCAGGAAAGGCGCAAAGCTACACAGAGAAACCCTGTTTCGAAAAACCAAAATAAACCTTGTCCAGTTAGGGCCCTTCAGTTCTGTCCTCTGCTGTGGTCAGTCTGGGTCCCTTGCCTCCAGCATACACACACACACACACACACACACACACACACACACACACACATGAGTACTTCCCAGCCTCCAAGCCTGGGCCATGCCATCAGAGGAAAGGGAGTCTTACACTTACACCTCTCTTTCCACACCCGTCTTGCCATCACTCATGGAGGCAGGGCTCACCTGATTGTACGGAAAATGCTGCCACGGTCCTTTTGGCCCTTTTCGTCTTTGTGGAGAAGCTGAAAGGCCACCAGGAGACTGTAGTCCAGCACATTGAGGTCCCGCAGGAAGGCGGTGTCCAGCTCCATCTGGCGGAGGAACCAGCTCCGCTGGGGTCCTGTGAGAGCACCAGACCCCAGCTGAGTCCTTCTGTGGTGGCTGCACCTGCACTTGCCCCAAAAGTGGGAACGTCACTGCCATCCCCGGCCGGTGACTTGCCATGCACTCCATTTGTGGGAGTCTAGAGCAAGGATCAAAGTCCTGGGCTGCTAAGAATCTGGGCAAAGTACTAGGGACCCGCTCCCAAAGCTCACCCTGAGTGGAGGAAGAGGAGATAGCGACATCATGTGACTCACCCAGGTTAATGGTCTTTCCCTGAAAGTTGAGGTCCTTCAGCACCAGGAGAAGGGGGCTGCCCTCGGGAACTGGCTCCACCCAGCGGCTCAGCTCACAGGCCTTGATGTCATACCTTGGAGGAGGTAGGGGACACACAGAAATCACTGGAAGTAAGAGCTTCCCAGATGTGATTGTTCCTGTATGGGCTAAATCACTAGGGATGACACTTCCTGACACCTCCAAACCTCAGCACCCCCTTAGACTGTGCCCATGTTAGAGATGCAGAAATAGAGGCTCAGCACCCCCTTAGACTGTGCCCATGTTAGAGATGCAGAAATAGAGGCGCAAGCATCTCTTTAACCTGCCTGTGTCACAGGGTAAGCAAAGAACAGAACAAGGATTTGAACTCAGACCTTTGCAAGTCCAACCCAGGCATAAGCCCTGCCTTGCCTGTTTCTCAGTATCTTGTCTGCCAGGAAAGGATCTCACCAGTAGGGTGGATCTGTTCTCCAATTTCAACTACATTTATTTATTTATTTATTTATTTATTTATTTATTTATTTATTTATTTAGAGGCAGGGTTTCTCTCTGTAACAGGCCTGACTATTCTGAAACTTGCTTTGTAGATCAGGCTGGCCTTGAATTTACAAAGATCCTCCTGCCTCTGCCTCCTGAGTGCTGGGATTGAAGGTGTGTGCCACCGCTGCCCGGCCATTTATTTATTTCTATGTGCATATGAGTGCATGGTGCCTGTCCATGACTTGAGAGAGTTGGACATGGCTTTCTACCGTGTGAGTACTGGGGACTGAATTCGGGTCCTCAGGCTCGCGTGCAGGTGGTTTGATTGACTGAACCATATCACCTGTCCTGTTCTCTGATCCTATGAGACTTCCTCAGTTTATCAACTGTAAAATGAAGGTGGCTAGTACAGTGGCCTGTGATCCCAGTACTGGGGAGATAAGGCGAGAGAATGGAAGGCTGGAAACTAACCTGGACTACGGAGACTGTTTCAAACTAAAAATTAAACAAAAAAGATCTGGAGGGAGATGTAGCTCAGTGGTGAGCCTAACATGTACAAAACACTGGCTTCTGTCCCAATCCTGGCCCCTCAAAGAGAAAAGAACGCAAACAACTTAACGCATTTTTAAGAGAAGTGGGTGATGGAGAGCTCTGTCTCCTGCCTACTGGATCTTGGGAGGATCAGTTCTTCCTGGGCCTATTTGGGGTCTAGCGGGTAAGAATCGCAGCCTCAGATTTCACTGTGGCATCGGAACCGTGTATCCGCTTCAGATGGTCTCACCTCTCAGAGATGCGGCTGGGAGGGTAGAAGACGCTCTGCATGATGATGAAGTACATCTGGGGACAGGGATGGCGAGTGAGGGAAGCCCGGATCTCACCCTCCAGCAGCCCCCAGCTGCTGAGCCACCTCGCCTGTGCCACACCCACCTTTTTCCCGCGAGCCACGCGCAGACTGTGCACCCCTGGAAGAGGACAAGGCACCAGGTGAAGGCTCTAACTCCGCAATCGCGGATCCATGTGACCGGAGTTCCCTGCTCCAGGCCACGCATCCTTCTTAAGACCCACCGCATTCCTGAGCCTGTCACTCCAGTCCCGTCCCAGACTCCCTTCTGAATCTGTGTCCCTTGTGAATCAGTGAGGTCCTACCCGGAAACACGGGCCCGAGACGATCCATCCCAAATCGGCCACTTTGGGCTCCGCCCCGTCCACAGACCCCTCCCTCCCCAGGCACTTTGCGGTTTAGGACCCTCCTCCAGCCGCGTACCCAGCAACCGTGCCAGCAACGTGTGTGGGTGCCGCCGCAGGTGCTGCACGTAGCGGGGCAGGTGGGCGAGCAGCACCTGCACCTCGTGGCGCCTCTGGGTCTTCAGGAAGAAGCGCTGGTCGTGGCTGCCGGTGAGAAAGAGCAGTCACTGTCCAGGCTTGGCTGGAGCAGTTCTGACCCAGTCTCTTTCGTGCCCCTGCTTTTGCATGAGCGTGGATGTGTCTGGCCACCCTCCCTCGCTTCATCCCACCTTCCTCCGGCCCTGCTCCTCTCTGCCCATGGCCATTCCGCCAGCCTGGAACCGAGCCCCCACCCCGCCCCACCCTGGCTGCAAGCTCACGACAGAAAGAAGCTGGCTTTGCTCTTGGAGGTGCTGATAAATTGAAGGTAGGGACCACCGGGGCCCAGAGTAGCCTGATAGTCTTCTTCAGTCAGACCTAGGTATTGCCTCAGACGTGCAAAAGCCGGACCGGCCAGGGTTCCCAGCTCGAAGCCCTGTAGGGGAGAGAGTAGCCCCGAGGGAGTCCACCCACGTGGGTCCTGGTTCCGGAGAGGCAGGGTCCGGCAAGGTCCTGAGAACAAGCCATCACTGCCACTCACAGCTAAGGAGGAAGGCGCCAAGGCAGACTCCAATTCCTGCTGGGCTCCTTACCTCTTGGTGAACCTGGGTCATGACTTCCGAGAAATCCTTCTGGGTGGGAGGTCCCTGCAGGGGTGGGTAGAGGGGTTCAGAGAAAGTCAGGGTCTGCCATCACCTACCCGGAGATTTTGAGTACAACACCTGGCCTTGTCCATTACTTTATCAAACAGGGACCCTATGAGTCTTGCTAGCAATTGGGCTTCTGGTTAACCCAGGGCTGGAGGAAGGATGGCGGAGACCTGAGGCAGGGCCCCATGGGTGAGTCTTCAGCACCAGGCTGTGAGTTCAAGCCTGCTACATGCTTTCAAACACTCATGCTGGCTGTGTACAACCAGATTACACCCCAGCAGAAGGAAATGCCCCTAAAGTCAAGTGATCTGCCAGGTGTGCCCAGGAGAACCAGACTGGGCAAGGTGACCTCTGAGCAGAAACCTGAAGGGGATGGATTGGAGAAACAGGGTCCTCAGTACTGGCAGCCAGGGCAGGGTAAGAGGATTCAGGTGTTTAGAGCCCAGAACTGAAATGGATGAGACTGGACAGGCAGCCCGGCCACCAACGGTATCTTCAGGCTGTACTCAGTCTCAAGGAGCCATAGGAGATTTTCTGCAGGTGATGAAGTCAGGCTGTGGTCTAGGGAATTTCCTCCAGCCTGGTTGGACTGTGCACACACAGACAACATACAGGCTCACCCGCCTGCTGGGTTGCTGAGTTGGCAGTTAGGTGACCCTGTCTGCTGAGCCAGCGTGGCCCAGCCTGATCCAGGGAGGATGGGCTGGGTTAGGCTGGGTGGGGGTAGGGGCCCTTGTTAACTCTGCAAGCTAGCAGGGCCTGGGGGGGGGTCTCAGTAACCAGTGGGTAGTAACCCCTCCACCCATTATACAGATGGGGATACTGAGGCCTAGAGAGAGAGAGAGAGAGGCCCACCTGAAGCACACATCCACCGCTTGAAGCAGGAAGTCCCTTCATACCTCCTAGGCTTTCCAGCTTCCCACCCCAGAATTTCTGCTTCCTGACACACATCCCTGCCTCCCCCTTTTTTGTAGGTCTCTCTGATCCCCAGTGTCACAGTATTAGCAAGACAGATAGCGAGCGGGGTCTCCCTCTTGGGGTTTGAGTGGCATGGGATGGACTGGCCATTCACCTTGGGTGGGTTGTCCATGGAGACCTGGGTGGCAGCCCAGAGCCCTTCCTGCAACATCTGCGTCATTCTGTGCAGTTCATGCCCTGGATTGATCTCAAACAGGCCCACTCGATTCTGCTTGTCTCGAAGGCTCAACAAGAAGCCACGGTGACTCCCTGAGGCAATTGGCCTGTTTCCAGCCTCCAGGGAGGGGGCCTGGGTCTGATGGGAAGAGGTACAGGAAACAAAGAGCATGTAGTGGTGTCTCCAAAGGAAAACGCACACGGGTTCAAATCCTACTTTCACTCATTCGAAATCTTCTTATCTTTCTCTTCCTCAGCCATAAAACACAGGGATAATGCTATAGCCACGCCCCAGGTGTTGAGGGGCCACACAGCACCTGGCACCTGGTATCCAAATAGGATGTAGACAGAGCGTGCTTTTTTTTCCCCACGTTCTTTTTTATTTATTCTATGTGCCTTTCACATCATGGGTCTTGATCCCATCCATTTCCCTGTCCTGCATCTGCCCAGAGCATGCCTTCTATAGTCAAGCCCAGTTGAGTCTGCCTGACCTTAGGTCAATCGGGCCTTTTCCCCCTGGCAGCGTGTAAGGTCTGTTACACGTTATCGGCTACTGCTGTGCCTCAGCTGCCTTCACATGAAGCCTTGCCAGCAGGCGCTAGGATGCTGGCAGATCCATCCTGTTCCTCCTCTGTGCTGTGTTCTTCTGTGCCAGCAAGAAGGGTCAAATGGATGCTGAAATCATACCAGCTGACCCACTGCTAGTGGAGACCCATCATATGCTCAAAGCTGAGAGCTTGAGCTCTTAACAGCCTTATGGAAGAACTTATCATCCCCATTTTCCTGAGGAGCAAACTGAGGAAGACCTGGGGAGGAGAGACACCCACCTGATCACCACCCCTTTTATACCTGCGCCCATGTGGGGCGTGTCCTGGTTTTTCCAGAGCAAAGTCCCACCCTGACTGAGATGGGGGCGTGTCCACACCTCTGGCCAAGAGGAAGGCGGGACCTGCTCACTCACCCTTCCCTTTTCTGTCCCGGTTCGGTCCGCATCTACCTCGCGGGGCCCAGGGCTTGGAGCGGCCATCGCCCCCAGCTGCAGCTTTTCTGGCTTTTGCTGTGTCCCCGAGGCCCCGGTGCAGGAATCAAGTTCCACCTCTGCATTGCGAAAGGCCAATCGCAAGGCTCCTGTCATGGTTACGCCCAATCCGCGAAGCGGGCTCTGGCCTTGGCCGGCGGATCCCACCTCCGCGGCTGCAGCATCCGCGGGACCCTGGTCCTGGCCGGGCGGGGCCGCCGAGCGTTGACTGGGCTGCCGGAGAATGGGCTTTCTGGTCACGGTTGTGCCCAATCTGGGAATGGAGCTCTGGCTTTTGCCTGAGGGTTCCACCTCCGCTGATGAAACATCTTCCGAACTCTCGCCCTGGCTGGACGGGGCCGCTGGGCATTGGCTGGGATGCTGGAGAACGAGCTCTCCTTTCAATTTCCTTCTGGACCGACTATGTGGTTTTCTGGTGCTGGTTCTGGAGGCAGGTAGCCTAAGTCGTGAGCCTCGGATCTTTGTAGACATGGAATTCCCATTGACTGTCTCTCTAGTGAAGAAACTAAACGCATAGAAAGAAATGACTATCGCCAGGTCGTACAGAAGTCAGCACATCCTTCCGTATGATTTGAAGCACCCACTGGGGGCCAGAGCGGAGCCAGATTCCGGAGATTTCGTGGTGAACTAGCTGGAGGGACACAGTTCTAGCCTGATCTTTTAAAAGCATAGACAGGATGATGTCACTCTGGTACTTTAAGCCTCGAGTGACTTGTCTTGGCAGTAGAACAGAATTCAAACACCCCACCGTGGCCCAGGCCATCTGCCCTGCTCTAGACTTGACTCCAAACACCTGCCTGCCCTGAGCCCCGCTGCAAGCTTCCTCCTCTAGGCTTTCCCCTTCCTGTCTGGACTTTTACTTGCCTTGATCCTTCTCGCCACCTTGCAGGACTCTATGCACTTCCCCCACACTCTGGACCACATGACCTTTATTCTCATCACCCTTGACATGAGCAGAGATTGTCTTGCTCATGTATTGGTTTATTACATCAAACCTCCTAAAATGGGAGTGCCACCAGGGCAGGAGCCACATGGACCTCACTTCCTGCCTCAGTGCCCTGCACAAACTGGTGCTTGAGAAGCAAGGATCGGAATGACGGGAGTGGGGGTGCACAGGCCTTGACGTGCCCCCACAAGTAAAACACCACAGTGGCTGTAGTAATTATAGTCGCTGTCATGAGCCTTGGGACAGTGGGAGGGACGACCCGGAGGAACTGGAGGGGAAGGTGAGAAGGATGTTAGATGTGCGGGCTTCAGAATGTTTATTCATCTTTAAAATTACCTACCCATGTGTGTGCATACGTGTGGGGGGGCAGTGGCATCTACACGGGTCAGTGGCTGGAATGGCAGGCATTTGGAAGTTACTTAATGTGGGCGTTAGCACTGAACTCTGGAGAACTGCTAAGACATGGTTCCAGCCCGATAGGTACTTTTGAGAAGCCATCAGGAGCCAGAGTGGTAGGGAAGCGCAGAGCTGAGACCCTCACTTTTTTAGGGAGAGGTGGCTCTGTATCCAAAAGGGGGCTGGAGAGAGCATGAGAAAAGGGGAGTGAGAACTGATACAACTTGGGGTTATGTAGATGAGACGGGGGAAGGAGCCACGGTGAGGGACACAAGCTTGCCGAGCACACATGAACCCTACATTCAGACCTCAGGTGTGGTGTCCCAACCTTGGAGTCCCAGCCCTGGGGAAATGGAGACAAAAAAAGATCAGAAGTTCAAGGCCATCCTCACCTACGTAGTTTAATGCCAGCCTGGGCTCCACAAGACTTAAAGTGTGCCAGGCTTCTGTTGACTCCCCAGCTGTGACTTTTACCCAGTCAGGACCATGTCTGTCCCAGTCCCTGCTTGACCCTATGTCTAGCATAAGGCCAGCACAGAGGCAGCACCTGAGGTACCCTCACTGCTCAACTAGGCAATCTCGGAAGCTCCTCCAGCCAGTCTCCCCAAAGCAAGGACGTCAGAGAGATAAACACCATGATCAACATTTATTTGTAAGTTTTCCCAAACAGGCCAGCTGGGACCTGGGGCGGCTGCCTGGATGTCTCAGGGTTCTGTGGTCTGTCAGTCTTTCCCTAGGGCTTTCTGGGTCCAGAAGTCCTCACGGGGTCTGGACAGTGTCAGACTCAGAAGAGCTGCCGTGTGAAGGGACAGGGTTTGAACAGAGGCAGGGAGGCTGCACACAACCGGAACCTGCTCTGTCCATCAGCACATGACAAGGGGAAAACCGGGAGCGGAACCCAGTGGGAGTGGCAGGGAGCTTTGACTGGTGGGCAGGACCAGCAAGGTTCAGGCCCTGAGCCTGAAGGGGGCGAGGGAGAGGTCCCAATCCACCTTCCTCTCGACTTCTGGAAGGACAAGTAAGAGAGGAGGGCTCCAGTTTGTCAGAGTTGAGTTGTAAGCAGCTCCGCCTCCTGAAGAGGGTTTCAGCACAGCCAGGATGACTGTCTTGCAGGCTGTGACCCTTGGTCCCTTCCCTGGAGGAGCTATGGAGAAGGCTCTGGTAGTCTCATCCCTGCTGGACCTTCACTGAGCCTTCTTGGTCACCCTCTGGCTCTTCAGCATCACGTAGGTGATGAACAATCCTGGAACACAGAGAGAAAGGACTGGGAGGACTCAAGTGAAGGCTGGACGACCAGGGCAAGGTGACCCACATGCAAGGCCGGGCTCCCAAACAAACACCCTGCAGGCGTGCCTTCCCAGTCATTCCTTAAGCCACACAGCCACTCACGGAGAGTCAACCATCACCAAGTGAACACAAGGTGCTTTGTTGAAGGCTTCAGGTTTCATGGGGAATGATCTACCCATCCATCTACTCATATATCTGCCCTCCTACCTAGCAGCACCCCATCCCATCATCCATCCTCCGAGCCACTCTGCTAGCACTAGCCCAGGGCCGCTCCGGTGCTAGAGCCTAGAACGCTGTCATGATGAAGACATAGTCCCCAACCCACAGAAGCAGTAAGAGATGCAAGGTGACAAGAGGGGTGAACAGTGAAGATGAAGAGAAGGGTGGGACAGGAAAGGGGGGGCGTTTCCTTACTGCCCCTAGAGCCTGAAGCACTGGGAGGACCAGAGGGGTTTCTGCCTGTGGACTTTAAGGAGGAACAGGAAAACCCCAGGGAGAGTTGGGGACAAGTAGCTTCTAAGCAGATGTACAGCAAGTGCCAAAGTGTGGAAGCACACCGGGGTGAGTGGCCAGCCTTCGAGACACCCTGCCCTGGATCAGGAGACCTTTGGAGAACGGGAGACTTACCCACAAACAGGAGTAGCAGGAGGCCTGTGGCCAGTGGGATGAGGACAGCGTAGGCGCGAGGCAGGAAGTACTTGTGGATGACATGCTGGCTGTCAATGAACGGCTGCCACCGAGGGAAGAGCTCGGTGAGTACTGCTCATCTTACCCAGCCCAAAGGGGAAGCCATCCCACCGCCTCTGTCCAAGGGGCTGAACCCACTGACAGCACTGGGTACTGAGGACCTGCCCTGATGGCATCCCCAGCCTAGCAAAGAATTTATGAGGAATCCCCAAGGGGTTCCCAGCCTTGGCTCTTCTGGGTATGGACACGTATTTTTTTTTTTTTTTTTTTTTTTTTTTGGTTTTTTCGAGACAGGGTTTCTCTGTGTAGCTTTGCGCCTTTCCTGGATCTCGCTCTGTAGACCAGGCTGGCCTCGAACTCACAGAGATCCGCCTGCCTCTGCCTCCTGAGTGCTGGGATTAAAGGCGTGCGCCACCACCGCCCGGCATGGATACGTATTTTGACAAGTCTCATTATATTATCTCAGGTAGCCTGGAACTACTGCCTTAGCCTTCTGAGTGCTGGAAATCATTCTTTTTGTTTCCTGAGGCAGGGTCTCATGACATAGCCCTGGCTGACCCAGAACTTGCTCTGTAGACCAGGCTGGCCTCACAGAGACCCACCGTCCTCTGCCTTTGGAATGCAGGTACTCTAGGTCTTTTTAAATTATTTTATTTTTTGATTTTATATATATGTGCACATGCATGCAGGTATACCTCATCCAAGCCCTGGATCTCCAGCTCCTAACACTCAAGCAGCACTGCTGTTTCAGGCACTTTGGCTGGATCTCCTGGAACTGGAGTTACAGACGGTTGTAACTGGCCATGGGAGTGTTGGGACTTGAACCCCCAGTTCTCTGGAGGAGCAGCCATTGCTCTTAACCACTGAGCTATCTCTCCAGGCCCCTAATTTTTTTCTCTAAAGGATACTAAGTACTGCAAGATCCCCCTTTTCAAACACAATGCACTTTTAGGCAATAACTAACAAATTTTCCCACATTAAAAAAAGAGAGAAAGCCTCAAGGTGTTAATAAAAACCACTGGCGATTGCTACACCCAGGAGGTGGGGCTAATCTCACAGTACAGCAGTTGAGAGGCTGCGCCTTACCCTTCTCCCTGCGTCTCAATCTCATCTATAAAATATAGACACCATCAGCAATCATAGTGGAGATTTCGTGAAATTAGGGCAGGCCAAGCATCCAGCAGTGCTTGGCATGCAGAGCTGCTTAAGTCGTGTTAGGGGTCGGTTTGTTAAGAGATCCAGGGCAGGATGAAGGTGGACTGGGGGGGGGGGGGAGCAGATGGGAGGGCACATACCAGAAGAATCACCCAAGTAGTGTAGTAGGTGAAGATAATCAGGCTGATGGCGACGAGGCCAAACCCCACCGCTTGGTCTGTCCCTGTGGCCTGGAGAAAAAGGAGGGCTCAGCTGGCGAGATGACTCGACCTGCGAGCGCACTAAAGGAGGGTCCGCGCAGACGGTTTACACTCCAAGCTTCTCATTCGTTCAGCAGCTGTACACGGGGGCTGACTAGAAGTGGCTCTCCGGTTTAGGAAGCCGCGCCGGGCCCGTGTCACCTGTCCACCAGCGGTCCGCAGAGCGATCCGGGTTCGGAAAGCCCAAGCCCCCCAACTCCAAAGGAGTCTCCAGGCCTCACCCCTGATATCCCAAAATCACAGAGGTACCGCACCCCGAGGCTCACCATCTCACCAGCGTTTCGCCGGAGCAACAGGTCATATCCGGTTCCTGGTTCAGGACTTTCCGCCTTGTAAAGCTAGAGTGGTACTCTGGGAGTTGTAGTCCTTAAATCCGTCCAGGACAGACGTGCGGGTACGTCCCCCACCCCGCCCACTTTGCATGTCGGGAAATGTAGTTTCTGAAGGGAACTACGTAGCTGGGACTTCCTGGTCTTTGTGGCTACAGCACTGTCAGACCCTCCCCAACCAAAAATCTTCCTTTAAACAACACAGTCCCAAACCAAGCAAAATGCATCCCGAGGTTGGAAGTTTTTTTTTTTTTTTTTTCCCCTTCACGTGGGAAAAGTGAGGCTCAGAAAGCCATAATCTGAGTCAGTGAAGCAGACACCAGAATAAAGACTGTTTCCTGGTCTGGTCCTGAAATTGTTGAAAGAGATTGTAGAATGATGACACCACCAACCCCCCCCGCCTAGGAGAGGTGGGGTCAGACAAGCCAGCACACATGAGGGTTTCCACTGGCAGAGAGAGAATGATACTCCCTCACATTGGCTGGTTGCCTTCCCTTCACTGCCCTCTTCTAGGTCCTGACTGCCACAGATTGCTGAATGGCCCTGCGTGTCTGCACCTGAGGCAGCAGCTCCCTTTGTGTCCCCACAGTCCCAGGTATTCTAACCAGTTTTTTCTGTGAGTAGCACCCCAAGTCCAGAGTGCCTGAGCACTGGAGTGTCATGGATAAATATTCAAGACAGGGTTTCTCTGTTTAACAGCTCTGGCTATCCTGGAACTTGCTTTGTAGACCAGGCTGGCCTTGAATTTACAGACATTCACTTGCCTCTGCTTTCCAAGTGCTGGGATTAAAGGTGTGCGCCACTACCACCTGGCCATGTTCTCTGACCTTTGCTCATGCTCACTCCCCACAAAATAGAACTGAAAATGTTTTTTTAAAAAAAGCAAAGTTTGGCAATGGTGGCGCACACCTTTAATCCCAGCACTCAGGAGGCAGAGGCAAGTGGATCTCTGAATTCAAGGACAGCCAGGGCTACACAGAGAAACCCAGTTTGGGGTGGTGGTGGTGAGTTTTTTGTTTGTTTGTTTTGTTTTAAGGGTGTGAGGATTATGACTGGAGGCAGGATTGGAAAACCCTGGCCTCCTAAGCTTTCTCCCGGCGAGTCACCCTGCATATGTAACATATATGGCTAGCTTCTGTCATTTCGGCCCCCAAGTGAACATGGTAATGAGATAATTAAAAAAACAAACAGCCGGGCGGCCGTGCCACATGCCTTAAATCCCAGCTCTCCGGAGGCAGAGCCAGGCGAATCTCTGTGAGTTTGAGGCCAGCCTGGTCTACAGATCGAGATCCAGGACAGTCACCAAAACTGCACAGAGAAACCCTGTCTCGAAAAACAAAACAAACAAACAACAAGACAGTAACAAAAACATCGACGTTTAATCCCCCCCCCACCAAACATTGACACTAGGCTGATTTCCCATACGACATTATTTTCTACTATAAGCCGAGACAGAGATACAAACAGCCCATGGAATGAGAGCAGCGCTACATTGTTAGAAAGGAGGGAATTAAACAAAAGCAAACCCTCTTCCCCAGTCACCTCCCCACAGAGGAAGACCCGCCTTCTCCATCCTGCCAGACCATGCAGTGTGGTCAGTTGTGGGAGTAACCAGAAAAGAATCCTAAAAATAATGATTTTGTATCTCCTTAGTAGAAACATTAAACTGTCTTTCAAGGTTCCAAACTGGCATTGCATAGACCAATTCCTTTCCAAAAATATCTCTTAATAAATCCTATCTCTGTATATAGAATTTGAAGTCCAGGTGCTCTGGGCACCCTGTGGGAATCACTGAGCTCAAGGGGACCCTTAGGCTGGAGAAAGGCTTAGTCTCTGGCTCGCGTCAGTGTTCATTTGGTTGTGGCCATGTTTTCAGGCCAATGCCTAGAACGGGAGGATGTGGCATAGTGACCATCTGGTTCAGACCCTAGGGTTGGTTTGGAGGAGTCCCTCCTGACAGGACCAACTGCTTTGTGTTTGGAGCCCTGAAATTTTGAACCGGACTGAAATAATGCTCCGACTAGGCAGTCACAGACCAGCAAGGGTAGTGCTCTCTCCATCTTCTGGGGGTCACCTCACTAAGAAACAGAACCGTCAGCGTCCCTTAAAGTGCCAGATACCTGCTGGGCAGGAAAGGACTCTCTGAGCTGAGCAGAACCTTTTCCAGCCATGTTCTGCCCTGCCTCGGCAGCACCTTCTAACATTCATTTCCAAGAGTCCTCAGGTGTTGAAAATAATGGCAACAAAATCCCAAGAAATGCTCTGGTCCCAACACCAGGAAGTTCTAAAACCACAGCCCAACTCATTAGCTAAGGAAGACAGAAACCGGGCAAGGAACCTCCGGACCTGGGGAGTCCAGCTATCCCCCACCCGCAGAACAAGTGTCCCACCCCGTCCCCACCCCTGCTGAGATGAAGGTGGAGTGGGGAACAGAGGCACCTACCTCCCCTTGCTGGGGGAGGAGGAAACAGGACTGTGAACTCAGGAGGAAAAGGAAAACACCAGCCTGCTGGGTTGATACAAAATGGGTGAAACTTAAAAGAGGCGCGAGTTTATCCAGGGCTGGACTGGCAGCCAGTACCATCCTTTAAGCACATTACGGGACAGACAGAAAGTGCTAGAGTTGGGGAGGTATCAAGAGGGTGGGTAGTAAGGGGAAGGCCTGAGCAGGGCACAGGACCAGACTACCCAGGAAAAGCATGCCCCTTGCCCAGAGGAAGGCAGAGGCTTGTCTGGCAATAAGCCAGCTCCAGTCCATCCAGTCACAGCCCGGCACCTGGCCGACTGCCTCTCCAGCCTGGAACCCAGCCAGGTCTGCTGACATGAGCAGAGGAAGAGGCCTTTGCTTACCCAGCACAGCTGGGCCCTACCCTTCCTTTCCTGCAGGAAGGCCAGCTGCTCAGGACCCAGCCCTGGGCAGATGGCACCTTGATGCTCAGACCTTTCTAGGCTCTGCTCTCCGTCTGAGCTGGGGATAATTAGAGGGCAGGGACAGTGCCACGCTCCAGCCGGGCTACTGTACCCTATGTCTGGCTGCACAGCAGACAGCACCCAGGAGTCCTGGGGAAGGGCAAGGGCCAGTGGCTGTGCTGGGGACAAGCACGTGCAAAGTGCAGGCTGCAGGGCAGCAGGAGGACATCTGACGAGGGAGGTGGGGTCTGAGGTCTTGGCTCCCAGGAGAAGGCTGCCAGCAGGTCTCCTCAGGACATAGAGGACAGCTGAAGCACGAAGCAGAGGGTCAAAGGTGGCAGGATTCTGGGGGTGGTCCAGCTCCTGAAGGGCAAGGGCACAGGAGCAAGAGCCCTGTTAGACTGGCTGAAGCTGTTGCTCCTGAAGTAAGTGGGTCATGGGGGTGGGGGGGCAGCCACAAGCACCCCAACATGAAGGAGTGGCTGTGTCCTTTGCTGGGCCCAGGTCCTCTCTAGTCTGGGCAGTTCTGGATAGCTCCATCTTGCCCCGTTTTCTAGTGGTTCAGAGGACAATATTCACAGTGGCACCCAGGACCAGTGGTTCCAGGGTGGATGAGAGGACAATGGAATGATGCTTTGGGGGCTGGTGTGGCGAGAGTACAAGGAGGCACAGACGCAATGCAGAGCAGATCCGAAGGGCAGGTTCCTGCTCCTCCAGGAATGCCGTTGGCCTGGGTACAAGAGATGGCAGGGCCCTTCTTCAGCTGGCCACCTCATCCCTCAATGGCTTTCAATCACGACTGGCTCATAGACTCCAGAGGAGACTCTGCAGGGAAGAGAAAGGTGAGCTTATCCCTCTGATGCTCCAGTTGGGCCAGGCCCTTGTCCCTCACATGCAATCACTGCTGTCAGTCTCTTACAGACGGGCTGAACTGAGGCCCCAGTGGTGTTTAGTCATTTGCTCAGGGTGACAGAGACAGTACCAAGAGTCAGTGGGGTCCACAGCTGTGCCTGATCCCCTCTGAATATCACCTGTGTACACACCTGGATGTACCACCCTGGCAAGGAGGGGCTGTAAGATTTGTTAAGAAGGCAAGAGAATGGAGGTACCCATGGTTTCTTGCTCTTTCACCCAGAGCAGCCCAGGACTGCTGGGAGAGGGTGGTTGTAATTTCTAGCCTCAGCCAACAGGGGTCAGCAGAGCAGCACAAGACACGCCCTTCACAAAGTTGTCTGGCCTCTGGATCCAGAAGTTCAAAGGACATGTTCTTAGATCCCCCAAAACACAAGGAAAATCCCCAGGACAGCCCAGTATGCTGGATACTACTTTCACTCACTGGCTCAAAGGCCTGGGGAACTAGAAGTCCTGGAGTTCACCACCCAAAGGCCTGTGGGAAGGCACTCTGAAGGTACAGTTATCAAGGACTCTGAGGATGGGTGGGTCCAAGGTCACTGGTGACAAGACCGGTGTTCAAAGCCAGGCCAGGGGTCCCCATGGCTGCCTTACCACACTTCCCTGTCTCCAGCTCCTACCTGTTGGCCAGCTGAATGCCACTCAGTGTGGTGGAGCCATCACGGCTCACGAATAGCCGAAGGTTACTGTCTGTGGGGACACAAGGGAGGACAGTGGCTGAGTGGGCAGGGGTCGCTTCAGAGGTTATCATCACCCCAGCTGGCTTGAAGTGGGCAGCTCACCCTCAGTATTGCTGCCGTCAGTGAAGTCCTGGCTCTGCATTATCTTCTCCACAATGTCATCGGCATCAATGCGAGTATCGTCCACCCAGGTTGGGTGGCTCTCCACTGAGTCCTTCTTTCGCCTTGGGGGAGAGGGACAGAACGATGACAGGGCAGTGACAGGTACAGCAACAAGGATAACCCCAGCACCTGTGGCACTAGCACATTCTATGCACACCCCATCAGAGGCACGTGCTGACAGACTAGGACTGAGGTTAAGTTCCCTGCTCGAAGCCAAACAGCACGTATGCAGTGGTTCTAAGGCTCAAACAAGCTCTGTCGGGTCTACAGACAAATACACAAAGCCATGAACAGCAGCACTGGATAAGCAAGGATACATGCCTAGTCCAGGGCTGTGCTTTTGTGACCAACGGTCGGTTAAATCATAACCATTCTGTTATAATTATAACCTACTCTGTTGTCCCTGTGTGGTCAGAGGCAAAGTATAGGGAGGGTTCTGCTTACCAGCGAGTCCCAAAAATTACACTCACCGAAAGGAGCGGTCTGACAGATGCAAGGGCCGTGGGGGTCGTGGGGGCTTCTCAGGAGGACGAGGTGGCTTCTCAGGGGGCCGGTGCTCCCTGTCGGTGCCCTCAGGACCCTCTACAGCCATGCTGAGGCCACCAGAGGTGCTGCTACTAGTGGACGTGTTTCTTCGGTGTGTCAAGTCAGACAGGCTGGAGGAGCGGGAGTGCTCTGTGCTGTAGCCTGGAGAGTGGGTGATATTGGGAAGGTGACTACAGGGGCCCAGGGCTGTGGGAGATCCCAAGTTGAAGGCCTGACCACTCACCTGACAGCTTGGACTGCTGGCTGGTATAGCTGGGGTTTCGGGAGTGGCCAGAGTGGAACACCTCCTCAGGACTAGACAGGCTCTGGTCTGGCTCCTCTGGCAGTCCTGGGGACAGGAGCCAAGGTTACTAAGGTACCACACCTCACTCATAACCCTACTCTCAACCAGCCTTCCACGGGACACTTGTGCCTCCATTCCACAGACTGAAGATCAAGGACTAGAGGAGCAGAATCTACCTCAAGCCACGGGCTACCCTTGGAACCCCGGTCACCCATTCCACAAGAAGCTGTTGGGACCTTCGTGAGTAGAGAATATCTGTGACAGATCTTTGAGGACAAGGGCTTTGAGACAGTTATCCACAACCATGGTGAGTAGGTGTGGAGCAGGAACAGCGTCTATGGAGGGCCTGGTCAGTCTGTCGATCAGGCAAGCCTTTTCAGGAGAAGACTTAATGCTGAGACCTTTAGGACACCAAGAAGGGGGAGACAGAGAAGGCAGCAGGGACAGGGCCTTCCAGTCACAGGGAACAGCACCCTGAAGGCCTTGAAACTGAAATGAACTTAGTTCCAGGGGCACATCTGGGAAAGGAGGAGCATGGAGGAGGACGGGAACAGACAAGCCCCCGAGACAGGCCAACAGCCACGTTCTCGGTCCTTTCAAACAACTTTCCTGGCACTCACTCCCCAGCTGTAAACCTAAGGAACTAGGGGACACAGACAAGGCTCTGCAGACGCACACATCCCAGCCTTGTCAGCCTTCTCCCTCGAGAAACGAGCATGGACACCCCGGCTACAGGCTGGATTCAGGTCTGCCATATTCCCAAAGCAGCGTTTCGATCATTTTTTTGGATAGGGTCTCACTAGGCAAGTGCCTCTAACTCAGAGATCCACCTGCCTCTGACTTCTGGGATTAAAGGTGCGTACCACCATGCCCCATTTTTTTTTTTTTTTTTTAAGATAGGGTCCTATGTAATCCAGGTGGATCTGAATTTGCCATGTAGATTGAACTTCTGATCCTCTTGCCTCTCCTCCCACACTAGGATTACATGCATGGACCACACCAGCTTAGGCAGATTTCAAGTCACCAAGCTCTCTGTATATGGCAGGGGAACCAACTGCAAAAGTACATGGGCCCTCAAATACCACTCTGTTCTGGAGAGAATTATTGCCTTTTGGTTTACACAAGGGCAGCATCTATGCTGAGGTGCCCTGGTCTAGACAGCGCTCTCCTCTGCACCCCAGCCTCCACTAGCTAGGGAGAGCCATGGTGCTGGGAAGCCCCGACATGCCAAGCCAAGGCAGGCAGGAACGGTAGCACCTAGGGAAAAGTCAAGCCCTGTGGTTAGGTCCATCACAGCTCTCAGGTCTGGAGAGCCACATGCCTCCCAGCTTTGAGGGTACCTCTGGGAGGGTGTGTGTAGGGTTGAGGCCATCATGGCACTCAGTCACATGAGCAATGGCAGCACCAGCAGAAACATGCGTCCTCTTCCACCATCTCACCACCCTCTTTTTGAGACAAGGTCTCCCTGGGTAGCCCTGGCTAGCCTGGAACTCAGAGAGCCTCCCGCCTCTGTCTGAGCAATGGGATCAAAGGTGGGTGCCACTGTGCCTGCACCCTCCTCTTGATAAGTATCTTCCTGGGACAGGACATTCAGGGGAGAAGCTGTAGTCACAGGCAGTGGAGAGACAGGCGGATGAAGATGGTACCTGAACCCAGGATGGTGGGTCGGGCCTTGGGGGGCCGGGACCCAGTCAGGGAATTAGTGCTACTGCTGCCGCCGCCGCTGCTGGTCCCACCACCTTTACACGTCAGCTGCAGGGAGGAGTCCTGGCCCGGGATGGAGATGGACTTGGCAGTAGATGGTGGCCTTGGGAGGAGAGAGGGCTGTGACTGGAGTGTCCCAATCTCAGGATCAGATGGAGACGGGTACCCCAGAGCCTGGAGGAAGAAGAATCTATCTCATGGCCCCCATCCCCACCGATAACCAGGGTGACACTCACGTCTTGAAACAGGGGTCTCCAGAGAGCAGGGACATGCCAATGGTGACCTATTGGTAGAGAGAAATCAGCACTGGGTGCCAACGCCCAGCCCAGGTCAACCTCTGGGCTCCACCTGCCCACAGTGTGTCCTGTGTGGAGGACAGAGTAGGCAGCCCCGAGGAGGGAGTGACAGGCCTCACTTGCCACCTAGCCCCTGAGTGCACCACGTCAGCACCTCCAGTTCTGACCGGACAACTGGAAAGTGAGCTCCAGGGAACACACTCATTCACAGGTACTTCACCCAAATGTGTGAGAACAGAGCCTGGAGTCGGGGAACAGGGCTCAAGGAGCTCCACAGGAGGAGGGGACACCCACAGGACCTACCATGGCAAGCAGGAGCTGGCTGAAAGTTTTTTGTTTGCTTTTTGTTTTTTCCAAACAGGGTTTCTCTGTAGCCCTGGCTATCTTGGAACTCACTCTGTAGACCAGGCTGGCCTCGAACTCAGAGATCCACCTGCCTCTACCTCCCAAGTGCTGGGATTAAAGGCGTGCGCCGCCGCCACCTGGCTCTTGCTGTGTAGCTCAGGCTGGCCTCAAACTCATGATCCTCCTACCTCAGCCTCAAATTCTGGGATTACACAGTAAGTATGCTACCACATCTACCAGCCTAAACCTATTCAGATGTTTTTCAAGTCCTGTCAGCTACCTCGTGCCCAGCTCTGTGCCAGGCACAGCTGGCCACTCCTAGGTCAGCTCAGAGGTAGTGTTAGGACAAACCGGTTTTCTTGGCCAGACTGTAAAAGGGGGTGGAAAGGGATGAAGAGGTGTTTTGGTGCAGACACCTGGGTATTTCTACTCTGAAGACAAATCGCCAGCTGTCTGGGGGAAATGAACTACTGGGCTTCTGGAGACCTGTGTGGCCAGCAGGGCATGCCTGCCTTGGAGCTCTCAGAGTACATCCCCCAATGTTGCACGTGGGTCCAGAACACCAGTTCTGATCACTGATACCAGGAGCCAGGAAGTCTCAGATCATGATGGGCAACAACCAGGAGCTAGGCTGTGCAGTTAAATGACTGGTGGGACTGAGTGGGAGCTCTGCGTCTGAGCTAGGGCAGATGACTTCTGCTGTCACGACTCTCTCCTGTTCAAACTCAAGAGCTAAGGACAGACACCACACCCACAGGCTGTGCTTGCTGTTAGGGCCACGAGACAGAGAAGACAGGCACATGGCACAAGGTCCATCTTAAGAAAGGTGCTTATCAAGCCCTTATGGAAGGTGAGGGGTCGTGCCCAACCATGGATGGGAAAACTGAGGCCATGACCCAGGGTCCTATACCCTCCCAGCATCTCTAAGAATTTGTATTTTCTGATGAGGAGCTACATTTGTCTCTACCCCTTAGGAAGGCAGAAGAGGCAGCACGGCCCAGGTACCTTGAGGATGGAGTTGTCCTGGCGGGTGTTCTTGGTGTCATATCCCTCCAATAGGCAGCAGCGCACGGTGGAGCCTGAGCCTGCAAACTCAGCCAGGTTCAAGTCAGTGAAGCCCAGCTGGGAGGGAAAAGAGAATGTGGGAGGCTGCAGGGAGTGTGGGTGCTAGGCAACAGATGCACCAGAGGGGTTAACCTGAGGGGGGGCAGGCTCGCCCCACAGCCCCAGTTGACTGTTGCATAACCAGGACTCAAGGACAGGATCCTGGGTCAGCAGCACCAATGTGGCAAAGCAAGGGGCTGACATCCCTGAGTGGCACAAAGCACCCTTTGTGTGGAGTCCCAGGGTGCACTAGGGCCAGTGTGCCTGAGATGAAAGGACATTGTTGTCTGTGACACAGACACATTGTTCCCAAGGAAACAAGGCCATGCTGTCGGGAGCTGACAGAAGAACAGGCAGAGGAGAGGGGAAGGCCTGTGGGAACTTGGTGGCAGGGTAGGTGATGAGACACTACAGAGTGGGCAGGTCCCCATGAAGTCCTGGTGGAGGGAAAAGGGAAGAGTCTATGGACAGGAACCCTTCACTGTCCTGAGCACACAGGCCTCCTGGGTAAGACTTCACCAACCAGTTCGGACCTGTTCCTCTCAGGATGTGTGCAGGTGAGATGTGAGAGATAAAAAGGGTAAAAGCAGAAGCACAGGGCCACAGGGATGAGTCAGACAGAATCCAGTTTGCCTGAACAGAGGAAAGCGAGGCTGCGTGAGAGCGCCAGGCTTGGGGTCACCAGGGTAGCAAACTCACTGGACATGTACTGTGCACCAGTCACATACAGGTCTTGACCACAGTGTTTAGGACACCGATCAGAAAACTGGGTTTGGAATCAAGCCCTTGTAATGACTCAGAGGGACCCCATTTTACAGCTCAGGCTTTCTGTATTGTTTTCCTCATTTGCATAATGGGTAAAGCCCACGGTGAGGTGAGGTCCTGCTACGGAACAGCAGGAAGGTCTGGAACATCTGATGTGGGCTGAAGACTCCTTGGCTGTAGACTGGCAGTCCTTACTCATGAGTAAACAGTAGACACACTTGGACAGACCCCTCCATTGCTGGGTCAGGGCAGGCATACAGAGCGGTGGGGATGTCTGCTACCCAGATCTCAGGTATCCATCCCCACAGGGTAAGAGGTGGGGCAAATGAAGATACAGTCCCTCCTGTGCTGGGCTGGCCAAGGGAAGAGAGATGGAGGACAGGACATGCTCATTCAAAGCTGGGCCATCTCCTCCCAATTTTTCCCATGGAAAAGGTTTTCCTCCTAGGGCTAAAGCCAGGGTGGGGGTGGGGATGGGGGCGGAAGGCAGGCACGAGTGAAAACCTAGGGTCAACACAGCTCTCCAACAGCAGTGAATGGCTGAACCTCCGTCACCAGGCACACAGTGGACACTGCTGCCATTAGAAAGAATACAGAAAGCTAGGGTGACCTGAGAAGATACTCACGATACCCTGGGTAAGTAAGAAGCCTAAGCTGCAGAATCTGTGCATCGTTTGAACAACCACTGCTTTCAAGCACACATGTGCAGAGCACTCCCTTTCCATTTTTCTACATCATATGCACACTTTTACTCAGTTTTGTATGTGCGTTCCTTTTCTCCTTAGAAAAATGGAGCAGTGGTAGAGTATCTGTCTAGCATGCATAAGGCCCTAGGTTCAATCTCCAGCACCATACACACATACACACCCCAAGTATAGAAACTGGGTATGGTTGCACACCCCTTTAGCCCCAGCAATTGGGAAGCAGAGGCTGGGTGATCTCTGATAAGTTCTTAACCAATCCCTAACCTGACTAGTGAGGAAGGGAGTGGTGTGAAGCAAAGCCACCTTACCTTGGAATAAGCCTTCCCGCCTTTCAGCTCCTGCAGAGACAGAGAGACACATGGCATGACTAGGAAACTCTCAGAGATCTCCCCAAAACACCATGAAAACAGAACACAAAAAGGGGCCAGGGTAACAGCCCACATTTCTCCTTTCAGTGGCCATGGTAGGAAAGGGGCCTAAAACCACAGGTGGTCAGTTCCACACCCACGCCTCAGTTCTGAGCTCACAACCCCTACCTAGGCTCAGTCACATGAACCCACCTCACCTTGCGCACAGATACCCGAAAGATGCAGGGGTCCAGCAGGCCTGTGGCCGGGTTGGCACTCATCTTACACACGAAGGTAAATTTCTTTCGCCACCGTACACAATTCTCCTGCACCTCCTCCCTGCAGAGACAGGGCAGATGAACATGGGACAGGTGAATGAGGTTAATGTGAAGCATCAACCCCCACTCCAGTCCTATCAGGGACGGGGGAAGGGCCCCCTGCCAGAGTGTTTTCATAAGACTACGACAGTATGATGGTAAACACACAAAAATCATGAAATGAAAAATGAAGAATCAGCCGGGCAGTGGTGGTGCTTGCCTTAGGAGTTTGAGGCTAATTTGGTCTACAGAGTGAGTTCCAAGACAGCCAGGGCTACACAGAGAAACCTTATCTCCAGCCCTCCCCTCACCCGCCACCCCCCCAAAAAAGAAGAAAAACAAAGAATCAAAAAGGCCGGGGCAGCTAGTCTTCCAGGGACCCACGACGTGCTGAGCCTCTCCTCCCAGTACCTTGACCTTGGCTGTTCCTACACTCCCTGTATCAGCCCCTGACAGGTTCCTGCTGGCCACCTGATGTGACCCTCACTTCAGTCTTCCCAGGATGGACTCACTCAACCCACTGTACAGTAAGAGGTCAAGGTTAGGTCAGCGCCCCAGATCTCCTGGCAGCCTGTGGGGCCCACAGCTAGACTCCTCTAACAACAACACAGTAACCACAACAGCTCATGCTCTTGCTGCTTCCCAGGTGCTAGGCACCATTCAAAGAACTGCAAAGCAGACTGGACAGGCAGTCACCACAGACTGCCCAGAGTGCTGGAGAAAGCCTGCCAGCCACTGTCTACAAAGAAACAGAAGGTGCTGAGATATCAGGTGGGATTCTAGCCTTCCAGCCCTGGAATGTGACTACAGTAACAACCCAGCACTTCTAAATGAGGCCGCTGGTGTTTGATGGGAACTCTGGGGGCAGCTCATCTACACCTCAGCCAACTGCTGTGGGAGCTCAACAAGATCTGGGGTGGCAGCAGTGCACAGCCTGGAGAGCTGAACTGTGGCACCACTACAGTCCCTTCCCAAACCCTGGTACTCAGGAAGGGGCAACCATGGGAAGGAGGTGGTGTGACAGTATCTCCATTCAGTGCATCCCACCTAACTGGATGGACAGTCATACAGCTGAGAAGTGACCTTCCCACACCCTGAGTGACCCAAGAAACATGGGTTGCCGGCCAGATTTAGGCTTTGAGGTGAGGGTCAGTGAGGTCAGGCTGCAGTCAGGCATCTCCTGCTTTTCTTGGCAGCCTAGGTGGTTGTGGATCTATGCCACCCTTTTTTTATAGTTGGTGGCACTGGGGCTCCAGCAAGATTGCAAGACCAGAACTCACAAAGCAGGCTGAAATCCAGGCTGTCTAGCTTCAGAGTGAGAGCCCTAGGCTGCCACATTGGCTCAGGGGCACAAAAAGCAGGAAAACCTGGCAGCTGAAGCCCTGTGGGCTTGTGAGGCCAGCCGTTCCACATTACCATGTGATCCAGTAATTCTACTCCCAGGTCCACACCCAACAGAAACAGAATCTACATCCACACCAAAACCTGCATATAAATGTGCCAAGCGGCACTATTCGGAACAGTTAAAAAGCAAAAGCACCCCAAACCCCCACCCATGGTAAGTGAGTAAACTATCTGTGGTCTGCTCATGAGGTCAGTTGTCCTTTGGAAGGAGGCACTTACACAGTGCTACTAACCTTGAACACATTATTGCTAAGTCAAAGCCAGGCACACAGGAGACCTAGTGTAGCTTTGATTTGTAGGGAAGGCCCAGAACAGACAAATCCAGAGCGGCGGAAAGTAGACTGGGGGCTCCAGGGGACAGGAGTTGGGGAGTGAAGAGGGACAGCTAAGATGTGCGAGGTTTCCTGGTGAAGTAATGAAAACGGTCTGCAGAGGACTGCAGCGAGAGCTCAACTGTGAGTGGGAAAACGACTGGCCGTGGGAAGAGCGCTTGCTGGTCATGTGCAAGGCCCTGGGTTCCATACCTAGCACCAAAACAAACACTGAACCTACTCCTCAGGTAGATGAATTATGTGATATGTAAATTCTGTGTCAGTAGAACAGAAACAAAATGTACAGCCAATCTGACCAACAGAAACACGGAAAGCAGAGCTGGGCAGAACAAGCAGGCAGAGCTGCTACTTTAGGGCGGTGTCTAGAGATGCACCTTCCAGCAATGGTAGCTCAGCAAAGCTGGGAGTGGAGAGAAGTAAGGTGAACGGCAGTCTGAAGGCCCTGTGTGAGAATATACTTGGTAGACAGAAACACCAAGGAGGTCGGCCAGCGGGGAGACAGTGAACAGCAGTGAGGGCGGGGCAGGTGTCTGAACCTGCTCATGGCTGCCTTGGCACATGGATGGGGCCAAGATGGAAGCAGAGAGCATGCACACACACAGGCAGGGAGTAGGAAGGAGAGAAGAGTCACTCTTGAGCAACTGAGGCCTGAGCTTTAAGGGGTCAGAACTGGGAAGCACTCTGTGTGGATCCCCAGCCCCCACCTCCACCCCACCTACAAGGAGAAGCAGCTGCTGGAGACCAGCAGAAGCAGGAAGGACTTGAAGCACCCAGAGGAATTAGGATTAGAGCCTGGGAACAAAGGCTGACAGCAAACTGCCCGCCCCTCCTTTGAGATTGTCATGGGAATACCAGCTAGGAAGCCTGAGGCTCAATTGTGGTTCCTGTCAGCCCTGCCAGGCCAGAACAAATCATGTGAAGCCCTCCCAGGCTCAGGTGACAGGCTTGCTCCCTCCTTCTGCAGGAAGGTGAGCAGGGCGGGGCTTATGGAATGAGCCCTGGACCACCCTCCTGTTTCCATAGGAATTCTGAACAATCAGTATTACATGTCACCACCTCTGGGGAAAAGCAGCAGCAAGCAGCCTTGCCAGGTGCAATAAACACCACAGCAGTGGTCACTTCTTGATGCCCTAACCCCATCCCACAATGCATCACCACAGAGGTGACTGTTTCCCTGTCCATTTTTCACAGGAAGATGAAGTTCAGAAATGCTGATGCCTGGTGGTGGTGGTGCGCGCCTTCGATCCCAGTACGTGGGAGGCAGAGACAGGTGGATCAAGACCAGCCCAGTCTACAGAGCATCCAGGACAGGCACCAAAAGTATACAGAGAAACCCTGGAGAGAGAGAGAGAGAGAGAGAGAGAGAGAGAGAGAGAGAGAGAGAGAGAGAGAGAGAGGGAGGGAGGGAGGGAGGGAGGGAGGGAGGGAGGGAGGGGAGAGAGAGAGAGAGAGAGAGAGAGAGAGAGAGAGAGAGAGAGAGAGAGAAAAGAGAAGAACTCTCAAGCCCAGACCTAGGCCCCTATGGAAGAACAAGGAGGTTCTAGACAGAGCAAGGATGAGATGGACAAGAACTTAGGCCCAGAGGTAGGACTGAGGATGTCAAAAGGGCAGCCATGAGTCCTGGGCAGGAGCTGGCCAGGCTGGGTTTAGGAACTACCAGACTGGAGTCACTTCAGATCCATTAACTAAAGCACCACAATGTGCTAGACATGTCTAAATATCCTGGATGGAGAAATGAGCAATACACAAAGACAGAAATTCCTGCTTTTGAGGGGCTACTACTTAGGCAGTGGGTAAGAGACAAAAAAAAAAAAAAAAAAAAATGCAGGCAATGCATGTCCTAGTGTTAAAAAGGGAATGGGAAGAGGTGGGCAGTGGACAGTCAAGGAAGACAGAGCCGTGAGGAAAGGCGGCCAAGGAAGGTCTTAACTAGAAAGGAACATCAAACCAAAGCACTGAAGAAGTGAGTGAGCCACACAGACACTTGCAGGATGAAGACACAGGAGTTCTGACAACAAAGAGCCTGAGGTAGGAATGTGGCCAGTGTGTGTACAGAGTGGCAGGCTCCAAAACAGGTAGGGGAGAGGAGTCTTGGCCCCAAATTACAAAGGGACTGACCATGTAGGGTGCTAAGGCAGGGTGAGTAGTAGCCAAGGCCAAGTGAGGCAAAAACAGAAACAACTCCAAGGTGAGAGACTGCTCAGTGACACCAAGGGAAGGGAAGTTGGGCCTGGGAGGCAGAGGAAGGCAATCCGAGCTCTGAGTTCAAGGCCAGCCTGGTCTACACAGAGAAACCCTGCCTGGGGGGTGGGGGGGAAAGGAGGAGGAGCAGTGCTTGGTGGCTCACACCTTTAATTCCAGCACTCCTGAGGCAGCAGCAGATGGATCTCTGAGTTGAGGCCAGCCAGGGGTACATAATGAGATTCTGTCTCAAAAAAAAAGGAAAGAAAGAAGAGAAGGAAAGGAAGATGGCCTTGCAGGACAGCAGGAAAAGAGGCAGACCCAGAAGGGCTTCTACAATGCATCATCTCCTTTGGTTTGTTTTTTTTTTTTTTTTTTTTTTTTTTGGTTTTTCGAGACAGGGTTTCTCTGTGTAGCTTTGCGCCTTTCCTGGAACTCGCTTTGGAGACCAGGCTGGCCTCGAACTCACAGAGATCCGCCTGGCTCTGCCTCCCGAGTGCTGGGATTAAAGGCGTGCGCCACCACCGCCCGGCTCTCCTTTGGTTTTAATAGGACACATTCGAGATGGTGTGCACAGAAAATTCAGAGATGCCCATGACATCATATGGCAAATGAGGGCCACCACTGGGCACTTGAGTGTCTGGAAACTACAGGTGAGGATGGGCAGGGAAGAGAGAGTGTGTCTTTTCTCCCTCTGGGGATGGAAGGCAGGACCTTATGAACAGCAGGCAAGCGAGCATTCGACCACTGAGACCCTTTCCTCTTTCATTTTTGGTGGTACCAGGGATTGAACCAAGGCCTTGCACATGTAAGGGCCAAGCACTCCACCACTGAGTTAAGTCCCCAGCTCCTTAGTTATTCATTCAACTGTTACCAGTGGTTGTAAATTTTCACAACGCCTGCCTGGGTAAAGGGAACTAACTCTTCTATGAGTCTTGGAGTATACAGTATCATCAGAGGCAGAAAAGCACTTTAGGGAACAGAAGAAGCCCCTCTAACACCGGGAGACCCAGTATCAAAGATGCCGAGACTGAGCACCATCTTATGCTATCTGCAACCTCAATGAGCTGGGAGGTGCTAGGAAGACAGAGTCTGAGCCTGCTAGGGCACCACAGGCCCATGCACAGCAGTGCCCAATATATATATCCCCATTCATCAGGAGCACAGTGGGCCAGCCATGGAAATCAGGAAAGTGTGAAAGACAATTACACCTAAGATGTAAACAGTGGCCGGGCGGTGGTGGTGCACACCTTTAATCCCAGCACTTGGGAGGCAGAGACAGGGGGATCTCTGTGAGTTCGAAGTCAGTCTGGTTTACAGAGTGAGTTCCAGGACTGTTACACAGAGAAACCTGTCTCAAAAAAAAAAAAAAACAAAAAAAACAAAAAAAACCCACAAGATGTAAATAAAACAGTGTGTATCTCACTCTCTGTCCTGATAATGTGGCTCAGGATGCAGGCAGACAACAGCAGTGTAACGTCATAAAACTTTAGCATGCTCAGCCCAGATAACTAACTAAAATGGCAAAAACCAAGGCTCAGAGATCACCTCAGCCCAAAAAAGACCAGGACACTGGACTGCTAGCTCCCTGGACACCTGGCTTATTCATACTGATATGAAGAGACAATGGCCAGAAAGAGGGGACAGTTCAGTCGAATCTATTAGAACTACAGGTGAGGAGTTGCTGGGGCTACCTTGTTTTTGTCTAAGAGTAGTTCTCCTCATCAAAATTAACTTTAAGTGGGGTGGGGGTGGTGGTGGTGGTGGTGGTGGTGGTGGTGGTGCACACCTTTAGTTCCAGCAGGTGGGTCTCTGTGAGTTTGAGGCCAGCAAGGTCTACAGAGCTAGTTCCAGGACAGCCAGGGCTACACAGAGAAAAGCATGTCTCGAAAAGTAAAAAAAAATTTAAAAAAATTTTTTTTAAATAAATAAAATTTAACTTCAAAGGAAAGGGAAATTAAGTTAGGATGAGTGGTTATAACAAGCAAAGGGATTTGAGCCACAAGTATCTGATTCAAGGCCAGGGCCCACCCTTACTCCCTGAGGCACTGCCAAGTGGGGACATGCTGAGTGAATGTGGGCAACCTGCTGTCAGGGTTGGAAGGCTGAGAGTCAGCTCTTCCAGCTTGGGGTTTCAGGGCGTGCATCCCTGCTCCCTGCTGCTGCTGCTGCTGCCAGGGACAGGTAATTAAAGAGACAGGTTTTGCTTTTAGCTTTAAGATATACAATCAGCCGTGCAAATCCAGTGAGACAGGGCGAGTCCTGTGGCCACTGTGGCCACCATGTAGTTATTTTTGAACTGTCCTAAAATAGAGTAAGCACCCCACAAAACAGTGGTCTCAGAAGCTTTAGACTTCCCGGATCTCTCCTGGCTCTAGGAATCTCCCAATCTGACTCCCTGACTGCCTGGGCCTACCCCAGGCAGCTATCCAGAGGTTCAGCAAGAACCTTGGACCTGTATCCAACTGTCAAGCAGACCTCTGTGAGGTATCCACGGAGAGTGGCTGCAGGCATCAGCTCAGGCTGTAGGCATGGAATGAACCTTTTGAAGGGTCCTGGGCAGAGTGGGAAACATGTTACACAAGAAACAACTGGCAGCTGACAATATCTCTGAAGGGCTACAAGAGCACTCTACAGGTCAGAGTCAGGGTTTCAAAGCTGGGGTCAGCTGGGTAAAGATGAAAGAAAAGGAAGTCTCCAGCAATAGGAATAACACAGGAAAGCCTGAAAGGGAGGAGGTGGCATGCCCACTGCATGGGGCTGTTGGGGTGACTCCTTTGTCTCTGCTCAGTTCGAGTGGGATGTAAAGAGTCCATCAACCTAGTGTCTGCAGGGCCACACCTTCCAGGCATCTATGTGCCTTGCTGTGTCTTGGGACCAAGAAACGTGGCTGGCCACCATCAGGGTCCCACACTAATGGTGACCACATCTCTCTGTCTATTACCATGGCCTCTTTCCCCAAAAGTCTAGGACAGAGCTGGCAGAGTGGGATCTCTACTCTATGTGCTCCTTGGCCCCTCTACTTAAAAAAAACACCCCCCATGCCTTGAGTTTATTCTGTGGGATTAATGGTTCAAGCACAGGACTGAAAGAACTCTCCCATAATCCTGAGGCCTGTTGAAATACCATCCCTGTTCTAGAGGTGAAAAAACTCAGGTCCAGGAAGGTGGAACACAGTCACAGAACACCAGGTCTCCCTACAGAAGCCTGCCATGAGGCTCCCCAATTCACTATGCCATTTTGGTCTCCCCTTTCGCCCCCAGAGGAGGAAGGTATAAGCAGACACCATGGAGGAAAGACCACTCTATTTGCCTCTCTGGCTCACAACAACCAAGACTATTAAAGAGGGTGGGGAAGGTGGCAAGTCAGGCTGAAGTAAACCACTTCCAACAATTTCTCTAACAGAAATGCAATGTCCCCATTAGGAGTCACCCCAGAGTCTGGCTTCATAGTTCCTAGCAATGAGCTCACTGCAACAAATACTGTACCTAGCAGCATCACTGCTTACAAGGTACAACAGCGTCCCAGAGCTTTGGTGGCCCTGGGTCTCCACCACACAGGTGACAAGAGATTGACTGCCACAGGAGCTCCCTCCTAGGCACAGGCTGCTAGGAACCCATGGGCCCAGGGACTCTCCCACAGCTAGTGCTACAGTGCAAGCAGGACTGGCAGTTGCCATAGGAGCAAAAAACAAGGAAAAGGGAACCCCAGGGAATACTATGGCAGCTTAGTCCCCATGATAGGGCTCCAGGGTGACCCTAGGGCCATCTACAACACTTCACTTTCCCAGGGGCCAGCTAAAAGACTCACCAGGAAAAGGTGCTTGGTACACAATCCTAGCAACCTGAGTTTATCCCCCAACACACATGATGCACGCACACGTACACATGGACACTCAGGGACACACACGGACACACACACACATGTAAATGCCCATCAGTACATTTACTCACCACCACTGGCATTCTCAGTATGGAACACTGCACTGGCAGAGAGTCAAGAGCTCAAATCTGAGCAAAGTAGAGTCTGAAGCCCGGCAAGACAGGCATTTCCAGACACAAGTGAGCATAGACGTGTCTACCAGCCTGCAGGACCACGGCTGTGCAAGACAGGTATTTTCTCTGTGAGAAGCTGTCCTGGGCACTGTGCCACATTTAGCTGCACCCTGCCAATTACAGTTGAACAACTCCAGATGTGACAAGCTGTCTTGAGACTTAACCAAATCAGCTCCGGTTGAGACACACCACTAGGGGCCATGGAGGCCACTCTTCATTCAACTTCCAAGTAACTCTGATCAGGGAGGTAGGCACTTGATAGGACCCCAGGGACCTGCCAGCTCTAGCTGTGCTCCTGGGTCCTAGGAGACTTGGTCCTCTGTTTCAGCCCACAGGCACCAGAGCAAGTTCCATCTCCTGCTATCCAGCCTGCCCGTCCCTGGCTTTGCCCAGCAACAGTCTGAACCCCCAGGCTTTGCATGGTTCCTCAAGGACTGAGTGGTCCTAGTGATGCAATCTATGTTCTGGCCTGATGAGAGGCAGCCCCAGCCTGAGTGAGAGTCTAATAAGGAAACAATTTAAATCGACAACATCTGCCAGTGCTTTCCCAAAGAGAACGGCACAGCTGCCTGGGGAGGGGCCCACTCCAGGGACCAGCCAAGGCATCCGTCCAGGGCCAACGTGGCAGCCCAACAGTGTCTGGCTCCTGCCAGGAGTTCAGGGCCACGTGCAGGGGAAACAGTTCCCTACAGTTCGGCAGGCCAGTCTCTCCTC
Organism: Peromyscus californicus insignis; assembly: GCF_007827085.1. Lineage (NCBI taxonomy): Eukaryota > Metazoa > Chordata > Mammalia > Rodentia > Cricetidae > Peromyscus > Peromyscus californicus. Next base: position 6,748,602 of record NW_026294595.1, read on the forward strand.
CTGTGGGAAAGTTCCTAGAAGCCAAGTCACTTTTTGTGCCCAAAGCTGGAGAGCTTAGAGAAGCCCCTTGGGGCCCCATACTGCCTTTTCTGCTCCCCTGCTGGCAAGAACCCTAAAAATGGTTCAGGGGTTGACAAGAAGGCTAGGAGTACAGGTTGACACTGACAAGGGACCCCATCAAGCACAATGTGGGCAAACTGCAGCTTTAGAAACTGCACAACAGAGAAGGGGTGAGTTTTCAACAACGGGCTTGCTGGGTTAGGAGCATCAATCAGGGTTAGACACACCTGGGTTTGAATCCTGCTATTCTTCAGCCAAGTAACCTGGGGACTGACCTACAAAAAGCCCAAGACAGGTAGGTAGGTGTTGGCATCCTTTGTTTACAGACACAGGCATGTAGCTGTCCCATTCTACCTTCCGCTCCACAGCCAGGGTATGCAGACAGCTCATGTTACCACCCAGGAAAATGCCTGTGAATGGACTCTGAAATGGTGCCAGTAGTCACTGTCTTTTTCTTTTTATTGTTGGTGCTAGGGTTGAAACCCAGAGCTGTGTGCATGCTAGGCAAGAGCTCTACCACTGGGCTCCACCCGCAAGCCCTAGTGAAGGGATCCATAGTAAACTGCTGGCTTTGAACCAAATGCAGGTCCAGCCCTATGCACTAAGCAAAGGAACCCTCCTGGCTCCTGTTTCTTGGATGTCCTCCTGTAGGCCAAGTACAAGCTCTTTTCACATGCTGACGCCCTACTTTCACTTCACAGATCAGCACACTGATTCTCAGGAGTCCAGGAACTTGAGGCAGATCTTACAGGAATGGAGGGGTACCCATACTCCAAGCCCCAACCCTGCAGGATCCCTGGGAAATCTGCCAACATAGGAGAACCATTCTCGGGTCTCAGTGACAGTATGACTATCTGTCATGCCAGAACCCGAGGCCCTGTGGCCTCATCCTTTACCACGAGTATTACACAGAAGAAAAGAGATGGTATTGCAACTGGGCTCATTCCAAGGAAGAGATGGTCACAGAATCCACAGTCCATTAGCCCCATGTCACAGGCTAGGAACCCAAGGCCCAAGAATTCACCTGCCTAATGTCTACTGATTGGAGGTTTGAGATCTGAACCTATGGCTGTCTGACTCTGGGCGCCGAACACTACATTTTCATGTTAAGGGCCATAAACTAGAGGCCCTAGGAATTCAAAGCAAGAAGACACAGTGGATGGTACACTGGGATGTGATACCAACCTCCTCTCCTAAAACCCAGACTATTAGCACACACAGAGCTGCGGAGCGTCCCTTCCTGTTCCCAGCAGGCTCACTTGAGAGGCTTGGGGAGGCAAAGATGGGTCCAAGCAAGCCTCTGCCACCCAATGACCACCCGAGCTTTTCAAGTCTCAGTCGACTCTCACCCTTTCTCATGGAGTTGCTACCAGCTGGCCTAAAGAGAGAAGAGCATAGTTGGCACCTCTGCTGACTGGAGGACACGACCTATCCCTTGAAAAGTACCTGCAGAGAGGGATCTCAGAGGCAGGTGGTCCGGAAGCATGCGAAACCCACGGCCAGCCTCCTTCCTTGCCCCGGACCCTGGATCTGGCCATTTCCCCAGGCCTGAAACCCAGCTGTGATGTCCAGAGGTATGGCAGGTGGCCAGGAATGTGTGACCAGTTCCTGGCTGACTCAGGCCTGGGTGGTGTTTGATTCACTCGGAGAGGAAGGAGTGAGAGGAAGGAGGGATTCCTGTCCCTGAGGCCTGATTCCTGAAATGACTGGACACCAGTCATGGGGACACCTTCACCCAGGCCCATCCTGAGGGTACCTCCTGTGCACATAGGACTGGGTCTATCCATGTAGCAGAAACCAAGCAAGGCCTCTGTCTCCCAGGCAAGCTCCCAGAGGCAAGGCCTCTCTCTGTACACTCACTCACTGTTGTCTCCTGTCCTCAGAGACGGTGCTGACGATATGGCAACTGAACGAGAGATCTTTGTGCTCTATCTCCGTAGAGCCAAGTCTTCTCATTCTCCTTCTAGGTAGGAGCTTCCCAGGTGTGACTGCACCTTGTTCTCCAGAGTCTGTGGGGTCAGGGACCATCAGCACTGCATCTACTACTCAGGTGCTCCTGCTGCACAAAGGACCCCATGGCTCTCTGAACTTGGGAGGTGACAAGATAATCGGGAGTCACTTAGCCAGTCACCTTTCTTCACAGCCTGCCACTGACTCAGACCTGTTTTTTCCAGCTGTCCTCAGCAGCTACCCAAGATTCCAACCACAGGACAGAGGGCCCAGGGTCAGACAGAACCATGGGGCCCTGACTCACAGGGTTCCGCCTCTTCAACGCACACCTGAGACTCTCTCTGCAGACTCAAAGACCAATCCCGGGCCCACCATGACTGCTGCCACTAACATCACTCATATTTACTGAGCACTTACTAGGAGTCAGGATGAGCGGGCCCCTTCTAGACACAGGCCTCACACGGCAAGGATAACCTTACCCTTCCCCAACCAGAATGCCTTTGAACTCTACTCAAGTGCCATCGAGGATCTTGCCTTTTTGCTCAACGGTGTAATGTGATGGGTCCTTGTCTGTGATAATGGCTGCTACAGAGGATGCCTTCTACAACCCAAAGCCAAAAGCAGTCCACCAGACTGCTGCCCAGATAAAAAGTCTGTCTTGCCTATACCCATAATGGGCATGGCCAGCCTCACAACCAGGTCCAATTGCTCCCTGTTATCCTTTTGGCAAACACAAACCCCAGAAGAGCTGCTGAGCTCAGGGTATGTCTTTTGAGACATAGTGGGGCACATGAGTCAAGTTCATCCCAAAGATGATGCACACCATTTATCCCGGCACTCAAGAAACAGAGGCAGGCAGATCTCTGTGAGATCCAAGCCAGCCTAGTCTATATAGTGAGTTCTAGGCCAGCCAGGGCTAAATAGTGGGACCTTGCCTCAAAGCCAACAACAAAAGGTAAGGGGTTGGGGTTGATGTAAGCTTTAGTAGCAAAACCCCATCCCCTCTATGCTCTGCATTTCTGAGATGGATATGTCTAATGCTTAGAGGCCTCAGGTGGAGAGCACAAGTATCATGGCCGGGGCAGTGGCCCAGCTCTAATCACACTTGTTTCAAAAGGTGAACCTCAGGAAGAGAGAAGAGCAACAAATGGAGGGAGAAAGGAAGAAATATGAACCTTTCCTTCCATGCTTCCACCCCAGGTCCCCTCCAACTACTGCTCTGAATTGAAACTAGCCATGCCAGCCTTTACTGAGAGGGTGCCCTGAGCCAGAAGCTATGGTGGGTAGTAACAGGTTCACCATGGCATCCAGGTACCACGGAAGAGTTCATTTACCCATCACAGGCAAAGTCCAGATACCCAGTGGTCTGGTGGTAACCTCAGGAGCCCACCAAGCCTTCTGCTGAACTCCAGAGCCTGGAAGTCCTGTTCTGCTGGGGTTGTAAGTGAGAGAAGGAAAATCCCCAGCCCAAGAAGACTGCCTGCAGTTGCCAAAATGAACCACTGCCCTGTAAACAAGAGCGATGCTCATCGAGTTGGAATGGTTCAGACTTGCTTGCCAGAAAGACCCAGGAAAAATCCCAAAGATCAACTTCAGACTTCCAGGCACCCTTGCGTTTGTCTTGAAAGCTTTGGTGCCCACCTAGAGCCTAGGGGTATGGGCATCTCGAGGCTTGTTTCTGCAACAGAGATGTGCAGCTCACAAGTCTTCAGAGAGAACATACTTGTGTAACTAACCCTAAGCAGAATTCTGCAGGCCTAAAAGCCCCTTCCAGATATGGCCCCAACTCCAACAAACACAACCTCATCTTTTCTGAACCAGAGTGTTTTTGAACCCTATGAAAGTATCATCATGGACCTTGTCTTGGGCCTTTTGTCTGTGGTCCTATTCACCTTGGCTGCTGTAGAGGATGGCTCCAGCTTTGAACTGGTCCACGACAATAACTGGGAAGATATTAGCCCTTCTTGGCTTAACACAACTGGCAGCCCTAAGCTGTCTATCCCACTGGTACCTTTGGTAGTTCTAAAGTGCAAGACTACGGGCTAGAGAGATGGCTCAGCAGTTAAGAGCATTGGGTGTTTTACCAGAGGACCAGGGGTCAATTCCCAGCACCCACATGGAGACCGACTACAATCTGTTAACTACAGTTTCAGGGGATCTAACACCCTCTATTGGCTTCCATGGGCACTGCACACACATGGTGTACAGACTTACATGACAGCAAAACATCCATATACATAAGAATAGTAATGAACTAAGAAATAAATCAAATACACTGAGCCAGGTGTGGTGGTGCACGCCTTTAATCCCAGCACTTGGGAGGCAGAGGCAGGCGGATCTGTGTGAGTTCGAGGCCAGCCTGGTCTACAAAGTCAGTTCCAGAACAGCCAGAGCTGCTACACGGAGAAACTCTGTCTCAAAAAAAAACAACAACAAATAAACAAACAAACAAATAAAGGAAAATCTGATTGAGTCAAACCCACCCCAGCTTCTTCAGCATACTGTCAAGTCCATCCCCAAGAGCCTCCCCTCTCTAATCCCATTCCAAACCACTGGCTCTTTCCTGCTCAGTGACTCTTCTCCTACAACCAATCTCTAATTCTACCCACCCCAAATACACATCACTTCCTCAAGGGCTGCTGAGGAAGCACTGATAGAATTCATGTGCCACAGGTGGGATCCTACACAGGCCCCCATGGGATTCCTATGGCCCCAGACACATAAGGTAACCAAGAAACTGTCATGGAACAACCCAGTGAAGTACAAGTCACAGGCACTGCCTGCACATGTCTGCAGAGTCCAGCCCTGCAGACAGGAAGTGGTGGGTGAAGAGGGTACTTCAATATGAATAGGGACCCAGCCTCTGCCCTCCTGATAGCAGGTTGTACATTTCCTCTCTTGGCAGGTTTAGTTGGTGGCAGCTGCCAGGGCCTGGTCATGTGCTGATCAGGTAATCCTTGATCTTGGGCAGATCTCCTACCCTCAAGTGAGTGCCCTCTAGAAGAGAAAACAGTCCGCAGAGATAAAGCCCTTGGCCATAGTCACAGAGCAATTCAGCAGCTGCAAGACCCAATGGCAGTGCTGAGCTCACTCCCTCCCTCCCAAACCTGCGCGGTCAATATCCTCTGCAAGGGGTACACTCAACTCAGCCAGTGGACCCTTGGCTGCATCTCAACTGCCGTCTTTAAGCCAGCTGTCCAGTATATGGGTAAGGGTTCCTCCTGGCACAGACTGATACTTCAGGCACTGGGTGGGGGGTAGGCTTGGGCTTAGCAGCTGGCAGTAGCCACCACATAGTCAACACCAACAACCACACTGGTTCAGAGTAAGGAGAGAGAAGTCCCAGCCTGGGACACTGCCAACGCACAGCAAGAGGCCCAAGGACTAAGATGCAATGGAGGCTTTTCTGGCCTTGAAGGGTCATAGTCTGGGGAAGGAGCTGGACACAATGAATAGGGACTGTAATACCTTGAAATGAGGGGGCTACAGCAGGTAATAAGGCCAGCAGGCCAGGGGGAGAGCTTCCAGAAGTGGCCATTGGGCTGAGCAGTAGTTTCACGTGGAAAAGCAGGGTAAGGGGGTTGAGGAAGAGCAGAGTACCCAGAAAAACAAGGGGCAGGATGTCAGCCACTGAAAAGACCTTGTGTTCTCTCATCTATCCCACCCTACCAGGTTTACAGCCAGTATCCTGCACCTCTATGAGGGGCTGTCTGCTTGTCTGCAAGGGTCCCTTGAGCAGTGTTTCAGCACAGCAGGACTAAGTCAAAGGGAAGAGAAAGTATGTGAACCCCACTGCAAAGCCCACCAGGCCCTGAGCTCAGACACTAGGGTATTCCCTACTGGCTCTCACCACTGCTGAAGACAAAGGAGCAAGCCTGAGCAACAGGCACCCTCTCTTGGCAGCACCACAGGGGTTCAGACCCTCGGGGAGTACCAGCTACTAAGATGCATACCACTTGGCCCAGAGGGAGCAGGACAGAGTATAACGTAGTGTTCCCACTATGGACCAGAAGCCAAGCTGGCATTCCAGCAAGCACTATCACTACATTCTCCAGCCACAGCAGCCCTGCTTCAAGGGATACTCGTGGAAGAGGCTAGGGTTTAAGGCCATAGGTTGAAGCCATAGGCAGTGAACAGCAGGCTGGGGTATGGAGGTGGAGGAGGCAAAGGAGAAATCTAACCAGTAGAAAGTCAGTTCCTATCAGCAGTACTCCTTCCGCACAGCCTGAAATGAGGTGGCTACAGAGCTGAGGGCTGCTTACTGCAAGTCAACATCTGGGCAGAATGGGGTAAAAAGCAGTTTCAGGTCTATATTCAAGAGCTCTTCTAAGCCATGGCTACCAAGAGACTCAAAGCAAGACCACAAGTTTGCAACTACAACCCTCTGATGACACTTAGGCGAGGTACAAGTCGGGCAGCATCAAGCCTACAAAAATGTAGTCTGACCTTTAGGGAGCCAGCAGGCCCCCCTAGGGCACCTTGAGGACCCGGGAACAAGTCTAATGCCCCCACAATCCAATGCACTCGCCAGAAGTAGATAAGGAGGAGCTATATATATGCCCTCCCATCCCACCTCAGCTCCAGGTCTGTCCAGGTCTGTCTGTCGTTCTCTCACACTTGTCCTTGGCTCCTTACTCCACACACCAAATCCCTAAGTTCCTGAGACCTGGAGGCAGACTTACTAGCTGGCACCTGGATGCAAGTCAGGGTTTCCAGGTTCTGACAAAGTAGAGCTCAAAATCACTCAGGGCCTTCTAGCTACTCCCAGGTAAGCAGGGCCTGCAGGCAGGCAGTGTTATTGCTGCCAAGAAGCCCCAGCCAAGTAGGAGCTCCAAGCAAAGAGCAGGCCTCGGGGAGCAGCGCTGGCTCCAAAGAGCCAGATCTCCTCGGGTCAGGGCTACTACCAAGCTGCCAAGCAGGCTAAGGCACTGCCAAGGTGGCACATGCCAACAGTGTAGCCAGTTGGCAGCAAAGGCCAGGTCCAAGAAGCGGCTACTAAGACTTGAAACAGACTGGGAAGCTTCTTACCAAGGCTACTTGCAGTATGATCTGACTTCCGAGAGAGCTGGGTGACCTGGGCCTTGTTGCCCAGCCAGCCTCTAAGGACCACTCCTTCCCTTTCCTCTGCCAGAGGGGTTTCTCACCATAGGTCCGCTCATCCCCGCCAACCCCACCCCATGCTTGCACAGGAAAGACCACCCACAGGGCCTCAGGAGCCAAACTGACAAGAAGAGACACTCAGAACATGTCAAGGATCTAAGAGCATGCTGTAGGGGAGGAGGAGCCCTCAGAACCCAGGTGAGGAGGCAGTTACAAGGCCCCTGGGTTGCCTGCTACCTTGCAGCACTGTTGTCTGATTTTCCATTGAAAGGAAACTGTCAATCTTGACTTTTACCTGAGCGATCGTTCCCAGGGCACCTTTGAGCACTATGCACCTTCAAAGGATGGTGCCGTGCCTTAGGACAGGGGACCTTCCCGCCCATTTTGCCTGCAACCCTCACCACTCTGCCAGGCTAGGTCAACACTGCCTGTCGTCTCTCACCAGCACCAAGAGCCATCATCTTACGGTAAATGATGTCACATTGTTCCCCTGCTCCCGGTAGGACCCCCAAGACTAGAAACAGTTCCAGTCAAGCCACCTTCCATCTGTTTTCTCCAGCCCCTCAACTCTTCCAACACCCCAACCCCACCTCGTCCAGACATGTCTTCCCCGTCTTCAGCTCGAGCCCTCTCAGCTTCTGAGACTCCCTCCCTATGGTGATGGGGGCTTACCATGAGACAGTGAGCTAGGGGCAGGGGTGAGAAGACCTGAGAGAGAACAGAGATGGACAGAGTCTGAACAAAAACATTCCCCAGTTGATCTGCCAGGGTCCACTGGGACCCACGAGGACCCGCCCCAGATTAGCTTGGCCTACGGGCATGCTGCCACCATCTATCTGGGAGGAGCTGCGAGGAACAGGACTACCTAGTCCAGTCGAAAGGGAGTAAGTTTCAGTCAGGGAGGATGGAGAGACCCATGTCTACCTTCCGATCTGTTCCGCCCACAGCGTTCCTATTCTAAGCAGGACAATAAATACCTTACCCAATTTAGGGGTTCTCCTATATCTTCAGACTGCTAGAGAACCCTTAGTGTGGGTATCTATCTCCACTAAGCTTTCTCAGAACCCCATACCAAGCTATCCCAGAATATGCCTTGCATGGCTGTGAACCCAGTGGCATTCTACAGCCTTTTTCAATGAGGGTGAGAGACAGAGATGGAACCCTGGCCAAATGTGTGGCTTGGGTAAGGAATGATCAAGCCTGTCTGCCTGCCCCAGAGCCAAGGGTCTGGACCTGGGCACAAGGCCTCTGGACACAGAGCTAACTCTTCCAAGGACTTCCTTCATGCTCAAGGAATCCCAAAGGCTCCTTTGAGTACTCCTACATGGTGGGCACACGGCTGTGCCCATAGAAGGCAGGCAGTGCCTGTGTGGTAAGCAGCCAGGCTCTATTTACGAAAATAAAACTCCACTGAAGGCCCACTGAGGACTCAAAGCTGGCCAAGAAGAAAGGACAAGGATGGGGTGGGGGTGGGGGCGGGGGCTCTTCAAGTCACAGTCAGCTTCTCAGACAGCCTGGCACTCAAGCACAGAGCAGGAGGTAGCCTTGCAAGGGATCTTTCTTCTCCTCCTGGCCAGCCCACTTTCTTAATGGGTTGAAGCACAAGGGACAGAGGTAAGAGCTAGACTATTATAGTCTGTCCAACTGGGTCAATTATTCCTCCTATGAAGTAGCCCTGGCAAGTCACTTTTCTGCCCCAGAGTGTGGTTTCCCCATCCATTGGCTAAGGGGACAGTATCTTCCTCTCCTCTCTCTCCTCCATCCTGTGAGGTAAGTCAATGTTCCCTTGTACTCCTCTCCCCTGACACAGCCACCACATGCATGTGGCAAGCCAAAGGACCAATGCCGTCAAGGAGCAGGGCCCCTGGGAGGTTTGGGATCCTTCCGACCTGAAGGCCACTTGGACACATTCGCGTCTGCCAGACTCACCACACTTGGATGGGACCTCTGTATGCTCCTGGATACCCTCCAAACCCAAAAGCCCTCCCAGGTACACTTGGCCCCAGGCAAGGACACATGGCAAATGCCCACTGTGCTCCACTGACTGCCTAAGCCTGACCACAAATACAGTGATTATTTTAGTCCCCTCCTCACCTCATAGTCTTGGGGGCTCTGTATTTGCCTTGAGTTTCACAAAACCCAGTTCAGTGCCTCTAAACTATGCAGCTCCAGATTCTGCCGTACCACCCAACCCACTGAAAGAAGCCTTTGTAGGGTCTGAAATGTCACATGGGTCTCTAGTTGCTTCTCACTCATGCCACCAAGGCAAGGCAAGGCTCTGAATTGGAACTGCTGCAATTAAGTTCTGTCTCTATTCCAGAGATCCAGTCACTTCATCTCTCCTGACCTCAGTGTCCTCACCTCCAAGTAGGGCATATGGTCAGTCAGGTATTTGAATAGCTCAGCAAGTCTCTGGCATCAGCAAGTCCACACTGAAGAAAGCCACTATGAGAAAAGAATTGTTTCCCCAACTGCCATTTACAATCTGGTAACCTCCCAGCACATGATTTTATCTCTCTGGTCTCAGTGTCTCTCCAGATGGCTTGGAGGATTAATGGGGATACCCTGTGCAAAACACTCAGCACTATGCCTGGCAGTCTGGGTACTGACAGCCTGGTTGCTGTGTGAACTGCTGCTCCTAAGGCAGTGTTGGAAGATGAGGCTAAGGAACAACCTCGGGAGTCACCTGTTCCACCTGCTCCAACTGGGTCAGACAGAGCTGAGTACCAGTTGTTGCCATGGCATTCAACACACTGGAAAACACCAGCTAGGGAGCCGGGTGTTGCAGGGGTGGGGCCTCGGGCTGTTGTCAATCTGACACCACCCATGCTGCCAACAGCACATCAAGCAATTCAGAGGTCCCTGGGGTTGGGAAGATGTGCTGCCACATCCAGGCCCAGGATCTAAGCAGTTCCAATCACCTCAGTCCCTACCCCAACTTATAAACAATAGGGTCATAGTAGTGGAGGGGTGGCCCAGGCTGCAACATCAATGTGGAAGGGATGTGGGCAGAGGGAATAGCAACCTAGGAGCCCCCACTGCCTGGGTAAAAGCTCACACAAGCCAAAGCCACTTCAAAGTGACTCAAGTTCCAAAATCACTGCTCTCTGCAGCCACAGCTGCAGTACCCTGGAGCCCAGCATCTAAGTGCTCGGCTTTGGGCCTCAATGCCAGCTCTTCTTCCTCTTTAGCAAACACCCCCCGCCCTGCAGGCTTTATCCAGGAGGGGAACCAGGAAAGGCTGCCTAGGTTCAGTGGGGCTCAGAGAATCTGTGGCCTCTTGCCAGGAGGAAGAAGGGGAAACAGAGGTGAAATCCAGAGCATGTGTGCTAAGTCCCGGAACTTTCCAGACTTTCCAGGATGTGGGGGCAAGTTGGGGCAAAGGAAAAGCTGACAGGTAGGGTCACAGCGGCTGGCTGAGGGTCTAGGCAGACAGGTGAAACTACACCCTGGGGTTGGTACAAATTCCTTGGTTCTGTGCCCAAGCCCAGCTCACATGTGCTGATTAAGGGATGTCATCCCGTGTTGCCCACGTCCCCCTGCCAATGACCCGGGGTTGGGGGAGCTGGGGTCTGGGCCTGTTACAATACAGTAATAGTAACTGCTGTAGCAACTTCCCTGGCCAGACACGGTACATTCTCCATCCCCCTCACACCAAAAGGTGGGTATTACTTCCCCATTTTACAAAAGAGGAAACTGAGGCTCTGAGGCACAAGGTAGCAGTTAAAGCCACTCTCTCTGAGCCTCTATTTTCACCTCTGTAAAAGTGCTCCCCCAGACCCCCACCTCTACTCCTGCTCCATGGCACAGTCCAGGGGTTGAGAGGTACTAGTAAAATGGCAAGCAGAGCACCAATAATCGCCAGCTCTTGAGATCAGAGAATCAGGGAGACTGGGTAATTCACCCAAAGCCTAAAAGTGGCTGGGTCGAGGACCCTCTCTGAGCACAACCCTCTGACACTGTGCCCTTAGGCGGAGTAGCCAGAGGGATTACAGGCCTGACGGGCAGCAGGTTGCGGCCACCCCCACCACAAAGGGCACCCCTTGTCCAAATTCCTCAGATAAGCAGCTCCTAGCAGAACAGGAGGCCCAGTGCATAGAACAGGCACCTCACTCTGTGCACACAGATTCCAAAATCAGAATCAGGCCACACAGCTTCTCTTCTCCCAGCAGATTCACCCAACAGGTCTCCGAACAGGCCAAGTTTGGTTGACAACTGACTCAGGCAAGGTCCCTGGCAACCACTTACTTCCTCTTTCTGAGGCTCATTATCCCAATCAGTAAAATACACCTCTGAGATCTCAGGGTAGTGAGTGAGGCGTCTCCAGCTAACTAACGAGGCCCACAAAACCTAAGGAGCAAAGGCCGGACTAGGTAAGGAGTAGAGTATCCCAGACCCTGGGCCATACGCTGTGTTGTGGGCCTATCTACTGCAACTTTTCTCCACAACTCTGATGGGGAAACCTGTGTGGTCCACTGTGCAAAAGAGGAGCAGGAACCCAGAAAGAGCCAGAACTTGACTCCCCTTCCCCATCAGCGGGACTCCAAGGACCTCGGCAGGCAGGCCAGAACTGTGTGACCCCAGTGAGCTCAATGTGCAAAGGGTAGACTGAGAACTCTGATCTCATTCAGCATAAGCTGGGAAGCTGGACCTACCAGGATCGCCAGAGACACAAAACCAAACTAGAGGGCTTCTTTCACAGAGGAAGGCCGTCTCCTGGCAAGGACATTTGCAATGCAAAGCAGCCCAGCTTCAGCCAGAGGAGGGCAGTCACACAGAGGGGGCTGGGCAAACCCAAAATCCAGCCACCATCTTCAGTCAGATCCAGGGAGTGACTGGGAATGGGTTTTCCCAGCAAAGAGGAGAGTGCCAGAAAACCTGTGGCTGGCCCAGGCTCCCAATCATATGACAGCCACAGGGGCCAGCTTGGTGACAAGATGGCCTGGGACACCCCTACTTACTCCCTCAAGGTGCAAATTTTATTCAGCTCTCTCCATGCAAGTTTGCAAAACGGGTGACCTGGAGAATGCATACAGGGCCCTAACAGGTTTCTGGCTGGTAACCTGCAGACAAGTGCCTGGCACACTGCCAGCTCACTAGGACCCAAGTACTGCCTAGAGCAAATCTTCCCCCAGACACGTAGGACGCCCGGAAGCCCCTTGTCCGCCCCCACCTGAGGCTTCCACACTTGCCAAGATCTCACTCACCAGCACCCCCGACACAGACACACACACACACACACCTTCCCCTGCAAACACGAAAGCCTCAATGCCTACCTAGACGACAAACTGACAAAATCCCCGCCATCCAGCAGCCGGACTTTGCAAAAGAGGACCCCGTTCACGAAGGGGACCGCAGTGAGCTCCTCCAGGGTGAAGGTGGTTTGGAATTTAAATTTCTTCTTCTTCATCAAAAAAGCCATGAGCGAGTTCCCTGAGTCTTAAGCCCGCAGGGCAAAAAGAAAAAGAGAGGGAAAAAAAAAGGAGGGGGATCCCAGAAATCCTCGGGATTCCTTTCCCGACACCACACCCCCCCTCCTCAAAAACACCAGAGCCGGATCCAGTCCAGATGGCGGCGGAGGCTGCGGGGCAGGAGAGGATCTGAGTCCGGAGCCCGGGATCTGAGCAATCAGTCCTGTGAGCCGGCTACTTTCACCTTCGGGGGGCCCGGGCTCCACCGGCATGTAAACAGCGAGGCGCGGCCCCGGCGGCGGGGGCAAGCGTGGAAGGCGGCTCGCGAGCAGGCAGCAGCATCCCGAACCGCGGGGCCCGGCGGACCGGTGAGACTGAGACGCCCGGGCGAGCCGCGGGAGGCCCGGGCTGCGGCCCCGCCTCCGCCCCGCTGGCGGCCGGGGGAGGCGCCCAGGCGGCGCACACGCCTCCGCACCTGGCGCCCCGCGGCCTGCGCAGGTGAGGCTCCGGGAAGCGGAAGCCACCTCAGCGACCGCCCCGGCTCCGCAGGGACCTCTCCAGGAGGTGCTGCCGGACGGGGAACGTGTGCCGGTCGGCCTCCGGCTCAGTCCTGGGACCCACGCCACGCCTGCCCTGACCGGGCCCGAGGCGCCTTCCGATCCAGCCAGGTAGCTTCTGCCTCGTCCAGTTCCCCAGGAACACAGCGGCGCCGGCGCCGGCGCCCGCACCTCCGGACGCAGCCGGCTGAGCCCGACGCGGTTCGGCGCCGCTCGAAGAATGCCGAAGCCCCGGCGCGGCCGCCCGAGGAGCAGCGGCCAAGCGCGGCAGGGGCGGGGCGCTCGAGGCTCACAGCCCATCTGTGATTGGACGGGCTGACTGTACAAACGCCAACTTCTATTGGCTGGCGGTGGCGTGGGGCCGGGCTCGCGGAGGCAGAGCCGGCTCGGGGCGCTCGGATTGGTGCACGAGCGGAGCTGGACACGCCTCCTGGAGAAGAGCGGGGGGGGTGGGGGTGAAGGGGGCCGAGAAGGGTGGGAGGTCGCGGGGTGGGGGCCCGGCGCAAGCAGGAACGGGAGGAGAGCGCGCGCGAGCCCAAGGAAAGGAGAAACAATGGCTAGGAGAAACCATCTGGAAACTGAGGCTGGAACGGCCTGCCCGGGTCCCGCCCAGACCTGAGCTGGCTGAGCAATGCAGCAGGCTGAGGAGGTAGTGAGCCCCGGATTCCTCAGGAAAACGACCCTCTGAGAGGTGGTCCAACACCCAAGCGGGCCGTTCTCAAGCTCTGAACGTGGCTCCCGTTTGCCCTGGCGTTGCCGTTTGTGAAGATCCCGCGGAGCCCTGCAGCCTTGTGACCCAGCTTGCCTCGTTCCAAGCTGTTATCTAAGGCTTTTGTTCTTCAGTTGCTAGGATAGTTAGGGCTAGATTGACTGCTCTGGAGGCAGAGGACACTTTGGGGAGCCTCGTGCTCTCCAAGCTGTCGGCGTTTTCTTTTCATCCAGTCCGCCAATGTGTAGGGGCTCTGCCCTGACGCAGGCAGGCGCCCAGTGGGAAGTCTGGTGGGCTTCTCTTCTACCCCTCCAAGCAGACCGGATCATAGAGGGGGCTACAGTCAACTGAAGAGCTCAGGTAGACATATGGGGAGGTCAGAGGAGGCATCTGGCTTGAGAAGGAAACTCAAAGGAAGAGTTCTGACACAAAGCAGTCCCAACGTCAGGGTACCGACAGTGGCAGCCACCAGAGGCCTGCTGGCCAGGCAGCGTGGTACTCAGAAAGTTTTGAGCACCCCTGAACGCATTCTAAATTGAGAGAAAGGAAGATCAGGCTAGAATCTGGCACAGTCTTGTAGACCAGAGTAAAGAGGGAGCCACCACCTGGTTTTTTGAGCCAGATAGTAGTGACTTGCTGTTCTGGCCTCAGGTGATGGGGAACGGGTGAGTGAGGCCATTTTTGATTCTGGCAGGAGCTAAGGCCTGCAGGACCTCACTGTGGAGGATTAAAAAGAGTGGGGCTGATTGGCATTCAAGATGCAGATGCACCGCCGGACTTGCTATGTTTGGACATGTAAAAGAAGACCCCCATTTCTGAGCTTGCATTTCAGTAGCATGGGTGGCAATCTTGCCTCTCTTAATTGTCCTATAAAGTAGAAAACACAGTCAGATTGGAGAAAAATGAACCAGTCCAGTCCTCCTGATGTAGCTAGGCGTCTCCTTTTACAGCTGGGGAAATAGAGGCCTAAGTAAGTTACATTTATTTCTGTGAATGGTGGCCAGAGAACAGCCTAGGTTCTCTCCTACCGTGGGGTCCTAAGATCACATGGAACTTAGGTCATCGGGCTTGGCAGCAAGCACCTTTCCCTGCTGAGCTGCTGGGTTCCTGCCAGCTCTGGCTGTGGCTTTTTGGTTTGATTTGGTTTTGACATGGTATCTTTATGTTTTTAGCCCAGGTTAGCTTCAAACTGACTGTGGCTAGAGATGATACTCCTGCCTTTATCGGTTAAGCCCTAGGATTACAGGCTTGCACTTCCACACCAGACTTGGCCTAGAGGCTTTAAATTCTTTGGCTGGACTCTTAACCATTCTCTCCAGGCCTGCTCCATAAGGGAAGAGCCTGTGGCTACCTGAGCCCCAGTGGGATTTCCCAATCAGCCAAGGATGTCTGGAGGCCTAGCTGTCTCCTCAGTTTCAACTGTGTGTAGCCTTGGGCCACTCCAACAGGAAATAGTCAGCTTTGCTACCAGACGTGGCTCCATGTAGCTCTGTGCAGTCTAAAGACTAGGACCCAGGAAGTGTCCCCTCTCACTTCCCAGATGGTGAAAAAAGTGTGGTACAAGGACAGGATGCAAGATTTGATGTGAGACAACCCTAGTTAGAATTCTGGCTCTGGGCTGGGCTGGGCGTGGTGGTGGTGCACACCTTTGATCCCAGCACTTGTGAGATGGCAGAGGCAGGTTGGATCTGTATGAGTTTGAGGCCAGCCTGGTCTGCAGAGGGAGATCCAAGACAGCCAGGGCTACACAGAGAAACCCTGTGTAGAAAACAAACAATCCTAGCTCTGCTGGTACATTGGCATGGAGGCTTAGTTTGTGACACTGAGGGTTGGGATCTACAAATGTCAGCGGGGAATGCCTTATAGTGAAGACAACATGCTTTGAAGCCAACAATCCTGAGTTCTAACCAATATGCCATTGGCAGTTTGTAGTCCACAAGCTTGGGTGAAGACTTGCATACACAGAAGAGAATGTGAAAGAGCTTCTTCCGAGAGAGGGGCTTGGCTGCCAGTCCTCAATACTCCAGTAAATAAGACGAGTGGAAAGTAGGTTTATTCAATGTGGTTCCACTGGGGAAAGGAATGATAAATCCAGTGACCTCCCAAGTCACTAGGCCACTGACATGAGGCTCGGGTTGAAATAAAGGGCAAGCAGTGTAGGTGATGCAGAGCTCACTCCTGCCAGGGTGGCTACACTCCAAGTGTGGTGACACATGCCTGTAATCCCAGGACTCGGGAGACTGACCTATAGGATCCCAGCAAGGCCAATCCTATCTTCAAAAGAAAGAAGGGGTGGGGGAAGGGACCTCAAAGGAGATACCTTAACTTTTCTACCTATAAGCTGGCATTTCTTCCCTTGCAACTTTTCTAGAATGTGCCATGAAAGACCCAGGACTAGAGGGATCTGAGCAAGTGGTCTATGGGAGTCTCCTGGCAGCAGTTCACATTCCTCCAACGCCTTGACCAGATGAATAAGTACCATTTCAGACAAGCAGTCTCGGGGGAAAGATGTAGGGAGATTGTCTGAGCAGATGTTCTGACTCAGATGTGGTGGCCAAAGGATGCCTCTTAGAGGTGTATCTCAGCTGAGCCTTCGGTAATCCAGGGAACCCAGGCACATGAGGCACTGGGGGCAGAGGCATACATTTGCATATTTAGGGGACTCTGTGTGACTGGAATGGAATGAGAGGGGGCAGAGAAAGGTTGAAGCAGGAGGGGCACTAATTACAAAGGCCCTTGAGGGTCTTAAAGTTTAAATTTTGCTGTAAACGCAGGGGGACCCTGATAGAGTGACACGTTTGTCGTCCCAGCACTCAGAGGCAAGAGCAGTGCTGCACATTGGAGGCCATCCTGATCTACAGCAAGTCCCCCAGGCTGGCCAGGGCCATGGAGCAAGACACAGGGACAGAGGCAGGAGGCTGGAGCCAGTCCTGTGGGTAGAGAGAGAGTGATGGAATGAGAAAGGGGACAGACCTACTTCACAGGAAGCACTGATAGTTCTGCAGCACTTGGAGTTGTGCGGCGGCCGGCAAGGGCTAGAGAGGCGGCTTAGCAGTAGAGATTTTGCTGCACGTAGCCTGACGACCAGAACCTATCATGGAGAAAGACTCCTGGAAGGTGTCCTATTACACTTTCAAAGGAACACTGGGAGTGGCAAAACACAACTCTTTATAACTGCCTGGAAGAGGAAGACAGAGAGAGAGAGAGAGAAAGCCATGCCTTGAGTTAGGCTGACATGGAGGTCAGCCACAGGGCCTACCCGCGGCCTCAGGGCAGAAGCGGAGAACTTTAGACAAGCAGTGAACCCCAAGTGTTAGGAAAAGCATGCTTAGAGAACAGATAATATGAAGAAAAGGGCAGCTGGGCAGACTTACAAAGCTGCATGGTTGTGCCTCTATAAGTGACTGTATCAAATAAAGTTTTTATTTGTCTATTTTTTTATGTTTATATATGCTTTACCTCTTCTGTGCACCACATTCGTGCCTGGTGCCTGAGGAGGCTAGAGGAGCATGTCAGATCTCCTGAAATGGAAACTACAGATGGCTGTGAACTGCCGTGTGGGTGCTAAGAATTGAACCTGGGTCCTCTGGAAGAGCAGCCAGTGCTCATAACCACTGAGCCATCTCTCCAGCCCCCCGATAATTTTCTTTAAGTTACTCAAATTCCTGGTCAAAACTAGAGAGTCCAAGAAGGACACCCCACCCATTGAATATCCTCAGTGTTTTTAATTGGATTGAATGCCTTCTGCAAGGTTAGATTAAGTGAAGGTCAGCAAGGGTTCAGGCATGGGGAAGGAGTAGACAAGAATGAAGAAATCTAGTGTGAACACAGCCATCAGAACAGAAGGGTAACCGGAGGAAGCAGGGCACCATAGAGAATCTACCTTCTGTGCTGGTGAGTTTTGGGTTAACTTGACACAAGCGAGAGTCATCTGGGAAGAGAGAATCTCAACTGAGAAAATGCCTCCGTCAGACTGGCCTGTAGACAAGTCTGTGGAGCAGTTTCTTGATTAATGACTGATGTGGGCAGTGCCTCCCCTGGGCAGGTGGTCCTGAGTTGTAGAAGGAAGCAGGTTGAGGAAGCCATGGGAAGCAAGCCAGTAAGTCGTGTTCCTCTATGGTCTCTGCCCCAGATTCCTATTCTGCTCAAGTTCCTGCCATGGCTTGCCTCAGTGGTGAAGTGTAAGCCAAATAAACCCCTTCATCCCCCAATTTTTTGGTCTTTATCACAGCAATAGAAAGCTAACTAGGACACTGCCTCTGGCCATGGATATACTGTGTGGCCACCTCCCACCTCAGCACACAGCAGCCTCCTGTTGCTATTGACAACTTTGTCTCATTATAGCAGGGACTGCACAGTCCAACACTTCACCCACAGGGTCCTCTTATCCAGTTCAAAGCCTGCTACATGATGCAACTGTGACCAGATGTATGTGTATGTGGAGATATAGATGGATGGGTACAGAGTGGACAGATAGAGGCGTGGGTGCATACATGGATGGATGTGTGGACATGGATGGATGGGTGGACAGGTGGACAGATGCGTGGGTGGTTGGATGAGTGACTATCTACAACAACCATACAGAATGATAAATATTTGTTGGGCTAGAGAGACTGTTCAGTGGGTAAAAGTGCTTGCTGTGGGAGACTGATGACCTGAGTTTGATTCCCAGAGCCCATGGTGGAAGAAGAGACAAACTCCGGAAAGCTGTCCACTGACCTCCAAGAGTACGCCATGGTATGCATGCTCTGACACTTCACACGCACACGCATGTAATAATTTTTTTAATTTCGCAATTTAACGTGTATACTTGTAGTCTCTGTAGAGCCTGAAGCAGGAAACTGCTCCAGCTAAGAGTTCCGGGCCAGCCTAGCTAACAAACAGGACCCCGACATCAAAAAAATGTTTGTGTTGAATTCCTTTTGTTTGAGACAAGGGTCTCGCTCTGCAGCCCTAGTTGGCCTTGTACCTGCTACATATCCCAGTGTCCTCAAACTCACAGTAATCCTTCTGCCTCAGCGTCCAAAGTGCTGGGATTATAAGCATGTGTCACAACACCCAGCTCTCAAAATTCCTTTTCACAAATGACCTGACTGTAATACTTGCACGTGCATGGGAAGGAAGGCACATACACAAAGCAGCCTGGCTTACATAATGAGTCGCAGGCCTGCCAGCACTACATAGTGAGGCTCTGTGTACAGACAAGCCCGCCCTGCATGCTGTGTGTTATAGGGACACACTGGGAGGAAGGCAGAGACCTCCAGGGCAGGACTGGGTTTGGTCCCTGCCTCCATCCTGAGCACTCAGTTCAAGAAGTGTCCTGTGAAGGCAGGTGACATCAATGGGCTCCTGAGAGACTGGTGTGTGCTGAGGCGGAAGGTGGCCACATTTCTCACAGAACAATGTGTAAAGGATAAGTTTGTTTTTGTGAAGAAACATGAGAGCTGTTTATGTGAGCATAGAAAAGGATCTTGGAGGGATACACCCACAAGGGTTGTCACCAGAAGCTTCCACCTGAGGAGAAACTTTGGAAAGACAGGCTCGCTTGGGTTGGGTGTGGCGCAGTGGGAAAGCACTTACCTAGCATTTGCAAAGCACAGGGAGATTGAGCGCCAGCACCACACACACACACACACACACACACACACACACACACACACACACACACGCAGGCACGCACAAGTTCATTAAAAGAAAATACTCCTGGCCCTTGTTGATTTTCATAATAGAATGAGGTAGATTTGTTGTTGTTTGAGACCCGATCCAGTACAGAGTCAGCTGCTCTCAAACTTGCTATGTAGCCAAAGACGCCCTTGAATTTCTGAGCTTCCTGTCTCTACCTCCCAGGCATGTCCTACCATGTGCAGTTTATTCAGTGCTGGGGACGGAACCCCGACTCCATATGCTAGGCCAGCACTCTACCGCTGAGCTACATCCCCAGACCTGAGTTAGTTTGTGCCATTTAACAATAAACAATATATAAGACTATGCTGGGTGGTTGGTGGTGGCACATGCCTTTAACCCCAGCACTCAGGAGGCAGAGACAGATGGGTCTCTGTGAGTTTGAGGCCAGCCTGATCTACAAATCAAGTTCCAGGACAGGCTCCAAAGCTGCAGAGAAACCCTGTCTCAAAAAACAAAAAACAAAAAACAAAAAAAAAAAAAAAAAAAAAAAAAAAGAAAAAAGAAAGAAAGAAAAGAATATTATAAACAAAAGTCCTACACATTTTTGTCTCTCTCTGGATAAAAAGCCAAGTTCTTAGCCTGGTGTTTAGAGTGTTTTATAAGCAATACTCCGACCCTCTCTGCCTTTCTCCCTGACCGCCCAGCACTAGCTCATGCATCCACACATCACATCATCCTTTCCTTTCTGGTACAATGCCTGCCCCTGACTCTGTGTCCTCGGGGTACCAAACACCCACATGCACAGAAAATGAGAGCCTAGGGTCCCGTTTACTCTCCCCTGCCTAGGGCTTAGAACAACACCTGGCCATATTAATTGGAAGAAAGAAATGGAGGGTGAGAAGATCAAAAGAGAACCAGACACAGAAGGAACTAAGGTAGGCATGTAAACGTCACTTATCCAAATACCCTGGAGGGCAGCTACCCAGCTGGCCCAGGCTCTCTGTCACTTGACCCCCAGCACAGAGCCGCCTTCACACAGCAGCCTTCCTGGCCCGGCGTGCCAAGGGCAGGCAGTGCTGATTCACCGGTGACTGGCTCCAATTATTTGCAGAACCGGAATGGCAGCCGAGCCACCAAAGCAGCTGACCAAGGACATATTGATTTGTCCTGGGCTCCTTGCTGCCGTCTGAGCCAGCCGCACAAGAAGATAAAGACTCCAAAGAACTCACCCACGACAATTCATCCTGCTTAAGCCTCCCACGGCCAAGTCCACAGTTCTCTGGATAATCTGCCAACTCTGCCCTTTTCAACCCAAGCCTGACCATCACTCACAGGGGAGTCATGGTTCAGAGCACGAGATCTGGAGTCAGCCGTCCTGCGTCAGGCCCAAGGCTCACTGAGTCAAAGGATGCTTGCAAACTTGCACATTGGTTTGTGATGCCCCCAAGCTGCCTCCTAAAAAGGCTGAACACATTGCTGTTGACATGTCCCACCAATGTACAAGACCATGCACATCCCACATCTCTTCCATCTTTTCCAATCTTTTGGAATAAACAAGCAAGAAAAGCTGTATTATTCTGCTTGCCTATCTTTATTCTGCATATTTTCCTATTTTTTAAGCTATTTGTATTTCTTCTATGAGTTGTCTATTTCTAAACTGAGGTAATATTTTCTTATTTATTTGTGGTGGTTTATTATATAATATGAATACCAACTGCTGTTATATGTGTACTAAAGTGTTGCTTTCATTTATAGATTTGGGTTAGTGTCGTTTGTCCTCACAGGGACCTCTGACCAAGCCTGAGCTAATACACAGGAGTTACTTGACTTCAGCAGAGGGTATACTGGATTGAGAGTAAGAGACTAGGGGTTTTTGTTTTGGTTTTTTTTTTTTTTTTAGACAAGGTCTCACTATGTAGCCCTGGCTGTCCTGCAACTAGCTATGTAGACCAGGCTAGCCTTGAATTCAAAGATCCACCTGCCTCTGCCTATAAATGCTGGGATCAAAGGCGTGCGCCACCACACCCAGCCAAGGAGCCTTGGTCTTCACTTCCACCTTGTTAGTTGCATTTGTTTCCTTATGTGTGTGTGTTTGTCTGAGTGGAGCACACTACAGGGCACATGTGAGGTCAGAGAACAACTTCCAGGAGTCGGTTCTCTCCTTCCGTCATGTGGGTGAGGGACTGAACTCAGGTCCTAACCTTTCCCTGCTGAGCCAGCTCTCTGGTCCTGGTTTTGTTTGTTTTAATTTTATTTATTTATTTATTTATTTATTTATTTATTTATTTATTTATTTATTTATTTTTTCGAGACAGGGTTTCTCGAACTCACAGAGATCCTCCTGCCTCTGCCTCCCGAGTGCTGGGATTAAAGGCGTGCACCACCGCCCAGCTGTTTGTTTGTTTTTTTAAATAATTTATTTATTTGTATTTTATGTACATTGGTGTTTTGCCTACATGTATGCCTGTGTGAGGATGTCAGATCCCCTGGGACAGGAGTTGCAGACAGGTATGAACTGCCATGTAGGTGCTGGGAACTGAACCCGGGTCCTCTGGAAGAACAGCCAGTGCTCTTAACCATTGAGCCATCTCTCTGGCCCCTGTTTTTTGTTCATAGTAGGGTCTCATTGTTTATTCCTGACTGGTCTAGAACTCATTATGTAGACCACGCTGGTTTCAAACTCACAGAGACCCACCTGCCTCTGCCTCCCGAGTGCTGGGATTAAAGGCGTGCACCACCATGCCTTGCTCCTGTTCTCTTTTTTTTAATTTTTTGTTTGTTTGCTTAATTTTTTTTAAACAATGCTCACCCATAGGTCAGGCTGGCTCCAAACTTTCTACATGGAGGAGGCTAACCTTGAACTCCTGATCCTTCTGCCTCCATCTCCTGAGTGCTGGAAATTGTAGGTCTAACATCCATGTGGACACTGGAATTACAGGTATGTGCCACCAAGCCCAGCTTTACATGGTGCTGTGGATGAAACCCAGGGCTTCATGTATGACAGGCAAACGCTCTCCTGACTGACCTCCTCCTCAGGGCTGCACCTGTTAATTATTGAAATTCAAGGGGTTTTGAGGCCCGTTTGCTTCCACAGAACTCTGTGAGGTGACAGGAAGGCTCCCTGTCTGTGCTGTCAAGTGTGGCAACCATTAGACACCTGTGGTTATGAACACTTGACGTGGAGCTCGCAAAGCTGAGGGACTGAGTTTTCTCTGTGTGTTTTAGGACAGTTTCACTATATAGCCCAGGCTGACCTAGAACTCACTTATGTAGCCCAGATTGACCTCCAGCTCGCAATCCTCCTGCTTCTACCTCCCAAGGGGAACTAAGTTTTCAGTTTCATTTCATTCAGATTTGAAACGTAAATAGCCACAGATGGCTGAGGACACAGTATTGAACAGGGTAGGTGTAGCAGGTCCACGCCTCTGAGGGAGCTACAGTATAGAGGAGTATAGAGGTCGGGGTTCGGGAGTCCCTATGGGACATGGGTCAGCTCACTTCAGCTCTCTCCACCTAGGTTTCCTTACCTGTTCAGAAGCATTCACAACAGTTTTGATTTATGAGTATAAATAAAAGCCTTGGCCTGATGTGGCAAAGATGAGGCCAGATTCCTAGGGTGAACCTGGGGTGTGATCACACCCATGGTGGCTTTCACAGAGCTGCCCATCTCTCCCTTCAGCCGCCGGGCCTGCTTCAACTTCCACACCCGGGCTTCAGCTCTGGAAGGCCATCCCTTACAAACAACCACAGGGCAAAGTGACCCTGCTCGCCCACGTTCCTGGCCAGGGAGGGCCGGCCCTCTCCTGGGATGCTATTCCTTGTACAGCCTACAGATCTGCTCAGCAGTCTCAGCCCTTACTCTCATCCCACCTTCCAAGGTCAGCCGAGCCTTTGGTTCACTCACACCATCCATCCCCAGGTGCACTTCACCATGTGCTTTGGGGCTAGGCTGCAAAGAAATACAGCAGATGTGGCTCACGTGGTGAATGATTGTGTGTCTGGTGACTGTGGTTGGGCAGAAGGGCCAGGAGCATGGGAACCAGAGAGGCTTGGTGGGGTGTGGATAGTCAAGGCAGGCTTCTCTGAGGAAGTAATAGAAGTCAGGCGGGGGCAGCATCGCAGAGAAACTGTTCCTGCTAGGAGGGAAAAGAGTATAAGAGCACAGAGTCTTCCAGAGGGATGGGCAAAGCTAGCAAGGAGCTCAGGCCCAATCCCACAAGACCACATTAACAATGCTACATTTTTATCTATGTAATGGGGAGCCATGGAAGGTATCAGGCAGAGGATGGTAAGCCTAAACCGGCTCCATGTGGCCTTTGCCTTCCCATAGGACTCAGAAGTTTACCCCCTTCACCTTTCTCTGTCTGCTGCTGGGTCTCAAACCACCTCACAAGTACACAGTTTCCTGGACCTGCCTCCTTTCTGACCAAGGTGTAACCTGAGTTCAGAAACCGGCCCTGCCACTCCTTGGTCCTATGGCTCAGGGAAATCATTAACCTGTTTCCCCTTCAGTGTCCTCACCTGTGAAAGGAAGATAAGGATACCTTCTTTGCACAGTTACATAAGGCATCAGGGAAAGGGCTTTACACAGAGATGCCAAGGAAGTGGAAGGGGGGGGGGGCAGCAGGGAATAGGCTGGTTGAGGTCTCTCGGTCAGCCTAGCCAAATGCTAGGCCTCCTCCAAAGACACCTGCTCATCTTTGACTGGGTCTTCTGGATCTTTCTAAACTCCCACCCACTGGCCAGATGCCGTCTGCAGGCATGGAGCTTACATAACCTGGCAGGACCTTTCACCCAGTGATCAGGGCTGTGCTTACCATGGAGAAGCACTCCAGGGTCACTGCCCTGTCCTTAGAGTCTTGCACACACAGGGCCCTTCAACCTTCGCTGAGCTCTGCATATTTGCTAAATTCTTAGTCACAGTCCTCAAACTACAACTGTTTTTAAATGTTGACAGCTTTGTGGTGGCATGTAGTGGTGAAATACTGGGAAGATGGGAAGAGCAGGAGATGGATGGGACAGGGGAGTCCCAGGCATGAATCAGGATCGTACTGGCAGCCTCTGTGCCTTTCAGCTCTGGAACCTGGAGCCAGGTGTGGCATTCCTGAGCTTCTGTTTTTCACTTTATGGTCCTACTAGCCTTGTGGATCTGACAAAGTACTTACACAGTCTATAATGTAGAATATACCCTCTGCATTCTATAATACATATAAAGGACTTTGTGAATTACCTGGCAATAGGAAGCACTCATCAGATGTTGGCTACTAGCAGCCTGATACTGGTGTTGTTGTTATTTGAGATAGGAGTTTATAAATGTCAGGCTGGCCTGAAACTTGATATACAACTGAAGATGATCTTGAGCGGACAGCCCCTCTCTTGTTCCAGATGTGTGCCGCTGCACCTGGTTGACAGGGTCCTGAGGATGCAGCCCCAGGCTTGGCACGCTAGGCAAGCACTCTACCAATTGAGCTCAGGCAGCCCAGCCCAGCCCTCAGTGCTATAGAATGTGCTCTTTCTAGTCCTCTGGCCCTCCCCAGGGACAGTAGGGAACTTACACTGTCGGGGTTTCCATCAATCCCAACTTCCCGACAGCTGGGTACCCTAAATTTTAACATTCTGCTTAACCTTAGGGTCCTGCTACCTCCCACATTTCAGCCCCCACTTGGGGAGCTGTGGACGGCTGGACAGGGTTGGCTTATGCTCTGATTCTACCCCTCAGACCCAGAGACCCCAAACTCTGTGCCCAGCCTCCTCCTCTCTTCATTCATTCAGCTAGCAAGGGTCACCTCAGCTTCAGGCTCTGCGTCTGCCACTGAGAAAGTTTGGGCAAGTTGCTTAACCTCTCTATGCTTCCATTTTGGAGCTCTAAAATATGAATCATCCTAGTGTTTGTTTTGAAGGTGTTTCTGAGAAGTGAATTAAAGCGTTGGAGAGACATCTCAGCGGTTGGGAACACTGAGTGTTCTTCCAGTGGGAACCAAGTTTAATTCCCAGCACCCACATGGAGATCACAGCTGGCTGCATCTTCAGTTCCAGGAGAATCAACCCCCTCTTCAGGCTTCCACGGACATGGCATGCACATGGTGCACAGACGTACCTGCAGGCAAAATGCCCATATACATAGTACGAAATAAATTAAAATGTAAAAAATGGAGTCCTCACTGTGTGTGCTAGGGGCTGCTGTAGGCACTGGGAGAGAAAGGTGAACCATAATGGTTTCCCTAAGGTTTGTCATGGCAAGAGAGACCCAAAATACTACCTTAGTGATACAGTCCTAAGGCGGCATGGTGTTGGGCACCCTGCTTTAATTGAAGGGTCTTGATATTCTCCACTGCCTTTGTTGGAAACAGTGGCAATAACTTCGGTGTTTTGGCCTCAGCCTGAGAGCACTGTGTCCTGGGATAATTAAGATCTGCTGTAATGCCCGCTACATCCTTCCAAAGCTACCCTCATCTTCCCCATTTCACAGGAGGAATAAAGGCCCAGTGAGGCTTTACCTGCCTCCAGCCTAGGGCCTGTACAGCAGGGGCCAGAAAGTGACCACTGAATAGATGAGGAAGTGGGCAACTGAGCCTGGGACATTAACGGTAATTGTTAAGCCAAGAGTCAGGAGCCCACAGCCCCAAGGGGGCAAGAGTATGTTTCCACGTTCAAATAGTCTGTGGCTGCTGCAGCGGACTAGGCAGAAACATCCAGTTTGCGACAGGCAGGCCTCCTTCTCTTCCCCTGCTCAGCATCATTGCATTAGGATGCTGCCCGGCAGTTAGCCTGGGATTCCTGCATGGAAGCCTTCCCACTTCTCACGGCCATCCCATGGGGTAGCTCTCCTTTCACAGACGAGGAGACTGAGGCTCGGAGGCAGCATGACCATCCTGCCTGGGGAGTCATTGATGGAGCTGACTTCAAATCCAGAAAGTTCCAGTCCCAGCCTGAACTTTTGACCAGAGCCATGTAGTATATTAACATGGTGAGAGAGCATTTGCCCAACATGCCCTGTTTGATCCCTAAAAAAGCCAGAAAGGCAGACTATGTGTGGGTGGAGAGGTGACTTCAGAGGGGGAAGGCACTTACCACTGAGCCCCTTGGCCTGAGATCAGTCCCCAGGCCCCACCTGGGAGAAATAAAGAACTGACTCCCAAAAGCTGTCCTCTGAACTCCACACATGCATGAATACACACCCACAAATAAATAAAATGTAAAAAATAAAAATCCTGAAACTCCTGGGCAGTGGTGGTGCACGCCTTTAATCCCAGCATTCAGGAAACAGAGCCAGGCGGATCTCTGTGAGTTCAAGGCCAGCCTGGGCTACAGAGCAAGAGCCAGGACAGACACCAAAACTACACAGAGAAACTCTGTCTCGGAAGAAAAAAAAATTACTGAAACCATGTATTACACACTAGCTCCCATCTCAGCTCCCCACCAGGCCTGATGACACCGTTTCATACCCCGCTTCTGTGGTTTATCTCCTCTGAGTAGTTCATCAAAAAGGACCCATGCCGCCGGGCGGTGGTGACACACGCCTTTAATCCCAGCACTCGGGAGGCAGAGCCAGGCGGATCTCTGTGAGTTCGAGGCCAGCCTGGTCTACAAAGTGAGTTCCAGGAAAGGCACAAAGCTACCAGAGAAACCCTGTCTCAAAAAACCAAAAAAAAAAGGACCCATGCCATTGTTTGCTCTCTGTTCCTGGCTTCTGTCACTTAACGTGTTTTCAAACTCATCCATGTCCTAGCACAGGTCCTGATGTCCTGCCTTCCCAAGGCTGGATAACGTTCTGTTGTGTATAGCACATCTCACTTGCCCATTCATCTGGGAATGGACACTGGAATTGCCTTCACATGTGACCTAGTGTGAATGATGTTGCTAGGGATGTGGGGGAGGGGTGCAAGTATCTCTTCAGAAGTAGAATTGCTGGGTCATATAGTTAATTCTATTTTTCATTTTTTGAGGAACGACCATAGTATTTTCCTCAGCAGCTGTGGTGTTTCTCACCATCACTATTTGCTATTTCCTAGGGGTTTTGTCTTCAGATACGTTTTGTTTTGGTTTGGTTTGGTTTGGTTCGGTTTTTGGTTTTTCAAGATAGGATTTCTTTGTGTAACAGCCCTGGCTGTCCTGGGACTTGCTTTGTAGACCAGGCTGGCCACAAGCTCACAGAGATTCATCTGCCTCTGCCTCCCCAGTGCTACTGCACTGCTGTGGATGATTGTTTGATAAATAAAACACTGATTGGCCAGTAGCCAGGCAGGAGGTATAAGTGGGACTAGAGAGAGGAAAAAGAAAAGGACAGGAAGGCAGGGGGAGGGAGACACCGGCTGCCGTCCAGAGAGCACCATGTAGAGGCAACAGGTAAAGCCACAGAACACGTGGCAACATATAGATTAACAAAATTGGACTTAGTTTAAGAGTAAGAGCTAGACAATGGTAGGCCTGAGCTAATGGCTGAGCAGTTTAAATAATATAAGAGTCGGTGTGTTTATTTTATAAATGGGCGCGGGGACTGGCAGGGCTTGGCGGGAGCTGAAAAAAAACTCTCCAGGTACATCGCACCCTACCTTGAGACCAGTTCTTATGTGGTCTAGGCTAGCCTCAAAATCACCATGACCTTGAATTCCTGATCTACCTTCTTCTACCTCCTACATGCTAGGATTACAGGAGCATCCACTATGCCACCATGGTTTATGTGGAGCTGGGCATAGAATTCAGGGCTTTGTGCACTGAGCCCACTGCCACTCAGCACTTAGCTGTATCTTCAGTCCTGTTTTTCTCTTGAGACCAGGCTTGGATGTTTAGTCTTCCAGCCTCAGCCTCCTGGGTGGTTGGGATTACAGGCCTGCACCATCAGGTCATGTTCAAATTTTGAGTGCACCCTTTTTAAATATTTTTACTTAAGAATTTTTTATATATTTACTTTATTTATGGGTATGGATGTTTTCCCTGAATGTATATATGTGAACTGTTTCCATGCCTGGTCCCTTGAAAGTGAGAAGAGGATGTCAGATCCCCTGGAACTAGAATTACAGGTTGTGAGCCTCCGTGTGAGCACTGGGAATTGAACCCTGATCTTCTGCAAGAGTGACAGGTGCTCTAAACTGCTGGGACATCCTTACTGTTTTAATGCTGGAGATCAAACTCAGGAACTTGTGTGTGCAAGCCAAATGCTCTACCACTGAGCTACATCCCAAGCCCTGGATATACAATTTGTAGCAAGTTTTACTCATTCTAAGGGTCTGTGTTTTTACTATTGATATTGAACTTCCAAAAAGATTTATCTTGGTTGCGTGTGTGTGTGTGTGTGTGTGTGTGTGTGTGTGTGTGTGTGTGCAGATGCTCTCTCAGCCTTAGAGCTGGAGTTACAGCTGGCTGTGAGACTGTAACCTATGTGCTGGGAACTACACCTGGGTCCTCTGTAAAAGCAGCAGGTACTCTTAATCAGGAAGCATCTCTCCAGCCCCCGATAGATACTGTTTTGTTAATGCATGATTTTAGAAATGTTCATGGGTCCAATTTGTCTCTTTTCTTTTGCTGCCTTTGATGTCGTAGCCAGGAGAGCATTGCCAAATCCAATGTCACAAGGCTGCTGCCCTTTTCTTCTGAGAGTTTTATAGTTTTAAGGTCTTACATTGAGGTCTTTGATCCACTTGGATTTAATGCTTGTAACCAGTGTTAAACATAAATTACTTCACAGTACCTCTCGTTGAAGGACGACTGTTTTTTCCTCCTGTGTGATCTTGCCAACCTTGCTAAAAATCACGTGACCACATGTGTGCAGACTGGCGGCTAAGCTCTGAGTTCCTTGCATTGTTCTGTCTGTCTTTAAACCTGGTCACTTTCTTGGTTGCTGAGTTTTGTAGTCAATTGTTTCTGTTTCTATTTTCATTTTCTTTTTATGTATATGAATGTTTTGCCTCACATATGTACACCATGTGTCTGTATGGTGTATTCTGCCCTCAGAGGGCAGAAATGGGCATCAGATTCCCTGGAACTGGAGTTACACGTGGTTGGGAACCACCATGTGGGTGCTAGGAATTGAACCTGGGTCCTCTGGGAGGACCAGTGTTCTTTTTTTTTTTTTTTGGTTTTTTCGAGACAGGGTTTCTCTGTGTAGCTTTGCGCCTTTCCTGGAACTCACTTGGTAGCCCAGGCTGGCCTCGAACTCACAGAGATCTGCCTGGCTCTGCCTCCCGAGTGCTGGGATTAAAGGCGTGCGCCACCACCGCCCGGCTGGACCAGTGTTCTTAACCACTGAACCATCTCTCCAGTCCCATACGCCCACCCTTGAAAACAAAACAAAAGATGGTATGTATGTGTATATGTCTGTGTGAATGAATGTAGTGTGTGGAAGCCCATGGAAGCCAGAAGAGGATTTGGATCCTCTGGACCTGGAGTTACAGGTGGTTGTGAGCCACCCAAAATGGGTGCTGGGAACAAAACTCAGGTCCTCCTGACCAGAAAGTGCTCCTAACCACCGAACCATCGTTGGGCACCAGATGTAGATGGAAGTTTTCCTGTGTCCTAACCGGTTCCACAGCCACTCGGTCCCAAGTAAACATATAGAGGCTTATATTAATTACAAACTCTATGGCCTATGGCTCAGGCTTCTTGCCAACTAGCTCTTTCATCTGAAATTAACCCATTTCTATTAATCTATGTGTTGACACATGGCCGTGACATTACCAATCTGCTGGCATATTGTTGCTCCTTGGGCGGTGGGCTAGCTAGCGTCTTTCTTATCCTGTCTTTCTCTTTCCTGTATCTCTGCTTGGATTTCCTGCCTGCCTCTAAGCTGCCTTGCAGTAAGCCAAAGCAGCTTATTTAACTTTTTACCAGTGGGAACAACACATATTCACAGCGTACAGAAAGACCATCTCACAGCACTTCCCCTTTTCTATTTAATCAAAAAGGAAGGTTTTAACTTGAACATAGTAAAATTATATATAACAAAACAGTTATCAAGCAAGAATTACAGCATCTCTCCAGAACTGTAAAAAGTTTTGAAACCGGGAGATGCTGTTCTCTAGCTTTGTTCTTCGAGATTAACCATGGGGTTGGTTCTTGGGGTCCCTTGAGAATTTTAGGATGGATTTTTTTTCTATTTCAGACATACACACACACATACACACATGCACACACACGAACACACACACACACAGGAAATCATTGAGATTTTGATAGGATATCACAGAATCTGTAAATTGCACTGGGATTCTTCACAGTGTGTTTTCCAGCCCATGAACATGGAATATATTACTATTATTTATGCCATTTATATCTCTCAGTGATATTTTATATATCCACTGCCTCTGCCTCCTGAGTGCTGGGCTTTAAGGTGTGTGTCACCCACCATGCCTGTCTATTTTATGTCTTTTGATGCTAACATCAATGACATTATTTATATAATTTCCTTTTCAGAATTTTTTCATTGCTAGCATAGAGAAATGCAATTGATCCAGGGTGGTGGGATTCTGAGTTCAAAGCCACCCTGGACTATATATTCAGATCCTGCTTCAAAACGGTCTGAGGAGAGGGTTTGGTGGTTAAAGCACCAGTGAGCACGAAGACTAGGTCAAATCTCTAAGAGCTCATGGATGTGGGTGTGACATCCTGTCAGTAATCCAGACCCCCCCCCCCCAAGGTAGAGACAGGACCCAGAGCAAGCTGGCTAGCAGTACTAGCCAATCCGTGAGCTCTGGGTTTGACTGAGAGACCCTGCTTCAATGAATAATGTAAAGAGCGATCAAGGATAAGTCTCAACTTCAACCTTAGCCCTACACTTACACACACACACACACACACACACACACACACACACACAAGAATAGTGTGCCCACACATATGCAAAAACATGCATAAGACACACATACTTGAAAAATAATGGGCACGGTATGCATAACTTTAATCCTAGCATTCAGGAGGCAGATGCAGGGAGATCTCATGAGTTCAAGGCCAGCCTGGTCTACACAGAGAGTTCCAGGCCAGCAACAGGCACACAGTGAGATCTTGTCTAAAATACAAACAAACAAAAAACGGAAGAAAGAAGCCACAAAAACAAAATAACAACAATGAAACATTGTTGATTTCTGTTATTTTCAGAAAAACAAAGATGGGATTACACAAAACACACTTTTGTTTTTATCAGGCACTCGAAGAGGCTGCTCCTTGTTGGGAAGGCTGTTCAGGGCTCCACAGCCTTCCGGCATGCGGGCATTCACACTGGGACTCGATGGTTCCATGGGGATAGTAGGTGCGTACAGGCTTGTGCTCTCTCAGGTCACGTGTGGTGAGCTTTTGTGCCCTTACACGTTGTTGTAATCATCTGGGGTAATTTCTGGAAGCAGAACCCCTCAGCCAAAGGGCTTGAACATCTCAGGTTCCCTCTAGGAGGCAGAACCAGCTCAGCCCAGAAGGCAGAGGACACAGGTGTCCCCTGCTCCCCGCCCCACTCGCAGTTCTGTTTGCTGGACAGGTTAGCTGAGCAGCGTCTTGGCAGTCCTGTTTGGTGAGAGTCCAGTCCAGTCTCTCCTGGTGACAGATCTGGCTACTGCCGTTCAAGTCCAGAAACTGATGGTGTTTGTCAAGAATCTCTCCAAGTGGTTAAGCCGAAAGCATGTCAAAATCCTGGTGTTGCCTCAACTGTTAGAGAAGCTGGGAATGTCCCACACAAGCCTTTGGAGGAAGGCAGCCTCTGACAGCATCTGCGTGCTGTTCCCTTCCTCCATCAGTCTGGCGTTTTTCCCTGACTCATGACTCCTGCAGACAACACCTAGAAGTTATGTCCTTCCGGACACTTGGGATCCAACGTCTTTCTGAGTACTTCCCCAGAGTGGTTGTCTTGCTACCTCCAAGAAGGCTGTAGACATTCACCTGTGATTGGTAATGGAAATGTGGAACAGGGTCACAGAGTCCAGGGTTGGGCTCTTATCTCGCCCTGTCACCAGTAACCTGGTGACCTTTGGCAAAATGCTTATGTCATCCAGGACACACTGTATATGCCATTCTGTTACCTGGTGTCTCCACGCTTTGCCGGGTTCCTTTTGCCATTCTTTTTTTTTTTTTTTTTTTTGAGCTGAGGATCGAACCCAGGGCCTTGAGCTTGCTAGGCAAGTGCTCTACCACTGAGCTAAATCCCCAACCCATTCCTTTTGCCATTCTTAGACTCAGCATCAGTACCTTCCTGGCCCTTCCAGAGAGGGGTGGCTGGTCCCTTTCTAGAGACTTTTAGAGAAGCTTGCAGCACCCAAAACAGGAACATCCCCAGGACCACTACTGTTGATGTTTCTGTCCCCTCAGGTCCTCAGTGAGGGCCACACAGCCGGACCTATGTCTCTGTTGAAGCAGGGTCTCATGTAGCCGAGCTGGCCTCAAACTCCCTATGTAGTTCAGGGTGACCTTTAGATTCCAGTCTTCCTGTCTCTCCCTCCCAAGTGCCGGCATTTACAGTATGTACCACTGCACCCAGTGGATTCTGGTGCTGAGATTCAAGCCCAGGGCTCTACGAATACTAACCAAGCCACATCCCCCCAGCTCAAGACCTGTATCTGTATCCCAGTATCTGGAATTGCATCAGGCACAAGTAGCCCATCGAATAATAACAGGATGGAACAGGTCTGAACCCTGCCTCCATCCACTAAACAACTTACTGAATGTCTGCACCTTAGTTTCCCTGTCAGTAAAATGGGACTAGAAGCCTGTTGTGGTGGCGCACGCCTTTAATCCCAGCCCTAAAGTGGCAGAGGCAGGGGGATCTCTGTGAGTTCAAGGCCAGCCTGGTCCACATAGTGAGCTCCAGGACAGCCAGGGCTGCACAATGAGATCCTGTCCCAAAATGAATAAGTAAAATGAGGCTAAGAATACTACCTGATTTCTCAGAAAAATTGGGAAATGATCTACCTCAAGACCCAGCCATACTATTCTTGGGCATATACCCAAGGAATGCTCAATCATACCACAAAGACACATGCTCAACTATGTTCATTGCAGCAATATTCATAATAGCCAGATCCTGGAAACAACCTAGATGCCTGTCAACTGAAGAATGGATTAAGAAAATGTGGTACATATACACAATGGAGTACTACTCAGCAGAGAAAAACAATGACATCATGAAATTTGCAGACAAATGGATGGAACTAGAAAGTATCATCCTGAGTGAGGTAACCCAGACCCAGAAGGACAAACATGGTATGTACTCACTCATAAGTGGATACTAGATATAAAGCAAAGAACAATCAGACTGTAACCCACAGATCCAGAGAGGCTACCTAGCAGGGGGGACCCTAGGATGACTGTGGCTTATAATAAGTTTTGGTTTTGCCCAATCATCACTGGGCATGCTTTAGTGAAACATTTCACTATTAGGATAAGAATTTGTACCATATTAAGCTGATGAAAGGATATGCTGGCTGTACTTTCAGGAGGGGAGGCTAAAATCTTTTTAGATTATGGATTAGCCTATAGAAAAATGTCTGCTGTAAATCAAACATAGCTCTCTGAACAGAAGATAGGTTTCTTCTGTATCCCAGAATCTAATCAATATTTATATGCATAATTCAACTAATATTTGTCTTAAAAGGGCCTATTGGGAAACGTTATCATTTTTACTATTTTCTACAGGGAAAATATTTTCCAGTTTGAAATAACTCTGGACTTTGGAATTATAACCTGTTTTTACGTTAAAAAAAACATTTAAGTGGAAAATGCTGAAGGATCACTGAACTTGATGTTGTATTTACATATCTATATCTGTATAAAATAATGATTATAAATGTTGGTTTAAAAAGGAGAAGTACAAATGTGAATTTAACAAGAAGTTGTGGATTTCCAACACTCTACACAAACTCCTTTGTTACAAATAAATATTTATGCTACAAAAAAGAAAGAAAGAAGAATACTACCTGAGAGTTCAAAGGAAAGGCTCTGATGGCTGTGTGCCCTCCAGACACGGGATGGGAGGGGTCAGCCCACTGAGCTCCCCGACCGGCCGCCCTACCTGTGGTCTCCCCGGCTCAGGCCCCTGGTGGTTAAAACCTGATGACCCTGTGGTGTGCTAGCCACATCCACACTCTTTGGAGCCAACGTGGATGAGTGAAGATGTTCGGAATCACCCTGGGCCCAGGCTCCACGGCACACACGGTGATCAGCGTCTGTATTACTTGTTGAAGTAGGGTTATCCTCACAGACCCCCAAAGGGAAGGCCTACCGAGTTGTTTGAAAGCAACAGCAGTTCATTTGTTTTCTCCTGTGCCTGGTGGAGCAAGCACTGGATTGTGGGTATTCTGGGCAGACATGAAGGACTTCATCATAGAAGTCGCTACAAGGCAGGGAAGAAGACATTAGCTGTCGTTCTTTGGCTACGAATACTTTTGGCTTTCCTTCAGGGAAACTAATAAATCCCTCAGATGGAAAAAGAATACGTCTTGATTATTAGGATAGTAGAGGGGCTGGAGAGATGGCTCAGCAGTTAAGAGCACTGGCTGCTCTTCCAGAGGACCTCAGTTCAAGTCCCAGCACCCACATGGCAGCTCACAAATGCCTGTAACTCCAGTTCTAAGGGATCTGGCACCCTCACACAGATAGATACCTGTAGCTTAAGTTTTCCTGCCTGGCCCACAGTCAGGACAAATCTCTCTCACCTGCCAGTCCCACAGCCACTCAGACCCGACCAAGTAAACACAGAGACTTATATTGGTTACAAACTGTATGGCCGTGGCAGGCTTCTTGCTAACTGTTCTTAAAGCTTAAATTAATCCATTTCTATAAATCTATACCTTGCCACGTGGCTTGTGGCTTACCGGTATCTTCTCATGCTGTTTGTCATCATGGCGGCTGGCAGTGTCTCTCTGACTCAGCCTTCCACTTCCCAGCTTTATTCTCCTCCTTGTCCCGCCTACACTTCCTGCCTAGCCAATGGCCAATCAGTGTTTTATTTATTGACTAATTAGCAACACATTTGCCATACAGAACATCCCACAGCAGATACCCATGCAGGCAAAACACCAATGCACATAAAATAAAAGTAAATCGGGGCTAGAGAGATGGCTCAGCAGTTAAGAGCAACGGCTGTTCTCCCAGAGGACCAGGGTTCAGTTCCCAGCACCCACATGAAAGATCACAACGTCTGTAACCCCCAATCACCAATGCACATGAAATAAAAATAAATAAAATTTAAAATAAAAATAAATCATTTTTAAAAAGCACTTGCCTTAAAAAAAAAAGGACTAGTAGGAGAGCTACATGAGTGGATGTATGTAGGTACTAGGGTGGAGTTACAGATGGTTGGGAGCCTCCACGTGGGTGCTGGAAAGCGAACCCGGATCCTCGGTAAGAGCAGCCAGTGCTCTTAGCTCCTGAGCCATTCCTCAGCCCCTTTAGACAGAGTCTCACTATGTGGCCCAGGCTGGCCTGGAACTCATGCCAATCCTTCTGCCTCAGCATACCCAGTGCTTGGTTTACGAGCATGGGCAACCACACCTGACTTCTGAGGGAGTCTCTCTCAGCACATGCAGCCAGTAGTAGACATATGCCCAGAAAAGCAGAGGAGAAAGCAGATACCAAGACTGGTTTCCTGTGGTATTGTGTTCCTCCAAATATTGTACATGCTAAGAAACTTATCTGGGGTCAGAGACAGAGCAGCCACAATATTAAACATAGAGGTTAGGCAGTGGTAGCACACACCTTTAATCCTAGCATTCCAGAGGCAGAGATCCATGTGTTCAAGGATACAACCAGGCATGGTGACTGACGCCTTTAATCCCAGAAATCGAGCCTTTAATCCCAGGGAATGGTGGTAGAAAGCAGAAAGGTATAAGGCGTGAGGACCAGAAACTAGAAGCATTTGGCTGGTTAGGCATTTGGCTGGTTAAGCTTTCAGGCTTCTAGCAGCACAGTTCAGCTGAGAGCCCTTGGGATAAGGACACAGAGGACACAGTCTGAGGAAACAGGATCAGCTGAGAAGTTGGCCAGGTGAGGTTAGCTGTGGCTTGTTCTGTCTCTCTGACCTTCCAGTGTTCACCCCAATACCTGGCTCAGGTTTGATTTTATTAATTAGAACTTTTAAAATTCCTGCAACAGTTTCCTGGGTCTTTTCCCCCCATGTCTAGGGGGCGTGGCTGGCCCCTTTTCCTCCAACTACCCCTTTCTCCGAGTAGTCGTCCCCTCCCCTTTCTGTGTGGGGAATGGTGGTTCCCGGGTGGAGGGCAGAGGACAATCTAGGCTATCAAATCCTCAGGCAACCTTTACCTTTTGTTTGAGACTGGGTCTCTCATTGGTGGGAACTTTGCCACATAGGCCAGGCCACCTTTCCAGGAGCTTCCAGGGCTCCCCCCATCTCCACTTCCCATCTCCCCAGCTGGGATTTGCAGGGCTACACCACCATGCCCCTCCATTTTTACCCGAGTTCTGGGGATCTGAACCCAGGCCTTACAAAGCATGCACTTTACTGACAGAGCCGTCTCACTAGCCCCAGATGATGAAGCTAAGCGTGAGAGGGCCGCCCTCCCCGCCCCCTCCCCCTTCCCCCCACGCCCTACCCCTACCCCGGCTTCCGCTCTCAGGCAAAGCTGTGCATTTCCCACTGCCCTGGCCTGCCTCTGCAGAGGAAACCCCGGGCCCTGTGGCTGCCAGCACAGC
The DNA here is from genome assembly GCF_007827085.1 of Peromyscus californicus insignis. NCBI lineage: Eukaryota > Metazoa > Chordata > Mammalia > Rodentia > Cricetidae > Peromyscus > Peromyscus californicus. Next base: position 6,785,639 of record NW_026294595.1, read on the forward strand.
CGGGGTGGCACCAGTGACTTAGTGATGCTTCAGGCCTGACCTGAGCCTTCCGGGAAGCATCTGTGGCCACTCCCGTCTCTATCACGGAGCGCCTGGGACACGCGGGCCAGACAGGAAGCCCTTGAGTCTTCTGTGTCATCTCCCAGTCTCAGGTCAGAACGGAGCAGCCGCGAGAGAGGAGCCTCTGTGAGGTCAGCGGGGCCAGGATCTGCTCAGAGTGCTTGGTTCTTTTCCTCTTGCAAAAATGGAAATTGCTTTATCTATGATACATATAAATGCAGATATCTGGTTTTTTTTTTTTTTTCTTTAAAAAAAATCACACAGAAGCAGGAAAGTTGAAAGAAAAAAAGCCTCATTACCTTTGATCCCATTTCCCAGAAAACACACATACTGGCATCTCACCCCCAGAAATTGAACTGCATGTATTGATACTCACGGTGTTATTTGTTTTGTTTGAAGAGATCGGTCTCACGTTGTAACCCAGACTGGCTCCGAACTCATTATGTAGCACGAGCTGACTTCAAATTTACAATAATTCTCCTGCCGCAGCTTCCCAACTTGGCATCTAGTTGATTATCATTATTACTGTTGCTATTTTTTAAGACAGAGTTTCTCTGTGTAGCCCTGGCTGTCCTGGAATTCAGTATGTAGACCAGGCTGGCCTTGAACTGAGAGATCCACCTGTCTCTGCCTCCTGAGTTCTGGCATCAAAGATGTGCACCACTTCAACCGGCTTTTTGTCGCCCCCCCCCCCCCCCCCCCCCCCCCGGCCCCGCTTTAAGAATGGGTCTCGCCGGGCGGTGGTGGCGCACGCCTTTAATCCCAGCAGTCGGGAGGTAGAGGCAGGCGGATCTCTGTGAGTTCGAGGCCAGCCTGGGCTACCAAGTGAGTTCCAGGAGAGGCGCAAAGCTACACAGAGAAACCCTGTCTTTAAAAACCAAAAAAAAAAAAAAAGAATGGGTCTCAGCAGCAGGGCTACACAGAGAAATCCTGTCCCGAAAAGGAAAATAAACAAAAAGACAGAGTCTCACCACTTAGTCCTGACTGGTCTTGACTCTGAATGTAGACCAGGCTAGCCTCAAACTCACAGAGATCCGCCTGCCTCTGCTTCCCCAGTGCTGGGATTAAAGGCATGCGCCACCATGATGGGCTCAAAGTAGTTTTGTTTTGTTTTTTAAAGATTTTATTTATTTATTTATTTTTTGGTTTGGTTTTTCGAGACAGGGTTTCTCTGTGTAGCTTTGTGCCTTTCCTGGATCTCGCTCTGTAGACCATGCTGGCCTCGAACTCACAGAGATCCGCCTGCCTCTGCCTCCCAAGTGCTGGGATTAAAGATGTACGGCCGGGTGGCTCAGGTGGATGTGTGGAGATCAGAGGGACAACTTTTGGGAATTCTCTCTCTTCGATGTGTGGGTCCGTGGGATTGACTCAGGTCAGCTTCAGTGCAAACACCTTTACCTCTGAGCCACCTGGCCAGCGCCCAGTTACTTATGACCCCCACCAAGAGCAAAGCTAATTCCAGGACTGCATCCTTCCTAGTACTTGATGTTATCGATCCTTTTCTACTTTTACTCCCCTAGGCCTGGAGTCTCACTGCCGCCTCAAGTCACGTGTCCCTGGTGTCTTAGTCATGTCTCATCGCTGCAAGGAAACAACTGACAACTAAGGAAGGAAGGGCTTATTTGGGCTCGCAGTTTGTGAGCCGCGTGACGGGGAGCACTCGGCAGCGGAGTTGGTCAGACTCACAGCGATGGGGAGCACGTGGGAGCTGAGCTGGTCAGGCTCACAGCGATGGGGAGCACTCGGCAGCGGAGCTGGTCACACTCAGTCCTCAGTGAGAAGGCAGAGAGCCGAGAGTACTTGCTAGTGCTCAGTTTGCCCTCAGCTTCTAATTCAGCTCAGAGCCCTAGCGATGCTGCGAACAGTCAGGGCTAGCCTTCTCCCTCAATGAACCTTCCTTCACAGACAAGCCAGATGTTTGTTTCCATGGTGATTCTACAGCTGGAATCAAGTTGGAGCTGGAAGATGGCTCAGAGGTTAAGAACACTTATTGTTCTTTCAAGGGACCTGGGTTCAATTCCCAGCACTCTGTGATGCTCACATCCATTCACAACTCCAGTTCCAGGGGATGTGACAACCTCTTCTGACTTCTGTGAAAACCAGACACACATGTGATGCAGATACCACATACATACGCGCAGGCAGAACAATCAGACACATAAAAGAAAATAAATCAATCTAAAAAATAAGTAAATCCCATTAAGTTTACAGTCAACATTCACTATCACACCTTAGGACTCATGGATCGGGATGTCTTTTCCGTGGTTATGTGAGGCTATCCTGGTATACCTTACTGTAGCCATCAATGACGCTGTAAAGCGGACTGCTGGACTGTGCCCATAATCTCAGCCTGCAGCAGGCTGAGCAGGGTTTGAGGGCAGTTTAGACCACAAAGTAAAACTTCCATTATCTTTCATTGTTGGGGACCAGGGATGCTAGACAAGCACTCTACCAAGCCATACCCCTAACCTATGTTAACACTTTGTTGTATGTGTGTATGTACATGTGTTTATATGTACACTGTGTGTGTATGTATATGAGTCCAGGAGTGTTTATGTGTAAGGGTCAGAGGTCAGCCTCAGCTGTCATCCCTCAGGAATCATCCACTATGTTTCTTGGTGGGGTCCCTATTATCTGGGGTACCCCAGTTAGGCAAGGCTAGCTGATCAGTGAGCTCCAAGGTCTGCCTATCCCTGCCTCCCCGGCACACCAGGATTACACCGCGGCCCCTGGCTCTTCATGTGTTCTGAGGATTGAATTCCGGTCTGACATTCGTGCAACAACCGCATCACCTGCAGAACCACGGCTCCAGTCCTTGTTACATATTTTAAAATTGTTTCCCAGCCGGGCGGGGGTGGCGCACTCCTTTAATCCCAGCACTCGGGAGGCAGAGACAGGCGGATCTCTGTGAGTTCGAGGCCAGCCTGGTCTACAAAGAGAGTTCCAGGACAGGCATCAAAGCTACACAGAGAAACCCTGTCTCGAAAAACAAAACAAAACAAAATTGTTTCCCACTTAAAAATGTTTAGCTTTTGTGTGTACATAGGCGTGAGTGGGCCACAGAGCATGTGTGGAGATCAGAGGACTGCTTCCAGGAGTCTGTTCTCTCCTTCCAACATGTGTGTCCCAGGATTGAGCCCAGATGGTCCCAAGGAACTAGGGGTCAGATTCTCTAATAGGCCAGGCGGTGGTGGCACAAGTCTTTTATCCCAGCACTCGGGAGGCAGAGGCAGGCAGATCTCTGTGAGTTTGAGGCCAGCCTGGTCTACAAAGCAAGTTCCAGGACAGCCAGTGCTACACAGAGAAACCTTGTCTCAAAAAAAAAAGATTCTCTAGTAGGCAGACGGATAGTGAGAGGGGCCGTGAAATCCAAAGATGGCTGCCTTCTTCCTCACCCCGCTGACCTGAGAAAAACCTGGCAGTTTAAAACAAAAGCCTTAGCTGGGCAGTGGTGGCTCCCGCCTTTAATCCCAGTACTCGGGAGGCAGAGGTAGGCGGATCTCTGTGAGTTCGAGGCCAGCCTGGGCTACCAAGTGAGTTCCAGGAAAGGCGCAAAGCTACACAGAGAAACCCTGTCTCGAAAAACAAAACAAAACAAAAACCAACAACAACAACAAAACCCCAGAAGCAAAGGCCTTGCTAGTTTAGAAGACTGACTAGGACATGTTTACACAAGAGCTGTGAGCCAATCAGCCTTCCTGTCTTTCTTCAAACTGATCAACCTAAAATAGGAAGGAAAGCCCTTCAAAGACCTTAAAATTCCAGCTCTCAAGAAGCTGCATGTGGCTTCCTGAGCTGCACTCTGTGTACCTGCTGTGTGTGTCTCCTCACCCCTAAAGAAAGCCTTTCGATGCCAAGTCTGTCTGCTTCTGTCTGTGTTCAAGATTTCTCTGATGCTACCTGATTTTTCCTGCCTTTTAACTCTTTAACCCAATTAAGACCCCTAGATGGGCTGGAGAGATGGCTCAGCCGTTAAAGGCTAGGCTCACAACCAGAAATATAAGACCCCGAGATGGCAACAGTCAGGCCTGCAGCAAGCGCCTCTGCCCACTGTGCCCTCTCACCGGCCCTCTCAGTTATGATCGCTAGTGACCACACGGTACTGCAACCGTGGGAACATCGTTTTAGTTGGTATGTTTCTGTGTAGTAAAGCTGTCTGGCCGGGCGGTGGTGGCGCACGCCTTTAATCCCAGCACTCGGGAGGCAGAACCAGGCAGATCTCTGTGAGTTTGAGGCCAGCCTGGGCTACCAAGTGAGTTCCAGGAAAAGGCGCAAAGCTACACAGAGAAACCCTGTCTCGAAAAAAAAAACAAAAAACAAAAAACAAAACAAAACAAAAAAAAAGCTGTCTGTGCATTTCTGCACACTGCACACTTGCCGGTTTCCTTCCCGTGGCATGGGCGGGTGGAAGGAACACACGGTAAGGTTCTGGAACCCTGCCCCGGTTCATCCCACGCCCTTTGGCAGCATATGGGAAATGGTTCCTGCTTCTAATTCAGGCAGAACCCTCCAGAGTGATGACTTGCGGGGCTGGAGGAAGTCTTTCAAGTGTGACCCTCTGACCTCTGGCAGGAAGCCAGAAAAGAGGGTAAATTAGCCACAGGACTCACTTGAGGCAGCCTTGGAAAGTGCTTCAGTGGGGCTTGGGGGAGGAGAGTTGGGATGAAGGAGGAATGGGGTCTGACCCGGAAGTGAGGCCTAATGCAGGAAGTCCTGGCTCTGTGACCTTGGCTCAGGCATTTGATCTTCCTGACTGGTTTTTCCCAGATGTGGAGGAGAGCTGGTAGTACCAGCCCCAGAGTGTGGGAACGACCATTCTAAACTCTAACACTTCACAAAAGGTTGCAACTTCCGTTCTTCTCCAAAAACTGGACTTTGACTCAAAAACAGAGTGGAGGGCTGGAGAGATGGCTCAGAGGTTAAGAGCACTGGCTGTTCTTCCAGAGGTCCTGAGTTCAATTCCCAGCAACCACATGGTGGCTCACAACCATCTGTAATGAGATCTGGCGCCCTCTTCTGGCCTGCAGGGATGCGTGCAGACAGAATATTGTATACATAATAAATAAATCTTTAAAAAAAAATAAACAGAGTGGAGAACTGAGGAATGACACAAGAGAGTAACCTCTGGCCTCCACACACACCACCAACACATGCAGTAAGTAAGTAAATAAATATCAACACCTATTTATTTATGTATGTATTTATTGGCAGGGTCTCATGTATTCCAGGCTGGCCTCTAACTCAGTGTATAGCCAAGGATGACCTTAAACTCCTTCCTGCCTCCACCTCCTGAGTACTGAGTGGTGCACACTGCCTCATTTGTGCGGTCCTGACATTCAAACCTAGGGCGTCATGCATACCAAGCAAGCACTCTACCAGCGGGACCATAGGCCTATCCCACACCGTTTGTTGAGCGTAAGGATGTTAGGTGATATAGGCTGGGAGTGTTGCTCAGTGGTTAGAGTGCTTGTTTAGCATGGGCAGGGGCCTTGACTTCATCTCCCTGTTATCACAAAAAGCCTGTGTGAGGCATCTCATTTAATTTCCTCAGTGCTCTGGTTTTAAAGCTCACTGTCTCCGTGATTGTGGCCCGAATCCTGCATGTTGTGGCCCTGCTGATGTCTCTCGGCTCGCTCTCTCTTTCACCCTCTGCATCCAGCTTCTCTCAACCCCAGAAATGAGTATGACTCGCCCTTCGGCATTGTGCCTACCAGGAATACAGCCGCCCGGCTCTCCACCCATGCGGCCCCTCCATCTTCTGTCTGATCTGAGGCCGTCAATTCTGCACCTTCTAGATAACCAGGTACAGTATTCCATTCCCGCCGTGGGTATCACTGCGTTCACCTGATTCCCCAACACATCCTTAGGGCTAAGCGGCTAGGACAGTAAATATCTGCAGAAGGAACAATGTGTTTATTGAGGGAATCACCGTCAGAGTCTCTGAGGTTGGTAGTGTTCTTGTTCACAGTTTCTCTGCGTCTCTCTTTTGGGATCGTGTAGCCCAGGCTGTCCCTAAATTTGCTGTGAAGCCGAAGAGGACCTTGAACATCTGATCGATTTACTTCTACCTCCTGAGTAGTCAGATTACAAGTGTGCACAGCCGTTTTGTGTGGTGCTAGGGATTGAACCCCAGGGCGTTACGGATGTGAGGGGAGCATGTCATTAACTGAGTTCTCTTCCCCGTTCCTTCATCCACAGTTTTTCAGAAGCAGAAATGGGCTCAGAGATGATGAGACACCAGGTGACTTGAAAGGCCTCCATCTTACAGGAGGCCAAGGCTCAGGATTGGAGCAGACATTCACTGTGAGTCGGGGGTCAAAGCCAGCGGCACTTGGGCTAATCTAAGAGACAGGTCTCCTGGGGAAGTGCCTGCAAGAGATGTGCGGAACACAGCTGCCCAGAAGAGGACGGAACCCATGCTGGGGTGGAGAGCATACAGACCCTGTGCCCTATGGCCCCTCAGACGTTCCCACGTCTGGCCTCCACCTCTCCTACCCTAGCCATCTTGTAATTCACATACTCACTGTGGCCAATGTTGCTACATAAATGGCCTTTCCAGTTGGGCAACCTTGGGAGTAGGCAAAGGTTGAGGACAAAGCCTACTTGCCCACTGTGGGCAGGAGTGGAAACCAGTTAGCACTATTTGGGAAGGTAACTTGTAGATGTGTGTCAAAATTTCCCACCTATGGCACTGTGACCCAGGAATGTGCTAGCATTTACCCTAAAGAAACCCTTACATTCACAGAGAGAATGAATGTTCACCGGGGCAGCACACCAGGACCCACCTACTGTCCATCAGCAGGAAACCCTAGAACAATGGTGCTCACTCGTGTAGTGATGATGTCATTCGGAGCCTGAGCTAATTGGGTAAAGCACTTCCTAGCATGTGTGTGGCCCTGGGTTACATCCGGCAGACCAGAGCAGTAAAGAACAGTATGAACCAACGTAGGGGGAGTTTTCGACAGTTCTATTTATCTTTAAGGTTTTGTTTTGTTTTTTGTTTTGTTTTGGTTTGGTTTTTTTTGGTTTTTCGAGACAGGGTTTCTCTGTGTAGCTTTGCGCCTTTCCTGGGACTCGCTTTGTAGACCAGGCTGGCCTTGAACTCACAGAGATCCGCCTGGCTCTGCCTCCCGAGTGCTGGGATTAAAGGCGTGCACCACCACTGCCTGGCTTTTTTTGGTTTTTTCAAGACAGGGTTTCTCCGTGTAGTTTTGAGGCCTGTCCTGGATCTTGCTCTGTAGACCAGGCTGGCCTTAAACTCACAGAGGTCCGCCCAGCTCTGCCTCCCAAGTGCTGGGCTCAAATGCGCACACCACCACCGCCCGGCTATTTTTTTTTTTTGACCACAGGTTAATTTTATTTAATCAAACAAATATAACGTGTCTTTGCATTGTTAACAAAAGCAGTAGGAAAAATATGTAACACACCTTAAAATAATACTCCACAACATCATGCCTTTTGTTTGGACAGGTGGTTTAGGCCAAACAAGCAAAACTGAAGGCAGCTCCCGGGCCTTCTTCCCGCCCTCCATTTTCTCTGCCTCCTTCCTTCCCTGAGTCTCTTATAGCTGGGATCTATGACCTCGATCCTCCTGCCTCCACACACAGTGTGCTAACTGTCTTGAGTCACCACACCCAGGCTTCTGGCATGCTAGTCCAGCACCACCAACTCCTGGATGTTTAGGTCTGGCTTTCAGAAGTTGAAGGAACTTGGCAAAGTGTATGCAGAAATTCTAAGGACGGTGATGGCTTTTCCTGGGTCCTCACCCGCTGAATGTTGTACCCACTGTGTACCACCTTGTCCTTTAAAAAGTAACCAACTAGAGATGATAAAAATACGTTAGGGTGTCACCACCTGGCTGTCTTTGAGTCTTATGTGTGTGTACATTGCATATATGTGGACATGTGGAGGCCAGAGGTTGTCTTCCAGTACCACTCTTCATTATTTTTGAGATAGAGTCTCTCACTGAACCTGAAGCGCATGGATTCTGCTTGGCTGGCTGGTCAATAAGCTTTAAGATCCACCGGTTGCCTCCTCTTCCTACCATGCCCAACTTTCCACTTGGTTCTGGGGATCTGAACTCAGGTCCTCACACTGTGCAGCAGGCACTTTCCTGACTGAGCCCCTCCCCAGACCCTGATGTGCATTTCAAAAGCTACACAAGCACATTTATATGTATGCTGCTGTGGGATGGCCTGTATGTCAAATTACTCTGATTGGTCAATAAATAAATCACTGATTGGCCAGTGGCTAGGCAGGAAGTGTAGGCAGGACAAGGAAGAGAATAAAGCTGGGAAGTGGAAGGCTGAGTCAGACACTGCCAGCCGCCACGATGACAAACAGCACGTGAAGATGCCAGTAAGCCACGAGCCATGTGGTAAGGTATAGATTAATGGAAATGGATTAATTTAAGCTATAAGAACAGTTAGCAAGAAGCCTGCCACGGCCATACAGTTTGTAAGCAATACAAGTCTCTGTGTTTACTTGGTCGGGTCTGAGCGGCTGTAGGACTGGCAGGTGAGAGAGATTTGTCCTGACTGTGGGCCAGGTAGGAAAACTCTAGCTACAGTATACTTTAAAAAATATGTATCTTTGTGTCTGTGCATAAGGTGTGCATGTGTGTGAAGGATGTACATGAGCCAGGCTGTGCATATGGAGGTCAGAAGACAACCTCTGATTATGGGCCCTCCCCTTCCGCCATGGGGCGTGTCTTTAATCCCAGCCCTAGGGAGACAGAGGCAGGCAGATTTCTGTGAGTTTGAGCCAAGCTGGTCTATATATGATTTCCAGGACAATTAGGGATAGCAAGTTCTTCTCTCATATATATATATATTTATAGATAGACAGATATCATACATATATATTATATAGAGAGCTATATGTACAAGCCTCTGTTATGTCATATCTACTACCAAGGTCCCATTCGTTAAGGCTGGTTATTTGATGAGGCTCCTATTTATCCAAAGAGCACCTTTTGCAGGATGTGGATGCTGGAGGCAAGACCAGAGGGCCACGGCAGCAGCAGTGAGGCCCAATGTGTGTGGTAAGGTTGTAGTGTGTTAAGAAACAGTGTGTGGTGGGCTGGAGAGATGGCTCAGTGGTTAAGAGCACCGCCTGCTCTTTAGGGACCCGTTTTATATTCCTAGCACCCACATGGCAACTCACAGCTGTCTATAATATCAGTCCCAGGGGATTGGACGCCCTCCTCTGGCCTATGAGGGCATTGCATGTATGTGATGCACAGACATGTAGGCAGCCAATACTCATACATAAATTTTTTTATTACATAAACTAAATACAAAGTACATTAAATTTTTTTTATTAAGCCAGGCAGTGGTGGTGCACACCTTTAATCCCAGCACTCGGGAGGCAGAGGCAGACAGATCTCTGTGAGTTCAAGGCCAGCCTGGTCTACAGAATGAGTTCCAGGACAGGCTCCAAAACTACACAGAGAAACCCTGTCTCGTAAAACCAAAAAAAAAAAAAAAAAAAAAAGAAGGAAACTGTAACTGTATATAAGGCTGGCAGCTCTCAGAGAATCACCAGAGGTGTGTGGGACAGACAGCTAGCCTGTGTGTGCAGTGGTGAATGGCAGGAGACCCTAACTCTCACGAGGAAAGCAAAGACCTATCATTGTCCTCTGACCTCCCCATGAGCCAGGGCAGGTGTGTGCTGGCATTTACACACACACACACACACACACACACACACACACACACACACACACACAATTCATTAAACAAACAAAAGGACAGCCCCATGTCCAAGGAGCCTGGAGCCAACCCAAAGGCGTCTCAAATCCAAAGGCAAAGCAATGTGAGCAACAGTAGATAATACAGCTGTGGATTGCAGTTTGCAGGATAAACTGAGGAGCTGGGGAAAGCTCAGAGGTGCAGAACTTGCCCGGCAGAGGTTTCTGGCCCCCATAACTGGGAAACAAAATCTGAAAGAAGTATGCATGCATGCTGTGTCCACACTGCAGAAGCCAGTGACCGAGAAAACAAATGGATGGGAAGAAAGGACCTTCTGTCTTCATAGGAGAGTTCAAATAATTTATAGTTCTTTCTCCAGGAAGCAGTTCAAGTCCCTGCCCCTTGAGTGAGCTTTTGACTTAGTGACTCACTTCTAAAGTATAAATGACTGGGCTGAAGTTCAGAGGCAGAAAGCATGAGGGAGGTCCTGAGTTTGCTAAAAAAAATTCTGAGCTGGGCCTGGTGGTTCAAAGAACCCAGCACTGGGGAGACTGAAGCCGGAGGAAGGCCATCCTGGGCTACATAGTCAGACCCTGCCCCTCCCCCCCAAAACCCACATAAAACAAAAAGAGACAGAGACACAGAGGAGAGAGTGAAGGAGAGAAGGAGGGAGGGGAGGGGGATGAGTAGAAAGGAGGAAGAGAGGAGAGCGTGGGCAAGAGAAGATACAGGAAGAAGAGTCAAAAGCTGGCACCACGCCTTAATCGGTGACGGTTAATTCCGTGTGTCAGGTGGTGAGTGTGTGTTTGACCAAATGGAATGAGCAGGCATCCATGGTAATCAGGAGAAATATGTATATAACACCGATAAACAGACAGACAGACAGACAGATATGGGAGGAACAGTCTACAAAACACCTGATGGCAAGCCTCGAAGCTCAAGTCAGAAAATCTGTCACTGGAAAGGGTCAAGGAGACATGGCCACATGGTCACGAATTTGGATCCTGGGACAGGACCTGTGTGGACCAATGAGTGAAATCAGACTTCAGGCTGGGTTTGGCTAGCAGTCATGACCAAAACCAGTGTTTCTGGACAATCGGTCCGCGGTTGGTATGGTGACGGCGTGAGGGATAGGATGAAAAGCATTTAACTCTGCAAACGCTGGCCAAGGTTTCTGTGAACCTAACATTATCCCATACAAATAAGTTTGTTCAGAGCTGTGGTCAAGGGAGTGATCCTGTGGAAGAACCTATGCTTGACATGTGCAAGGCTCGGGGTTCTATGGCCAGCACCCCCCCAAAAAATGCCGTAGTGAGAAAGAAAGCCAGGTGCGGTGACAGACCCTAAATCCCAGCACTGAAGAGGCAGAGACAGTGGATCTCCGTGAGTTCTAGGCCAGCCAGGGCTACATAGTGAGATCCTGACTGAAAAACCAAGAAGGAAGCTAGAGGGAAGGAGAGAGGGAGGGAGCCAGACAAGAGGATTGCTTGGATGGAAACCAGCCTGGGCTGCTGTAGTAAGTTTGAGGCCAACCTAGACTACAGGGCAAGACCTAAACAAAGCAAAATATGACAAATAAAAACAACGGATGGTGTGGCTTTGGGGATTAGAGAGGGACTGAGGGTGCAGGTCACAAACTGGGGATAAATCACTGCGCTGGCCCACACCTTCGATCCCAGCACTTGGGAAGTGGAGGCAGGAGTTCAGGAGCTCAAGGTCATCCTCTGCCTTGCAGTGAGTTTGAGCCACATCACAAAACAAGACAGACTGGCTGATGTCTTGCTTGCTGTTTCTGATGAAGCCACCTGCCGCAAGTTGTAAATGAATAAGCAAAGGAACGAGTGACGAGCACTGGCCTTGGAGTCCACACTACACACTCTTCCCAGCCTTTCCTCTTGGCAGCCCTGTGATCTCAGGTGAGACCTGCAGCCTGTCAGCACAGCCCCCAGTGTGTCCACAGGAGACAGCGTCCTTCACAGCTCTATGCCATGGTCATGTGGTTCCTGCTTGGAGTTAGAGGCAGGTGCCTGGGGTGGTTCATAAAGCCGAGGGGAGGTGTCAAGGCCCAGGGCCCTTCCTTAAGCAGCCACACCCCAGGCCATGGCCCTGACCCTGGGTGGGGATGCAGGAGGGGTCAGAAGGCTGTGTTCCTGGCTGCACCAGACAGGCTAGGCCTCCCTCTGAGGAGAGTTAATAGAATGTTCGGCCTCAGCACTTCCTTCTTCTGGGTGGCCGGGGAATGTGCTCTGGGGCATCAGCAGGGCCTCTGACCTGAGATGGCTGTGGCCAGTGTCTGAGGGCAGCAGTGAAAGTGGACACAATGTGTCGATGAGAACAGCTGAGGGACAGAAGGTCCTGGTCATGGAGCCGGAACCATGCTAGAACGTGACTGGGTTCTGACAAAGTGGACAATGGGCTGAAGGGACCCAGGCATCACTTCCAGAGCTGAACCATGGCAAACTTCCAGCTCTTCCTTTACCCTCTCACTCACATTGGTCCGCTGGTCATCTGTGACCATGTCACATGTGCACCAGATGGGATGGCTTCGTGGAACGATCTCTTCCCTGACCTCTTCCTGCTACCCCCAGACTCCACAGGAAGGGGTGCTAAGCCCACGGATGCTGGCAACCTTGGGGTCTTGGGTGCTGATGCCAACTTGGTGTGCTCCTTGGACAAATCTTTTTTTTTTCTTTTGTGGGGGAGGAGTTTAAAATAGAGTTTCTCTATGTAACAGTCCTGGCTGTCCTGGAACTCACTCTGTAGCCCAGGCTGCCCTCAGAATCATAGAGATCCACTTGCCTCTGCCGACCACATGATGGGATTAAAGGCATGCGCCACCATGCCTGACTCGGACAAACCTTTTTTAAGTCATCATATTCTAGGGCTGTTGAGATGGCTCAGTGGGTAAAGGAGCTTGCTGCCAAGTCTGACCACATGAGCTCCATCTCCAGGACCCACACGGTGGAGGAAGAGAAACCCACTCACACATCAGCTATGGCATGTGTGCATCCCTTAGAATAAACGAATAAACAGTGTTTAAAAGTAAATGATCGGCCGGGCGGTGGTGGCGCACGCCTTTAATCCCAGCACTCGGGAGGCAGAGGCAGGAGGATCTCCGTGAGTTCGAGGCCAGCCTGGTCTATAGAGCGAGATCCAGGAAAGGCGCAAAGCTACACAGAGAAACCCTGTCTCGGAAAAAAAAAAAAAAAAAGTAAATGATCACTCTCTCCCTCTCTCCCTGTCTCCCTCTCCCCCTTCCCTCTCTAGCTCGGGGGGGGGGGGGGGGGGGGGGGGGGGAAAAAAAAGTAAATGATCAACTCCCCACAAGTTTATCAAAAAGATACATGTATTATAGAAAGTGCAGTATCAGTCAGGTGTGGGGGTGCACTCTTAGAATCCTAACACCTGGGAAACAGAGGCAAGAGGGTCTGTGAGTTCTGGGCCAGCCTGGTCTGCAGAGTGAGTTCTAGGACAGTCATAACTACATAGTGAGACCCTATCCCCCCGAAATAGATTGGAAACCAGCCTAGGTCACATGGTAGGCACTGCCTCAAAAGACAAAACAAACAACAGAGAAAAAAAAAAGACACCTCTATTACAAAAGTGAAGAGAGGGGCCGGCAGCCTTTCCTGACTCCTGGGACGAGAGCTGGGAACACTCCTCCTGGCTTTTACTGTCCACGCTCAGTGCATTGTTCTACGAAGAACATCGTAGCGGGGCAGGTGACTCACGCCCGTGATCTAACACTTGGGAGGCGGAGGCAGCAACTGTCCTGTGAGCTGCATTGTGAGTGTCCAGGCCAGCCTGTGCCACACTATGAGACCCTGTCTCAAAGGAAACAAAACCAAACCAAAACCCAGAGCACCTAAGTCCACAACCCCTTTGGGAGCACACACACACACACCCCCTTTTTTTTTTTTTGAGACAGGTGCCTGTCCAGGATCTCACTCTATAGCCCAGGCAGGCCTCAAACTCACAGAGATCCGCCTGCCTCTGCCTCCCGAGTGCTGGGATCAAAGGTGTGCACCACCACCGCCCGGCTGCTCCTCTGGTTTTCTAATCCACTGATGCTCCTACAAATCCTAAGTCCTGGGATGCAGGAGTCACTGCTCACCAATTAGTGTAGAAAAGAAGGAACAGCATGCTGCTGCTAACTCAGGTTCCCACCACATCCTAGTACTGTCTGCTGATGACAGATTCTGTCATGAGTATATGCATGTTTGGCGTATTGAACATTTTATGCAGGGTCTCTTTACATTCTGTAGTCAGCAGATTTACAAACCACATTCCTTAGAATTAGGATTACTCACTTTGGTACATTATACTTGAGGCAGAGTTTCTTTAATAAGTTTTTAAATTTTATTTATATATTACATGTAAGTGTTTGCCTACAGGTATGCATTTGCATCGGTGCATGCCTGGCACCCAAGGAATCAGATCCCTGGAACTGGAGTTACAGGTGGTTGTGAGCCATGCTGTGTGCTGGAGTCAAACCCAGGTCCTTTGTAAGAGCAACAAGTGCTCTTACCTGTTGAGTTCTCTCTCCAACCCCAAACACACTCAACATTCTATGTGGTGTGTGTATGGTGTGTGTGTGTGTGTGTGTGTGTGTGTGTGTGTGTGTGTGTGTGTATGGTGTGTGTGTGTGTGTATGTATGTGTGTGCAATGTTTATGGTATGTGTGGTGTGCGTGTGAGATGTATGTAGTGTGTATATGTGTGTATATGTGTGTGTAGCCCAGTTCAGCATCAAACTTGTGACAAGCCTCTTGCCTCAGTCTCCTCAGCGCCAAGATTATAGTTGTGAACCACCATGTCCACATCTTGGTATTAAAATAAAAGTGTGCATTTTATCGGGTTTGGGGGCAAACACAAACCTCTGACAATGTCTAGAACATTCCTGCCCCATTTCCCAGATCTAGGCTTTCCTTTGCCGTGATTTCTGGTGCAGGGAGCCCAGCCGTACGCACCGTCCTTTCACTTGGTGGATGTCTGGAAGTCTCTCTGCATCTCAGTGTCGCCTGCGTCAGGGGCTGGCTCCTGTTATTGCTGCGCAGCGTTCTATGACAGCAGCACAGTTTGCTGTTCCGTTTCCTGTTGATGGCTGTCTGGGTCATTTCCAGTTTGGGAGTGTTATAAAGCAGTCTGAACACTCTTTGTGGACATGCCCTCGGTTCTTAGGTAAGATGCCGGGAGAAGCGTTGCTGACTCATGAGGTACCAGGGTTCTGTCTCCTCCACATCCTCACCCATTTGGGAGGCTGTCAGCCTGCCTACTTTTAACACACTGGGTGGTTGTGTGGAATTCCTCCTCAGAATTTCCGTTTGATGGCTCAGTGGATGCAAGCAAAGGACCCCGAGTTCAGATTCCAGCACCCACATAAAAAGTCGGGTGTGGCTGTGCAAACTTGCAACCACGGTGCTGTGAGGGCAGAGAAGGGAGGGTGGGGAGGGCTTGCTGGCCGCCAGCCTGGCTCCAGGTTCAGTGAGAGACCCTGCCTCAGGAGAATGAAGTAGAGAGTGATGGAGGAGGGCACATGGAGCGTTTGTTCCTTTGGTCTCTGAGATGTAGGCATACGCCAACACACAAGTAAATATGTATACGCTGTCTTACACACCACACTAACACACACTCCTTGCACAAGATTTTGATGTGCATTTCTATGATCATTAAAGATGTCCGAACTATTTCCGTGCACATAGTAATAACTTCTTACAAGCATCTATCAGAGCCTGTTACCCACTTTTATTGGGTTTTTTCTTATTGAATTTTTAAAAAGATTTATTTATTATGTATACAGTGTTCTGCCTGTACCCCAGATGAGGGCACCAGATCTCATTACAGATGGTTGTGAGCCACCATGTGGGTGCTGGGAATTGAACTCAGGACCTCTGGGAGAGCAGCCAATGCTTTTAACCTCTGAGCCATCTCTCCAGCCTCTTATTGATTTTAAAGAGTTGTTTACATTGAACTTATCAATACTTCATTTGACTCACCTTTTTAAAGTATTTTCTCCTAGCCTGTGACTTTATTGCACATAACATCATTTTGTTTTGTCTTTTTGAAACAGGGTCTGATGCAGCCCAGCCTGGCCTCAAACTCTGTCTATAGCCAAGGGTGATGAACCTGAACTTCAGATCCTGCTTCATCTACCTCCCAAGTGCTGTGATTATAGGCCTGTGCCACCATGCCAGGCAGCCTTATTTTGTTTTTTGTTTGTTTGTTTGAGAGACGGTTTTTTCTATATGCCGTGGCCAGGCTGGCCTCACACTTGTGTTTGCCTCCCTCCTCCTGCGTGCTAGGATTACCAGTGCTGTGTTGCCAGGTACAGCAAGACTTTTATCTGCACATCTGGGGAATTTTGCCAGCTTTGGACAGAGGAATCTGTGGCATCCTTTTTAACTTTAATGTGTTGTTTCACAGTACAACTGCATTAAAATACACTTCAGGAGTCTTACATTAGATCTTACCTCCACCTGCCTCTGCTTCCCAAGTGCTGGGACTAAAGGTATGTGCACTTTACCTGGTCCTTCCTCAGAGTTATACTGCACACCTTTTTTTTTTTTTAAAGATGAGGTCTTGCTGCACTGCCTAAGTTTACTCTAACTCCAGGCCTGAAGCCATCCTCCTGCCTTGGCCTCCTGAGATTTTACTTCTGCACAACACATCTCCTCAAAGCGTAGCAGCCGAGTGGCTGAGGAGATGGCTTGTTTAAAGTGCTTGCCATGCAAGCCTGAGGACCAGAGTTCAAATCCCCAGAACCTGTGTAAATGCTGGAGGAGCAGCACACCTGTGATTCCAGCCTCAGCAGGAAGAGACGGGTGTGGGGAGGTAGGTGAGGTGGGGGGTTCTCCAGGGTAAACTGGCTAACGAGGCTGCCTATTAGCCACTCTGGGTTCACTGGGGAGACCCTATCTCAGTGAATGATGTGGATGGAAGAGCTGGCATCAGCCTCAAGCCTCCACATGCATGGGTACATATGTGCATGCATACCCCTACACACATGTGCATACATACCCCTACACATATGTGCCTACATGAATGCAACGTGTGTATTAACACATGTACACCACCATACAGCTATAAAATAAAAAATAAAACAGCAGCTTAGAGCTGCAAGTATTTGTTGTTTCCATTTCTGGGGGGCAGGAATGTCAGGAGAGCTTTGTGAATGGTCTGGTTGGGGTGTTTCATGAGGCGGTGGCTGTGCTGAGTCCTTTGAAGGACTGGGATCTACTAGCAGCCTCTATTCTGTCCTTCCAGGCCCCAGGTCCGCACTCCCTTGCTGTCTCTGTCCCTGAAGTTCAGAGGTGGAGAGCATGAGGGAGGTCCTGAATTTGCTTAAAAAAAAAAATTCTGAGCTGGGCCTGGTGGTTCAAAGAACCCAGCACTAGGAAGACTGAAGCCGGAGGAAGGCCAGCCTGGGCTACACAGTCAAAGAACCCAGCACTGGGAAGACTGAAGCCGGAGGAAGGCCAGCCTGGGCTACATAGTCAGACCCTGCCCCTCCCCCCAAAAAATCCACATAAAACAAAAAGAGACAGAGACACAGAGGAGAGAGTGAAGGAGAGAAGGAGGGAGGGGATGAGTAGAAAGGAGGGAGAGAGGAGAGCGTGGGCAAGAGAAGATTCAGGAAGAAGAATCAAAAGCCGGCACCACGCCTTAATCGGGTGACGGTTAATTCCGTGTGTCAGGTGGTGAGTGTGTGTTTGACCAAATGGAATGAGCAGGCATCCATGGTAATCAGGAGAAATATGTACATAACACCGATAAACAGACAGACAGACAGATATGGGAGGAACAGTCTACAAAACACACCTGATGGCAGGCCTCGAAGGCTGGGATCTACTAGCAGGCCTATCCTGTCCTTCCAGACCCCAGGTCAGCACTCTCTTGCTGTCCCTGAGTGAGTCTGAGAGAGCTGCTCCTCCAGAGTGAGTCCTGAGGGAGCACAAGACGAAAGCTGCTCCTCTAGTAACTGACTCAGAAGTGACCGAGCCCTTCACCGAGGGCCTCTACCCAGCTCTGTTTGCTAAGTCACAGTGCTGGAAATCTTGGGTCAGATGGGACTGGGAGGTGGGCTCCCTAAGGTGAAGGTTGACACAGCTGAGGAAGCGTCCCTAGGCCAGCCGTGTGACTGTCCCTAATGCCGTCCCTGCACACCTACAGAAAGCAGGTGATCCGTTGGATCAACTCCCCTGGCAGAGTGGAGACACCATCCCCTGCTTTCTCTTTGCTCCAGCAAAACCCACAGGGTGGTTGAGCCCATTTGGCGGGTGGCGGGTGTTGGAGGCCACAGGAACTGCTCCGGGATTCTGAGCATCTTGGTGGGCAGCTTGGTTGGCTGGTTTGTTGTGTTTGAAACAGGATCTCACTCTGTAGCTCTGACTGGCCTGGAACGCAGAGGGATCCACCTCCCTCTGCCTCCTGAGTGCTGGGGTTAAAGTTTGTACCACCATGCCTGTTGGGATATAGACAAAGTATGAATTATCTAAACCAGTTTTCTCAGGGGGAGAGGAGCCCCACAAAGCTGAGGCTGGAGAATGTCTGCCAACTGCAGGGATGCCTCACAACCCGTCTGCCTTAGGTACACGAAGTGGATTCCCTGCCCCTGCCCCTCATCTCCAGGTGAGGTAATGGAGGCTTGGAAGGGACAGACTCGCCTCAGGCTGCACAGCTGAGTGGTGACAGAACCAAGAGTCACAGCCATGTCCCCTGACTCCTACCCTCCTTCCAGGCTCCACCACCAGGGCTAAATGTCAGACGAGGAACATGTGTAAGCTGCCTGGGTCCCACGAGAATCCTGAGGTAAACTTCATTCTTCTTCGGCTTCGTAGTGGAAGAAACCAAGGCAGCCAGGCAGGAGGTGTGCAGTGCCCACCGATGTCACAGGCCACTGAGTGCTTGGGCCATGGGCAGTCTGGGACTTGCTGGGGTGTTGTGACAAGGACAGAGGAGGGAGGAAGGAAAGAGGGGTGGGGCTTCACATAAGAGATCAGTTCCTGGTGCCTGGTTATCACAAATTTATATCTCGGAGGCAGCAGTGGAAACAGGATGTGGGTTTCCTTTGAGAAGTTGGTGCCCCAAATTGATAAATGCTGTCCCACATGTGAGCATCGTGGCAGAGGCGGGGCCTAACTGGTTAGTATAGCTGGGCTTGTAGGTGTGCGACTGCAGATGTGTGGCTTGACTTCTCCCGGCCTCTGAATAGAGCCCACCTTAAAGGCTGTTGGGGCCGGTGAGATGGGGCTTCACTGGCGGTGACAACAGCCTTTGCCACATTGGAGGAGCACACAGCTCTTCTCTATGCAGTAGCTCAGCCAGCTTTATCCTGTTCATTTGGTGTCGTCTAACGTCCATCCCGGCCCTCAACCCAGCAGTCCAAACTATACACACCACTAGAACGAAGGGCTAGCCTGCTACCTACACAGCTTCTAGACAGGCCCTCGTCTCCCCAACGCGGCCCTCCGTGCTGGTGGCCCAACGCCTGGCCCAGAAGCATCTTGTGACACAGGTTGGTTGGGTCGCTGCCAGGTGTCAGCTGCTTTGCCTGGGTGGAGAGGCAACGGCCCTACCCTGTCCCCACCCCAGAGTCACCTCCCAGGGAATTCCCTGGCCCCGTGGGTGTCACCTGCACATGGGGCCACAACCCAAGCTCTTGGGGTGACATCCACAGAAGGTTACTGGACAGCATACTAGAGGCTCTGAGTCTCCTACCCAAGGGGTAGGATGTGGGCTTCTTTTAAATCAGTCAAAACAGGAGAACTGCTCAGGAGTCAGCCTGGGGTGACCCCTGTCTAACACTCGCTGGGTGGGTGACATGCAGGAAGTTACTTAACATTTCCTCAAAGCCAAAGCTCAACTAATAATAAGGGCTGCTTAGAAAACTAAATGGTACCTTTAATCCCAGCACTCAGGAGGCAGAGGCAGGTGGATCTCTGTGAGTTCCAGGCCAGCCTGGTCTACAGAGTGAGATCTAGGACAGAGAGGGCTACACAGAGAAAACCTATCTGAAAAACCAAAAAAAAAGAAGAAGAAGGAGAAGGAGAGGGGTCGGGGGAGAGGGAGGAGGAGAAGGAGGAGAAGGAGGGGAAGGAGGAGGAGGAGGAGGAGGAGGAGAAAAAGAAAGAAAGAAAACTAAATGACAGCCGAGGAGAGCTTCATTCACAGCAGCTGCTCCAGTGAACTCACTTTTTTGTTTTTTTTTTTTTTTTTGAGACAGGGTTTCTCTGTGTAGCTTTGGCTATCCTGGAACTCACTCTGTAGACCAGGCTGGCCTCGAACTCACAGATCCACCTGCCTCTGCCTCCTGAATGCTGGGATTAAAGGTGTGCACCACTGCCCATCCCCCCCCTTTTTTTTCTTTTAGACAGAGTCTCAAGTAACTCAGGCTGGCTTGGAACTGGGTATGTAATAACTGTGGTTGTCCTTGAATTCCTGAGTCTTGGATTACAGATATGGTCCACCATGCCTGGCTTTCAAATTTCTATCTTATCAGAAGAATGCCACACTTCAGTGAACCTCAAACCTCACCAAGGGGTACTCCTCTCTTTATGTGCCAATAAGAAAGCACTGGCAGGCAGGGCAGGGTGGGGAGGTGACTCGGTCTGCAAGGTGCTTGTCACACAAACAGACGCACCTGGGTTTGATCCCAGACTCCACATAAAAGCCAGGTGTGGTGGGCTTGTGATCTCAGCGCTGCAGAAACAGCGAGGAGGGTCCTTGAGGCTCCCTGGACCTATTGATTAGGTCAAAGAGCCAAAGACCTAATTAATATGCCAAGCCAGGTCTCAATGAGACCCTGAGGAACTGCACCCAAGGCTGTCCTCCTATGTTCACACTCACAGACACACACACACACACACACACACACACACACACACACACGCACGCACGCACGCACGCACACACGAATGATGGTAACTGTCACACCAGCTGTTGAAGGGCACCCTGTCCACTGCCGCAGAAGACACTAATGTTGAGGAAGTGGGCCTCTCGGAATCTGGAATCCACGAGCTGTGGTCTGTGCAGGAAGAGAACAATCGGCTTGTTACCCACTGGGTAGTTTCGTGTCACCTCTCAGCTCCCACCTGCCCCCAGAAGCATCCTCTCTCTGCACAGAGCTGATTTTTTTCTCTAGCACTTGCTTATTTCTTACTTCTAAGAAATGAGCCCACACCACTATCTCTTGCTACATCTGTCTACCACACTCTGCCTCCAACCCTACCTCTTTACCCACCTCGCTGTCTACCGTGGCTGCGACTGCCTAACACGCTAAAGGAACACCCATGCTCCCCATTCCCAGCCCATCTCCCCTTCCTCATCCACAGTGGAAGTAAAATTGCAACTTGGGCTTAAATCGCTGTTTTTTGTTTTGTTTTTCCAGATATCTATGTTCATTTGCTCGCTTAAGATAAGGTCTCAGCTGGGCGGTGGTGGCGCACGCCTTTAATCCCAGCACTCGGGAGGCAGAGGCAGGTGGATCTCTGTGAGTTCGAGGCCAGCCTGGGCTACAGAGTGAGTCCCAGGAAAGGCACAAAGCTACACAGAGAAACCCTGTCTCGAAAAACCAAAAAAAAAAAAAAAAAAAAAAGATAGGGTCTCACCATGTAACCCCGGCTGGTTGTCCTAGAACTTGTTCTGTAGACCAGGCTGGCCTCAAACTCACAGAGACCCACCTGCCTCCGGAGCGCTGGGATTAAAGGCCACCACCACAACCAGACCTAAGTGTGGATTTTATAACTGTAGTTAAGTGTCTGGTAGTCAAGGTAGTCTGTCCAAGACCTTTCCACAACAAGAAAGACAGCGTTCCAGTCAACCCACACGCTTTTGTTGGTTTTATTTGCTGAAACAGGGTTTCTCTGTGTAGCCCTGGCTGCCTGTAGACCAGGCTGGCCTTGACCTCAGATGTCTTCCTTTAGTAGCTTTTGCCAGAGTACTTTATCACAGCGACAGGATAATAACTGGCACAGGAAGGAGATCTTCACTTGTTTATTTGTTTATCTATATGATATATAGATTTAGAGGGGGCCTCGTTGTTCTGGCTGGCTCAGAAGGGCTAGGTGGACCATACCGACGTGAACTTGTACTCTGCTGTCTCTGGCGTCCCGAGTGCCCTGCTGTTTGCTTTGCTGAGCTGTAGCAGTAGTTGAATCTTTTGCAGAGATAGATTTTGCAGATATTTTTCTTCTGCTGTGTGATTTAAGGAACTATTCTGTTCCTTAATAACGGCTTTTAATCTTTTTTTTTAAAAATTTTATTGGTTTTCTTTTCTGTTTCTTCTCTAATAAATCAATGACTTTAATTTTTTCTTTTTCTTTTTTTTTTGTTTTTTTGTTTTATTTTGTTTTTTTTTTGAGACAGGGTTTCTCTGTGAAACAGTCCTGGCTGTCCTGGAACTCACTCTGTAGATCACTCTCAGAGATCCACCTGCCTCTGCCTCCTGAGTGCTGGGATTAAAGGCGTGTGCCACCGCCGCCGCCGCCCAGCCTTTAATTTCCCTTATGTTTATTTTGTGTGTGCATGTGTACACAAGCACGCCACAGCATGCGTGTGCAATTAGAGGACAGCTTTCAGGAGTTGGTTTGCCATCTCCTTCCACCTTGTGGGTCCATGGGGATCAAACTCAGGTGTCAGACTTAGAGTCCATTTCTTCAGGGGAGAAGTCCGTGCCTGTGCTGTGGACCTTCTGTCGTTCAGGTGGAAGGATGCACTGAGCTCCGTCTTTTTTCTTGCTCCCACTACTCACAGACGTTTCACGTCGGAAGGTCATCTAATCTTTTGGGGCCTCAGTTTCCCCGTCCTGAGGGTATGGAGAACACGAAGGGTAAAAAGCAAGGTCAAATAGGAACATGGCTGTCACAGGGCTCTGCTGCTTCTTGGGCAGAGCAGGTCGAGGACCTTTGGAGTCCCCACACACTCTGGGCACTGCAGGGGAAACTGAGGCCCAGAGGTAGGGACCCTGACTTCTTTCCTGAGCTCTTTCTATATCCAAAACAGCCTCTGAGCTAGAAGGTCCTCTCCCTGGGGTAAGAGAAGAATGGGCTCCGGCCAGAGCTGGACACTCCCACTCCCTGGCCCTCCCTCCAGCCTCTCCAGCGATCTCACTCCAGCCGGAACCGCCAGAGCCTGAGACTTAGTGCAGTTATTTACCGCCACCTACAGGACAGAGATAGACACCTCCAAAAGCTTCTGCCAGCCCCAGTTAACCATAAACACACAGTGCCTCCTGTACACCCAGGCTACAGAGAGTCCTGTGCCCTATATGGGTCACTTGAAAGATGTATCATTAATTTTATTGCCTAAAAAAGAAAAATATTGCCTGTTAAAATATAACAGCACCCTTATCAGTTGGACATTTTATTTTGAGCTAGGCATGGTGGTACACACCTGTAATCCAGCACTTGGGAGACACAGGCAGAAAGACCAGGAGTTCAAGGCCAGCTTTCCCTATACAGCAACTCTGAAGCCAGATCGGACTACATGAGACACTGTTGGGGTGGTGGGGGGCTGGGAGACGGCCCTTGCTGCTCTTGCGGAGGATCTGGGGTTCAGTTCCCAGATGGCTCAGCAGTAAAGGCACTTACCATGCAAGCCTGGAAAATTGAGTTTGATCCCAGGAGGTCACATGAAGGCGGAAGAAGAGAAGTCCACAAAGTTGTCACCTGACCCCACACACATGCCCTGTCCCATCATGCACACATACACAGTAATAGTACAGATAAAAGATTTTCGTTTGTTTTTAAAGACTTGTTTATTTTCGTTGTTGTTGTTTCTTTGTTTGTTTTTACAAGACAGGGTCTCACTATGCAGTTATCACTGCCCTGAAAACCACTCGGTAGACCAGGCTGGCCGCCAACTCACAGAGATCCGCCTGCTTCTGCATTCCGAGTGCTGGAATTAAAGGTGTGTGCCACCACACCAGCGTTGTTTTTATATTTTATGTGTTTTGGTGTTTTGCCTGCATGCCAAACGCCCCAAGTTCATGCAGTACTGAAGAAGGCCACAAGAGGGCTCCAGATCCTTTTGGAACCATCATGTGAATGCGAGGTTCACAATTGTGGGTACATAAAAAGGAAATTATGATAAAAAAAAAAAATGATGTATTCCTATTAAGTACATCTTTTTGTGCAGCGTTGGACCTCCTGAGATGACTTTCGGTGAAGAGCATTAGGTCTACAACCCAGGGCCCTTACGTGGTGCTCTGTGTTCCCAGACCCTGACCTCCGTGCACAGTATGGATGACGCGGCCTTTCTTTGGAGTCCTCCACTATTGTCCTGTCTTCAGTGTTCTCCCTGTGTGTGTATGAGAAGGTCTTGCACGAGTGTGTCACAGTCGTTACCTGATCGCTATGACCTTAAGAGGCGTTAGATTGTGTGCACGGGGGTCACCGCTTGGAACGGATGAAGCATGGCGTCAGTCACAGCTCGTGTTAACAACAGTGCCGGGGACTCATTCCATGCTAGGCCCATGCACGGGATGGGAGACACCCCAAACCAGACTGACTGCTCCAGACATCACACCAACTCAGCTGCGTGATGGCCTCGGTTGCTCTGTCGTAACAGTAAAAAAAGGTCCTGGCTCTGCTGCCACCTGATGAACCCAAAAACTCAAGACAGAGTGACAGAAGAGTACTGACGTCCTGTGGCAGGTGAAGACAGCCATCATTCAAATTCCACCTTGTCAAGGGTCGCAGATGCAAAGCTTACATGGACGGAGCAGGAATGCTCATTTAGTCTCACCAGAATCAACTCTCCTCACGTTGTTTTAATGTTGTCCTTAGGGCACCAAGTTTCCAGGAGTCCCTGGTCCCTAAACCAGAGCTCTTAACCACTGAGCCATCTCTCCAGACCTATATACTTTTTTTAAGATTTATTATTATTATTATTTATAAAATTCATGTACTTTATGGATATGGGTGTTGTCTGTATGTACATTTTCACACCAGAAGAGGGCGTTGAATCTCATGTGACGACTGTTATAAGTCGATGTAAGCCACCATGTGGATTACTGGGAACTGAACTCAGGACACCTGGAAGAGTAGACAGTGCTCTTAACCCACTGAGCCATCTCTCCAGCCCCAAGATTTATTATTTTTTAATTTCCTGTGTATGGGTGTTTTGCCTGCATGTATGTCTGTGTACCACCTGCAGGCAGTGCCCTCAGAGGCCAGAGAATGATTGGTTGTGAACCACCACGTAAGTGCTGGGAACTGAACTCCAGGCCTCTGCAAAGACAGTAAGTGTTCTTCAGCACTGAGCCATCTCTCTAGCCTGAATATACATCCCTCTGTCCAGACAGACGAGCCTATATATGTGTACATGAACATGTATATGTATACATGAACATGTACATGTATACACAGACATGCATGTGTGTACAGGTGCATGTATATGTGTAGTTGGATTTTTCTTTGGGCTGCCAGCTCACAAAATTGATATGGAGACTTATTAATTATGAAAGCTAGGCTGATAGCTTAGGCTTGTTTCTAACTAGTTCTTATAACTTAAGTTAACCCATTTCTATTCATTTACTTTCTGCCTTGTGCCTCGTGGTTTGTTACCTCATCTCTGTACGGCCCATCCTGCTTGCTCTGCATCTCCTGGCATCTCTGTCTTCTTCCCAGGGTCCTCTGTGCCTAGCTATTGGCCATTCAGCTTTTTGTTTGTTTGTTTCTTTTTTAGTTTTTCTGGACAGGATTTCTCTGTGTAACAGTCCTGGCTGTCCTGGAACTCACAGAGATCCACCTGCCTCTGCCTCCCAATTGCTGGGATTAAAGGTGTGTGCCACCACCATCCAGCTTCAGGTTTTTATTTAACCAATCAGAGTGACACATCTTCACAGTGTACGAAAAGATTATTCCACAACATATATGTGTATATGACCATGTTTATGTGTACAGGTGCATATTTATATGTACAGGTGCGTGTGTGTGTGTGTGTGTGTGTGTGTGTGTGTGTGTGTGTGTGTACAGGTGCATGTGGAGGCCAGAGGTTAGTGTCAGGTGGCTTCCTCAACGATTGCCCAGCTTAGTTTTTGGGGTTTTTTTATTCTTTTTTTTTTTTCGAGACAGAGTTTCTCTGTGTAGCTTTGTGCCTTTCCCGGATCTCGCTCTGTAGATCAGGCTGGCCTCGAACTCACAAAGATCCGCCTGCCTCTGCCCCCCCGAGTGCTGGGATTAAAGGCGTGTGCCACCACCGCCTGGCTCCAGCTTAGTTTTTGAGAGAGGGTTTTCCTTTGAACCTGGAGCTTGTCACTTGAGCTAGGCTGGCAGGCCTGTAAGCACAGGAACCCTATGCAATGACAGGATTACAGGTATGTGAACCACCTTGCCCAGCATTTACGTGGGTGCTGGGCTAGGACTCAGGTCCTCATGCTTTCACGGGAAGCACATTAGCAGGGGGGGCCTTATCTCCAGCCCCCCATACTCTCCCTATAAAGCCAGCAGTGCTGCAGAGAGAGCACAGCACTTACCTTACCTGACCCTAGTCACCTCACAAAAGTCCCACCTCAACCCTATCAACACGTGGTTCAGGGGGTAAGTGCTGTGGTCACCGGTGTCCCCAGACAAGACTCCAATGCTCGTGGGTGGGTGGGTAAAGGACTCGGAGATGATTCCAGGGAACAGTGTCTGTTTCACTGCGTATGAACAACCACTTACACAGAGGACGCCTATGAACCGTGATAGGTCAGCACATCACCTCGGATTGGACAGTGAGCGCTCAGACCACCAGGATCTCCACGGTGGAGAAGCACGTAAAAGGAGAAATGGAGTCAGACTCATCAGCAGTCTTGACTCTAGGAATACTCAGGAACATGGCGTGCCATGCTTCTTATTTAGAAGTGCAGTGTGCCAGGTCATTCCTGCGTTTTCTCCATTGCAGGACTTTGGGGAGACACATTCTGAGCACAGCATGTACTCTGAAAAAGTAACCCTGGAGCTTCGAGGAGCCAGCTGGCGGGGAGGAGAGAGAGAGAGAATGAGAGGAGAGGCCAGAAAATCAGTAAGGGGCCTGTGGCTGGAGGAGGAAATTTAGGGGCTTACTCACAGTGACAAGCAGCCAGTGTGGTTGGCATGTGATGGATGAGGGGACAAGAGCTAGAGAAGAGGGAAGGGGTCGACCCAACAGAGTCGTTCTCCAAAGCACAGTGAGGGAGGGGCATTGCCGAGCTTCAAATGGAGAAAAACATTAAGATATAAAAATTAGCGAGTTGGGGATTTAGCTCAGTGGTAGAGCACTTGCCTAGCAAGCGCAAGGCCCTGGGTTTGGTCCTCAGCTCCGGAAAAAAAAGAAGAAAGAAAGAAAGAAATGCAACGTTATTGGGGGCTGGAGAGATCGCTCAGTGGTTAAGAGCACTGACTGCTCTTCCAAGAGGAACTGGGTTCAATTCCCAGCACCCACATAGCAGCTTACAATTTTCTGTAACTCCAGGATCCAACACCTTCACACAGACATACATACAGTCAAAACACCAATGCACTCAAAATAAAAATAAATAAATCATTTAAAAAAAGATATAAAAATTAGCTCACTTTCCTGCGATCCTAGCCTTCAAAGACGGAGAAAGGAGGATCAGGAGATCCAAGCCAGCCTGGGCTGCATGGTGAGGCCTTGTTGCAATAAATAGAAAATACATCAAGTCACAGAAAGTGGTGGGGCTAGAAATGAGACTCGGGCCTGGTTTGCTCCAACATCTGAGCTCGTGGTCCCCTCTGTTGTTGGTTTTGTTTTGGGTTTTGGTCTCAAGACAGAGTTTCTCTGTGTAGCCCTGGCTGTCCCGGAACATGCTCTATAGACCAGGCTGGTCTCCGAGCTCATAGAGATCCTCCTGCCTCTGCCTCCTGAGTGCTGGAATTAAAGGTGTGCACCACCACTGTCCAGCTCTCAGTCCTCTCTGAGTGGGAAGCAGAGCGGACTGGTGGACTTTCAGCTCTGAACACCTCAGGAAATGGAGCCCAAGGATGGGAGTTGGGGGGTGGGGTAGGGGTTGCCCTATGTGGCACAGCAGGTCAGGCTCTAATCTAGATGTGAGATTTCTAGGCTCCTAGGCCCAGCTCCCCACCCACACTCAGCTCCAGCAGGCCAGGCCAGGTCTCAGTCTGAGCCCCAGAGAAACCATCAGTACTTGGAGTGCAAAGGGCTGTGTGTGTTCCAGGAAGCTGTGTCAGCTGGGGCCAGGTTCTCAGTCTGTGCTGGTGGTGGCTGGTTTCAGCCACCTGACGCTCTCCTAAGCCACGCGGGCTCCAAGTGGACCTGGACTCCTGAGGCAGCAGGTGACACCTATTCTAGCCTATTCTCTGCCCACCCTGCTGGGCCCAGGTTGAAATCTGGCCTCTGGAACTCTTCGGTCCTGTTGAGCCCTCCACCAGTGCCTGCGCTTGGAGACCAAAGGGCTCTGGGCCACAGGGTCCAGGGATGGTTCTGGGATCCATGGCCAGCCATCCAAGCAGGCCTGCAGCCTCCTCCCCTTGGCACAACTCCAGGACCAAAGATCTTGGAACAGACAGTTCACTACTCTGGTTTGCCTTTTTTTTTTTTCCAGGAAAAAAAATCTCTAGAATGAAGCTGTTGAGTCAAAAGAACCTGCATTCATTCATACAATTCATTCATTCAGTTATAGGTGAGCTTTTACCATGTAGACTAGGCTGGCTTTGAACTCACAGAGCACTTCCTGCCACTGCCCCTGGGCTTCTGAGAGTGAAGGTGTGTACCACCACAGCCAGCTTACTTACTTGAGAGGTCTCCCTGTGTATATCTGGCTGGTGGTAGATCTCAGAGCTCACTTTGTAGACCAGGCTAGCCTTGAACTTTCTGTGATCTGGCTATCCCTGTCTTAGGAGTGCTGGGACTACAAGTATGCACTACCACACCTGGCTAATTTTGTAAAAACAAAACAAAACAAAACAAAACTTCGGTTTTGTTCGGAAGTGTGAGCACCAGTGTACCATGATTTGCATGTGGAGGTCATAAGGATGGGGAACAGGGGGTCTTGGGAAGGGCCACACAAAGGCACTGAGAACCTGGGGTTAGGGAAGTTTGCAAGGCAGCTCATTCCCTTCATCAGAGCCATGGCTTCCCAGATGTAGATTCAGACTCGGTGAATTGCTACATGTACGGATTTTATTGTGTGTCAGGTATACTTCAGCAAAACTGTAAAAAAAAAAAAAACCACAGATAACCAGTCCCCATCAGACCTGTGTAATGACCCCAGATTTTACATAAGGTCCTAGGCAATCTAAACATTCCAAGGCATCACTTCTCAGCCTGTTAGCTGTGACTGAGTGTTTTAAAAAAAGATAACTAAGGGATGGAGAGATGGATCAGAGTTTAAGGCTATTTGTTGCTCTTCTAGAGGACTCAAGTTTGGTTCCCAGCACCCATCTGTATCAGGCAATTCACTACAACCTGTAACTCAGCTCCAGGGGATCTTAAGACCTCTCCTGGCTTCCACAGCGCACAGGTAGCAGACACACACACACATAAATAAAACTGTTTAAATTAAATGACAGCAATAACTGTCGGGAGCCATTATCGCGCGGTATCTCGGGCTGCAGGATTGTGCAATGAGAATTTGGCCGTCATTTACAAGGTCAATCCATCAGAATATGGCCCTGCCTCTTAGTCCTGAAACCTTGAAAATGTATGTTGCCATGATACTTCTCAGTTACACTAGGAATACGCTCTTGACCAATGAGAGGTAACTTGTAACTTTTTCTATTGCTTCAAGCCTCCTGTGAAAGAAAATATTATTAGGCTAGAGGAGAAGCAAAAGGACCAGAAGAAAGAGAACAACAGAGAGAAGAATAAAAAGATAAGCAACGAAATACGGTATGAGCAGATTCATTCTTTCACCCTCAGATATTAGCTTTTCCTCTCTTACTGTAGCATCTCATTTGAACCCGGAAAGAAGGTTTCTGAGGCTGGTTCTTAAAAGTCTCTGTTAAATAATAAATTAAGATTCCTAGACATTCCGATGCATCCCCAAATCAGGGAAGCATCATTGTAGTAAAACCCAGCAGTCACTGTATCTATGCCATTAAAACCTCTTCAGGAGTGGTGCATGTTGGCGCGCTCCTGCAGTCAGAGGCAAGAGGATCTCTGTGAGTTCGAGGCCAGCCTGGTCTACAGAGTGAGTTCTAGGACAGGCTCCAAAGCTACACAGAGAAACCCTGTTTCAAAAAACAAAAACAAAACAAAACAAAACAAAAAAATGATTTTGTTATAGAAGAAGAGGCTTAAGCAGGGACTGGCCTGTTACCTACAGGGAGAGGTAACATTTTACAGTGAGGAAACAGGTCTTGGAGGTAAACTACAGCTTAGGGGAGGAGCTTGTGGTGGTCAGTGTTTACTGTAAAAACCACTAGCTCTGGAATTACCGACAAGTGCGTTTGTTAGAATATCTCCAGGGAGGGTTAACCGAGAAGCTGGAGTAGGTGTCCTCCTCCTATGGGCTAGGGCCTGGGCTGAATAAAAAGAAAAAGGGGAAAACCAGCCCAGCCCCAGCATTCCTTGCCCTCTGCTTCCTGCTAGTTCTGTGGAGACTGGAAGTGCCTGGCAAGAAGCTGAGAGCTCCCTCTCACAACCCCCTGCCTTGGCCTCCAGGATGGCCTGCACTCTCAAAGTGTGAGCCAAAACAAGCCCTTCCTCCTGTAAGTCCTGTCAGGTGTGTTGGGGTCACAATGATAAGAGAAGTCACTCTAGTTCCAGGTAACAGGGCTGATCCAGTTAGTTACCACATAACAAAAAGGGTTTTTCAAAAAAACATGAAAATACCCCAAAGGAGTGTCGAGGGCCCAAGGTCAGGCCTGAGGTGTCCAGGAAACCAAGGCTGCCTGTTGGAGTGCCCCAGCCTGGCTTCCCCTTTACACCGCTGTTTACTTCTTCTGCCTGTTGGCCTGTGACCTACCAGAAGGTTCACACAGCTGCAGAGACTGGGTCGGCCTCTGGATCCAGTTCCATATTTCCACCTGAGTTTGGACCTTGAGTCCGATCAACGGTGGCCACAGGGGGCAGCATCAGGAAGTGCACAGTGGAGAGGAGGGTGGAAGGAAGGGAAGGAGCTTGCCTGGGTGTGGCTTGGTTAATCATCAACTCCCACCCATACCTGGTTCTGAGGCAGGAACCAGAAAAGTGCATTAGCAACCGATAAATCAGCTCCCAGGACCTGAACTGCAAATCAGCTAGCATCAGTGAACACCCAGTGGGATTTTGTTTGGAATCCTGAATAACTGGCCCTTAGGTGTGTGTTGGGGTGGGGGTGGGGGGGCATTAGAACTCTTCCAGCTGCTGCTAACTGAGGAATGTATCAACTATTCAGGAAACTCAGACTTTCTACTTTACCCAGGCTGGCCTCAAATCCCTGGCTCTAGTAATTCTCCCACCTCAGCCTCCCACATACCTGGAACTCCAGTGGCTTCACAGACTCCTGTGTGCTTGCCCGCCCCCCTCCATCCCTCCCTTCCTTCCTTTAATTCTCTCTTTCTTATTGTGGGGAGTGGGGCACCATGCCATGGGTTGGTGCAGAAATCAAAGGACAAATTTGTGAAGTTCTATTCTACCTTTATGTGGGTTCTAAGGATCAAGCTCCGGCTACTGGACTTTCAGGCCCATCACCTTAATCAGCCAAGTCATCTTGTCGGCCACAGACCTACTTAACTGTTTTTCAATTTTTTTTTCCCAAGACAGGATTTCTTCCTGTAGCCTTGACTGTCCTGGAACTAACTCTGTAGACCAGGCTGGCCTCAGATTCACAGAGAACCACCTGCCTCTGCCTCTGCCTCCTGAGTGCTGGGATTAAAGACATGTGCCACCACACCTGGCTTAAACGTTACCTTATGTGTATGGGTTTTTCCGTCAACATGTATGTCCGTTCACCACATGTATGTAGTGCCCACAGAGGCCAGAAGAGGACATAAGCTCCCTGGGCCTGGAGTTATAGTTGGTTGTGAGGTGTTATGTGGGTGCTGGGATTGAATCTGGGTCCTCTGGGAGAGCATCCAGTGCTCTTAAGCACTAAACCATCTCTCCAACTATCCCACCACCCTTTTATTTAAGAAAACATGGTCTCATGTATCCCAGACTGGCCACAAATTCTCCCATAGAGCTGAAGATGGCCTTGAACCTCTGATCCTCCTGCCTGTACCTCCTGAGTGCTGGGATAGAGGTATGTGCCACCACACATAGTTTATGTGGTATTGGGCTTAATGCATGCTGGGCAAGACCCTCAGCCTAAATCAGGCTCATTTTGCCCTTTGTCCAATATGGCAATCCTGGAACAAGATTTTTGGAAAAGATGAATGGCGTTATTCACCAGTTGTCTGAATGTGAGGAAGGGGAGTGTCCTGAACACAAATCTACCTCCCTATGCGTAGGTGCAGAGAGGGGTTGGGGCTTTTGCTGTTTTTTTCTCGTGGTCAGGGTTGAGCAGTCTCTGTGTAGTCTAAGGCACGGAGAGAGGTCTTTGGAGGTGATGAAAAGTATCTGTGGTCTCCACATACGTGGTCAAAGTTCATGGCTCCTAAGCTACATAGTCCCAAAATGGTAGCATCTGTGTGATCTGAGAGTCAAGTTCTGTGTCTTTTGAAGTTCAAAGGTCACCTATCAGACAGCTGTGCTGCCCTAACAGCTAATTTGAGGTGGACAAACAAGCTTCTAAGTTCCGAAAGAACCACTTCCACAACTGTTACCATGGCGACGGACCAGGCCTAGGGTGCTATGGAGAGCAGAGCTAATGGGAGTGCTGCTTAGCTAAGGCGGCCTCAGTGATCAAAGCCAGAGTGGAACGAGAGGGTCTGTGCAGGGTTGACCCTGGCCTCAGATGTCACACCTGACTCATGGGTCAGTCCTGAGTCACATCCTCCCCACTGAAGGACGACTTGGCAACCTCTTCCAACTGCATGGACTAAAGAATGTGGAAGAATTGGCCCTCTGAGGCAAAACCAGAATTCCGTGTCCAGGAGAGTCCTGCAGGCTGTACAGAAAGAGGAGGCAAAGGTGGGAAGATCGTGACTTCGGAGCCAACACAGCCGGATGATATTAATGATAAAATTTTTTTTTTTTTTTTTTTTTTTTTTTTTTTGGTTTTTCGAGACAGGGTTTCTCTGTGTAGCTTTGCGCCTGTCCTGGAACTCACTTGGTAGCCCAGGCTGGCCTCGAACTCACAGAGATCCGCCTGGCTCTGCCTCCCAAGTGCTGGGATTAAAGGCATGCGCCACCACCGCCCGGCATTAATGATAAATTTTAACCCAGGACCTTGCTGCCTTGCTGGGGTGCATGACCTCGGCCTAGGTGGAGTCTCCTGTGACATCCAGTCTCCCTTTGTACTTGATTGCTGACAAGTAGGTGGGATGTCACACAGAGATACTTGGCTTCAAGGAAGGGGAGAACTGACTCCACAGGTTGTATTCTGATCTCCACAAGTACCCTTAAAGGATGAATAAAACAGACCCGCCTGCCTCTGCTTCCTAAGCGCTGGGATTAAAGCCATGTACCAGCTGAATGCAATAAAAAATTTCAAAAATAGAAACAAAAAAAAAACCTTTAAAAAGAAAGAAACACACACACAAATAAATAAATGTAATTTAAAAAAAGAGGTGAGTGCGAGACCGTTCAGCAGAAAAGGGCGCTTGCGACCAAGTCTGGTGACCTGAGTTTAATCCCTGAGAGCCACACGGTAGAAGGAGAGGACAGACAACCACGAGTTGTCTTCTGACTACAGGCACTGTGACGTGGACACACACGGTAAGTAAATAAATACACGTCACTTAAGGAAAAAAAAACAAGACCAGGCATAATGGTGCACACCTTAATCTCAGCACTGGAGAGGCACATGGTTCTCTGTGAGTTCTGGGCCAGCCAGGGCTACACAGTGAGACCCTATCTAACCAACAAACAAAACAAAACAAATAACAACACACACACACACACACACACACACACAGCCGGATGATATTAATGATACATTTTAACCCAGGACCTTGCTATCTTGCTGGGGTGCATGACCTCGGCCTAGGTGGAGTCTCCTGTGACATCCAGTCTCCCTTTGTACTTGATTGCTGACAAGTGGGTGGGATGTGAGCATCACCACTACCTGTCACCCTGACTCAACGAGGACAAAGCAGAATCCAGGCTAGGTCCCCCTGATGAGTCAGGCTGGCCAAGGCAAAGGAGGGGGTGTCCTTGCCAGAGGCAGCCCAGTCAGGACAGCCACTCCATTGAGAATGGGGAGTGAGATCTCAAGAGGAAAGGGGCTCTGGCACTTGGGCCTTCTGAAGGTCAGTCAACCTTTACCTCCAAATACAAGGGCATTAGACACTGGTCACAAAAGTATTGAGTTTGGAACTTGAAGACTGCCCCTGGTGGGTTGAATCCAGCCTAGTGGTGCTTGTTTGGTTTGTAGGAGTTTTGGAAATGTTTAGCAATCAATAAGATTAAAATGAAAGAGTTCACACTTAAGCCTGGGATTCAGGCTTCTATTGAAAAGGACAGGCAGGCAAGGGCTCATTTCTGACCTTGAGAAGCAGGTTCCAGCCTCCACCTGCAGGAGCACACAAGGAAGTCCTTATCAGTGCCTCTGGTGCTGTTATCTGAGTAGTCTGGGACTTCAGAAGAAACTCTGGGTCTAGCACACCCTGGAAAACTGTGCTGTGACTTCCCAGATGGGCCTCTTTGCTCTTTTCTCATCTCTTCACATCTATCATCCTCACAGCCAGGCTCTGGGCCATTGGTCTCAGTGAAGTTGTCTTGGCCCTTGGGCAGGAGTTAGTCTGAAAGCACCTGTGACCCAGCGGGTGCATTGCTCAAGGTCCCCACACTTAGGTGTGTCTAGGACTCCCAGGGTGAGGCTCTTGATGCTCTGTCACAGGTCCAGGGTCCAGGCTGCAGGTACGGAAGGGTGATTCATGCCCGGGCTGTCTATTCTCACGGGAGGTTGAGTCACCGAGGGAGGCTGTAGCAGGCACACCTGGGCAGGACTCCTGGCTCTGCCACTTACACTACATGCCACTGATGAGTGAGTCTTGGGCTTTGGTGTCTGCCTCTCCAGTAGTGAGGCCTCCAAAGCATCTTACGATGATGTTGTCAGCCTTCGATTTAGTCAACCCTACAGTAAAAGGCATAACAAAATGGTCCAGGTCTGTGGCATGGACTTGAACAGTGTCTATGACTAAGTCTCATGTTGTCATAGGAGGAGATTTCTGTGCTTCCTTCCCCCCAACATTTGAAAAGGTCTGGAAAAATTTCTGACAGTCACAAAGCGGGAGGTTGTTCCAGTCATGTACTGGGTAGATACCAGGGATGCTATGAAACATTCTAAAATATCCTGAACACACAGGCCATGCACCCGAGCCAACTGAATATGTTGACCACCAAGCTTGACGACATGAGTTTGGTCACATGCTGGAAGGAGACTCCCGTAAGTTGTCTGTTCTTTGCCTCCACAGCATGCCATGGCACGTATGCAGCCATGTACACATACACACAAAATAAATAAATGTAAAAAAAAAACATACAGGAAAACCCTCACCACAGAGTTATCTAGCCGCCAAAGGTAACCATGCTGAGTTCTTACAGCAGAACACAGACATTTAAAGTGATCGCATGCATGTACATGTGAACAGAATGTGATAAACATGTGACAGAGGAAACATGAGGTGTGACTCAGAAAGGCTCCTGGGAGGAAGTACATCCAAGCTGGACATGAGGGGCAGCTGGGAGTTAGGAAAGTGAGGGGAAAGAAAGGGTCCTGAGCCAGAGAAACTGCCAAGGCTGAGATCTGCAGGCTAGACGTAGCCTGAGGCCTTTAGGCACTAAACTTCCATACTGCCTGAATCTAGAAGCGCAAAGTGGGAAGGCGGCTGAGCTGAAAGGTCTTCCAAAGTCACAGGAGAGCCTAGATCTCATCCAGAGAGTCCAGGATGAGAGGGACTGAAGGGAAGGGCCCGGCAGGAGTGTTTTCCGAAGATGCTCCTTAGAAGGGCCTGGAAACAGGGAGGCCATCGAGGAGGCTGCTGAGACCCAGTGGAGAGAGAACCTGTGTGTGGTATCAAGGAGGCCATGAGGTCTTAGCAACAGTATATTTTGAAATTTCTTAGTTAAATATATTTCGTGTGGCGGTGAGGGACAAGCAAGGTGGGGTACAGTACGACTTTGGGGGGTTCTCTCCTTCTACCATGTGGGTCCCAGGCATCAAACTCAGGTCATCAGGCGTGGCAGCATGTGCCTTAAGCTGCTGAGCCATCTTGGCCGACCCTTGCCAACTATTGGATTTGCGAGGTGACAGCTGCGAAGGATGAGGGCCGTCACCCTGGTGATCGTCTCCGACAGCTGGGACTGGTGGTACCCCGCCCCGGCCCCAGAGTGAGGCTACAGGGAAGAAGGTGACCTGGAGCCACAGACCTCTGGAAAAGGGAACCAAATAGGGAACAGGGAACTCCACAAAGGTTGACAGAGATACTTGGGGCCATGGGAAGGGCAGCAGGGGACAGTGGCCTATGCTGCTTAGGGCTTGGAAAGTCCCTCTTTTTTTTTTTTTTTTTTTTTTTTTTTTTGGTTTTTCGAGACAGGGTTTCTCTGTGTAGCTTTGCGCCTTTCCTGGAACTCACTTGGTAGCCCAGGCTGGCCTCGAACTCACAGAAATCCGCCTGGCTCTGCCTCCCGAGTGCTGGGATTAAAGGCGTGCGCCACCACCGCCCGGCGGAAAGTCCTCTTAAAAGAGTAAAAGCCAGATGGACGTAGTGGCACCTGCTTTTAATCCCAGCACTTGGGAAGCAGAGGCAGGAGGGTCTCTGTGGGTTCAAGGCCAGCCTGGTCTACAGAGAGTGAGTACTAGGACAGCCAGGGCTACACAGAGGGCACTGTCTCGAAAAACAAAAAACAAACAAAGTAAAGACAAGCAGAGCCAGAGAATTAAATGGAGCAGGCGAAGCCTTGTGTCAGTAAAGAGACAGCAAAATCCTGTCAGCCTCTGAGCTTCCATCCTGGGACAGGCCATTTTGAGAGCCACATGCCCCTTGACAAACATCCATGCCAGGTAGATTTCATCTGGTTTGATCCAGTCTGCTCTTCAGTGGGTGGACCCTGAGCACCCTCTGAAAGCCCGAAGCGATGTCTAGAAGTCCCCAGGGTCAAGGAATCTTTCCAGGGAGATTTCCAAGCAAGACAAGGTAGTCATCTTCAAAGTGTATTTTCTAGCATTAGTAGGGCATTCAAACTGCAAAATCCCGAGCAAGGGCCAGGTATTGTGGCGCACACCTTTAATCTTAGCATTCAGGAGGCAGAGGCAGGGGATCTCTGAGAGTTTGGGGGCATTGTGATCTACATAGTGAGTTCCAGTCAGCCAGAGCTGAGACCCTGTCTTAAAAAAGAAAGAAAGAAATCTAGGTGTGGTGACCCAAGTCTTTAACTCCAGCACTTGGGAGGTACATTTCTAGGAGTTTGAGGCCAGCCAAGGCTGTAGAGTGAGGCCCTGGCTAAAAATAAATAAATATGTAATAAAATATCTTAATGGGGCTGGAGAGATGGCTCAGTGGATAAGAGCAGAGGACTGGGTTGGTTGGCTTCCTGCACCAACATGGTGGCTTCCAACTCGTTCCAGGTGATGCTCTCTTCTCCAAGAGTACTAAGTACATGCATTGTGCAATACATACATGCAGCCAAAACACTTATACACACACACACACACACACACACACACACACACACACACATACACACACACACACATACACACACATATATACATGTATATATGTATATATATATATAAAGTAAATCTACAAAAAAATTAAGCTCAGAGTGAATACATGGTGCTGGTTTTAAAGCCTGGTCTTAAGATAGTTTGCTATACAACAAATCCCACTAAAGCATCAGCTTCCAGGAACCCTGTGAAGTAGTCTACCAGTAACTTGCTAACTTCCACATCAGCCTTGGTTAGAGAAGGTATTTCGATGAGTAAATGGAGGCACAGAGAAATCTTTACTAGGCAATTTAATAGGCATGCTCAATCAATCAATCCAAACCTTTTTGTTGTTGTTGTTGTTTGAGAAAGGTTTTCTCCCACGGGCTGGGCGGTGGTGGCGCCCACCTTTCTTTTTTTTTCTTTTTTTTTTTTTTTTTGGTTTTTTGAGACAGGGTTTCTCTGTGTAGCTTTGCGCCTTTCCTGGAACTCACTCGGTAGCCCAGGCTGGCCTCGAACTCACAGAGATCTGCCTATCTCTGCCTCCCAAGTGCTGGGACCATAGGAGTGCTCACCACCACTCAGCCAAAGTCTTTTATTTTAAAGATAAGGTTTCATGTATCCCAAGATGACCTCGAACTCATTATCTATTCAAGGAGAGTGTTGAGCTTCTGGTCTGCTAGACTTCACCTCCCAAGTGCCTCAGTTACAAGCCTGTATCCGTTACCATGTCCAGTTAGTATGCTGCTGGGAATCAAGTTCAGGCCTTCGGGCTTTCTAAGCAAGCACTCTACCACTGAATTACATCCTAGCTTTTAAACCAAAGCCAGAGCCTTCCCACATGTCTGCCAGGACCTCTCAGCCAGATCTGGGGTGGGGTGGGGGACACTGAAAGACTCATCCAGGAGGGGCCAAAGAATTGTTCTGTTTCTTTGAGGTTGGGCCTTGCTGTATAGCCCAGGCTGGTCTAGAACTTGTGAACTTCCTGTCTCTGCTGGCCGAGTGCCAGGAAAACAGGCTCCGGAGATGCTTGGAAAAGCTTTAGGCAGGAAATTGGCATTTTCTACCTCTCCTTACACTTTCTGTTTGGTTCGTGGGCCTAAGGGACTGCTTGGATGCTTGGTTGCTCAGCAGGCTCCAGTGTGGAAAGCACCAAGCACCTGGCCACCCTTCCCTTCCAAGGCCCCAGGGAGCAGAGCCTCTGGGTGCAGAGCTCCTTCCTAGGCTGACCTCAGTCCCTCTGTCCCGGCCTGCTTCAAGTCCTTTGTCTGCTCTGCAGCCCAGGACCCCACTATTCTTTCGTTCCAGGCCATAGCTCCTCTCTCCCGACTCGAATCACATAAATTCTCATTGTGATACCAAGACCACACCCACCACTTCCCACTTCGGTTATGCCACCGAACGGTGGTACAGGAGGTTGTCATGGTGAAGTTAGAAGGCTGTCTTAACATTGAGCATATGCTGTGTCTGAGGTCACGCTAAGTGTTTTACACACATGATCTCGAGAAAGGAGTTCACAGGTGTGCTCAACACATGGTGGCTATTTCCATTTCATCCTCAGAATGTCCCCCAGGTGTGAGACACAGCAAGTGCTGGAGCCATACCTAAAGGCCAGTCCTGTGGGCCTGGGTCCTTCCTACACACAAAGCTTTTTCTTTGAGATTTCTCTTTTTTGTTTGTTTGGTTTGGTTTGGTTTGGTTTGGTTTTTCGAGACAGGGTTTCCCTGTGTAGTTTTTTTTGGCCTGTCCTGGATCTCGCTCTGTAGACCAGACTGGCCTCGAACTCACAGAGATCCGCCTGGCTCTGCCTCCCAAGTGCTGGGATTAAAGGCGTGTGCTACCACCACCTGGCATTCTTAACCACTGAGCCATCTCTCTAGTCATTGTACTTGAGTATTTTTATTTTATTTTATTTTAGGCAGAGTCTTGCTATGTAACCTATTCTAGCCTTAAACTCAAGATCGTCCTACCTCAGCCTCTCATGTCCTGGTGAGGACCACTACAACTGACTCAGAGGACATGTTTTGAGCTTTTTGAGGGAGTCTGGCTATGCAGACCTGATGCCTTGAATGTGCCATCCTCCTGTCTCAGGATCCCAAGGGCTAAGATTGCAAGTGTGTGTTACTTCACCTGTCAGTGACTCGGAAAATCCTGTTATATAACATTCCAGCCAGGTGAGGTGATATACATCTGTAATTCAGAGACAGGAGGACCACCATAAATTTAAGACCAGCCTGATCTATATGACAAGTTCCAGGCAAGTCAGGGCTACAGACTGAGACCCTGTCTCAAAAACAAACAAGTCATGCCTTTGATCCCAGTACTCTGGAAACAGAGGTAGGTGGATTTCTGTGAGTCAGAGGGCACCCTGGTCTACATGGCAAGTTCCAAACCAGCCAGAGCTACCTAATAATACCCTGTCTCAAGAAATCAAACAAGCCGGGCGGTAGTGGTGCACACAGCTTTTATCCCAGCACTTGGGAGGCAGAGGCAGGTGGATCTCTGAGAGTTTGAGGCCAGCCTGGTCTATAGAGCAAGTTCCAGAACAGGCTCCAAAGCTACACAGAGAAACCCTTGATAGAATTCCTAGCCACTCCCCCAGCTACATGACCACACATGCGCTGTCCAGTAGCCAGGCAAGATGCTTAGTTCTTTTAGGACCTTACATCCCATGTAATCTGTAATCTGCACACAGTGTGATCACGTAATCTATGCCCATGTGTGGCATAGCTCTGTAAATCCACCTGCGCCTTAAAGAGCCGTGACTCAGACCCCACCCTCTCTCTCTGTTCTGTTCTGTCTCCCCCCCACCATCTCTCTCTCTCTCTCTCTGCACGTGCTCCTTCCCCAGGCCTGGTTCTCTTGTTTCCCACCACCCCTCTTCCTCTTAATAAAGCTCTGATACTGATACTGGGGTTTGTCATGGCTATGACCTTTCCATTCAAGTAACCAGCGCCGGTAACCAGTGCTGGTAACCAACGCCGCTTATTATTCTTATACAGGGTGTCCTGGAACTTGACAGGACAACACCTACTTCCTGCCACTGCCGTAAGGACTGAGTGACCATAGCTGATAAAGTGAGACTGACAACTGCCAGCTGTATTGATCTTTAAACAGTGACAAGTAAGAACAGGAGCCTGCCCTGGGAAGCCCAGATCCTCTTAAAGACCAGTCTTATTCCAGGAGCGTCTGCTCAGCCAAACACCGCACCTGTTGGGAAGAGACTCCCAAGAGGCAGCCCACTCTAGAGCAGGATCTGGAATCCAGAGTGCAGGTCTGGGAGGCCAAGTTCTCAGCTATCAGGAAATCACGGGGATCACTCTAAAAGCAGGGTGTGTTTCTACCACACCACACAGTCCGAGCACTTTCTCTCCTGGAGTCTATTTTAGGTTCTGGGTAAGACCTGGATAATTCTCCCCACATCAGAAGCCACACACTAATCCAGGTATATACTTCAGGCTTTGTGGTCCAGCTGTTTCTGGTTGCAGCTACTCAACTCTGATATCACAGTATAATTCAGCTAGTTTCTTAAATGAACGTATTTAATGCCTATGTTCCAGTAAAATTTTATTTACGAAAATAGGTGGCAGGCCAGGCATGGTGGTACACACTTTTAATCCCAGCACTCAAGAGGGAGTGGTAGGGTAGATCTCTGTGAATTCAAAGGCAGCCTAGTCTACATAGTGAGTTCCAGGCTGTTAATCCCACTGGGTGAGAATAAGACGACTACCACAATTTTTAAGCTAAATTTGAAACAAGCTTTATTGAATACTGGTCAGGACAATGGACACTGGCCAGGTCCATACCCAGGATTCCCAGAGTATGGCATCAAATTACATTAGACAGGGACTTATAAAGGCACAATCCTCAAGGCTATGTACTTCTCACCTTCGTCCAATCAGGGGCAAGCATACATCCCAATGTACTTCCTGCTTGTGTGCTTCCCACCTATATGTGATCCTGTGCAGTTGGGGCAACCAAGCTTGTTTACAGAAGCAAAAACGTGTAGCTTATTATCTTACATGAACAACAGTCCCCAGCATTCCAGGAAGTTTTGTGTCCTTGGGCAAGTGTTTTGTTTTGTTTTAAATAGATATCTCTCTCTTCCTCCCTCTGTGTCTCTCTCTTTCGTTTTTTTTTTAAATTATTTATTTTATTTTGTGTGCATTGGTGTTTTGCCTGCATGTCTGTGTGAGGGTGTCAGATCTTGGAGTTACAGACAGTTGTGAGCTGCCATGTGGGTGCTGGGAATTGGACCCAGGTCCTCTGGAAGAGCAGCCAGTGCTCCTAACCTCTGAGCCATCTCTACACCCCCTCGCTCTTGGTTTTTTTTTGTTTATTTTTTTTTTTTTGTTTTTCGAGACAGGGTTTCTCTGTGTAGTTTTGTGCCTTTCCAGGAACTCACTTTGTAGACCAGGCTGGCCTCGAACACAAGAGATCCGCCTGCCTCTGTCTCCCGAGTGCTGGGATCAAAGGCGTGCGCCGCCACCACCACCACCCGGCTCTCTCGGTTTTTTGAGATTGGGTTTCTTTTTTTTTTTCTTTTTTTGGTTTTTCGAGACAGGGTTTCTCTGTGTAGCTTTGCGCCTCTCCTGGAACTCACAGAGATCCGCCTGCCTCTGCCTCCTGAGTGCTGGGATTAAAGGCGTGCGCCACCACCGCCCGGCTGAGATTGGGTTTCTTTATGTGTCCTTGGCTGTCCTAGAACTAGCTCTGTAGACCAGGCTGGCCTTGAACTCACAGAGATCCACCTGCCTGGAATCTAATAGCCATCAGATTAATGGCCCCCAGATGGTAATTTATGTATCTAGTTAAGGTATCAATGAATCAAGGGCCAATAGTAATTAGCAGAAACAGAAGGGTCAAAGAAACAGCAATGGCTGACATCAGAGTTACTGTCTAGGAGGAGTCCAAACATGAGAATGGGGACCAGTTATTTATTTCATCTCAGGTCTCCTTTTATTGCAATATTTTTGTTTTGAGTATAGCTAGATTATCTCTAATGATCCCCAAATGGTTTGTATAGAAACAACAACTTTCTCTTAAAGCCACATAATAACCTTGTTCTGCATAGAGCAGGTTGAGTGCCCTATCATATTGTAGAACTGCTTCAGCTAAAGAATCTGCCTGTTGATGAATCTTGGTCTATTTGGTTTTAACAGATACCTTTCCTGGTATGCCAACAGGCACTATGTCCGGGAGTTTCCTTTTGACCTACCCTTCCAGCCCTTTGTTGAGAATAAGGGGTGACATTTCTCCTCTGTACCTACTTCCTGCTGAAATTAGGATGCTGTTGTCAGGGCCCAGGAAGGCTGGAATGTTAGCCAAAGGCCAGGAGGGGACTCAGGCAATGGGGCATTCATCAGAAGCATCTGGTTCACTGACCCAGCTGAAGAGACAGGGAGCAATCATATCTGCTGGATTGGTTTACACCAGCTTTTCAACAAGTCCAGGGCTCACAGCTGTTTGGAGCAGTTTGTAGTCAGTAGTCAGCAACTGATTCCTTGATGGTTTCTGTCAGCCTAGTAGAGATCTGCTAGGACATACATATACATACATCTAGGACGAAAGTTAAAGTCTAGGAACTTAAAGAAATCTTACATTTGGAATTTCCAGGCCCATGGTTCTGGTAGTTGGGGGAGGGGAGGAGTCCTAAGTCCAGGGGAAAGAGAGAGAGAGAGAGAGAGAGAGAGAGAGAGAGAGAGAGAGAGAGAGAGAGAGCTCCCACCCTCAGGAATAGGCAGGTGGGGAAACTTTACTGGTCTCTGGCATCTTGCTTCTTAGGCAGCTGGTTCAAGTCTCCCTCGACTCTGCCCCTCTTCATCTGAGTCCTCAGTGTGATTGTTCTGCCTAACCTTATCCTGCCTTGCCATAGGCCAGACAGCTTTATTATCAACCAATGGGAATAATACATATTCACAGCTTACAGGAGGATCATCCCACAGCATAGTTCTGAACACATTAAAGAATTTGATCATTTATAAGGTGACTGACAATGAATTTGTATATCTTAATAATCTTTAACAGTTTACTATTAAGTTTGTAGCTTTTATAAGATTAGAATTTGCCTTTTTGTTCCTATTAAGTTTAGTCTTAAAAAAACAATTTTTGAATTGAAGCTTGTTCAGTACCAAAATAAAACTTTATTTATTTATTTATTTTGGTTTTTCGAGACAGGGTTTCTCTGTGTAGCATTGCAGCCTGTCCTGGAACTCACTCTGTAGCCCAAGCTAGCCTCGAACTCACAGAGATCTCCCTGCCGCTGCCTCCTGAGTGCTGGGATTAAAGGCGTGTGCCACCACCGCCCGGCCAAACTAAAACTTTAAATCATATATACAGTCCAGGGAAGACTGGAAACTTTATTTTCCTAGTCCTTTCATAGCATACCATTACAAAAATTAATCACAGTTTCTTTAATGACTCAGTTTATCAATAGCTAAAGTTTAACAAAGTTAGAAAAGGAGGCTAGACATACTGCTTAAGTCAGTCTCTGTTAGCCTGAACAGAGCTTAGGTAAGGAGGGACTTTCTATAAGCTTTTGCCAGACTGCTTAGGTCATTGTCTTGAAGCATCATAAAATAGGAATATTCCAGTTTCTGGTGTTTAGTGTTTTGTGTTCATAGCTATGGCCCCAACTTTTTAGTCTTTTATTTATTTGTTTTTATTATTTTTTGTTTGTTTATTTTTTGAGACAGGGTTTCTCTGTGCAGCTCTGGTTGTCCTGGAACTCACTCTGTAGACCTGGTTGGCCTGGAACTCACAGATATCCCCCTGCCTCTGCCTTCTAAGTGCTGGGATTAAAGGCGTGCGCCACCACCTCCTATCCAATTTAATTAAAAAAACAAACAAACCAAAAAAAAAAAAAAAAACCTCCAAGATTTCCTTTTAAAGAAATTCAAAAATCTCTAAACTGTGAGTTCCTGCAATATCAAAAATAAAGTGCCCTTTTTAAAATGCCCTTTTTTACTTCAAGAGGGAAGCAGCAGTGCCCAGCCATAGTCTGGACAAGGCAAAACCAAAGTCCGACCGTGCAAATAGCTCAATGATCAACATCTGGGATTAGCTCAGGATTCTCTGAGCTTCCTCCCAGGCCCGTGGTCCTAATCATCCTCTCATGTCAGACATCACAGGTGTCTGACATGGTCTGCACTTGGCTGTGCTGGGGGAGGAGGTCTTTTGCTCCACCCCTTGGTATCTCTATAAATACCCTGGGGCAAAGACAGTCAGGGCCCGTTGGAAAAGGTT
This sequence comes from Peromyscus californicus insignis, assembly GCF_007827085.1. Classification (NCBI taxonomy): domain Eukaryota; kingdom Metazoa; phylum Chordata; class Mammalia; order Rodentia; family Cricetidae; genus Peromyscus; species Peromyscus californicus. Next base: position 6,830,311 of record NW_026294595.1, read on the forward strand.
CCAGGTCCTTTCGAGGCTATCCCTTATTTTCTATCTGTTCATCTCCACAATCTAAATCCTTCTATCTAATATTTCCTGCTGCTCTTACTCAAGAAAACTCTGGGGGACTGTGGGGTTGGTGGGTAAACGCCCCGCACACAACCCACAAGCTTACATATTTCGCACCTTTATCCAATTAGGGGCAAGCATACATCCTGATATACTTCCTGCCTACATATCTCTCCCACCTATGTGTGAGCAAACAGATTCTGTACTGTTGGGGTAACCAAACTTGTTTATAGAAGCAGAAAACATGTGGTTTGTTACCCTACTTGAACAACAGTCCCCAGCATTCCAGGAAGTTATCTGTCCTTAAGCAAGTGGGACTTACAGGTTAGAGACATTTCTGTTTTATAGATCTCTTAAGCACAGTAATTTAAACTTAAAACATAACTTTAGCCATCACAAGGCCAGCCAGGGAGACATAGTGAGACTGTCTCAAAAACACAAAAACAAAATAAAACCAACCAAAAATAGGTGGTGGACCAGATTTAGCCTGGAGGCCATAGTTTATTTCTATGTGTGATCAATAATGACACAGAGAAGTGTGTATAAAAAAGTGATATTTCTTTAATTTAAAGTTGTGACCCGGAAAGAACAAGTTAGCTTCAGTAACCTAGGCTTCCTTTTTATACACAAATGGAACAGATACAACATTGGCTCAGATTTCCAACCCCAGAGTAGAACCAAACTGGGTCACACATCTTTTGGAAGCTCCCACAGCAACCCTGCTGGAGCCGAGAGGCTCCACTTGGGGAAGGGGCCCCACCTCACTCCCCTCTCTGTAGCTGGCACTACATGCCTCCTTGGAGAACGGGACAGCGGGTAGCCACCTCCTGTCTCCAGGGGGCCTCTTGGACCACAGAGTGGCGCTAAGCATCTCTGTGTGTGCATGCCTGGAAGGGCAGCTTGGTTAAGATCTGGAACTTTGCTGTAGCCACTGCTCACGAGAGGCCCAGTTATGGTGCAAAATGGCAAACGCGATGGTGATGTGAGGAGACTGAGGGCTCGGCACTCAACGGCACGTCTGAAATGGTACAGACAAACCCCGTCTGGCCGAGGTTTTTGTAAGTGCCTCAGAGAAGGTAGGAAGGCAGACGCGTCCTTCAGCCTTCGGAGGCTGTGCCCTATTGGAGGAGCACAGAATGAAAAGGGCACACTTGCTTCACCCCTCCCACCTCTTACACTCGAGGACAGTCCTTGCTTTGGATTCACTTAGCCGGTGGGGGGGTGGGGGTGGGGCTTCTGCAGCACACCAGGCCCTGAGAAAGGAGCACGGGAGGGGGGGTCTAGGTGGGACGCTGAGCAGGGCTCTAGTGTGCCCTGTACTTCAGGTGTGTGGTCCAGCAGAGAGGAGAGAAGGGTGGCCACAGAGCCTGCAGCCCTCCCAGAAAGGGTTCAGCTATAGAATAAATATGACTGGCTAGAAAACAGAATAAAAATTAGAGGGTCACCTCAAGTGCACTGCAGCAGGAAACAGGACTCCCCACAGGGTTTGCCTCCCAACCCTGACAGCACCTGAAGCCCGTGTCACAGTCGGGGTGGGGGTGGGGGTGGGGCAAACTACGGACAGCCGCCCAGGGGTGTCATGGAAGACTAGAGATGGCCAACCCATTCCCACCACACAGCATTCCTGAGCCAAGCTGGCTGCATGCATCTCAGGGCATTTCCAAGAGCTGGGCTGTGCCTGGATGGGTGTGGCACACAGCAGTAAGGAGAGTCCCCTGAGAACGGAGGCACAGTGAGAGGATGAAAGGGCTAGGCTTGCCCAGCGGCGCCGGGAGACATTCTTACGTGGGTGTTATTGCATTTCTGGGCAGCACCACTGGCAGGATGGCACTAAAAAAGGTGGCACACCTGAGGTGGGGCAGCCCATGGAAGATCCAGTGAGAGCCAGTCTGTCTTTAAAGTTGTCCTAGACTGAGTCAGGGGGATGTCTCAAGCCTTAGATCGCGACAACATTTGTCCCATCACCAGATACACACTCCCAGCTAAATCTTCCAGATTTCAACAAGGCAGTTCCGGAGGCTGAACTAAAGAGACTGGGTCCCAGGAGCCCAGCCATTTCCTTTGCCCAGTCAGTCTCCTTCATTACTCTCAGACTAATAAGCCCCAAATATCTGTCCAAGAGGGAGCTATCCACATGGCCCACTTAAAGCCACTCACAGAAACCACTTACAATTCCACAGACGTTTCCCTCAATCACAGCAGAGCACTGGTTTGACCCCTGCCCTCACTGGATGATGCTGTCCGGCTGCCCATTCTGGGCCATCTGTCCAGGGTCAGGGGCTGGGGCCGGGGTGGGTGTGTTACTCTGCAGGTAGCGTCGGAAATCTTTAATCATGGGCCGGAGGACCTGGATGAGGACACTCAGGGCTGCCTGGGTGCCCTCCATGGCCTGGGCCTGCCGCTCCTGGGCACAGGCCTGCACCTCCTGGGAACGCCGGATCATCTGTAGCAGGTCATTCTGCTGCTCCAGGTGCTGGGCGATTTCCTTTATGTGGAGGTTGGTGACCCGCTGCTCCTGGATCAGCTTGGCTGAATTGAGGGCAATGCGGCTCTTTAGTGCCTGCGGTTTGACGGATGTGTCTGCGTGCTGGGCCAGCATCTCCACAGGCGCCTCGGTTGGCAGGGTCTCCTCCTGAGGAGCCTCAGCTGTGCAGTACTCCACCACGCCCTCCTCCAGTGTGTGATAGGTGGTCTCGGTGGGGACTGCCGAGAAGAAAGAACAAAGGCGGAAGAAGGTCATCTTTCGGAAGGGACGGTGCCGGCCCTGCAACACTGGAAGGGGCTATGAAACCCTGTGCAGCAGGAGGCAGAGGGGAGTTCAGGCCGCCCTGGCTGCAGTGACATAAAACACAGTCTCTGAGAGGTTCAGCTCTTTGTTCCTCAAGGCTGGGATGGAACCCAGGACTTGTATATGCTAAGCATGTGCTCTATCATCGAGATACTTCTCCAACCAGGTTCCAGGATTTTACTCTATTGGTAGCCAATGAGAAGCCCCCAGATCTGACAAGTGCAGAGATGCCAACAATAATGCCAGCAAAATCTTAGAATACTCATGTACCACTCTGTACTCATTAGCTCAAGAAATCCTCCAAATGACAAGAGATGGACACGTCTTCAATTTCAGAAATGATGAAATAGAACCACTTCTCTGTGCTGCTTTGAGCTAAGTCTATCCCTTCTGTGTGGCCAGTTAAAGAGGAAGGGCCACTGCAGGTCACATGTCCAGAAAATGCCTCCTTGTCTCTTTAATCACTTTGGTTCTTAAGATAACTAAACATCCAACCAGGTGGTGATGGCACACACCTTTAATCCCAGCACTAGGAAGGCAGAGGCAGGTGAATCTCTTAGAAGTCAGCCTGGTCTACAGAGTGCATTCCAGGACAGTCAGGGCTACACAGAGAAACCCTGACTCAAAAAACAAAACAAACCTAACATCTCCCCCCACCCCCGCCAAAAAAAAAACCAAAACCGAAACCAAAACCAAAAAAAACAAAAACCCAACCCCTAAACATTCTAGAAGATGCTGCTCCAGAACAGTACCTGACTTGGACCAGCATTTTTCCTCCTCTTCCCACCTCATACGGACTGGAGAAAGACGCGGGGAGAGCACACACCCACACACCCACACACCATTGAGAATCTGGTGGATACAGTTCAAAGCTATCATGACCGAGCAGAGTTCACAGTTGTGGGCACACATCCTTATCTCAAACACAAAACCTAACCAAAGTTAGCTCTGTTATCACTCATTGACTAGAACCTTAGAAGGGACATTAGGTATTTGGGCCTCTATGTATGTGGGAGATGTCAATCTTGTTTCTCTTTTTAAAGACTGTGTCTACATGTTCACAATATGTAGGTACACACGTGTGTGCACACACGTGTGTTTGTGTACATATGGAGAGTGATCAGAAGACAAACTCAGGTGTCATTCCTCAGGTGCTGCCCACATCCTTTCTTTTTTCTTTTCTGAGACGGAGTCCCTTCACTGGTCTGGACCTCTCCAAATAGGCTGGCTGGCTGTTGAGCCCTAGGGATCCATCTCTTGAATGCTAGGATTATGAGTGTGTATCTCCATCTCCTATTTCCCCTACCCTGGAATGCCATCAACTGTATGTTCCCCTCACACCACGAAATCCCTCTCCTCTTGTGAGTCCTTGGGTTTTCTCATGGTAAAGCTATTCATACACATACACACACACACACACACACACACACACACACACACACACACACTATACCTCATCTGTCCTAGTAGAATATAATTGGCTTATATATTTAATTTTCACAGTGCTAAGCAAGTATTCTACCACTGAGGTATCTCCCCAGTCTTCAGGGAATGTTAAATACTTTGGTATTTCTTGTGCCCAGCATAAATTTCTTGATGAATGGACGAATAGATAAGAATCATGAAGATCCTGAGAAGTGCCTGGTGAATGTTTGTGTATTGAAAATACAGAATATTTTTGTGCAGAATGGATGTCTCACTTGGGCAGTATTATTCCTAGTTAGTTATTCAACAAGTATATCCTGGCTGCCTACTGATACAGCAGCTCCTAAGTCCTGTGGGGCTACAGACAGTCTCTGTCTTCAAGACTGCATAGGTCAGGTCAGCAAGCGGAAGTCATGGATATCCAGCTATCCACATGCTGAGGAAGTCCCCAAAAGAACAAGATCACCTCTGTCTGGAGAGTTCTTGGAAGGCCTCATGGTCTTTCAAGATCGCCATCTGACTTTTGACCCTTGGCGGCCAATTTGCCCCAGGCTGCCCCAGCACTAGCTGGCCCTTCCCATAATTGCAGCTGAACTGAGCAGGAGAGGTCACTCACTCTGTGTCAGGGTGACCGTGGCTGCAGCTGCCGTGGCTGTGGGTCCGAGGGCCACGGGATGGATCTCAGTGGTACTGGGCAGGCTGATGATGGTGGCCTCACCCAGCAAGTTACAGATGCGCTGTTGCATAGGGGTCAGCAGTACAGGAGCTATGGCTGTGCCACTGCCACCGCCTGTCCCAGGTCCACCAGCTCCATCCTCTTCCTTGGGCCCTGGGGCCTCGCCACCTTCGACAGCAGCTCGGACTTGGGCAACCTTGCGACGGACCTCGGTCTTGAGGTCAGACCACTTCTTCTTGACTTCGGGCAGCTCTCTACGGCAGGTGGCCACAGCGTTGACTCTTCTCAGGATGCCATGCCAGGCTGCACTCTTGGCAGCCAGAGGGACCCCAGCATTGAAGTGGTTCACCAGCAGGTGCTTCTTCAGCTCTAGTTCTTCCACGATGATCTCCACCTCCCGCTCTGAAAAGTTCATCTTCCTCTTCTTGGCTGGGACAGCCATGGCCTCCCCTTTTCTCTTTTTAAAGAAATTATAATGCCCTTAACAACCCCAATTACCCTTCTCTTCTTTTTCAGCCTCGCCTCTCGCCCCCCCTCCCGCCCCCAAAAAGGGGGACAGGCAAGGCTTGCTCTAGGCCAAGCACCAGGCCTTAAGTAATCCCCCTCGCTACGCAAAGTGCGTAGGGCCCAGCCCTGACCGGCCCGACCGCCGCCAGCCAGCTGCGTAATGGCTTCCTGAATCTGCCTCTTCCGCCGGGGTGTGCGGAGATCCGCCCACTTCCCTTCTTCCCGCCCCGCGACCATCCCTGGGGAGCCCCGCCCTCCAGGTCGGCGTGGCTCAAATGCCTCGCCGATCACTGGCTCTCCAGGCCTGCCATTTCTCTCAAGGACACACCTATTTGCTAGAACTGGCTTGGTCATTGGCCTAAAGGCATGTCTGTCGCGTCAGGGCGTCCGCCCACATGGCCTTTATTCACTTCCATTGGGAAATCAGCCTGTCGTTCAATTGTTTGTATTGCGACTATTACGTTGTTAAATTCAGCTATTTTATTGGTAGGTTAGGAGACTACTAGAAACCAGCCTCCTGATTTTGATTCGTGTTTTCGGTCTTGAGTCGTCAACCCATTAAATTTTGATTTTATTCAGTGGTGCTAAGTGTCTTCTAACTTCAGTCCACAGTTGCTCTCATACAAATCTCATTTCCACGGATAGCTACGATCTCTCTCCGGACACAACCGCTCCTCCCAGCCTCATCATTCCGCAGTCTAAACAGGGCTTCTGAATGGGAATTGGACGCGGGACCTTCTGCTTGCGTATTACCCCGCTTCGGCTAATGCCCGCCGCTCTCAGTTTGAATCGACTCAGAGCCAGCGTGGTGGCCACGCCCCCTCATTGATTCCCGGAGCCGCCATCCCGGCCTGTGATTGGCCGGCAGTGTGCCAGGGGGCGCGGTCAGAGCCGCGGCGCGCGGCGGGGCGGGGTTCCCGGAAGCGGCCCCTCCCTCCAGCCTGCCGGCTTCGCGGAGCCCGCGCTCGCCGTCTCAGGAAAGCCGGCGTGCTTCCGCGCTCCGGTTTCTGCCTGCCGCCCTCAGCCCCGCGTCCGGCGCCCCCGCCTCGCGCCCGATGGTGAGCAGTGTGTTGTGCCGCTGCGTGGCCTCCCCGCCGCCGGACGCCGCCGCCGCCACCTCGTCGTCCGCCTCGTCGCCGGCTTCTGTAGGGGATCCGTGCGGCGGCGCCGTCTGTGGCGGCCCGGACCACCGGCTGCGCCTGTGGAGCCTCTTCCAGACACTCGACGTCAACCGCGACGGCGGCCTCTGTGTCAACGACCTGGCGGTGGGGCTGCGGCGCCTGGGACTGCACCGCACGGAGGGCGAGCTCCGGGTACGATTGCGTGCGCCGTCCGCGCGGGCTGGGAGGGTCCGGGAGGGCCTGCAGAGCGACCCGCGCCGCGGGGGACGGGCCAGGACCCCAGGGCCTCCCAGGCAGTCCTCTGGAGCTTGTCAGGTTTGGGGGGACGCGGCTGGAGCTAAGCGGGACCCCTGGCGTTGGGAGGTAGTGTCCCTTGACTGACAGATGGGAAGGGCACTCACACCGTGCTGAGCGGAGGGCTCCTCAAGTGGGTGCGCGGGCCGTGAGAAAAGCTCGTCATGGATGCAAGTGGACACCCTTGGCTCTCTTTGATGAGCAGAAAGCCCCTTCTTGCTCCCACTTTCCTTAGGGCAGAAGGACAAATCTCAAGAATGCCTTCTGGACCTCAAGGCCAAGTTGGTGCCAACCCTGCCCCCACACCCAGGCTCCTATCCATCCATTCTCATCGTCACCCCACCCGTTTCCATGCCACCGGGGCCCCTCATCTGGTTGCTCGCAGAAACATGTGGGTGTTGTGGGGAAGAAAAAATGGGAACTGGGGTTCTAGGCAGATCTACGTGGATGTGGGTGGTGAGGAGAGAACAGTTCTTTCTTATAACTTAGGCCCAGCCCCCCCACTGCTGTTCCAGAACACTGGGTCAGGATCCCTTTGCGGAGTTGGAGTGTGGATACGTTAAAGAATCTGAAGGAAGTTTCTGTTTTGTTTTTTTTTGTTTTGTTTTGGAGAAAGGGTTTCTCTGTAGCGCTGACCGTCCAGGAAGTAGCTCTATAGACCAGGCTGGCCTCGAACTGACAGAGATGTGTCTGCCTCTGCCTCCCGACTGCTGGGATTAAAGGCTTGGGCCACCGCCTCTGGGCTGGAACATGTTTCAAAAAGTGAAGGTGTACTTCTAAGGGTATAGTTGGCTGGAGTGGGGTGGGCCAAATCGGGGAGACAGGGGCGGAGAAATGGCCATCTATCTCTGCGTCTGCACGAAAGAGAAGTGCTGTCTGTCCTTCCTGCACAAGAGGCCCTTGAGCAGTGGCTTTTTCTTCCCTTCTGTTTCGTGACTGGTTTTCAGTTTGACTTTAGCTGTGAGTGCCCTTAACCATCATTATTGTGGCCTAGCCTGGCATACAATCTGTGTGGTTCTACTGAGCAGTTTGCCTAGTAACCTGTTTCTTCCAAAGATCCTGTTTGGTTCCTTTATATGTACAGTCATTAAGAATTTCATAGCCAAGTATGAAAACCTGGTAAGGTGGCAGTGAATCATGACAGCTTGTTGCTTGGGTGGCCACACATAAGGTGTCATATCCAAGGTAATCTTGGATCAATATCCAAGATATTTAACCTACTTAGGATCAGCGTAGGAAGCCCAAGGACGGCACTGTGTACTGTAGAATCCTTGGGTTAAGCCCAAGAGATTTAAAGATAAGATTTCTCTATGTAACCAGGTTGGCCTTGAACTCACAATACTCCTAGCTTTAAAAACAAAACCAAGAAACTTTTTTTAAAAAGTTAGTTTTAGGGGCTGGAGAGATGTCTTGCCAGTTAAGAGCACTGACTGCTCTTGCAGAGGTCCTGAGTTCAATTCCCAGCACCCACATGGTAGCTCACAACCATCTATAACTGGATCTGATGTCCTCTTCTGTCATGCAAATAGAGCACTCATATGCATAAGTAAATCTTAAAAAAAGGAAACCAATTTTAAAAAAGGTTAGTTTTATACAGAATAGTGTTCTGAGCTGGCTATTACCCCATATACATCTAATGAATCATTTTTCTTTCTTTTTTTTTTTTTTGGTTTTGTTTGTTTGTTTGTTTGTTTTTTTGGATTTTTGAGTCAAGGTCTTGCTGTGTAGCCCAGGCTGTCCTGGAACTCACTATGTAGACCAGACTAGCCTTGAACTCAGAGATATGACTGCCTCTGCCTCCCAAGTGCTAGGATTAAAGGTCATCTTTTGAAGATAGGATAGCTAAACTCAGAGAATCTGAAGCCCATATGGCCTTTATTCAATTGTTGGTATTGCGAATATTACGTTGTTAAATTCAGCTATTTTATTGGTAGTTTAGGAGACTACTAGAAACCAGCCTCCTGATTTTGATTCGTGTTTTCGGTCTTGAGTTGGTCTTGAGAGAATCTGAGTTTAGCTGGAGGGGTTAGTGCAGCCTGGAGGTCCCAGTGAACCTTCTTCTCTTAGGAACCTACACAGTTGTCTGTGGTATCAGGTACATTGAGGACAACTGGCTGTGGGAGTGTGTGCCATGTTTACACCAAGCTTTGTGACTGTACAGGAATCACAATGTTCTGGAATTCATGGCACATCTGATATTGATCAATCCATTTTTTTGGCAGTGATCTTGGAGTAAAGGCAAATAAGGAGAAAGTGACCGTTCTCCAGTGCTAAGAGGAAGCTTGTTTGTTTGAGACATTTTCTTGCTCTGGTAGCTCAGGCTCAGAACTCACTATATAGCCCAGGCTAGCCTCAAATGCACAGCCATCTTCCTACTCCGTGTCCCTGTCTGTCTGCCCCGCCCCTCTGTCCTGGATTGTAGTTATGAGCCACCACTCAGGTAAAAGAGAACCTTTTGGTTAACCTAAAGAGCTTAACTCTCTGTGGTTACTTTGACTCTACAATATTTGACTCTTTGACTGACCTAAGTTGTGTGACTTGAAACTTTTTTTTAAGCAGATTGAACATAGATTTTGTTTTTTGTTTTTCTTTTTTTTTTAAGATTTATTTATTTATTTATTATGTATACAGCATATATGACTGCAGGCCAGAAGAGGTTACCAGATCTCATTACAGGTGGTTGTGAGCCACCATGTGGTTGCTGGGAATTGAACTCAGGACCTCTGGAAGAGCAGTCAGTGCTCTTAACCTCTGAGCCATCTCTCCAGCCCTGTTTTTTTGTTTTTCTAAACAGGGTTTCTCTGTGTGGCTTTGCGCCTTTCCTGGAACTTGCTTTGTAGACCAGGCTGGCCTCCAACTCACAGAGATCTGCCTGGATCTGCCTCCTGAGTGCTGGGATTAAAGGCGTGCGCCGCCGCCGCCGCCGCCGCCGCCGCCGCCGCCGCCGCCGCCGCCGCCGCCGCCGCCGCCACCACCACCGCCCGGCGAACATAGATTATTGAGTCAGAGTGGGATATCCTAAAAATTTTTTGTTTGTTTGAGACAGGATTTCTTTGTGTAGCCATGGCTGTCCTGGAACCCAACTCCCGGGTTGGCTTCAAACCTACCTCTGCCTCCTGAGTGCTGGAATTAAAAGTGTGTGACACTACCACCTCATTCTAAAAGGATTTTTTAAAATATATATATTAATTTGAGTTATTGATTTAATATTAACTCCGAGCTCTTCTAGTTTTTAAAAAAAAATTAAGTTAGCATACCAAGTAATGTGTGTCATTGGGGCATCTTCATATGCACTTCATTAATATTTCCTTTTATTCCTCTCCCTCCCTCTCTTCCGGTTTTGAACAACTTAAATTGTTATGTGGCTTTGAGAAAGATTAGAAGTGATTCACTTTATTAGTTTATTGCCTTTGGGGAAGCATTTTAGCATTGGAAAGAAAAAGATGTTCCTTTCTGTAAATAACTAGGCCATAGCAAGACACCCCACCTCATGCACACACCCCCACCACTTCCTGTTGAGTTCATTACTGTTCGCTGCCTAAGGAAAAAGGCAGCGCTGTTGTTTTTACAGAACTGGTAAGAGCCAAAGAACTTGGGGGCCCTCTGGGTAGAAGTGGGTGCCTGCTGTGGGATAAGCCTTGACAAACAGTGCAGTTGGAAGCTGCTTCCCGTGGCCCCTGGGAAACTAGTCTGGGGTGGAGGTTTTCACAGGAATCAGCGGTGAGCTGTTATCAGCAGATGCAGTGAACTGGGGTCATGTGACTCCACAAAGCCTCCTAGCCTGTAACAGCTTGAAGTGAAGTTTTCTTTTAAAAATAAACCAGCAAGTTTTGCCTTCTGCCTTTGTTCCAGAAGAGACTGAGACAGAAAAATTACTTAAAATGGAAATGGGCAGAGAAATTCATGGCAGTCAGCCAGGGAAATTTTCTTTGTAAGGGGCATGTGAGGAAGAAGCCTGTCTTGGGACAAAAGGAAGGGAAGGTTTATTAAAGAGAATAAAAGATGATGTCACCGGTAGTGACTTTGGGAGATGACACTCAGCCTGGGCTAATTATAGCATTGACTATTTCAGGCATTTTCATGTGACCAAACAAAATTTATGCCTTAAAACAAGTTTAAAACAGGTTAGGTGGCTGTGCGGCAATGGCACTCGCCTTTAATCCCAGCACTCAGGAGGCAGAGCCAGGCAGATCTCTGAGTTCAAGGCCAGCCTGGTCTACAGAGCGAGTTCCAGGACAGGCACTAAAACTACACAGAGAAACCCTGTCTCAAAAAAACCAAAACCAAAAAAACAAAACAAAACATAGGTTAGGACTTGGCAGCCAAGGAAGAAAGCAGTTTGTTTTACCTGTAAACAGTTGTGCTTCTCTCTAGATAACATTTGTGGGCTCTCACGGCAAGGGTTTCTTCATTCAGGAGAACATTCTAGATGCCATGTTGTTTTCTGATCTAAAGACTTGTGTGTATGGCTTGAGTCCTACAAAAACAAACATGATAGTAACATGATTTTACATCATTTTACAAGGGAAGAAAAAGCCATCCAAAATGATGATGCCTTTAGTGGTAGCATGATGCCTTTAGTTTCAGGTTAGAGTGGCGGGGCAGGAAGATCACTTGAGTTTAAGAGTTTAATGCCAGCTTGCCATATATTGCAAGGCATGCTCCTCTCATCTTTAATGAAGTGAGATCCAAACCTGGCCTTTGGGGAGAACATGAGAAAGGGGAGGTCAAACCACAGTCTTGTGTAACCTAAACAAGTGATGTACCACTGAGCCACATCCCTAGCCCAAGATACCCATTCAGAACCAACCATGGTGCTTCCAAAGTACAACTTTCAAGGTTTTCCCAAGCATCCCCTGTCAAAGAGCAAGAGCCCACCCTGCCCTGTCTCTTTCCCTGACCTGAGTAGTATGCACAGGAGGCAATCTCTGGTGACTTGAAATCATCAAATGAAAGATTGTTACTGTTGAGCTGGTATTGTTTAACCAGACAGCATCCCTAAACTTCCTACCTTCTTCCGGTTGGCCCAAACTAGACAGATTTAGATAAGATAGTCTTGCCTATAGAAGAAAGGGCTTATTTTTTGAGACAGGATCTCATTTACTCCAGGCTAGGCTTGAACTTGCTATGTTTCTGAGACTAACTTTAGAACTTCTAATCCTTGAGTGCTGGGATCACAGGTACGTGCCACCATGCCTGGTACAGGGCTTTGTACATGTTAGGCAAGCAGCCTGCCAATTGAGATACTCCCAGTCTCCTCCCACCCCCTTTGGGTGGAGACAGGGTTTTTTGTAGCCCTTACTGGCTTGGAGCTTGTTTCTATTCTCCCGACTCAACCTCAGAGTGCTAGGGTTACAGGTGTGAGCTTTATGCCCAGCTAAGGAAGAGCCTTTGTCTTGGGAAGGGGACAGGCATCCTTGGGAATAATGTAATGGCGTATTTGGAAAAGATTAGACTGAGTGTATTTATTAAATTGATTGTGCTGTATTGTTGCCAAATTGGTTATTGGCTCAAATTCATGATGATGGGGCCAATTTGAAAAGTGGGTATATATTTGAAACTGGGCATAGTGGCACTCAGGAGGCTAATGGAAAAGAGTTGAGAGTTCAAGGCTACCTGAGGTGCATAGTGAATCCTTGCCTCCAAAGTAATACCCCTAAAAGCTGATACTCAGAAACATGGACCAAAGTAATGTGGAGGAATACTCCCTAGTCTATCTGAAAAGTGGAGCTTCACAGATGCATTCCTTTGTTCAGAGAATCACTAATTGCTGAACTCTCCCAGAAACCACATGGGAAGGGAGCAAACAGAGCCTCTTCTGGACTTCATTTATAGTCCAGCTAAATACAGCTGTGGGGTAAAACAAAACTGTATTGGTATAAAGCTGATCTCGTTACACTAAGTGCATAGAATTTACCCATTTCCTTTTAGAATTGGGTTTCCTTTTCTTTTTCCTTTTTCCTTTTTTTTTTCTTTCAAGACATGGTTACTCTCTGTAGCCCTGGCTACATATGCTGGAACTCATAGGTAGACCAGGCTGGCCTTGAACTCACAGAGCTCTACCTGCCTCTGTCTCCCGAGTGCTGGGATTAAAGGCATGTGCCACCACACCTGGCTTAGAATTTAGGGATTTGAAAGAGTCACTGACCACCAAAGTCATGCATGCAGTTACTCTTCAGCTTTCCACTTGAAGGAGGATCCTCCTTGTGGCATCCTTCAAGGATAGTCATCTAATCTGTGACCTGGATCATGCTCTTTGTTATGAGACCTATGGTCTTATATCAGTTATTCACATGCTAAAAAGTGCCTTCAAGAACAGAAGAGCAGTCATGCAGGAATCCTTGAGGAATCTAGAAACTAATGTCCTTATATGAAAATGTCAACATGAAACCCATTATTTTGTACCCTGAAAAAAATTACTTAAAAAGAAAAAAAAATTTAATAAAATTTTGAAAACCACCAGTCGTGGTGGTTTACACCTGTAATCCCAGAGTTTAGGAGGCTGAGGCAGGAATATTGAAACCAGCTTAGGGTACATAGTGTGAGACCTTGTTGACCTCTGCTCCCAACACACATACAAAAGTTGGGAGACTTGTGTTATCTTCCCATGATATCTGCTGATCCTACTAAAGCTGTAGGCGTTAGCATGCACATCTCACATAATACACCTGGCATACATTTTATGGCTTCCTGGGAGTTATAGTACAGTATTTGCCAAGACTCAGCCAAGACAGAAGTCAGTCCAGAGAAGAGCATGCATTTTATGGCCTGTCTATATAAAATCCCGAATAGGGTTATCCATAGAGACAGAAAGTAGAGTTCTGGTGTCCTAATCCAGGAGAAATAGAAATGTGGTAAGGAAGAATGGTAGGGTTTCTTCTTGAATGACAAAATGTCTTCAGGTAAAAAATGACTGTGAACACACCTACAGAGATACTGAAAACTACTTTATTTCAAAGGGTTCTCTTGTATATCCCAGGCTGGCCTTGAATTTAGTCTATAGCTGGTGATGATGACCTTAAGCTCCTGAACTGCCTCCACTGGGCTAGGAGGGCAGAAGTAGGCCACCACCCCCAGTTTATTCAGTGCTGGGAATTAAACGCAGGGCTTTGTGCATCATTGGTAAACACTCTTAACAGCTGAGCCAAATCTCTAGCTCCCAGTTGTGCACTTTAAATTGTCGATCCGTGTGGTTATGATCTGGACTCAGATGTTTCTATAGCTTATTTTTTAGCTGCAGGACCATGGCGGCCAAGAGGTCTCTTTTCTCCCAGAATCACTATATCAGCATGTCAGCATGACAGTTTGAATCTCCCATTTCAGATGCTGGTTGTATGTCTCTCTCTCTCTCTCTCTCCACACACACACACACACACACACACACACACACACACACACACACACACACACACGTACGTGTATTTTTTTTCCAGATTTTGTCCACTTTTAATAATGTGGAAATTTTTCTTTTAGATGTTTCTGTTCCAGTTACTTTCTCTTGCTATGAAAACACTAAAACCAACTCAGAGGAAGAAAAGATTTACTTGGTTTATGCTTCTATGGTACAGTCCATCATTCAGGGAAGTCAAGTCAGGACCCTAAAGGCAGGAACTGAAGCAGAGACCACAGAGGCTTACTGGCCTCCTTCCCCTGGCTTGCTCAGCTACTTAATAGACAGCCCAGGCCCACCTGCCTAGGGATGGCACTGCCCCTGGTGGGCTGTCCTTCCCTATGTAAATTAGCAATTAAGAAAAACCCCATGATGGACCAATCAGATGGAGGCAGTTCCTCAGCTGAGGTTCCCTATTCCCAGGTAACTCTAGTTTGTGTCAAAAGTTCCAATATGCCAAACAGCAGTCAGGTTTTCTCTCTTCACCTAGATTTGCCATGGTTCCATTTCATTCTTGCCACCAGGACGCTTGCAAACGAGTCATGCTGTGACCCCGTTGTCTTCCATGATAAGAAGTCCAGGAGATAAAAAAAATGCCCCTCCTTATACCAGCCTCCCAAGTGCTGGGATTAAAGGCGTGCACCACTGCCGCCTAGCAAAATGAAGAGATTCTGAAGGACTAGAGTTCCTGTTTATTAACGTGGGTGTTCAGTGCAAATGTTTCTTGGGACACAGATGCTCACAACACTGACCCTACAAGCCTTTGGCTCTCTGATTAGCCTTGGGTAGTCTCGCCTCGATTTCAGTCTCCTTCCTCCTATGGAACAGGAGCTTCCCCTTAAAGATTTTACAGTATTGCACTAGGTGTACATTCCAGTGACCCCAGCACTCAGGAAGAGGCAGAATTGCAAGTTCAAGGCCGCTATGTATGAAAAACTTACACTGTCCTTTCAGTTTATGACGTTGACACACCTGTGCATAATCCCATTCAGCATGGTAAGGCCCTTGGTCATGTTGAGGAATCACCTCAAAAAGTAAGTACTGCTCCAATGTGTGGAACAGAGAAGACACCGAAGAAAAACAAAACAAAACAAAACAAAACAAAAGGCGTCTTTGTAAAGATGCCTTTTCCTTTAAAGCAAATGAATACATGAATAAGGCAGGCCTGCAGGAGCTGCCTGATGATGCCCTCTCCCTTTTGTCTGGGTTTCCAGGAAGCAGGAGGTGAGGCATGGTTCATTCTCTGCTGGAGCAGTGGAGAAGGAGGTGGCTGTTGTCCCTGTCTGTACCTGCTGGTCCTGAGCTTTCCTCATTATTCCATCCACCCCTGGGCTTAACTTCTTCCAGCCTCCCTCCACCCCGAGTTAGAATTCTTTTTTATTTTTTTAAGATTTATTTATTTTAGGGCTGGAGAGATGGCTCAGGGGTTAAGAGCATTGGCTTTTCTTCCAGAGGTACTGAGTTCAATTCTCAGCAACCACATGGTCACGAAGAAACCATCTGTAATAAGATCTGGTGCCCTCTTCTGGCCTGCAGGCATACATGCAGACAACATTATGTACATAATAAATAAATAAATCCTTACAAACAAAAAACAAAACAAAACAAAACAAAACAAAACAAAACAAAAAGCCAGGCAGGCCGGACAGAGGTGGCACACGCCTTTAATCCCAGCACCTGGGAGGCAGAGCCAGGCGGATTTCTGTGAGTTCGAGGCCAGCCTGGGCTACAGAGTGAGTTTCAGGACAGGCTCCAAAGCTACACAGAGAAATCCTGTCTCGAAAAACAAAAAAAAAACAAACAAAAAAAAATATTTTATGTGCATTGGTGTTTTGCTTTCATATGTGTCTGTGTGAAGGTGCCAGATTCCCTGGAACTGAAGTTACAGACAGTTGTGAGCTGCCATGTGGGTGCTGGGATTGAACCTGGGTCCTCTGGAAGAGCTGCCAGTGCTCTTAACCACTGAGCCATCTCTCCAGCCCTGGAGTTAGAATTTTTTTTTAACTTTATTTTTTCCCTGTTTTACAGGGAATACTGAGGGCAGTATTTCTTTCTTTCTTTTTTTTTTTTCAAGATTTATTTATTATGTATACAGTGTTCTGCCTGCACTCCAGAAGAGGATGCCAGATCTCATTACAGATGGTGTGAGCCACCATGTGGTTGCTGGGAACTGAACTCAGGACCTCTGGAAGAACAAGCAGTGCTCTTAACCGTTGAGCCATCTCTCCAGCCCCAGAGTTAGAATTCTTACTAAAATCACTGAAATGCCAGTGGTGGAAAACAGTAGAGGAGGCTAACTTTGGGTTTTGTGTCTTGCTGGGGCTCAAACCCTGGGTCTTATATATGCCCCTGGGTCTTGTATATACCAGGCAAGTGTTCTTACACTGAGCCATACTCCTAGCCTGAGAGAGTAATTTAGGTCACCAAGAATTGAGGAAACTGTGTGCTAACCCTTCCCCTTCAGTTGTGTGACATAGTTGAATCATCATGTTTGATAAAACTAGTGACAGTGGCCACCTTAGCCAATTCTATTGGCCCTTTGCGCATCTCCACATGCTGAAACACTGTTCTTGCTTTTGGTTAGTGTCATGTATATTTATTTGTAGTTAGATATTTAGAGTATTTAGATTTTTTTTTATTTTATTTTATTTTAAATTGAGATGGTCTTACTATGTGACCCAGGCTGACTGGAACTCAGGATCCTCCTCTCTCCACCTCCACTAAGCATGGGGATTATAGTTGTTCACAGCCATCTGTGCTGGCCGGTAATGTTATCCTCAGGTGGACTTTGAACCCATAGGATGTTAGATCTGGAACACATCCAGGTGTGCAGTTCAGCCTCCACACTTACCAAGGAGGTTAAATGGTTTGTCCAGGGCTCTACAGAGGCGTTGGAGAGAGACATTCCTGTAGCACCCCATAGAACACACTGGGACGCAGCTTACTTTTTTCCATTTGTCATTCACATTGTAGGTGTATTTTGTTTGCCAGAGTTTCTTCGTCTCTAACCTATAGGAAAAGGAAAATAGGACCAGAGAAGTAAATAGTTCCATAATTAAATCTACTTCTGAATTGTTTCCAAGCGCTGGTCTAGTTCAAACCAGTCATTCTTTGTTAGACTTTTCCCAACTACCCTTAACAGCTCTGCTGCCTGTAGAAGGCAGTCTCTGAGTAGATTCCTCTTCCTGCTCTTTGTTTATTTAGTCTTGAGACAGATTCTCACAATTTACCCTGCCTGGCTGTGAGCACACACATCTGTCTGCCTTTGTCCCCCCAGTGCTGTGTCAACATGCTGGGCTGTTCCTGCACTCTTGAGCTTGCAGTCTGGACCAGTGCCCAGCAAGTGATCTTGGGAAGTTAAGGTGGTACTGCACCCCTGATCTGTTTTGACTCTGCTGGATTGTCCCGGTTGGCTGTAAATTCCTGGGCTCCAATAATCCTACCTCTGGTTTCTGTGTGCTGCAGGTGGCACTACCTGATCTAGCCTGATCCCAGGCTTCGCTCTTAAGTCAGTTTCTGAGAAACCAAAAACTCTGTTTCTGGCAGCTCTGGATTCAAATCCCAGGGCCTGGGCAAACTGGACACTGTACCTACCACTGAGTCTGCAGGTTTGCCTCTCACATAGAAAAAGAGAGGAAGGCTGTGGATGGGAAGGTTTTGATCCTTTTAGGCATGTGGGATTTTACATGCTGGCTTCAGTTAGTAGCTACATTCTCTTCAGAAACTTGATAGATAATCTTATTGGAATGAAAACCATGGTCTTGGAAAAACATGGTGTGTTTCAATGAGGACTGGCTTCATTCTTGTCCTAAGGCTCAAGAGGCCTGTGCTTAAAATTGCTTAATTTTGTGCACTTTTTCTTTTAGAGATGAGAAAAAGACATCTTTGTTAAAAGGCATTCACCTTGAACGATGGGGACTGGCTTTTCACAAGCAGGAACAAGCCATTCAGGAGACTAATGTGTAAACCTCTTGTTCTCTGCCACAGTCAGATTTCTACATTTACTTCTAAAATGCAGATTAGGGGATTCCATGCTTTGCATCACTACCACCTTTACTGACTGAGCAGTGCCAGGGGGACAAGGGCTGGCTCTTCCTCATTCTCTAATTGAGGGCTGAGTCGCTGGCAGGAGGGTCTAGTCTGTTCACCCAGCCTTACATCCTGAACCTCTGGCTCCCCTAGGGTAGCTTACTCAATTGAATTAGCTGGTTGATTCATTTTAGCCTAGACAGTCTCACCTGCTACAGTTGTGCCTCTGAAATAGTAAATTGTGAACACGTGGCTTTGAACTCCTGTGTCTCTCTCCTTGCACATTTTGTATCTTTTGTTTTTTTGGTTTCAGTTCTGGTTTGGGTAAAAACATTAGAACAGTGATTCTCTCCCTGTGGGTCTCAACCCCTTGAGGGGGAGTGTCTGACAACGTTTTCACAGGGGTCATGTATCCGATATTCTGCATATCAGATGTTTACATTATGATTCATAACAGTAGCAGCGTTACAGTTATAAAGTAGCAACGAAAATAATTTTTTGTTTTGTTTTGTTTTTCGAGACAGGGTTTCTCTGTCCAGGATCTCACTCTGTAGACCAGGCTGGCCTTGAACTTACAGAGATACGCCTGCCTCTGCCTCCCAAGTGCTGGGATTAAAGACATGCACCACTACTGCCCAGCACAACGAAAATAAATTTATGGTTGGGGTCACCACAACATGAGGAACTGAATTAAAGGGTTGCAGCATTAGGAAGGTTGAACCACTGCCTTAGAGCTTCAGACTTGACCCATTTAGCTGGTGGACAGGGACCTCCCTGTGATCTCATTGGCATAATCAGTCCTCATTATGAAATCAGTCAGCCAAATCAGCCTGACTTTCTGTCAAATGAAGTCTGGCTTCATTTTTTTCATTAAAAACCAGGTGTTCCCCCTGACAACACCTGTCCTGAATATTATGCAAAGAAGAAAGGAATGCAAAGATGAGCAGTAGGTAGACAAGACTTGGAGACTGAGGTGGGCATTGTCAGCACGGGCGCAGGCTCTCCTTTCTGTTTTGTTAGGAAACTTCCATAGCCCTCTGCAGTTGTCCTTCTGTGTACTGTGCGAGGGCATTCTACTGTCGACAATTCCTCATGTGATTTGAAATAAGCCATTGGACTGTGCCACGAGGTCCATTCCCTTGTCTGTTTTCTAGGTTCTTGAAGTGTGGGTTACTCCTGCAGATGACCACCCTCCCCTTACCGAGCTGCTGCTGATGTGTACAGGCTGCAGGTGGAGCAAGCTGCCTGTGCCAGCCCTGCTTTGGAGTTGGGTTGGTCTCAAACTCAGGAAGCTGAGCGAAGTAGAATTAGAGTCGTGACAATTGACAGATACCCAAAAGAAACCAGTCGTCTCCTCGGTGCTCTGATTTAGATGCGACGGGTGCAAGAAATGGACTGTATTAACCACTGGACCACTGGGAAAGGAGATAGGCAACAAAGATCAAAGTGTTTTAACAAAATACTGGTGAAGCACACAGTAAGCCAGAGCTGGTCCTGGTCTGTGCAGGTGAAGGGAAAATGTGTGATAAAATACCTGCCAGCTTTGGGCTGGGTGTGGTTATTTGAAGCAGATTGAAGATTGGAGGGCTTGCTTTGATAGATGCTGGCTAATGGCTTTGCCTGTGTTGGGAGCCACACCCTCTTGAATGTTTTTCCTTAAACCTGGACTATGAGGTTTTCACTCTGGCTGGTAGATCAGGCATCATTTCTGTGAGTCTAATGGTGTATTGTGACTCCAAGGGGACCCTTGTAGCTCTGCAGTTGTCTTCTCTCTGGTACCCTGAATACTCAGACTGCTCTGATAGTAGCCTCATCCCTTTAATGTTGGGAGATTGCCCAGCTCCATTCAAGCTCTTCCTCTGCATGAGAGTCCGGAAACTCCAGGCAGGGAGCTGTGACAGTGCAGCAATTGCCTCACCTCTCCACATTTCTCAGGAAGCATTGTCCTTTGTGCCTGTTCAATGGCTTGAAACCATTTCTTCATATATTCTTAGTCTTTTCTTGTTATAGGCAGGAAGGTGTGAATCAGTTCTTGATCCTCCTTCCTGGCTGGAAGCCCTGGGGTAACTCAGCTCCATGATGTGGAGAAATCCATTCAATTAAAAGCCAGTACCTACTACATAAAGGAATTTTGTAGGTTGGAACCCCAAACATCACTATCTCCTTCATTTGTTCTGCCTTCTGTGCCTAAACAGGGTTCAGGTTTATGAAAGGATTAACTTGTTAGGCTAGGGATGTGCCTGGGTAGGTAGAGCACTTGCCTTGCATGGACACATGGACAAGGGCCTAAATTATTCAATCCCCAGTATCGTGTGTGTGTGTGTGTGTGTGTGTGTGTGTGTGTGTGTGTGTGTGATTTTGTGTTTATTTTGGGGTCTTGGCTCTAGACTGGCCCAAAGTAACAAAAACAGTTCTATTAACTGTTCCCATTTTGCACATAAGAATATTGAATCAAGCCGGGCGGTGGTGGCTCCCGCCTTTAATCCCAGCACTCGGGAGGCAGAGGCAGGCGGATCTCTGTGAGTTCGAGGCCAGCCTGGGCTACCAAGTGAGTTCCAGGAGAGGCGCAAAGCTACACAGAGAAACCCTGTCTCGACAAACCAAAAAAAAAAGAATATTGAATCAGAGATGGGCCTGGTTGCAAAGGCCTATAAATCCAACTTCTTGGGGGGTACAGCAGGAGGATCAGTAGTTCAAGGCCTGACTGGATATAGAATGGGTTCAAGGGCAGCCTGAACAACTTAGAGACCCCGTCTGAAAATGAAAAGTTTTCTTAAAGTGCTGCAATATAATTCAGTGATAGAGCTCTTGCCAGCAGAGGCTCTAGATTCAGTCCTGGTGTGTGTGGTGAGGACCGAAGAACAAAAGAAAGACTATTGAATCAGTAATAGAGATTATTGATCGCTTTTATTTTTATTTCTTTGGTTTTTTGAAACGGGTTTTTTCTGCAGCCCTGCCTGTCCTGGAACTTGCTCTTCTAGACCAGGCTGGCCTCGAACTCACAGAGATCTGCCTGCCTCCCAGCCACAGCTCTTTTAAGAGCATAGGCTGCAGGTGGTGGTGGCACACGTCTTTAATCCCAGCACTCTGAAGGCAGAGGCAGGCGGATTCTCTGAGTTTGAGGCCGACCTGGTCTGCATAGCTAGTTCCAGGACAGCCAGTGCTACACAAAGAAACCTGTGTGGAAAAAAAAGAGAGTCAGCTGTTGAGCCGGCAAGATGGCTCAGAAGCCATCAAGCCTATGACTTGAGTTTGGTTCCTCAGGATTCACATGGTGGAAGAAGAGAACCAACTTGTGCAAGTTGTCCTCTGACCTCCATGTATGCCCTGGCGCATGCCTGCCCACACAGATACATACACTTATACACAAAACAAAATGTGGAAAAATTTAGTCTGTGTGGTAGTGAATACCTTTAGTTCCAGTACTCAGAAGGCAGAGGCAGGTGGATCGCCGTGATTTGAGGCCAGCCTGTTCTACATTAGAGATCCAGGCTAGCCAGGGTGACATAGTAAGACTCTGTCTCAGAAAACAAAAAAAGGCTGGAGAGATGGCTGAGCAATTAAAAGCACTGGCTTCTCTCTCTCTCTCTTTTTTTTTTTTTTTTTTTTGAGATGGGGTTTCTCAGTGTAAGAGCTCTAGCTGTCCTGGAACTCGCTTTGTAGATCAGTCTGGCCTTGAACTCACAGAGATCCACCTGCTCTGCCTCCCAAGTGCTGGGATCAAAGGCATGTGCCACCACACCTGGCTTGCACTGGCTGCTTAGACTTGGATTCAATTGCCAGCACCCACATGGTGGATCTCAAACATCTGAAACTCTGGTTTTTAGGGATCTGACACTCTTTTCTAGCCTCTGTGGGTATCAGACATGTATGTGGCATACACACACAGTGCAGGCAGAGCACCCATACAGTTTAAAAGAGCTCAAGACCCTCTGTGCCGGCTAGCTTTTATGACATCTTGGCCACAGGCTAAAGACATTTGGGATGAGAGAATCAGCTGAGAAAATACCCCCACCAAATTGGCCTGTGGGCCTGTGGTACATTTTCTTGATTGATGTTGATGGGGCCTGCTCATTGTCACTTGTGGGCTGGTGGTCCTGGGTGCTATGAGAAAGCCGGCTGAGCAAACAATAAGGAGTAAGCCAGTAAGTAGAACTTCATGGCCTTTGGACCCGCTCCTGCCTCCAGGTTCCTGTCCTGATTTCCTTAGATGGACTGTGATTGGGACATATAAGCTGAAATAAAGCCTTTCCTCCCCAGGTTGCTTTGGTCATGGTGTTTTATCATAGCAATAGAAACCCTAACTGACATACTCTGTCTCAGAGTTGAAAAGGAATTGGGGATGTTTGTAGCTCATTGGTAGGGATTTGCCTAGTGTTTCTAAGGCCTTGGATTCAGTCCCCAGTATGTTTAAAAAAAAAAAAAAAAAAAGTCCTGCTGGGCGGTGGTGGTACATGCCTTTAGTCCCAACACTCGGGAGGCAGAACCAGGTGGATTCCAGGCCAGCCTAGGCTACAGAGTGAGTTCCAGGAAAAGTACAAAACTACATAGAGAAACCCTGTCTCGAAAAAGAAAAATCCTTAGCCCAGGGTGGGGTACTGGTACACACCTTTTATCCCAGCACTTAGGAGGATGAGGCAGGTGGATCTGAGTTCAAGGCCAGCCTGGACTACAGAATGAGTTCCAGGACAGCCAGAGCTACACAGAGAGACCCTGTCTTGAAAAAAAAAAAGTCCTTCACCTAGTTTGGAACACCAGCAGATCTGGCTGGTCTCATCCTTGGTTAGAGAAGCTTCTTTTTATAGTGGACAGCAGTCAGCAGAGAGATTTTCTCAGAGTGCTGAGAAAAAGAGACTGAGTGCCCATCCCTAAACAGGGTAACTATATTAACCACCACCACTACCTGTACTCAGGGGACATCTTAGAAGAGGAGGTAGAAAACGTAAGAGCTGGAGAATGGGGTGGAGTGTTGTGACATGGGACTTCTGCACATACCTGCCTGTGAGGATCAAACCCTTAGAGCAGCCAAGGTTGTCTGCCCAAGACCAAACAAGATCAAGCCAGCCAAAATCCTGGTATAGTCTCGAGGCCCCACCCCACACTGAGGCGCTGCTGGCAGTGGATGGTTGCTGGGAAGGGACAATCACTTTTTATAGGTTTCCCATGCTCCAGCTGGATGACCTGTGCATCTGTGGCAGCACTAACTGGAGTTAGTGGGTTATTTAAAAAAAAAAAAGAAAAGAAAAAGGATAAGGTTGGAGGGCATGAGGGAAGTTGGAGAAATGAGTAGATATTTCTTTGGATACATTTATGGAATTCTACAAAATAAAGGAAAATTTACAAGCAAAATTTAAAAATCATTTATATATAAAACAAAGATAGTATACGTATGTGAATGTTTATGGGTTTGTGTGTATGAGTGCTTCTCACATATACAGGTTTACAGAGTAAGCTGAAAGTGGAACTGCAGTGCAGAGGGCTGGAGGTGCAGAGGGCTGGAGCTTTTGAAAAGCTGGTCTCTAACTATAGAGTTCTTTTCTGGGGCTTGTAGCAGTGGGCGGAGCTGTAGGTTCCCCCATCCTCTCCTGAGAATGGAGGGCTTGCATCCTTTAATGTGATTTTTATGTATGCATATATGTGCATGTATATATTTGTGGGCACACATGTGGAGGTCAGAGGACAACTTGAGGGAGTAGATTCTCAGCTCCCACTATGGATCCGAGATCATACTCAGATCAGCAGGCCTTGGCAAATGCCCTCACCAGCTGAGCCATCTCCCCAGCCTTGGGCTTGTATCTTTAAAACAGAATGATTATGAACATTTCGAGTCACCTTTGGGAGGGATGATAGTTGGTCACGATTTGTCTGCTATTAAACTAAGAACAACTGAAGATTAATCATGGTCATTTGCTCAGCGAAGTGGACAGATGTTAAGTCCAGGGCCTGGTTCGAGGGATGGGGGTGGGGTAGGTAGGATTCACGTTCTGATGTGATCTCAGGAAACAACTACCATGTAGGCTTGCTTTCTGCTAGGCTTGGGTTGGAGAAAATTGAATAATGGGAGAAGAGAGTGATGCTAGGTGACTTAGGAGGTGTTGCCAAGGACCCTGGATCACGCTGAATGTGGTGAGTGGCATTCGGGAAGCTTCCCTGGGGAGAGTGGGAAGTTATCTCCGAAGACGAGCCTGTTCAGACTCTGCAAAATGAACCTGGTCTGTACCTCCCTGCGGACTAGCTGGGCTGCAGGCAGGAAGTACTCCGCCTGTGATTGGAGGGTTAGTGGTCGGGATAATGAACCCGGTAGTGTCGGCAGAGGTGATTGGCCAGGCCCTGCTGCAGTGAGAATGCAGACTAGATGCTCTGTCCTGGGTTTGCAGAATGAGCGAGGACGGCTGAATGACTGGGAGCCCCGAGTTGTTTCCATCTCTAAGAGAGGTCTGTCTGGATATCATTTTTTTTTTGCATTAAAAAAGAAAAAAAAAGAGCCAAGCCTTTGATCGTCCACCATCTGACAGAAGTGAGTTTTGATTGAAGTAGCCCAGCTGCTCTCCATATTGCTAGCAGCCGGAGAGGCTCCCTAAGTGAGCTACTTCTCAGGCTAGGCACGAGCGAATTTGAAAAAGCAGGAAACAGCCCCTGCAGTAGAGCTTCAGCCTGGGAACTCCCCAGGCTAGTATTCCAGACATCTGTGTAGCTAGAGACCTTTGGTATTGTGGTCACATCCCTAAGAAGTGAACAGTCTTCAGCAGTGGCATTTGGAGGAAGCCGGGATGCTACAGATGCTGTGGCATTTTCTGTCTAGCTTTTTCCCTAGAGCTGGGTGCCAAGACTCCACAGAGGGCATCGATCATGGAGTCAAAGGCACCCAGGCCCCTGCTCGGGGAGACCAGATGTCCACCTTTTTGGGGAAACAAAACGGAAGGGCTGAGGCCACGGAAAAGAGACCCACCATCTTGCTGGTGGTCGGACCTGCAGAACAGTTTCCTAAGGTAACACAGCACCTTCAAGAGGACTTTCTAGTTTAGGGGCTGGGCTGGGATTATTTTCCCCGAAAGGGAAAAAATGAGCGTGGGAGGGAGAAGTTAAAAAAAAAAGTTTGGTGTTGGAGAAATGTTGGGTGATGAAGAAGGCCACCAGATTTGGTCTAAACTGTCAGTTCCACTGTAAACTTCCTTATCCATTGTGACTGCCCCTGCCTGGTTGCTGAGGAAAGGTTTGCTTCAGTAGATTAACCCCAGGTTTATCTGTGTCACCGAACAAGCCATTTGAAAGTAAGGGATGAACTAAAGTCTACTGCCTTCATTTATCTAGAGTGTGAGAGGACAGTTGAAAGAGAAGGGTCCTTGAAAGGGGACAGGGTTTTGGTTTTTGTTTTCCCAAGACAAGGTCTCATCATATAGCTCTGGCTGCCTGGAACTCATTATGTAGACCCGCCTGTCTCTGCCTCCTAAGTGCTGGGACTAAAGGTGTGCGCCACTATGCCAGGCTAGAGGGGGCAGATCTTGTCAGCTTTATGAAGGTCACTTTTCCCTTGCTTGGCGGGTCATGATTTGTTTACCTGAGGTCCTAGAGGAAGTTCAGGGGTGGGACTGGGTCCTAGGAGATCCTGGAGTCAGGAAGAGTAGAGGCTGGTGACTTGAGCTGACCACAGCCCCCAGGGTCAGCCAAGTGTCAGGGCCTTTCTTCTTTGCATCCAGTGCTCACAGGAGCCAAGGTAAGTGACAGCACTCCCCAGTTGGAGGTTGGAGAATTAAAGTGCAGAAGAGTTCAGTAATTTGCCAAATCACTGACAGAGAGGAATTGCTGAGACTTAACCCCAATCTTTCTGGAACCTTGTTTACATCCCTTCAGAAAGCTGTGTTACGGGGCTGGTCGAGCTCTCACTTAGAACAGACCGGGACTGTCTGCAGCGGGTGCAGCCTTATTCAACCACTGAGTTTCATTCCTGAATCATCTTCTCAGTTAGAGGGCAAGGAGAATCTACCCAGTGTTTGGCATATAATAGATGTGCCCAAAATGTCACATTGACTCTCCCTGGAAATGCTTGTCTAGCTTGCACCAGTAGATAGGGACTTTACTGTGACATGTTTTACTGTAGTTGAGCAGTGACATCAAAGAGAGTCTACAGACTGTGAGGAGCTCCCCATAGTCAGGATCTCACAGAGACTGTCCTGCCCGAGGCATTTGAGCTTACTGTACGGCAAGAGAGTGCCGCTCTCTACCTCAGACCAGGAGTGGTGGTATGCTCATTTTGTGAGAAACTCATGCTGATCCCTGTTCATCTTCTGTCCTGAATTAGCTGGCTGCCTTTTAAAAAGATGACTTTTTTAAAACTTTAATAATAACTGCTCTACTTCCTAGTTTCCTACGGGTACCCCTTGCCAAATTTGCCTCTAGGGGCTTGCTTGCCTTGGGACTTTCTAGCCTGGCCTGCAGAGACCCACACCATTTACTGGCTCTGTTTTGGGGAGGGGATATGGGTTGGTGGGCTTCATGGGGAGGGCAAGAGGGAGCACCTCTGAGCAGCGTAGACTCTGAAAGTCGGTAATGAAGAATGGAAACAGTGAGCATTTACACTGCACAAAGTACATGAGATGGATCAGCCTCTGCCTTTCTCAGCAAGCTTGGGGGACAGTCTGGAGAACCTTCAGTTCTCAGGCTTCTCATTGTCCACTGCACTACTGTTCCATTCTCACCCCACCCCCACCCCACGTAAATATGTGTCTGTGAGTCGGATTCCTGCAGGCTCTTATTATAGGAACTGCTCCAGTTTCCCTTTATCTTTGTCTCACAGTTAATCCGAAAGTTGGGAAAGAAAACCATTTGTCTGGAGTGGGAGGGGCCCTTGCACAGTGGAGCTTAGATCCTGAGGGGCGGTCAGGATTGTTCTCATTGTGTGTGTAATTACCAAGTGTAGGCAGGTTTCATTGGAAACCTGCTACACTGGGCTGTCATGGCAACCTGATCATAAAATGACAGAGCAGCCAATGAGATTTGAGAGCCTTGAGGGTGGGGCTTGCCAGGCTCCTTCACTTAATACTTCTGGCTTGGTCTGAGTCATTGCAGAGGAGCTGGGAGTTACTTTCAGACTCAGTGCTACCTCCCACTGTACCTGCCCTCTTAGTGTGTTTCAATCCTTACCGGAAGTTCCTGTTGGGGGATTGGGCACGTGATAGAGGGGCAGGATGAGGAAAGCTGATGGTGGTCCTGGTAGATCAAAATGGAAAGATGCTCATGAAAGGACCTGCTCCTTTACCTAGTACATGAAATCTGATGCCACTGAGCAGAGTTCTAGTGCTGCTGCCATTGTTTTTGTACGCAGGATGGGAAATAGATCTGGGTCACCGAACTAGATAGAGTCAGGAAAGAGAGCAGAGAAGTGCATGGTTTGCTGTGATCGGGTCCCGAGGGCCATGAACTGCCTTGGGATGCCAGGAGTGGGACCTGAGTCTGCCACTGCTATGCCTCATGTGTGGCTCGTGTTGCAGTGTGATGTGTTGATCACAGGGGTCTAAGCATTGGGCTTTCAGATGTTTCCTAGAAACTGGACTTGAAATCTCCCTCCTGTGGAATCGGCTTTGGGCGCTGTTGTAAGTGGCTGTTGTAACAGAAACCCGGCCTTGGTTGTGAGCCTGAGTCTTGTCACCCATAGGCTTGGGGACTTGGGCAAGCCAGGCAGAGAGGACTGAGATGGCTGCAGAAGCCTCTAGTGGCCTACAGTCTGAAGTCCCAGGACACAGCAGTTGCCTCAGACATCAGGTACCTAGAGATGGACTCTTTCTGGAAGAGTCTGTGTCTGTGTTGAAGACGGAGTTCTGAGCCGGGCAGTGGTGGCGCACGCCTTTGATCCCAGCACTTGGGAGGCAGAGCCAGGCGGATCTCTGTGAGGCCAGCCTGGACTTCAGAGTGAGTTCCAGGAAAGGCGCAAAGCTGCACAGAAACCCTGTCTCGAAAAAACCAAAAATAAAATAAAATAAAATGGAGTTCTGGATTAGAAGATGGGTGTTTAGCTAAGCACCTTTGCTTTGCTTTGCTTTCTTCCAGGGAATAACAAAGTCTGCTTGTGTAGCCCAGGCTGGTCTCCGACTCAGTCTCCTGGGGATATAGATTTAGATAAACGCCACCATGCCTGGCCTCTACTGAACACAATCTGTGTTCAAAAGAAAAATGTTCCAAATTTTCTTAAACTAATGGTGATGGTTCATGTCTGTAATTCTACACTTGGAAGGCCAAGGTAGAAAGTTCTGAGTTCAAGGCTAGCCTGGGTTACATAAAGAAACTGTCTCAAAACCAAAAACAACTTCGGTTGGACCTGTGGGTGTGTCTCAATTGTAGAGCACTTGCCTAGCATCAGGGCCCTCCCTGGGTTCAGTCCCCATCACCACAGAAAATGAAATGAAACTAATGTTGGAATAGAATTGATGTAACACTGTAGAATAGTATGTTAACAGTCACTTGCAGAACATTTCAGAGAACATTCCTTGCCTCTCCAAAACTATTGGTCTGTGTAGGATAATGACCTTTGTTATAGTTAAGGAAATTCCTTTTTAATTTACACACACACACACACACACACACACACACACACACACACACACACAGGCGTTTTGACTGTATGCATGTCCATGCACCATGTGCATGCCTGGTGCCCTTGGAGGCTACAAGAGAGTGTTAGATCCCCAGAACTACAGTTACAGATGGCTGTGTGAGCCACCATGTGAGTGCTGGAAATTGATCCTGGGTCCTCTCGAAAAACAGCAAGTGCTCTAACTGCTGAGCCATCTCTCTAGCCCCCCTCCCTGTTTTTTGTTTTTGTTTGTTTGTTTGTTTTGAGACACGGTTTCTCTGTCTCCCAAGTGCTGGGATTAAAGTCGTGTCGTGTGTCACCACCGCCTGGCTTTTTTCTTTTTTTTTGCATTTGTGCATGTGTGTGAGTGAAGGTTGGAGTGGCAGGCAGCTTTACCTGCTGAGCCATTTCATCAGCCTTCACCCAAAAACTACTGGCAAAGCCCTTTTGTGAGTCAAGCAAGAGGTGAAGACTAGGGTATGCAAAGTCTGAAGCTATAGCCTTCTGTTTTAGGACCCCAGCAGTGGACTTAAGATGTCTGTTAAGGGCTGGAGAGATGGCTCAGTGGTTAAGAGCACCGACTGCTCTTCCAGAGGTCCTGAGTTCAATTCCCAGCAACCACATGGTGGCTCACAACCACTTGTAATGAGATATGGTGCCCTCTTCTGGCCTGCAGGGACACATGCAGGCAGAACACTGTATACATAATAAATAAATAAATAAACAAACAAATAAATAAATCTAAAAAAAAAGATGTCTGTTAAAATAGCTCAAAAGCAGAATGTTTTGGATTGGGCAATTTCAGAGATGGCTGAATCTGAGCAGAACTCCTCCTAGAGAACACCTCCTCATCAGATTGAGTGTACACCAAGGCCTGGGTTTACAAACTCAAGTCTTGGGTTACCCAAATGCCTTCTCCTTTGTTAGATTCTGTTTCAGTGTTATACACGATTATACAGCAGTGTCTTATTCTAGAATCTTCTTAGCAGTTTTATTCTGTGTAGACCAGGCTGCCTTTGAACTCAGAGACCTACCTGCCTATCTCCTGAGTGCTGGGATTAAAGGTGTGTATCTTCACAGATTCTTAAAACACTTAGGAGTTGAAATCCTTTCGCTTTTGCTGATCCCCAAATGGTAACTATCCATTTCAGTCCATCCCAGGAGTGACAAGGCTTAGTCTCTATTAGGAGGGGATGAAGGAATAGGGATACACCATAGAAGGAATGGGGGCAGGACTGATCCTGTCCTGTCACAGTGACGTGATCTCGCCCTCAGAGACTCCCATCTGGAGGGAAGGAAGGAATGGAAAGAGTGCAGGCTGGCATGTAAAGAATGATGTGTCTGGGGGCTGGAGAGACAGCTCAGCAGCTAAGAGCATGTGCTGCTTTTGCAGAGGACTTGAGCGCCTATCACCAACACCAGGCTTCGTGCTACCACCTGTAAATCTAGCTCCAGGGAATCCAGTGCCTCTGGCCTCTGAGGACACCTGTATGTCCATGGCTTGTGCATGGCAACACACACACACACATACATACACACACTCACACACACATACGCAGTTAAAAATAATACAATTTAAAAATAAAATAAAAAATCAGATCCTTCCAGGACCAGAGGTCTTCTGTCTTCTGAAAGTTTGTATGTAGAGCTGGGCTGCCAGTGGACACGGTGATAATGGGAATGCCCACAACCACATGACGAGTATTTGCAGTGAAAAAGCGTAGGTGAGGGGTCCAGTTTAGTTCCATTCTCCCCCTCTTCTTGCTGGTGAGTAAGCCTTTGCTAGTCATTTTATTAGTTTTTGAGGTTAGTTTTGAATCTTACACTGTAGCCCATGTTGACTTTGAACTCTCAACAGTCCTCCTGCTTCATTCAGCCTTCTGAGTGCTAGGATTACAAGCCTGAGTCACCATGCCCAGCAACTAGTCAGATTTGTATTACCGTGAAGACAGTTTAGGGAGGAAGGACTTGTTTTAGCTCCTGTGTTTAAGCACATCATGATGGCCAGGAGGCAGAGAGAGGAGAGAGCAAGTCTACAGTAGCCAGCTTTCTGCTTTCACCCTCTATTCCAGCTGCAGCCCCATCTTGCTCTCGGGTAGGACCTCTCTGCTTAGCTAGTCTTCTCTGGAATTACACAGACGCACCCAGAGGTGTGCTTTACTAATCTCTCAAGCACTTCCCAGTCAGTCTAGATAAACCCTGAGCCTTCAGTGTGACCCACAAGCATTCTACCCCTGGGCCTTCATCCCACCCCATTTTTGAGATAATATGTAGCTTAGAGCCTCAAACTGGAGATCCTCCTTCAGCCCCCAAAATGCCGGGACTGTAGTCCGAGCTCATTTAATCGTAGTTAATTTTAAAAGGCTTCAGGATGGCACAGCAGATTCTTACAGCTATGATCAAACCAAGATTTCAAGTGCTCTGAGTGGGCATGGGCTTTGAGGACTATGAGTCTCGCCCTTGCCTAACCCCAGTGATTGATGGAAGCAGTTCCCAGGTACTGCTTTCTTGTGGATTGTGGGTTCTGTGTTCCAGGACAGCTGGGGATGTGGCTCTCAGATTCCTCTTTCACTGTAGCCTGGGTCAGTTTACAATGGGCTCTGATTCAGTCTTTAGTTCGACTGAATTTTCAGTTGGGAATTATTTACTGAGAGGAGAAAGCTGCATAGTGTGACGCATTTGGGGACCTTGTATGAAAACAGAATGTTGGCTGTTTGTTTATTTTCGGGGGTTGAGAGCCAGGGCTGAAGGTTTGTTTGGACATGGGACTGCATCCCTAGGCAGTGCCTGTGCCTGGGCTCCAAGAGTTAACTGCTGCAAGCAGTGACGTTTGTCCTGATCTTTGCTCCTCTGCTCTTGAGCAACCTGATACTGTCGCTGCTGGGGCCTGTGCTCATTGGCTGCTGGCTGCACTTAGAGTGGGCGGGTTTTTTCTATTAAGTAAAAGGGCAGGACTTAAGCAGCCAGTGGCAGCTGAGGCAAGATATATCTTGTGCCACTTTCCTGGGAACCCCGGCCGGCATTTCCCACTCTTGACTTCTGCCGGCACTTGCTCACAGCGGTGGCTGAGCACCCGGTTTCACCAGCATGCTCTGCCTGTGCTTGTATGTGCCCATCATTGGGGAGGCCCAGGCGGAGTTCCAGTACTTTGAATCCAAGGGACTTCCCGCAGAGCTGAAGTCCATCTTCAAACTCAGTGTCTTTATCCCCTCGCAAGAGTTCTCCACCTACCGCCAATGGAAGCAGGTCTGTATGCTGAGCCAGTGTGGCGAGGGGCAGCAGGCAGGGACTAGCTTTGAGTGAACAGATGAATGGTACCTAGGCATGACTTCCCTGCCAAGAGGAAAGAATGTCTGAAATGTAGGTGTTTCCCCAGCCCTCTGGGGCTGTAGCCAGCATGTTATGTCATTGTCATGGGAATGACTGGTCTTCATGTAATTTCCAAGAAAGGCTGGACCAAGAGAGAAGGTGCTTGTAGGAGATGGAATCTTTGGCTGAGGTGGAGTCTCCTAAAATGTACAGGGTGTCAGCGAGGTCCAGGGCTGTCTCACTGCTTGGGCAGTTTCTATTGACTCTGGGGCTGAGGCTAGAAACACACTGGAGGAGGAGAGGCTACGATATGGAGGGCAGCATTCCTTCCTGGACTTTTAAATGCTTAAGTGCCCCAGGAAACAGGATGGCAGCCATGATCCTGGCCCTTGCGTGATGGGAAACTGAACCATGGCTTGGGGATTTTCTTTGCGTCACTAAATTCCATTCTGCCCCCCAGTGCTGATGTGTTGATTTGTGGATCGCAGAATGGAGACCCAAAGCAGGTGTGAGTGGTTGTAAAGGGGGGGGGAGCAAGTCTGCCTGTCCGCCCGTCCTCCCTTCCTTTATTTTATTTTAAGACAAGGTCTCTATGCGGCCCTGAGTGACCTAATATTCATAGAGATCTGTCTCTGGCTCCCTAGAGCTGGAATTAAAACCTTCTGCCACCACACTTAGCAGTTCTTTCTTCAGACAGGGTCTTGGTGTATAGTTCAGAATGGCCTCAAACTCTCAGCAGTCCTCCTGCCTCAGTCCCTCTAGTGCTAGGATTATCGGTATACACCACTGTGCCCACAGATACAGAGCGAGCTCTTTGAGAATGTTTTAAAATAGGGTATAGTTAGTGTAGTCGTGGGTGGTCTGTGTCACAAGACATCACCCCAGGACAGATTACTTTGGTGGCAGGCTATCTAGGGACCAGAGAGAGTGTTCTGTATGCCTCCTCCCTAAGTGACATATACCTTTTTCCTTCCTATTTGAAATCTGGGGTGGTGGCCCTTGAGTAAGAGCACAGATGTTGGCAAGAATTTACATAATCCCAGCTAGCAGATAAGACAAGTGCTCCATCAGTTCCACACGCCAATTTACCCCTCACATTGTTGGGTCCTAGGGATCTATGTCTGCCCTCCCCACTCCCCGAAATCAATGGCTAGAGTGCTAAGTAAGAGGGAAACCATGATGGCTACCTTTGGGAGTGTGAGCCAGCCAGTGGTCCATCAGTTTTTAAACCCTAGCTGGCTCAAAACACTTTGACTTAGCATGATGATTTTTGACGAGTGAATGGATTTGTCCATAAGAGTACCAAGGAATATTTTCCTTGGGAGATTCTCTTGTTTTTGATTCAAAGTGCCTTCTCCAAATAATTAAATAACGTAATTAAAAAGCCTCCTCCCCCCCCTCCCTCACCCCAGTGACAGAGTCTCATTCTATAGCTCTGGCTGGCCTAGAACTGCCTATGTAGACCATCCTGGCTTTGAATTCACAGAGGTCCACCTGCCTCTGTCTCTGGAATGCTGGGATTAAAGGCACATACCACCACTCTTGGCTAAATGTAATTAAAAAACAAAACAAAAAACAAAGTGCCACTGAGGTGGAATGCACATGACAACCCTGGCCATGGCCTCCTGTGAATGCCATCTCTAACTGCTGTTTCTTTCTTTGTAACATGTGGGAAAGGATAGGCTGTACCTCTTAGAGCAAGCTGCTGGAGAGGCCTCAGTAAAGCTTTTCACATACCCCATGCCCTGTCTTGGGGGGAAGTGCCCAGCTGCTTTGCATCCAGCTGCTGTTACAGCTGCCAAGCAAAGCTACCTAAGACAGGTGCTACCAAGGATCAGGGTCACTTAAAGCCTTAGTTCACTGAACTAGTAAAGCTGCCCTGGCCTTCAGCGCCTGGTTGGGAATCTGGAGTTGGATATATCTGATGTCTCTGAAACCAAAGACTGGACTTGCAGTGCCATCGTGAGCCCAAGAATAGTTGCCCTTGGCTCCTCCTGTCTCTGCAGCCTCCAGAGTATTCCCTGGCAACGTTTCTGCCAAGTAGGCATTGTTTGCACCTTTACCCTGGTCACCAAATTGTTACTGGACTAGTGCCACCACAGGGGATAGGGCAAGTAGCAGAGCTCCTAAGGGGATCTGTCCCAGGGACAGTCCTGCAGGGGAGCCAAGCCGCTGATCGTGGCTGTATAACAAGCTGGACTTGGGGATGCTTGGAAAGAACAAGCACCAGGCTGCCCTGCTGGTCTCTCTGAGGGCTTCCTCAAGGGAGCACTTCTCTACACCCAAGCAGGGTGGACCCTTGCTTGGTTTCTGAATAGGAACCTAAGCAGTGACTCTGCTGTGGGTAAAATTGACGTGATGGGTTCCCATGGGCTGGTATATCCTTAGCAATAGGACATCTTGGGTCCCTGTGGAGAGCAGTTATTTCCCCATTGTGACAAGAGGCTAGTGAGCCAAAACTCAAGTTTTTACATTGGTTTTCTAGAAAATTGTGCAAGCTGGTGACAAGGACCTTGATGGGCAACTGGACTTTGAAGAGTTCGTACATTACCTCCAAGATCACGAGAAAAAGCTGAGGCTGGTGTTCAAGAGTCTAGACAAAAAGAATGATGGTGAGTTTGGCTTGTAGCTCCCCTGCTGGGCAGACCTCTGACTTACAAAGTGCCAGACCCTGCTCATGGCCCTTGTTGTTACAGGGCGAATCGATGCTCAAGAGATCATGCAGTCCCTGCGGGACCTGGGTGTCAAGATCTCTGAACAGCAGGCAGAGAAGATTCTTAAGAGGTGAGTGTGGGTGAGCTCCGTTCTCTAGGATGTTTTAATGACTTTTGGTCTAATCCACGTGCTGTTCATGTTAACCTGCTGCCCTGAGACTGGTCCTGTGAGTTGGAAGGATGAATAAGCCCCTTCCCAAAGCAAGCTTCTCCTGAGGTTTGCAGCCCTACTCTAAGACTCACAAATCTGGAATTAGCCCATTTGCCAGTGACCCTTAAAATGACAAGCTGAGTTGTAGGCATTTCATGTTGGTGAGAAGTGTCCCTGGAACACTTTCTCTGCCTGTCCTTGAGTTGGATTGCTGCTAGTGGCTTGTTCTTCACTCTGTAGCCACATATGCTGGCCAGAAAGATGGCTCACTCGTGGGCCGAGGGCTTCCGGAAAGCTCTTCCACCAGGACAGTTTGTACCTGGCTGTACTCAGAGCCGGCTGACCGCAGGGACAGCAGCCCCTGGAGCCCACTTCTGCCCCTCACTAAAGGTTTCGTCCTCATGCTGTGCTGCCCCAGTGTCCTTGGGAGTGTGCTTGCTTTACTAACCTGCTCAGAGCATTTATTTGTCTTGTTTCTCCTCTCTCCTTTGCATCCTCCTTTGTCTGTCTGTCAGAATACGAACGGGCCACTTCTGGGGCCCTGTCACCTAGTAAGTATCTGTGTCACCCTGTGACTGCCTCCCTCCCTGATCAGAATGGGGTTCTTGTGGGCCAGCATGTCTCCATTTTGTAGAAAATGGGGTACTGAGCCACCTTAGCCTTTCTCATGGGCACATGGTGCCTGTGGTTTCCTCAGTGGCCACGGCACCTACCTTCATCCCGTGGTGGGGCACACGTTTGGCAGACGGGGTGTGACACACGGGAGTAACCATGCTTCTGCCTTACAGCATGGATAAGAATGGCACGATGACCATCGACTGGAATGAGTGGAGGGACTACCATCTCCTGCACCCCGTGGAGAATATCCCGGAGATCATCCTGTACTGGAAGCACTCAACGGTGAGGCCACACACCCCACCGTCCACTCAGGCAGCCATCTTTGACTGGTATCAGTGATTCCTTCCTCAGCCAGGCCTGAGCCAGGAGATGTTGTCCCCCTTTGCCAAAATATGGCTATATGTTCCTCTTCTTTCCACACTGACCAGCCTGAACAGCATGACTATTCCCTTGGCCCTTCACTGGGAACGCCTTCCTGTTCCCAGTGCCGCTGCTTCCCCCAGAAGCATACAGTCTGTCCTCCTTAGGATGGGCGAAGAGACCTTGCTATAGATACCTCCGCCTTCCCTGGGTTTCTTTTTTAGTATCATTTCTCTCTATGGCAAAAATAGCATGTCCTAGCTGAGACAGAGAAGCCTCATGAGGTAAAGGGCAGCCTGGGCTACAGAGTTAGACTCTGGCTTTTTGGTTTTTGTTTTTAATAAGCATGCCCTTTAGGGGCCTACATACTGTTTTTTTTTTTTTTCCACTCAGTTAGCAAGGTTCCCCATTCAGGAATGCAGATGTGGTTCCACAGTTAGAAATATCATTCTGGGGCTGGAGAGATGGCTCAGCGGTTAAGAGCACTGGCTGTTCTTCCAGAGGTCCTGAGTTCAATTCCCAGCAACCACATGGTGGCTCACAACCATCTGTAATGAGATCTGGTGCCCTCTTCTGGCCTGCAGTCGTACACGCAGGCAGAACATTGTATACATAATTGATAAATAAATCTTTTAAAAAAAAAAAAAAAAAAAAAAAAAGAAATATCATTCTGACTTAACCCCTACTCCTGTTTGTCCACCCTGCTCCCACAGTACCAGGTCAGGGCTTCTTGGGTGAAAGTAAGTGGCTGACTCTACAGCTTAGAACAGCTGGCCTGCCTCTGGCCTGCAGCCCAGAGGTCAGCAGAGCTGACCAGGACCAGTTCCAGAGAGACGGCATTACGCAGGCAGCACAGCAGTTTGCTTGCTGAGGCCTTGCATAACATTCTGTCCTGCCCGCAATCTGGTTCCGTCCGCATCAGGTTACAAGGTTTATACCCATCCTTGATCCTTGTGGCCCACCCCTGCAGTCCTTGCCGCAAGCTGCAGGAGCCGCCTTAGGAGGGCAGCCCAGCAGTTTTGTAACGCTCTCCCCTCCAATCATTACCTGCTCCTCTCTAGACAAGGTCAAGAGCTGCAGCCACTGTCAGCAAAGGGCAAGAGTTCCAGTGAGTTTTCAGTGCCTCTTATCCTCACCATTTGTGTGGCCACTTGAGGGATGGAAGGCAGTGACCATCGCTGGGCTAGCAGCTTGGCCACAGATGTCCTGAGTAAAGCTGGTTGTGTCTCTGCTTGTCTTTCCCACAGATCTTCGATGTTGGTGAGAATCTGACAGTCCCAGATGAGTTCACAGTGGAAGAGAGGCAGACAGGGATGTGGTGGAGGCACCTGGTGGCCGGAGGTGGGGCAGGGGCAGTTTCCAGAACCTGCACTGCCCCGCTAGACAGACTGAAGGTGCTTATGCAGGTGAGCAGGAAAGTGGGCAGATTCCTACCCATGGTTCATTGGTGGCTCAGCTTCCCCTCCCTCCCTCAGCTGGGACCCTGCTTTAAAAACTCAAATTTCCCACCCCAGCTAATGGCGTTAATGCTTTGCAGGCACCAGTAGATCCAGGCCTAGGTGACCTTTGCATTTAGCTGGTCTAATTTTATATGAGAAACCTAAGCTGTGCATCACCTTACATGGGCTTGTTACTTGGAGTGTGCCAGGACCTAAATTCCTTAAGCACATCTCAGGATGGATAGGGTACCTCATGGATGGTAGGGTGAACAGAACCTTTCATGACCCAGAGGCCATCAGGTAGCAGTACCTCTACCTTCCCTGGGCATGCAGCTCCACGTCAACAGGGCAGAGATAAGCTTGTCTGATGTCAGGGGAAGCATTGTGAAATGACCCACATGTGGACACTCATGGACTTTGGTGTCTGTCTGCAGTGACCAGTTACCTCATTTTGCTTCTCTCTGGCACTTCTTGTGCCAGGAGGCCTGCCCAGAAACAGCACATCCCCTAGAAGACCCCTGGGCAGACTAAAGGTGCTCATGCAGATGAGCGGGAAGTCGATTTTTACCCATGGTTTGTTGGTGACGCAGCTTCCCCTGGCTTCCTCAGCCGGGGCCCTGCTTTAAAAGCCCAAACTTCCCATGCAGCTAATGGAGTTGGAGTTAATACTTTGCAGGCACCACCCCATTCCCCTTGGCATAAGTTAAGTGGGATCTCCCCCTGTCTTCCAGAAAGAGACAGAAGCAAAGGACTTAGAAGAGCTTTAGGCTTAATCTCGCTTGGGCTGGCCCCTCCTCCCAGCACCGTGGCCTTGAGCAGCCATTCCTCCTCCCAGAGCCTCTGAGAGAACAGAAACTTGAACAGTTCCCTCTTACTCTTGGTTTTTTTGTTTGTCAAAAATAATAATACTAAAACAAAAACATCCAGCCATGCCTGCTGAATCCTCAGGATGCTAAGTTATTCTTCAAATTGCTCAGAGGGAAGAGCCTTCCTGTGTTCTGAAAACGCCAGGCTTCTCCCAAGGTGGACAGTGGCAGCCCTCAATCCTGCTGAGTGCCTCTCATCTCCTCTCCCCCTCAGGTCCATGCCTCCCGCAGCAACAATATGTGCATCATAGGCGGATTCACACAGATGATTCGAGAAGGGGGCACCAAGTCTCTCTGGCGGGGCAATGGCATCAACGTCCTCAAAATTGCCCCTGAGTCAGCCATCAAATTCATGGCATATGAGCAGGTGAGGACCTGGGACAGGGTTGCCAGGTAGTAGCTGCTCATGTGGTATCTGCTGGACTGAGGTCCCTGAAGCTAGAGCCAATACTTGTACCCAAAGGACAGCAAGATAGGTAGGAGGCTTGGGGATGACACCAGCTCTTCTACCACTCCCTTCCATCTGGGGCCAGCAAAAAGTAGCTTCAGGGTCACAGGTTTCATCCATAGCTGACTGGCCATGAGAGGAAGGGCAGGGCCAGGAGAGGTGCTGTGGGCCCTCGGTGCATCCCTTTGTGTTTTCCTGTTTCAGATGAAGCGCCTTGTCGGGAGTGATCAGGAGACACTGAGGATCCATGAAAGGCTTGTGGCAGGCTCCTTGGCTGGGGCCATTGCCCAGAGTAGTATCTACCCAATGGAGGTAAGGGTCACCTGGGTCCTGGAGTGGGCAGTACACATGGGACACAGAGAGGAATGGGCTATGCTCATGCTTTTTGTCACTCTCATTGTAGGTTCTGAAGACCCGGATGGCCCTGCGGAAGACAGGCCAGTACTCGGGCATGCTGGACTGTGCCAGGAGGATCTTGGCTAAAGAGGGTGTAGCTGCCTTCTACAAGGGCTACATCCCCAACATGCTGGGGATCATTCCCTATGCTGGCATCGACCTAGCTGTCTATGAGGTGAGGCCCTATTAGGCATAGGCCCTGGGACCAGAGAGGGAAATTCAGCACCTGCCCGGTCCGGTACCCACAGCCTCCTGATGGAGATGCTTAGATGAAAGATAGCAGTCAGCTGTTCACTGCAATGGTCTCCCATCACCCACACCTCTGGCACAGCGAGTATGAACTCTGACCCAGGTTCTGTACCCTCTAAGGGTCCAGAGGTTCAGCAGGCAGATCCCAGAACTCAGTGACTATTGGGGGCTCAGAGATCTCTTCAGACTCCATACCACAGAGGCCAGGTGCTCTGTATGGGAACATAGTGCTCCCTCTACCCGCGTCCTGATCCCTGTCCTAGCCAAGAACCCCAAGTGACAGCGGATGCAAAAGGCTCTGGCCAAGTGGATCAGTTCACATTGGCTTCTCAAATCCCACGTGCTAGGAAAGAGCTTTCCTGTGGATCCAGTAACTGCCCTACCCGCAGCATGTCCCCCACACTGGCTCTTTAAGGCTCACGTCTGTTTGCCTCTAGACGCTGAAGAACACCTGGCTGCAGCGCTATGCAGTGAACAGTGCAGACCCTGGTGTGTTCGTTCTCCTGGCCTGCGGCACTATTTCCAGTACCTGTGGCCAGCTGGCCAGCTACCCACTGGCCTTGGTCAGGACCCGGATGCAGGCACAAGGTAAGGCTGGGCCTGTGTTGACTTCATGTCCCTAATAGTTGGGATGGCTGACAGATGGCGTCTGACCAGTGGCCTCTCTCCCACAGCCTCCATTGAGGGCGCACCTGAGGTAACCATGAGCAGCCTCTTCAAACAGATTCTGCGGACTGAGGGGGCCTTTGGGCTATACCGGGGGCTGGCCCCCAACTTCATGAAGGTGATTCCGGCTGTGAGCATCAGCTACGTGGTATACGAGAACCTGAAGATCACTCTGGGCGTGCAGTCTCGGTGACGGGAGGGTGGCGGACTTGGTGATCCTGGGCTACAGCCCAGGATGTGCAGCCATCTCATTCTGTGAATGTGCCAACACTAAGCTGACTTACCCAAGCTGTGAAACCCAGGATGCCACAGGGGAGGGGCAGGGACTGGCAAGCTCTAGGCTGGTCCTGCTGACCTGGCAGACCCTTATGTCCCTTCCAAGGAAGACCTGTGGACATTCCTTGGAGTCCAGAGGTCAGTAGGATGTGGGCTCCTGCACCTAGAGACAGGACGTTTTCTGCAGTGCCTGCCAGAGAGTGAGCTTGGAGGCCAGCTTAGCTCTTCCATCTCGTCCACGCAGCCAGCCGTCAGCCACCCTCCCTGTGGTCCAAAGAGCATTCCTGTGCCCCTCATGTCTTTCCCATGGATGTGCTGTGGTAGGAAGTGGGCCTGTCCCACTTCTTGTCCCTCTCCCTCAGTGCTGCTCCTCCAAACCTGTGTCCCAGGCTGCAGCATCCTGTGGACCTGTGGTACGGGAAGCTGAAGAAGTACCCTACATCCTGGCCTCTTCTGAGCTCGCCAGCAAGGCTGCCTGGATGTGCCCGGGTACTCAGGCACTGGCTGCCTGGCACCATGGTGCATGGCTTTGCTGAAAGCTAGTCTAGACCTGGATCCCAGAGGATTTGTGCTGCCTGCATGGGCCTCATGTCCTCTGATCTGTCCCTAATCCCTGTCAGGACTGGCACCACACTTACTGTTCCATTGTGTGGTGTGAGGGTGGGGCAGGGCATCTGCTCTTTGTGTGCTGTCCTGATGAGAAGGAAAACATGCTGAAGGCCTTAATTATGTCTTACTGGGAAAAGGATTCGGTTCAGAAGGACAAGCTGGACACTGCGCATGTGCCGCACTTGAGAGACAGCAGGAAGGGGGTGAAGGGGGTGCGGAGGGAAGTGGTCTGGCTGCTTTAAAGTCTGTTCAAAGGTCCTGTGGGCCGAGTGGGACCAGCCTCACATTCCACACGGCGTATCACACTGCTTGGAGCCTATTTATTTTGTATTTATTTGAACAGAGTTATGTCCTAACTATTTTTATAGATTTGTTTAATTAATAGCCTGTCATTGTCAAGTTCATTTTTTATTCATATTTATGTTCATGATTGAGTGTACCTTCCCATTACCACCTGGTGGGGGGTGGGGAGACGAGATGGGGGAAAAGTGGCCACAGAGTGACCTTACCTGCTACCTACACAGACAGTATGTCTGTCCAAAGAAATTCCTCTCCCAACTGGAAACAGAAGGAAAGGCACAAGGGAGGACCCTTGCTGTGGAGAGTATCCCCTGGTGGGCCGGGTAGGGTAGCGGGAAAGGTGGCGTTTACCGTCCTTTCCTGGACTGAGAATGTCTTTGTTTTGCCCTTTTGGAATGGCAAGGCAGTGGGTGCTTCACTGGGAACTTGGTACACAGGCGAGGACTAAAAGGCCAGGTGGCCTGCCCCCCAACCTCTGACCCGGGCTCCCTCCTGGCCCATGGCTGCCCTTGCTCAATGAGCAGTCAGCTGGCCACTTGGCAATTGTGCCTCCATTGTCCCAGG
Source organism: Peromyscus californicus insignis (assembly GCF_007827085.1). Lineage (NCBI taxonomy): Eukaryota > Metazoa > Chordata > Mammalia > Rodentia > Cricetidae > Peromyscus > Peromyscus californicus. The sequence goes on from NW_026294595.1 coordinate 6,872,121, forward strand.
ACAGCCTGATGAGAAAAATCCAAATAGGATGCAAAGATCAATGCAAAAATCACCGTTCTGCATACTCTATCGCTGTAACTGGAGTTGTCAAAGGCAAGCAGCCTTCTAATAAAGTTGCTTCAATGTGACAGTGGAGTCAGGAATTTTCTGCTCTGGCCTTGGGGGTTGGGGGGCATCTACATTTCCCTTATCCATCGCCTACATACTTACACCTCAGCTTCGAGAGCACGTGGTCTTTAGTGGGTGTTGGTTAGCTGTGGGGTTGTTCCATCTGTGGCATGGGCCTCCCCTTCCTCAGGGAGCGTGTTCTTCACATGGTCTCCAGGCACCACAGGCTGCTTTTGCCTAGGCCTCCCGGGTGCTAGAGGCCGGTCAGCTAGACCTTTCTCTGTCACACCTACTCAGCCTGTCTCCTCAGAGCTTTGTTAGAGGGCTCGCTCTTTGTGCAAGCTCACCATCTCCACTGGAGCAGTTGATGGGCATTGAAGTGTCACATGTCAAAGGCTGGGTCCTGGCTTTCCTCCCAGATCTGCTTCTCCCTCTTTGTTACCCTGGCAAAGGGTGGCTCCATTCTTCTAGGGACTTAAGTAAAGACCTACTTCCTTCCCATCCTCTCCTTCAAGGCTAGGCCATCGGAGTACACCATCTACCTTCAGGTCCATGTGGGGCCCCACTGCTCACCACAGCCACCCTGCTGCCTGATCGCCTCTCACCTTGATTCTCGACAAAACTCTTCTGTATGTCTGTCTTCCCGCTCCCCTCCATTTTTTCTGAGTGACCTACATACCTGAGTGATTCCCAGACCGAAAACCTTCAACTCTGGTTCCCGTCGCCCAAAACCTCCCATCAAGGCGACAAGCCACAGGCTGGGAGGAACCAGTGTGGTACACCCTGTAACTCAAGATGAGGATCCAATTTAAAAATGACACTTAGGGACTACAGAAATGGCTCAGAGGGCAGACTCAGCAGGCAAACTGGGCAGCCATCAAGCCTAGTGACCTGATTTCGGTCCCTAGCATCCACAGGTGGGGGAAACCAACCCCCTCAAGTTGTCCTCTGACCTCCACATGCACACCAACACAGAAACCCGCAAAATGAATTCATGAAAGTGATTACAGCCTAGGGAGATGGCTCGGGGCCTGAGAGCACGTTCCGGCACCAGAGGGCCGGCTTCCTGTGGGTCCTGCACACGTGTGGCATACACGCACAAACATGCTATGTAAATAAAAATCCTTTTTTTTTTTTTTACTTAAAAATGACAGCTGGGCATGGTGGCACATGCCTTTAGTCCCAGCACTCAGGAGGCAGAGGCAGGTGGATCTCTGAGTTCAAGGCCAGCCTGGTCTACAAATTGGTTACAGGACAGCAAGAGAGAAACCCTATCTTAGAAAAAAAAAAAAAAAAAAGATATCCTACAGGTCGACGAGATGGCTCATTAGGAAAGGCACTTGCTGCCAGGCTTGAGGACCTGAGCCCCACGTGGTAGGAGAGAACTGATGTGCTGAAGTTACCCTGTGACCTTCACATGTATACTGTGGTTAACACATGCACCCACACAAATCTATTTTCTTTACAGGAGCGGGTGGAAGCATGACAAAGGGCCCTGTTGTGTGAGTTGTCAGGAAAGAGAGGGGTGCCAGCATGGACTCGAGCATTAAAATGACCATTTGAAGGGACCACATCCAGGTTTGCTGAGAATCTGGAGCAGATACCTCCAGGGCAAGAAAGGTCAAGTGTAACCATTGGGAAACCTTTTGTTAACAACAGTACTAGAGTGAAGTGAATCCGGTATTTCCCTTGTGAATCGGCAGATCTATCCCCAAGTACGTACCTGCTTCCAGCTGAATGAAAACATACCTGCGTAACTTGTGCTGGCATGGTGGCTCACACCTTTAATCCCAGCACTCAGGAGGCAGAGACAGGTGGATCTCTGAGTTTCAGGACAGCCAGGGCTGCACAGAGAAACCCTGTCTTGAAAAACCAAAAATAAGAGACTCGAGATGGCTCTTTGGTTAAGATCACTGACCCCACAGGCAGGGTCCCAAGAAGCCATGAAACTTGTCTTCTGTGTTCCCTGGCTCAGCTGGTGCTGGGCCTCAGTGCTAGAGAGGAGACACATAAAGTGTCTTGACTCCAAGGGTCCCTGTGTTGGAGTAGTGCCTAGTTTGGTGTGTGTGTGTGTGATATTTTTATTTCTTTTGTTTTGTTTGAGACAGTCTTGCTACATAGCACAGAGCTGACCTTGAACTCAGAGTCCATCCTCCTTCCTCCAGCTTCCAACTGCTGGGATTGTAAACTTATGCCTCCAGTTTTCTTTTTCCTTAACAAAAGCCTCTGAAATAGTCAGCTTCCGTCCCCATAAAACCTAGCTGGACCCTCCCTTCCTGGTCCCTGCAGCCCAGCTAGCTGCACAGGGCTCCAGCCCACACACAGACAGGCCTGGGGCTCTCTGCTCAGCCTCCAGCACCTGAATGTCCCCTGATGGGCATGGTTTGTGTTCTGTCTCTAGGAGAGGCTGCGGCCTTGTGGCAGGGAAAACCTTTGCAGTCTCTGGTGCAGGGTCTTCCTGGGCACTCAGTGGCCAGGCCAGGTTACTGTGGAGATGGCAGGAAACAGCAGAGGGGCTCTGGCACACACATGCTGTGGGGTGTGCCCAGGCGTGGAACTGGGATGAACCACCTGTACAGAGTGGCCTATAACTTTGTGTCCACCAAGAACCTCAGAACATCACCTTATTTAGGAATAGAATCTCTGCAGACGGAATCTTAGGGTGAAGTTGGCACTGCAGTTTGGAGACCATAGAAACAAGTCAGTCAGGTATTGGGGGAATTCAAGCAAGAGTTTAATGGGACTTGGGCTCTTTAGAAGGGAGCTAGCATTTCCCAACAGCAGGCCCAGCTGCTTGGGAAGGAAGGGAGGAACAGATGTTATGGCTTGCCGCAGGTGGGTTAACAGTCTGGTCCCTAGCTCCTCATCTTGTCAGAAGGACTTCAGGGGCTCAAGCTGCCTCAGCTTCAGCAAGCCAAGGGCTCTGGAGCTCCTTTGCCTTCTGTCCTCTGTGGTGGTTCCCAGTGTGTCGAGCCTAGTCTAGATTAGGAGGGGGCCCTAGTGATTAGTGATTATCCTTACAAGAATAAAAAGTGGCATGGTGTAATCCCAGCATTTGAGAGGTCAAGTTCACGGTAAGCCAGGATACATATAGACCTGATTTAAATTTCATTACGTATTTATTGTGTGTGTGTGTGTGTGTGTGTGTGTGTGTGTGTGTGTGTGTGTCCGCGTGTGGGAGGTCAAAGGACAGCTTGTGGGAGCCTGTTCTGTCCTTTCATCATGCAGGCCCTAGGGGTTAAATTTAGGTCCTCAGGATTAATGGCAAGCACCTTTACTGCTAAGCCATCTGGATGGCCTTGATACTCTATAAAGAGGGGGCAGTCGTTGGGACAGAGACACTCAACTCTACATGAAGAAGCAGAGGTTAGGGGGCTATGTCTGCAAGCTAAGAAACACCAAGGACCCTGCTGGCAGCCACCATTGGAGACTGGGAGCTGGCTCCACCCACATCTACATCTGTGTGAGAATTAATATCTGTGGGTTTTGCCATCCAAGGTTCTGGGAATTGACTAGGACATCAATACACTACTTATTTCAGGAATTCGTTACTAGGGCAACAGGTGAATAATTTCCTTCCTTTGGGTCCTGGCTGTTTGACTTAGCTCCCCAGCCTGCTCTCCCACCTGTTCAAGCCTTGTCCTCTAAGCCAGCTGGAAGGAGACGCCTTACCAGCAACTGAACTGGCTTTCAGGCACTGTGAAGGAGTGTTCACCAGGAATATCCCTAGGAATATCAGCGCTCTGCCCCTCTGTCCTGTGTATTTGGGTTTGACCTTTGTGAGACCTCCACTGCCTGTCTTAGAATTAGACTGGTCCCCAGGTAAGCCGGCCTCTGCTCCCTGCCTGTTGCCTGGCACATGTCACTCACTGTTTTCATTCCGTAGGCTCTTATCCACCCACTCCGTGCTGGGGGCTTTGTTCCCTGCTGCGGTGCGTGCCTAGAGAGTCTAGAACCGTTAACACTCACATGTGGTTTGGAGTCTATTGCCCCTGCATGGCCTTTGAATTAGCTTACAAGGTAAATCAGCACGTCATGGTACGATCTTGGGCAAAGTTTGCATTGCCAAGTCCCTTTCTCCACTAGATGGGCATGGAACCTTTCTTACAGCCCTGAAGGAACATGTCCCAGTTCATACAAAGGAGAAATTGGCCTTATTCACCATAGTGGCCTGTGTTCTGCTGTCCCCAATCCAGATTTCACCAGTCTGAGTGGATTGGAATGTAGGGGAAAGGTGGAGGGGAGGAGGAGCCGTCATGCTGGGCCCAACTGCCCAGGTGGACCTTGGTCCTTGCACCTACGGGCCAGCCAGCCCAGTGTGGCCACAGTTGGTCTGGGCTCTATGGAAAGAACTTCAGGAAGTGGAGCAGAAGTAAGTTTGAAACCAGAGACAGCTGGTGATCTTCCAGGTTCTGCGGGGCCACCAACCCCGGGCCAGCCAGGAGAGCAGCCCAGTGAATGAACTCTCTTTGTCCTTTTCTGTCACTGTGAACCCACCCTATGGGCCTAGAGAGGCTAATGGGGGAGGAAGCTGATCTCATCAGCCCATGGGGTACCTGGCTCTCCCTAACTTTACAGATGGGGACACAGGAGACCTTGGACTTGTCCGTGTTCCAAGCAAAAGACTCATTTCTCTTTCCTGACTACCTTCAACGCGTGGCATCTGTTAGCGTCTCAGGATCGCTGTTACCAGAAACCACACACTCAGTGACTCAGAACATGCCAGTTTCTGGAGGCCTGAAGTCCAAAGTCAGTTCCACTGACTGGAGTCAAGGTGTCAGCAGGTCTGGTTCCTCCTGCAGGCTTCGGGATAGTTTCCTAGCTTCTGGAAGCTTCTGCAGTCCTTGTCTTGTGACCCTTTCTGACTCCTCCAGCTGCCATGCTTCCACAGAGGCACATCCTGACTCTGATCATATCTCCCTCTGTTTGCTGTATTTTTTTAATGTAGCCCAGGCTGGCCTCAAACTCACCTTGTAGAGGAGGAAGAGGATGACCTTGAACTCCTGATCTTCTGCCTATACGTTCTGGTATTCTGGATCACAGGCTTGTGGCACCCCACCTGGCTTTCTGTTTGCCTCTCTTGATTGCTTTTAGTGCCTGCCTAGACAATCTTCCCATCTCAAAATCAGCAGTTTGATCCCTTTACCACATCAAGTGCAACAGGTTCTGGGGATGGAGAGCTTTGAGTCAGCTGGTCGCACTGCTCCCTACTCCACACACAGTTCCCTGGCTGTGACAGCAGAGTCAGCAAGGGTCTGAGTTCCGCTGAACGATACATTGAGCTCTAGAGTTGCCTGGAATACAGACAGACCGTGTCTCAAAAAGCAAAAAGGTATTCATTCTCCAGTACCATCAAACACCCTCACTGGTCAAAATCCTTCCTATTAGTTAAATACAGCAGAAACGATGCCCAAGGAATGTGGCACACTGGAAACTCAGGCAATAGTTGGAACTAGTGAGAAAGAACAGCTTTAACCTAGAATAGTTCTATGGAGAATAAGCATTCATTGTTCACCTAATCCCAAAGAGAATGTAATGGGTGGGGGAGACGGCTCAGTGATGAAGAAGACAAAATTGCTCTTGCAGAAGACCCAGATTCTGTTCTCAGCAGCTCACAAAGGCCTCTAATTCCAGCTCCAGGGGCAATGGATGCTTCTTGCCTCCTCATGTGCATGCACACACATATGTACATGCACACATGCACAATACTTTAAAATAATTTTTCAAAACATTTTAAAATGGAAATTTAACAAACAAAAGAAAAAAAAACCTAGAATCCTCCCTGTGGGCTTCCTCCCTAGTTACAATGGAGAAGACATCTTGGTCTCAGGGTTCTCCAGTCCTACTTCCTAGTGTCCTTGACTCAAGAGTGGGAGTCATAGGGATGTCACTGAGGTAGACAGCTGGCCTCACAGATTACGCACATCACCCCAAGCCTGTACTATCTTACAAACACCTCTGGATCCCAACCTCACCAACCCCATAGATGGTCACTGATGCCAGTTCACAGGAGGGATGAGGCTTGCCCTAGGCCATAGCCAAGAGTGGACAAGGGCCCAAACTCCAGCCTCTCCCTCTGCCAAGACCATAGGTGAAGCTGGTCAACATGGTGCACATCTGTAATCCCAACACGCAGGAGGTCACAAGTTCGAGGTCAGGTTCCAGCCCAGCCTGAGCTACAGAGACCTATCTCAAAAACAGACCACAGGAGAATTAGTGTGACCTGAACATGACAAAGGCCAGGCAGTGGTTCTTGGGTTAGGTCTGAGCCCCCATGAAATGTGATTTTTTGTTTTTTTTTTGTTTTTTTTTGTTTTTCGAGACAGGGTTTCTCCGTGTAGTTTTGGTGCCTGTCCTGGATCTCACTCTGTAGACCAGGCTGGACTCGAACTCACAGAGATCTGCCAGGCTCTGCCTCCCGAGTGCTGGGATTAAAGGCGTGCGCCACTGCCGCCTGGCTGTGATTTTTTTCCTACTCACTCATCTCCAGACTCTTAAATGCTAAAGCTCAGATGGGCTATTTGGACAATGAAGACCACTCTGCTAAACCCAGAATCCGCCACAACGTGGCAGCCCCATGCTGTTTCCATCTCTTGCAGGCTTTGGAGGCTCTCTAGTGCCTCCAGGTGGCATTGGCAAGCGTTGCTGTAGGCTTTGGAGGTTCTAGTGCCTCCTGGTGTCGAAGGAAGCATTGCTGTAGGCTTTGGACGCTCTCTGTGGGAAGCACACTGAAAGAAGTATTCTAGGAAGAAAGAAGCTGGGCCTAGGTGGCATTTGTGGCCACTTCAGTCATTCTCCAGGGCAGTCACAGGAAGCCAGTCTGGCTAGCACAGTCCTTGGAGTTCTCATCACCTGCTGAATCAGTGCAGGCTTCTCCCTACCTACAGCAACCCCTGGGAAAAACCCTCAGGATCCCTCCCCTGAGTCCCTGACGCCTCTGCCAGGCCTACTCCTTTCTGTGGAATGCAGACAGAAGAAAACTTCATGTCTGTGAAGGAGAGAGAGGGTCTGTCTGACTGCTGAGACACAACCTGTCTGTTACACCTCCTAAGTCAGATGACCTCAAGGGGGCGCTAAGGCTAGACACAAGGACAGGACCAGCAAGAGCACAAGCTACAGGGAATCTCCAGGCTATGGTGTCCTAGAGAGAAGGTGGACATTTCACCACAATATGGGTAGATCAATATCAGCAGCTTCCTTTGGGGGTACAGGGACTGAGAGAAGTGAGTCAGCCTCTTTGGGAGGTACCAAGGACCAACAGTGGACAGTCTTGAGAAGGGAACATGGAGGCTGGAAGCAGGGATGCAGGGATGGATAGATGAAGGCACAGAGAAGTAGATGCAGGGATGGAGAGGTGAAGGCATGAAGAGATAAGAGGGATACAGGAATAAGGGGATGGAGGGATGAAGGCACAGATGGGGTGGAGGATGGAGAAAGGTGCAGCAGTGGAAAGATAGAGGACAGAGAGATGAAGGACTGTCACATTCCTGTCACCCATAGCATCATTGCCTATTCTGGATCAAGGTTCCTCAGACGTCAGGTGTGACCAATACCGGGAAGCAGCTGTGGCTCTCGGGCCTCCACCACATCCGGAGATGACTTCCATGTCATCTTGTGCCAGGCACACTGCCTCAAGCCCAAGTCCTCACTTCTTCCCACAGCCCCCAACGCTGACATCTGTTACCCCAAAGGGCAAGTGCTAGTAAGTGAGCCATGGTATATCTGAACAGGTGCCCTGCATAGAGGAGCAGTATGCACATATTAACAAGGACAGAGTTCCAGGGCTGGAGGGCACAGAGGCAGAATGGCCTGTATGGGCCAGTGCCCCACACCTCATGGACTTACATGATATTAAGAGCATGTATTGGGCCATACCACTCTTGGGCATATACCCAAGGAATGCTCCATCATACCACAAAGATACATGCTCAACTATGTTCATAGCAGCACTATTCATAATAGCCAGAACCTGGAAACAACCTAGATGCCCGTCAACTGAAGAATGGATTAAGAAAATGTGGTACATATACACAATGGAGTACTACTCAGCAGAGAAAAACAATGACAGCATGAAATTTGCAGGCAAATGGATGGAACTAGAAAATATCATCCTGAGTGAGGTAACCCAGACCCAGAAGGACAAACATGGTATGTACTCACTCATAACTGGATACTAGATATAAAGCAAAGAACAATCAGACTGTAACCCACAGATCCAGGGAGGCTACATAGCAGGGGGGACCCTAGGATGACTGTGGCTTTAATTAAGTTTTGGTTTTACTCAATTACTGGGCAAGCCTCAGTGAAACATTTCACTATTAGGGTAAGAATTTATACTGTATCAAGCTAATAATAGAGAAAAAAATAGGAAGCTGGATGGATTAGCATGGAGGGAAATAAAGATGTTTGCAAACACTAAAAAAAAAAAAAAAAAAAAGAGCATGGATTGGGGGGCTACAGATGACTCCAGTGGCTGTTTTTCCAGAGGACCCAGGTTCCCAGCACCCACGCTAGGTGGCTCACAACATCTGTAGCTTCAGTCCCAGGGGCTCCAATGCCCTTCTGGCCTCTGCAGGCACTAGGCATACACATGGTGCAAACAGGCAAGCAAACATTCATACACATTAAAAAACAAACGAGAGCCTAGACTGTCCTAGCCACGTGTCCTGATGTGCACTTGACCTGCACCCATCTCCCCACCCCATGGCAACTTTGTTGGGTTTTGTTTTTGTTTTGAGGTCATCTCATATAATCCAGGCTGGCCTCAAGCTCACTGTATATGAAGGTGACTTTGAACTGATCTTCATGTCTCCTGCCGGGTCCCACACCCTGCCTATGTGACAAAAGAGATGGAACCCAGGGCTTTGTATGTGTTGAGTAAGCTCCATCTCACTGTACCCACTGAGCTCCATCTCCACACCTGTTCTTTCTTTTCCTGGAGACAGGCTCTCCCCATGGAGCCCAATCTAAACTCTTGGTACTCCTTCCTCAGCCTTCTGTTTGCTGGGATTACGGCTGTGTACTACCATACCCAATTTCCCCACAGCTTTCTCAGAAGTAGGACTATCAATCAGTTTAATAGATGGAGGCTTGGAGTGTCACTGCCCGAAGCTCCATGGTCAGTGAGGGTCATAACCAGGCTAATCCCCATGTCCAAGATTCTGGTGACATTCAGTGGGTACCAGTTGCACAGCAGAAGCACCGGGGTTAATGCAGCCTGCCCTGGCTTCCTTGATTGACAGCCCCTGCAGCCCCTCCCACACAGACAGACCTCAGAACAGTGGCCGCCAGAGGGGAGCAGCAGACCTCTCCTTTATTGCAAATACAAGAGTCCCAGGAGTACCTGGGAAGAGCTGGAACCAGGAGACATGGGGACAGGGCCTTCCCTAATGCAGACTGCCCTCCCCTTGTCCAGGGTGGGAGCCAGTCTGATTCTTGCCAACAAGGAGCCACTGAGCCCGGGGAGAGTTGAAAAGGAATCCCCGTTGGGAGAGCAGGCTTCTAGAACTGGGGTTGGAGGGTTGTCCTCTGTGACCCCTGACCTCAGAATAGCTGTGAGCCTGGGCCTTGTCCCCAGTGTCAAGGTCCCTAGAAATGTCCAGTAGAGGGCCAGGGGGCTGGGTGGACCAAAGACAAAATGACTCTGGCCCCTACCAGCACGGCCAGGGACTGGCTGGTCAGGAGGTCTTAGCCCCTCAGTAGCTAGCCTCTGCGGCTCAGTGCACTGAGGGGGCTTCCTCAATGGCCTGCTCCATCCGTAGGTACCAAGGCTGGATTCGTGAGTGTCGCATCAGGTCATCAAAAGCCTCCAGACCCTCCATCACTCGCAGCACACCATACACTGCCTAGGGAAGGATCAAGAACAGCCACTGCACTGGGGCCCTCGGGCACCGAGGCCTCAGACGGAGCAGCAGCCTGTTTGCTGCCAGCTGTGGAGGATCGGAGATCTCAGCACCTGGTCAGACCCAGGCTACCTGGTTACAGGGCTGCCCCAGGCCAGGGCTGAAAGCCAGGGCAGTGAGATGGCCAGGTAGAAGCCTGGAGCCCATGCACGCCACAACCGAGTCAGGAATCAGAGGGAGGGCTGAGGCCATGCCACTGCCATTCAGGCCCCTGTATCCGGCCCAGCCTGAAATCCCCCCTGCCCCCCCCCCCCCCCCGAGCCTTTCAGGTACAAGAACCATGAAAACTCCGTTTGTTTTCTCTCTGGCAACACACTCAGGGAAGAACACAGTCCCTCTGGGGAGCCGGGAGCTGTAGAGGGTATGCCTCGCCTGTGCTGTCCCTCCCCAAAGGCAGGCCACTCCATCTACCACCATCATACCCACCAGGTCAGCAAGGTTAGGCTTCTGACCCCCCATGAACGGCCGGTCCGTGCCCACGGCTGTCACCCACTTGTTGGCTGCCTCATAGAGGTCTGCACGTACGTCATCCTGCAGGTGGTGCCTGGGGATAGTCAGGAAGGTGGGTCAGGGAACTCCTTCCCCAGCCCACGGGAACACAGCTTCCTCTGCATAAAACAGAAAGGCTGGGTGACTGGGGTAGCCAGTGGGTGAGGGGATGGTACCTACATCACTGAGCACCTGCCCCCAGTGAGTGACCCTGACAAGGAGGCAGAAGTAGAGGGCACAGGACAGGGCCATGACTTCTGACCCCAAAGCCTGAGATAGGAACTGATCAGAAGTGCTGGGTCCCAGGACTGGCTCGTCTTCTCTAGGCCTGTTTCCCTTTCCTCCTGAAGGGTTTGATGCCCAGACTGTGGAACAGCTGACCCCCGATCCCACATGTGCATATACTTGCATAAGCCATCACCTGCTTTTGAGGCGCTTGCTGATGAGGTACATGGCAGCTGCACCCACATACTTGGCCATGGTGGCCTCCACAACCCCAAACTTTCCCTCACGGACAATGTAGTCGAAGGAAGCCAGGGCCTCCGCAGGTGTTCGGTACACATTGGGGGAGATGAGATGCACCAGCCAGTCATCTGCCCATTGCCGCCACTTCATCTCCTCCCTGCAGATACAGGACATCGAGGACCCCTGAGCCAGGGCTCTGCCCCACCACTCAGTCTCTCACAAGACTCCCCCAGAGCAGTGGTTCTCAATCTTCCTAACGCTATGCCCCTTTAATACAGTTCTCATGTTGTGCTGACCCAACCATAAATTATTTCATTGCTACTTCATATCTGTAGTTTTGCTACTATTACAAATCATAATATAAATATCTGATATGCAGGATGTTTGAGCCCCAAAGGGCTCACTACCCACAGGCTGAGAACCCACTGCACCAGAGCATGCAGCTTAACCTGGTCCTTATTACCACCCCACCCGTCCCGCAGCCACAGCTCCACTCACGTCCTGGCTTCCTTCCCGCCATACATCTGCTGGGCCTCCTTCTCATCCAGCATGAGCCAGTACTTGTTGCAGAACTCGGTCACCTCCTTGCCCTGGTCATTCATGGCCTTCATGGGTGGGTAATAGGTGATGACCTCTTCCAGGGGCTGCCTTCAGGGGAAGGCTAGAGCTTCAGCCTGACTCTGTCCTCCTACCCCCTTGGCCTACCAACCCAGACCATCCCAGCCTGACTCAGCCACTCAGGGACCCAGCCCTGGGCTGGAGCCATGATCAGCCTCACTTGCAGCAAAAGGGATTGGGTTAGAGATGAGAAACAGACAGAAGGAGGAAGGCAGGCCTCGAGGAGGGTACCCTTGGTCTCTTCTAGAAACATGTATAGCAGCCCCACTCTTAGACAAGGCCCTGCTGGGCCTCCCAGGAGCAACTTACCCTGAAACCAGGTAGGTCTTGAGGGCGCTGATGATGACTGAGGAGTCATTCAGCTGTTGCTGGAAGAGAAGAAACAACCGTCTTGTGTTGCTGGGGATGGAACCCAGGGCCTCGGCAGGAGGGACAAGCTCTGTGGAACTGAGCCACACCCCTTGCCCCAGAGGCTCTGGCTGGCAGTTGGCAGGATCAGGCCCCTTAAACAACAGCAGCGTCAAAGCCAACCAAACAACATTACAATGGCAGCACCTGAAGTATCTGGTCCTCAAAGCGGGGCACTGCTGATCCATCACTGCTCACCCCAATGCCCCGAGCTCACTGCTCCCCACCCTGTGCCCTCTTTCTGAGTAAGGGTGACCAAGTATGGCTACTGGGGACATATGACTGGGAGAGCCTTGGCATTTGACCCTAACCCACGACTCACTTGGCCTCTTGGCACTAAGGGCAGAGCAGGACACAGAGGCTTCATACAGGATACCAAGCCCAGAGCCAGGACTTTATCCTTCCTGTCCATACAGGCCAGGGCCTGGGCTGCTGTGGACTAATTGAGAAGCCAGCCCCAAGCCTCACATGGTAGTTTACATCTGTAATCCCTCCACATGGAAAGATGGCTAGTTCTAGGCCAGCCAGGGCTACAGAATAACACTCTGTCTCAAGAAAACAAACAAACAAACAAACCTCTCTTGAACTATGGTGCCATGCACACCTGCGCGCACACACTAAATAAGTAAATAAAAAATGTAATTTAAATTAAAAAAATGGGGGGTGGGGATAAGGTCTTATTACATAGCCCAGGCTAGCCTGAACTTACATTACAGAGATCTGGCTACTTCTGCCTCCCAAGATGCAGAGTAAAAGGTATGCACTACCATGCCTGCCACAGGCTTCTGTTGTCTTTCTTTCTTTCCTTTTTTTTTCCTCTGTGTAGCAGCCCTGGTTGTGGTTGTCCTAGAACTTGTGTAGACCAGGATGGCCTTGAACTCAGAGATCCGCCAGCCTCTGCTCTCTAATGTGCAACCGCGCCCAGCTGCCTTTTTTATGTTTCAAATTCCATTTTATTTCCTTTGTGAGTGACACAGCTTGCAGAAATTGTTCTCTCCTGAGTCAGGGTTGGCAGTAAACACCGTTACCCAAAGCCATCTCAGCCACCCTAAGTAAAAACTCTAATACATAAACAAACCGGCCACAGTGACGCATGCCTTTGATTCCAGCACCAGGGAGGCAGAGGCAGGTGGATCTCTGTGAGTTTATGACCACTGTGGTCTACACAGCTAGTTCCAGGACATCCAGGGCTACACAGTGAGACCCTGCCCCGAAACCAACTGTACAAATGAACAAACCCCACATCTGAGCACGGTGGAATGTCTATAATCCTAGCACTCAAGGGACAGAAGGATACTGAGTTCTAGGACAACTCAGGCTACATAACAAGATGCTATCCAAAACAAAAAAGGCCAGCCCACAGAGGTCAAAGTCATGAAGTCACAGGCGAGTGTGCTGGCTAGTCTTATGTCAACTGGATACATACATACATTTCAGTTATCTGAAAGGGGGAACCTCAATTGAGAAAATGGCTCCATAAGATCCAGCTGTAAGGCATCTTCTTAATTAGTGATTGATGGGGGAGGGCCCTGCCCATTGTGGATGATGCCATCCCTGGGCTGGTGGTCCTGGTTTTTTTTTTTTTTTTTGGTTTTTTGAGACAAGGTTTTTCTCTGTGTAGCTTTGGAGTCTGTCCTGGAACTCACTTTGTAGACCAGGATGGCCTCGAACTCACAGAGATCTGCCTGCCTCTGCCTCCCGAGTGCTGGGATTAAAGACATGTGCCACCACTGCCTGGTGGTCCTGGGTTTTATAAGAAAGCAGGCTGAGCAAGCCATGAGGAGCAGGCCAGTAAGCAGCTCCCCTCCATGGCCTCTGCATCAGCTCCTGCCTCCAGGTTCCTGCCCTCACTGCTTTTGATAATATGGAACTGTGAGTGAAATAAACCCTTTCCTCCTTGTGGAGGGGCCCCAAAATTGTTTGACCACACAGCTGCCATGACAGGCTTAGGGGCCTAGACACAGCTTCTGTGACAGGCTTACTGGCAGGCAACACCCAGATCCAGGAAAAGCCTTAAGCTGATACCACCCAGGGATCCACCCAGGGGTGAAGAAGTACCTGACATCCCAAACATTCCAACCATTAGATAAGGTGGCCAGATGTCCTTGAGTCTAGCACGTACCTGTTTTTTGTTTTACAGATACCCCTAGACAATTGTCAGCCAATCAGGGTCCTGGACCCTGGGAATCCCCTCACCCCAACCTCTGCTATGATAAAAACTATGCCCCACCTGAGCTCAGGGCTCTCTGCTCTCACCGCTGTGTCAGACAGACAGAGGGACCAAGCTCCAGAGCTTGAAATAAAGGCTCTTTGCTCTTACATGCGGGATTCAGTCTCCATGGTGGTCTTTTGGGGGACCCCACGATCTGGGCATGACACTCCCCAACTAGCTTTTTGGTCATGGTGTTTCACTGCAGCAATAGAAACAAACCCTGACTAAGACAGCCAATGAGCAGAAGAGCCACACCTCAGACCCAGACCACCCCAGCTGCAAACCCAGCCTGTTCCTCTGTAAGTGCATCCCCACCCTGCAGACTTGGCTAATGAGGGAAGAAAGGGCTCCACATTCACTTCAGTTTTGTTGTGATACATCCTCCTGTGTTGCCCACACTAGCATCACGGGCTCAGGAATCCATCAGAGCAGCCTTGATATCTTCTCCCTACTCTCAATGGAGATCCAGGGAGTCACAAGTTCTTTTAGATTTAGGGGGACTCCTAGACAGCCTGGGACAGAAATGAGGCATGGGATCCCCAAGGCTCACCAAGCTGTCTCCTTCCTGGGCCACCAGGATGGGCACCTTCCTGTAGGAGGAGAATTTGATCTCAGTCCTTCTGACAGGATTCACCTCCACTACCTGATAGGGCAGGGAGTGGAAGTCGAGGAAGGCACGGACTTTGCTGCAGAAGGGACATGTCTTGTACTGGTACAGGGTCAGCTGCAGGTGGCTGGATGGGGACAGCTGGGGAAGAGAAAAAAGACTGGTAACCCCTGCAGTCCAGAGCTCCATCCCCCGCCCTCCAAGCAAACCTTTCTCCACGAAGTCACCTTCTAAGGGGACCCTGAAAATGCAAGAATGAGGAAAAGCAGAGAGAATGGACAGAACTCAAGGGGGGCAAGGAGCTCAGGGAGTGTGTGCCCAGCTGCAAGTGCCCAGCTGGTACACCACAGGCAGGACTTAGCATCTGTGGAGGCATTAATCTTCCTCCTGTCCCAAAGGGGACACTACACAATCCCAGGGTGTGCCTCCCTCCAAGCGTCATTAGTCCTTAAGGTTCACCCCCATTCCTCCAGTCCTCTCTAGGTAAGCGGCAGAGCTGACCAAGCAGCTAGGTAGCGTTGGCCAGAGGTGAGGTCTACTTCGGATCTCCAAAAGTGGAGCGAAGCTGAATGCGGCTCCCTGCAGTAAAGCCTTCAGGCGTGCTTGCTCCAGTTGCAGCCCACTCCCCTCGATTTTCAAATGGAAATCGGGAGGACAGGGAAGAGACCAGCGAGCCACAAGGACTTCATTCTCTTTCCAGATCCTGCATCCAGGAAAAGGCCATGCATTTGGAAGGCAGGGTGGAGACTATGCAGCTCATGAGCTCTCCACAGGGCGGCCGAGCCACCGTAGGCTGAGGCACACCTCCAGTTCTAGGTCTAGAGTCAGGCTCACTCATTCCAGAAAGACTACCTGCGGCACCGCGCACGCCCTCAAAGCACAGTACAGACCACGACACGAGACACACACACAGCTCTAGATCATAGGCATCAGCACCAACGTCCTCGGACTCCTACGGCCAAGACACTCGCCCAAGGTCACGAGCGGGCGAAAGAGGCCACTCCTGACCCCGCGGCTTCTTAAAAGTCCTGAGTTCGGGGCTGATCCCCCTCCCCGTCTGCAGCCCGTGCCAACCAAGCGTTACCTGCGCAGCCGAGCGCTCGGCGCGGAGGTCCTGGGCGCGCAGGTGCCACCGCACGGTGTGGTACAGCCCCAGCGCGCCGCCCAGGGCCAGCGCCGCCGCCCCCAACAACCGCGGGCTCCCCTTGCCGACCGCGGGGCCCGGGCTTCCTGCCGCAGCCCTAGTGAAGCCCGCCCAGCTCTGCGCCGAGATTGGCGGCCAGGGTCGTGTGCGCGGCCCCTCCGCCAGGGCACACCGGCTCAAGCCCAGAATCCAAGCAACGCGCGCCGCCCGGGCCATGGTCGCTCTGCCGGCGCTGCGGGCGGGCGCGCGAAACCAAAACGACCAAGGCGCTAGGGTGCCTTAAAGGGACCAGACTCGGGGAGTGTTGCCGAGGGCGACGATGACGCCGATCAGGGACTAGGAGCTGTGCGGGCCTGGGAGTGCACGCCCGTCTGAGAGGCGGGTGAACACTCCAGGGGCTTTAGAAGCGGCTTGACGTCTCTGTCTTTTAGGAGTGCAGTGGTGACCTGTGATTTGCGGTCGGCTGTTGCCACATCGTGCATCTATCCGAAAGAGTTTCAGGGAAAACGCCGGTCTTCCGACCCACGCTCGCTCCGAAGGAGGTACGATGCTGTCTCCAGTGGGTGCCCTCCCGCAACGGTATACCTTCTGCTGTGACCCGAACCATAAACTTTTCTCAAACCCGGCGGGGGCCTTGGAAACCACGTGCCTCGGAAATGGCCCACGCTGAGGGGCCGGCTCGCCAACCCGAAGGCCTCCGAGGGTCGAGCGGGACCGAGTGAAGGTCTCAGGACGCCTCAGGCCTTTGCCGAGCTCGCTGGTTCCAAGCGAGTGCCAGATCTCCGCCGCTGGGCTTCTCCGCGGGCAGCCCCGGCAGGGCCCCGCCCCGAGGCCGAAAGAGGGCGGGGCTCTGTGAGGCGGGTCCCGGGTCCGACCGGGCTTCTACCCTCTTCCTCCACGTTTTCCTGGACCTGGAAGCGCCAGGGTCCACAATATCCAGCCGCAACTTGAGCAGGCTAGGCAAATGGAAAGGCCAAGTGGCCCAAGGTGCTTTGCTTTTCTGTGAATACCTAGCTGGGAAGAGAATAATGGACTTCAAAGGCACGGGACCCCGGCTCCAACCCCGCCTCTGGCTGGGGCAGTCGTCCCCGACAGAAGGGCATCCCGGAACAAGTCCCTGGAAACTGCATAGGGAACTAGTTCCCCGTTTTGTTTTACTGTTGGGGAGAACGAGGCAGCTTCGAGGATAGTCGCCCATATTGCATCCCAGCGACTTCTTTAGCCCCTGAAGGACAACTTAGGAAAGCTGGAGGGGAGTTTGGTGGGTTTGATTGAAGAGTAGGTACTGAAACCTGCCCACTACCACCAACACTCTCCGCCTCTTTGGTGCTACTGTCCTGGTGTGACATGTTTGCAGCGCCAATGCAGGAGGGCTGGAGAACCAACGACCTTAGGCTGCCTTGTTACTTTGAGGAACCCCAGTTTGCCCACCTGTGATACAAGAGTTAATGACTGGCATCTCCTGCAAACCCTGCCACCCACCACACTCTAACTTGTTTCGGAATGAGAGCCTTCATGTTAAATGGGAGCCTTTAATCCCAGCACTCAGGAGGCTGAGCTAGGTATGCGCTAAGAGGCCAGCCTGCCTGGTCTACATAGCGAGCTTCAGGCTAGCCAAGGCTACATAGTGAGAACCTGTCTCCTCCTCATCATCATCATCATCATGAATAAATAAACTGAGAGATGAATGGGGAGAGGCTGATTCCTGGGAGGCCCCAACTTTTTGCCTAATGGGCAGCTGTGCCATCTTAGCATAACATGAGCCAGCCTTTGCCAAGGAAACCCAGTGCGGGGTCGGCGCTCTCTGTGGAGACACTTGGCAGAGTTCTTTTCCTCTCATTGTCCAGTTCTCGTCTTGGCATACCACCCGTGGCACCTCTGGCTACAGACCTTCAAGCTGTAAGAAGCACAGGGCACAGCCCTGCTCTATGCCCAGAGGACCTCAGGCTGAGGAACCTCACTCATTCAACCAAATGGAGCCTTAGAAGCCCCAGACTGATGACATTTCAGGGCACAGTATGGAAAGGGAGTCCTCGGCCTAGGCTGAGAGGTCCTCTTCCTGTCCTCCTCTAGGCCCCAAACGATCTACACCCTTTCTCGCTGGCCTTTCGCTGATGTTTGGCCCTCGTGTGCCTCATCCGAGGACTCTGCAAATAAGCACAGCCCCTTCCCTCATGGTCAGGTGAAACCCATCCCAGATGTGGTTTGGATGTCTGTGTCCCTCCAAAGTTCATAAGCTGAAGCTCAAGACCGGTGTAGTCATAATAACAATCAAGTCGTTTAGGGGTAGTTAACCAGCTTCCAGGAGTGGGTTAGTACTTTTACCAAAGGGCCCAGGGAACAAGCTGGACTGTTCTGTCCTACTCCGTCTTCTTCCCATGCGCAGGGACACTGGGAGGGTGCCGCTGTAAGGGACTGGCCACACACCAAACCTGTTGGCTAGCTTGACCTTGAACTTTCCAGCCTCCAGAGCTGAAAGAAATCTCTTGTCATTTATCCAGCTCTCCATTCGTCCATCTGTGCCATCTTGTTAGGGTAGCAGGAATGAGGAAGCCATGGCTTCAGGCCAGCCCCGTCCTGATTCCAGGCCTGGATTTGCATCTGCCTTTTCCATGTTTGGATCAGTGCTCAGAGCCTACCACCCACCTCAACATAGGCATGCCAAAGTGCCACCCTTCTTCCTGGCCACTTTCTCATCTTCTGCCTCTGCCTTGGTGGCCAAGTAGGAGCCCAGGAGTCCTGCCACTCACTCTACTCTCTCCACCCCCACTCTTTGTGCTTCCTGAGCTTAGCACCCTAAGATTCCATAGTGCTTAACTGAATTCCTCCCACACAGAACCTACTCAACATCTGATTTGCTAAAGAATTAGGCTGACTGAAAGAAGCCAAGCTATATTATCACTCAAGAGGCAGAGACAAATGAATCTGTGAATTTGGGTCTAGCCTGGGCTACATAGTTCCAGGGCAGCCAAGGCTACATAGTGAGCCCCTACCTAAAAAAAAAAAAAAAAAGAAAGAAACATTTCACAATTAAGATGGGAATACATACTGTATCAAGCTGGTAATAGAAAGGTGGATAAATTGATTAATTTGAAAAAGTGAAAAATGAAAAAAATAAAAAATAAAAGAAAAATTTGAATTGTTTAAAAAGGAGCCAAACAAACATATTTTGCTGGAGTAAAAAAAGGGGGAACTGGGGACTCATCATTCCTCTCCACGTTCTATTCTTTCCCTTGTTTTATATATTTTAAAATTTTTTACCATGGATTCTGCTGGAGTATCCACTGCAGATAAGCACTGGAGGGCTCCTGTTGCAAATCACCCTCTGGAGCGATGGAAGGATCTTTCTACTAGCACTTGGAGGAGACCCGATCTGGTGTTGGTGTGGGCCTGGGGTTCTGTTTATGTCTTTCCTCAGGACAATGAGGTTCCTCTTTGGATTCCTGAGCACTGTGTGTGCCCTGTGGCTGCTGCTGAAGCCCAACAAGACAGAGACCTATTGGGCCTTAATGAAAAACTCTCCCCTTCTGATGCCAATGGGGATTGAGAGCCCAATATGGCCAGCTTTGGCAAGCATTAACATAAGCCTAGGAACTGTAGCCATGAGGTTGGATTCTCCAGAAGAACTGCCAGCCTAAGTCGTGCTGGGATCAAGAAAAATGGGCCTTGGAGGTTCGTGTTCCTGGAGTTGTATCCATGCCAGTGGATGCCCACACGCTCCAGAAGAGAATTTGACATTGCTGCTGCCGTTGTTGCTGTTATAGCAGTGGCGGCCACCACTCCTACTGTTTCTGGGATTAACATTTCATAATTGCTTACTACAGCTAGCACAGTGGAGACCCTGGCAGCAAAAGTAGCTACCACAGTTAGTTAATCTTTCATTCTATTGGGCATGATAAATTTGACTCAATAGTTATATACATTGGGATTGGCTTTGAAAATTATAAATTTATAAACTCAAATTCCATTTGTTTTTGGGATACCATCTTACAAGGACTCCAATTTGCAGTAAGGCTCGTTAAGGAAGGGAATGGCTCAGTTTCCTTTAGCCTCCTGGCTATGGGTGGGTTGGGACTTCTGTTGGTCTTTTCTGTGTTGAACACACAGATTGCAAGCCCAGTGCCACATTGAGATCTTTGGCAGCAGTTAACTCTGTGACTCACACACGATTGAGCCTGTATGATAATGAGTATTCAGAGATGGGTAATACCTGGGGGGCGCTCACCAACCTAAGACAGAGCGCCTGTGTGTGGCCTGAGCAGGCGTTTCCATGACGGGTAAGGTGACCGGCTGACGTCCCACGCAACCGATGTCAGAAGCTCATTTTTTAGTAAAAGGGGGACCTGTAGGGCCCTGGCCCCCATTTTAGGTAACTGGTGCCTTGCTTGCTGACCTTGACCTTGATATCCTCCCTATGCTAATTCCCTGCCGGGTTCCACCCTCCTGAATGCTTAAGGGAAGTTCCTTGTCTCTGTATCCTGCATAATGGGCATTAACAGCTTAGATGCAAGATTGTAAAACATCAGTAGTGAACTTCTGCCCTCCGGGGTTCCCCCACTGTGCTGTAAGCCTGTATTTAAGACCTCCTCCCTCCTTCAATAAACGGCATTCGGCATAAAAAAAAAATTAAAAAGAAAGAAAGAAAGAAAGAAACTGCAAAAAAAGAAAAGAAAAAGAAAATAAAGAAACCAGGCTATAAAGATTATTTACTAATTTACTACATGCTTCCATTTGGTTAAAGATCTCTCTCTCTCTCTCTCTCTCTCTCTCTCTATATATATATATATATATATATATATATATATATATATATATATATATATATATATATATATAAAGGTTTTTCGAGACAGGGTTTCTCTGTGTAACTTTGCGCCTTTCCTGGAACTTGCTTTGTAGACCAGGCTGGCCTCGAACTCACAGAGATAAGATCTATATATTTTTATTTTATGTCTGTGGGTGGTTTTGCTGGCATGAAGGCTGTGTACCATGTACATGCAGTACCTGAAGAGGCCAGAAGAGGGAATCTGATTCCCTGAAACTGAATTACCAGCAATTAGCCCCCATGCTGGTGCTAGGAATCAAATCTGGGTCCTCTGCAAGAGTAGCAAGTGTTCTTAGCTGCTGAGCCACCTCTCCAGCCCTTATTTTTATTTTTGAGAAAGGATTTCTCTGTGTAGCTTTGCTAGTCTTTCCTGGAACTCACTTTGTAAATCAGGCTGGCCTCGAACTCACAGAGATTCACCTGCCTCTGCCTCCCAAGTGCTGGGATTAAAGGTGTGCACTACCACCGCCTGGCACCTTGTTTTTATTTTAATCATATGTATATGTGTGTGCCTGAGTGTGTTTATGTGTAACATACACCTGCAGGTGCCTGAGGAGGCCAGAAAGAGCCCATCAGATCTCTCGGAACTAATTCACAGACAGTTGTGAGCTGCCGTGAGGGTTCTGGGAACCAAACCCAGTCCTCTGCAAGAGCGGCCAGTTCTCCTAACCATCTTACAGCCATCTCTCTGGCCTTGTTTTTATTTTGTTTTTGACAGTCTCACTTTGTAGCCGGGGCTGGCCTGCTTGTTTCAGCCTCCCAAGGCTAGACTTGCAGGCTCTCTGAAGCCTTTCAAATATGCACAGTTAAGGCTAAAAATGTCCCTATGGATTGTGAGTCCCACGGGTCCTTTGGAATCTCTTGCTCCTTAGGTTGGTGTGCCCAGGGGAGGAAGGGCCCCTCAAAGTGCAGTCTGCTGTTCAGTATGGACAGCTTTTCAAATGGGTCCTCCTCAAGGGCCGCTGGCCCACGAGATGGACACCCCAACCTAACCAAGGGCCGCTGTCTGACTCCGGCCTACAACCCTAAGGCACAAGAGGACTATAGAGGTAGGTAGGTAGGGAAGGACCTCCTCCGACCCACCCCGGCTCCTGGGAGGGACAGTTTGCAGCTCGAGGAACAGCAACCCAGGGGAGGAATGGAAGGCTCCTCAGAGCCCCACATAGCAGGCAAAGCCCTCTGGGTGGCTGATGTGCTCAGCACACTCTGTATAGGGGGGGACATGACATGCACTTGAGAGGAGACTGACTTGTGACCTTGGAGCTGTGGGCTAGAGTCAGACAGTTACTCGGGAAGAGTCCAAAGCAGCCCTTGGGAGTTGGCAGCTCGGCCCTGGTCCCCACGGTGCTCTCTGCCTCCGACTGCCTCGCATGGCCTCCAACCCTCGCCCTAGCTGCTCGACCTCTGCAGCCACACCCTCCCTGCCACGATGGACGATGGACACAGTGAGCCTTCTTTTCCTTAAGCTGTCAGATATTTTGGTGAGAGAAATGAAATGTAGGCCGGGCGGTGGGAGCGCCCACCTTTAATCCCAGCACTCGAGAGGCAGAGGCAGGCGGATCTCTGTGAGTTCGAGGCCAGCCTGGTCTACAGAGTGAGTTCCAGGACAGGCACCAAAGCTACACAGAGAAACCCTGTCTCAAAAAACCAAAAAAAAAAAAAAAAAAAAAAAAAAAAAAAAAAAAAAAAAAGAAGTGTGCCAGCACTGCCCGGCTTCTCCTTTTTTTTTTTTTTTTGGTTTTTCAAGACAGGGTTTCTCTGTGTAGCTTTGCGCCTTTCCTGGAACTCATTTGGTAGCCCAGGCTGGCCTCGAACTCACAGAGATCCGCCTGCCTCTGCCTCCCGAATGCTGGGATTAAAGGCGTGCGCCACCACCACCCGGCTGGCTTCTTTTTTTAAAAGAAAGGGCCTCATACTATAATCCACAGTGTTCGAATTTCCCGTGCAGCCCAGGTTGACCTCCAACTCATGGCAATCCTCCTGCCTCAGTCCACCAAATGCTGAGATTAAAAGTGCGAACTACTAACTCGTGGCTACAGTGTGGATTATTATTTTATTTTATTTGTGTTTGTGTAAGAATGTGTGTGTGTTTGAGAGAGAGGGGTTAGTGTAAAAATGTCAGCATATGCACACTTGCGGATGTCAGGGACAACCTGAGGTCAGTCCTCACCTACCACCTTGTTTGAGAAGTTCTCTTCTTTGTTGTGCATGCAGGGCACTGGCCCATGAGCTCCTGACGTAACCTCTCTCCAGCTCCCGTCTCAGCATGGGAACACTGCAGGCGATGGTAGCACACTGACTCTGCTGTGGCTTCTAGGGATCTGGACTTGGATCTCCATAATTACACAGCCAGAGCTCCGCTCACTGAGCTGTCTCCGTAGACCCTGTGCACGGTGCTTCTCTGATTTTGGACTTCTGGATTTTGGAAGATGTGATTCTAAGACAACAAATGTGGAAATTGCTGTAATCTGATGGTTTGGGAAACTCTCAGTCTTTCCCAATCGCAGAAGCCATTGGCAGGAAAGACACTGTTAGTAAAGTTTGCTCTTGAGAGAAGGCCGAGTGTGGCTAGCATTAGACCTGTGGATGAAGAACGAGGTGGGCCAGCACGGGAGGCCATAAGAAGTGAGGGGGAAGTGGACTTAATCTACGGAACCCAGAGTATGGGGGAGGTAGCATGGAACAGGAGACCCATTGGTGTCTGGAGGGGGACCTGGGATGAGGTAGAAACCAAGGAGCCATGGGCTGCCTCTGGCTGACTGAGGCTGAGCTCCTCTAGAAGGGCACCTGGGGCTGTAGTCTCCCGCCCCAAAGCCTGAGGGACTCTGGGTCCTGTGTACTCTGTCCATCACACCAATACTGAAAGTTACACCCTGAGAGGAGTTCCGAAAGCCATGGGAGATGGTAGTCACTCTGGCCTGAGCCCTGTCCCCAGGAACTGACTAGTCACTGCACTCTCCTGGTACGGCTTCCTCAGAAGTCTCCAAGAAGGACAGTAGGCAGGCCAAGGCCAGGATTCAGTGGCCCTTGTTAGCATGGCTCTTCCCTGGTCCTCGTGCTAACTCTCCTGTCCATCACCCATCTCCACTGGCTCAGGTCAGCCCCGTCCCCTTGTAAAGGCCGACACGCTGGCCCTGTGGAGCCTGCCCCGTCCTCGCTGTCTGTCACAGCCTCACCCATCCCTCTTACTGAAACCACTGGGATGAATGGGGTGGGACGGAATGGTGTTGCTTGTCTCAGAGAACCCAAGAGTCTCCCAGGAAGGGTGCCGTGGCCCTGGAGTTGGAGACATGCTTTCAGACACCTGGTGTAACCATTCCAGAACCACTCTCCTGCCTCCTGGCTGTGCACTGTCCTCACTTGTCCTTTCAGGGCACAAGAAAGAAGCAGCCTTTTAGGAGGAGCAGCCTGTCCTCTCACAGAAGCTGCCTCTGATGGTGTCCATCCGAGGTCCCGTCCAGCTAAGGCCCGGGAAGCCGGGAACTGGAGCAAGAGGCCAAGGAGTGGCTGCCCTGGATATGCCCTTTTCTTGTGCAACTTGGGGGTGCCAGGGGCAGGTGTCCTGTCTAGTACCAGCATCATGCCAGGCACAATTACCCTGCTCAGTTGAGCCCTGCAGCCACCCACTGCCTCTTGGATACCTGGTCCTGCAGCAGACCCTACCCAGAGCTGTGGCCTCCAGTCCCCTGCACCTGTGGTCATGTTGACTCTGTCACCTGCAAAGGCATCCATGCTCTGGAACAAAGGACATGGGGACAGAGGGGCAGGCTCACAAGGCCCCGCCCCTCCCTAATGGTTGCTGAGATCTTTCTTTTTTTCTTTTTCTTTTCTTTTCTTTTTCTTTTCTTTTTTTTAAAGACAGGGTCTCGCTATATAGTCCAGGCTGGCCCCAATTACTGGGTTTAAATGTGTGCACTATTACACCCAGATTAAGAGATATTTTCTTGCCAGGTGGTGGTGCACACCTTTAATCCCAGCACTCAGGAGGCAGAGGCAGGTGGATCTCTGTGAGTTCAAGGCCAGCCTGCTCTACAGAGTGAGTTCTAGGACAGCCAGGGCTGCACAGAGAAACCCTGTCTCAAAACAAAAAAACAAAAACAAAAAAAAAAAAAACCAAAAAATCAGAGAGAGAGAGAGGGATTTTCTTCAGTTGTGTGACCACTGGAAATTGATCAGGCTCCTGTAAAAACCCTTCACCCGTTCACTGTGGTCCTATAAGCAACCCTATGAAACTCATTAGGTCACACACACAAAAACAACCACCAAACAAACATGAATGTTAGTAGGGAGACTCGTCAGGAAGAGGAGACCAGCAGGGGTAGGAAGGTGTCACGAGAGGAGAGGGTAATGGTGATTAGGTGAATATGATCAAAATACCTTATATACATGAAACCCATCATTGCGTATAATTAAAATATATGCTAAGAGAAACACTTCAGAGCCAGGGGTGACCCTGGACACAGACCTCGAGCAGCAAGGCCTGCTACTCCCTATCTGTCAGACCCCTCCTCAGGCGGGGGGGGGGGGGGGGGTGTCAGCCGGTGGGTTCACAGGGAATGTGGGGAGGGGCTGCCTTTAAGAGCTTTTCCAAAGCAGGATCCTGTGATGTGGAAGGGGCAGGGACCAGGAGACCCTCTGGGTCCCTGGAGCACCTTGGTATGAAACACTCTGGAAACAGAGACTCAAGTCAAGGCCCTGGAGAAGTGAACATCTCCTTCTGGACACCCCTTCCCTGGTGGGTGACTGGGAGCAGAGGCCACTGGACCCATCTGTGGACATCAAGATTTCCAGGGACTGTGCCTGGGCCACAGGGGCCTATTTATTTGTCTATTATTTATTTAGCAGAACTGAGGATGGAGCCCAGGGCCCTGGGCACACTAGGCAAGTGCGCTACCCACTGACTGGATCCCTAAGCCCTCTCCAGGCTCTCTTGCCTCAGGGCCTCCCAGGCAGCCCTGGCTCTGAGAAGCTGACTTGGTAGTCCTGCACTCTTCAAGCAGGTCTATGGTGTAGGCTGGAGGGCTGGATTGTGTTAGCTCTATTCCCTCATGGCCAGGTTCACCAGCTTCTGGACACCAGTCACGGTGTCGGACTGGATCCCTGAGATACAACAATCTAGGAACATCTCAAGTGGATTAGACTTGAGGTTTTGGAGCAGTTAGAGTTCTCTGGGCTTATGACCACAGAAGACCCAAGTATGAACCACACATGATGGTGCATGCCTTGCTAGGCTAGGGCAGGGGGGATGGTTTACGAGTTTGAAGCTAGTCTGGGCTACCTACCAAATTTAGTGTCAGCCTAAATCACACATTGAGACCTGGTACCAAACTAAATAAATAAAAGAGTCAGATGTGAGGCTAGTGATGCATGCCAGCACTCCAGTGGTAAAGGGGAAAGGAAAAAGGAAAAGACAGACTGGATGAGAGGCGGAGGCAGGAGGATGGGAAGTTCAAAGTCACCTTTGGCTACATAGGGAATTTGGGCCAGCCTGGGCTGTACAGGATCCTGTTTCAGAGAAAGGGGGTCAGGGAGGCCTAGCAGAGTCCTGGGGGAAGAGTACCCACACCAGGAATCAAGAGACAGGCAGGCCTTGGTTGTGGGTCTTGTACCTGGAACAGCCAGCCTTTGAAGCTGTCCCAGGGTCCTGAGCTAGGCCACCTCCCCTTCACTCTAACTCTGACCTATTGTTTTGCAGACCCGGAACTGTGGCCCAGTTCATACTCTAGAGTCCCACTGGTCACTCAGCCCTCGATTTTCAGAGCCTAGAATATTCTACCTGCCCAGCTCCTCTGAGACTCTGGGATCTGTCTTTCCTGACTGAAAATTCTTGGGGGCTCTGCCCACACCAGTCTTCCTCACACCCATTCGTCACCAAAGACTCGGGGTTACCTTTTATTTATATATTAGTTTGTTTTAAAGCAAAGGTCTTTTTTTGTTAGTTTGTTTGTTTTTTTCGAGACAGGGTTTCTCTGTGGTGTTTTGGTGCCTGTCCTGGATCTCGCTTTGTAGACCAGGCTGGCCTCGAACTCACAGAGATCCTCCTACCTCTGCCTCCCGAGTGCTGGGATTAAAGGCATGCGTCACCACCGCCCGGCCAAGCAAGGTCTTGAAATGTAGCCTTGGCTCGCCTCAAACTCCCTTGTAGACCAGGCTGGCTCAGCTTTGCACTCACAGAGATCCCCCTGCCTCTGCCCCCAAGTGCTGGGATTAAAGGTGTAAGCCACCACATCTGGCTTTCAAGGATACCTTTTAAACTAAAATGTTTAGTAAATTGAAAAGTTGTTTTTCGTGCTGTGGGAGATAGAACCTGGGGCCTCCCATGTACTCGGCAAATCTTCCACCACTGAGCTATATCCCCAGCTTATGGATACCTTTTAAGGTCACAAAGGTAGAGGGGTGGATCCCCTAGGGCTGAGACTGAAGGGGCTGGAAGGGTGGGGAGGCCACTGGTACCTCAAGAGCAACAGGATCTGATGGCCACACAGTCCCCACAGCTTGGCTCAACTTCCCTTCTGCTCTTTCACCATCCAGGGACCTGAGGGGACAGATTCTAGTGGTGTAGTCTCTCTGGCATGGGGTCAGGGGTGAGGCTGCATCCTACATACCTGTTTAGGATCCCCTCCCAGGTCCGTCCCTTCCCTCAGGGCTAACCGCCAGAGAGTTCAGGGTTGGGGTGGGAGGCCAGGAGCAGCAAGTAGGTGGATCAGTGAGCCCGATCAGTCCAGTGCAGGGCCAGGAGACTTCAGCCTTAGGTCAGATGTCCAGGTGCAGCCCGTAAGTGAACCATCATCTCAGGGGAGACACAGGCTAGCACCTGAGATCTGCTTTAAGGCTGCTGGCCAGTCCTCCAGGGAGGAAATGGCTTCCCTTAAGGACTAGGCTCAAATCAGCTCAGGAGGGGCTGAGACCCCTGACCCGGGCCACTAAGTTCCCCTGCTTAGAGGGATCTTCTCACTGACTTTTCAAGGGCAATCCTGCCCTTTCAACCAAAGTAACTGGAGTACGCAGGGCAGTGTGCGGTCATCCCTCCCCACCACACCTACTTTTCCCAAGTTTGCCTGGCACTGTGGTTGAAAGCAGCCACATCTAAGGACGCATGACCTAGGACAGGGGCTACCCCTGAGAGTTCAGGTGCTCCCCTGTCAGCTCCTGTAAATGGCAGCGGGGTCATGACACTCCCAGGCCAGTCTTTTGGACACCTCACACCCTGTGCCAAGGCCAAGCTCGGTGGCTCAGAACAGGATGTCCCATTCTTCCCTGTCTAGAGTGTTCACTCTCAGCTGCCCCACCCTTCCCCAAACAAGGAAGCTGCACAGGATCGGGCGGAGCGGGACGTTTTTGGTGTTCAGCAGGTGTGGGTGGGCGGGGCCTTCACCACACACACCATCTTGATTTTCTGATGAGCTAGGGGCTGATGGGGGGCAGGAGATGGTCCAGATCTGAGTTGTTGACCTAGATGAAGGGGTACAGACAGTGCCCTCATGCCTGCCAGACTCCAGAGCTCTGCCAACGTCCCTCCTGTCCCCTCCCCTGTAGCCCTTCCTGTCACTCAACCTTGTGCAACCCTGACCTGGGGGAGAAAGGGACAGAAATCTTGCCAAGTATTTCAGCAGGACATGCTGGCAATTGCCTCACACTTCCTGGACTTGGTAAAGAATGGACCCCCCCACAGCACGAGGGCTGGCAGCCAGGTGGCCCATAAAGAGTCTCCCTGGGGAGTCCTCCTCATTCTCTTCCTCCTCCTCCTCCCTACTGGACCCAGTCCAGTCACTGCTGAAACCATGGCCCTGGGTGTCCTGTGTCTAGCACTTACCCTGCTTGGGGTCCTGCAGAGCCAGGCCCAGGACTCGACTGAGAACTTGATCCCCGCCCCATCTCTGCTCAAGGTCCCCCTGCAGCCAGGCTTCCAGAAGGACCAGGTAGGAACCTGGAAGGGCAGCTGCAGGAGGGAGTGGGGGAAACGGGGAGCAGATGAGAGAAGCCAAAGACTTCATGGGCAGGCGGCACTGGGGAGGGTGGAGGGAATTCTGGGAGTCCAGGGTTCGGGTTTCACTCACCCTGCATCCCAGTGGACGCTCTACCTCACTCTGCTCTGACAGTTACTCTGACAGAGCTTCACAGGACTAGACCCCCTCTCCCGTAATCGCCACTGTCCGTGTAAGGTAGGAATCTCTTCAGTCACTCTGCATTGAGGAGGGAACTGAAGTCCAACAGGCCCCTGCCCAGCACCACCCCACCCTGCCAACGCAGGGCTAACTCCACCTAGGGTCTTATCTAGCCTTGGAGGAGTCTGACTCCTGCCAGTATCTGTAGACAGACCAAGCCTGAGGCCCTGCTGCCCTCCAGCTGGGGTGCCTGGAGGTACCAACAAGGCCAGCGCAGGAGGAGCAGCCTGTGAGGCCATCCCTGGCTCCGTCTG
The DNA here is from genome assembly GCF_007827085.1 of Peromyscus californicus insignis. Lineage (NCBI taxonomy): Eukaryota > Metazoa > Chordata > Mammalia > Rodentia > Cricetidae > Peromyscus > Peromyscus californicus. The sequence goes on from NW_026294595.1 coordinate 6,901,318, forward strand.
GCATTAGCCCCTTGCAGTTTCAGGGGAGGTGGTATGTTGTGGGCCTGGCAGGCAATGCGGTCCAGAAGGAAGAAGAAGGACGCTTTACGATGTACAGCACCACCTATGATCTGCAAGAGGACAACAGCTACAATGTCACTTCCATCCTGCTCAGGTGAGCCCTGTCACCCCGCATCACAGCCAAGGACTTGATCCATTTCTTGCTCTTTCCTCCCCTCCATTCCTGTCTTCTGCCAAGTGAGGATGGACACACAATCCATAGTAAACAAGGGGGAGAGGGGCTGGGGAGAGGGCCCAGTCCACAGAGCACATGCCATGTCAGCAGAGATTCTGAGTTCCAGCCCCCTGAACCAGCATAAAGAAGCTGGGTGTGGCATCCCAGCCCTAGGGGGTGTGGGGGTGTGGTGTGGCATGGGGGGGAGAGCATGGGGAGCGGGGTGTCGGGTGGAACTAGGATCCCTAGGACTCCCTGGGTAGGCATTCTAATCCAATCAGTGAGCTGCAGGTTCGGTGAGAGAGAGAGACCTTGTCTCAAAAATAAGGTGGAGAGAGGGTGGGGTTGGGGAGATGGTCCAGTGGTTAAGAGCACTGGCTGCTCTTCCAGAAGACCGGAGTTTGATTCCCAGCACCCACATGGCAGCTCACAACTGACTGTGACTCCAGTTCTAAGGGATTCCTCTTTTTTGTTTTGTTTTGGTTTGGATTTTTTCGAGACACGGTTTGTAGCTAGCGTTTTCCTGCCTGGCCCACAGTCAGGGCAAATCTCTCTCACCTGCCAGTCCCACAGCCTCTCAGACCCGACCAAGTAAACACAGAGACTTATATTGGTTACAAACTGTATGGCCGTGGCAGGCTTCTTGCTAACTGTTCTTACAGCTTAAATTAATCCATTTCCATTAATCTATACCTTGCCACGTGGCATGTGGCTTACTGGCATCTTCACATGCTGTTTGTCATCGTGGGGGCTGGCAGTGTCTGACTCAGCCTTCCACTTCCCAGCTTTATTCTCCTCCTTGTCCCGCCTACACTTCCTGCCTGGCCACTGGCCAATCAGTGATTTATTTATTGACCAATCAGCAACACGCTTGACATACAGATCATCCCACAGCAATGGTTTTTCTGCGTAACCCTGGCTGTCCTTCCTGGAACTCACTTGGTAGCCCAGGCTGGCTTGAACTCACAGAGATCCACCTGCTTCTGCCTCCCAAGTGCTGGGATTAAAGGCATGTGCCACCACTGCTGGGCCTACATCCTCTTCTGTCCCCACAGGCACCTGTACACGAACGTCGCACAGACATGCTGACAAAACACCCATAATTACCATGACATAACTGCACCAAACCCAAGGCTGTGAACTTGCAAGGCAAGCACTCTGCCACTGAGCTAAATCCCTAATCCCAACAACAGCTTTTTTATTGTTTTTCGATACCGGGTTTCTCCGTGTAGTTTTGGTGCCTGTCCGGGATCTTGCTCTGTAGACCAGGCTGGCCTCAAACTCACAGAGATCTGCCTGGCTCTGCCTCCTGAGTGCTGGGATTAAAGGTGTGCGCCACCACCGCCCGGCCCAACAATAATTTTTTAATTAAAAAAATAAGGTGGAGAATGATGGAGATAGATACCAGATATTGCTCTCAGGCCTCCATACGCACACACAGACATGTGAACGCATACACAGACACACATCAAAAAGAAAGAATAGGAGAGAGGAGGGACATTGAGTAGCCTACCTGTGGCCTTTATCCAGGGCCTCCAGGGAGGTGGCTTTAGAGGAGCCACTATGCCTCAGAAGGAGCTGGTGAGCCCCTGTGTCAGATGCTGTACCTTCAAGATGCAGTAAGCCATTGGCACAGCCACCTGAGCAAGGATTGATGGGCAACTAGGAGTGAACCAGCCCCCAGGGCACCTCGCCCTATGCTAGGGCTTGATCTGGGGCTCCTACAAGGACAGTCTTGGCTCAGCTGGAGCCAGGGAGAATGGGGGAGGGTGCCGCCGGAGTGGGAAGAACAGGGAAGTCAGGCGGTCTGTCGGTCTGTCGGGGAGATGATGGTGGTGGAGCCAGGGCTTGGAGAGGGCAGCCGGGGCTCACCAGCTGCACTCTGATTCTGACTCTGGCAGCTGGGTAGGCTGGAGCTGGAGTAAAGTATTCGAGAGCAAAGGGTAGATGAAGATTTGGGGAGCGCAGCTCTGGGGGATGGTATTGAGTGGGACTTGAGGAAAAGCTATATTTGGCCTAAGGGCTAGGAGTGTAGTGCTCAGCTTGGAGCAGGCTGGCAGCTCAGAAAAAGCTGCCTTAACTGCCAAGGGAGGTGGCAGAGAGGAGGCAGGGAAAAGAGTGGGGATCCTTGCCTAGAGCCTGGATGTGTGTGTGTGGGAGGCCACCCAGGAAAGGCACCGGGAGGAGGGACTGTGTGTGCTGGGGAAGGGTCTCAGCAGGGTCAGGCAGGGCACACTCAGAGGGGGAAGGCTCAGGTGCATCTAAGATGGGTGGGTGGGGCCTCCCGCCAGGTTTGGGGACAGGCTATTATCAGTTAGATGGACACAGGGGTGGGGAACACCAGAATTCTAGCCCCACCTGTCCCAATCCAAGGAGCATTCCAGGCTGTATCATATCCTTGCTCACTCCCATCTCTCCCACAGGGACCAGCGCTGTGACTACTGGATCAGAACTTTTGTTCCAAGCTCCAGGGCTGGCCGGTTCACCCTGGGAAACATTCGCAGTGAGTCCCAAATGGAGTGGGGCCCTTGTCCCTCCACCCAGACCTTCTTATGGGGAGAACATTATGAAAGTTGGGGAGAAAGTGCATATGCCCTCTTCCTCTCCACCAGGGCAGAACTTATCCTTGTCCTTCACACCTGCAGGTTATCCTAAGGTACGGAGCTACAATGTACAAGTGGCCGCTACCGACTACGACCAGTTTGCCATGGTATTTTTCAAGAAGATTTCTGGAAGAAAGCAGTACTTCAAAATCACCCTTTATGGTGAGTTCTTGGCTGACTCTTAGGGACTCACCTCAAGGTTGGAATCCCAAGGTCTCAGCCCAGGGAGCGGTCTTTCTGCAGACCTCCACGGAAAACAAGTCTGAGACCTCATTCACTAGTTGAGTGACACTGAGGGAGTGCCCTGCAGACACTCTCTGCCAATCTGGGTTGCAGGAAGAACCAAGGAATTGCCCGCTGAACTGAAGGAGCGCTTTGTCCGCTTTGCCAAGTCTCTGGGCCTTACAGATGACCATATCATCTTCTCTGTCCCCACCGGTAATGGCCAGTGGGGGTGAGGGGCAAGGGATGTGGGGATGCGGGGACTGTCCAGGCTGATACCTACCCCACCAGAGAAAGGGAAGACACAGTCCCCTGCTCTAGCCACTGGAATCCACTTTGAGGTCTGGAAGACTCAGTGACACCCTGGGGTCTATGAAACCCTCAGGGATCCCGGCCCCAAGTTTCCCTTCTGGCAGCTGACCCGAGACATTCCCAGACGAGGATTCCAGGTCCATGTGCAAACATCCTCAGGCTTGCTGCCCCATGCCACTCCCGCCTACAGTCGAAGGCTATTTCCTCTCCAAACCTTGCCGTCTCGGGCCTTGCCCCATCCCATAACTTGGAAGACATCTTGTTTTCAAGTAGCCTGGGCAGGAGGCTCCAGCCAGGCCCCACAGAGCCACCAGCTGAGAGGCTACCAAGGCCCAGCGGGCAAACAGGCAGAAAGCCTGGGTCCATGAGCCGCTATGGACCTCCCACTCCTGCCCTACAGCGGCCCTTTAGGCCTTTCTCACACACTATCTGTTCCACATGGGTCCCTTGGCTCCCCAACCCTGAAAAAAGCCCCAGATATTTTGTAGTTGGGCTAGTCTGGACCTGGCGAAGCACAGGCTCCTGGCAGTCAGATATCACAAATGCTTGCCCCTCTGCTCTATTCTGATGAACTTTCTTGCCTACAGACCAATGCATTGACAACTGAACAGGCGGTGAGTGTGGCTGACTGGGATGGGCAGGGGCCGGGTGGGAAGGCCAGGGCACAGGGGACTGGGATCTCCACCTTGCCTCTGTTCCTCCTCTGAACTGTGGGTGTCCTGATTCTGCTATAGTCTCTTAGGTGCCTCCTGTCTGTCCCCAGCCCCATCTTTCCTGTTTCCAGAGAGCCACCTGCTTACCCCACCAGCCACGATACCAGTGAGCACCAGATGACTCTTCTTATTGGGCAGCACTGCCCAGCCACCTGTCCCAGTGACATCCCCTTGTCTGCTAAATAAATGCATGCCTCCAGTTCTCTGAGTCTGTGTTGCTTAACCCCATAATAATGAGGGAAAAGGCAAAGGGCGGGCTCACACCAGCATTATTCCAGCATGATGGTAGGGCTGCGGAGAGAAGACTGAGGGAAAAGAAGGTACCAGAACTCCAGCCTCCACAGCTTCACCATCACGGCCACTAACGGCCCCGCGTCCCTCCTGCGCGGAACAACACCGCACTTGCTGCTGTTTTGGCTTGGTACCCCTGGTCAAGGCCTGGGCTCACCTCCAGGGCAGTATGAGCTCCTCCATGCCTTGCCTCCAAGGAGTATCTTGTACTTGGGTACTGCCACAGGTCCCAAAGGGGCAGCCCCTCTGGAACTGGGAAGCTGGAAGAGCCTGGAGGGGGTATGAGATACAGTCATCCCACACTCATCTGGATCCTGTGATTGCTAGGAGTCGGAGGCCATTTCTCTCCCCCCTTGCCAGAATGCATGAGGTCCAAATGAACCCCTCTTTCCCATCTCACACACATATGCTGCCCCTTTCACCTTGGCCGAGGAGATGCGTGTGCCTAGGTGGTGACCACCCCACTCTCAGTCCTGCAGGGGGGCAGCACAGACCTGAGACCCAGCTCATCAGATGGCGTTGAAATCTGGGCTGGATTTCAGGAAGAGATGGCACAGGATGAGCAGCTAGTGAGGTATCGAGGCCGTGTTCAAGCCCAGAAAGGTTCCAGGATGAGCGGTACATCTAAGGCCTACTGGTTAAAGCCTCAGTGGCTGGCCATGTAAGGATGCTACACCACACATACTTCACTCCTGGGCTCCAATCTGACTGCGGATCTAATTTCTTTCTTTCTTTTGGGTCAGAGTCTTACTATATATCCCTGGCTGGTCTGGAACTCTATGTAGAGCAGACTGGCCTTGAACTCATAAGAGCTCTGCCTGCTTCTGCTTCCAAAGTGCTGGGATTAAAGGTGTGTGCCACCATGCCCAGCTTATTGATGTGGATGTTTTACTTGCTTATATGTGTATGAACCACATACATGCAGTTCCAGAAGGAGGAGTCTGATCACCTGGAGCTGAAGTTACATAGAGTCATGAGCCACCATATGAGTGTTGGGAATTGAACCCAGGTCCTTCAAAACAGACTGTTCTTAAACACTGAACCAACTCGCCAGTTGTTATTTTTATTTTTTACTTTTAATGATGTGTGTGTGTGTGTGTGTGTGTGTGTGTGTGTGTGTCTGTGTATAGATAGGTATGCGCACATGAGTGCAGGTGTTGAGGTCAGAGGCATTGGATTTCCCTGGAGCTGGCGTTACAGGTGGGTGTCAACTGTCTAAAGTGGGTGCTGAGAACTGAACTCAGGATCTCCGCAAGTGCACTATGTGCTCTTAACTGCTGAGCCATCTCTCCTGCCTAGATCCAGTTTCTTGTGTTGGATCAAGGAAGTCAGCTTCCCATAACCTCTTGCTTCTGTGGGCCCTTCAAATCAAACTCTCATGGCACAGATAGGGCTTTGTTTTTTCTTCCTGCTGATGCAAATCGAAATACATGGCCAGTTACAGCAGCATGCACAAGTATTCTCTTCCAGTTCTGGATGTCTAGGTTTGCGTTAGTTACATGGTGTCCACAGGGTCGTGCTCCCTGTGGGGTTCTGGGGAAGAACCCTTTTCCCTGCCTTTCCTGCTTTACTGAAGTCCCTATGCCGAGAACACCGGGCACCCTGGACTAGCCACTGTGACACCAGGAACAACCTGCTGACGCCATGGGGTCTCCTGGTCATTACAGATATACGAGTCCTGGTAAGGGCCAGACCCAGGATTACACTTCTAAGTCCAATCCACAAGCGATTCTGGATGGTGACTTTGTTTTTTGTTTGTTTGTTTTGTTTTTGTTTTTGTTTTTCAAGACAGGGTTTCTCTGTGTGGCTTTGCGCCTTTCCTGGATCTTGCTCTGTAGACCAGGCTAGCCTCGAACTCACAGAGATCCGCCTGGCTCTGCCTCCCGACTGCTGGGATTAAAGGGGTGCGCCGCCACCCCCCACCCCTCCACCCCGCCTCCCCGGCTGGGTGGTGACTTTGTACAGGCCTCCTTTTCCTACCAGTTCATGGAATGGGAGATGACTGATGCCGGGCTTTATCATGAAGCCTCCTGTGATGGACAGCCTCAAGCAGGGCCACTTAGCACAGACCTTTCGCGGCTCCCGGGGCCACCTACAGCAGGGTATAGCAAGTCCTTTCTGTACGGGAAATCTGACACACAGTCCTTGAGAAGGGCCTCACACTCCTCCCCAATCCATGCCCTATTTATTGGCATGGGTCAAACGGACTGGCTGTACATCTACTATTCAGGCTAGAGTCTAGTCTGATTTCCAGCCGTAAGTGTAGCCTTTGAGAGCCCTAAGAGAAGTGATAAGGCCAAGATAAGACGCGGTTGTGCGTCATCTGGGGGAGGAGCGGTGATGGGAACAGAGTTCTCGAAGCTATAGAAAGCCTTGGAAACCGCCTGTCTGATTCTGACCATGCAGAGGGGCGGAAGCAGTAGGATGGAGCCTAGTAGAAGCCTCAAGCTCTAACCGGCCAGGGTCTCTACTGCCTGGCCTTCGGTGCGTGCTCCCTCTGCTGACCGCGGTGCCCAGCGGCCGGCAAAGGGACGCGGCTCGGAAGCGAGAGGAGGAGCCTGAGGGCGGACGGGGGCGGAGCCCTGCTTGAGGGCGTGGCTTGTGAGGCCTCTGGGCGGGGCTCTGGGCGGGCCCCGGTGCGCCGCTGCGTTCCACCCTTCCGGCCCCGCGTTCCATCAGCTGCTGGCACCTTCCGCCCAGCGCCGGCTTTCCGCGCGACGGTCGCCAAGTTCTATTTTCGCGTGGCCTCTGCGGCGCCCGAGCCCGCAATGTCGGGCCCCAACGGGGATCTAGGCATGCCGATGGATGTGGAAATGGAAGACGAGAGTGACAGCTTCGGGGAAGCAGGTGACCCGGGCGGGGGTGGGGATGCTGCTGAGGCGACCTTTGCTTTGCTAGGGGTACAGTCCTGGGATCTGGAATGGGGCCGGGGTGGAGGGTGTGTGAGGGACTGAAGAGCCATCCCATCCCGTCCCTGGGTGGCTCTGGAGTTGTCCCCACGGCCACCTCGGAGGCAATGGTGAGCACTAGTGAACGGATCCCTGGACGATGCAATACTGGGGAACTGTCGCTAACCAGCCCTGGTTACATATAGGGAAACTGAGACAGCTCCAGAGATGCTTGTCGGTTTGGGATTTGCTTTAGCCATTTTCTTCGCTGAAGGGGGCGGGTCCTACTTGGCTCTCCAGGAGGTGTTGGCCCGGTGGGCGTCCCACTGTGCTGAGTCAGCACCCCAGCCACCTGGCTTTGCTGGTGTGATCGTTTTATCTAGCACTGTGTTGGGTGCACAGCACTGCGGAAGGACCTCGGGGGAAGCGTCAGCCCACAGACTTCCTTTGCACGTTTGGGAACCTCAGTTTTCCCATCGGCAATATTGGGCACATTGGTGTCTCCTGTTTTGAGATGTGTCGGGATTAAAGGGAAAATGGGATGGAAAATGGTTAGACTCTAAGATTCCAGCGTACAAGTTCCTTCTGAAAGTGGATAGTGCACACACACACACACACACACACACACACACACACACACACATATGCATAGTCAAGCCAGGTGCCTTGCCTAGAGGGCAGGACTTGTGCAGTAAGGATGGGGTATGCTTTGTTTAGTTATAAAAGCTTTATTGAGCTGTAAGTGACACTATAGATTTTACCATTTAAACCGTACAGTTCTGCAGGCTTTCATATATTCACAGCATATCCATTGTCACAACAGTTTTAGAATATTTTTCTCATAAATGAAGGTTGCCCTCCAACTGGAGGCAGGTGGTGGGTCATTAGGCTTACAGTGGGCAGTGTTGGGGACCGGGGTACGAGTGCATTGACTGCTGGCAGCCATGGTGGGGACATCATGAGGGGACCCGGGGAGGGGGCGGTGTAACACTGAGTGGACACTGGAATGGTGGGGAGGAGGCTCTCCGTTCCAGGACAGGAACAATGGCTAGGGGGTACCCCGATGAAGCCCCTCTGCTAGCCTGCCATGAAATGGGAAGATGGATCATAACAGCTGTCCGTTTGGTTCTTGATGTGGCCACACCAACTGAGCTCTCGTGTACTGGAACCCTCAGTGTCCCCCGCTCCAATAAGGAGTTGCAGGGGTACAGCAGCTGGGACTCAAACCGAAGGGTTCTGTCACCAAGTAGCTATGGGAAGTGTTCTAGTTCCTTCCTTCTTAGGCCTCAGTTTCCCCATCTGTGCCATGAAGGAAGGACTTTAAGATCCAGCAGCCTTCACAGACTATTCTCTGTCAGGGATGTCCTCTCTGGGAGCCATCCCCAAAGGCAGGCACATTTGCACTCTTCTCCCGACACCCTCCCTGGGCCTTTTTCTTAAATCCACCAGCTACTTCCCCTCTGGTCCCAAGCTGGCAGCTGAGTGCTTCTGAGTCACGGGCTGGCTCAGAACTGGGTCCCGCAGTGAGCACAGACCCAGACCTTGGGTCCTAAGGGACACAGCATTGCCAAGAGGCAGGTCAGAAGCCACTGTAGAGGAGGACGGGGAAGACTCCGAGGAGGAGGTATTTTGAGTTGGTCCTTGAAGGGTTGCTGTGGTTGATGAATTCTAGGTGGTAGACAGTTGAGCAAAGGCAGGGACCGGAAAGCCAGAACTTCATTCATTCATCCATTCACGCATTCATTCAGTAAGTGATTATTTGTGTCGTCGAGGGCACTGGGGAGACAGCAGAGAACACAAGACCCGTCACCTCTCCCAGATCTCTGCAGTGAGTGTGAGGTGGAGTACAGACTAGCATCCAGCCAGTCACAGTAGTGATTCCTGAAGGGAAAGCTATGGAAGGGGGAGGCTCCCTGGGAGGGCTCCCCTTGGTGACAGCCACACTGAGACTTGAAATAAGTGGTCTTCATCCCAGAGGGAAAGACAAGAAGGCCACCCAGTGCATTCAGGCACAGCCAGCAGTACATTCAGAGGGCCTGAGACAGGCGAAGCAGGTGAGAGGAGAGGAAAGGGGTGGGGGACGGGGATAAAGAGGGAAGGAAGTAGGGGGCTGGGTCTGCTCCAGGGCCCAGAAGCTGCTGGACTCTCTTCTGAAGGCAAAGGGCTGGAGGTCACATGCCTAGCAGAGACTTGATTGCCCAGCTCTGGACATGGCTGTGACTTCTAGGTAGCCATGGAGGGGAATGCAGAGGGAACTTGTCACAGGATAGGACCACCAGCCAGGACAAGGGCAGACTGCCTCAGGACCACTCTAACCCTACAAAAAAGGCGTGCTAAGGATGACGCTTTTCCTCCTGTGCTGCCTACTCATTTCCCCATGGTGACACTAACAATCAGAGAGATTGGGGATGTGCCCAAAGCCCTGTCGAGGGAGAGCTGGGGACACTGGGTGTACTGTGTCTATCAGCCCTGAGGAGGCACAGGACCTTCCCTGTCTTTTCCCTTCCTCCCAGAGTATGCTGCCATCAACTCCATGTTGGATCAGATCAACTCTTGTCTGGACCACCTGGAGGAGAAGAATGACCACCTCCATGCCCGCCTCCAGGAGCTGCTGGAGTCCAACCGGCAGACACGCCTGGAATTCCAGCAACAGTTTGGGGAGGACCCCAGTGATGCCAGCCCCTAGCTGCCAGGAGCCCCCAAGCAGGCCCCACCCTCACCTCTCTAGGCCATGTTCTGGCCTGGGTAGATACTACCTGGCTTAGACACCATCTCAGGTACTGGCCTTCAGATCCCCAGTGGGTCTTCCAGCCTGGACCAGGCCCCAATGCCCATCATCCCTTCTGGAGCCAGGTGTGGTCCTACAACTTACTTGTCTGCCTGCCCAGCTCTCGTCTTTCCCCTCCCCCCTGCCCCAGGACTGAGTGTCCATATTAAAGCGATCTCCCACACCACCGTCCCTCTTGTCTCTCTCTCTCTCTTTTTTTTTTTTGGTTTTTCGAGACAGGGTTTCTCTGTGTACCTTTGGAGCCTTTCCTGGAACTCACTCTGTAGACCAGGCTGGCCTTGAACTCACAGAGATCCTCCTGTCTCTGCCCCCCGAGTGCTGGGACTAAAGGCGTGCGCCACCACCGCCCGGCCCCTCTTGTCTCTCTGTGCCGGGGTTAAGGACCCCAGGAGCCACTGGAGGCAAATGGAGCAGGCTGTGGCTCGTGGGCATGTGGTAGGGCTGGGGTTCTTTTATTTCTGGTCCAGGGGTAAAGGCAAGGTCAGGGCTTCCTCCCTACCAGGTGTGCTGCCCGCTAGCAGCTGCTTCCCAGCCTGGCTGAGTTAGACATGCTCTGTGACCATGAAATATATTCAGCCTCTCTGGGCGCTAGGGCCTTCCACCACGATGACCGCCTCTAGGGTCTGACTGTAAACCTTGGCCTTCCACTCTAGCCCTAGTCTTCCCAGCTGGCAGTGACAGCCAGGCTGTCTTATCTCTAAGTGAGAAAACAGAGCTAAGGCTGGCCCTGCACTGCTCATCTGTCTCTGGGTTAGGAGGGCTGTGCCCTCTTGGCGAACCAAGAGCTGAACCTCAGCAGCAAGGACCCCCGCCCCCCAATCCTAACTTCATGTCTGACTCTGCAGCTGGACAGAGGCCAATACAAGAGCCAAGAATGTACACCTAGGGCTGTTTGCAAGAATGTCCTGGCTGTTTGCAAGTCACATGACCCTGCTAAGGCCTCAGTTTGTCTATCTGCAACTTGGGGGTAGAAGCAAGACCATCTGCTAGGTTAGCAGCCATAAGGATTCTCTCAAGTTGCCTTCCTAGCCCTGATACACGACAAGGTAAACTGAGGCTCAGAGAAGAGAAGTGCCTTGTAGTCCTATTCCAGCAGGGAGCCTGATGTTGGCTTCCCTGGTCCTCTACCACACTGTGTCCAGAGAGACTAAGTTCCCCTTCCTGTATCCACCCCGACACAGTGCTGGTGAGGACCGCAAAGCCAAACAACTCTTTATTGGATTTGGAGTAAAAACACCAACATGTGAACATTTCCACGCAGATACCTAGAAGGCATTAGCAGATCAGGCCCTAGGCATGTTGGGTGGCCAGAGCTCCCTCTATCAGGTTTTGAGGCGAGTTGAGCGCCGAAGGGGAGGAGGGGGGTTGGGGAATCCAGGCTTCACCTTGCTGGGTAGTTTCGCTGTGTCCTGGGGGTTTGGCTGGCTGAGCGGGCGGCCACTACCACTGTTAGAGGTGAAAAGTGCAGTCAAGGCATTTCGGGCATTGATCGCACACTTGCGGCTCACGGGTCGGCTGGCTGGGCTGGGGTTCTTGGCTGCTTTGTATTTCTAGATCCGAAAGTTTTCAAGTTAGGCACAGCCCATGGCACTCCTGGCCAGCAGCTGCTTCCCAACTTGGGCCAAAACAGTAATGATTTGTTGTGTGACCCTGTCTGAAGCTCTTAATGTCTCTAGGCTCTGGAGTCACCCACTCCCCACCCCCACCCCCAACACACACACACACACACACACACACACACAGACATAACCCATAGAGCCAAGCCTGAGTCCTTCCCTGCTGTGGGAGTATGGCTGGGAACTGGCTTGGTACAGCAGCAAACAGCTGCTGGCCATACCCGCCAGCTTGAACAGAGGCTGTGCCCCAGGCAGGGCAGTCGGATGGCCACTCACCTGCAGGTTCTCAAAGTGGGCCAGGGACTTGCAGTGGGAGAGCCGCAGTCCTGAGTTACTGTCGTAGAACTTGTGGCAGATGCGGCAGACGTAGCCCATCACGGGCACCAGGAAGTCCACACCTGGGGACAGACAGCGGGGGCTGCAGACTCGGGTCCCCCTCACCAGCTGGGGGTCCCACCGCCTGGAGGGTGGGCTGCCTGCTGCAGTACTGTGACTGAGACTGGGGGCTTAGCTTGGGGTCTTACCATATGCCGTGTTGGGGTTGTAAGTCTCTGAACCCTTCCGTTCCTCTAAAGATGGATCTCTTGACCTCACCTGGAGAGGGAGGGAGTGGGGCTCAGATGGGATGCCGCAGGCTCCACACGGACACAGGTCAGGGGCCTGCCGTGCACCCGTGGTCTCCAGCACACCAACCATCCCCTCCGCTCACAGCTCGTTGAGGGTGGCCTTCTTTGAGCCATGGCACACGCCGATCCTGCCTCCCAAGTGTCCTTCTGATGACTGCACTGTGGGTTTCAGTTAGCCCCTTCCTCAAGCCAAAATAAACCCCTTCTTTCTTAGGCTGCTATTTCAATACATTTGAGTGTGTGTGGGCGTGGGTACCTGAGGCTAGTGCTTGTCAATCTCCAGGGACTGGAGGCATAGGCAGTTACGAGCGACCTGACATGGGTGTGGGGAATTGAACCCAGGTCCTCTGAAGAGCAGCACAGCTTCTCACCGCCATCCTTTTTTTTTTTTTACTTTTTGAGACAGGGTCTTGGTATGTAGCATGTGATGGAGCTCTCAAGCCTCCTGCTTCAGCCTCCTTTGTGCTGGAGCCTCTGACCACCTCCCCCTGGTGCTGGGGAGCGAGTCTAGGGCTTTGCACGTGCTAGGCAAGCCTCTGTCACTGGGCTATCGTTCCCACCCCCAATCCACCTGCATTTCTTTTACTTTGTCCAGAAATAGCATGAACAAAGGCTCACAGGACTACGGACAGTCCGCTGGAGCATGCCTTCTGCACCCGGCTAAACACTGTTCCCTCTGCCCTCCCTTCTCCCACACAGTCAGTATCTCAGCCAGCCTTTAAGGCCCTTGTATATTTCACCTGTCACTCAATAGTCAACCCTGTGCCTATTTTCATGGCCACATGTGACAGAGCCCATAACTGCGTCATGCATTAGTAGCTACAAATGCCAATGCAGTGTTTGGGTCCCTGAAGGAGCAGGAGAGGCCCTCCCAGCTCTATTAGCCTCAAATGGCCCACCCCACATACCTGCTTGCAGAATTCCTCCTCAGCCTCAATCTCTTCCTCCTCCTCCTCCTCCTCCTCCTCGTCCTGATCACTCTCAAAGCAACCAACGGCATCTACTGTGATGAAGTGGTCCTCCTCTGGGCTGGCTATCTCCTTTTCAAGTGTCTTCAGCTGCCCACGGCATGGACAAGGGGCTTAGGTCAGCTATGGGCAGCTGAGGGTTCTAGGCCCTGCTCTATGATCTCGGGGGAAGGCTTCATGCTATGTTCAGGCAGCAGGTTACCTCCTTGGCCTTGTCTTTGTGTCCCTGGGACTTTACATGCTCCACAAACTTCCGAGGGGTCTTGAAGTAACGGTTGCATATGGTGCAGAAGGGCCTCAGGGACTGTTTGGCAATCTGGGGAAAGGAAGGCAGGCCATGTGGTGCACTGCAGCATCCCTAGGTACAAGCCACACTATCGGTGGCCCAACTCAGCTCTGCCCCTACAATGGGACATGCAAATCACTTCTCTTCACTATGTGGGATGGTAGGTGCCAACAGAGACAGGATCGGAGGGAGAATGGCCACCAAAGACCCCCAGTAGGCTAGAGGCTGAGCAGCAGGGTGAGCTGGTGCCTCCACTCAACAGATGGGCACAGGAAAGCCCAAAGAGGAACATGACTGACTCACCAAGCCACGTGACTGTCACATGAAGACAAGAACAGACTTTACCTCCCACTCCCACCCTGGGCCCCTCCCCCGCCCTGGCTTGGCACACACAGGTGCCTTTGCAGCATGTGAGTGGTTCTGGCACCTTGTGTTCCTGTGTCCTGCGGTGCTGGATCAGGTCTCCCACGTAGTACACCTGGCAGGTATTGCACCAGCGTTTTGGTGGGGGCTCTCTGAATGACGACAATAAAAACAAGCAGAGCATGACGCTATATTTTCCTGGAGTGCTCCGGAAATGCAATGCAGTTCGGAAGCGAGGGTTTAGGTCAGCCTACAGTGCCTTCTTGAGGGGCCAGGGTTCTAGTCGAAATAGTCAAAAGACAGAGGAAAGAGCAGAGATTCCTGACTTCTCTGAATGAGAGCTAACAGACATGTGCTCTCTGTCCACCAGGCCAAAAGCAGAGCAGCCATGAGTTCCTGCTGTCTCCTCGTCCTTGGTAGAGCCCAGTCACTGACTCAGTTGTCTGTCCAGGCCGGGGAAGGTTTTGACTTGTCTTCAACAGGGCTTAGTGTGATTCTGAACAAGTCAGCTTAGACCTCACCATGCAGCTGGCTTTAAACTCTCGATTTTAGCTGGGCATGGTGGCGCACGCCTTTAATCCTAGCATTCGGGAGGCAGAGGCAGGTGGATCTCTGTGAGTTCGAGGCCAGCCTGGTCTACAGAACGAGTTCCAGGACAGCCAGGGATACACAGAGATACCCTGCCTCAAAAATCAAAAACAACAACAAAAATCTCTTGATCCTTCTGCCTCGGCCTCCCAAGTGCTGGGATCACAGGTGTGTGTCACCATAGCTGGCTTTGTTATTGACACTCTGAAACTGTGAGGCTTCCTAAGTTACCCAAGTTCCTGGATTCTCCTCAAATACTGGGCACTCTGGCAACCACCCAGGCAGCTGTCCCAGGAGACACAGCCCTTATCTCCCAGTTCCCAAGTCGATCTGGTTCAGCTTTCTCCAACGACACTTCCTAGCCCTGAAGGCTTGTGACACCCCACTGGGGCCTGGCAGCTGCCACAGCTCCCCCCCCCCCCCCCCCCGCCTGCCCCTGCCTTGTCACTCCAAGTGCTAGTTCCAGACTCCAGGTGGACATTTCAGACCAACCACATCCCCTGTGACAAAAGGAGGCCTCAGAAGGTCTAACCCCAGGCCACAAGATGACCTGATTCTTGCCATCATGCTACTATGGTCGGGGCCAGCACACAGACCAGAGGAGCAGGGCTCTGTACCCTAACCCTCCTCCTGACCACGGGGGTGTCACACTATTCTCACCTGGAAGGACCCTTAGGATACTGTCACTACACCCCTCATCAGACTACTTTATAGACGGGAAACTGAGGCCCAAGGTTACAGTTACTGGCATGCAGAGCAATGATTAATCCCCAGGCAGATTTCAGAGAGTGTCTCTTCAGGGCCTGGTCTGTGAGGCGTCCTGCCCCACAACGTGAACCTCTGCCAGCCTTTACTCACTCTGCCTCTCTCTCCAGAATGTCCCGAGGCATGGGCAGCAGGGACAGCAGGCAGGTCTGCCTCGAGTGCTGCATTTCCCCAAGCCGCTGTTGGTGCTGAGCCTCTGACATGTGGTCCTGGAACTCCTGCGGCATGAAGGAACCAGAGGTGGCTGTGAGCTGCAGCCGTGGGGGGGACAACTCCAAGCGTCACGGCCATCCTGCATCTCTGATCCTCTGACTACGTTTCTCCCACATGGCCTACCAGCATGTGCCACCACAACTGGCATATTTTACACAGCTCAATGTAGGCCAGGGCAGGGATGGTAAACTGAGGCACAGAAGGAATCCACACCCATATCCAGGAGTGCTTCTGTGATAAAGAACATGGCTCTAAATGGTCCTGCTCAGTCAGGGACCACAGTCGCAGGTAACTGCTACTGGAAACAAGTAAGAGCATTAACGAAACTGGAGGGCAGGGCTGGAGAGACGGCTCAGCGGCCAAGAGCACTGGCTGCTCTTCTGAAGACCTGGCTTTGCTTCCCAGCTCCCACATGGTGGCTCACAACCATCTGTAACTCAAGTTACAAGGGATCCGATGCCTTCTTCTGGCTTCTATGGGCACTGGACCCATGTGGTGCATAGATAGACATATGGGCAAAATACTCATACACATAAAATGAAAATAAGTCTTTTTAAAAAAGTGTTTGTCTTTTTAATTTAAAGAAATTAAGTTCTGGCTATATTGCCCAGGTCATTCTGAAACTCAGGTGCTCACGAGTTCTGTTTCAAACCCCCAGGTGGCTAGGAGCAGCTGCAGGAAGTCCAGAGAGTCCCGGCCAAGGCTACTATCTATTTATTTTGCTCCTTACATGTTAAGCAAGGGCTGAACTATATCCCAACTGTACTTTTTTTAAAAATTTTTAATTTTGAGACAAGCTCTCTCTCTCACTAAGTTGACCAGGTTGCCCTTAAACTCATGATCCCCCTGCCTTGGCTTCTCAAGTAAATAGAATCAGCCCTACTAAGACTACTATTACTGTTAATGCTCCCCTTGCCTGGGCCAGACATGGGCTCAGAACTTCAGTGTCAAGTGCTGAGCCCTAAGACACACAGTGAGGTAAGTTCTTGGCTGTACTCACTGAAAACAAGAGGAAAAGACGCAAGAGTAGTTTACTTCTGAGACCTTGATGGTCAGTCAGATTTGAACCAGGTTTTCCTTGATCCTAAAAACCTGCTCTACCAGCTGATCAGGAAATGTCTAAGCAGACCGACAGCCATCTGGGCCATGTAGAGAAGGCAAGCCCGCAGGCCTGCAGCCCCAGCCCTCCTCCCCACAGTACCTGCTGGCTGCTGCAGCTGGCCTTACAGATATAGCAGAAGAACTGGAGGGTCTGCTTGGAGGACGTGCTGGCAAGGGCAGGGGCGACAGTGGAGTCCCCAGGACGAGGTCCAGACGTGAGGGGTGTGGTGTTGAAAGCCCGGCTGTCGCTGCTCTGCAGGATGGTGACCTTCAGGGAGCCCCCAGCCCCCCACATCTACAGTAGATTCAGAGACAGGGTTTCTACCATCTGGGTGTTGATAGTGATCCAGCCCCAACAAGAAACATCTGTGAGCATCGTTTCCTCAAAGTTTCCTGATAGGGAACCTGAGGTTAGGTTCTTACGTGACTGCCCAAACGTACACAGAGAATATGATAGCCAGGATTTGAACCTAGATCTCGTGTGTGTGTGTGTGTGTGTGTGTGTGTGTGTGTTACTATGTAGACCAGGCTGGCTTGAAACTCACAGAGATCGGCCTGCCTCTGCCTCCCTAGGGCTGGATTCAAGACGAGCACCACCACTCCCAACCTAGCTCTGTTTAATTCTAAAGTCCAACTCATACCACTCCTCACATGATGGATGGGGAAACTGAGGCCCACGGAAGAAAAGAGGTTGGAAGTTTTGTCATAAGATAGAGTTGGGACCCAAGTCCCACAAGGAGGTTTTTGCTAAGGTACTCTTTGCACTAAAATGCTGTCACCACATGAGGGATTAGGGACTCTAGTGTGGAGTGGCCAGATCAGAAGACACTTGTCACCCAAATCACATCTAGATCTTCAGAAAAACGACCTAAGGGCAGACGAACCCCCGTGTGGCTGACCCATGCAGCCAGGCACAAGGCTGCCGCCAGGCTTGGACGCACCCCAAGCAGCTCTCCTGCTCTTTTTTCACATTCTCCCACATCCAGGCCAACAGCCGATGCCTCCTGGCTGGTGTCTGCACTGCTCTGGGCACCTACTGGTTCTGGCAAGGCCTCCTCTGGGCCTGAAACGACAGATATGTTCCTTTCCCAGAGTGTGTCTACCATCTGGGGTCCAAGATCTGCGTCCAAGAGAGCTGGCTTCTCTGTCCACAGCCATGACCCTGATGTTCAAGATGGGGATGGCCCCAGCTCCGGACCCTGGGCCCAGCCCTCAGTCCCCACCCAGTCAAGGCTAAACAGTGCCAGGTGGAGGAAGGCTGGGCAGGGCTGGGTCTGCCCAGGAGTCCACACGCTCGCTCACCTCCCGCAGCTTCTGCGGCGTCAGATGATGGCTGCGGTTCCGTGGCACAGGCCGGGACTGACGCTTGCTCTGGTTGGGGTGCTGACCCCTGTGGCCAAGTCTGAGGCTGGTCCTGGGTCTTCTCTGATGTCTGCTCCTGCCTCTGGCCTGGAAGCTGTTCCTGTGGCGGTGCTTGGGCGGACACCTGTGTCTGTGTCTGGGTCCGTGTCTGAGCTTGCTTCTGTGGGTCTGTCTCCTGTGGCTGCACCTGCCGTGGGGGCTGGGAACGTACCTGTGGTTGTACCTGATTCTGCTGTGGTGCTAAGTGCTCTGGAGAGGTCTGTGTCTGTGCCTGTTTCTGCAGCCTTGGCTGCACCTGGGCCTGGATCTGTACAACCTGTGGCTGGCAATGTGGCAGGACTTGGGCTCCTGGTGGCTCAGGCAGCCGCTCTGGGGTCTGTGTCTGCTTCGGTGCTGTCATCTGGGTCTGAGGCTGGACCTTTGCTTGTGGCTGCCCTGCAGGCCCTTTCTCTGTGGACTCCTCTGAGCTAGGAAAGATCCAAAGATAATCAAAAAGCCAGGCGGTGGTGGTCTACGCCTTTGATCCTAGCTCTAGGGAGGCAGAGACAGGGTGATCTCTTAAGAGTTGGAGGGCAGTCTGGTCTACATAGTGAGTTCCAGGTCAGCCAAAGTTGTCTCAAAAAACAAAAACAAAAACCAAACAGGAAAATCAAAGATCAAAACTGTTCCTTTCTAGAGGCCTCTGACCCAGTTCCTAACCCCAGCTCTACTTACAATGGGGGATCGGGGAAGCCTGAACGCTGTCCAGGCCTGTTTCACCTAGATAAACTCAGGGGCATTGGCTCTCCACCTCGCAACATGTTTTGAATTAACCCTATAAACTGGCCCCATCCATGCACTCTGCAAAGACCCCCTTCCTCCTAGCCGCCCAGCCTGGCCTCCAGGTGGCTCTCACTCAGGTAGATACAGGGATGAACCTGACCCTCCCCCCAGCCAGAGGCCAAGGCCTAACTCCCAGGCTTCTGAGCCCCAGCATGTGGCCAGCATCACTCACCTTTTCGACCTTTTGGCTGCTGGTTCTGATGCCTCCAAGGGCTCAGGCTCAGGCACTGGGGTCTCACTCACCATGCCATCTGGACATACGAGCAAATCTTGGTCTGCAATGAAGGCAAGTGACGGAAGCCAGCTCCAGGAGACGGCCTGGCTCATCTGCCACTGAGATCCCCCCTGCCCTGATGTCTGCCTCACCTTCAGGGGTGTCCATCTGGAGCTCCGAGGCTTCTTCAGACCCCTCTGTGGGGTCCTCCCTGTCTCCCAGAGGCACTGTCTGGGAAAAAGAATCCTGCTTCTTTTTAGAATCCATTTTTTAACCTCCACCTCACTTGCAAACACCCTCCTGCTCAAGGGACTGACGGGGCTGAAGGGCAGATGACCTGAAACACCTCAAGAGTCATTGTCTGAGGTGCCCGCCCATCTATCTATAGACTGCTTTTTCATTCTGGGCTGGGGACACACAAAATCTCTTGGTCCCACTGGTCATCTCGACTTCCCACTCCCTGTTCCCTAGGGAGCCAGAGAGAGCCTTTGGCCTAAACCCTCCCAGGGCCTCCTAGCCCTGGGATTCTCCTAATCCCAAGCCACTGTCCACTCCTCTCCACTTTCATACCCTGGACCTCTGTCTCTCCTTTTCCCTCTGGACCCCCCACCAGTATTCCTGCTACCTCTCCATGCATCCTTGCTGGCCTTTCTCTGGTCAAGCCACGCCCCCACCCCCGCCGCCCCAGCCTGCCCCTAGCCTTCAAATGGAGCCTGAGAGCTTCTATCGGGGAGCTCCTAACATAGGCAGGTCCAGACCCTTTTAGTGGAGTTTCCCAGTTTTTGTTACTCTCATTTATTTGAGACAGGGTCTCACTTATTTCCAGTCTTAATTAATTGCTCTCGTGTAATTGCATTAATATCTCTTACACACACACTCAAGACCCACAGAAGGGCCAGGCCAGATGCCACATCTGCACTGCTGACCAACCACTTCCCGGGCACCTTCGGAAGCCCCCAGGTGCCACTCACAGCTTCCCTTCTTCCTGCTAAGGCCTCTCGGCCTGGTGAAAACACATATGTACCCCACAGCAGGACGCTGGGCCCTCTAGAGCCTACCTAGCTCTTGCCCTGGAAGACCCAGGGAGTCAGGGAGCCTGGATTCTGTGCCTGCCTCAACCACCCCAGCCTGTCAGCTGTAGTGCCCTATATGTAAAACAGGAGCATAGCCATGACCTGTGCCAGGCCTGACCCCCACGGAGAGGCTGAGTCCTTCTCTGGAGGGAAGGCCTTCCTACAGATGGGGGAGGACGAAAGCAATTACGTAAGGAGCATTGTTCATGCCCTAGAAGACATCTGAGAGCCGGCCTTGTGCAAAGAGCTGTAAGGACATGCAGGGCCAGAACAATGTGTGTATGTTCTCCTCTGTGAATCTCTGAGTCTTCTGCATGTGGTAAGATGAACCCACGAACACACTAAACCCACCAGGTGGCCGCTGGGGGCTTTAGATGCAGCTGTGTGAAGACCAGGCCCTCCCGGTACTCTACAGATGCAGCTGTGTGAAGACCACGCCCTCCTGGTACTCTACTTTTATTCTATGTATGAGGATTACACATTTTTGAAACTTTTAGGCAGTGATACAATTCTTTTTTTGTTTTGTTTTTTGTTTTTTTGAGACAGGGTTTCTCTGTGTAGTTTTGCGCCTTTCCTGGAACTCACTCTGTAACCAGGCTGGCCTCGAACTCACAGAGGTCCACCTGGCTCTGCCTCCCGAGTGCTGGGATTAAAGGTGTGCGCCACCACCGCCCGGCACAATTCTTATTTTTTGCAGAACCAGAGCCTCCAGCCCCGAGCCTGAGCTCTACCACTGAGCCATACCCTCACACCTTCAAAGTAACATTCAGAGCTGCCCGTCCCACACCATGACCACTAGCCTCAGGTAAACACTTGAAACGTGGAGTGTTTAATTAATGTGGAACGCTTAATGACACAATAGATATGGAATATTTAGTGGTTTTTTTTTTTTTTTTTTTTAAGGACAAAATGGGGCATGGGGAAATATACTGGTAGTTTTAGGAACTTGGGAGGCTAAGGCAGGGGGATCACCTGAGCCGAGACTTCTGAGGTCAGGCTGGGCAACACAGGGCACAGAGGTATTGGAAGTCTGGGAGGTAAGACCTCGTCTCTTAAAAAACAAACAAACAAATAATCAATCAGCAAGAGATCTTATTTATTTTTCATTTATTTATTTTTGGGTTTTTTTGAGACAGGGTTTCTCTGTGTAGCCCTGGCTGTCCTGGAGCACAGTCTGTAGACCAGGCTGGCCTCAAACTCAGATATTCACCTGCCTCTGCCTCCTGGGTGCTGAGATTAAAGGTGTGTGCCACCACTGCCCAGCTCATTTATTTATTTATTTTTAATACAGGTTAAAATGGTAATTTCTTTACAATGTTAGACTAACTAAAATATGTTAGTGAATTTTACCTTATTTTATTCATTTTTGTTTGATTGTTTTGGGACAGCTGGCCTAGAACTTCCTATGTGGCTGAAGAGGACTTCCAAACCTTTTGTGCCGTCTCCAGAGTGCTGGGATTATAGGCGTACATCACTACACCTGACAGTATAACCAACTTTATCTGTTCCTTTTAATTTATTTGTAAAGTTTTAAGATTTTTAGCTCAGGATGGTCTGGAATGCACAGCAATGGGGTGATGAGTGGCAGTCATCAGACTTGACCTTTTAATCTTTTTAATGTGGTCATCAAAAGTTTTCCATCATGTACACGACTAATTTTATTTCTACTAGACATTGCTGATACAAAGAGAAATATCAATAAGGTGAGATGTTTCAGCAGGTAAAGACGTTCGGCATCAAAACTAGTAACCCAAGTTCTGTTCCTAGGAGCATACGGTGGAAGGAGAAAGCAGGTCCACACAAGCTGTTCTTTGGCCTTCACATGCCCACCTTGACACATGTCAAAATAATGAAGTAATAAAAAAATTGTTTAGCTGGGTGGTGATGGTGCATGCCTTTGATCTCAGCCCTTGGGAGGCAGAGGCAGGTGGATCTCTGATCTGGTCTACAGAGCTAGTTCCAGGACAGTTATACAAAGAAACCCTCTTTCGAAAAAATAAACAAACAAAAACCAAAAAAACAAAAACAAAAAACTTGTTTAAGAGAGAAATAGTACATAAATAATAATAGAGTAGTATTTGGGTATGGCTAAAGTCCCATCAAGGACATAGAGGTATTTGAAGTTTGGGGGAGGCTAGACACCTCCGCCTTCATTTTACAGACAAGGACACTGAGGCACAATGAGGGAGCATGACCTGCCCAAAGGCCGGGTGAGCCCAAGTACAGAGAGCTGGACTGACACTGGGGTACCCCTTCACTGACTCCTACCCTGCGGCTCCGCCCAAAGCACTACTCACCTTGCAATTGGGGGTGCTGGAAGAGGAGGTTCTTGCCTGTTTCTGGGAGTTCCTCCCTGAGTGGCTGAGCTGAGAAGGGTTCATTGGGACCCCAACAGGAGGAGGACCCAGCAGGGACTGGCGCGTGGCCTGGGGAAAGAACTGTTGTAGATTTGGGGTGACCATCTGGGGGGGTGTAAGGCTGGGTGCTGCTAGGCTCGGGGATGTCATGTTGTAAGCACGGAGGTTGCCTGTGGGGAAGAAAAGGTGAGAAGAGAGGTCACACCATGGTCCCTCAAAGCATCATGGGAATATCAGAGATAATTTCCAAGGGCAGCGGAGGGAAGGTAAAGCCAAGTTGAGGCCTGCTGTGGGCCCTAGTGAGGAAGGGCTAAGGGTGGGTTTTCTGCTCCAGCTCTGTGTGAACTGCCCCAGACATGCCCTTCGAGGGACCCAGTGTGGGACCATAGGAGAACCAGCGAGCTGTTGCTTAGCACTCTGTCCCCCCACTAGCTTCTCTTTATCACTGAGTGGGAAGCTGAGGCACTATGCCGAGGCACTCCAGGCCCCACATCAGCCCTCTTGCCTGCCAGGTACAGGGCAGATGTGGCTATTTCTATAGATAACTAAACAGAGCAGAAGCCTGCCCAAGATCTCTGAGGGACACCCGCTAGCTGCCACTCCTCCTTACCCCATCCTCCGCATCCATGACATCACCAGGCCCTAGTGACTACCAGCCATGTGCCTTTCCAACCAGGCTGTCCCTCTCCTGAAGACACTTGACCCCTCCCTGGAACTGCAGCAAACAGGCTCTCTCTAGAGCTACATTCTGACCCCATCCCCTGCCCAAAGCAGGTCCCTGTTCAGTGAGGAAGCCTGTTCCTTCTAGAGCAAGGAAGTCTGGTCCTGCCACTTCCTCGGTGCCTCACATTGGTCCTGGTGCAGTCCTCAATCACCTGCCTCTGGGCCTTTGGACACGGTGACCCCACTGTGGAAGCTGCTGTGCTCCACCAATTCCCAGCATCCTCCAGACCTCCCCTTCAGGAGGCCTTCCGTGATGTCTGTGTCCCTAGAGGCCCCTCTCCTAGAACCAGCCATCTTATTTCCTGCTGCACCTCCTCTGACTCAGCTCTCTTTACTCGAGGAAGGCAAAAGAGATTTGGCATCCACGCTGAGATTTAGGGGCAGTGCAGGAGAGGGCAGCGCAGTTTTAAAGGCTCAGGTCAGTTGTGCTGAGAGCCAAGTTCAAGTCCAGACTCTACAGCACTACCTCTGGAACCTTGAGCAAAACAGTTTCCCCGCCTCTCATGTCAGATGAGGATGCAAAGTTATGAACTAGTGCATCTGGCAGACAATCATAACAAAGACAGAGACACCGTCACAGAGAGCCACCCAGCTCCCATGAACAGCAAGATGAAAGACAGAATGCTCTCAAACAGAGATGGACAAAGGACATGGACAAGTCACAAAAGGAAATGCAAATGTTTGAAAAGTGTAAAAATATTAGCTGCACTAGCACGTAGAAGTGTGAATTAAGACATTCAAGACACAGCTTTAGCCTTTGCAAACCAACTTAGTAACTTACATGTACATATACATTTATATAGGTGTATATAAAAAAGCATAGAATACCCAATGCTGCCGTGGGCATGGTGAGGCCGGCACTGTCATACGTAGCTGGTGGCATTGCAAACTGGTCCAGTCCTTAGGAAAGTAATTTGGCAATACTTATCAAAAGCCATCAAACATCCATCCCCCGACTCAGTCACTCTATGTTGGGAATCTGAGGTGAGAAGAGTCTCAATGTCATGTTCATCCCAATGGTATTTAGGATAGAAAAGAGAAGGGGGGGGGGGGAGAAACAGATAAATGAGGTTTCCATAGGGCACATCCCTCTAGTGAAAACTTAAATCTATCACAAATATCCTGAGTGAAGCAGCATAGAGGCTGGTGTGGCAGCTCACACCTATAATCCCAGCCCTTGGAGGATGAGGTAGGAAGACTACTGTGAGTTCAAGACTACCCTGGCTTACACAATCAATTCCACAATAGCCTGGGCGGCAGTCAGGCCTTGTCTCAGCAAGGCCAAATGGAGGGGCACACACCTTTAATCCCAGCACTCAGGAGGCAGAGGCAGGTGGATCTCTGTGAGTTCAAGGCCAACCTGGTCTACATAGTGAGTTCTAGGCCAGTCAGGGCTACAGAGTAAGACCCTATCTCAAACAAACAAAAAGTCAATTCTAGCGTTGTAAAATAAATAAAACACGCCGGGCGGTGGTGGCTCACGTCTTTAATCCCAGCACTCGGGAGGCAGAGGCAGGCGGATCTCTGTGAGTTCGAGGCCAGCCTAGTCTCCAAAAGCGAGTTCCAGGAAAGGCGCAAAGCTACACAGAGAAACCCTGGCTCAAAAAACCAAAATAAATAAATAAATAAATAAAATAAATAAAACACAACATAGACCCTTTCTTGTATTAATCATAATAATCATACCAAACTTCCCAAACTCCTTATTAGAGAAAAAAACTGAAAGAACTATACCAAAATACGACTTTCCTGGAAGTGAGTGAATGTTTTCCTACCACTGGGTTTTTTGTTTGTTTACAATGACTTTATTTTTCAGTATTTATTTTAAATTTTAACTATGTGTATATATGCGTGTATAGGTACCATTATGTCATACATGGGAGGATGGCCCCCAATCAAGATAAAAGTGACAGACCCCCTGGAGCTGGAGTTACTGGACCCTAAGCAGCAAACACTCCCAACCACTGAGTCATCTCTCTGTCCCCTTTGGGTTTTGTTGCTGATGATTTCCTATTTTAACACATTATTTTCACTATGACAAGCATGACTTTTAAAATGGAAAAAAAAAGGTGTCATATATATGAAAACACTGTGATCCGCTATGAGATTTCTCTCTCTCTCCAATTATCCAGGCGTCATCCGAGAGGCAGCTCGAAGAGCTGTCCACACTGGTCCTGGTAGGGCTGCCCCGTGACGGCCATCTAACCCCTTCTGCCTGTGTTCTACTATGGGCACGGGATCCCTCTTCCTGGCCTCAGGTTGCCGACGTTCTCGTTTATAGAGGAGGTTATTTATGGGTGTACCTCCCCTTAGGGTTATCAGTAGAGTCAAGAACGACTTAGAAGGAAGGGCTGAGATTCCTCCCCACACAGAGAAACTGAGGCAAGGGCACAAGGCTTCACACTCGAGGCCAGCGACAGGGATTCATGGAGGCCCAGGCTCGGGTCTGGCAGGATGCTGAATGCCTCAGGAACACCATGTAATCTTCATGACAGCAAGTGGTGCTGAGCACTGCCAAAAAAGCCAGTAGCTTGATAACTCCGCTGGTGGCAGAGTAGCTTGAGGACGTTCACCTCGTAGAGCCCTAGTATCTACCCATAAGGATGCTCAGGGTCACTGTGTGCGCTGGGAAGACTGAGTGGGACACGGAGGAAACTGGGGACTGCTGCGAACTGCCATACCTTGTAACTGCTGCAGTAGCAAAGCTCTTTGCAGCATGGAGCCATTGAGCAGGGAGGCCGAGTGGGTGCCCTGGAGATTCAGAAGCTGTTGCGGGGATGGCTGTTGGGGGAGGCCCCTGTGTGATGGGAGGGGGCGGGTCAGAGGGTTGTTGGGGAAGCCATCCACCCGGAGACCCCTCACCTCCATTCTCTCCCTCTCTGCGGCAGATAGAGGGTCCCCTCCAAGGTGGAAACTGATGACATTTAATACTCAAACAAGGATGTTGTGGGAGCCAGGTTGCAAAACACGGGTCCGAGTGTCGTCAGACCACAGCCTCCATTCTCCCAAGTGGGAAACTCACCGGCTGACAGGCATGGGCAAGGGAGCCTGTGGCGGGGACGGCTGCAGCAGCTGTTGGAGCTGCAGTAACTGCTGCTGCTGCTGGAGCTGCTGCTGCTGGAGTTGCTGCTGCTGCAGCTGCTGCTGGAGCTGCTGCTGCTGGAGTTGCTGGTTGAACATGGTAGCTGCAGGAAGAAGGTGGGTAAGGTCAGGTCACCACTCTGGGTCAATCCAGCTCCCCTCCGCTCCCAAACCACTCATCCTAGCCCACAGACGCATACTGTAGGCTAGGCTGCACGGCTACACACTCCCAGCCCTGCCAAACGCAAGCCACTTTTGTACCCGGGTGCTTCCGGTTCTGGTCAGCTGCCAAGAGCAGAATATACACAAACACACGCTTGCCTTCAGACCTCTATCTTCACTCCCAGCTCCTCAGCTCTGACAGTTCGACACTCCAAACCAAGTACACCTTCCCTCCCCCAATCCCCCCCATCCCGCCTCTCTCCCCACTCAACACTTCCCGGTTTGGGATTCCACTGCCCTCTCCCTATGTTGTGTCAATAACATGACTTAAATCCGTGAGCCCTGGACAGGAAAAGCTTCCCTCCACTACAATACACCCCTACGTCTCTCCACTGCCCTCATTCCTCCCCCCACTTCCCCCGCAGATAGAGCCAACAGCAGGCATTTGATCCCGTGGCCTCTCCTGTCCACAAAGCCTGCAGCCTCCATGCAAGTAGCCGCTACCCCTGCAGTCCACCCTCCCCGGGTGCCCAGCTCTCCACAGAGGCTTCCAGGGCGAGCACCACGCAGGCTCCCCTCACCTCTCCGCAATCCACGAAGGCGGAAGGCGCGAAAGCCACGCGCGGACTCGGCGGCGCGGGCTCGCGGGCTCCTCGGGCCCCGGCTGTGGCTTGGACACTCGGAAGGCCCGGCGGCTGGCCAGCCCCCCGCAGAGCGCCCTCTGGAGGACCGGAGGCCTCGCCGCGGCCGCGGAGATCCGCTTCGCGCGCGGGTCACGCCGCGGGGGGACTGCGGCCGCTCCTCAGTCGCTGGAGCCGCGGTGGCTCCAGGTGCCAGGAGGCGCAGGGCAGCGCAGACTCTGCGTCCCCAGGCCCCGGCACCGGGAAGGGCGATTCTGAGCTCCCAGGGCCAGCCGTTTATCCGGCAGAGGCATGGCGGGGACTCCAAGGAGGGTCAATTCCCAACCAACCCCCAGGCCACCACGGTCCGGCCATCCAGAGCCCGCGTGGGGCTGGGACCAGAGCGAGCGGGCGTGAAGGGAGCGGGAGGGGTGTGTGTGTGTGTGTGTGTGTGTGTGTGTGTGTGTGTGTGTGTGATTCAGTTTTTCTTTTATAGTCTTGGTGTTTGTTTTTGTTGTTTTTTTATTAGAGCCCACTAGAGATGGTTGTGAGCCACTGTGTGGTTGCTGAAAATTGAACTCAGGACCTCTGGAAGAGCAGCCAGTGCTCTTAGTCACTGAGCCATCTCTCCAGCCCATATAGTCTTGTTTTTTAAAGATTTATTTTATTTTATTTTATTTATTTTTGGCTTTTCAAGACAGGGTTTCTCTGTGTAGTTTTGCGCCTTTCCTGGAACCCACTCTCTAGTCCAGGCTGGCCTCGAACTCCCAGAGATCCGCCTGGCTCTGCCTCCCGAGTGCTGGGATTAAAGGCGTGCGCCACCACCGCCCGGCCAAAGATTTATTTTATGTAAGTGTTTTATATCATGTACATCACGTGCATCCAGAAACTAGAGGCACGAACATTTGTGAACCGTCTTGTGGGTACTAGGAATTGAACCCAGGTCCTCTGCAAGAACAAGTACTCTTAAACATCTCTCCCCCCTCCCCATTTTTTAAGGTTTATTATTTCATGCGTCCTGTATATGAATATTTTGCCGCCCCTTCCCCATTTTTTTTAGGTTTATTTTTATTTCATGTGTCCTGTATACTAATGTTTTGCCTGTATGTCTGTGTGTATTCCTGTGTGCCTAGTGCCCGCAGAAGTCTAAAAAGGATATGTCATCTCCTAGGAAGTGGAGTTTATGGGTGGTTGTAAGCTACCCATGGGTGCTGGGAACCGAACCTGGGTCCTCGGGAAGAGCGAGCTCTCCAGTCCCTGATTTTCGTTTCTGTTTCATTTTGTAGTGGTGGCTGGCCTGGAACTCACTTTGTAGATCAGATTGGCCTCGAACTCACAGAGATCCGCCTGCCTCTGCTCTCAGTTCTGGCCCAGCTATAATTTTATTTAATGGCTCTCATCCTGCCCCTAAAAGGGTTCCGATACCGAGGACTCCCTCATCCCAACTAGTCTTGGCAATCCCGTTTACCTGGCGTTAAGTGCCCGGGTCATCTTTGCACACAGCGCAAGCTTTGAGAGCTGGCCGCACGGTGGCGCTAGGTACCTCGACACCAAATCACGAGCGCCGCAGTCAGGTGATGCGCTGTCCCCTAGGCTCCGGACTCGCCGCTGGCGCGGGTGCCAGGTGTTCTCACTCCACTGGGACCTGCGGAGCAGTAGTTGGGGTTAATTGCGCTAAAGTGGTTCTGCCTCAACGCTAGGATGGCCGCGGCTGGGGGATGCGTGTTTAGGAAGCTTGGATGGTGGGGCTTAAAACGTCGAGCTGAGCGGATGGGCTTATCCTTGAAGGACAGGGATATTTGGGAAGGGAGCGGGTGACAAGAGTTAAGTCCACAGGTCGGAAAATGCTCCTAAACCCAGCACATGGGAGGCAGAAGCTGGAGGATCGCTAGTTCCAGGCTAGCCGGGACTACACAGCAAGATCTTGGGTCAAAATAACATTATTATTTTAAAGTAAGAGAAAACGCACTCTGACCTGGCCGGGCATAGTGGCCCCAGCCTATAATAATCTTCTTGCATGAGGAACAGAGGCGGTATGATCGCGAATTCAACGCCAGCCTGGACGAGTGAGACCCCGTGGCAAATAAATAAATAAATAAATAAATAAATAAATAAACAAACAAACAAACAAGCAAATGCTGCAGCTCGGTGGGAACTCAGGCGCAGGTACAGAAGGAGTCAGGGTCTCCTTTGCCTTCTGGCTCCGCCACCCTGAGGGACTGGAGGAGTCCTCGACGGCTTCTTGATATGCAAAATAAATGTCCCCTCCTGTAGGTGTGTGTGAAGATGCCATTACATAATGCTTATCACTGACGCCGGCACACGGCGAGCTTTAGCTAGTTGCTAAAGTGAAAACACTAAAAATAATGCTGGTGCTGGCGAAGATGGGAAGCCAGTGCGAGCTGACTGCGCACGCGCATCTGTCATGCACGCATCTGCCAAGGGTTTATCGAGGCTCTAGAGCACCCTTTGCCCTTTGACCGACTAACCCCCTTGTAGGAACGTAGCCCAGGAAATCGATCAGAAAAGAGACTTTCAAAGCCAGCAGGTTTGTCCCTGGAAACGTTATTTACCCTAGCAGCCTGGAAAACGGTCAGCTTCGGAGGGAAAAGCTAAATAAACCGCCGTGTCTGCCTCCTTAACAGGAAGCACACAACCGTCAGAAATGAGATTTTTCAAAGGCTATGAAACATTCACAATACGACCTGGTGTGAGCTCAGCAGGTTCTCAAACTCCATATACATTATGTGCTGGGCTTTGTGGGGTAGGGGATAACAGTGTGTAGTGGGTTCGAGGGGATTTTCACTCTCCTTTTTTTCTCCCCTAATTTGCAACGATTGTTTTGGGTGACTTGATCATGGGGGAAAGGCTTCCTTTTCCTTTCCTTTCCTTTTTTTTTTTTTTTTTTTTGATTTTTCGAGACAGGGTTTCTCTGTGTAGCTTTGCGCCTTTCCTGGATCTCGCTCTGTAGACCAGGCTGGCCTCGAACTCACAGCGATCCGCCTGCCTCTGCCTCCCGAGTGCTGGGATTAAAGGCGTGCGCCACCACCGCCCGGCTCCTTTTTTTTTAATGTGCGTGATTTCAGCCTTGAAGATAAGCTAAGGCCATGGTTGGAGGGCTCTGGGTTTACTTTTTGGGGCTAATTACCTTTGCTCAATCTCTGGCAGGCAGAATTCCCCCTCCCCCATATATATATATATATGGGGGGAAAATATCTTCCCCATGGAGGCTGGAAAAAAAACCTGGCGAAATCTCTTTCTTGTCTCTTAATTTTTATTTTTATTACCAGTGTGTTCTGTTTTTGTGTATTATTGGGGGGGGGTATGTGTGCCATAGTGTGGGTGTGGAGGTCAGAGATCTTCTCTGTGGGGTCAGTTCTCTCTCCATCTTTACATGGGTTCTGTGACTCCAGTACAGGCCATTGGGTGTTGCAGCAAGTGTTTTACCCAAGGAGGCACCCCAGACCCTTTCACCTGTGTCTTGGAAAGCCTCTTTATCACAGAATTCCTGTACTCAGTGGATCTGTGTCAACACCTGCCCCTTCTGGTCATGTCCAACGTAGTACAAAATCAGAAAGTAAGTAAAACTCACCAATTCTAGATCCTTTTTTTTTTTCCAAATTGAATAAAGAATTTTGGTAAACCACTCCCTGCTTCTAAAATCCAACCAGAAGTTTGGCTGATACTGTTCTAAATGTGTTTTAGTTGGAGAAAAGCTGTTATTTTTATCCTAAGCTTTAAAAATTTTCGATTTATTTTATATGTTTTGCTCATGTGCATGTCTGTGCACCGCATGCATGCCTGGTGTCCACAGAAGTCATAAGAAGGTGTTGCATCCCCTGGAACTGGAGTTTTGTGATCTGCTGTGTGGGTGCTAGGGATTGAACCTGGTTCTTCTAGCAAGAACAAGTGCTTTTAACCGCTGAGCCATCTCTCCAGGCTTCTCCTGAGTTTTTCAGGTTAATAATGAGGTCAAACCAGGCACAGAGTCTCATGCCTGTAATCCTAGAGCTTGGGAGGCAGAAGCCCAATCACTGCTGTAAATTCAAAGCCAGATTGGTCTATACAGATCAGTGGTTCTCAACCTTCCTGACGCTGTGACCCTTCAACACAGTTCTCACGTTGTGGTGACCCCAGCCATAAAATTATTTTCATTGCTACTTCATAACTGTAATTTTGCTACTGTTATGAATCATAATGTAAATATCTGATATGCAGGATATCAGATATGAGACCTCTGTGAAAGGGTCATTTGACCCAAAAAGAGATCTCAACCCACAGGTTGAGAACCACTGATATACAGAGTTCTAGGTCAGGCAGGGCTACATAAACAAGACCTTGTTTATTGTTGTTGTTATTGGTAATAATGAGGATGGACTGAGGATGCAGTTCAACTAGTACAGTGCTTGCCTAGCATGCCCAAAGCCCTGGGTTCGATTCCAGCACTGCATAAAACCAGGTATTGTGGCATATGCTTGTAATCCCAGCACCTGGGAAGTGAAGGCAAAAGGATCAGAAATGCAAGGCTATTCTCAGAGTTCAAGGCTAGCCTGGGCTACAAGAGACCTTGTCTCAAAATAACGATGATGATGGTGGTGCTGGCAGTAACAATGACAGTGTCTGGTCACTGAAGCCTTGCACTGTCTTAGTTTTGCCGGTTCCCCACACTAGGACGCGTGCAATTTTTACAGTGGCTCCTGTCACACTTTTCTACGTGGTTATTGACCCCATATGGCATCTTCATTTTGTAACCTGCTACCTCCTCAGCTCACATGATTTCTATCCCCAGTGATGTCATGTGCCTCTAGATGGCAAAAGAAGCTGCTGAATTGTCCCCGTGTCCTTGAAATCCAGCCCACCCCTGCTCATCACATTGGCTGGTGACAGTCAATGAAATGAATGGGTGAATGAATGAATGACTCCAGCTCTTGAATTCAAGGGCCAGCCTCTGTCCCCGGGTTGATGGTCCTCGCTCTTCCTTGCTTGACATCCACATCCATCCTCCTACGGAGGAGATTCCAGCCAGGAATCCAGAACAGCACGCCAACGCAGACGACAAGGCGGGCCTGCCACCTGCCAGCCCAGCTCAGCACTCCTGGGAGCCGGCCCTGTGCTCAGCAGAAGCTCCACATTGGGCAGGAGGCAGAGCGAATGTGAGACCCTGTGTGTCTCACGTGGCCTTCCCAGTGGCTGCTGCCCACCTGTGTCCCTTCATATAAATAAACACGGAGAGAGATGGAGGGCAGAGCTAGGGGTGAGCTGGATGTGCACAGCCTTGTGTCCATCCCTACCTTCTGGAGCAAGCATCCTTCTGATTCAGGACCTTACTTTGGTCATTTCTGATGGACAGAACTGACTTGTGGGTGACAGTCTCCCCCTTCCCACAGACCTTGTCGTTACATCCAGCTACACCCTCTTCTACCTTCCTAAGAGTCAAGGGTCCCTTTAGAGGGTGCAGTATGTGTGAGGTACGGCTTACAGCTATGCTGATCTCTATTGGTTCTCTACCCAAATTCACTTCAATTCCAGATCCTGCAACTCAGGGGTTTTATTACCTATCCCCTTTACAGTCAGAGAACCCGAGGCCCCCAGAGGTAAAGTGGCTTGCTCCTATTGTTGTTGGTATTTTACTCTTTTTTGGGGGGGGCCTGCCACCCAGTTCCCAAATAAATCACACACGGAGGCTTATTCTTACTTAGGACTGCCTGCCCATGGCTTGGCTTAGTTTCTAGCCAGCTTTCCTTATCTTAATTATCCCGTCTACTTTTGCCTCTGCCCCACCCCCCACTCTCTAACTCTGTAATCTTTTTTTTTTTTTTTTTTTTTTTTTTGGTTTTTCGAGACAGGGTTTCTCTGTGTAGCTTTGCGCCTTTTCCTGGAACTCACTTGGTAGCCCAGGCTGGCCTCGAACTCACAGAGATCCGCCTGGCTCTGCCTCCCGAGTGCTGGGATTAAAGGCGTGTGCCACCAACGCCCGGCCTAACTCCGTAATCTTACTCTTACCCTGTGGCTCGCTGTGTACCTGGGTGGCTGGCCCCTGGAGTCCTCCTCCTTCTCTGGCTCCTAACTCTCCAATCCGTCTTCCCATATTTCTCCTTCTATTTATACTCTCTGCCTGCCAGACCCACCTACCCTTTCTCCTGCCTTTCTATTGGCCATTCAGTTCTTTATTAGACCATCAGGTGTTTTATACAGGCACAGCAACACAGCCTCACAGAGTTAAACAAATGCAACATAAACAAAAGTAACACCCCTTAAAATATTCTACTACATGCTCCAAGTCATCAAGCCACAAAGCAGTATGTAGAAAAGGACATGAACACCAGACTATTGGCTTTATCCCTCACCAGGGCAGAATCGCAATGCTATCAGACCCTCTCCCAGGCTCATGGGGAATACTGTTCCATGGGACAGAACAGGTAAATGCAGACATCTAGACCAGCAACTCTCCCAAACTCTGAGAATGCCTTTGTGCCCAGCATCCCAGCCTTGAAGAAGAGGGCACTGTGCAAGCCCCAGCCTGGCTCAGGGGCTTCCCCTGCAGTACCCCTGCCCTGGGTGCCTGTCTTAGGGTTTCTATTGCTGTGAAGAGACACTATGACCACAGCAACTCTTTTTTTTTTTTTTTTTTTTTTTTTTGGTTTTTCAGGGTTTCTCTGTATAGCTTTGGTGCTGTCTTGGACAGCTGTAGACCAGGCTGGCCTCGAACTCACAGAGATCTGCCTGGCTCTGCCTCCCAAGTGCTGGATTTAAAGGCGTGTGCCACCACCGCCAGCCTGACCACAGCAACTCTTATAAAAGAAAATGTTTAATTGGGGCTGGCTTACAGATTCAAGATTTAATCCATTATCATCATTGGCAGGAAGCACAGCAGTGTACAAGTAGACATGGTGCTGGAGAAGGAGCCAAGAGTTCTACATCTGGATCCGCAGGCAGCAGGAAGAGTAAGATACTGGGCCTGGCTTGAGCGTTTGAAACCCTGAAGCCCGCCCACAGTAACACATTCCCTACAATGCCACACCTCCGAATCCCTGTCCAGCAGTGCCACTCCCTGGTGACCAAGCATCTAAATCTATGAGCCTCTGGGGGTCATGCATATTCAAACTACCACAGTGCCCTTGCTCCATGTGCCGGATCTGCTGGGCATGTCTGCTTCTCCCCTGTGAATCCCCGCTGCAAGAGGATGAGCCTTGCTTCTTATTAACCACTTCATGAACCTGTCTTGCATGAGTTCTGCCACCAAGTAGACACCAATCCCTTGAAGAAAACGCAATGAATGGTAGATCCAAGGCCAGACCCAGAGAAAGCTGAATGGCTAAATGCAAGGGCTTGCTCTAGGGGCTTTTATCTGAAGACCACTGTTCCAATCAACTGGTGTGGTTTCTTTCATTTTTATGTGTGTGTGTGTGTGTGTGTGTGTGTGTGTGTGTGTGTAAGTCAGAGGACAACTTGAGGAGTCCGCTCTCCTTCTCTACCATGTGGATCCCGGGGACCAAACTCAGATAGGCAGGCTAGGTGGAAAGTGCCTTTATGGGCTGAGCCATCTCACTGGCCCCTAAGTGATTTTTTTAGCACCTGCTGAGCACACATCACAAGAGGTTGTGTATGGTTTCTGTGCACTCAAAATACATGTATTTAGCTAGGGAGATAGCTCAGTTCATAGAGTGCTTGCCTTGTAAGCATGAAGCCAGAACTGGAACCCTACAACAGTCATGGAAGCCCGTGCTTGTAAGTCTGCTGCAGAGGGAGAAAGAGAAGGACTCTGGGGCAGGTTGGTCAGTCACTCACCAACCTGATGAGTCCCAGGCCAATGGGAGATCCTGTTTCAAAAAACAAGATAGACGGCAGACAAGGACACCATTTGAGTTTCTCCTTCAGGCTCTGCACCCGTGTGGCGGCACACACACACACACACACACACACACACACACACACACACACACACACACACTACATAGACTTCCAGGGTAGACGATGCTGTGAGTCACACCCACCTCTATTGACAGCTTGACTCTGTCATTGCTTGGCCTTATGACCTTGGACACATTCCTCAGTAACATCTCTGCACCTCATTTCCCACATCTATCACAGCAAGCTACTAAAAGTTCTGAGACCAGGCAGTGGTCACCAGACATAGTCACTGGCTGGGAGGAATCACGGAATGTTTCTATTAATAACTGGCCTCCATGGTGGCCAAACTTTGGGAGCTCAGCATAGCATCCTCCTTCCTAGTGTTCAAAGCAGAGGGCCAAACCATTTGGTGTTTTGGAGGGCTCTGATCTGATGCATGTATTGTCCCTCAGAGTGTCCTGCTTCTCTGAGCCTGGGGACCTTTCTGCAGCAGCCCTCTTGCGGCCTCTGCAAAGCCATACAGGGAACCTGAGGGCAGAGCGTATGTCAGGGAGGGTTTGCTCTCTGAATTCACACCTGTATGCGGCTTCCTTTATCCCCAGCATCACCCTCTTCCTCACTCCAACTTCAGTTTGCATAGCAATTTCCTGGAGGACTTGGTCCTTGTTACATTCAAGCTGTGACACAGAAGGTCCTGGGTGAGGCCTTGCATTCTGCATTTCTAACCAACTCCCCACCAGGTCCCAGATCAAGGATTGCAGGGCATTTAGTATGGTCCCATTTTGTAAAGGTAAAAGACATGCCACAGCTGGGCAGTGGTGTCACACACCTGTAGTCCCAGCACTTGGGAGGCAGAGGCAGGTGGATCTCTGCGAGTTCGAGGCCAGCCTGGTGTCAGGATTACACAGAGAAACCCTGTCTCGAAAAACAAAACAAAACAAAAAATAAGCTGCAGAATAAATTCTCAGCTGTAGTGTTGATCCATACATAGGTGGAAAAATAACCCGAGGCTTTCAAATACTTCTGGAATGTCTGTTTTTTAATAGTAAGTTTCACTATTGTGTTTAAGAAAAAAATCATAATACTTAGCTGGCAGGAGAAATGCCATGATCAAGAGAGTGGTTTTTTCAGGGTGAGGCTCAGCCATTGAGTGCTGACCCCCATGATTTTCCCAAATACGGGAAACATTAACTGTATAATTTGTGGTAGTAGAGGATTACATTCACACTCCCCCTGGAGAGAGAGAGAGAGAGAGAGAGAGAGAGAGAGAGAGAGAGAGAGAGAGAGAGAGAGAGACAAACAAACAAATCCCAGTTACAATGGTCCAGACAGACTTTTTCAGACTGTACTCCCAGCCTAAACTGATGTTGCTGATCATTTTGGCTCATACCCCTGCCCTCTCTGATCCTCAGAGCATAACAAGTTGGCTAAGGACAGCTGCTTTGGATGGAGGATGCTGGGACTGGCACTTCAGCTACCTGGACTTTTGATATGGATGGCATGGCTGGAGAGGCATGGCAGTGAGCACCAGGCCTGGGCTGGGCCCTACGCAGGCCTTCTGTCCTGTCCTTGTGCCCACTTTTCAGATTAGATAACCAAGACCCAGAATGTGGAAGGATCCAGATCATATACTTAGGTAAGGCCCAGAGGCCTTACATGAAATAAATCCCTTCTCACTTGGCTCATTGTCCACCTTCTTTGGGTCTCTGTTCCAATGCTACCTGGCGTTACAGTCTCTGGCCATCCTGTGTACATTAACAACACAGTCCCTCCCCAGCCCTGCGCATCGCTGTCCCACGGTCATGGTTATTGGCTTAGTTGCATACAGCCCCTCCTCTTCCTCTCGACGGTAAGCCACGTGTAGGTAAGGACCATTCCTCTCACTGCTTTGTCTCTGGGGTCTAGCATGGTGCTTGACATGATTCAGCAGTGAAAAACCAATAGTCTCCAATTCCCAGGACACTTCCCTAGTCTCAGCACACATGGAAGTGACCTGCTGATCCTCCCTTTCTTGGCTTCCTTGTGAGAACTCCTAATTAGGTGCAAAAAGGGGGTGGCTGGGATGGTGCCTCATGGCCTCTTTGTGTGAAAGGGACAGGCAAGCACAGTTGGAGGAATCTCACTATGTGCCACCCTCCTCATGCCCTGGGCCTGGCTACCACCCTTTTGGAGCGCTGGGGTTTAAGATAAGAACTTTCTCCTCTCCCTGGAGGACTTCCTTCTACCAGGGTGCTTTCCCCTTATCTGCCCGTGCCTGGCCCCTGCTTATCATTTAGGTCCCTTTTCAAAGGTCATTTTTTCAGGAAACCTTTGACTCCTCCTGGCTAACGTGGCTTTCCACGCCCTGTTGATTTCTTCCATTTCTTCTAGTACAGATGATTTCTACTTTCCCCATTCCAGCCTCTGCCTATGTGTGTCCTGTCTGTCCCACCACCTGTAAGATCTGAGCGTGGAGACCCTAGCTGTTTTACTCGGTATTGTATCTATGAGCTTAGATAGGGCCTGGCTTATCATGGGTTCCTGGTAATTCGTGGAATTAATGGTCCTTTCTTTCTTCTAGAAACAGAAACACTGAGGCCCAAAGATAGAAAGGATATGCTGGAGATTATTAATTAGTGTCAGAACCTAGACTAGAAAGCATTCAAGGTTAAGTGGACTAGAGCAGATTTTGGTCAGCTGACTACAACCTTGACGGTTCCAGATCTTCCAAGGCCTCAGTTTCTCTACTGGAGATGAATGCTGGAGTGAAGTAATCATAACCAACATATAATAACCCATTTCTATAGTTAGCACCCATCTCGTTCCCAGAAATAATATCTTCGGTGCAGCATCCGTACCCCAGAGACACAAGTAAATCGTCCCGAAAGCCGCAGAAGGAGAAAACTACAACACCCAGAGCGCCTCGCGCGGCGTCTGCGCATGGTGACGAGCCCGAGAGACCCCGTCCGCCATCTAGCGGCGGTCTGGAGAAGCGCTCCGCTCGGATCCCCGTGGGGCGGGGGACCCGCGGCGCACGCAGTCGGGATATTCGGCTGCAGCCGCGAAGCCGGGGGCCAGGAGCCGGAGCAGGAGCGGCGGCCGGGATCGCAGCCCGCCGGGCCCGCCTCAGCCATGGGCAACCGCGGCATGGAAGACCTCATCCCTCTAGTCAACCGGCTACAGGACGCCTTCTCCGCCATCGGCCAGAACGCGGACCTCGACCTGCCGCAGATCGCCGTGGTGGGCGGCCAGAGCGCCGGCAAGAGCTCAGTGCTGGAAAATTTCGTGGGCAGGTAGGAGCGGCGCGGACTCCCGCGCTCCGGTGCCCCGGGTCCCCGCCCCGGGCTCCGACGGTCTGGTCGCTGCTCCTGAGGACCGAGCGCCCCCGCCCCCCACCCGAGCCCTAGGGTCCGCAGCGACCCCGTCAGACCACGGACATCGGTGGAGTCCCCCCACTCACGCCCCCTCCTTCACCCCATCCTCCGCAGGGCTACCCCGGCAAAGGGCCGTCCTTGATCGCCAATACCCGCACCGTGGGGGCCCGCATTACTCAGCGCCTCGCTGGGAGCGGACAGCACCCGGAGGGCAGTGTCCCCTTCCCACCCTAGGCTCCATGGAGCCGGCTCTGCCCCCGTGGGAATTCCTGGTCGTGACAGGGGACAGCCCCCTCCTTCGGTCCCTAGAAAAGGACACAGCCCCGTGGGCATCGGGGACCAGGCACAGCCTCCCCCTTCGCACACGCACACGCGCGCGCGCACACACACTAACACATACACACACACACACCTCTGCGGCTCCCGCCGCCATCCGTGCGCAGAGCGGCGGAGGGGGAGGCGCGGGCTGCGGGGCGAGGAAGGGAAGGGGGAGGGAGGAGAAGCGGCTTGTGAGCCTTTGCGGAGCAGCCGGCCCCTGGCTTCGCCGCCCCCTGGGTGGGGGCCGCCTGTCAGAGTCCTCCTCCCCTGGCCTGGGTTGTGATGGAGAGAGAAGGCGGCAGAGGGCAGAGATGACTAAGTCCGGGAGGCAGGATGGCGGGGAGGTGGAGGGTGGTGAGCCGTTGCAGAACCTAATCCTCCTCCGGCCTCTGATCCCACAAGGCGCTGGGAAGGCCAGGTGGCAGAGCGGGGGTGCAGCCTTAGAGACAAAGGGTCTTGAACTTAGGGGGACAGGCAGGGTCGTGACCCCCCCAGGTTCCCTTTGAGCAAGGGAAAACAGAGATGGCATTTCCGGTTCTTAGAAAGAGTAGATCGTTCTCTGAGTTCAGGAGCAGGATGGGGAGGGGGCTACCGGACAGAGGGAGGGACAGGGGCACTGAACTTCATCCCTCACCTTCACTGCTCCCTCTCGAATCTTTCTAGAAAATCTTGCTTTCTTGCAATGACCTTCATGGCTAAGGAGATGACTGGCATGGGAGAGAGGGAAGCAGGGGCCCCTCCTTCCAGAGGAACAGGAGCTTTATGGGGTGACATCTGGGTCTAAGCCAGGTTCTGCTGGAAAACCTTGGGCAAGTCACTTGCCTTTACAAACATCTGTGCAATATGGGCAGACTGGATGGTTGATGCCACCCCTCACATGTCCCCAGATGTCCACTGCAAACTCATTCTGGAGATAGGAAGAGGACCTGAGTAGAGCCATGTTTTTGTGGGATGTGGGCATGGCACAGTGGAAGTGGCTGTGTCTGTCTCATCAGCAGAGAGAAGCAGCTGTGTCTGGATCATGTGACCCTAGAGCTGCAGACAGAGGCAAGAAACCGTATAGATGAGCCCCTTCCTAGGGGTCCAACAGTCAGGACTGTTAAAGGTGGAGGACTTTGGAGCCCTTGAAGGCAGAGGAATGCAAGGGTGTCCGGCACTTTACATAAACTATAGTCTCATCTCTCATCCGCTGAGCTAGACTGTGCTCCGGTCAGGGGGTGAAGACTGGGGAGCTCCACAGAGCCCCTCCCATGCCTTGCTATACCCCCAATGAAGCAATCACACCATAAATGTCCACCTTATAGGTGGGCCAACTGAACTGAGATGCTTTACTCAAGGTCACATATTTGGGAAGGGACTTGTCAGATTCCATCTTGACCCTTTGTTGGTCATGGGGACTCATTGGAGTGTAGACATCTGGTTTTCCTGTCTGTAGGATGGGGGCCCTGGAAACTTACCTTGACCTCCTAAAAGGGTACGGAAGCCATTCACTAAATCCGTGGAAGAGAGTCCTTGAGATACTCCCAGTCTATTAGCCTGGGGACCTATCCATGGTGCTCCTGCCCTCCGGGAGTGCGGAAGGATGGCCCAGACCACAGCAGACACACACAGCAGCTGTTTACCTGTCTGTCCAGTGGCAGAAAAGGCCTGAACTCTGCCCTTTGTACCCCAGTGCCCTTGGCTTGGCCACGGCTCCGGCATGGATATGAAGGAGTGTCCAGATGCAGGTGTGGGGCAGGGGAGAACTGCTCCCAGATTGGGGGAGCAAGGAGGAAGCAGTGTTGAACCCCTTATCTAGAGAAGAGGCCAGGGCTGGGACGTGGGTGGCGAAATTGAGGCTAGGGGTGGGGTTGGGTTCCAGCCAGCCCTACCTGCGCCCTCTTGGGTTCCCGACCTCTCTACCTAGCTCTGGGTCCCCAGACCCGTGAGCATGGAAACAACAGCTTTCTCCTGGGGCTTCCAGAGCACCAACCGCCATGGAGAGGAAGTGGAAAGCTCTCTGGAGGAACAGGCTAATCCAGGCCAGCCACGTTCACAGGCACCCAGGAGGACGTAGTGTCAGCTCTGTAACGGAGGTGGCCCAGCAGCTGTCCAGGACCCTGCTAGGACGTGTTTGAGTCTATGCTGTTTCTTTTGCTTCCCTTTTCCAGATGGGGGAAACTGAGGCCAGTTCATTCAGTAATTTAGCAGTCATTCTTGGAGGGTCCACAGTGGTCACACTAGAGAGTCTTTGATGAGGATGAAGCTGTGCATTCCAGGGAGGGAAACTGAGGCACCTGCAGGATGTGGCCAGGGTCCCGGAGGGAGCAGAGTGGCTCAGAAGGTCTTAGAGGAAGGTCGCACCTAGGAGAACCAAGCAGTGCCAAGCTGTGTGAGAAGCTGGGGAAAATCCCCAGCCAGGGGACAGCAGATGCAAAGGGCCTGGGGCAGGAAAGAACCAGTTTGAAACACAAACAGGCACCATTATGGCTGGCATTTGCCCAGGCAGGAAGGATGCGACAGGCATAGGGAGGGCCTGCGTCTGTGAGGCCTTAGGCGACTGTCAGGAGGCTGGCTTTATTTTCGTTATCCTTGGAGGCTCATAAGTGGCAGAATGACTTGAGGTGACTCTAACAAATGTGTGCCAGGGAGGAGGCAAGAGGGAGGGCTGAGGAGCTCCCACAGGGATGTCGAAGATGAGGAGCTCCTATAGGGATGTCAAAGGATGTGGGCTCCGATCTGTCTGGGGCCAGGTCCCACTGAGTGATGGACAGGAGCAGGAGTGGGAGGGGCTGAGAGGGAATCAAGGGTGGCCGGGGTCGGGGTTGATGAGACCAGTGCCGTCAGGAGAGTTCGGAGGACCAACCTCAGGGGACAGAGGGTGGTGGTGGACAGGTTCAAGGCAGTGAGGATTCAGTCGAGCGAGGATTCAGACAGAGATGCCCTAGACATCTCCTGGAGGTGTTGGGAGCTGGGGAGAGGGCACAGGGGGAATATGAATGTGGAAGCTGTCGGTGTAGACGTGGGATTTAAATCCATGAGAGATG
The DNA here is from genome assembly GCF_007827085.1 of Peromyscus californicus insignis. Lineage (NCBI taxonomy): Eukaryota > Metazoa > Chordata > Mammalia > Rodentia > Cricetidae > Peromyscus > Peromyscus californicus. Next base: position 6,942,837 of record NW_026294595.1, read on the forward strand.
AGATCATACAGGGGCAGCTGGAGGAGTGTCTGACCCCTAGGACTAGCCAGTATTTCCTGAACAGATGCTCCACTGCGGGGCCGCCTCCGTGCCCTGTCTCCCAGCATTCCTCCAGGTTAGCATGGCAGGTAAGCCGTTTCCTTTGCCCCCAGCCAGGGGTGGGGAGAACAGTGGGAATGGGCAACCACGGCAGCCCCAGGTGTCTTTCTATCCCTGGCTGTCTACTATTTTCACATTTGTAAAATGGGGGCAGTAGTGTAGCAAGCATGACCCCCCGTGAGACTTCGTGGAGGGTTGAGAGAACACAGGTGTGGCAGGGACGTGTCTTCCCCATCTGAGTGGGGCAGAGGAGGAAAATAAGCTCCTGTCCAGAGCCCAACAGCCAGCCAGGGAGCGGATGTAGGTGACTGCTTCCCACTCCACGGCCTTGGTCTCTATTGTCCTTCCCGGCACTGGGCGTCAGTCTCCCACGGAGACAGCCCACCCCTCAGTGTTCAGCTCATATTCTTTCCCCGATCACTTTCCTTGTGAGCCTGTTTCTCAGAGTTGGAGACTGAAGTTGAAGAAAGTGAGGGGATATGACAGCCATCCGAGACACGGGGTCCCTGGCCCGGGCTGGGCAGAGAGAACAGACATGTGCTGGGCTTGCTCTGGGGAAGCGGCATGAAGACTGACCTGAGTAATACTAAATAGACTGAGAAGCCGGAGGAAGAATGAGCCAATCTAGGTGTGGGGAGGACCTTCCTGAAGGGGACAGTCCCCACCCCCATGGTCTCCTCAGAGCACACCCCTAACACACACAGAGTGCTCACTGCCTCTGAGCCACACGTGGAGCTCACAGCTGGGGCTGGTCTCAGCCGAGGGACACCTTCCCCCATCTCTGCCATCCCAGTGGCCCAGAGGAACTAAGGATGAAAGGTGACCCTGGCAGATAGCATTTGATCCGGCGCCAGTAGAGTAGAGTTTCCTGGGCTTGGTTGGGGTCAGAGGGTGGGAACCCTGGCTCGTCGGGTAATGGGTATCCAGGTAGGAAGGACATTGGTGCGGGAAGCCAGGTGTGGGCACAGTGTTGTCGGGCGTGGGCAGGAGCAGAACCATAGGCCCACATGCCATGTGTCTGGGATTGCTATTATAAATCAGGGCGAGGCTGCTGAAGGCAGTACATTCTGCCCTCGGCAAACCCACCCTGCATGGAGACAGGTGGCCCCTCTCTCCAGCTGCCCTGTCCCTTCTCATCCCACCCTGCACCACAAAGCCCCCCCCAACTGTCCTATTATCTATGCCCCCAGAAAGGACCTCTCTCGGCAACCCCTAAAATGAGGGCCATTTCCCCAGGACCCTGGAGACCTTTATCCACAGGCATAATGACGCTCAGGGCCAGGGCTCGTTTCCGCGCCTAAGGACAGCACTGCTGTTGTCTTCGTGAAATTGTGGACTATCATCTCAGGCTTCCAGAATGGCTCAGAGAAGGTGGGGGTCTTGCTTGAAGTCACACAGCAATTAAATCAAAGACGGGAGAGGAACCAAGAGGTCTCCTGCTTCCAGGCCAGACTTTGCCATGTGCCTGTCCACACTCCACACCCTGCCCTTTTGTACAGCCCCATCTCTGTCCTTCCCTCTTTGGTTGTCTTTCTGATTCTCACCCCTTCTGAGACACAAGTCTGAGGACAAGGAAGCCTTATAGAAGGTTGCACTAGACTTCAGTTCCTACAGGCAGCAAGGAGGTGACCAGTCAGGCTTGGAAGGTGCATAGGGCAGATCCCTAAGTACCCTGGACAGAGCCCTGGACCAGACTCTCCAGCCAACACATCCAGGGCTCCGTCCCCAAGCCCCACAAAGCCCGCTACCAGACCCGTGACCTCTCACCACGCTAAGTCTGTTCTCGGTCTACCAGCAGGGAACTCTGTAGTGCTCCCCATTCCTAATCTCCTCTAGCTGAAGCCTTCTTCGTCCCCTCAAACCTGAGCCCCAGATTCCCGGTTGAGCCCTGTTGGCTTGATCACCTTTAGCCAGTCCACGCTGGTCCCCTGACTAGCTGGCAGTTCATGGAGGAAATGGGTTGAGGTCCCTCTGACATTGTCTTCTCTGCTTTCCTGCCCCCATCTCCCTCACTGGCTCCGACCTTCAAGTCTCATCAGCCAGGCCCTCCTCTGGGTGCCTTCCCTGATGCCTTAGCTCCTTGTGCTGGCCCAGTTCCATGTGTGGGGTGGGGCTCTGTCCCCCCCCCCCCCCAAAGCATAGAAGAAAGAAGGAGGAAGCACCTGGCAGACGGCCGTTACAGCATCCATCTAGAGCCTCGCAATTCTTCTGTCACTTGGGCTCGCAGGAACCCGCTCTCAGCAGAGCAAGGAGGCCAACAACCAGAAGAGGAGGCTTCTCACCTGCCTGAGTCCCCAGCACGTCTGCAGAGCACACAGCCAGAGCACACAGCTTTTGAGCGCCCCCAGTGGGCACCCTCAGTTAGGTCTTCCACAGCCCCGTTCTCAGGGCATCCTCTCAAGAGCCCTGGAACAAAGCTGCTGCACTGAGTCCCATTTCACCGACAGGGAAACTGAGGCTCTGAGCAGGGACACATTTCTGGGGATGAAGCTGGAGCTTTCTCCTCATGCTATTGTGACAGGAAATACCAACCTAGAGGCATCTGTACCAGGTGTCTTGGGAGATGTTCCTGATGGCTTGTAGGAGCCTGAGTGGGAGTCCAGCTGAGGGTCATGTGGCTTCTGTCCTCTGGGCCTCAATTTTCCCGTGAAGTGGGGAAACTGATCACAGCGACCTTAGCCAGCCATGAGAGCAGCCCGTCCAGATGACAGAGCCTTGAACAGCCTCACTGCTGTGTGATTTGTGAATCATAAAACCCACCCATTTAAAGTGCACAATTCAATGATTTTTAGTGTATTTACAGAGTTCTGCAGCCATCATCATAAACTAATTTTAGAACATTCCCATCACCCCAAAAAGAAATCTTAGAATGCTGCAGAGTTTCAAGGCTCCAGCAGAGTCTGGTTAACAGTCGGCAGCCACAGGTACTAGCAATGCTTACGGTGGCCAGCTCCAGGGCCTGGGACAGCGGTTCTGTTTTACCTTGTAAAAGGGTTTATGTATCTCTTGAATTTTTTCAAATGGAGAAAAAAATCCTTTTTTTTTTTTTTTTTTTTTTTTTTTTTTTGAGACAGGGACTCTTGGCATAGCCCGGGCTGTCCTGGAACTCATGTAAACCAGGCTGGTCTCAAATTCACAGAGATCCACCTGCCTCTTCTCTCTTCCTCCCATAATGCTGGGATTAAAGGTGTGTAACTAAAATCTTAATTTTTTTTTTTATTCATGTACATTGGTGTTTTCCCTGCATGATGGTGTCAGGTCCCCTGGAACTGGAATTACAGACAGTTTGTGAGCCACCATGTGGTTACTGAGAATTGAACTCAGGACCTCTGGAAGAGCAGCCAGTGCTCTTAACCACTGAGCCATCTCTCCAGCCCAAAATCTTAATTTTTTCATTAGGTGAAAAAAAATAAACTATTTCCACTTTGAAAATATAACTTCCAGTGGATGGTAGTGGCGCACGTCTTTAATCCCAGCACTCGGGAGGCAGAGGCAGGCGGATCTCTGTGAGTTCAAGGCCAGCCTGGTCTACAGAGCAAGATCCAGGACAGGCACTAAAACTACAGGAGAAATCCTTTCTCGAAAAACAAAACAACAACAACAACAAAAAAGTCAACACAAGAGGGAAGGAACGGAAGGATGGAGGAAAGGATTGAGGAGGGAGGGAGGGAGAAAAAAGAGAGGGAGGGAGGAAGCATGGATGGAAAGACAAAGGGGACTGGGAAGGATGGACGCTGCCGTGTGTGGTCCCACCCATCACCAACTTGCACTGTGAACTGGGACAACCCCACCCCCACCCCCAGCTGAGGATGGAACTCAGGGCCTTGTGCTTGCTAGGCAAGCACTCTACCACTAAGCTAAATCCCCAACCCCAACAACCTTCTTTTTGTGATTCCGTGACCCCTGCTGTCCAGTGAGCTGTAAGTGGGGACTGGGAGAGCTTCCTGTCCAACCTCAGTTTCCTCCACAGGGTGTCTGAGTGCCGGCCCCTTGCCCACTCAGCCTGGGCACTGGGATATGGAGGCAGGTCCCACCCAGTCCCTGCTTGGGCACCATTAGCACATGAAGGGAGTCCCCGGCTAGACTGCCCTGAAATGTTCAAACATCAGCTTATATTTACACGCTGCAGCATGTGGGCTGCCTCAGGCCTCCTGGGCCTCCCGGGGGCCCCGGGAACAGAGGAGGACTTGTTGCCTGTGGCAGCTTCACCTACTCCCTGTGTGTTTCTTGGCTGACAAACATCTCTGTCCAACACCCCCAGTGGAGGCCTCCGAGGCCACCTCGGAGCGTGACCAGCCCTGCCTGCCACTTTCAGGAGCGGCGTGTGTCCTTGAAATCCCCTTGTCCTCCCAAGCCCCCCTTACTGGTCTGGCCAGGCTGGAAACCCACCTCTCCCCAGCTATCATTCACGCACCGTGAGAGCTGGGGCTTGTCCATCCTCCAACTGCAACAAACCCAGAGCCGTCCGTCCATTGCACCGGTCAGGAGACGGGCACAAAGAGGGACGGGTGGTCCCTTGTCCACAGCCCCAAAGTGGGGACGCCGACAATGCCATGCGTGTCTGCTGCCAGAGCCCAGGAAACAGAAGACAGCACGGTCACCTGCCAAACCAGACACGCTATCTTGTCATCATTTGCACCCAAGCAGGGGCTGGAAATCAAGGTGCTCCGGCCCCAAGCCTCAGGTCCTGGAGTAGGAGTTGAGGAGTCACTTTGGCACATTGGTGTGGTGTTTCCAGACTCTCCGGGGAGGGGGTGACAGTGCCAATTTAGTTAGGAAGTAGGTGGTGCTGGAGGTCTGGAGAGGCGTCTGTTTTGTCCCTTCTGTGCGTCAGGTTTGAAGGTGTCTCTGCAGATGGCAAGGCAAGGCCTCCCTGTGAAATCACCATCTGCTCAAAGTGAGTGGGAGAGCTGGCAGGCCACCAGATGCCCTCCCATGCTGGGCTCAGCACTGGCCTCTGGTGCTAAAGAGGCTGCACACGTTCCTTAGACACCTGCTCTGCTGTCCCTAGGCCTCAACCGAAGGCGCAAGGGCGGCTCTGCTGGGAAGTTGGGTCCAAGATGCTGACCCTTCACAGAGAGCTGGAGTGGGTGGGACAGTGTGTCCAGCAGCGGGAAAGCCATCCCTTCCAGTGTCTCTGGAGTACCTACTGTGTTCAGGTTCTGTGTCTGTGTGGGGCGACCCACTGGTCCTGTCTGCGGTCTGTCCACAGTGTGAGGAATCCTGGGCCCTGCTCTCACTCAGCACCCCCCCCCCCCCCATTGCTGTGTATCCTCTCTCATCCTTGCCCTCTCTGGGCTTCGGTTCCACCTTCAGGGCAGTGATGGGTGACTGGAATGTTCTCTCTTCCCGATTTCATCTTGCCTTGTGTGGTGTCATGGTCAAGACTCAGTAGCCAGAGGAGGTGAGGCAGAAGAGGCTTCTATGGGGTTTCAGAATTCTTGCTGGAATTTGGGGAGTCTTCCTGGAGGAGGCTAAAAATGAGGAACTCTTCTTGGTAGCCCCCTGTGGTCTCATGCCCTGGGCATGGGCTCAGTCCTTCTGCCGAGAGGCCCCACAAACCCTTTAACAACAGCGTATGTATGGCATCCTGCCGCAGCTGAGCACGTACGGACTCAGAGCGAAGGGAAGAGTCCAAGGACACCAGGCAAGGGGAAGGCAGGGGTGGGATTTGAACCCAGGTCCTCTGCCTGGCACTGTCTCTTAACCACTGAGATACCGGGCCGTAGTGAAAGAAAACATCACAGTCACACAGGGTCTTGTTGAGCTTGTCCTTGGAGATTTGAATCCACACATTGAGGAACCAGCATTATGTATATATATATATATATATATATATATATATATATATATATATATATATATATATATAATATTTTTCAAGACAGGGTTTCTCTGTGTAGACCAGGGTGGCCTCAGAATCAGAGATTTGCCTGTCTCTGCCTCCCACGTGCTGGGATTAAAGGCGTGCACCACCACCGCCTGGAATCAACACTTTTAACAAGTGGCCACGTGGATTCTGACACAGGCTGATTGGGCCTCACGTAGAGAGCCTGGCCCTCTGAGAGCTTGGTCTTGACCTCTGTTGCTGATAGGCTTCAGCTCTGAGCTGGCAGCGGCTTGGGTCAGACCCTAAGCAGCCATCAGCCTCCTCAGGTGGGCCACACTCTTCGAGGCTCCAGAGCCCTCCACCGTCAGGAGTATAGGGCCGGGTGGGTGCATGTGCTCACAGGGAGGCCTCTCAAGGGAAGACCCCAGGGAAGGTCCACATCTCTGCACGGGGAGGGCTCTCTGTGGGGAGTCCCATCCTTTCCAGACCCTCCTGCAGTTTCCACAGCAACCACTGTTGCTATGGTTTTGCTTGGCAAGCAGCTGGTGAGGAAGAGGGTGGACCGGAGGCCCCTACACCCACCAAAGCCACTGCAGAAACAAATGTACTGCCCCCACAACCCCAGGGACCCCCAAACAGAGGGGTGGCCTCCGCCCCCCGGAGTCGCTGAGCGAAGGCTGGGGCGATGAGGCAGGAAGTCCCCTAGGCTGGGACTCCCTCTCTCCCTGGCCTGCCTGGCCAGCTCTGTCCTACCACAGGCGCGATGCATGATCTGTTTATGCGTCTTCTTCACCGCACTGTGAGGACTTGGGGTGGGGAGCTGGTGACTCATCTCTCATCCCCACGGCCCAGCACAGGGCCTGGTACAAATCAGAGTCAATTCAATTATATAAAAAGCTAAGTCTGGCTTCTTGGGCTTAGAGGGTAGCACAGTGGGATGGGGATGTTTTCAGCCTCTGGGGTCCAACAGACACTTGGATTTGAATGCTAGCCTGGGTCTGGAGTGTACAGCTCAATAATAGAGAACTTGCCTAGCATGTATGAGGACCTAGTTTTGAAGGTTAGCGCTGAAAAACAAAGAAAGCACAATAAAACCCAAACGAATAAAACAAAACTCAGGTGAAAAACCGTTCTGCTGTGTGACCTTGAGTGAGTCACTTCCCCTCTCTGAGCCTCAGTTGCTTCACCTATAAAATTAGAATCTCTGTGAGAGTCTTGTTTGATGACTTGGGGATTCTCTTAGAATGCACTGGGCACCTCATGAGTACTGAGCCCTGGGCTGGGCGCAGTATACAGTGGCAGACAGAAAGTACCAGCCCTGTCTTGCAGATCAGCATTTGCCTAGTACCTAGAAAGGATTAATGCATGCCAAGTTTCCCCCTCCCCCAGGCCACTGACCCCCAGCAGCCTCTCCTTTCCTAGAGGTGGTGCAAGAGAGGACCCCAAGAGGGGGACTTGAAGCTCAGGCCCCTGGGCCTGTCTGTTTCCCCTGACCCTTTGCCTCCAAGCCTGGGGTGCGGGAAGCGTGGGCCTGGGTCGGCCTGGGCTGAGGCCGAGCATCTGGTCCTCTCTTGGTCTCCTGGGTCTCTTCTAGGGGATGACTGGCTGTATGAGTACAGTCTCCCAGGCTCTGATATGCTTCCCATTTCCTGGGTTCTGGGGGATCCCATGACTGCTAGTTCTGGCAGCCTGGTGCCTGGAGAGAACTCCACCCTCCAGCCAGCCCCTGGCAGAGTCATGGGTGAATAAGAATAGCTGACAGACAGAGTCAGCCAAAAGGACAGCTGAGCTGACATCGACAGGAGCAGATGTTGGTTATAGACTGTCAGGTCTTGGGACATGGATGACGCCTTGGGGCTCCTCTGTGTGGTCCTTCAAAGGGGATTGAGTCCATGGGGCCTGGAGATCAAGAACATTCAGAGTTGAGCCCGGAGTCTCCTCTGCTATATCATGGTACCAGAACATCTCTGAGGCCATTTCCCCACCTCTAAAGTGGGGACAGTTACTGCGTCCTTCTCCCAGGCTACTTTCTGGAGCTCATGAGCTCTGCCCACAAGGCAGCTGCCATGCAAAAGGCACCAAAGAAGCCCGAGTTCTGTTCCTTGCCTCCTCCAGGCTGCATCTGCCTCGTCTTCAGCTCTAGCCAGATGGGGCCCAGGGAAGAGGAACTGAGCCACTGTCAGCCCCAGCGGGGCAGGGAGGAGGGCGCTTCTGCTCTGATTTTGCTGAGATCCACTATTCACTGCTCGCTTGGACTACCCCGTGCTTCATTTTCTCCTGAGCAGAATAGCAGTGGCTGGGATGGGGGCAGGGACTTCCTATTGGCTCAGATCCAACATGGTATATATTTGAGGGACATCTGGGGAGTTGCTGGCCTAGCCTCTTCGCAACCCGAAGCAGTGACTTGGGGGAGCCCACTCCTCTTAGTGACTTAATGCTGTCAGTAAGATGCTGTGGGGCCTGCTCTTTGAGGGGATTTAGTGTCTCCTAATAGCAGGACAGATACTCCCTCGGGGGCAGGGATACCCTCAGATACCCTCCGATCTTGACACTCTTCTAACCCCAACTCACTGCAGGGACTTCTTGCCCCGAGGATCTGGCATCGTCACCCGACGTCCCCTGGTTCTGCAGCTGGTTAATTCTACCACAGGTGGGTGTTCTCCATCCGTAGCCAGGCGTGGCCCCTCCCTAAGGTGAAGTCCAGCCTAGCTACTGTAGCTATTTGTGGAGTGACTTTAGGCAAGGTCATCTTCCCCTCCTTGGGCCTCCATCCCAATCTAAACAGTGGGTATAAAGCTATAAAGTGGAGGGCTAGAGAGATGGCCCAGCGGTTTAGAGCACTGGCTGTTCTTCCAGAGGACCCAGGTTCAATTCCCAACGATCACATGGCCGCTCACAGCTATCTGTAACTACAGTTTCAGGGGATCTAACACCCTCATGCAGACGTGAATGCAGACAAAACACGAATGCACATGAAATAAAATAAAATGATTTTTTTAAAAAGGCACACTGTAAAATGGAGACAAGAATCGCTGTTTTGAGGTAAAGGGTAGATTAAGGGAGAACGATGCCACCCAGGTGAGCTTCCCAGGTCTGATGCCTCCTCTCCATCCCCTATTGGTTTCTGGAGCAGAATATGCCGAGTTCCTGCACTGCAAGGGGAAGAAATTCACCGACTTCGAGGAGGTGCGCCTGGAGATTGAGGCTGAGACTGACCGGGTCACCGGCACCAATAAGGGCATTTCTCCAGTGCCCATCAACCTGCGGGTCTATTCGCCCCATGGTGAGGAGACCTGGCCCCGCCCCCTCCTTCTGGCTTCTTTGCCTAGCCACGCGCACCCTGGGCCAATTCCCTGGGCCCCACAGTTCTCACGCTTGTTGCCTGGGTCTTCCAAGTCCACTTACCTCAAGTCTCACCTGCCTAACCCCTCCCTCTTCTGGCCACGCTCACCAGTAGATGCTCTTCAAGGCGGACCCTGGTGTTTAGCTCCACCCACCTGACCACGCCCCCACCGTGGCCCTGCCCTTTTTGCCTCTCTGTCCAGTGCTGAACCTGACCCTAGTGGACCTGCCTGGCATGACCAAGGTCCCGGTGGGGGACCAACCTCCCGACATCGAGTTCCAGATCCGGGACATGCTTATGCAGTTCGTCACTAAGGAGAACTGCCTTATCCTGGCTGTGTCCCCTGCCAACTCGGACCTGGCCAACTCTGATGCCCTCAAGATCGCCAAGGAGGTGGACCCGCAGGGTAGGTTCCTCCCTGGCAGCTGATGCACAATGGGAGCTGACGGCTCGGCAGTAGTCTAGTTTAGGAGTGTCTCTGAAGGTCTAAGTAGAATAGTGTCGGGATCAGATTTAACCTTTAGACTCACTTCAGCTGGGTGTAGTCCCTCAGTCCCAGCACGTAGAAGACCCAACACTAGTTACATGACCAGTTTGAGGACAGCCTGGGTTACATGAGATGCAGTCTCAAAAAGCTTTAAAAAAAGTGGGAGAGGTCTTCAAGGTGGCTCCGTGGGAAAAGGTGCTTGCTACCAATGATGGCCTGAGTTCAATCCCGGAATCCATGTGGAGGAACCGGAGAACAGATCCCTCCAAATCTTTGTGGTGGAGGGATCTGTATGCACCCACATACATAAATAAGTGAATAAATAAAAGTGACTTTTATTTATTTATTTTTTTTTTTTTTTGGTTTTTGGAGACAGGGTTTCTCTGTGTAGCTTTGCGCCTTTCCTGGAACTCACTTGGCAGTCCAGGCTGGCCTCGAACTCACAGAGATCCACCTGCCTCTGCCTCCTGAGTGCTGGGATTAAAGGCGTGAGCCACCACCGCCCGGCAAAAGTGACTTTTAAAGGCCCACCTCAAAGAAACATTTTTGCAGGGTTTTGGATGTAGCCCAGTGCTAGGGCTCTTACCTAGCATGGTGTTAAAACATCATTTTGGTCGGGTGGTGGTGGCACACTCCTTTAATCCCAGCACTCGGGAGGCAGAGCCAGGCAGATCTCTGTGAGTTCGAGGCCAGCCTGGTCTACAGAGTGAGTTCCAGGACAGCCAGGGCTACACAGAGAAACCCTGTCTGGAAAAACCAAAATAATAATAATAATAAATAAAAAATAAAACACGATTTTGCATTCAGTGTGGCAGTGTACAATCAGGATCCCACCTCTCCAAAGGTGGAGGCACAAAGATCATGAGTTCAAGGCCAGGCTAGACTATATAGATCAAAAAAATTTTTTTTTTTTGTTTTTTTGTTTGTTTTTGAGACAGGGTTTCTTTGTGTAGCCTTGACTATCCTGTAGACCAGACTGGCCTCAAACTCACAGAGATCTTCCTGCATTTACCACCTGAGTGCTGGGATTAAAGGCGTGTGCCACCAGCGCTGGCTACGTTGAATTAAAAAAAATAATTTAAAAATTATTTTATTAGTATGGATATTTTGCTGGCATGATGTCTGTGCATCATCTGCATGCAGTACCCATGGAGGCCAGAAGATGGCATCAGTTCTCCTGAAACTGTTACAGAAGGTTGTGAGCTGCCATGTGGGTGCTGAGAATTGAACCTGAGTCCTCTGGAAGAGCAGCCAGTGCTCTTTACCACTCAGTCATCTGTCCAGTCCCTACATATATTAAGTTTGAAGCCAGCTGGAGTTTCATAGCCAGATCCTCTCTCAAAGAAATGGCATCCACACGGGGCTGGAGAGATGGCTCAGCTCTTCCAGGGGACCCAGGTTCAATTCCTAGCACGCCCATGGTTGTTCACAACCGTCTGTAATTCCAGTTCCCAAGGATATGACACACTTTTCTGGCCTCTGCAGGCAGCACACACCAGGCACAATGTGGTACACAGACATATATGTAGGCGAAACTCGCATACACATGCAATAAGAATAAAAATAATTAAAAAGAGAGAGAAATGGTATCAACCAAAAAATCATTTTGGCCACTTTGAATCATGAAAGAGGAGCGGCTGAGTGGGCGGAGGATGAGAAGAATAGTGTGGGAGGTTTGGGAATGCGTGAAGTCTCCCAAGGGAGGGCTGGAGCAGGTCACTACTGTGGTCACTTTACAGGTCAGCGCACCATTGGGGTCATCACCAAGCTGGACCTGATGGATGAGGGCACAGACGCCCGGGATGTGCTGGAGAATAAGCTGCTCCCTCTGCGCAGAGGTAGGCAGCCACTGCTCCACCTTTCCCTCATCCACCTTCCCGGGGACTGCCTGCCCCTGACCTTGGCCCTGCTCCACAGGCTACATTGGCGTGGTGAACCGCAGTCAGAAGGACATAGACGGCAAGAAGGACATCACGGCCGCCCTGGCTGCCGAACGCAAGTTCTTCCTCTCTCACCCGTCCTACCGCCACCTGGCTGACCGCATGGGCACACCCTACCTGCAGAAGGTCCTCAATCAGGTGCGTTAGCAGGTCTAGCCAGGGCCCTGGGGAAACAAGACTAATCTCAAGTGCATCGTTTCTTGTGTGTGTGTGTGTGTGTGTGTGTGTGTGTGTGTGTGTGTGTGTAAGTTTTGTTTTATTTTATAGGTATGGGTGATTTGTCTGTGTACCAAGTGCATGTCTGGTGCCCAGGGAAGTCAGAAGAGGGCATCAGATCCCCTGGAACTGGAGTTACAGATGGTCGCAAGCTGTCATGTGGGTGCTGGGAATCAAATCTGGGTTCTCTAGAAGAGCAGTCTGAGCCGTCTCTCCAGCCTAGTTTCCTCCAAACACCTTAAGGGAGACCACTGGAGATTAGCATCCAGCAATGCAAAATGAAATGAGACCCAGAGAAAGGAAGCCACTTGACTTAGTCCCATGGGGAGTTAGTGACAAGAATTCTGCTGACTTTTCCTTTCTGGGGCCCAGAAGGAGAGCCCTGGGACTCCCAGCATGTAGAGAAGACCAGAATCTTGTGTGGATGGTGGCACTGACTCATGAGAACTGGAATGCATTCTGTTGGACATCTTGGTCCTCTTGACATGATCCAAAGAGACTGACCCAGGGGCTGGAGAGATGGCTCAGGGGTTAAGAGCACTGGCTGCTCTTCCAGAGATCTTGAGTTCAATTCCCAGCACCCACATGGTGGCTCATGACCATCTATAATAAGATCTGATGCCCTCTTCTGGTGTGCAGGCATGCATGCAGAGCACTCATATATAAAATATAAATAAATAAAAAAATTTTAAAAAGGATCAACTTAAAAAAAAAAAAGAGGCTGACCCAGAAACCATGAACATTCCAAAAGCTTCCCCGGGAGGCTTCCCCTTCTGGAGTGAGTGTAGGGGGCAATTGAGACTACCATAGATCTGGATTCCAATCCCAGCTTCATTACTTATCCACTGGGACACTCTAATGCTCTGATCTTCCCACCACTACCTCTAAAGAGGATGGTGGTGACCCTCCCTGTCCCATAGTGTAGCCATGATGTCTCAGGGAGATAGGGTGTAGGGGAACCCAGCAGAATGGAGCCGCTGAACTTGAGAATTACCTTTAGGTGACTGGAACCCAGAGTATGCGAGAGTGCCTTTCAGCCTTCCCTGCCTAAATGCATTGGGGTTCTGGAGTCTAAAAATATTCAGTTACTCAAAGTTAGGTAGCTTCAGTATGGATCCAGATTCCTGGCTTCTGTCAGAAATTGAGTTATGACATCTTAATTCCGATAGTTCATCTCTGTGAGCACCTGTGGAGCTGCAGGCCTTTGCAGCCGTGGTTCTCAACCTGTGGGTCACACCCCTTCTGGGGGGGGGTGTCGAACTACCTTTTACAGGAGTCGCATATCAGATCTCCTGCATATCAGATATTTACATTATGATTCATAACCGTGGCAAAATTATAGTTATGAAGTAGCAATGAAAATAATTTTATGGTTGGGGTCACCACAACATGAGGAACCGTATTAAAGAGTCGCAGTGTTAGGAAGGTTGAGAACCACTGCCCTACAGCTTCTGACCTGGTCCTGCACAGCTCTGTGCCTTACTGCATCCACACAGCCTGCTAGCATCCCTTTCCCTGCCTGGGCCTGTGGGCATCTAGGGCTGTGACCTTGGTTTTAACCTTTTCCTTACCCACCACACCCAGCAACTGACCAACCACATCCGGGACACACTGCCAGGGCTTCGGAACAAACTGCAGAGTCAGCTGCTGTCCATTGAGAAGGAGGTGGATGAGTACAAGAACTTCCGACCGGATGACCCAGCACGCAAGACCAAGGCCCTGCTGCAGTAAGGCTCCTGGCCCCAGTCTCCAGGGCTGGGCTGCTCCAGCCCCTCCCACCCTCCGGGGCCCAGGGCTCCCCCCTCCACCTCCTCAGGCCACACCCCTCTCCCACACAGGATGGTCCAGCAGTTTGCAGTGGACTTCGAGAAGCGCATTGAAGGTTCCGGAGACCAGATCGACACTTATGAATTGTCAGGTGGAGCCCGCATTAACCGGATCTTCCATGAACGCTTCCCTTTTGAGCTGGTTAAGGTAGGGCACTTTAGTCCCAGGCAGGAGAGTGGGCCCTGTATCTACCTCCTGTGGCAGGGCTGGCTCTGACCAGTCTTCCGTCTGTCCACCACAGATGGAGTTTGATGAGAAGGAACTCCGAAGAGAGATCAGCTATGCCATCAAGAACATTCATGGCATCAGGCATGTACTGGGACCAGGGTGGGGTCTGCATCCTGTTAGGCAAGGGGCACCAGGCTTGAAGGAGCCTCCCTTAGGATGGACCTGAGGGTCCTGGTCTTCAATCCCTTAACCCCAACTTTCTGGCTCCCAGCTCAACAGGCTCCAGCTAAGGGAGGTGGCTGGGAGGCCTGTGCTACCCGGCAGCCTACAACCCACTGGCCTCCCTGGCTGTCCCTGGGAGTATGGCCTGGAGGTCACTGGGTAGGGCCTGGGGCATAACACCCAGATATCATTCTAAATTCTTTTATGAGGGTGCTTTTCAACATGCCAGATGCTCCCAGTCTCCCATTAGACCAACCTCTCCCATTCTACCCCTTCTCTCCTAAGCCACCCTTTGGTGCCGAAAAGAGGACTGGGAGAGAGACCCTCAGACACTCCTCAGGGACCCAGGTCCTGAATGGCACCGTGCCCATGTGACCCCTCTATGTATGCTCCTGTACGATCCAGGCTGTGTCTCCGCATGAAATCTACATTTTGATAACTGCATTTGGTCAAAACAGGAGACCTCATCTCCTAGTCTTAATAAGAAAAGCTCAGTTCTCAGGATGGCTCTTAAGGAGGCCTCAGTTTGGTAATTTCCAAACAGTTTGGGGCTATGGAACCTTTTACAGAAATACTTAAGAGGAAGCAAAATGGCTGCAGAAGAGACTCAGACAGAGCTGTCTGGCCCAAGGATCCCTGATGGGAAACCTCTCATTAGAACCGCCCTCCCCCAACCCACGGGCTAGCTGGAGACCCCTAGGCTGAGAGGGGGTCGTGGGAAGACTTCTCCCCCAGGCACAGCGAAGGGGCTGGAGAGGGACCATGGCCTGGCACCCCTGGCAAGTACCAGCCTGTGACACTCTGCCCTTCTCCTGCTCCGGGCGTTCAGAACGGGGCTGTTTACCCCAGACATGGCCTTTGAAACCATTGTGAAAAAGCAGGTGAAGAAGACCCGAGAACCGTGTCTCAAGTGTGTGGACATGGTTATCTCAGAGCTAATCAGCACCGTTAGACAGTGCACCAAGAAGGTAACAGGCAGCCCGCCCTTGGCCACCCCTTGGCCAGCCCCCGTCAGCCCGCCGCCGCCGCCGCCGCCCTCCCTGCACTGCTGAGCCAGGCACCTCTTCCCCACATCGCTGCCACCGCCTGCCTCCTCGGTAGCATGCACAGGCCTCAGCGGGGTGGGGAGGGCAAGCCGATCATGGTGGACCTGGACAGGGGAGCCCTCTGAGGGAACCTCACCCACACCCTGATTCCCGGACCTGGGGAATCAAAGAATTGGACACCGAGAGATCTCCCCTGGCCCAGAAAGAATGGGGTTGGAGGGAACCCTGGGTCCCTGCCTTGCCCATAGAAATGGGGTAAACTTCCAAAGCTCTAGGGGGGGTCTTGGGGAAGCCTCAGCCTGGGGACATGTGAGGAACAGGACCTTGTGGGGTGCTTTGCGGGAACCTGGGCAGCCAGAGTAGTGCAGAGGGCCCAGGACTGGGGTACCATGTCTCCCTGTCCCTCATCCTCTCCATCCTTCCACTGTCTTCTGGAGACTGTCACTCGGGCCCTCCATCCCCCTCCTTCCATATTCAGCTTTCCAGGGACAGAGCTGTCTCCTTCCAGGCAGTCAGCCTCACAGGGTGTTGGGCTTGGAGGATGGTGCTCATTTCTCACGGCAGGGAAACTGAGGCCCAGCATGTGGAGTGACTTACCCAGGGTCTTATCTGCTAGGAAGCGGGAGAGCTGTTACTGGAAGCTGAGGCTGCACCAGTCCAGTGCTCATCAGTTCCACCCCAGGCCCCCCTCCCCCTCACTGCTGCCATGGCCTCTCAACCACCACCCCCCTCTTTCTGTCTTTTCTCTCCTCCTGCTTTCTGTCTTTTCGAGTTCCCACGAACCTGATAGGAGGAGCCAGAGGGATGCCCCTTGAGGAGGAAGGAGGAGCAGGGGTAGAGGAGGAGGGCCAGGCTGCTGCACCGAAGCTCCAGGGGGCTCCTTCTGTTGGTGTTAGACTGTAGGGGTCGCAGAGCGCAGCCTGGGCAGTTAAACACAGCCCAGCCCAGCAGAGGTAGCCCATGGGGCTGAGCTTCTGAGTCAGGCTGAAACAATTCAGGGGGTCCCAAAAGCTTAGATTTGAATAGGACGTGTGGCTCAGTCCGGGTCTGGGTCTGGCCCTTAGGAGGACCCACGGGTACAGAGAGAAGTGGCACCGGAGAAGAGCAGGCGGGCGTGGGGCTGTTGAGGAGTATGCTTTCTAGGGGGGCATCCCTGGGGTAGAGGATCTGAAGTGGGGAAGGCTCTCTCAGAACAGGGGTTTGGTCCCTGACACCTCTGGCCATAACCCCAGAGCCCCGAGGGAGGGGGTGCTTGGTAGCACCTAGCAGGTGCAACCCTGGGAGAGGGGGAGGGCAGGGTCCCACGCTCATGTTGTCTTCTGTTCTCTCTCTCTCTTTGTTGGTGTCTCTCTCTTTCCCCATGCCTGTGCCATCCTCACCCACCCCTGAGCCCGGCCGCTTGGCTTTCACTCCCATCCTCTTCCCCTCTGCCCTCCCGGCTGCTCCCCTCCCTGCCCCTTCCTCCTCCTCCTCCTCCTCCTCCTCCTCCTCCTCCTCCTCCTCCTCCTCGGGTGCAGGACGGGCCTCTTCACACCTGATCTCGCTTTTGAAGCCACAGTGAAAAAGCAGGTGCAGAAGCTTAAAGAGCCCAGTATCAAGTGTGTGGACATGGTAGTCAGTGAACTCACGTCCACCATCAGAAAGTGTAGCGAAAAGGTATGGCGGCCGCCTGGGAGGGGCTGGGCCCGGCCGTCACCCCTGCCTGGTGGCTATGGCTTCCCACGGGCAGAACCATCTGCCTAGCAGATGTGATGGCCTCTTGGCTCCCCATTGGGACCCAGGCACCCATTCAGGCCAGGCAGTCCCTGGCCCAAGACTTCCTGCCATCTTAGAACCCCGGGAATACTTTCACTCAGGATGCTTTCAGACAGCCCTGGCAGAAGGGCTACACCCCAACCCACGGGTCCCCTTTCCGTCGGTAAGGATGATCATACAGTGCCAACCAACCACAGAGATGGTCGGTGATGGCCACTGTTTATTGAGCAGCTACTCTGTGCTTCAGTGGGCTGAGTGCTGGTCCTTACCAGTGTCTGATTTAGTCCTCTCAACAACTTTAAGAAGTGGGCAACATCATTGCCCTTGCTTTACAGGTGATCAGACAGATCTCAGGGAAAGCAGAGGGTGACTTAGACTTACGAAGAGGGTCCAGGGTCAGGGCCTCTGGGGAGAGGAGAGCCATCCCAGGACCTCAAAACCAATTTGCCCTAAAGCGTATTGGCTTGCTCAGTGTCAACAGTCTACATGAGTCAGACACAGAGGAGCCTCTTTCGAGTCATCTGTGACCTTTTCCATGCCCTTTTCTTATGGGTCCACTTTTGGCCATTTTGAGGACTTTTAGCCAGGTTGTCCAAAGCAGTGCTTGCTCTCAGCTCCCATTGGCAGTGGGAGAGCTTTGCCAGAATTCCCATGCTGTCCCTGCCCTCAGCAGTGAGCTGAACCTTGCGTGGATCTGAAATGTCCCTCGAGCTGAGGTCTATGTGTGGAGCACACCTCTGCCTTAACTCCGAGTTTCTAAAGTGCCACCCAGTTCTTTTCTCTGGTCCCTGTGCTGTGGGGTCCTTGGGTCCCCAGGCCCTCTGTCCGCTGGGCTCAATCCATGGCAGAAAGGTTGCCGGGTCTATGAGAGGTCTGTGTCCTTAGAATCCTGCCGGTAGGCACTTAGCATGCTCCAATGCTTACACTGGTTTTTTGTTGTTGTTATTGTTGTTCTTTTCTCTCCCCCCGCCCCCCGTCTCTGCCCTTCCCTTCACCCACCTCTTCTCCCCACCACCACCCCTTTTTTTGAGACATAGCCTCACTCTCTGGCCCAGGCTGATCTAGACTCCATGGCAGTCCTCCTGTCTCAGCCTCTTGAGCACTAGGAATAAAAGCATGAACCACCACACCCAGCTTAAAAACTTCCATATTTCTGGGCTGGCCAGAGGGCTCAGTGGGTAAAGCATTCACTGTGCATATGTGCCCATATATACATCATGCACACACAATATTAATACAGTAAAATAACTAACTTCAAAAACTTTCCTATTTCTACAACATAATTGGCTTGTTTATTTTAACCATGCTGACACTGGATCCATATATTGCTTTTTTTTTCTACACACTCTGTGTAGAATTATTACATACCCTATATAAACATTTTTTTCTGAGATAGGATTTCCCTGTGTAGCTCTGGCTGTCGTGGAACTCACTCTGTAGACCAGGCTGGCCTCTAACTCAGAGATCCGCCTGCCTCTGTCTCTGGAGTGCTGGGATTAAAGGCGTGCACCACCACTGCCTGGCCCTATATAAACATTTTTAACGGTGACATAAGAGGTCATTAAATGAATTTGCCTGACTAGTTTCCCATTGAACATTTAATTTCTATTTTTAAATATCTTAAAGAAACAGGGGCTGGGGAGGTGGCTCAGTTGGTAAAGTGCTTGCCACACAAGCAGGAAGACCTGGGTTCGAATCCCCAGTGCCCACGAGGAAAGCCAGATGCAGCAACACACCTGCGGTCCCAGAGCTGGAAAGGCAGACTGGCAGATCCCTGGAGTCACCCAACACTGACTTCTGGCCCCCACATGAAGATCCCATTACGCTTCTTTCTCTTGGATGGTCTCCTTAAGATAGATTCCTAGAAGATACATAGCTAGATACAAACAGTCCATAGTGTAGGATGCTTTGCTCAGCTGCATCCCTAAGGAGAGTAGTAATTGTAAATGATTCAATTTTGAAGGCAATCCATATGCCCCTCCAGAGGCGATCAATAGGTAAAGTAATGCAGCCACCGTGGGAAACTGCAAGGGTTTAAAGAGCAGGTGGGTGTGGTTGTCCACGCCTGCGATCCCAGCACTCTGGAGTGGAGGCAGGAGGACCATGAAGTCAAGGTCATTCTCTGCTACATAGTAAGAGGCCAGCCTGGGTTACAAGAGACCCTGTCTCAAAAGAAAAGAGGCAAGACCGCTTGTGTGCTTCCGTCCACATGTCCCTCTATGATGTAAAGGGAGTGTGGAACGCATGTTGCAGAAAAGAATGTGTGTATCATTTTGAGGGGGAAATTAGTAAATATTGAACACTAAAATCCAAAGTCATATTTAGCCAATGATAACCATTGTTTTGAAAGAGAGAAAGGAATATAGGGCTGTTTTTATTTCACATTTAAATCTTTTGTGGTTATTGAGATGGTTCCCAGAAGCAGGGAGCTTGCTTCCCAGAGAACACCAATCTTAAGGGAGAACCATATTTTTTGCCATATGATTTAACTCCAGCAGTCATTTTTCTTTATATGGCAAAATCCACTTATATTTGTGTGGTTTCTTTTTTCCCCCTTTTTAGGTTTTTTGAGACAGGGTTTCTCTCTGTAGCCCTGGCTGCCCTGGAACTCCCTCTCTAGACTGGGCTGGCCTGGAACTCACAGAGATCCGCCTGCCTCTACCTCCCGAGTGCTGGGATTAAAGGCTTGCATTACCACCACCTGGCTTTGTGGGTTTTTTGTTTTTTGTTTTTTGAACCTGTGTTTTCTAAGCCACTCCTGACAGAAGTTTGGTATTACTCCTAGCCCTGCTAGGGTTAGTTTTGTGGTGTTGTTGTTGTTTCGTCTCTGGATACAGCTGAAAGTTTGATGTACCATGCTTGACACTTGGAAGGAGTGTTCGGTGGCCAGCAGGCAGGGCTAGGCTTTGAACCAAGGATTCATGGCTTCAGGAGCTTCATCCCTGACCCCAAAACCAATAGGCTCCAGGCTGGCTGCTCTGCTCAACCAAGGACCCAGAGAGAGAGAAAGGTTTCATCTTAAAAACTGGTGAAAAGTCCTGGCCGAGCTCCGAGGCAGCCAGAACGGAAAAAGACTGGAAGGAGCTGAACCTCTTGAGGGGCTGAGGCGGCCTGTCCGTGTGGGACATGTGGAAAACTTGAGACATGTAGAGCCGGGCACTTGGAGCTGGTCATGCTTTTTGGCAAATTGCTCCGTCCTTCCTAGCCCCACCCCCACCCCTGCCCTGGGAGGAAGCCTTGGACCACCTCAAAGGCCTGGTGACTGTGACTCAGCCCCAAATCTCTGCCCAGACTCAGAGGCTACGTACAGAGAGGCACACAGGGCAGCAGACCCGTCTGGCAGGCATTTCTAAGCCCCAGGTCTCAGGCCAATCCTCCCCCACGGTCCTCCCCCACGGTCCTCCCACACGGTCTCAGCCCCTTGTGCGAGGCTGTCTCAGCTGTACCCTTGGCCTCGCCGCGGGAAGGTTGGATGTGTCTTCTCCCAAGTCAGCCTCTCCTGGGCTGGTCTCCTGAGTTCCACTCTCTTCTCCTGTCCTCCTGTCCATCCTGACAGCCCCCTCTTGGCCTTCATATTGCCCTCAGAACCAGGCACAGAGTGCTTGGATGTCTTCCCACAGGATTCACTTGAGAGTCTTGACCCAGTGCAGGGTGACTAGCAGGACCAGGAACTGTCCAAGCTTCCCCTGGGGGAAAGGTGGTCCTGGTGGGTGGTCTCCACCTTCAGAAACTCACTGAGAAGCCCTGTCCAAGCCAGAAGATAGAGGAGCCTCTGCCTGTTCACCCGGCAAGGAGGGCAAAGACATTCATCTTCCATTCATTTTCTCATTCCTCCAACACACCCTCCTGGAGCATGGGTGGTGCCCAGCCCTGCCACAGCCCTGGGGGACAGTTACTACCAAGACAGATGGAAGAGGCTGAGGCAGCAGAGGGAGGCCCTGACGCAGTCCTTAGTCCTCAATCTGGACAGGCTTTCAGGAAGAGGTGGCAGCTAAGAGAGGCTCCAGAAGAATGAGTTATCTGGGCTTTGTCCAGAACCTGGCTGGGCCGAGGGCAGGGTTCCTAGGAGTTCAAGGTCATCCTTGGCTACATCGGGTACGGAAGACCCTACTGGGTCTGCTAAGTCTCAGACCCTGGCAGATGTAGCTTGAGATGACGGCGGCAGACAGGCATGCTAAGGGAGACAGGACTGGGTGGGTTCTACCAAGTGGTCCCAGGGCCCAGCCAGGCCCCCGCGGGGTACTGCGCATGCTGCTGACACACTATCTCTGCATGTCCCCTGTGTCCTTGCATGCCTGTGCCAGGTGACTCCTGCATGTCCTCTGGTGTGACTGTTGTTTTCCTCCTTCCCCGGCCTGACTCAGGAGGCTGATTGCCACCACGGGCCCTCCCCTTCCCAGTTTCTCCCGGATAGGTGTCTGGAGGTGGCGCCTTGCATGACTCCTCATCTGGCTGTCACCTAAAGCCTTTACGAAGGCGAGGGGTAACCCCAAGGGCCAGTGAAAGGATGCCTCAAAGGCCTCCCTCCATCTGCTAGGTTGGTCTTCAAGATGGCCACCGTCAAGATGGCAGCCACTGCAGCCATCCCTTTCTGTGGTTCTCCCCGTGGAGACTGCCCCTTGCCCATTGAAATTGCCCGGGTGGGCCAGTAAAGATGGTCCTGGAACCAGGAAGACCCTTGAGTTGCCATTTAGAGCCCACACTTGGGTGGAAGGAGTGGCCATGGCTTGGTGCCATCAGCCTCCTGGGGCTCCAGGGCTCTCTTCTTGGCCTGGCTGGTGTTCCCCTGCATATCTCCCACCCCACACCCCTGGGTCCCTGTACTCAGGTGGGGTTGGGTGCCTGATGCCCAGGCCCTGTGTGTACGTGGCTTTCTCTCCTCCTACCCTTTCTCCAGCTCCAGCAATACCCACGTCTTCGGGAGGAGATGGAACGTATTGTGACCACTCACATCCGGGAACGAGAGGGCCGCACCAAGGAGCAGGTGAGCCACAGTCTCCATCCCCCTTCATCTTTCAAAGTAACTTTCTGATCCTCTCCAACCATTTTCTTATGGGATAAGAAAGTTAACAGAAAGTGGATTGTTTTAGCCATTTTTGAAGGGCACAGTTCACCTTGACATCATGGTACCATCGCTACCGACCACAGAAGACTTTGCGTCTTGAAAAACTGACTTTGTACTTCTCATAAACAGTCCCCTCCCAGCTCCTGACAGACACTTTTCTTTCTGTGTCGATGAATTTATCTAGGTTCCTGTGGTAAGTGAAATCATACAGTATTTTAATCCTTTGGTGGATGGCTTGTTTCACTTAGCCTAATGCCTTCAAGGTTCATCCAAAATACAGTAGCATCTACCAGAATATTCTTTTTTAATACTTGAACAATATTCGGTGAACTATACACTACATGTTTGTTTACCCATTGAAGTCTTTCCACCTTAAGAAAAAAATGGGTGTTTTGCCTGTGTTTATGTCTATTCATCATTTTTGTGTCTGGTGCCCACGAGGTGATCCAGAAAAGGGCATTGGCTCCCCTGGGAATGAAGTCACAGACAGGTGTGAGCTGCCTTGTGGGTGCTGGGAATCGAACCAGGGTCCTCTGGAAGAGCAGTGAGTACTCTTAATCACTGAGCCCTCTCCCCAGCCTCTCTCTGCCGTCTTTTGGCTGTTGTATATATAATCCTGCTAATAAATATGGCTGTGCAAATACTTCCTCAGGTCCCTGCTTGCAGTTCTTTGGGGTCTATACTCAGAAGTGGAAATGATGGATCATGTGGTAATGCTGCCTACCATATATTTATTAGTGGTCCTGCGAATTGACTGTAGGGCCAAGCCCATGCTAAGCACACACAGCTACATTCAGGTCCCGTTTGTTTAGTTATTTGAGGAACCACCATACTGATTGCGCACTTTTACATCCCCACCATGTTCTCCCTTTCCCCTTTCTTCTTCCCTTTCTTGTTCCTCTGTCTCTACTTCCGTCCATCCCTTTGCTCTTTTCTTCCCTCCCACCCGCCCTCCACCCCCTAGGCTGGCCACAAACCCGTGATTCTCCTGCCTCATTTTCTGGAGTGCTTGGATTACAGGCATGCAGCACTGCACCCAGACCCCAGAGCCTTGCTTTTTCTTAGTCTGTCTGTCTTCCTCAGCTTTCTGGCAGTCTGTCCACGCATCTCCCTGGAGGCCGCTCCCTGTTTGTTTGCTTTGTCTCTGGCTAACCTTATAGCCCTCACAGACACTGCTCCTTTTGCATCTCCATTCATGAAATATTCATTCATTCACAAATTTAGACTCCAGATGTTATCTTTGGGCCTGGAAGAGCAGAGATATTCCAGCCCATTCTGGACCTCCTGAGGCTCAAAACAGGGTCTCACTATGTAACTGGCTTAGAACTCACTATGTAGACCAGGCTGGCCTCAAACTCACAGAGATCTCCCTGCATGTTTTTAAATCCTTATTCTGCCAGATGCCTTTATGAACAACTATAATCCCAGATTCCTTGGAGATGAGGCAGGGGGATCAAAAGTTTGAAGTCAACCTAGACAACATACAGAGACCCTGTTTCAAAACAAACAAACAAAAAACAAATAAAATAAAACCAGGGCTGGGGCTCAGTGAGTAAAGCCTCTGCTGTTAAGTGTGAGGACCTGAGTGTGAATCGGCAGAACCCACGGACGATCAGGCATGGTAGTGTACACTTACAATCCCAGGGCTCCTACAGCAAAATGGAAGGCAAGCCACAGAAGAAAGCTGGGTGTGATGGCCCACGCTCTTAATCCCGGCACTTGGGAAGCAGAGGCAAGAGGTTCTCTCTGAATTTGAAGCCAGACTGGTCTACATAGCAAGTTCCAGCCTGGCTTCCATAGAAGGACTCTGTCTTGATAACTTCCCTCAAAAGAGAGAGGAGGGTGGAGACCAAAATCCAGTGTATGGTAAATAGCCTGGTGTATGGTAAATACCAAGAGAGCTTGCCTCAAACAAGGTAGAAGGTAAGGAAGGCTGCTCCAGGTTGTCCCCTGACCTCCATATGCACACCATGGCACAAACATGGCTCTCATACACTTGATCTACCTCCTCCACAAAATCGATTGGGCGCGTTGCTTCGAGGCATCCCCACCTTGATCCCTCCCTCCCTATCTCTCCCTTCAGCCCTCCCCCTTGTGTGTGTGTGTGTGTGTGTGTGTGTGTGTGTGTGTGTGTGTGTGTGGACTTCTATAGCTCAGGCTGCTTTGAATTCAGTGTGTAGCGGAGGCTAAACTTGAACTTCTGCTGCTCCCGCCTCCTCCAATCCCCAGGACTCAGATTACAGGAGTAAACCACCACACCCAGGTTATGTGATGTTGGAGGTTGAAGACTCAAGCCAGGACTTCCTTCAGGCTAGGCAAGGACTCTGTCACCTGAGCCACACCCCAGCATCACCTCTGTCTCTAGGAATCATTTTTCTTTCTTTCTTTCTTTCTTTCTTTCTTTCTTTCTTTCTTTCTTTCTTTCTTTCTTTCTTTCTTTTTCATGTCTTTTTCTTGACAATAATTGCACTAGTTAACATCCACTGACTGTCTCTGACACGCTGGACAAGCGACTCACTTCATCTTAACATGTCTTCGCCAGTCCTTTGTGGGCAGGCAGGCATCCTTTGCAGAGTGTGGGCCTCAGGAAGGATGGACTCCAGGCTCACGGGAAGGGGCAGCCTTGGGGCTGGACTCAGCAACCACTTTCACCAAGAGTCAAGGCTGGACATGGTGGCACTTGTCTGGAATCCTACCTCCCCGGAGGCAGAGGCAGGAGGATCAGGTGTTCAAAGCCATCCTCAGCTACATAAGGCGTTTGAAGCCACACTGGGCTGCATAAGACCTGTCTCACAATATAAAACAAAAAGAAAGACTCAAGTACAAATGCTTCACACTTCAGAATCTGCAGTGTGTGTGTGTGTGTGTGTGTGTGTGTGTGTGTGTGTGTTCCCCTGCCGCAGCCTAGACTTTCCCTATGCTTTTGAACATCGAGTCTTTCTTTTTTTTTTTTTTTATTTTTGTTTTCTGAGACAGGGTTTCCTTGTGTAGCCTTGGCTGTTCTGGAACTCTCTCTGTAGACTGGACTGGCGTCAACTCAGGGATCCACCTGCCTCTGCCTCCCGCATGCTGGGATCAAAGGCGTGCGCCACCACCGCCCAAGCCTTCCATTGTCAGATCACCCTAACCTGTTTCACTTTCTAGTCGCCACTGGTTTGTTCCCAGTTTTCTCCCATTGCAAGTTGCACCACAGCCAAGCACGATGACCCAGGCCTGTGGTCCTCGCTGCTGGGAAGACTGAGGTGTGAGGAGCATTTAAACCCAGGAGTCCAAGGCTAGCCGGGGCAGCAAACCTCAACATCTTATCTCAGAGAAGGAGGAGGAGAAGAGGGGGGAGAGAGGAAAGGAGAAGAAGAGGAGGAGGGGGAGAAAATAAAATAGAAAGGACGAACAAAAGGGAGGAACTTTGCCTTGGACATTCTGGATCTCTATCTTTGATTATTTGATGAGTTTATCTGATATATAATTCTAGAAAGGTATGTGTTCATTTTAACATTAAGCATTACCAAATTGTCCTCCACCAGGTGACACTAATTATTCTTAGAGGTTTCTCTTGCCTCACTTATGTAGGTAACTGTGTTTCATCCTCACCTTAGCTGTACAAAAAAATTAGAATTACAGTTCTGGGTCTAGAGAGATGGCTCAGAGGTGAAGAGCACTGGCTGCTCTTAGGGAGGACTGGGGCAGCTCACAACCACCTGGAACTCCAGTTCAGGGGGAATCTGGCGCCCTCTTCTGGCCTCTGCGGGCACTGCATGCACTTTGTGCACATAGACAAATGGAGGCAAAACTTCCATACACACAACATAAATAATAATCAATAAGTATTTACAAAGTAAAAAAGGAAAAGAATTACAGTTCCATCTCCCTATGCCATCCTGACCTTTTATTAATACCTATTATTTGTTAGGGTTAAGAAGAATTTTTTTTTTTTTTTTACTTTTTTGAGACAGGGTTTCTCTGTAGTCCTGGCTGTCCTGGAACTCACTCTTAGACCAAGCTGACCTTGAACTCAGAGATCCTCTTACCTCTGCCTCCTGAGTGCTGAGATTAAAGGCGTGTGCCACCAACCCTTTTCTTTTTCAGATTTTAAAGAGGTTTTATTAGCATATATTTATTATATAATAATAGGGTTAGGGTTAGGGTTAGTTTCAGTTTCTCTACATTCTTTATTGACTGTTAGCATGTCTTCTGTGAAATGTCCATTCAGGTTCTTTGACTGTTTTGACCTCTTTTCTTTTGTCTTTCAGTTATTGACTGTAGGGACTTTTTACTTATTGTGGGCACTAACCTTCTAAATGTACTGAAAGTATCTCTCTGCTAGCTTGTCAGACAGTCTTAACTTTGTGGCATCTTTTCTATTTGCTCGCCGACTTGTGGACCCTTGAAGGTCATGCTTCTCATCGATATTGAGCTGGCTTATATGAATACCAACCACGAAGACTTCATAGGCTTTGCCAAGTGAGTGCTCCCAGGGCTGTGGTGTGACCCTTGTGTGTGTGCACGTATGCATGTATATGTGCACATTGTGTATGTAGATTCCATTTCTGCCAGCTTAACCCTCTAAGTCCCATGCCCCATGAGCAGTGGAGCTGGGCCTTTTGAGAGTTTTGAGACCCCTCTGCTCTCCCTCACCAGTGCTCAGCAGAGGAGCAACCAGATGAACAAGAAAAAGACTTCAGGGAACCAGGTGAGTGGCCCCCGTGCTCCCGTCCGAGGGATGGTGGGTACCAGATGGACTTGGAGCTCTGAGGAAACCCCCTCCCAAGAGGAAGGGTCCACGGGGGCCAGAGAGCCTGTCTGTCATCTGCCAGCCACAAGCTTTCCACTCTGCCTCAGTAATCCTCTCTCCTCTCTCCCCAATGCTTCTCGTGGTTGCTATGGCTACCTCTTTGCAGGATGAGATTCTGGTGAGTACCAGGACTGGGGTTCTCGGCTTGTGCAGTGAGGGGAGGTGGAGTCTCATTGGTGATGGGGATCTGCATGTGGGCAGCGGGCACTGTTTGGCTTGAGCACCTTGCACATACCTGCACATGAATTCCATATCTTCTCACAGGACAGAGAAAGCCCAGCCATGCACACAGTCCCATCCACCCATCTATAACTGTGCACAAGCCAGGCACCTACTGATTGCAGAGCTAGATTACATGGGGATGGGTGGGCCCAGTGCTAGATAGGTGCTCTTTAAACGTCTGTGGGATGAGTGTTTGGGGGATGGATATGAGACAGGCATGTTTTTAAGAAGCTGACAGTGACCTCGAGATGATGAAAAATCATGGGTCCAGTCCTTCCTCACCTGGCTTCCTGCTCCATGCTTCAAATGTCTGCAGAAATGGCACTTAAGTAGTCTTCGCTCAACCCTGTTGTACACACGAGTACTAGAATCCTCTGCAGTTCCCACATGGTTCCCAAAGGCTGTGATTGGTTAAATGCTGTTTCCCATCCAGGCTTGGGTCTTGGTTATTTCCAGCCCCAGGAACTGGGTCCCAGCATACAGTAGGTGCTCAGAGAAAGAAGGTGTAAAGGAACTGTATCTCAGGAAGGCTCAGCTCAGACAGTGCCTGCTGGTCCCTGGACAGGAGTCCAGAATCTGCTCCTACCCCTTGGAGACCTGGACCTATAGACAGGACCCCAGTAGGGCCTCTGAGAGTCCTGGGCAGGATGAGAACCTCTAGTTCAGGGACTCTAGACCTAGGAGAGATAGGTTAGCCAGGGAGAGTGTAGAGGTGGGAGTGGCCAAGAAGAGAATAAAGGCTGCAGACCAGGAAAAGAGTAGCAAGATCTGCAGGCCAGATCCTGGGACAGGAATGGACTCAGTTCCAAAGGCAAGGCACTGAGGAGATCCCACCAGTAGGGTGGGAGAGGGTTGGCAGGGTACCTGACTCCTGTGACCCTACTAATTGACCTAAGCAGTGGTATCACCCTCTGCTGAGACATTGATAGATTGTGTGATTTGAATTCTCAGTGAGATTCTCGGAAGCCTGAGGGGGTCAGGAAAGCCTCAAAGCAAGTTGTGCTCCAGGCCTTCGCCACCAGCCCCAGGCCTCCAGGGATCTCTCTGGATGCTCAGAGAAGCAGCCAGTGAGGTCAGGGCCAGGCAGGGAGCAGAAGCAATCCCCTTCTCCTCAGCCAGTATTACTGCCAGGGCCTGGGCAACGATCCTGCCCTTGGTGGTGGTGTCCCAGGTCTGTGGCGATGTCTGGGGATCAACTGCTTGCCGCCATGAAAATGGGCTCTTGTTGGTTATTCTGAAATTTTTGTAGGAAGTTCAGGCCTGGACATGTGTGGCTCTGCCTCTTCCTGCTGCCCTGAGGACTCTTAGAGCTGTCACAGTTTAGCAGTCATTTATTCATGGCACCAAAGCATTTATCCATCACTCCCTGACTGCCCAGCACTATGCAAGGTGGTAAGGGTCCAGGAAAACTTATGAATTAGCTGGGAAGGTTGTATAAATGGATAATATCCTCATCCTCCTTTCCCCACAGAGAGAGAAAGAGAAAGAGAAAGAGAGAGAGAGAGAGAGAGAGAGAGAGAGAGAGAGAGAGAGAGAGAGAGAGAGAGATTAACATTGCCATCTCTGTTACAGAAGCAAACAGAGGAGACTGATCAGAGGTCATTACTGTACTCATGACTGACATCGGGGGCAGGGAGGGCTGCTCACCATGGAAATCTGAGCTGATACCAAAGGGCCAGTAGGTATATGCCAGGCGAAAAAGGGAAGAGGAGCAGCTGCAGAGTTAGAAACATGTCAAAGTAGATGCTCAAGTGACATGTGGAGTTGCCTTGTCCAAATAGCCGACACACTCTGCTTGCATACTCTTAGCAATGGGGAACTCACTCTGTAGCAAAGCGGCCAGTCTCTGGCTCACACATCCCTGGCTCACACACCTCTGGCTCATACACATCTAGCTCACACATCTCTGGCTCGCATACCTCTAACTCACACATCCCTGGTTCGCACACCTCTGGCTTACACACCTCTGGCTCACACATATCCCTGGCTCACACATCCCTGGCTCACACACCTCTGACTCACACACCTCTGGCTCACATACCTCTGGCTTACACACCTCTGGCTCACACATCCCTGACTCACACACCTCTGGCTCACACATCCCTGGCTCACACACCTCTGGCTTACACACCTCTGACTCACACATCTCTGGCTCACACCTCTCTGGCTCACACACCTCTGGCTCACACATCCCTAGCTCACACACCTCTGGCTCACACACCTCTGGCTCACACACCTGTGGCTCACACATCTCTGGCTCACACCTCTCTGGCTCACACATCCTTAGTTCACACACCTTTGGCTCACACATCCCTGGCTCACACACCTCTGGCTATTAGAAGGCTCTCTATCCTCAGCTGACCTTTGTTTTCCTGTCTTCCACTCTCCACTTGTGGTTCAAACTAGAGCAGGTCTGGCCCCCACCCTCTCTGACCAGTCAGGCCTCAGAGAATTGAGGAGGGCCTTTTGAATGTCTCTTCACTCATCCCAGCCTCTGTGGGGAAGCCTGGCCCCTGCTCACCAACCTCCTGCCCCCCCCCTCGCTCCAGGTCATTCGAAAGGGGTGGCTGACCATCAACAACATCGGCATCATGAAAGGCGGCTCCAAGGAGTACTGGTTTGTGCTGACTGCTGAGAACCTGTCCTGGTACAAGGATGATGAGGTGAGTCAGGGGCCCCTGGTTGCCCAGGGTCAGGCTCGGAGCACACCACCCACTAACCGTGTGCTAGGTCACAGGTCACACCCTAGAGGTCTGAGGAGACTTGTGTGAGGGGGCAGGGTAGGGTATACAGCCAGGGAGGCCCCCCTCATCTAGGCTGGAAGGGGAAGGTGGCAGCCTGGAAGCGCCCTGGAGTGGGCAGGCAGGAGTGCAGGGTGCTGCTCCCTGACACAGCAGCCCAGTGGCCTTCCTGTTTTCTCACTCCAGGGCGTGTCGTCTCCTCTGTGGCCCCTACCGGACCATGACACACACACATCCAGCTGCCAGACACTCAGTTAACCCCTGCCTTCACTACTCTCAATCCCTGCCAACCAAGGCAAACTGCTCAGGATGCCTCCAGGCCAAGGGACTAGCAGCGAGGATGGCCTGCAGAACCACCCCACAGAATAGCCCCCTGCCTCCTAGGGTACCCGGAGGCCTCCACCACTCCCCTCCTGTTAGCAGTCTCCTTTAAGAATGAGTATTTGGCTTTCACATCTGGATTCCAGAGGTGACCAGCGAGAATGGGGGGGCGCAGGCAGACAGGGGGTGTTGTGGTAATGAACTCCAGCTGGCTAAGGAGTGGGGGGAAGGGACCCTCTTCCTCCTGAGGGGGCTGCCATAGGACAGGGTGCTCTCAGTGAGGCAGTGGCATTTGAGAGTGGGGGCCTGTGATTACCATTCCCCCTCCTGGATCACTGTTATCCTTCAAGCCTGCCTTGGGACGGGGCCCCACCTCCCACCTTGGGCGGGGTCCTCTGTCGTTACTGGCGGGGGCGCCAAGCCATCTGGACCTCATTACCCCAACCCTGGCCTCTCCTCCAGCCCAGGGGCCCCTGGAAGGGATGGGATATGAGGTGGTGTGGGGCTGGGAGGTGGCTTCCTACCCTGTCATCCTGGCAATCCCCCTAGACAGCCTCCGTGGGTCTCATGTTCCCATATCTAAGATCCTTTATACAGAGTTAGGGGGATGGCGGCCCCATAGCTGGCTACCCGGGTCTTTTTTTTTCTTTTTTTCTCTTGAGTTTTGTGTATAGATTTGAGTTTAGTTGTATGTGGAAACTTGCTGAGTAGTGTATGTGGTAAGGTGGGGCCTGTGTGTGTGTGTGTGTGTGTGTGTGTGTGTGTGTGTGATGGATGTTGTGGGGGGTGTTGTGAGTGTGTCGTGGGTATAAACACCTAGGTGTGAATTTATGTGCTTGCATGTGACTTCATTGTCTGTGCTTGTTTGTCGGTGTGGGGGTGGGGTGGGGTGGGCTGGAGGAGGGAGTGTGAATGAGGGATATTTGAGAATATGTGTATGTGTTTGGGAAGTGAGGATGGGGGAAGGGAACTTCCCATTGTGAGGCTGTGTGTCTGAGTGTGAGTGCATGCACTTGAGTGTGAATTTGTGCTTGTATGTGTGTCTGGGCATGGATGTGCGCTTTGAAGCTGCAGTGCACAGATGCATGCCTCAGAGCTCTGTTAGTGTGAGCGCTGAAGTGCATTGTTGGGATGTGAATGCATTTTTGCATTAGGATAGCTGGAGTCTGGGCTCGGGCAGTGGTCTGGTCCCCTCTGCCCAAGCCGCATGCCCTTTAGTCTTTGGGTTGGGGAAGCCTCTTGACAGACAGGCAGTCACCCACATCACCAGCTCCGACGACCCCCCACATCTTCCCCATCTTCCTCCGCTGCCCTCCCCCATCACCACAACCTCCCATCTGTCCCATAGCAGGATGGCAGTCCCATAGCTCTGCACCCCCTCCCAGTCCACCCTGTGCCCCCCAGCTCCCTGTCCCAGGTCCAGGCTCTGGTTCTGGAAGACAGCGGGGTTGGTGCGGCTCTTCAGCGACGGTGCCGAGGGTCTAACCCAGCCCAGCCTAACCAATGTGCAGACTACTGTACAATTTGGGAGTCCTGAACAGGTAGTCTAAACACTGGGTAGACGGAGTGGAGGTATCCTTTGGTCCATCCAGGCAGCAGCATCTGTCCATCCGGTAGGAGCTTTGGTCCCATCTCCTGGAGATGCGATGCCCCCAGCCCCAGCTCCCATGTCCCCCAGCCCCAGCCGACCAGCCGTGGTCCCTCTCTGCTCCCGACTCCCCTTCTGCCTCCTTTGACGTGGCAGGGGTGAGCGGGAGCTGGGCTGGAAGGAGGGGCCTGGGGAGGGGGCCGGCAGGAAGGGAGGGCTGGGGGAGGAGGCCACTCCTACCTAGTGTCCAACCCTGAGCACAAGGCGGCTGTGGCGGGCCTCCCTAGATGGGTTCCAGATGTTCCCTGGCCGCGTGTACAACTTCCTCCTCTCCTCCCCCAGCCGCCCTCTGGGGCTCCCGGCCACCCGCCTGGCATAAAGAGGGCTTTATGTGGCTGCATAGGCCAGGCGGGTGTGTGGGGCAGAGGGGTGGAGATGACGCCAGGGTGGGAAAGCTAGATCCTCCTAACCCAGCCCCCACCTGAGATCCTAGGCAAGGCTATGGAGTCCTACACAGACCATCCCTCCTGCATAGGCTCTGTGGTTATTGGGTGGGTGGGCCAGTGGGATACAGGCAGCAGAAACTTCTCCTTCCTGGTGCCCCATCGGGGTGCCTCCTCCCAGGGTCCCTGAACCCTTCCCCTGGGACACAGCCTACAGACACAGACACGTCTGTCCACAGATTTATATAACTTCTTCCACAAAACAACACACCAACATGTCTAGACCACTGCACAAACCGTATGTAAGACTATGGCCCCTTGTCTTCCTTCTGTTCACAGTCGTCACACACATTCACAGTGACAAGCATGGCCATTTTACCACATGGTCCCATGCATGCATACATGTCCTACAGACACAAGTGCACACAACGGTGACGGACTTGCTTGGCCTTGCAACAACCACAGAACCACACACATGTGCTCACTGACATACAATTTCCAGGCTTGTGCTGTGTGTCTGATTGGTAACACATGGATAGCTGGAGCAGGGAGAGGGGAGTGGGCTGAGCCAGCCCTTTGAAGCCTCTGGGGCTAGTCGAGTCGTCCGTCCCCCCCCATCTCTGTAGTCAGGAAATGAAGTCAGAGGGAGCCAGGCTGGAGGCGAGAGAGCCTCCTGTGAGCCATCCCTGCCTGAGGCCCAGCCTGGCCTGTCTCCAGGACTTGCTCACGGTGAGATGAGGGAGGCCTCCTAGGTCTCGCTGCCTTCGCCAGCTCCTTAGGCTGTGGCATATATACAGGGCTGCTGAGATTGGCTTGAAAGCCACAGGGAGGGGTGCCCATAGAGTCAGGGAAGGGACTACTTTGGGTGTTCACAGTCCCAGGTGCTCACCAACAGGGAACACTCTAAGGGATGGAGGCAGGTCAGTGCCAGACTGACCCCTCGTTCCTACTCCTCCCGACAGGAGAAAGAGAAGAAGTACATGCTGTCTGTGGACAATCTGAAGCTTCGTGATGTGGAGAAGGGCTTCATGTCAAGCAAGCATGTCTTTGCCCTCTTCAACACAGAGCAGAGGTACCTGCCTGCCCTGACTGAGCTGCTGAGACCCCGACCCTGCAAGCCCCACACCACGCCTGCTCTGTAGAAGATGGGTGCCCAACCCCAGGGCCTGTCACCAGACAGCTACTAGGTTTCTCCTGAGTGCTAGGCCCATGTCCAGGCATCCTCCCCCCTCCCCCTCCCCTTCTCCTCTCCCCTCCTCTTCCTCGTTCCCTCCCTCCTTTTTTCACAGCCACTTACCCAGTGTCGGCTTGGCACAGAACACTCTGCCAGGCACTAGAAACAAAAAGTCTAAAGCCCCAGTCTCCTCTGGGATGGGCTCTGAAGGGGCCTGAGACCCAAGCCGGGCTGCACCGCCTCACAGTGCGGCCTGCCTTCCTTTGTTTCCAGACAGTCTCATTTAAGTAGTCCAAGCTGGCCTCAAACTGAAGAGTCTCCTGCCTCAGCCTCCTCTCAAGTACAGGCTTTGTCTCCCCCACTGCCCCCACCAACCCCCTGCAGCTGAGGACCGAACCCAGGGCCTTTTGCTTGCTAAGCAAGTGCTCTACCACTGAGCTAAATCCCTCAAGTACGGACTTTAGAGTGTGCTACCATGCCTGACTTCAACCCCTTTCTACACACCGGGCTACTTTCCCCCCTGAAGCATCCTAATGGCCACAGCAGACAGGACTCATTACCAACCTACCTCCAAAATGAGAACAGTGAGGCTTGAAGAGAGGAGAAGCCTTGCCTAGGGTCAATAAGAAAGCCAGGGGTAGATACTAGGCACGAGGACCCGAAAGCCCACACCTCGGAGCAGGGTGGGGCTTTCCCTCATCTTCCCTCCCGCCTACTCCATCTTGCAGGAATGTCTACAAGGATTACCGGCAGCTGGAACTGGCCTGTGAGACACAGGAGGAGGTGGACAGCTGGAAGGCTTCCTTCCTGAGGGCTGGCGTG
The DNA here is from genome assembly GCF_007827085.1 of Peromyscus californicus insignis. Taxonomy (NCBI): domain Eukaryota; kingdom Metazoa; phylum Chordata; class Mammalia; order Rodentia; family Cricetidae; genus Peromyscus; species Peromyscus californicus. The sequence goes on from NW_026294595.1 coordinate 6,976,938, forward strand.
TACCCTGAGCGTGTTGGGGTGAGTGGTGGTGGAGCGAGGGGAGGAGCCAGCTGCTTTTCCCTCGGGATCCCAGGGCACCAGGCTTTGAGAGGTTCTGAGTCCTTGTTTGACTCACAAAGAGCAAGCTACCTGCATGGATTTGAACAAAGTCCTCTGGTTTCCCCATTTTCCTCCAGTGGATGTTTTATGTACCCCCTTCCCTGCTGGAGGGCGTCTCCGGAACTCTCATACGCTCGCAGCTTCAAGTCACCTTCTCACCTCCCTCCGTCGCTGTGGCGGTGTCTGTGTGTCCAGCTGACACTGCACTAGGGCTCACACTATCCCTCCCCCTCTGTCTATTTCAAATGTGCTCCCTGGTGGTGGTGGCGGCGGTGGCAATGCTGATGTGGCTTCTGTGGCTCTGATGTGGGCCTCCAGGACAAGGAGAAGGTAAGTGTGCCCTTCCCCTGCTTCCTGCCATGCTCCTGGAGCCTGGCTCCAACCCTGGTCAGGTGAGGGAGCTTGGCGATGTTCTTTCCCAATATATGGGTTGAGAAACAGGGACAAATTTTAGCCACTAGGGTCAGAGTCAAGTCAATGCTGAACATGGGGAGTCTGGGGTCCTGAGAGGCACAGTGGTCAGCCCCAGGTGTCCTCAGTGCCTCTGTGGGGCAGACACCCTTGCAGGGACTGAGGTCTTAGTGACACCGGAAGTCTGATTGCACAGGCCTGCCACACCGATGCCCTGTGTTCCCAATGGCAGGCCAGTGAGACCGAGGAGAACGGCTCTGATAGCTTCATGCACTCCATGGACCCTCAGCTGGAGCGGCAGGTGGAGACCATTCGGAACCTGGTAGACTCGTACATGGCCATTGTCAACAAGACTGTGCGGGATCTCATGCCCAAGACCATCATGCACCTCATGATCAACAATGTATGTCCATAGTTGGGGGCGATGCAGGGTGGTTCTGTAGGCGAGCAGTCAGCTGGCTCCTTTGCTTATTATAGTATTTATATACGCACAGGGCAGAGGAACACACGCCACTGTGGTTTGTGTTGGTCATGGGACAGCTTGCGGGGGTTGGTGTTCTCCTTCCACCGTGTGGGTCTCGAGGATTGAACTCAGGTCATCAGGCTTGGCGGCACTTTTTTGTTTGTTTGTTTTCGAGACAGAATTTCTCTGTGTAGTTTTGGTGCCTGTCCTGGATCTCACTCTGTAGACCAGGCTGGCCTCGAACTCACAGAGATCCGCCTGCCTCTGCTTCCTGAGTGCTGGGATTAAAGGTGTGTGCCATCAATACCTGGCAGCAGCAAGCACTTTTAGACACTAAACTATCCCATAATCCCCAAACCCTTAATTTTTATTTACTTATTTATTTTCAAGACAGGAACTCACTATGTAGCTCTGGCTGGCCTTGAACGCACAGAGATTGTCTACCTTTACCTCCCAAGTGCTGGGATTAAAGGTGTACACCACTATGCCTGGTTCCAAAACCCCTAATTGTAATAGTATTTATTTTAAGGCAAGATATCCAAAATATTATTGTTTTGACTTTTGAGATAGGGTCTTGCTGTGGAGCTCAGGCTGACCTCAAACTTGCGGATGACCTCTACCTGGCTCTCTCCACCTCCTGAGTGCTGAGGTAACAGGCCTGTCCCACTATACCTGGCTTCAATGTAGAAAATATTAATTAAAAAAAAGAAAATATTAATTATTAAGATATGTTGCATACTATTTTCCCATTAAGTTTTTGTAAACCTGACGTTACATATCAGGTGGGAATACATCATCTTAATTTGAATTTCAGGGAACTTGCAGTTGAAAAATAGATATGCATACCTAGGTTGACCCAAACATGCATGTTCTTCAGGAGGAGTCAGGAATCTTCACTTTTTGAGATCTCAGGTGCTGCTTTGAAATACACCTCACAGCGCCACTGCAGCCTGTAGCTTAGTGAAAAAGCAGGGCCCCAGGAAAGCAGACGTGGCTTTGAATGCTGCTGGCTGTGCCGCAAATTCCCCGTGTGACTTTGAGCAGATGAACTGCCATCTCCGCATCTGTTTGCTAATGTGTAAAATATGGACGGTAATAATAGAGTTGAGGACGGAATGCTTATGAAGTGGGGAGCAGCACAGAGCCGGGTCCATGACAGCCGTTCAGGAGATTTTTGGATAAGGAGTCAGTGAGATTGGACATCAACATCTCACAAGATTGCCCCAGATTTCTGTGTAGCCCTGGCTGTCCTGGAACTATGTAGACCAGGCTGCCCTCAAACTCATAGAGATCCACCTGGTTCTGCCTCCTGAGCGCTGGGATTAAAGGTATGCACCACCACTGCTGGGCTGCCTGGGGATTTTAATTGGGATTTAAACCTCCACTACACACACTGACACCTTTCACTCAATCCAAGGACACATTATAATTATATATTTATTACTTTCTTTTTTAGGGACTCGGGACATTTTAAACTATCTTCTTCCTTATTTTGGTCCCGAGAAAGGCTCATAAACTTAGTAGGCAGTTGTCTTGGTGACACGTTAGGTTCTAAGTCTCCTCTCAGATCCCAGACCTAGGGTAGGTGACTTCTCTCTCTGGCTATGTATTCTCGTCTGAGAAAAGGACATTAGATGGGGTTTGAAGAGATCTACGGGTTTAGGCACCAAGTAGAAGCAGGCTTTCGAAAGGCCAAACCCCAGCTCTCAGCAGTTCTGGCCAGCAACAGGGTGGCACGGTCATCAGGTTCCAGACTCCTTCCTTCCCTCTGCCCGCTCACAGACCAAGGAGTTTATCTTCTCCGAGCTGCTGGCCAACCTGTACTCTTGCGGGGACCAGAACACATTGATGGAGGAATCGGCCGAGCAGGCTCAGCGGCGCGACGAGATGCTGCGCATGTACCACGCACTGAAGGAGGCGCTCAGCATTATCGGCGACATCAACACGACCACCGTCAGCACGCCCATGCCCCCGCCCGTGGACGACTCCTGGCTGCAGGTGCAGAGCGTACCGGCCGGACGCAGGTACCAGGGCCGGCCCCCACGGCCCCAAAGCCCCCCAGCCCGGGGCCCGCGGGAGGAGGGCCGGGACCGGGCAGTGGCGCGCCCGGGTCTCGGGGGCTCCCACCTGGAGCGAGGGGCGGAGCTTAGAAGAGGGCGGGGCTTGTCGCGGGGCGGGGCTTGCCGTGAGCTCTGGCTGCAGGGCGGGTGGCGCCGCTGGGGGACGGGGCTTAGGCTGCGACGCTGGCCGCGGCCGCGGTGGGCGGGGCTTGCTGCATGGGCGGGGACAGCCTGGGCTGGGGGCGGGGTCCCTGTTGAGGGCGGAACCGCTCATCTCTGCTCCGCGCTTTTTCGGCCCTTGTCGCTCGTAGATCGCCCACGTCCAGCCCCACGCCGCAGCGCCGAGCCCCCGCCGTGCCCCCAGCCCGGCCCGGGTCGCGGGGCCCTGCTCCTGGGCCTCCGCCTGCTGGATCCGCCCTGGGGGGGGCGCCCCCCGTGCCCTCCAGGCCGGGGGCTTCCCCTGATCCCTTCGGCCCCCCTCCCCAGGTGCCCTCGCGCCCCAATCGCGCCCCGCCTGGGGTTCCCAGGTGAGTAGGGGCTGAAAGCAGCGGGAAAGGCCGCCAGGCGGGCATGACTGGGAGGGAGGTGGAGTCGGATTCTAGATCCTTGGCCTAGCGGTGGAAGCGACCCTCTCCATCCCAGGCTCTGGGGTCGGTGATGCAAGGTCAAGGGACCTGCGGTCGCGGGCTGACGGTCCTGCCCCGCAGAGGGCGCTGAGTCCCGGAGGTGGTCGTTTCTGGGGAGGGGGCTCTAGGACTTATACCACTTACCCCCTCCTTTTCAGCACTTGCATGGCGCTTCCTTCTTTTTTTCATTCTCTCTCCATTCTTCCCACACTTGGCATTTCTAAACCTTTGCCCTCCATCCTCCTCGATTCCATTCTCCACTCACCCGCCCAGCTCCGAGTGAGCCTACCTCACGTCTAGGGCTCTGACCGCAGATCCTCTCTTTGAGACGCGTGGATCTCTTCAGTTACATTCAGAACTGCCTTGATACCCCACTTTCCAGCCCTGACTCTTTAAAGCTGTCCCAGGGTGGCGTCCAGCCTCTGGCCCACAGGATCAGGCCAGGCTGTGATTGTGTGACCAGCAAGATGTGTGATGTGTGTGGGCGTGCACACGGGTGTGAATGTGAGAGTGGCGCCCAGGCATTGAGTAGGATCGGAAACTGGGGAAGGGGTCTGGGAATCGTGGACAGTCTGGTGGTCTGGAGCCAGAAGGTGGGTGTGGTGCAGGACAGGGACTGAAGGCTACCCTATTGCCAGCGATCGCTAGGGAAGAGGAATACACTTCATCCCTTGGCTTTGCCTCTTGACCATGACTGGCTTTCCAGTAAGTTCACTCTAATAGGTGACTCAGTCTGCCCAGTTTCCACTGACCATGGTCTCTGAGAAAGATCACATTATCAGACAGGCCAATAGCATCTGTTTGGGAATCTGGATGGCTGAAGGGGCAGAGCTGGGGGTCTAATCCCTATATGAGGCAGGAGTAGGCCTGCTCTGTGGGGCTCTGATAAACTGTAGGGTAAAGGCAAGCAGCGTGTCCTGGGACTGGGAGTCCAGAGATGCTGGTTCACTTCCCTTTAGCAAGCCCTCTTCCCTCCCAGGGCTTCCATTTCCCTTCTCCTAAGTCCTCCGCCGCTTTTCCAGGGCAGGGTCAGATGGAGACAGTGGGCTGCTATATTGATGGTAAACGAGGCTGGCTGTAGAGTGGGTCAGGTTGGAGATGACTTGTGGAGACTCGATGCTGTAGAGGACCGTGGAAGATTATTGGGTGGAGAATGACAGCTGGGTCCTAGAGTGCAAGCCCCTATCCCTTATGGAGCAGTGTGGTAACGCTGTCAGCACGCCAGGCCTGAGTGTGCAGGGAGCTGGTGCAAAGGCCTTCTGTGTGCAGGCGAGCTTCTGTGTTGTGACAGCTCATGCGTGTGCTTCAGTGTGTCGAGTGGCTGCATGTCCCAGATCCGCTGCACGTATTGGCCGGCAATGGTGCTGGGCACTGGGAGGTGGGAGGGGAGATGTATGCGTGTTTGTGGGCATGTGTGTTAGCGTGTGCATGCAGGGCCTTGAGGCCTCACAGCATGTGTGTGCACGCCCAGGCGTGTGCGTGTGCGTGACCCTTAACCCCATGCCTGGCTCTCCTGTGTGTTTGTGAACTGCCCTGTTGATTTCGTGCTGTCTTTCAGAATCACTATCAGTGACCCCTGAGGAGTGTCAGCTACGGTAGGTTATGCTCTCAGCCTGCTGCATGAAGTGTGTCTGCCCCCTCCCTCCTCGCTGCACCAGCTCCATGCTGAGGACAACTTTGGAACCTCTGAGCCAGGCCCCTCCTGCAGCTCTAGACTCCCTCTTCCTGTCCTCTGCCAGCTGACTCTCTCTCTTCCCAGGGAGCCTCGGGACTCAGCGCCCCTACTCAAGGCCTTGCCTAAACTGAGGGCTCTCGGGACAGGTTCCGTGCCCAAGCTGGTAGATGTGGGTGCTCCCTGGAGCTGTCAGAGACACCAGACTCATTGACAGTGTAGGGACTGAGAGCCTGCAGAAGACGTGTGTGGCTGGCCTCTGAAGGGGCTAGAGGCCTTAGGACTTCATCCTCATACCTAGTCTAAACTGGGCTGCCAAGACAGAGCATCCAGCTCACAGCCTGGGAGCATGAGCATCGAAACCCACCACAGAGCAAACACGATAATCCGACAGTAGCCATAGCTGAGCCAGGGCTCTGACTAGTTGATGATTTCAGAACACTTGAACGTCTTTGCCATTCTGTCAGCCCATAACAGCTCACAGACAAGACAGAGCAGCCCCGTTTCCTTTCCTCCTTGATATTGCACAGCTGCAATTAACGGCCATGTCCTCAGCCCCACACAGTGACAGCCCACTAGTCTCTACACTTGGCCTCTTCTCAGAGTGGCCTGCACCTTTTAGCTAATGGCACTACAGTATCCACTGACCTGGCAGGTCAGCTGGAGTCCTGCCTGGCTGGCCACAGGATCTGTGACCTGTCCCAGCTCTTCCCCAGACATTGACGCTCACCCTTCTGCTTTTCCCCAGCAGGAAGGGCCCAGCCTCACCTACGCGACCTGCAGCCCCCCGACCAGCGGAGGCTCCCCTCTTAGACTTATAAGTCTATGGCCACAGGCATCGGCTGTTTGCCTCCCAGCCCCCCCAGGATCCCCTCAGAGGACTCCTGGGCTTTCTGACCACCTGAGGGGCCTTCAGAGCTCCCTCCAGTCGTCCCCTTTAGCTTCGCTCTCCTGGTTCAAGCATTTCTGGCCTCATGGCTGCTACATGGGACTCCCTGAGGCTTGGGGTGGCCCTGGGCCAGTGGGATGGGAGAAACAGTGACCAGAGAAGAGGGAGGCCCTGTGGGCGCATTGCCTGGGTGGTGTATGAGAGGCCGTGTGCGTGGCAAGAGAGGGCCACCCAGCCTCCACCCAGACCGCCTGCTAGTTATGGCCCAGCACCTCCCCTCTTCCCTTTCTCATTCATCACCTGTCTGCCTCTTTTCCGGGAGCCTTGCCCACATCCACACCTGCCTCATCCCCCTGCCTCCGCTGGGGTGGCTGCTCTTCCTTACCAGCTCTCCTTCCTTTTCTCTCTCTGGTTCGTTCTTGGCTTTCTCTCCAACTGCCAGCCGATCGGGTCAGGCAAGTCCGTCCCGTCCTGAGAGCCCCAGGCCCCCCTTCGACCTCTAACCAGATCCCTCCTACTCCTCGGAGACCTCCCCTACCACGCCTGCCTGGACAGCTGTTCTGTGACTTGACAGTGGCCCCCCCGGCCCCAAAGCCTGTCCCCTTCATCTGTGACTTAGTCTGTTGTAGTGGTGAGCTGACACATCCAGACGTGATGTTGGTGAAAACTTGTGCCCCTCTGTGGTATTGCTCCTGCGACATTCTATAAATATCTATAAATATACCTATATATATATATACATATATATGGCTGACACAGCCTGGCCTGTAGTATCAGAATCAACCATCATGCTGTCCTTGTGGAGTCTTGTGGTCCAACTACAAGGGAACGCTGTCACCCTGACACCACCCCCCTCCTCCAATGTGCCACCTCCAGTGAGCTTCCCTGTCCTCTTGGCCTGTGGACGGCCATCCCCTCGGCCATGCCCACCCTGCAGCATGGGGATGCTGCACCAGCAGCTGTACGGTCTGACAGCCACCAGTCCTGCTGTCTCTTGGCTGAGAATAAACCCATTTCTGGATGATGGGGAACTGTGTGTCCTCTGCTGGTTCGGATTCTCTGTGGAGGGAGCTGGGCGGAGGGGAGTGTAAACACTGGGCGCTGAATGCAGGGTGATGTAAGGAGAGTTTAGCAGGACCTCATCCTATGAACCGTGTCCACCATTGGGGGTAGGACCATGAATCGAGGCAGGAGGCTGAGCTGAGGAGGCCTGCAGCCTGAAGGAGAACCAAACAGGTCCAGTGTATGCAGAGGCTGGGAAAAGGGGGACAGAACGGAAAAGGCCTGGCCTGGCAGCCAGCACCCTTAGGTGCTGCACCCACCTACAGGTGCTCCACTACATACAGGTCAGGCTCGACTCGTGGCCCCATGACACGCCCCTGGGATCCCTTGGCTTTAGTAAGCAGTACCCAGACGATGGGAGCCAATCAGCCCTGCTAGGCACTTCAAACCTTGGGCTCCTTACAGGCCAGAAGCCTGCCCTCTGCTGGCAGGACACTCCCTGCTCAGTGCCAACATGAGGCTAACCCCAGAACCCAGTGACAGGAACACCCTAGGCCCAGTAGTATGGCTAAATCCATTTATTTCCCAAGTAAAAAGCAAAATAAAGAGGAGCTGCATCAGCAGGGTGCCACAACCCCATCTCTGCCTCCTGTTCTCTGTCCTCCACTACCAATAAATAAGTTTCCCAGCCCCAAGGACTAGAACCTCCTCCCCACTTGCCAGCTCCAACCTCCACTATGATACAGGGGGTGTCCCTACCCCGGAATATACAAAATGGTACACAGGTACAATATGTACACCAGAGGGGAGGCCCCCCTCAGCAGCCTCTATCCTGCTTGGCGTACAGTTACCCCAATTGTCATAAGGCCTGAGAGAATAGTACCCACTTTCCCTGTCCCAAAGTGCCTCTAAAAAGACAGAAGCCCTCCTAAGTAGGATGCTTTCTGGAACTGCCTGGGGACCCATGGAAATGCTGCCCAGCCCCACTGCCCTAAAGTGCCTCTAAGAAGATGGGAGGTGGTCTGGGGATATGCTGGGCCCTGGGTTCCATCCCCAGCATTACCACACAGAAAGGTACATAGTGCTGGGAGTGTAAATCAATTGGTAGAGTGCCTGCTTAGCACTGCAAAACACCAGGCACAATGGTGAGGCAGGAGAATCACAAGTTCAATGTGTAGTGAGTTCAGGGTTAGCCTGGGCTACATGAGACACTATCTACAGAAAGTAAGGTAAAGGGACGAGGAGGAAAAGGAGGGTGGAAGGGAGTGAGGGATGGCAAGAAAAAGGAGCCCTGTGAGTGCTAGAGTGCAGCTATCAGCCTATGCTGCACCTGGCCAGGAAAATGCTGCCCAGTGTCTGGAGTAAGGACCAATGCCCTCCAATTAAAGACAGCTTCGTCAGGAAGTCACCAGCTACCCAGAGAGGCAGTCTGCTCAACTACCAAGTCCAGTGTTCCTTCTCTAACAGGAGTTTAGAAAGTAAAACCGCTCTGGCTAAGAGGGCACAGGGCCCGTCCCCTTTGTATCCCACATTAATATAAGGAGTCTCATCTTTTGGTTTTTTTCAGACAGGGTCTCAGTGTGGCCTCAAACTTACTAGGTAGGTGAGGGTGGTTGATTCTCCTGCCTCCATTTCCCAAGTGCTCCAATTCCAAGCATCACCAGTTTCCAAGGTGCTGGGGACAGGACCCAGGGCTGTGTGCATGGCAGTCAAGTACTCTACCAACTGAGCTACTTCCTCAGCCCCTTGAGGCAGGTGGAGTCTGACCTTAGAGGATAAGGGTGACTGAGGAAGGGGGTGGGTTGGGGCAGAACCTTTGGCTGCCAGTCTTTTAGACAACCATGATTTTCACTTCGTCATTCTCATCAGCACGGTAGAAAAAGGGGATGCAAGGGTTGCTGCCCAGGCCTGGACGCTCCTGGGGATTCTGGATCTCACGCAGCAGCTGCATGATCTGCTGTGCAGTGGGGTTCTCAGGGGGAGCGGGTGGCCCAGCCTTTCCTTGTACAGGCTCCACACTGTCAGCCAGGCTCACCTCCCTGAGGTCTTTAGAGAAAGGGGAGGGAGGTGTCAGGGCTCTGCATGCCATGGGAGTCTCCCCTTTGTCCCTGCCCAAGCCAGGGGGTCTACTCACCACCCTGCTGGTCAGCAGCTCCAAGCTCCTCGGACCCTGTGGGCACTGGGGTGGGCACATCAACAGGGTTCTGAGAGACTGCCAGGAACTTGCTCTGCCACTCATTACGCTCGCTCACAAGCCTTAACACCAGCTCCTGCAGCTCCAGCAGCTTTACCTGGAGGGACGGGCACTCAAGTTGAGTATCCCAGCCCAGCCTAGACAGGGCCTGACCACAGAAGTGTGGGCTCACCTTCATCTCCTCCTTGTCCTGGGCTAGCCTGCTGATGTACTCCTCCTTCTCCAAGTGCCGGGCCTTCAGCACTGCCCTCTGGTTTTGGTAGAGGGCAATGTACTCTCCTGTGGGGATGGCAGGCAGGTGGACAAGGCTCAGATACCGAGGCTCCCCCAATCTGCCCCATGTGTAGCCCCAACTGCACTAGGCTGGGCTCTGCCTCACCAATGGTGTCTGTCTCTCCAGAAAGCTGGATACAGCAATGTTCAAGTTCCTCTACCCTCTCCTTGAGCTCCACTTTCTCCTGCATGACCTCCAAGAAGCGGCTCTGGAGCCAAAACAGAGGTCTCAGAGACTCAGGAGCCCTGGCTGGTCCCACCCTCCCAGCCCCCAAAGACGCACTCACCTGCAGCTTCTCCATGGCTACATGTAGGGCCTGGTTACTCTCCTCAGACACAGAGTCACTCACATTCGTGGGGACCTCTGTCTCCTTTTCGAGCTTACTTTGGACTGGGGCTGCCAGCTGAGCCAAGCTCCGGCACCGTGCCCTCTGCTCTCTCAACTGCACGCGTAACCGGGCCTGCTCTTCCTCAGCACTGGCTATGGCTGTGTTAAAGAACGCTACCTGCACACAAGCAGGAGTTGTGCTTCTTAGGAGATGTCAGGATAAGGGGCAGGGAGGTAGAGGGAGCACCTATTCCCAGATGGGGGAGTGTCTGACCAGTGGCTCCCAGGCACAACACGGTAATCAAAAGAAACGAGAGGGCAGGAAACCAAGGGACCACAGAGGCAGGGAAGAGAAGGGGCAGGGCAGAGCCCAGCTCACCATGGCCTCTTTACTGTCTAGGTCTTCTGGGATGGTCACACTGGGCCGAGGAGCCTCCTCCTCCTCCTCCTCTTGCTCCACATCTCCTGGGGGCAGACAGTAGGTTGTCTCCGCTGATAATCCCAGCAGGTAGACAGAGTGGGTTAAGGAAGACAGCTCAGGCCCCTACCTCTGTACCCCACTGCATACCCCAGGGCCAGCCACCGACTAGAGAATGCCCAACCATTCTCAAAGCATCTCCAAAGATGTCAGCTCTTCTGATAAGAGTCAGTAAGGGTCTCCCACACTACAGGTGTGGTCTTACCTTCCTCAGGGAGAGCCAAGAGGCTCAGCTGGGCCTGGAGCTGCTGGTTCTCTTGGCTGGTGGCTTCCAGGCGTGCCTAAGGGGCCAGGAAAGAGTGAGAAAGTATAGAGGTGGCCAGATCCTCCCACTAGCGCCCAGCCTCAGCAATGGCCTCACCTGGGCCTCCTGCAACTCCTGGCGGGCCATTTCAGCTGCCATCTTGCCCTGCACCTCCTCATGCTGCAGCTGGTCCATGAGCTGTGTCTGCAGCAGCAGCTGCTTGTGCAGTGTTTCCTTCTCAGAGGTCAGTTGCTCATAGGCGGCCAAGTGCTGCTGGTAGGCAGCAGCGTACTGCTGCAGGTGGGACAGGTACTGGTCTCGCTGCTCCTGCAGACCCTGTGCTTCTTGGCTCTTCAGCTCCACCTGCAGGAAGACTAGGCCTGAGGGCAGGCAGTGGCTGGCTTCCACATCCTGGGCCCATGCCTTGGCACCCAGCTTCATACTCAGTCTCCTTTCTCACCACTTTAGGCCCCAAGTACGGGAAGGCAGATGGAATCAACACATTGTTCTGCACAAACCACTAGTGCCCAATAGTTATGCACATTTTCTCATTTAACTTTCAACACTTCTACGAGGAAACTCATCTTTTAAGTTTAATGAACAGGTCTGGTGATAGGAAGCATTTGAACAAATGGACGTGAAAGCAGCCTGAACCCAGAGCACTGTATAACCTCCAACTATAAAGAGTCAGCTCTGGCCTTAGCCCAGATGAAGAGCAGTCCAGGGCTACCCATCTCTAATACAAGAGTCATAGGCTGATCTGCAAGCCTGTCCGCAGGCTGCAGCTGATCTGTGATGGGCCTTGCACTTCCCCAAATCCAGTGACTGGCACCATATGGGGTAGGCCTTACCGTCTCCTTCAGCTCTCCCAGCCTCTCCTGCAGCTCGCCCAACTTCTTAGCCAGCTCCTTCTTGACATGCTGCTCTGACTGCAGGGCACTGGTAATCTCCATGTTCTCGTTGGTCTGGACAGAAAGCAGCAGTCAACAGGACCTAGTGTGGGTAGGGTGCCCAGACCTGCATGTGCCCCTCCTCCCACAGAGCAGGGAAGACTGCTGGATCATTCCCACAGCACCCCATCCCTTGCAGTGAAGGGGTGAGTGTGTTCCCTGTGAGTAGGGAGGGCCTGCAGGCTCCGCACCAGCCTGACAAAGCCGTTCTGCAGCTCAGCCAACTGCTCCTTTAGCTCTCGGTTCTGCGACAGTGCTCTGCTGATGGTGGTGCGGTCACTCTGCATGCTCTCCAGGATCTGCTTGCGCTCCTCTGCCTGCTCACTCCAGCGCTCGGCCGCCCGCTCCAGCTCCAGCAGCCGCTCCTCCTGCTCCCGGTTCAGGAGGCTCAGGCTCTCATTGTCCTGCACCTGGGCCTTCAGCTGTCCCATCAGATTCTCCAGGTCCTTCTGCAGCTGCTCAACCTCTCCCTGCAGCTGCTCTTCGACCTCAGAAGGCCCCGCCTCAGGCTTTGGGGGTGGTGGCTCCTCTGAGAAAGGAAGCAGGCACAGTGAGGGGATCCACCCTTGGCTTCTCAGATAGACTCCATTGTGAGCTCAGGCTTCCTGCCCCAAGCCTTGGCTTCTTTTCTGTCAGGGTCTAAGACGAGGTGAGGATTTTAAGCCACTCTAGTACCGTTCTGTGATGCTCAGTCACCTGCAGGGGGAGCAGTAGGCATGGCACCCTGCTCTGCACAGAAGGAGGACACATGCTCAGAGGGACAAGACTTGCCACCTCTTGGCAGAGACCCCTTGCCCTCTGCTACAATGCCCTTGCACCCGCCTGCCTCCCCAGGGCAATGGAAACCACCTTCCTGGCCCTTGGGCCCACTCCTGTTCTCAGGTCCTTCTTGCCCTACTCACCCATCTGACTCCTGAGTGCTGCCAAGCTGGTCTCCAGCTCTTGTACCTGACTCTCTCTGTGTTCCTTCTCTTCCTTCAGTGTGTGCACCTGCCCAAAGGCATAGGGAAAGAGCTGGAGCTCTCAGGCATCATCTAGTCCCGGTCCCACCTCTGTAAAACTGAAGCCCCTCACCCCTCAGCTGCACCCTACTGGTGCGCAGGAAGAGCAAGGACCCCAGGGGCCAGGCCTCACCTGCTCTGCCATTTGCTGTATCCTCTGCTGCCACATGGCACTCTCTCCTTTCAGGTTCTCTGCATACTGGTCCCTCTCCATCTGGAGCTGTTTCAGCGACTCCATCAGCTGCATCAGTACGCACAAGTTACGAAGGGCTGTCACTAGTTCTCACCTGCCCTTGGTCACCTGAGGTCATGCCCTCCTTCCCCACAAATCCTCACCTGGCCTACGTGGGTCTCCAGCTGAGCCCGCTCCTCCATGGCATGTTGTAACTGCTGGTTACTGTCAGAGGCCTCAGACTGGCTAGAGAACTGTAGAAGGAAAATGAGGGGTTCCACATCAGTGTCCTCCCAAGAATGTAAGCTGGGATTAATGGACAACTCAGGGTCACTGCAGTATGAGAAAAGTACCAGGAGGCGGTAAACAGCCTCCTGCATATGTCATTTAAATGAAACAGGATGATGGGTTTTCAGCTGGGCATGGAAGCTCATGCCTGCAACCTCAGCACTGGGAAGGCTAAGGTAGGAGGACCACCATGAGTTCAAGGCTAGCCTGGTTACCTAGTGAGTTACAAGTCACTCTGGGCTACCGATAAGACTCTGTCTCAACATCAACAAACAAACAAGATAGTTTTTCAACCAGGACATGTCAAAAAAAAAATTTAACAGCTACACCACCACTACTAGGACTAGGACTCCATAGCTGTGGTCCAGGCTCCACTGTCGAACATTTTACCAATGAATTCTACAGCAGGACCAGGAGGAGGCTTCACGCTGTCCAGTGCTCGGCTACAGGTCGCCTCCAAGGATGCCGAGACTGTGCCTGGGCCTTAGGGTGCGGGCTGAGCCTCTCACCTGTTGCAGCAGCAGCTCCGACATTTCCAGCCTTTTCTGCAGCTCCTCCACCCCCAACTGTGCAGCTGCTTTCTCTGCCACTAAGACTCGGAGTTTCTCTTCCAGTTCTGAGTTCTGCTGCCTCAGGTCCTCATTATTTTTGCTACGGTCAGAGGCAGTGCAGAAAGAGAACAGAAAGGATCACGTTTTAGAGTAATGCATGAGCCCTGCCACAAAGCCAAATCAAGTCACAAGTGACAGGCCACACCATGAGTCAGGAGCATGGCTGGGACTACAGCCCAGCTCTACACAAGCCCAGCCTCCTTCCCATCTTACTTGTTCTTGTACAATTCCAGCTTGAGGGCATCTCGCTCTTTGGTTAGGTCCTTGTTGTACTGCAGATAAAGAAGCCGAGTCTGGACCTGGCAGGCTGAAGAGACAGCTGGCACAATACCAACAGCCCCAGTGACACTCCACAGTGACCTTTCCGGTCCTCAATCACACTTGACATTGTCCCAAGGCATTTCCAAGTCTGTGGTCTCCTTTGTGTTTCTCTGTGCTTGCTTGGTTGGTTGGTTTTTCAAGACAGGGTTCCTCTGTGTAGTCCTGGCTGTCCTGGAACTCACTCTGTAGACCAGGCTGGCTTTGAACTCAGATATCTGCCTGTATCTGCCTCCAGAGTGCTGGGATTAAAGGCGTGAGCTACCACTGTCCAGTTTTGTTTTGTTTTTATGGTGGGGTCACACTATGTTTTCCTAGCTGGCTTCAAACTCCTGTGCTTAGATGATCTTCCTGACTCAGCCTCCCCAACAACCGGGACCAAAGGCCCATACCACCAGTCATAGCCTTCAGGATTGTTTGTTTTCAAAATATTTTTAAACTTTTCTTTATGTGTACTAGTGTTTTGCCTACATATATGTCTATGCTCCACAAGCATGAATTACAGACAGCTGTGAGCTGCCATGTGGGCACTGGGAATCAAACCTTGATCTTCTGGAAGTGCAGTCTGTGCTCTTAACTGCTAAGCCATCTCTCCAGCCCTGTTTTTGTTTTTAATTAATAATTATTATTATTATTTTTTTTTTGCAAGGCTGGGGATCAAACTCAAGTCCTTGTACAGGCCAATCACTCTACCACTGACCCAGCTCTCTTTTATTTTTTCTCCTGAAGCAGGGTCTAAACAACCAGGCAAGCCTAGAATCTACACTATAGCCCAAGATGGCCTTGAATCCTCTTGCCTCAGCCTCCCAGTGCTGGGATTACAGGCATATGTTGCCTTGTCCAGCATTCGTTTTGGTTTTATGACACAGAGTCTCATGCAGATGGGGCTGGCCTTTCTCTTTCAAGTGCTGGAATTATAGGCATGTGCCATTCCATCTGGTTCATTCCTTTTAAAAAAAAATTATTTATAATTTTTTTTTTTTTTTATTTTTTGAGACAGGATCTCTCTATTATATAGCCCTGGTTGTCCTGGAACTCACTGTGTAGACCAGGCTGGCCTCCACTTGCAAACATCCACCCGCCTCCGCCTCCAGAGGGCTGGGATTAAAGATGTGTGCATCACCATGCCTCCCTAGTAACTCCTTTTTTGGTGGTGGTGGTGGTGGTGGTGGGGTTCAAGACCGGGTTTCTCTGTGTAGCCCTGTAACCCTGGCTGCCCTAGAACTCTCTCTGTAGACCAGGCTGGCTTCAGAGATCCACCTGTTCCTGCCTACCAAGTGCTGGGATTAACGGCCACCTCCCAGCTAACTCTTTTTTTTAAACAAGAACTCCTGAACCAGGCAGTGGTGGAACAACTCTTTAATCCCAGAACTTGGGAGGCAGAGACAAGCAGATCTCTGTGAGTTTCAGGCCATCCAGGATTACACAGAGACTCTGTCTCAAAAACAAAACAGTTAACAACAAAAAAAGAAAAACTCAGTAAAGGGGGCAGATGTTGTTCTTCCAGGAGACCTGGTTTGGTTCCCAGCACCAACATGGTTTGGGATCCAGTTCCAGAGGATCCAAGTACCTTCTGCCCTCTGCAGATATCAGCTATGCCTGTATGTAGTACATATACATAAAGGCAAGCAACACACACACACACACACACACACACACACACACACACACACACACAAAATAAAAGTAAATAAAACTTAAAAATATAAATAAAAAAGCTCCTCTACCAGGTGGTGGTGGTGCGCACCTTTAATCCCAGCACTCAGAGGCAGAGGCAGACAGATCTCTGTGTGTTCGAGGCCAGCCTGGGCTACAGAGAGAGTTCCAGGACCACACAAAGAAACTCTGTCTTGAAAAACCAAAAAACCAAAAAACAAAACAAAACAAAAAAAAAAAAAAAAAAAAAAAACAGGGCTGGAAAGATGGCTCAGCAGTTAAGATGACTGCTCTTCTAGAGGTCCTGAGTTCAATTCTCAGCATCTCAGACATGTTTTACATATGTTGTACACACACATTCCCCTCTCCACAATGGTACTGTGCTAAGCTCTTCTGTACTTTCACAGCCCAGGGTCCATATCCCCTCTCTCAGCACTTGGCCAAGGCCACAGCCAGTTGAAGTCACAGCAGACACCTGCCTCTACGTTTGCATTTAGAGCTCAATTGCACAGCCCCCAGTTAGCCAGCTATGGACTTGTCCCCAGTATGCTTCTTCCAATCCCACAACAAAAGCAGCAACAAAGAGCCCATGCTGAGTTGTCAGCAGCAAGACACTGGACCGTGCAGAAAAGCCCTTGAAGCTCCCTGTCAACCAGGATACTGCTGATGGCCAGAGAGGCGACTTGTCTTACCCTGTCTGCCTGTTTCTGTTGCGTTGACACAGTAGACAGTGTCCGCTCCAACTCTCCCACACGCTGTCGGGAAGACTGCAGGCGGCTGGCAAGATCCTCTGACTCTCCTGAAAGGAGATCAGTCAAGATGGAGCCCCAGTGACCCTCCCTCAGGCCTGCCAAGGCATCAGTACAAGGCTGAAGGGTGCCTGATCCTACCTGCTTTCTGCCTGGCTGCTTGCTGAGTGTGGGCCAGGGCTGTCTGTAATTCTGCCTTCTCAGACACCAGGATGCCTATGGTCTGAATGTGAACCTTTGGGAGAAAAGCCCAAAAATGCTGAGAGAAAGGAGAGACATGTTCTCTGGGGGACATAGGGCCACCACACAGGCCACTCACCTGCAATTGTTCCCTGAGAGCTCCCTGCTCCTTTGCCAACTTCTGCTGATAATCTCTCTTCTCCTGTGGGCATGGGAAGTGCAATTCTTAGTAGGGAAGCAGATTCCCAGCAATGGACGAGCCCCCAGAAAGCCACCAGTGGCCCAGGACAGGTCCACCATGAGGCCAGGTTATAAGGATCCTATGGAGGACACCCTATGGGGTGAGTCTTCTCCAGGATAAAATCCAGCAAGACCAAAGCCTGCAACTCTGAGGTCTCCCCAACCACATAAGCCACAAAAAGAGCAAACACAGAAACCACAGTACTTTTTCCAGTTGATCCAGAGTATCTTGGTTCTGTTGTTTCTGTGGGAAGAGCCAAAGGAAGGTGACTGGGGCTGGCTCCTTTTATGACACCCAGACCAAGACAGAGCAGGGAAATGGATTTGAAAAAGGTGCTCAGACCAGCAAGGGCACATGAACCAACAAACTCCTAAAGTTCCCCAGGAGCTACAGTCTGTGTCTTGGCTGCCTCTTGTTCACAACCATACAACAGAGGTCTGACTCTGGGTCCAGGTTAAAGGACAGCAACTCCAGAAACAAGCTTGAGAAAGAAGACTACCCTCTGCCGGCTTCGGATCTGGAAGAGTGCTGAGTGAAGAACTGACTGTATCTTGCACAGCCAAGAGAGGAATGGGAGAGCACTTGGTTCTGAGAGTTCAGTAAGCCTTTAAACCCCTGCTACTTAAGAGTGGAAAGACATCTCTGACCCTCTCCAACGCTGCCTCAACAGGAAACTCAAACCCAGGGTGTGGTGTGGCCCAAATCAGAGCAAATTAGGACCCATGCCAGGGCAGGCCACGGGGCTCCTGACAACCAACTGGGTTTTCTTCTCGTCCCCTGGAGGCACCAAGCTCAGGACAAGTGGGGTGGGACTCAAGCTGGGAGTCTGGAGCACAGCAACAAGGTGGGGAGCAGCGAGGAGGATCATGCTGCATGCTCTATGCTCTGGCTGCCTCCAGCTGAGACTGACGCCCCCAGGGTTCCCATGTCCCTGTGGTCCCAGGGGCTCCCAGTCTCTCTCTGCAGAGCCCCAAGGGGAACCTGAAGCCCAGGACTGGCAGCAAGAATCGGGGACCCCACTGGACTCTTACCAATTCCTCTATCGTGCTACTGAGTTGTTTGTTTGTTACATAGCTGGAGTCCAGGGCTACTGCTAGCTCTTGGTACCGGCTCTGAGGCGCATGCAGAGAGGAGTTGGAGGAGGGATGGGGGGAAAGGTAGAGAGAGCATCATTAGGGTTAGGGGTGGCGGGCCGTCTCAGCTGGCAGCGGGCACTCAGGTCCCACTGTACGAGGAGATAGGTGGGTGGCTTAAAGGGTCGCTGAGCCATGTCCCATAGCCACTCACCTCCAGTTCCTTCATGTTGGAAGATGTGAGGCCCTCCCCGTTGATGTAGGAGGTAGACTAGGAGAGACAATATCTCATATGGAGATGCTCCGCCACCTTCAATGTGGAATCCCTTCAGCCTCCTTACTTCCCCCTCAACTGGCAGAATCTGCTTTCCTGCCTACCTCGGGCCTCTCCTCTCACACCATCTCTGTGCTACTCGTCATGGTCATGGTTCTTATCCCACCATGGCTCAGGCCCGCCCCTCAACAGCTGTCATCCCGCACTTTCTCTACCAGGATAAAACCACGGCACCCATCAGGGTCCATATCTGTCTTCTTTGAGTCTGACAGGATCCTGTCTTGAGTCAGTCTCCTGAGAACCCCTGCCTCAGCTTCTACCATGCTTTCCTTTCCCTCTACCTTCTTTCCGAACCCCAGTCCTGCGGTACCTCAGACACAAGACCATTGAGCTGTTGAGAAAGTTGTCGCAGACTCTCAGTTGACGAGAAAGTCCTAAGGAAGGAGACATAGGGTCAGGGGTGCAAGTGGTCTGAAGGGAACCCGGCTCGTGCGCAGAGACCTGCCCTGACTCCCTCAGTAGGGAACGCTTACTTCGTCTCCTCCATGAGGTCAGAGCAATTGCCAGCGTCATGGCTCTGTATGGGTAGAAACAAACCAGGTCACTATTCAGCTTCTGCTCGTCATCACACAGGGGCAGGGTGGGCCAAGCTCATCAACACCCATCTCCCCAAGCCTCCCCAGCTTGGCCTCCCCACACCAGGCTCCAGGAGCAGCCCCTGGACCAAGCTACCTGAAGAGAGAGGAGAGTTCAGAGACGGTAAAGTCCTTTGGCAAGCAGACAGGAGCGTAGCATGCGAAAGGGAAAAAGCACAAACCTGAGGTGATGCCATGCTAGTGAGGTCAGCATCGGGGGAAGGGACAACACCAAGAAACAGAGTGTCATCAGCAGCAGTTGGCGGTGCAGGAGCAGCTCGGTCTGTGGGCACCTGTCACAGAACAGAGGGGGGGGCAGTTAGAAGACCATGAGGCGCCTCGCTGCCATGGACATGACATGACGGGACAAGCAGGGTAGCACAGCAGTAGTCACAGGACAGTCGCACATGCTGGGAGCTACTGGGGTACAGACACGGCCTGCCCAGGCCTCAGGCCACTTAGCACTTTGAAGGACTAAAGCTCAAAGCAGGGGCTGCAGGGTCTCCTTCCTGAACACCCGAGGACCTTGTTCCCTCTGGAGCTCTGACCTGTGGCAGCCACAGCAGGTAGAAGGAAGTGCCCACGTCCAGGAGCCAGAGAGCAGCCTGCGCTGACTATGACCCTGACTCCGGGCCCTGCTCCTGGGATGGACTAGTCGTCAGGGCCAACATAACCACTCGCCCCTTCCTCTTGCCTTCCTGCCTTCCCTCCTCCCAGACCCACGCACTGGCTGTGTTTGTTGATTCAGAAACAACCATAAGCAGAGAGCAATGGCTGCCCTCTGGCTTGCAGCATCCGGGAGATCACATGACCTTCCTAGGGACCAATCCTAGGATTCAGGATGTGGTGGCTTGTGGAAATCTCCTCACTTCCCTAGCGGGAACTACCTGCTTGACCACTCCTCAGTGTACCCAGCCACTCCTCAGGCTCAGGCCTCACTCTTACTTCTTGTTTTGTTTTGGAGACTGGCTCTCACTATGTAGTCCTGGCTGTCCTGGAACTCACTCTGGAGACCAGGCTGGCCTCGAACTCCAGAGAACTGCCTGCCTCTGCCTCCAGAGTGCTGGGATTAAAGGTGTGTGCCACCACCCAGCCAGAGACATATTCTCAGAGTGAGGCCTGACCCACTGGGCATGATGGTGCACACATTTAATCCCAGCACTCTGGAGGCAGAGGCAGGTAGATCTCTGTGAGGCCAGCTTGGTCTATAGGGTGAGTTCCAGGAGAGCCAGGGCTATACAGAGAAACCCCTGTAGCTGAAGTTTACTGGCGGGTGAGAGAGATTTGTCCTGACTGTGGGCCAGGCAGGACCAGGAAAACTTCAGCTACAAACACCATCTTGAAAAGCAAGACAAGCCGGGCAGTGGTGGCGCACGCCTTTAATCCCAGCACTCGGGAGGCAGAGCCAGGCGGATCTCTGTGAGTTCGAGGCCAGCCTGGGCTACCAAGTGAGTTCCAGGAAAGGCGCAAAGCTACACAGAGAAACCCTGTCTCGAAAAAAACAAAAAAACAAAAACAAAAAAAAAAAAAAAAAAAAAAAAGCAAGACAAAACAAAATGTCTTTGGTTTAGAGTTCTTCTAATGAGAATGGGAAGAAAAAGGAAGAGGACCAGGAAGCCCAGGCCTGTCCAGCAAGGCTCGCCTGGGAGGAAGTGGTCATGCCTTTCTCCAAAGAGAGGGCTGCCTGCTTTCTGAGCCTTCAGTCTCAGCCTCTTGAATGCTGACCAGAGTCCCTCCATTGAGCAAGTGAGAAACCTTGGAGAACAAGAGAAAGCCTCACTCTTTACAGGTTTACTGTGGCCATGCCCCTGAATCCCATGTGACTGTCAGCTTGGAACCACCCATACATGTTGCCTTGGCAGCTCTACAGTTGAATCTAATTGGTAAGAACAGGGACACAGTCAGGGGAGTGTGGCACTCACAGTGACAGACCTTCCTAGGCTCTGGGTCCCTTGTGGCATCTTAGGAACATACATCTCTAAGATTGGAAACATTCAGACAGGCAAAAAAATAAAGCATTTCCCGAGCACCTTTTGGTTTTTTCTCTGGCTATAAAGCCCATGCTGCCCTCAGACTGGGGACCCCCTCTTTGCCTCAGCTTCCGAAGAGCAGGGATTGTAGGCATAGGATACCACACATGGCTGCTGTACTTTCAAATACTCTATGAGCAACCAAATAGCTCCTCAACTTGAAGTCTTACAGCTAAGCATGGAGTTTTAAAAAAAGTTTTCAGCCGGGCGGTGGTGGCCCACGCCTTAGTCTCAGCACTCGGGAGGCAGAGCCAGGCGGATCTCTGTGAGTTCGAGGCCAGCCTGGGCTACAGAGTGAGATCCAGGACAGGCACCAAAATGACACAGGGAAACCCTGTCTCGAAAAACAAACAAACAACAAAAAAAAAAGTTTTCACTCTCCTTAAAAGTACTCATTAGAAACCACCTTCCTTTTTCCATAACTTCCTGTTTCATCTCTACTCAGGAGATGCTACTCTCCTTCATTCCTGGAGTAGAAAATCAGTTACTGAGTCAAGAAAGCTTTAGGAACACAAGGAAAGCCTCTGTTCCCACAACAGCGGGGGTTGGGTGCTCAGGTTAGTATTTTTCCAATGAGGAAACTGAGGCCCAGGTTCTCTGCCTAGTGGAACAAATGTCAAATATGTGACTGCAAGTTTCCTCCATGCCCCTGACCCCACCAACAGTGTGCCACCTCTGACCTGAGAAATGAGGCACAGCCCCTGAGCACAACACAGCACCTGGCCAGGAGCAGCTCTCGTGGCTAAGAGAGTCCAGCTCCAGCCCGGGCTCCAGCCCCTTTCACACTTGGCTCTAACAGGAGTGGCCTTGGCTCCGGCCACTCCTTCAGTTGGACAGAAGCCCGCTCCTTTTCTTTGGCAGATGTCCTGTGGCACATGTTAACTGTGAAAGAAGTACTAAAGTCATGTCCAGGAGGCCCTCTCCAAGCCCTGTGAACACAGGTCCTCTACCTCTTGGCCTCGCTGTCTCTGAACGGTGCCTGCCTGTGAGCTCACTACTGCTCTGCTCCCCGGCTCTAAATGTGGATGAACAGGAATCATCTTTTCTCATCAGAGTAGTGCAAGTGCCCCCTTCTCCAGCCTCGAGTCCACTAGGTACCAACTTTCTGTTGTTTATCTCAGCACCCTGGAGGTCACACGGCAGCCTGTCCTGCTCTTTTAGTTTGGAATCTGTGTGAGACCCCAGACTGTCTGGGGATTTATGATCCATGTGTCTCAGTCTCCTGAGTGCTGGGCTCGCAGGCATGTACCACCACACCTGGATGTTCATCTATTTCTGCCACTGTTTCCTATCAAGAACCCACTGGTTTTTCAAAACCACAGAGGGCAGAGTCTCCTGGTCATTCATCTGTTGGTTAACTTTACCTCTTTGACAGTTAGTTTCTGTCTTTCTTTTTTTCCCCCAAGACAAGGTTTCCCTATAGCCCTGGCTGTCCTGGAACTCACTCTGTAGACCAGGCTGACCTTGAACTCAGAGATCCACCTGCCTCTGGGATTAAAGGTGTGCACCACCACTGCCCAGCTAGTTTCTTAGAAAAAAGTCTTAATCCCAGAAATTATAATGCAAATTCACTTTCTCATAACCTTATGTTCCTAAGTTTCAAGCCAAAATGAATTCATAAAAAAGATTCACACACTTCCATGGTCTAGTCTTGTCCAGAGGGCAAGACCTAAAGGTGTTTTGTGTTTCCATCTATCCCAGTCTAATGGCACCATGCTGGGCATTCAGAAGCCCACACCTCACACTTCATCTGAAAGTTGTTTCCCCAATTAGCTCTAATTTCCAAGGTGGGTCTCAATTTCTCCAAGATGAGAAATGATATGGGGAAAGAAAAAAAAAATCCCAATCAAGCAAGCAGTTGAAGAAGCAGACAAAGGAGCCGAGGGTTAAGAGGGCAACACAAATAAGCCAGTGGCAGAGGCTCTCCCAATGCAGGGAAGCCTCTGGGGCATGCATGGCTGGGAGAGCAAGCCAGAGGGGGTCTCGACACTGCCTCACCTTCCTCTTGTCTAATGGGGGGAGTGACACCCCATTGCAACGGTTAAGGTCGGACACCAACACCTTCAGAATGTCCTGAATCTACAGCAGGCGGGAAGGAAAAACAAGGGCGGGAAGAGAGGCAGGAAGGTCAGGGCAGGAAGAAGAGAAACGGTCAGGGAAATGGACACCCAAAGAGCGGAGAGCAGCACCCAGGCCTGCACCGGCCTTCCAAACGGCCGCCTGCTGCCTCTCGGAGGCAGCCCTCAGAGTAAGTAAGAGTCCCCCAAGGGATGCAGTCAATTCTCTTGACCAATGCAGCAACTCAACACTGAGACCCTTTCCACCGACCTAGGATTGCAGGGAGCAATCTGAAAGGCCCCAGAGCCCAAGTCCATCTTCAAAACCAGACTCTCTAGTAAGACTTCACTCTTACACTGCTACAGTCTAGCTAAAAAGCAAGTCTGTAAGACACTAAGCCGATCCACCATCATCTTATCAGATAAACTCTGTGTGCGGGCGTGCGTGCATATGTGTGTGTGTGTGTGTGTGTGTGTGTGTGTGTGTGTGTGTGTGTGTGTGTGAGTGAGTGAGAGAGAGAGAGAGAGACTTTCCTGAGGTAACCCAGCAAGCTCATGACAAAGATGGACTTAAAATTTCCTTTTAGGAAAGCCTGAGAACAAATCATGGTGCCTCTGGCCTGGTTTCTACCCACAAACCAAGAAAATCAAGCAGCACCTAATGTCGAGGGGACTAACATAAAAAGAACTGCAATAAACTTCATTTACACTTTATAAATACATGTTAAATTAAGCCACTATTTTATAGATATGTAAAAAGAGGCTCAAAAAGTTTAAACAACTTGCTCTAAGTCTTATCATATTTCCAGCAGATGGAGAGATAGGATTCAGACCCAGATTTTCTTTTCTTTTTCTGTGCAGAGATCAAACCCAGGGTCTCTTGCTAGGCAAGACCTAATTCATTGCCACTGAACCAGGCTCCCAACCCTCAGAGCCAGAGTTTGTAACCAGCACTGGCATTTCCACCCGAACCACAGCCCTCTCCACCCCATCCCCAGGACTCTGCTGCCCAAACTCACATCCTCTGGTGACTGACAGTCATTGGCGGTGATTTTCTCAGGGCTACTGCCATTTTTAATCTTTTTCTTCTTCTTTGCTCCTGCAGGGACACCAGCGCTGTTCTTCTGCTGATACTCTCTCAACTGTGGAAAGAACAGGGACACTCATGAAAGCCATTTGTCCCGTACTCACAGCCTCCACTCCAGCATTCCATTTTATCGAGGGGTTTTTGCTTGGTGGTTCTGTATGCATTACTTGTTTGAGACAGGGTCTTACATATCCCAGGCTATGTAGATTTAGATGACTATGAACTTCTGATCTTCCTGCCTGAACCTCTAAAAGCTCTAAGATTACAAGTATGTGCCACCATACCTCATTTATACAAACTGGAGATCAAACCGAGGGCTTTGTGCAAGCAAGGCAAGTATTCTACCAGCTGAGCTTCATGCCCAGGTCCCTGCCATGCAAATTTTATAAAAATACCCTTATGGACATAAGTCTCACGGAATGGTACCACAATTCAACAAGATATCGTAATGACCTTTGAATGGCCGAAGAAACAGCATGGCTAAAAAGACAGTAACTGGGCTGGGAATGTAGCTCAGTGGAAAATACTTGCCTAGCATTCAAGAGGCCCTGAGTTCCATCCCAGCAACACATACACATGTGCATACACACAGAGGCAAACATCAAGTTTAAACTCAATCTTCTGATTCCCAGCTCTGGGGTTTGCAGTTCCCAAGGGGAAAATCTAGAGGCAGAGATCTGAGAGTAAACATTTGGTAGCAGGAACTAGCTGGGTGCGGTGTCACCTACCTGTAATCCCAACTCTTGGGAGAGGCAAGAAAAATGAGTTTGAAGCCAACCTCGGCTACACAGCAATACCGTCTCAGAGTAAGAAAACAAGCAAACAAATGAACCAGTAGACAATTATATACTGGACCTTAAAACTCCTCTTTAAAAAAAAATTATCTTGCTGGGCATGGTGGTACACACCCTTAATCCTAGCACTCAAAACAGAAGCAGATGGATCTCTGTAATGAGCTGAGCTAGCCTAGTCTACATAGCATGTTCCCGGCCAGCTAGGGATACAAAGCAAGCCTCTGTCTTTATTCTTATTTATTTTTTAAATTTATTTTATGTGCATGAATGTTTTGCCCATATATATATATATACATATATATATATATACATGCGCACTGCATGTGTACCTGGTGCACACAGAGGTCAGAAGAGGGTGTCAGAACCCTTGGAACTGGAGTCACAGATGACATTAGTCATCATGGGTGCTGGGAATAAAACCCAAAAATTCTGTCTTTAAAATACTTATGTGCGCAAAGCTACACAGAGAAACCCTGTCTCGAAAAACAAAAACAAAGAAACAAAAAAAATATTTATGCGTGCGTGCATCTTGCACGTGTATGTCTGTATACTGTAAGAGGGTGCACTGGTGTGTCACGGTACATACAAGAATGTCAGAGGAAGTCTCTTCCACTTGAGACAGGTCCCTTGTCACCACACACAGCAGACTAGATGGCCCTTCAGTTTCTAGGAATTCTGTCTCTACCTTCCACCCAGCCAGAGAGCACCTGGGCTTAGAGATTCATGCTGCCATGTCTGGTTTGACACGGGTTCTAGGGAATTCAACCCAGGCTCTTCTGTCTGTGTGGCAAGCACTTTACCCAATGAACCGTCTCAAAGTACTGTCAATACAACCTCAAGTCAATGGTTGTTTTTTTTTTGGGGGGGGGGTGGGGGGGCTGGGGGGGCAGTGCTGGGGATTGAACCTGAAGCAATAAGCACATGAGGCCAGTGTTCTACTACTGAGCCATATACAGCTTCCATTAAAAAAAAAAAAAAGACTGTTGGGCATGGTAGCCCACACCTTTCATCCCAGCACTAGGGAGACAAGAGGCAGGCGGATCTCTGTGAATTTGAGGTCAGCCTGGTCTACAGAGTGAGTTCTAGTACAGCCAGGACTACATAAACCCTTTTCAAAACAAAAAAAATTAATTTAGTTTAAAAATATTATTTTTATTTTGAGTTTTTTCCCTACATGTATGTCTGTATATCATATACATGCAGTAACCTAGATGGCCAGAAGAGGGCGTCATACAGAACCTCTGGAACTGGAGTTACAGATGGTTGTTAGCTGCCATGTGGATGGTAGGAGCTAAACCCAGGTCCTCTGCAAGAGCAACAAGTGCTTTAGCTGCTGGGTCACCCTGCCAGCCCCAATCCCCCCAACCTTTTTTTTTTTTTTGGTAAAGATGGAGTATTACATACACCGTGCTGGCCTCAAAACTACATATAAAGGCAAAAATAACCTTGAAGTCCTGTTCCTTCTGCCTCTACCCCCAGAGTCTTGGGATCCAGCATGCATTGTTCTGCCCGGTTAATGCCATGTTGGGATCCAACCCAAAGCCTCATACATGTTAGGCAAGCACTCTTGCCAATTAAGCTGAGTATTGAACGGGCCCTTGTATACACTAGACAAGGATCCTAACAACTTAGCTACATGCCTAACCCCACTGGGGTCCTTTACCAACACGTATTAAAGGTACACAGCAGTATTTCCTAAACTTTCACAACATAACACAAGGGAAGAAGTCATGAAGGCAACTCTGGTGAACTTGAGAACAGGAGTAAGTAAGCATCATTTCAAAGAGAAGAGTGGTGATATTGTGTTCCCCAAAATATTGTGCACCCTAATAAACTTATCTGGAGTCAGAGAACAGAACAGCCATAATATTAAACATAGAGGTTAGGCAGTGGTAGCACACACCTTTAATCCTAGCATTCCAGAGGCAGAGATCCATCCGGATCTCTGTGAGTTCAAAGCCACAACTGGAAACAGCCAGGCATGGTGACTCACGCCTTTAATCCCAGGAAGTGATGGAGGAAATCGGAAAGGTATATAAGGTGTGAAAACCAGGAATTAGGGCTGGTTAAGCTTTTAGGCTTTTGAGCAGCAGTTCAGCTGAGATTCATTCTGGATGAGGACATGGAGGCTTCCAGTCTGAGGAAACAGGATCAGCTGAGGAGTTGGCAAGGTGAGGTGGCTGTGGCTTGTTCTGTCTTCTCTGATCTTCCAGTGTTCACCCCAATACCTGGCCCTGGGTTTGTTTTTATTTTAAGACCTTCTAAGATTTGTGCTACACTTGTGGCTCGGCCCCGGCCACAGCTTCTCCTTAGCAAGCCTCCTAGGCCGGCCTCAAACTCAGAGTTCTCCTGCCTCTGCCTCCTTCAGTAAATCCAACCAGTGTGCCACCACAACCAGCCAAGTGTAGCTCATGGCTGGGCTGGGGCCCGCAACGCCACAGGCAAGTAGCTTTTTCGTGAATTCGTACCACGAATGTTGGGTGCCAGATGTAGCATGAATCTTAAAAGGTCTTATTAATAATAACAAAGCCAGAGCCAGATATTGGGGTGAATGCTGAAAACCAGAGAAGCAGAACAAGACACAGCTTCCTCACCTCGCCAATTCCTCAGTTGATCCTGTTTCCCCAGACTGGAAGCTTCTGAGTCCTCACCCAAATAGATCTCAGCTGAACTGCTGCTCAAAAGTCTAAAAGCTTAACCAGCCCTAGTTCCTGGTTTTCACACCTTATATACCTTTCCGATTTCCTCCATCACTTCCTGGGATTAAAGGCGTGAGTCACCACGCCTGGCTGTTTCCAGTTGTGGCTTTGAACTCACAGAGATCCGGATGGATCTCTGCCTCTGGAATGCTAGGATTAAAGGCGTGTGCTACCACTGCCTAACTTGTATGTTGAATATTATGGCTGTTCTGTTCTCTGACCCCAGATAAGTTTATTAGGGTGCACAATATTTTGGGGAACACAGTATCACCACAGAGAAGTCTTTACATTCTTACAAATCTATGAAAACGCCATGCCTGACTTTTACGTTCATGTCTCAAAAGAATCATGCAAAAGTGATGCTTCAGAGAGAAGCCTCATGTTTATCCTGTGGTTCTCATCACCCCAGTTTGAGAAGATTATTTGGCTGAATTTTAAGCTGTTCTGTTTCCCAAGAAAATGATACACACTATACACTCCAGAGATATTTCAGTCTCTCTCGCCAGTAGAAAACTGAAAAACCCCAACCCAACCAACCCAAACCCGTTCATCCATGTCAGCAAGGGACATTGACAGTGTTTTGTGCTCTCATTAATGGCTAGGTTAAGAGAGTGAGTGAGGCGCCCGAATCGTCTCCGTACTCGCGCTCCCTTCCAGGTGGAAATAGGTGCTCCACCAGAGAAACAGAAAAGGGGGGTGACAACATTAGGTGAGCAGGTGGGACGGTCCAAGACGGGACTCCGGATAGTAATGACAGTTTCGGGGGGGGACTGTGACGTAATTACATTCCACTCCACACTACCAACGCCCGAGTCGCCGCTCCGCGGCGGGGTATGAGAGTACAGGGCCAGGAGCGAGGTGCTCGGAGACAGGAGCCCAGGGAGGTCTGGAATGGGGCGTTCGGAGTTGAGGGCCGAGAGTCCCTTAAGTCACGGGCCAAAGTCACCCAGGGGCGACCGGGAGGGCGGGGGGGCTGGGTTGCTGAGGGGGCGGGGCTGGCTGAGAAGACTTTACTAGGGGAGCCCCGGGCGCTGAGGGGTTCTTCCCGTGCGCCTCGGGAAAGGCTCGGACTCGGGTCGTGGTCCGGCCGTCGGAGGAGCTCGGGAGGGGTCAAGGGGCCGCGACCCGGAGCGCTTTACCTTTTTCTTGGCCGCAGCCAATTTGCTCTGCCTGGTTTCTTCCGACATCCCGGGGTGGGGAGGGGGGGAAGCGGGGGGGGCCACATCACCACAATCCCGGCAGCCACCGCGGAACTGCTTCCGGCAGCTACAGCGCCTCTGTAAGTGGCAGAGAAGGCGGTGCAAGGCGCCTCTAGGCCGCTCGGAAACGCAGCGTGGCCTACCCTCTCCAAGCCCATTGGTTGAAGAGAACGATGAATGACAGGGAGGCGTGGTCACGCCGCTGCGAGGCGGGAGCGACGGGTGGAGTCAACGACGAAAGCTGCGTGCGCAGCCCTGACCCCTTTCGGCCGCCTATCGGAGGGAGGGGCGGAGCCGCTCCAGCTTGGTGCGCGCGCAGCTTGGCGCGGGTCAGTCGGTGGTCTCCATCGTCGTTTTCTGGTTACGTGAGGCGCCGAGGCTGCCGTTTAACCCCAACCCTGGACTCTCCTACGCACCAGACGACCCCGCTCCGGGTACCTCGGAGCTCAGGGTTCAGGAGGTGGGCGAGGAGCGCGCAGCGCTACATATCACAGCCCAGACTTCCCCTCCGCAGGCCCCTCACCACCCGTTCTCCCCACCGTTCCCTTCCCACAATGCGAACCCCGATCCCAAAGCCCGCTGCCCCATCCCGATAGCCCAGGGTGCTGCCCTGGCAGCTGGGTCGCGGTCCTTCCCCACCGCGGCTCCCGCGCCCCCGCGCCGGCCCCCCCTCACCAGCCCTTTCCTCGGGTTCCTCCCCAGGACCGACCCAGAACTCTACCCGAGCTGCCATGGGCCCTTCCGACCACCGGTGAGTATGTCAGCCCCACCCCGCCCTCTGCATCCCAACACCTGCCCTCCCATCTCCCGCCTCCGAGCCTCCCGGCGCCACGCTGTTCTGAGGCGTCGGTCCTTCCACTCCTGCCTGTCCTTGGCTTTCCAGCCGCCTCCCCACCCCTGCCTTCAGTCCAGCCTACAGTTTCCCAGTCAAGGAAAATCTCTCCGTGCTGGCCCCTCCCTGAACTACCAGTAGAGCACTATCTCCTTGTTTCTGCCCCCCCAAAGCTCAGCGTCCTTCATTTCTCACCCCAAAGATGGGTTTTTCAAGCACTCTTTTCGATGAAATCACGAGTCACTTCTTAGTAGTTCCTTTTGTTCTTTGTGCTTTTTTTTTTTGAGACAGTCGTTAACACCAAAGACGGAAGGAGGAAGGCCACCGACCCAAATCATTCTGGCCAAATTATTTAAAGCAAACAACTAAGCAAGCTTTTTTATTCGTGTACACAGGCCGCCTCCCGCTAAGGCGGGGTTGGAGAGGTCAGCCTTGGATGTGAAGAAGACAAGGTTTTTACAACTCTAAATGGGGGCTTGGGTGCAAAATTGGCGGGGTTACAGGAGCAGAACCTGAGCATACATGTTAATTCTAACGACCTCCTGAAACAGAGACATGCATGGTTGCAAGGTGGGCATGACAAGGTAGTTATAACAAGGTAATCATAGGTGGTCATATAACCTTTTGAAACAAAGGTAAGGCCGGGCGGTGGTGGCGCACGCCTTTAATCCCAGCACTCGGGAGGCAGAAGCAGGTGGATCTCTGTGAGTTCGAGGCCAGCATGGTCTGCAGAGCAAGATCCAGGACAGGCACCAAAACTACACAGAGAAAAAACCCTGTCTCAAAAAACCAAAAAAAAAGAAAGAAAAAAATGAAACAAAGGTAGGATTGCAAGATGGTTACAACAACTTTTTGAAACAAAGACATGGTTGCCATTCCTGGAACAAGCAGTTCAGAACAATTTGTAATTAAAAATGTTATAAAGGCCAGTCCTTGGAAAACGGGTTTAATCATAAACAGGAATGAACCTAGTTTGTCTTTACTGTAAGATGGCTTTTAAGCCTAAGATGGAGGCAGGCTGATTCTTCACAGTCTCATATCCCAAGCAGGTCCCAAACCCACTCTGTATTCAAGGATGCCTTGCATGGTCTCACTATGTAGCCAGACTGGCCAAATACTCCTCATCCTCCTGCCTTAACAACTCCTAAATGCTGGGGAGTCAGATAAAATGCCAGGGAAAATTATGGGGACATAAGGAGGGAAAAAGAGCACTTTCAGTAGGATGGTGGTGTCATATGCCTTTAATCCTAGCACTGGGGAGGCAGAGGCAGGGTCTGTGTGAGTTCGAGGCCAGCCTGGTCTACAGAGTGAGTTCTAGGACAGCCAGGACGCACAGAGAAACCCTGTCTCAAATAGCAAAGCAAACAAAAAGAGAGTGAGAATCCTGGTTTTAGAATCAGCATTCCAGCACAATTTACATTTGCTGTGAATGTTGCCAACATAAAGACAGTATTTCCTTTTTAAACTTATTGTTTGGTTTTGGTTTGATGTTTTTGTTGTTGGGTTTTTTGTTTTTTTCTGTTTTGAGTTGTTTTCTTCTTTTTGAGACAGGGTCTTTATGTACCCTTTGCGGCAGACCAGGCTGGGCTTGAACTCACAGATAATATACCTGCCTCAACCTCCCAGTACTGAGATTAAAGGCCTATGCCACCACACCTGGCTGTTTTGTTTTGTTTTTAATAATTTAAGTTACTTTAGTATTTGTGGGCACTTGAATGTTGTAGAATACAGGCACTTGAATGTTGTAGAATACATACAGAGGTCAAAGAACAACTTCTGAGAGTTGGTTCTTTCTTCCACACGATGAGTCCAGGGATCCAACTCAGGTCACCAGACTCATCACCAAGCACTTTTTTTAAAGGTTTTTTTTTAATTTGTGTGTGTATGTGTGTGTGTGTGTGTGTGTGTGTGTGTGTGTGTGTGTGTGTGTGTGTAAGTATGTAGTGTGTCCAGGTGCTTGTGAGGCCAGCAGTGTCAGAGCCTCTTGGAGCTGGACTTAGAGGTAGTTGCACACTGCTCGTGTTAGTGCTGGGAATTGAACTCGGGTCCCCTGGCAGAACAGCGCATGCTCTAAACCACCGAGCCATCTCTCCAGCAGGTCATCAAGCACTTTCCCAGCTAAACCATTTCACTGGTCCCTAATATTTCTTTTGAGGAGAAATATTTTTGAATAGGAATGGAAAGGCCTTGGATAGTGCCGCACTCCTCATCCAGAAGTTTTCCAGGAATCCCATAAGACGATTACTTTTGTTTACAGTAAAGATGATGCTGTCCTAATTTTCTGCATCCTTGTGATCTAAGGGTCTAATTACCCATTGTAAACCTGTTAAGCAGGTGTCAGGAACCATGGGACCACTTGTAATCACTTTAAAATTCCTTAGCAAACCTTTGAGTAATTTCAGAAGTCACCTATATGTGACTGTTGTGTAGACAAAAGGAATGGTAACACTTGCTTTTAATGCCAGGTACTCTGGTGGGGGCTGAGGCTGGTGAATTCCAGGGTGTTTAAAACCAGTCTGGTCTACATAGTGAGTTTCAGGACAACCGAGGCAACATAGTAAGACCCTGCCTAAAAAATAAGAAAAAAACTACAAATTCAAGTATCCTTTGGAAGCCCGTACCTCACTTGAGTTTGTCTCATTCTTTCTCAGGATGCCTTTGACTCCTATTCTTAAATCTGTTAAGAATGTATTTTAATAAAGCCCAGCTGTTCCCTCATATGGGCTTGTCCTGATATTCAAATAAAGCCAAGGATTCAGCTTTACTTGGGAGGTAGTGCCTGGGGAAAAGTCCCCAGGCTAATATTAGGGCTGTTGGCCAAGCTAACCCCCACTTACCCTTTGAAGTTCTGCTTCTTCCAGAAGCCTTACTCCCTACTTCTGACTGTCAATT
This sequence comes from Peromyscus californicus insignis, assembly GCF_007827085.1. Taxonomy (NCBI): domain Eukaryota; kingdom Metazoa; phylum Chordata; class Mammalia; order Rodentia; family Cricetidae; genus Peromyscus; species Peromyscus californicus. The sequence goes on from NW_026294595.1 coordinate 7,009,415, forward strand.
CTAGACGCTCCCTTAGCACATTGTTCTTCCAAGCTTTTTTTAGACTTATAATTAGTTGATTAGTTGTTGGATCTTTCATTTGATGAATATTGTCTACTGTGTACCCAACTACTGTTGTAGGCATTATGGTGTCCTTGTTTCCTTCGAATTTACCAAGATAATGGTGTCAAGTAAAAATGAAATGTACAGCATGTCAGGTGATGAGACAGGAAGTGAGACACCAGTGTAGATGGGGAGGATAGCTCTGGGGGTAAGTGCTTGCTGTGAAAGGACCCACATAAATGAACTCTCGCACCCACATGAACACTGGCATGATGTCATCCCAGCGTCAAGGTAAAGACCACAACCACCCTAGGACCTCCTGGCCAGCTGCCAAGCCAAATCAGCAAACTCTAGGTTCAGAGAAACTGTCTCAGAAAGTGAGCTGGAGAGCAAATAGAGAAGAGACTGGACATGGCTCGTTGGTCAAGAGTGTGCTTTGCTCTTGCAGAGGACCTGAGTTCAGTTTCCAGCACCCACATCAGGTGGTTCACAACCTCCTAGAACTCCAACTGCAGGGGGATATAATGCCTCTGGCTTCCACAGGCACCTGCGTTCATGTGCACAGACACATAATTAAAAATAAGATAGCCAGGCCATGGTGGCTAATCACCTTTAATCCCAGCACTGGGAAGGCAGAGGCAGGTGGATGTCTGAGTTCGAGTCCAGCCTAGTCTGCAGAGCAAGTTCCAGGACAGCTAGGGCTACACAGAGAAACCCTATTTCAAAAAACCAAAATTAAAAAAAAAAAATGTATTGAATATAAGTTTTTAAATTTTATGTTCATGAGTGTTTTGCTTATGTGCGTATGTGTACCATAGTGCATGCCTGGTGCCTAGAGGTCAGAAGGTCTGACCCCTGGCACTGGAGTTATGGGTGGTTGTGAACCCTGTGTGGATGCTAGGAACCAAACCCAGATCCTCCACAAGAGCAGCAAGTACTCTTAACCCTCATTCCAGCCTTATTAAAAAAAAAATATAAAATTACATTTATTTCTGCTAGACATAGTGGCATATGCCTTCAATCCCAGCACTCCGCAGGCAAGAGGCAGATGGGTCTTTGAGTTGGAGTCCAGCCTGGTCTACGTAGTGAGTTACAGACGAGCTGAAGCAGAGCTACATAGTGAGACCTTCCCCCCACCCCCATTATTTTTGTAAAATAAAAGTAAATGAAATTGCATTTACTTCTTTTATTTGGGGCAGGAGGCACTATATGACAGCAGTTCTCAGCCTGTGGGTTGTGACCCCTTTAGGGTTTGAATGACCTTTTCTTTTTTTTTTTTTTTTTTTTTTTTTTGGTTTTTTCGAGACAGGGTTTCTCTGTGTAGCTTTGCGCGCCTTTCCTGGAACTCACTCTGTAGTCCAGGCTGGCCTCGAACTCACAGAGATCCGCCTGCCTCTGCCTCCCAAGTGCTGGGATTAAAGGCGTTCGCCACCACCGCCGAGCTTGAATGACCTTTTCATAGGGTCACATTTCAGATACATACATTATGATTCATAACAGTAGCAAAATTACAATTTTGAAGTAGCAACAGAATTTTTATTTTTTGGTTTTTCAAGACAGTGGTTCCCTCTGTAGCTTTGGAGCCTGTCCAGGATCTCACTCTGTAGACCAGGCTGTCCTCAAACTCACAGAGATCCTCCTGGCTCTGCCTCCCAAGTGCTGGAATTAAAGGTGTGTGCCACTGCCACCAGGCACAACGGAATAATTTTATGGTTGGGGTCACCACACCATGAGGAACTGTATTAAAGGGTCAACTGCACTATGCTATACAAGTAGAAGTCAGGACAACTTGAAGGAGTCATTTTTTCCTCCCACTGTGTAAACACTCAATGGCCCTCTTGAAACATTTTTAATGTGTAGGTCAGAGGACAATTTTGAGGAGTCGGTTCTCCACCAGGGTTCTGGGAATCAAACTCAAGGTTGTCGGGATTGCATGTCAGGTAATGTAACCAGCTGAGCCACCTTGCAGGCCCTTCCCTTTGGTTGGCTTATGCGTCCTCTGAATACAGGGGTTGTCTTTTCCTGTGGCTCCTGCCAATGCTGGCAGACAGTGCTCACTCATAATTGCAGTGACTGATCACAAGCCAGGGACCTAAGAACAGGAACCACGGCTTCCTCTGTTTTCTCGCTAGGCATTTCATCCAACATGCACTTCCTGAAGATAAGCTGAGCACTAGATGCCAGCCTTCACAGCAGCGGTTCAGCCTTCCTAACGCTGTGACCCTTACAATTCCTCATGTTGTGCTGACCTCCAACCTAACATTAATTTTTTCTTGCTACCTTATAATTAATTTTGCTACTTTTATGAATCATAATGGAAATATCTGATATGCAGGATATGTAATGTGGCCCTTGTGGGGGTCATGACCCACAGGTTGAGAAAGGGCAAAGATGAAATGTAGCCTTAGGGAAAGGTCTTGTCCAATAAGATTATAAATCCAATGACATTGCAGACCTGGGCTCAGACTGCAGGCCAAGGTGGCCAGCTGTTTAGGATTGGATTTAATTGGGAAGAAAACTCCAAATAACCGCCATCATGGACTCCATCCTCCATCTTGCTTCAGCCTCCATGAGGCTGCTGCTTCCTCATCCAAGATTGCTGATCTACTCCATTATTACATCAACATTTCAGGCAGAGAAAGGCCAGCTTAGGCATGTTCTCTCCCTGAAAAGACATTCCTCAAGCATTGCACATATCACTCCTGATGACATTTCCACTTGCATAACAGTCTTGGGCCACACCTATTTCCAAGGAAAGCTGAGAAATAAGTGGCATTTTGAGGGCAGGGGCCTATTACCAAGCAGAAATAGGGAGTGAATATCGAGAGGTATCATGTAGGCTCTGATCTGTGGGTAACTAATCAATCCAGCTGATGATATTTTTTTCTGCCACTTAGCGTCAATCTCCCAAGCCTGAACAGACTGATGACAACAGCAGCGTGGAGTCTTTGAACTCTGACATTCAGAAACTGAAGGAGAGACGGGACATGCTGGACAAGGAGATTTCCCAGTTAGTAAAAGAGTAAGTCTTTGTTATTTTGTTTTCTGAGACCCTCTTGTACCCCAGGCTGACCTGAACTTGCTGTCTAGCTGATACCGTTGAAGTGATCCTTCTGTCTCCTCTTAGTGCGTGATTATAGGTATCGGCAACGACATCCAGTTTTCTGAGCCGGTCTTGTTCCTCCCCAGTGTGGTTAAGATAACTCTGACCAATGTGGAGTGCTCCCCTCACGTGGGTAAAGCCCTGGGCTCCATCCCTACTGCAAGAAAACAAAGGGCAAGGGATGAAGCTCTATGGCAGAGTGCTCACCTGTTGTACAGAAGCCTTGGGGTGGATCCCAAGTCACACACAAACATTCTTAACTTGTAATTAGTGCCTACTAACAAACCCAGCTCTACTAGCTTGGCATAGGAAAGATTCTGCCTTGGGACTCGGGGTATCTTTGCAGATGCTCTGGGAATTCAGGTTTGGACAAGCCTAGAACCAGGGTCTAGAGAGCTGGTGGAAGTGGAAGCAGTGACTATTCTGGTCTCTCCCTCTGGTGCTGAATTCTGGGCACTGCTGACTATCATGGATCCTTCCATCAGTGTGGCGTTTCAGCACCTAGGAGAAGCTGGCTTCTCCACAGCTCCTGGGCTTCCTCATGCTCCTCACTCCAGCCTTAGGACAGAGGCTGAGATGCACTGGGATGTATATTTCACATGAGAGAATCTGCCTGGTTGCCCCAAATTATGTGCTTATCTATGGCTAGAGTCACATAGTAACCATGTGTCTGGAAACCCTCCTTTAAGGGACAAGACAAGTTTGCTAGGAATGAGGGGATGGGTGGGTCCCTGCCCATTATAAGCTTCAGGAAAACAAGGTCCATCCTGTCTTCACTGTCCCCAAGACCTAGCACCTAGTAGGACTACGTTTGTGAATATTTGTTGAACAGATGCTAAACAAATGTCTGTCTCACTGTTTTCATCAGCTTACCTGATGGTACCTGCTCTCCGTTGCTCTTCCCCAGAGGTTACCGTGTGGGTGAACTGGAGAACCATATCTCCCTCCTCCACGAGTACAATGACGTCAAGGATGTGGCACAGATGCTGCTGGGAAAGCTGGGTGAGCCTCAAGGGATGGGGAGATGGCTCCTCCTCCCAGGGGTGTTGGATTTTACTCCTTGGTCCCCTGACTTGCCAAGCATCCCACTCTGTCAGCTCCCCTGCTCCTGGAACACCCCAACCCTCTTCTCACCAGCCTCTGCTTCCCCAAGTACCCAGCAAAGCAGGTCTGCAACTCTTTCTTTAGTCCCCAGGATCTCGAGCACAGGGCCTACTTAGGAGCAAGTTCGAACAGGATTTACCCACCTGTGAAGCTGGACTAGGTCCCTGATCTTCCATGCCTGCACAGACATTGAGATACATGGAGGCCTCTGTTGACCGACTTGCTCCAGTGGAGCAAGGCCCAGGGCAGCTCTTTATGACAGACGGTGGATTCAGTTCCTCCTCCAACTAAATCTTGCCATCCAGAGTCACAGGCAGATACCTGTGTGCTTGGGCTGACGAGCAGCCTGCCATGAAGTCAGACTGGTTTGGGGTAAGATACTGGGTAGGTAGCCTTAGCTATGCTCAATAGCCCTTTCCACTGGCCCAGGGTGGTATGCCCTGATACTCTGCAGCCAATGGGATAGTGTTTAGAGCTGCGTTGTTGACCAGTTGCTGCCTGAGTTTTAGTGCTTGTGACAGAAATCCCTATCGGCATCCAAGATTCCACAGACCAGAAGAACCCAGATTCACAGACCAGAGGAATCATGTGTCTTTAAGAATGGGTCCTCTGGAGGGAGAAGAGAATAAATAGGAAGGAAATGAAAGTGTCTAAAAGGATAGTGATCAGAGCTGGGGGGGAGGGACGGGAGGATGTGGCCAGGTGTGGTGGTGTATGCTTGAAATCCAGTCCTCTGGAGGCTGAGGCAGGAGGATCATAAGTTCAAGACCAGCCTGGGTTCCATAGTGAGACCTGGTCGGAACAACAACAATGAAAGTGTTAGAACTCAGATGGAGACCTGTCACCTCTCGGTCATATGGCTGGAGCCAGCATCCTCTCACTTTCCTGTCTTTTCGGTGAATATTCACTGTGTAAATGGTACTGTGTACCAGGTACTCTAAGATGCTGGGAGGTGGTGAAACACGTGCCTTGGGTTTTAGTGTTTAGAGTGGGCAAAATGGCCAGTCAGTAGATGAACAGAAATGGTACAGTGTGTTACAGTTCTATGAAGGACACAGTGGAGATGGAATACTGAGGTCTGGAGAAGGAGGCAGGAGAGAGCAAGATCAGGTGCTAGGAGGAGGCCTCTGAGGAGAGAGCCTTCCCTGTGGAGAAAAGGATGAGTCTTAGGCAGAGCAGCAAGGGGAGCAGGGTCACACAGGCTGCTGCCTGAAGGCTGGCTGCAGGCCATGCTATAATGCTTGTTCTTGTGGGCTGGCCAGGCCAAGCCCCTAAGGGGCGGAGCTTGGAAGGAGAAGTAAGATTTCCTTTGCCATTTGGGTGAGGTGTGAATCTGGACCCCAGGGGTGGTGGTCTGGATGGTTTGGACAATGGCCTTGACTTGGATTTTGACCTTCTCCCCTGGATAGTAATTCTTTCTTCCTTTCTTTCAGCTCTGACCCGAGGTGTCACCACCAAGGAGTTATATCCAGATTTTGGTCTAGACCTGAGTGACTGAGCAGAGTCTTGCAGATTTTTATCTACAGCCCATGGGGACAGGTGGATGAGGACATGAAAAGCAGAGAGCCCAGACAGTCCATTCATATGATTTCCAGATAAAAAATGCTAGAAGCCCCAAATTTCCTAAAGAGTCCAAACTAAGTTTAGAGTGGGTCCTAGAGAAGGGTGGTGGTGGGAGGGGTGGGTATTATCAGTTCTGAGGTTCCTAAATGTACTTGTGCATGGATGTGTGTGGTGGTCCCTTTTGTTAAATAAACATGAGCAGTCTCTATATGGTTCTGATCCTTTCCTCTACCAGTCCCAGTCTGCCATGGATCACAGCAGCTCACTCCTGCTGAGTCTCATAGCTGTTACCTCGTCCAGGAGAGTTTTTATTGCTGTCGCATTGACCTCGGAGAGGCAGGTGACTTGCCCAGAGTCACACAATAGCAAGTGTGGCAGGGATTGAGCCCAAGATTGTGCTTTGCGATGCTACTTTTCTGGGTTGAGAAGGGACAGGTTAGAGGTGGAAGTAAGAAATTCATTTATTCAGGTGTAGTGGTGTTGCACGAATCCTAATTGGTCTTTCAGTAAAAACGGGTAATCATCGGGGTCAATGCTGAAAGATCAGGGAGACAAGCCACAGCCACTGCTTACCTCTCCAGCTCCTCGGCCAAAAGGGGAAGGTCCTGTCTCCACCAACCCTCAGACTGAATGCTCCTGAATTCTCAGCCCAAAGGCTGACTTCCTGTCTCTTCCCAGCCTTAGCTGTACACCTTTAATCCCAGCACTCTGGAGGCAGAGGCAGAGAGCAGGCAGATGGATCCCAGGGCTACATAGAAACCCCTAGAGGTGGGTATCTTAGGGTTTCTGTTGCTGTGAAGAGACACCATGACCACGGCAACTCTTATAAAGGAAAACATTAAATGGGTGGCTTAGTTTCAGAGGTTTAATTCATTACCATCATGTTGGGACGTGGTGGTGTGCAGGCAGACATAGTACTGGAGAGGGAGCTGACCTGAAGGCAGCAGAAGTGGTCTGACTCACTGGATATAGCTTGAACATAGGAGACCTCAGAGCCCACCCCCACAGTGACACACTTCCTTCTATAAGGCCATACCTACTCCAACAAAGCCACACCTAATAGTGCCACTCCCTGTAAGCTTACGAGGGCCAATTACATTCAAACCAGCACAATGGGGTAGGGGATGAGGCTTCTTTTTCAGAAGCTGTGTGGCCATGGGCAACTGCCTTGACTTCTACAATGGAAAAATATAGTATCTTCATTGGGGTATTCACTGCCTGTCTGAGCAGAACATACCTCCATAGGTGAACATGGTAAAAGTATGATTATAGAGCCAGCTGTTCATGCCTGTAATCTCAGCACTTGGCAGTTGTGGCTGGATAGTACTATAAATTCCAAGCCAGCCTGGGCTACATAGGATATATAAGACCCTGTCTCAAAAAGGCACCAAACAAATGTCTGGAAAGCTGGCTCAGCTGTTAAGAAAACCTGAGTTGTGAGTAGTAGCATTCAGCTTTAATCCCTGCACTCGGGAGGCAGAGGCAGGAGGATCTCTTAATTTGCGGCCAGCCTGGTCTACATTGTGAGTTCCAGGACAGCCAGGGCTACATAGTGAAAACCCTGTTTCAGATTAGTTCCCAACACACATCTGGCAGCTCACAGCCACTTGCTCCAGCACCCTCTTCTGGCCTCTGCAGTCACCCCCTCCCACACAGACATAACACATACAAAATCTTTTTTAAAGGTTTTTGTTTTTGTTTTTGGTTTTTGGTTTTTTGAGACAAGGTTTCTCTTTGTAGCTTTGGTGCCTGTCCTGGATCTCACTCTGTAGACCAGGTTGGCCTCAAACTCACAGAGATCCACCTGCCTCTGCCTTCTGAGTGCTGGGATTAAAGGCGTGCGCCACCACCGCCCAGCTAAAGTTTTTTTAAATTATGTGTATGTCGTGTGTAGTGTATATGTGTGCACTAGGGCTCAGAAGCTGGACTTAGAGGCAGCCTTGAGTCTCTGACATAGGTACAGGGAACTGATCACTAACCCTAAACCATCTCTCCAGCACCAAATTTTTTTTTTTTTTAATGTCTGTTGCTGGACATGGTGGTGGCATATCCTTAATATCAGCACTTAGAAATCGGGCTGGCAGATCTCTGAGTTCAAGGCCTGCCTCATCCATATAGTGAGTTTCAGGCTATAAGGCTATATATAGTGAAACCCTATGTCTTAAGTCACTATTCTACTGCTGTGAAGAGACACTCTAAGGGAAAGCATTTGATTGTAAGCTTGCTTGCATACAGTTTCAAAAGCTTAGTTTATTATCATGGCATGGGGGAGGGGGAGGCATGGCAGGCATGATGCTGGAGATGTAGTTGAGAGCTCCATCCTGATCCACTGGCAGAGCAAGACTAGGCCACACCTCCTAATTCTTCTAATCCTATAAAACAGTTCTACTTCCTGGGGACTAAATATTCAAATATATGAGCCTATGGGGGCCATTTTTATTTAAACCACCACATCCTGCCTTAAAAAGAAATGTTATTGAGATGAGTGAAGAGTTGGTTTAGTGCATAAGATTGCTTATTGTGCAATCATGACGACCAAAATTACTTGCTTTACAATCACATGGATCCCATTGTCCCACAGGCATCTAAGGCCAGCTCTGAAGGTGGGTGGAGGCAGGGGAGTGACTGGGGCTTGCTGGCTTCCAGCCCAGCTAAGAAAACTTAAAGCCCACTTTCAGAGAGAGAGAAGCCTGCCTCAAAGGATTAGGCTGTGAGAGGCGGACTCAACCCCCTCTGCTGGCCTCTGTACAGACAGGCATGCACTCAGACATACAAAATCTTACTGCCGCGTGTGGTGGCACACAGCTTAATCACAGCACTGGGAGGCAAAGGCAGGGGGATCTCTTCGTCTCCGCCTACCAGAGCTGCATAGTGAGACCCAGTCTCAAAACCTGTTACCACCATGGCAAGTCTGTGTCTGAAAGTTCTCGCGGGGACATGTGAAAGAAAAGAGATGCACAAGATACAAAATACACAGCTTTAAACAGCAGACCATGTCAGCACAGTCACATGGCCCAAACTGAGGGAGGTTGGGGATGAAGATGAGCACATGGTGTTTGATAGGATGAGCAGATGTCTTAGCCCTGAAAACCCAACTTCTGACAGGTGTGTGGAGGACTTGGTGGGCAGCCACACTGCTCATGACCCAGCACTGGACTCCTCCCCCAGTGACCCATGCCTGTACTCTGGTCCCATTCCTGACATCAGACACACTGCAGTTTTCTATCTTTCCGAGTTCACCATAAGGTCCCATGTCACTTGTCCCGGGCTGCAGCCATTCTCATTTCTGGCCTTTCCTAGCCGTTCTTTGACCACACATCATACCGGGCCAGGCAGACAAGAATGTGGGAGGGTCCCAGGTCTGTAAACAGCTTGTGCAGAAGCTCAAGAGTCAGAGTAGCTATGGTAGCCCCAGGACACGGATTTGGTGTGAATGAAAGGTGACTAGGGATTGTGATGGGTAGTCTGGTCCTCTTGGTGTGAGATGAGCGTCTCCCCTAAGCCCATCCTAACCAGCTCTGCATTTGCATCAATCATAAGCGCCCAAGAAGGTCACTGGGAAAGAAGTTATCTCCACATCCAGTACAGTGTGAAAACGTCTCTGCCATGTGCTGTTAGCAGGCACCAGGCTCTCGGGGGCAGTGTCCATTCAGAGACGTGCTTAATAGCTAGCCGGGCAGCATGTGGACGGACAGAAGGAGGCGGAAGGTGATAATCACACATCCAAATTAGTTATGAGCCAAAGCTTTTATCAGGCAAGGGCCGGCAGCTGCCGTCCAGCCATTTGCACAACTCTGCCTCACAACTCTGTGCACCTCATTTGCAGCATTTTGCTGTCCCTGACAATGGAGGAAGGTTCAGTAGAATGCCCCATTCCCAAACTGAGCCAGATGAGGCACAAGATGTAACAAGTCTGTCTGACTCCAGAGCTGGGTAAGTACCCGTGAGTACTGACTCCCAAGGGCAGACCGGCTTCTCTTGAAGAAGTAATGGCTTACACCGGCAATCCCAACACCCAGGAAAGCCTAAGGCTGATGGATTGCTAAATTTAGGTCCAGCCTTGGCTATATAGGGAAATGTATCTTTTGAGGTTCTTAGGTAGCCCAGGCTGGCCTGGAACTCATCTTTCTGCCTCTGCCTCTAAAATGCTAGAATTGTGGGTATGCACCAACATAATTTTGAGAGAGGAACTAGAATTTGAATCCAGAACTCCCTGAAACCTTAGGTCTAATATCTTAGCCACACACCTCTATTATGTTTCTCAGAAATTGCACCTGCCCTTGGCCAGGGGTGGTGGCACAGGCCTTTAAACTCAGCATTCAGGAGGTAGGGGCAGGCAGTCACGGCCAGCCTGGTCTGGTTAGTTCCAGGCTATCCAGGGATAGAAAGTGAGACTCTTTCAAACAAATGCCAAAATGGGGAAGGGGCTGAGGATGTAGCTTAGTATTTGAGCATTTGTCTCGTTGTGCACAGACCTGAGTTTTACCTTTAACACCATAAAATAATGATATGTAGCTGAGCGGTGGCAGTGCACACCTTTAATCCCAGCACTTGGGAGGCAGAGGCAGGTGAATCTCTATGAGTTTGAGGCCAGTCTAGTTTACAGAGCAAATTCCAGGACAGCCAAGGGCTACACAGAGAAACCCTGTCTCAAAAAAAAAAAAAAAAAATGCTTTTGAAATTTGGCTGTCCAGTGTTTAGGAATTCTGAATTTGTAGGCCTAGGGCTTTGCTTTTTATAAGTTTTTAAAAAATGTGTGTGTGGGGAGGTGTTACCGTGTGAGTGCAGTGCCCTCAGGACAGAGCGGGCATTGGGTTCCTTGGATCTGGAGTTATAGGGAGTTGTGAGCCACCTGACCTGACCTGGGTACTGGAATTGAGCTCAGGTCCTTTGGAAGGGCAACAAGTGCCCTTAACCACTGAACCATCTCTCAAACCAGTTTTTTTTTTTTAATTTTAATTTTTTTGTTTTGTTTGTTTCAAGACAGGGTTTCTCTGTGTAGTCCTGGCTGTCCTGGAACGTACTTTGTAGACCAGGCTGGCCTCGAACTCAGAGATCCATCTGCCTCTGTCTCCAGCATGTGCCACCACCACCCAGCTTTAGTTTAAATTTTAATTTTATTTGACGTTTTGAGTCCAGGCTGGCTTCAAGTTCACTATGTAGCTGAGGATGACCTTGAACTCCTATTTTTTCTGCTTTTGCCTCCCAAGTGAGTGCTGAGAAATTTTGAAAATTTTTAGCACATCAAAGAGATCAGGCAAGCACTCCACCACTATCTATATCCCTAGCCATTTATCTATTTATTGTGTGTTTCTTTATGTGTGCTTGTTTGCGTGGGCTCACATGTATATACATGTGCACATGCACATGTGTGCTTCTGTGAAGAGGTTGGCGGTCAAGAGGACAGCCTTGGGTATTATTCCTTGGGTGATGTCTACCCAGTTTTGTTTTGTTTTTGTTTTTTTCAGACAGGGTTTCTCTGTGTAGTTTTGGAGCCTGTCCTGGAACTCACTCTGTAGATCAGGCTGGCCTCAAACTCACAGAGATCCGCCTGGCTCTGCCTCCCAAGTGCTGGGATTAAAGGCGTGCGCCACCACCGCTGCCCGGCGTCCACCCAGTTTTTTTAAGGCAGGGTCTCTCATTGGCTTGGATCTCCCCAAGTAGCTTAGGCTAGCTAGCCAGTGAGCCCCATGGGTCCACCATCTCCACCTTTCCAGCACTGGGGTTACAAGTACCTGCTTTTGCACCACTTTTAGTATGTGTGTGTCTGTCTGTCTGTCTGTCTTTCTAGGCCAGAGATCAACATTGGGTGTCTTCCTCAATCACTCACCACTTTTTTTGAGACAGAGTTTCTCAGTGAAAGGGGAGCTTGCAAATTTGGCTAGACTGGCTGGCCAGTAAGCCCAGGCCTGTCCCTGTCTCTGCTCGCCCAGCATGGCCTACAGCTATCAGTAATGCTGCTGGGATCAACTTTTTACATTAGTGATAGGACTCGAACTCAGGCCCTCATGTGCATGGCAAGTATTCTGCCAACTGAGCCATCTCCCTGGCTCTCTCTCTTTATTTCTTTGCTTGGAAATTGAACCTCATGTGTGCTAGGCAAGTGCTCTAATGAGCTAGACCCTTCGTTTTTCTGTTTTGTTTTGGTTTTTTGTTTGTTTGTTTGTTTTGGATTTTTCAGACAGGGTTTCTCGGTGTAGCTTTGGAGCCTTTCCTGAAACTCACTCTGTAGCCCAGGCTGGCCTCGAACTCACAGAGATCCGTCTGCCTCTGCCTCCCGAGTGCTGGAATCAAAGGCTGTGCCACTACCACCCAGCATGGTTTTGGTTTTTCTAGACAGAGTTTCTCTGTGTGGCCCTGGCTGTCTTGGAACTCAGTCTGTAGACCAGGCTGGCCTCAAACTCATAGAGAATCCACCTGCTTCTGCCTCCCAAGTGCTGGGATTAAAGCCATGCACCACCACCACCCCAGTAACCTTCAGTCTTTAAACAATTTTTAACGATGGGATCACCAGACCAGTTTCTAGAGTTGTTGATGGCATCTTTCACCTCTGCTGCTTCTTCCTGGTAGCTGATGAAATAAATGGGCTTCTGAGCATCAGTAATAATGTCCTGACAAATCTTATTGCAAACCTGCCTGCCTCCAAACCTATCCATTGTACTCCCTGGCCCCAAGTGCCAGCACTATCTCAAATCTCCATCACCCAGAAGACATCTAACTTAGCTGCTCCCCAGGAAGTCTTCTAGGCCCTGGTTGGCTGCCTTCCTTCCCCAGAGTTGACCGCCCTACATCCCTCCTGCCTGACATCAGCAAACCTGCCCAGCTGGTTTGCCAGGGAGGAGCTGGGCCTGTTTTGTCATCCTGGGGCTCCTCTGGATTCTGATTCATTAGGAACACAAGTATTGGAAGGGTCAGAGGTGAGACCCCTGAGAGAAGAGTTCAGGCTGGAGGTCCACTCTGACTGCAGCCTGTTCTGCAGACCCTAAAGGGGCTGGATGGCCCCCAGATAGTTCTGTCTTCCTAATCACACCCTGGTCATCATTCTGCAGTTCTTGTCTCAGCCTCTCCCCTCTTCCCCAGCATCCTCATCTACAGTGCACACCTCTCAGAAGCTCGTTAGTGTGATGATGTCTGTGCTGTTATCCAGCCCATCCCTGGGAGAGGGCCACTTCCTGTTGCGGTGCTCAAAGGACGGAATTGGTCACAACCGAGCCAAGGCTGTAGGGGAATGCAATGCTGGTGGATATGAGTTTGTTTGCTTTTCTGTTTTTTTGAGACAGGGTCTCTTTATATAGTTTGCCCGATCAAACTTTGAGTCCCTCCTGCATCAACCTCTTAAGTGTTGCGATTATAGGTATGCACCACCCGCCAACTGTGATGTCCAACCTTCATTGCCAACTTGACTGGATTTAGGATCCCCATGGAAACACCTGTGGGTGTGTCTGTGAGGGTGTTTCTAGAAAGGTTTAACCAAGACAGGAGGGGGGCCGCCCTAAATGTGAGTGCTCCACCTTACAGGCTAGGATCCCAGATTGAACACAAAGGTGAAAGCTGAGGGGGCTGGAGAGATGGCTTGGTGGTTAAGAGCACTGGCTGCTCTTCCAGAGGACAGGGGTTCAATCCCAGCAACTACATGGCAGCTCACAACTGTAATTCCAGTTCCAGGAAATCCAACACTCTCACAGAGATGTGTGCAGACAAAACACCAATGTACATAAAAGAAAAATAATAAATAATTTTTTAAAAGTGAAAACTGAGGGCTGGAGAGATGGCTCAGTAGTTAAGAGCACTGGCTGCTCTTCTAGAGGATCTGAGTTCAATTCCCAGCAACCACAAGGCAACTTACAACTGACTGTAACTACAGTTCCAGGGGATCTGACACCTTCACACTAATGAAAATTTAAAATAAAATTAAAAATCAAGTGAAAGCTGAGTGCCAGCATTCATGTCCCTCTGCTTCTTGATTGTGGATGTACTGTGAGCAGCGCTCACAGTTCCGCCACAATGCCTTCCTGAGCCCAACAACCCTCCCTTCTCAGTAGCTTTCATCAGGTGTTTCATCACAGGAAGGAAAGTAGCCAGCACACCCAGCTTTGTGCTTCCTTTATCTGTGGCTGAGCAGGAAAGCTCAGCATGGTGGACACAGACACAGGACACAGCACTGGTGGCTTCACCCAGCACTTGTGAAAGGATAACTGATGCCTTGGTGACCTCTTCACAGAAGGGTCCACTTCATGAAGGATGTCTGAATGACTGGTGAACACCCATCAGCTGGGTGCTGAGGTGATGATGCTATGTTCTAAGCACATTCCAGGCCCCAGGGGATGACTGTGGGACCTTTGGCAGCCAATATCCCAGGAGGTGTGGGGAGGAGTGATATGAAAGTGGGCTAGAGTATGAAGAGCGTGAAGCTATTCAGATCATTCATTCATTCACTCATTCATTTGTTCATTCCTTCATTCACCAAGTGTTAGGGGGTTCTAAATTCCAGGGATGAATTATTGAACAAAACAGACAAACACTCCTGCCTTTGTGGGGTTTGTATCCTGAGGGAAGGAGATAACAAAACAAATAAAAGTCATTGTGTCTGGAAAGGTAGCTCAGTTGGTATGCTTGCCTACAGTACTGTGGTCAATCCCTAGTACCACTTAAACCAGGCAGGGTGGTGCATGCCTGTAATCCCAGCAGTTCGGAGGTAGGAGGATCACAATTTTAAGGTCATTCTCAGATACATAGAAACATAGGTAGTTCAAAATCAATCTGAGGGCTGGAGAGATGGCTCAGAGGTTAAGAGCACTGGCTACTCTTCCAGAAGTCCTGAGTTCAATTCCCAGCAACCACGTGAAGACTCACAACCATCTATAATGGAATATGGTGCCCTCTTCTGGTGTGTGTATATATAATAAATAAAATTTTTTAAATTTTATTTATTTTTAATTATACTCATGATATTAATTACACTCATGATATTAATTACATTTGTGATATTCATTGATTACATTTGCAGTATTCATTCAATAATTATGATATTCATTAATTACATTAATTGTATTGATTTATTTCATTCATGATATTATGTCCTGATACTACTGTCCATTTGTGGGACTTTTCCATCACACAAAACAGAGATTCTGTACTTAGGAAATCACTGCTCTATATTCCTTTCTTCTCCATCTTGAGATAACGTCTAATCTCTCTGTCTCTATGAATTTGTATATACTGTATATTTCATGTAATACAATTCTATAATAGTTGTCCTTTTTTTGAATGTAAAAACATTTTGCCGGGCGGTGGTGGCGCACGCCTTTAATCCCAGCACTCGGGAGGCAGAGGCAGGCGGATCTCTGTGAGTTCGAGGCCAGCCTGGGCTACCAAGTGAGTTCCAGGAGAGGCTCAAAGCTACACAGAGAAACCCTGTCTCGAAAAACAAAAAAAAAAAAAAACATTTTATGTACAACTGCAGGAGAAATAATACACAGATAGCTTGCACATAAAAACAGGTTTCAATTCAAAAGTCCAGGGTATTTTAAACAGTAAAATATTTTCTCTGTAGAAAGTAGTAAAAATAATAACATTTCCCAATAAGCCCTTTTAAGCCAGATGATAACTGATTTAAAAAAAAATCAATCTGGGCCTGGCATGCTGGTACATACCCGCCAATTTTGTGGTGTCTGCTTTCCTGTCCCTCATTTTAGCATGGTGTATGCATCCCTCTAGCCTGTTGGGTGTGTTCATTTTTCTCCTCAGTCCAAATCATTCCTGTCAGTTTTCTCTATAGAGATTAATTAGTCTTCATAAATTCCTTTTGCCTGCTTTTATCATGGAAAGTTTTTCTTTACCAAGTATGACATTTTTGCTGGGTATAGTAGTCTAGGTTGGCCACCGTGGTCTTTCTGAACTTGAAATACATCATTCTGAGCTATTCTGACTTCAGTTTCTGTTGAGAAATCAGCTGTAATTCTCAGGGGTCTACGTTTGTATGTGACTCCTTTGCAGTTCAATATATTTTATTCTGTATATGTAGTGTTTTCACTATAACTTGATGAGGGAAGTTTGTTTTTTTTTGTTTGTCTATTTGTGTTCTAAATGCCTCTTAGACTTGGATGGGGATTTGACCAATGTGGTTTTTTTTTTTTTTTTTTTTTTTTTTACAGTTATCATAATGTATTTATTTTAAGTGCCATCCATGCATATCAGTTCTGGCAGCGACAAGCCTAATGGCATTTGGAATATTTCTTTACAGCACTAAACGGTTACAAAGAATGGGTGCCACTCACCATCGGCAGAATATGAAATCGTGCAATAGGAAAACTGTGGAAACATTAAAACACTGACTGTCCAACAGCAGCACAGAGAGCAGGTTGTTCCTGCACAGAAGCCAATGCATGTCACCACATCTATACAATATAGGTATGGACATATCACCCTCTCGATGAACTTATCAAAATACTCTACTTCATTTGAAATTATCCCAAGGTCGATCCCCTCCCACTTCAAAGGACATTTGAGAGACGTGTATTAAATATTTACAGGAACACACAAGAATACATTTACATTTCAAACACCATCACAAATGCCAGTCGGACTCTTCTGGACAGAGCACCTCATCTGTTTACGTACGGTTATTAGTCTCCAGTCAATTTAAGCCTAAGAGAACTTGCTCTGTATCATCAATTACCAACAGAAATGGCCACTAGAGGGACTCTGCACCCACCGGGTAGCCCTGTCTGGCCACAGCCCACTGGGGCCTGCTCTGAGCCCCTGGGGAACAGGGGTCACAGAATAGTGATGAGTCTGACTTCAAGTGCCATTCTTGGTCAGTTCAAATATTAATAAATATGTCAGTCACTGCAAATCAGTAAATAACTGCCAAATGGGATACTAGCTTCACATAATCTGTAAAATCATCATCAGTGGTCCTACCCAAGCCATTCTGTTTCAGAGACTGCAGTACTCAACACCCAGTTATTTCAAGTGCACACTGCTAGGAGCAATCCTGGTCATGGAGCAGCTGTTTTGGTGTTGAGAAAACCGAGACTTGGGTAAACTACTGGGAACCCCATCTTCCTATGCTTTCTTCTGCAGGTAGGCATCTATCTCATCTTGCCTGGGCCTTCTAAGAGAGGCCTGTTGGCTGCTGTTTGAGAATCCTCTGATTTTCACTTATCTGAGGGGCTATACATGAGCTTCCTTTTCATGCCAAGTGGGACCCAAACAACAGAGATGCACAAAGCTCTGCTTTCTTCCCAGTGATTCATTCCAGGCAACACTCCATGAGTACAGAGATAGAAATTGTCGATCAATCTCTCTCTCTCCCTCCCCCCTCCCCCCCGCCTCTCTCTCTCTCACACATACACACACACACACACACACACACACACACACACACTCTTTTCTTCAAGTAGAGATTACCATTGCTGAGCCCAGAGACACTAACAAGCAACTGGTGAGCAGTTATTTTTCCTTGATTTGACAGAATCTATTTCCTCATTAAAACAGATTCTTTGTAAAGAACAATTAGAAATCTATTCACTGTGGGGAGGAGAATCTCCTTTCTTCTACTTTCATTATAAAATCCCCACGCTCAGGCTGGAGAGATGGCTCAGAGGTTAAGAGCACTGACTGCTCTTCCAGAGGTCCTGAGTTCAATTCCCAGCACCCACATGGTGGCTCACAACTATCTGTAATGAGATCTGGCTCCCTCTTCTGTATACATAATAAATAAATAAATCTTAAAAAAAAATCCACACACTCAACCCATGCAAACTGTGATGTAACACAAACAAGCAACTGATAAAAGCTCCAAGTGTTTCCTTTTGACCAATGTTTTTGCCATGAGTTTATTGAAAATGTTTCTTATCCTTTGGCATGAAGTTCTTCTCCTATGCCCACAATTCATAGGTTTTTGTTTTTTTCATAGAGCCCCAAAGATCTAGTATGTTCCATTTGTACACTTGAGTAATTAATATTTTTTTCTGGACAGAATGTTCCAATGGTCCATGTTGTTTTTCAGGCCCAGATAGTCTGTCCTCCACATGGTCCATTCTATTGTGACTCAGTTCAACTGGACTTAATGAATTTCTCATTTCCAGTATTTCAATTGGGTTTTGCTTCAGTATTTCTCTGTGTAGAGTTCCATTTTCCTATCCTATATTGGCTTCCGTATTTCAGTTAGCTATCTGAGTTCTCTTAGCACTCACTTGGGAGTTCATTTTTATTTCTTCAGCATATTTATAGTCATTCTTTCCATTCTTTGTCTGGAATCTCTCCTAAGTCACTGTCCTTGTACGTCATTATGATGGGATTGGTATTTGGGGGAGAAACACGTAGTCTTGATCTTTAGTGTTTCTTGTGTTCTTTATGGGGACTTGTGCAGCCGGCACTATTGGTAGAATTTTTTTTTTCAAATTTTATTTTCCTTTCTTTATGAAGTGGAAATGTTTGTTGAAGACAGACTAGGTTGTAGTAGGGTTTGCAGTGTCATTTTCCTTGGTCAGATTGATGTTCGGGGCACCGGACTCAATTCCCAGGACTCCCCGAACGTAGAATACTGTCTGCAGTGACAGTCACCATCCAGAGGCCTTCTGTGAAGACCCAGTACTAGTCAACTAAAAAATAACCCCCCCTTGGGCTGGAGAGATGGCTCAGAGGTTAAGAGCACTGACTGCTCTTCCAGAGGTCCTGAGTTCAATTCCCAGCAACCACATGGTGGCTCACAACCACCTAATGAGATCTGGCTCCCTCTTCTGGTCATACATGCTGTATACATAATAAATAAATAAATCTTTAAAAAATAACCCCCCCTCAAGCACTAACCATTTCAGGGAGCAGAGAGACACTGATAGCTGGTGACATCACTGTGTTAATCACTGAAGATATGAGTGGAAAGAAAGAACAGCGGGGAAAACAGCAAAGACTACTGGGTACTTGGACTTGTAAAGTAGTGAAAAAGTAGAAAAAAGAAAAAGTAGTGGGGGGCACTACGGGGGAGAGAGGAAGGAGTCTGGCTGTAGGTGGACGGACGAGAGGCAAAGAAATGCAGTCAGATAGTGTGGGAGCGTCCATCTCTCAGGAGGCTGAGTTAGAGCCCCTCGAGAAAGCCAAAGGATAAGGAGGCGGGAGAGTGCTGTAGGGCGGGAACAGAGAAGGGTCTCGCTGGCCTGCCAACTGGCAAGTAGACGTGGACCCGAGATGTGGACGCGAGGGACAGCTGGGGGGCATGGTGGCTCTATTCAGCCTTGAGTCTCTCAGTGTCCCTTCCCTGACTCCCAGCAGCCTGTTTGACTCTGTTCCTTGGAGATGGGCTATCCTTTCCTCCTAGGCTTGCTTTGGGTGATGAGTTTACTGATGCTGGTCCAGCTCCCACTCTGGCCTAGGTGGCAGTCATCTAGAGTTTACAGAGGCTTATGACAGAAAAGTCTGTTACAGACCAAACAGCCCTGGCTGAGGCTGTGCCTTCAGGAGCTCTGCTCACTGGGTAGCGTTCTTAAGGCCTCTCCCAAGTGTTAAAAAAGTCAGTGCTGGCCTAAAAGTAGTGAAGGTGGCTGTTGGACTGCCAGAACCTTTGCTTAAGACAGCCAGCAAGGCTGAGTCCAGCAGCTTCCAGCACCTTAATTATTCACCGTAAATGAACTTCAGGAACAATGCTTATAATAAGAATTTAAAGCCAGACATGGTGGCACATACCTTCAATCCCAGCACTCGGGAGGCAGAAGCAGGAGGTCTCTGTGAGTTCAGAGCTATTTTGGTCTACACTTCAAGTTCCAGACCATCCAGAGCTACATAGTGAGACATTGTCTCAAACAAAGCAAAACAACAACAACAAGAAGGAATTTAAAAGCCAGGTGTGGGAGCTGTGGAGACTGTTCTTCCAGAGGACCTAGGTTCAATTCCCAGCACCCATTGGTAGCTTACAGCTCTCCGAAATTCCAGTCCAGGGGATCCAATACCCTTCTTCTAGCCTCTGTGGGAACTCCACGAATGTGGTACACAAACATATGCAGGTAAAACACCCATACACATAAAATAAAAGGCCGGGCAGTGGTGGTGCACGCCTTTAATCCCAGCACCTGGGAAACAGAGGCAGGGGGATCTCTGTGAGCCAGTCTGGTTTACAGAGCAAGTTTCAGGACAGCCAGGGCTACACAGAGAAACCCTGTCTGGAAAAAACAAAACAAAATAATAATAATTAATAATAATAATAATAATAATATGAAAGTAATGTTTTAAAAGAGTGTGATCTGCTCTTGCAGAGGACCAGAGTTCAGTTCCCAGCATCCACAATGGGCAGAGCTCACAACTGCCTGTAACTCCAGCTCTCTGAGGAGCTTACCCTCCCCAGGCCCTGCACTGGTGTGTGTGCGTACACATAATTAAAATTGTTATGTTTAATATTTTAAAAAGCCAGGCATGGTGGTGCAAGCTTGTAATTTCCACCCTCAGTTGGCTGAGGCAGGAGAATTGCCACAAGTTTGAGGCCAATCTGGACTTCATAGTACCAGGCAGCCAGGGCTATGTGGCAAGATTCTGTCTAAAAATGAAGAGATTTTAACAGATTCTTTTTTTTTTATTTTATTTATTTTTTTTTTTTGGTTTTTCGAGACAGGGTTTCTCTGTGTAGCTTTGCGCCTCTCCTGGAACTCACTTGGTAGCCCAGGCTGGCCTCGAACTCACAGAGATCCGCCTGGCTCTGCCTCCCGAGTGCTGGGATTAAAGGCGTGCGCCACCACCGCCCGGCTTTTTTTTTTTTTTTTTTTAAATAATTTGTTTATTTTATTTTATGTGCATTGGTGTTTCGCCTGCATGCATGTCTGTGCGAAGGTGTCAGGTTCCCTGGAGCTGGAGTTACAGACAGTTGTGAGCTGCCAGGTCTCCTGGAAGAGCAGCCAGTGCTCTTAACCACTGAGCCATCTCTCCAGACCCTTTACAGAGTCTTAGAATACTTAAATAATGCACCAGGAAGTGATAGGTCTTACTACGTTTCTCAGGATGACATGTTCCCACCTTGAGAGCAGCTGAGGAGGGGTACCTGTGGCAGGAGGCACTGGCGAGCCAAGCAGGGAAGGCCCTAGGTATATGGGTGACAGGATCCTGGCTGTGCTGGGAAAATGGGGGTGGTTACAGGTGTGTGGGCTGGAGATTGTGGCCTGGCCCAGCAGTTAAACCATGAGCCAGGCAGTGGTGGCGCACGCCTTTTATCCCAGCATTTGGGAGGCAGAGGCATACAGATCTCTGTGAGTTCAAGGCCAGCCTGGTCTAGAGAGCGAGTTCCAGGACAGCCAGGGATACACAGAGATACCCTGTCTCGAAAAACCAACCAACCAACCAGCAAAAAGCACGCCCCGAAAAAACCTTGAGAGAGTACGTGTCGCGGGGGTGGAGCCCCATCCAGGGCCCGCCTCCAGGTCCCGGGGTCACTCTGGAGTCACCTAGGCGCTTCCAGGCCTTCGCCCAGAGTGCCCCGCCCCCTGCGCGCATGCGTGCTGGTTCCCGGAAGCGATGCGCACGGCGTTTGCCCCTGCGTCCCGGCGGGAGCGGGGGGCAGAGTCAGTGGATGTAGGGCAGGGGAGCCCGACATGGCTACGGCGGGAGGCGGCGGCTGCGAGAGCGCCGCGCCCGAGGCCGATCGTCCCCAGCCGCGGCCGTTCCTCATCGGCGTGAGCGGCGGCACCGCTAGCGGCAAGGTGAGTGGCCTGCGCCCGGGCCTCGCGGAGCGACTGACGGGCCGCGGGTTGGGGCGCCATTGCCTCCCGCCCGGCCGTGTCACCTGTTGCTAGCAGCCACGGGGCCGCCCCCGGGACCTGGTGGGTCACTGCACAAGCCCACTTCCGGCACTTTCTGTCCCCAGTCAACAGTGTGCGAGAAGATCATGGAGCTGCTGGGACAGAACGAAGTGGACCGCCGGCAGCGCAAGTTGGTCATCCTGAGCCAGGACTGCTTCTATAAGGTTCTGACGGCCGAGCAGAAGGCCAAGGCCTTGAAGGGACAGTACAATTTCGACCACCCAGGTACATGCAGACAGCCTGCCTGGAGAGGTGGGGTGCAGGGTGGACTGCTACGACGTGGGCTCTACAGCGATCGCAGACTGCCAGACAGATCCAGGGGTGCGTGTGGATGCAGACTGCTGGACCAGGGCTGTAGGAGGTGACTGGGATGCAGGCTGCCAGATCAGCGGCTCTCGGAGCTGTTTGCTGGGTGCAGACTGCCGTGGGAGGCTGTACAGGAGAGTGTATGTAGGATGCAGAGCTACCAAGGCTGTACAGGGAGAACCGCTGATACCGACTGCCGAGGTGGGGATTGTATTGGAAGGCAGAAGCGGTGAGGCTTCATGAAGCCTTTACCCACTAGGTTAGGAGGATTTGCTAAGTGCTGTGGGCCTGGAGCATTCAAGACTGTCTAGTTCACTTGGAAGGAGGTAGCAGAGGTGTCTTCAGGATCACTTCTCGATGTGTTGACATCACCTCCCTGCACCTTGCTGCTAAGGGGTTCTTTGCACACCCTACTGCCTGGGTGACCTATGGATTCCCCAACCGTCTAGGGGCAGTCTTCAGAGAGGCGGTAGTAGAAGCAAAGGCTTACCTGGTGCCCAGGCCTTGGAGCTGTTTCCTGGTCCGGAGGGTGCCTAGAAAGTTTCAGCTTTTCCAGGGACACAAGAAGGTCAGAGAACAACACTTTTAACTGGCTCTTCCCAGACACAGAGAGCAGAGGCCCAAGTCATCTCTCTTCCCCCCAGTGCTAGCCAATCAGAAAGTCTTTGTCCCAGTTCCTGTTGGGACGATTTGATCCTTGATCCTGTGGTGTGTTGTGGGGTCTTGAGCAGCCCTGGCTCCCAGCTGTGCTGACTCTGGACAGAGGCGGTTCTCTCCGGCTGCTCCACCAGGGCAGCTGGGTAGTCTGGCCTCTTGCTGTTTTTGTAGATGCTTTTGATAACGATCTGATGCACAAGACTCTGAAAAACATTGTCGAAGGCAAGACTGTCGAGGTCCCCACCTATGATTTTGTGACCCACTCAAGGTAAGCACGTAGTTGGGGGGGGCAGTGAGAGGGCTGTCTACACACTGTCCTCTGGTGGATTCCGCCCCAGTCTGTTTCTGTGGACTCTCCTGTCATCAGGGCCCTTGTCACTAAAGCGAGCCTCTCCCTGGTAGGTTGTCAGAGACCACAGTGGTCTACCCAGCTGACGTGGTTCTGTTCGAGGGCATCTTGGTATTCTACACCCAGGAGATCCGGGACATGTTCCACCTGCGTCTCTTTGTAGACACAGACTCGGATGTTAGACTGTCTCGAAGAGGTAAGGGCCTCTAGGTCCCTGACTGCGCTCGGGTGCTGCAGGAGTCCCAAGGAGGGCTTATGGTGGTGCCTTGCTCCTGTTGCTACAGTTCTCCGGGATGTGCACCGAGGGAGGGACCTGGAGCAGATTCTGACCCAGTACACCACCTTTGTGAAGCCAGCCTTTGAGGAGTTCTGCCTGCCGGTATTGCTTTCATCCATTCAAAAATGAAAATGGGTCTCCGCTCTGCCCACCTCTCCCTGTCTGCACTGTTGGCCTATTTGCCTCAGGCTAGACCCTGGTGCACATGCATTGGCTGTTCCCCTCAAAGCCTGGCTTGTGTATCTTGCTCGTTCCCCTTGGAGCTGCTCTGTAAGGACTTTTGACTGTTCACTGCCTGAAGTAGCTGTGGGGTGCTTTAACTGTCCTTTGGGCTGCTGTGATCAGATGCTAAGATCCCTGATGACTCATCTTGTATTTCTGGAGTTAGAGGTCAATTTGTGGCTTTACCCAATTCAGAGAGGGAGTAAGGTGGTGGGGAGCTGAGGGTTGTAGCCCTGGCTGGCCCTGATCTCATGGCAGGCTTCTACATTTAGTTTCCTGAGTGCCGGGATTCTAAGTGTGAGCCATCATGCTGTGTCAAATTGAAGTGTTTTAAAGAGAAGCTTATTAATAGTGTTTTGCCTCTTTAAAAAAATGTATTTGTGTATGTGTGTGTGTTGTGCATGTGTGTGTTCAGGAGAGAGGAGCCAGGAGAGAGTGTGGGATCCCTGGAACTGGAGTTACAGGCGGTTGTGAGCTGCCTGATGTGGGTGCTGGGAACTGAACTGAGTCCTCTTGTAAGAGCACAATTGCTCTTAACTGCTGAGCATCTCTTCAGCCCCCAGTATTTTATCACTTGAAGGTGAAAATAAAAGCCAGGCATGGTTGTGCATGCTTTTAATCCCAGAGCTCAGAGGCAGGAGATCTCTATGTGTTCAAGGCCAGCTTGGTGTACATAGTACATTCCAGGCCAGATAGAGATAAATGGAGAGTCCCACCACATGCCCCAGAAATGAGGAGACTGCCCGCGGCCCCAAAAGTAAAGGAAGCAGAACTATCAAGAACAGGATAAATAAGTTCCATTTGCTGCTACCAAAAGAGCCCCTTCTGGGTGCTGGGATTACAGTGTACTACCACCCCTGGCTAAAAGAGTTTCTTCTTTAATACTCACGCTCTCTGAAGTTCCTGCAAAGTAGGAATGTGTGAAGTGCAGACCCTTGCAGTCTCGACTCATGGGCTTTTTGCTGAGTAGGTGCTGAGCAGGCAGCGAAACCCTGAGGCCTGCATCTGACCAGCCTCTTGAGCAGCCCGCAACCTCCCTTCCCTGACCCATGTGCTGCTGACCTCCCCAGGGTTTCCTCCCCTCAAGCCAGCCAGCCCCTCAAAAGCGTTTCCCAGCCTGCTGGGGAAGTGGGTGGGTTTCAGCCCCTCTTCACCTCACCAACGGTACTGCCAGAGTGGGTCCCAGCCAAGGTCTGCTCTTCCCTTTCACGGCAAGGGTTTCTACTGCCTTCCCAAACCTATCTGCTGCAGGGGACAGGCCTCCTTGACCCAAACACACAGGTTGGCAGTATCAGCCTGGGTCAAGAGTGTGCCTCACCCTCTGGGCTTTGCCTGGTTCCGCCGTGTCCCCTCAGCCACATCTTTCCCTCTGCTTTCCTCAGAGGTGACTGCTGGAGTCTCACTGGCATCAGAACAAATCGGTAGTGAGAGCATGCAGGTGCCATGCACGTCTCCACACCGTGCAGGGCCGGCTAAGAGGCCTGCGCATGGCACATCTCTTGTCTGTCATACTCACTTTTATAGGTAGGGCATTTGCAGACTTCAGTCCCAATTTCAGAGGCCAAGAACTGTGGGAGGCATCACACCTACCTAGCGCAGCAAGTAAGCTGTGACTAGGCAAACGGTGGGGGCGCTGATGTGCAAGTTCACTCCAGCTTAATCTTCTGCCGCACTGTTCAGACCCCATCTCGCACTTGTATAAGGCTGTCTCCAACCTGCCGGTGCTGCCAACACCCAGGCTTTCATCCCTTGTTCCTGAGTACCTTAAAGTCACCCTGGAGGAAACAGCCTCAGGAGACCCCTCTGTGTCTTTCAGACCAAGAAGTATGCTGATGTGATCATCCCTCGAGGAGTTGACAACATGGGTAAGCAACCCCCAGCCCTATTCCCAAGCAGACTGCCACCACTTGCCTTGGTTACCAAGGCTTCCCAAGTATGTGCATGGAGCCTGTCAACGTTCATCTGGGACATGGGGTCTGTGTACTTTCCAAACACCCAGAGCTGCTGGGCGGGGCCTGTCAGGCCACTGGGATGTGTTTTTGTTAGGCTGTCAACAACAGAAGCCAGGAGTTCTGCTGCACCTGTCCAGTTGTGTGCCTTCTGTCCGCTGAGACATCAGCAGGCAGGCAGGTCGGGACTGCTGGGAGGCAGGAAGGCACAGTGGCTTTCCTGCATGCTGAGTGTTTTGCAGAGTACAGGAGTGAGGGCGGGCCGCAAGGGCTCCAGGAGTGAACGTGATGAGCATTTCCCATGTCTCATTGCAGTTGCCATCAACCTGATCGTCCAGCACATCCAGGACATTCTCAACGGTGACCTGTGCAAGCGGCACCGAGGAGGGCCCAATGGGCGCAACTACAAGAGGACCTTCCCTGAGCCAGGAGATCACCCTGGGGTGCTGGCCACTGGCAAGCGCTCACACTTGGAGTCCAGCAGCAGGCCCCACTGAGACCGGCATATGTAGGTTCCCCACAGACCCATGGTTAAGGGTCTGAGCCTGGGGACAACCACTTGCCCTTAAAAGCACAGTCAGGGGTTCCTCTCAGCATGATCTAGAGTGGCAGCATTTAGGACCAAGGCCTTCCTTGCTTGGAAGGGCAGATTCATGCTGACAGAGCATTCCAGTGTCCTCTGCTTCCTCTCATTGGAGGAGGCCAACAGGTTTCTGGGTCACTGAGAAGTGTCCCAAACTGCAAAGAAAGCCCATGGTGCGGGCTTCCAGAGGGATGCAGGACATACATTATGGGGCAACTGAGGAAACAGCCCCGGCACTGGCTGGCCTTGCTGGCCTGGCGTTGATAGTGAACCACAGTGATGTGCTTCTCAGTATGATGTGGTTCATGTACATGTTGCAGAAGTAAAGTTTGAAGATACGTTATATATCCTTATTTGTTTTGTGGCAGGCTGTTTGTGACCAATGAACCTAGTTTAACACCTCCAAGTGGTCTATCGTCCAGTCTAAGGAGCTTGAGGCAGGAAGGAACCCTAAATCTGTCTACTCATGTGACCCTAAGCAGCATTACACTTGATGCAAGGAACTCCTGGGTATCCTGGGGCCTGGATTGTAGGATAAATGGAAGCAGGCCATCAGGTTTCCTATGGCTAAAATAGTGTCTTCGCAATTCTGCAGGGAGCCCAAGCCCCAAGGGCTGTCTGTACAAGCCACTTGGGTATAGTTCATGGTGAGCATGCCAGGGCAGGCTATCTCCAGGTAGGGGAGCACCAAGTGCAGAACAGTCACATGACCGTGGTTGCCTAAAGCCAGCCAGTCTCCTGCACACCCAACCTGAGCTCATGGCTTCCCAAATGGTCCATTCTATGATGTCAAGTTTGTCTCCCCTCCCACGGGATGGCCCTTTTGGAAGTGTCCTTTGCTATTGTCACAGGCTTTGGCACAGACACTTCTCATTTGTTCTTGTTAAATACAACCGTGGTTCCCACTCATGACAGCAGCTGAGCTGTGTTGAGCTCAGGGGCTGGTTTCTGTTAGTGCTGTACTGGTTTTGTTGAACTGAAACCCCTCTTTGGAGGAAGAATCAATAAATAACACTAAAGAACGATTATCAGTTTGTTCCTTTTTATTTACATTAGGAAAGGCAAATTCAAGGCAAGGAAGTGTATGGATAACATCTTGGCTGGAAGACAAGTGAAGACATTTGGTGAAATTTCCCAGAAGGGGTTTTTAAAATACAGATCATGAGGAGTCTTGGTGTTAATGCACTGTCAGATTTCCAAGTAGGCTTTACACAGGTCCGCTGTACCTCAGTGAGTTGTTTGGGGTAGCTGCAGGTCTTGTGAAAGGCAGGGCCAAGACCCCATTGGTGCCCCACAGCTGGTGGGACGCTCAGGCTCATCACGGGAGTCCTGTCCACTCCTTCCCTGGCCGGGTGCTCCTGCCTGCCTTGGTGGTTCCTACGCTGGCAGCTCAAACACTGGCTGGTCAGAGGTGGGCCTCATGGGTGATGCTGTGGGCATAGTCTTCACTGTGTGAAGAGGAATAAATCACTCAAATGAGAAACCAGTGGCTCTTCAGGAGAAATCGTAATTAATCCCTGGAGTCCTTCCTGGACCCAGCCAGTCCCTGACTGCTGAGACCTCTGCTGGTGGGGGACAAACACGTTTTAGATCCTGTTCTGCATGCTTGTCTTCCACGCTCTTCTGAGCTAGTAATTCCGGATCAGAATGTCCCAGCTGTCTTTCCAGCGAAGGGCTTGGAGTTCTCCTGGTGAGAGGGACGTGTCCCCGTAGGTTAGTGGACGAAGCATGTTGGACACATGGCATGCAGAGGAATACCAGGCTACAACCAGGGCACTGAAGACATTCTTCTGCAGCTGGGACCTGTGGGCAACAGGGAGAGTGAGGTTGGAACATCTGGCTTGCCTCCCCACAGCATCCCTGCCCGGCCATCTCCCAGGAACCTGCTGACACACTTGTGGCCTCTACCTGTGTGTTCCTTAGATCTCCCCTGCTTCTCTGTGCCCCACCAAACCTTATCTGCCTGGATACATCGCACATGACCCTCATCCTGCTCCTGGATTTGCCATGGCTCTACACACAATGCCAGAGGTATTTTCCATGCCCTCCACATCAAGGCCCTCTGCTCCAACCCAAAGCTTTCTTTTTTCTTTTTTGAGACAGAGTTTCTCTGTGTATCAGTCCTGGCTGTCCTGGAACTCACCAGGCTGGCCTCGAACTTACAAGAGACCTGCCTGCCTCTGCCTCCCGAGTGCTGGGATTAAACGTGGGTACCACCACACTACGCTAACCCAAAGCTTTCTATCTGCCACATCCCATCAAGTCTGGGCAGTGAGCTGCCGCTGTCCTGGAATGCTGGTCCACAGGTGGTTAAGCCTCTCCCCAGTTTCACGACCCTAAGGCCCACTGTGCCCGCACCTGCACAGGTGGTCACTGACGTGCTGCAGGACGATCGGAAGCAGCAGGATCTGGAAGGTGAGTGCTGGCAGGTAGTGGTAGAGGAAGAGCATCCTCTCCATCAGGAAGAAGGGCAGGTAGTTGAGCGCCCAGCCGCCAGTACACAGGGCTCCAGCTAGCACCCAGTGGGACCAGGCATCTGTGGGAGGGTATATCTCAGAGCAGCACTACCACTGGGCCTGCTAGCCATGAGCTCATTCCAAAGTCACATGCTGTCCTCAGCACCTCACTCCCCGACCCCCAGGACTAAGTGGACTGATGGACGACCCTGCTGCTGCTCCTGGGTCTGCAAGGCCCAGGCTCAGGGTGAGGCCCAGCCCAGCCCTGCGAGGTTCCCTGCAACCTTAGCTCATGACCAGTGTAAGGACAGGCTGCTCTCATCTGAGAATTCTGTTCTCAGCTCCTCAGGGAGCTACAAAGGAGCTACAATTGTGACCAGCCCAGAACTGTAGCCAAAGTCAGTAGAAAGCAGGGACCATGTTTTCTGGGATGGAGGTTACAGGGCGATGGTGGGCCAGTGCTTGGGTTTTCTTTCTGAATGCATTTCTGTTAGCTGCATACAACCACTGACCTCTAAGCCTCCTGCTGACTGCTGGACCTCATCCAGCGTGCCTGGTGCATGCAGGCAACCAAGAACTAAGCCTCTGTCCCCTGTGTGCTCTCTGCTAAAGAAGTCTCAATTGTGGTGTGGTTTCTTTCAGGGCCCCTACCTGGAAAACCAGGGGCTCCAGGGTCTTGGGTCCTAGTAAAGCTGGCTGTCACCTATGCATAATGTGCTCCCATCCTGTGAGGACACTAACCCTCAGGGAGGTCACAGATACTCCTTCGCCGGCGGAGCAGGTACCAGAAGAAGAGTAGGGTGTAGGCCACTGTGGCAAGGCTGGCTGAAGCCCAGATCACGATGTTTCCAAGCAAGTGGATCTGAGCCTGAAATCACAGGGAGCTGCTCGCTACCTGCCCCCTCACCCCAAGTGGAGGGCAATGGTCACGAGAGAAACCAAACATACTTCAGCAGTCCAAAGGTACACAGGCACATCTGGAACTCTAGCCTAGACACATCTGGACAAACTTGTTCCCAGCCACTTTTCTTTTTTTTTTTCGAGACAGGGTTTCTCTGTGTAGTTTTGTGCCTTTCCTGGAACTCACTTTGTAGTCCAGGCTGGCCTCGAACTCACAGAGATCCGCCTGCCTCTGCTTCCCGAGTGCTGGGATTAAAGTTGTGTGCCACCACCGCCCGGCCCCAGCCACTTTTCAAGACAAGCATTAATGTTTTCAAATCCAGTTTGTCAAAACTGAAAATTAGGAGTAATGGAGATTTGGGGTGTTGGGAATGAATCCGGAGCTCTGCGTGCTCACATACACTGTCACTGAGATTTATCCACAACCCCAGTTCATCCGAGACTGTTTCCTAGGTAGCCCAGCCTGGCCTCAAATATATAATCCCTGTCTTAAATGTGTGCCACCAGGCTGGAGAGATGGCTCAGAGGTTAAGAGCACTGGCTGCTCTTCCGAAGGTCCTGAGTTTAATTCCCAGCACCCACATGGTGGCTCACAACTGTCTATAATGAGATTTAGTGCCCTCTTCTGACGTGCAGGCAGAACATTGTATATAAAATAAATAGTTCTTAAAAAAAAAAAAATGTGTGCCACCATGCCTGGATTGGGATTCCTCATTCAACAACACAGTTACTCACAGGAAGGTCATAACCGGAAAGAGAATCTGTGTATACACACAGCTGTGGGGGAGCCCTGGGACTTGCTCCACGTGCCCTCACTTTCTGGTGACTGCCCTCAATTCCACTGAACAAGCGTGTTGGGGAAGTCTTAGCATTTACTCACTCGGTGATCTGCCCAGCTCTGCCTCCATGCCTCTCCATGCTGCTTCCAGTCTGCCATGGCAGAGGCAACATAACCAGAGCTATAACATAACATACATACACAGCATAACATACACACATAACATACATCACACAGCATAACATACATACATCACACAGAATAACATACACACATAACATACATCACACAGCATAACATACATACATCACACAGAATAACATACACACATAACATACATCACACAGCATAACATACATCACACAGCATAACATACATACTATATATACACAGCCTAGCATACATCACACATACAACATAACCCAGCCAGCACTGGCCAGTTTACTGGTCAGGTGCTGCAGGGAAAATACTGAAAACTGTCTGAATGAAGTAGTGGTGGGCTTCCACGAAGGCTAATCATGGATTCCCTCAACAGACCGTCTGAGAGGGAGGCCTTGCTCTTTGGCAATGAGTAGTTCAGGCCTTGGACTGCCCAATGGCCAAAATAAAAAAAATTTTAAAAAAAGCAAATTCTGAGCATTCGCTTTGGAGAAACCCAGGACACCTCCTCCAGGAACGTGACCGGGGCTCACACATGCTCGCTTACACTGGTCCTGGGATGCAGCCAGTAGGCGATGTTGGTGTCCAGGGTGACCCACTCCAGCGGGGTGGAGCTGTACTTGTGTTCTGAATCCTCGTTCTTCAGCGTCAGCATCTTCCACTACCACAGGACAAAGCATAGGTTGCAGAGGAGGACCTCGCCTCCAGCTGCCACAGTGTCAAGGTGTGTGACTCAACTACTGTCCCCTGTGTGTCAGCTGCCCAGACTAAGTTCATCTGGCAAGTGCTGCAGAGCTACGGCTCCGGGGCATGCCCCAACTTCATGGATCAGCACTTGCTCTGCAGACAGTGACAGGAGCCATGCCATCGACTCTCTGAGTCTGCCAGACTTATCTAGGGCTCTGCTGGTTGAATGTAACCCAACTGACCTGATGGGAGGCCTTAAGACACCCTGACATTATTACAATGTCACACTGGTGCAGAAACCCCTTGTCCCTGACTGTGGGCGCAGGTTCATGGGCCTGCAGAAGGGAGAGACACTCATTCTGCTGCAGAGCCTCAAGCTCCAGGCTGGAGGACTTTGAACTTCAGGGCTCAGCAGCACACAGTGCCTTCACCAGTAGAAATCAGCTCCTGCTGGAGGATGGCGTCCCTCCTGCCACTTGTCACCTGCAGTTCCGAGAATCTGGCCATGAAGCTCAGGTTCCTGCTGATGTCAACCTGAGTGGGTAGATGTAGCTCCAGTTCCCTCTCCTTCTGCTCCTGGCCTGAGTGGACGGACACCAGGGAAGGGTCTCAGTGGGGCTGAAGAGCTGAGGACAATGGCTGCCCCCCGTGTTTCCAATAACCCACAAGGACACCTCAGCAGACCGTGTCATTCCACTTGGTTCCTACCACACCCCAACGCCCCTGCCAAGTCAGGACTGTGCACCCCGGGATGCATGATTTGCTGTCATCCCAGTCTCCACCCCCACTCCCTCAGCACAGACACCTCATGTAATCATGGACCACTGCAAGAGTCAGCCAAACAGAATGGAGGGCTTAGGTCCCTCCAAACCAACACTGTTGTTTTGGTAGTCCTTGAGTGCCGTGAGATCCACAAGGACAACCAAATCCCATGACCCAGGCTTTGCCACTCACTCTTGCCATACCGGTGTTCCTCCACATTCCACACCATGCTCTCGTGGTGGCCTCGTGACTTCTCCCCAACCACCTCCAGCTGCCGGAACCCCCAGTCAGGGAGGTGAGCCCCACTCAGCTAGCAAAACCAACAAAGGGAATGAGCATGACAGGAAGCTGGCTAACCCCAGCAATGTGTCAGCAGACCCCTGCCCCAGGCCTTCCCAGGATTCTTTGCCGCTGTACGGACTATGAACACAGGATGACTTTCATCACCTTCAAGATGGCAGACGTGTTCACATGCACAAAGCGCACTTCAGACAGGATGGTCTTCCAGGTATCCCGGCTGGACTCTCTGTTCACAATGTCCTGCAGAAGGAGATCTTGTCAGCCTGGGGGCCGGCAGCGGAGCACCCGCCTAGCATTTGTGAGGACCATCCCCAGCACCACAAACCAGGATAAACCCAAATATATCTAGTCAGTTATTCATTCCTTTCAGATTGCCTTAAATGTCAACCTAAAGACTGGCCACCCATCGCTTCCCGGCCTTTTCGCCTTTTTACCAATCACACAGCTATGAAACCAGTGTGGGTCCCGGCTAGGCTGATGAGTCCTCAAACAAAGGAAGCACATGATGCTAGCTAGTCTTCGGCCTGGGTACCTTACTATACAGCATTTGAGCCAGCCACAGGGAAAGGGCACTGTCCTTGTCAGAGGCTGCAGGAAAGGCTCTTCCCACAGACACTCAAAAGCCGTCTAGTCAGTTACAAGGGCACTCAGAACTCCAGCCAAAACAGAATTTCTTAGACTATCTGGCCAGTGTAAGGTGGTTCTAGAGGTCAAAACCCCCAGCCCCCAAGACTGGCTCAGGGCAGGTCCTGCCCCTGGTAGTTCTTTGCCTGTTACAGCCTGATACGTGCCTCATCGATGAGGTTCTCATGATGAGAACCACAGATCTCAAGAGGCTGAACGGGATGGGGTGGGGTGGGGGTGGGGCCTGGAGAGGTGGCTCAGAGGTTAAGAGCACTGCTTGCTCTTCCAGAGGTCCTGAGTTCAATTCCCAGCAACCACATGGTGGCTCACAACCATCTGTAATGAGATCTGGTGCCCTCTTCTGGCCTGCAGGGATGCGTGCAGACAGAACACTATACATAATAAATAAATTAAAAAAAAAAAAAAAAGAGGCTGAGCGGGGGCAAGACATCCTGGGCTGGGTGGCCACTTCTGAGGCCTGCTCGCCTTCTCTGGGGTCTCTACTTGACCTGTACCAAGTGGTACACAAAGGGCTGCCAGCAAGTGGGCGGGTGTGTGTGTGTGTGTGTGTGTGTGTGTGTGTGTGTGTGTGTGTGTCAGCGATGGAGCCATCAGTAGCACGGTAGCAGGGAGGTCACTGTGAGATTCAGCATCATTCCTACTGAGAGAGAGTCCCATGAGAAGGGGCACAGGACCGTCATCAGGCAGGCCTGCTCAGGAGGCCGGAGAACAGAGAGGCTACAAACATGCACAGCACAGACAAGGGGAAAGCGGCAGAGATGTGCCAGACATGCCGAAGAAAAGTCCTCGGACAGCTCTGCTGAGGGAACTGGCAAGAGGCGCCTTATCAAACTGGCATGGGACTCCCGAGGGAGGTAGGTCCAAAGTGGGAGAGAAGCTGAGTAATCAGGGCTGACTGCTGCGGCCAATCAGAAGCTAGGACAGTATGACCTCTCCTCCTAGGAAATGACTTCAGGCCGGAAGCGGTTCAGGACTCACTCTGTGGGCCAGTAACAAGGCTTTCTGCTCAGCAACTTTTCCAGGAGACCTGATTCTGAAGGGGAGCAAGTGACCATCACCGGAAGTGAAGGCCACTGCAGGCCCCTGCCTCAGTAATCACCCTCTGATGGCCAAGCCCCTCACCAGGCAACTGCTTAGGCTCTATTTACTCCTGAGAACTGGCTGAGAAGCTTCCCCTAGGTCCCAAGAGTGGCTGGAGCTCATGTCTGGTGAAAGGGTGTCTTTATTAGCTTTAACTGTCAGTGTGACACAGCTTGGACTCCTCTGAGAACCGAGTCTAAACTGCGGGACCGCCCAGATCAGACTGTCCTGTGGGCTGTCTGTGAGGGCATGGCCTTGATGGTTAATTGATGTAGAGGCCCCGTCCACTGTGGGAGGCACCATTCCCTGGGCAGGTGGTCCTGGGCTGTACATGAAAGCTTGCTAAGCATCAGTCCGGGAGTGGGCCAGTAACAGCACTCCTCCATGGTTTCTGCTTGAGTCCCTGCCCTGACTTCCCTCAGGGATGAACTGCTGACTTCCCTCTCCTCCTCTAAGTTGCTTCTGGTCATGGTACTTGGCACAACAACTGAATGGGACTAGAGCAGAGGGTGACTAATGAACGGGCCAGGAAGCAGCTACAGCTGTAAGAGTCCTGATCCAAAGGCCTTCACAGGGTCCACACAGCATTTGGAACTTTCCCTATCCCTTCCTGAGGCCCTGGAGGACTCCAGACTTGAGGAAGTGAAGCTCCCCGTGGGAACATCTCAGACTTGCTTTGTGAATGCAAGCTCCCTGTCTCCTTCTACATCAGAATCCATTATCCAAAGGAGCATTTTGGGTGCTCCGAGGTAGAAATCGGGTGTCCCACTGACCAGCCAGCACTCCACGTGGAACTTACCAGTTTCCAGAGGTTCTGGGCAGGCATGGAGATGTTATAGTCGATGTAACAGGAGACTTCTTGAGAATGGGGGCTCAGTGGGGCTGCAACATCGTGCCTGGAAGAGCAGAGCTGTCCCTCAGTGTCTGAGGGGAGGGTTTCAACGCAAAGCTGGGTCTACCTGCTGAGGCTGGGGAAGCTGGCTGGAAAGGGGTTCCCACACATCCAGGAAAGGCCACACTGAGGTGGACTTTAATAACCACCATGACACAGCCTGGACTCCTCTGAGAATGGAATCTCAGCACGGGACTGCCCAGATCAGACTGTCCTGTTGGCTATCTGTGAGGGCGTGTGTGTCCAGAGTTGATGTAACAATTGAATGGGTCATTCACTTTTTGGACAGGTTGAGGCAAATCTCAGAGAAAAGAATGGCTGCCTCAGAGACTGGAAGAAGGAGTCTTAAGAACTGGCCCTGGGGGCTGGAGAGATGGCTCAGTGGTTAAGAGCACTGACTGCTCTTCCAGAGGTCCTGAGTTCAATTCCCAGCAACCACATGGTGGCTCACAACCATCTGTAATGAGATATGGTGCCCTCTTCTGGCCTGCAGGGACACATGCAGGCAGAACACTGTATACATAATAAATAAATAAACCTTTTAAAAAAAAAAAAAAAAGAACTGGCCCTGGGGTGTCACTGGCGGGGCAGAACTCAGAAAAAGCAGTCCTGTCAGCCTTGGGCCAGCAAGCAGAGTAGTTTCTGGAGAGCAGACTCTCTGTGTGTGACTCAGCCTTAGTGGCCAGAAGGAGCCTGTCACTGGCTGCTCAGGCAGGACTCACTTCATCCCAGGATGCACGAGGCACCATGAAGGCCCAGTGAGAAAGAGAGTCTTGGCAGCCTCTCGACAGCAGCACACCAATGCCGTGGAGGATAGGACGGTACCCAGACAGGATTTCTGGTGTGGTAGCCTTAGGGACATTTCAGCAGAAAAGTGAGTGTGGATGCCCAAAGGTGCTGTGTTGGCTTACTGCAGCACTAGCAGGGAGGCCAAATGAACAGGGTGACACAATCCAGGGTCACCAGGAGCCTGCGGGAGAGCTGAGGGAGTCACTAGAGGAAGGGCTGTGGGCAGAGAAGTAATGAAGCCACTCTGTCTTCTCAAGGGCCCAGTGCGGCCTCAGTGGAGTGAGGTAGAGGTGGGAAGACAGGATGCAGGAAGCAGGCTGAGTGGGTGTTTGAGGGAGTGAAAGGCAATGCCCGATAGAGCCAGCATGGCGAGTACTCACGTGTTAAGGAGGCGGGTGGTCATGCCGTGAACAAGCTGTATAATGTCTCCATGGCGCACAGGCCTGGGAGGGTTGTTCACCACCAGCTGATGTCTAGGAAGACAGTACTGTCAGGGTGGCACTCCGCCCAGCACCCTCTTACCATAAACTCTCTGGGAATGCTGAGGCTGCAAAGTCTGGGGAGTGTGCACCCCCATGATGTATACCTTGAGTGAGGTGACTTTACATAGAATCAAGGTGTTTATGTTTCATTTAACTCTTCTCAAACTAAGGTCACTTTACAAATTGCCAAATGTGACTCCATTTGCCAATGTCATATTTGTTTATGAAGAATAAACTAGGTGCAAAAAAAAAAATCCTTATGTTGACAACATACTCTTTTTTCCATACCTCCAGAAAAAAAAAAATTAAGATGCCTGTAATCCCAGCACTTGAAGGCTGAGGCAAGGGGATTAGGAGTTTGAGGCAAGACTTGGCTATAAGGAGAGATGCTGTCTTAAAAAGAAAGTAAAAGAAAAAAACACACCAAAACTAACCAAACAAAAAAAGCCACCAAACTCTTAGAACCTACCAAGTCCTACACAGGCTAGACGGGCCAGGGCAGCCTCACTCACTCCCAGACATGCGGACAGGGCAGCCTCACTCACTCCCAGACATGCGGACAGGGCAGCCTCACTCACTCCCAGACATATGTGGACAGGGCAGCCTCACTCACTCCCAGACATATGTGGACAGGGCAGCCTCACTCACTCCCAGACATATGTGGACAGGGCAGCCTCACTCACTCCCAGACATGCGAACGGGCAAACCAAGCCAGCAAGCATAGACGGACACAGGAAACCTGGGGAAGAGTGACGAGCGGAGGTAGGGCACACCTAGAGATGACTGGCCTAGGAGGCCTCCCCAGGAACCCGGCCTCACAGTCCTGGAAGAACAGTGAGTGCAGAGATGGCACGGGCCTGGGGATGGTAAGCGTGTTCCTGGAGGCTGTGGTAGGAGTCTTGAGGGCAGGAACTAGTCTAGAGGCCAAGAACACTCATTTGGTAGGGCTAGGAGAGTACCTGGTCTAGGGTTTCTTAGAGGCTGCAACACTCGAGTGGGCAGTGAGGAGTGGAAGCCCAATGTTGGTAAGAAGGTAAGAATCTCACAGGCAGACTCCTTAGGCCTAGACACAGGGGGGTGTAGAGAGGCCCCTACACAGGCCTTCTCTAGGGGAACAGGTGTGGAAGGGCAATGCGGCCAATCCTGGGCCGTTACAGCTCCTGAGAGATGCTAGGTCACTGAGGATCCAGAGCAGGCCCTGTTACAGCTCCTGAGAGTGCTAGGGCAGGTCACTGAGGATCCAGAGCAGGCCCTGTTACAGCTCCTGAGAGTGCTAGGGCAGGTCACTGAGGATCCATAGCAGGCCCTGTTACAGCTCCTGAGAGATGCTAGGGCAGGTCACTGAGGATCCAGAGCAGGCCCTGGCCTCACACTAACAGGCACATACTCCAGCCCCAAGGCTGAATGAGGTCCCTGGTCAGGGAGCACTGATGAAAAGGAGGCCCAGGGCTCGGCAGGACTGTTTACCCACCGCTGGGTGGTGAGCTGAGGAACCACACTCACCTCCCAGGGTCCTTTACGATCCACCAGTTGTTGATGTCTTTGAAAGGGTAGCAGGTCACCTGCTGCTGGTGGGAGCTGCCGCGCCCGTTCTCATATCTGTGTGAGGCGTCAACAGAGAATGCACCTGAAGCGGGCAGTTGAGACCCGCAGGCTGCTCTGCTCTCCCTTGTTTCGGCAGAGACCACCCGGCACGCTGTGCCACTCAACAATATAGCCTGCCCCAGGGACCAGAGGACAGGGACCAAACAACACCACTGTCAGGCAGAGCTGCTCGGGCCACTGCGGGAGACACATGGCATGCCAGAGCCCTCCTATTGGGTCACACTGGGTGCCACAACCATCCTGAGCCTGGGACCCGGAGCCCTGCTGCCTTTGTCCCTCTAAACCCGATAACAGAAAGTGATAGCTCTCAAGATAAGCAAACCGGGAGATAACAGAACATTCTGTGACTAACAGAATCGTGTGTGATCGCAAATTCAAATGGTCACTTTCCTTACATCATGGGGTAGGTGTTCTTGTGGGAATGAAGCCAGCAGGGCAGGGGTTTGCCAAAGACGCTCCTCAGAGTGACCTGGGAACCGAAGGCCACCTCCAGGGGCTGGCCCTGGGTGATGCGGGCGAGCCCTCCCTAAGACAAACAGAAAAGGTCTCAGGTGAGCTCAAGAGAAAAACCATCCCTCTACCCTGTGGGTCCCAAGATGGAGAGAGGTGCCAGGCTCACGGCAGGTGTTCTTCCTGTGGAGCCAACTCATTGGACTGAGACCAACAATTCTCAACTGGCCTTGGTGACAGATGGGGCAGTGGCAAATACCATCATATAATTAGTTGTAACTAACTCTCGTAGACTAGGGTCCTACTGAGTTACAAATTATGAGTGTGTGTATGTATGTGTGTGTGTGTGTGTGTGTGTGTGCGCGCGTGCATGCACGCACACGCACACATACTACCTGGCAGGCATTCAGGTGACCCTTCCAGCACACACTCCTTTTGCAGGTATCCTGTGAGAGTCAAGCAATTGTGTCTAGTGCTGAGGAAATGAGACCAGGGTGTGGTGACATGCAGGGCCTCAGCAGAGCCAGGAGGCATGAGCAGGCCTGCTCCAGGCTACATTCCTCACCACACCCGGTACATTTTATAGGCCAGTAGCCTTTATCCGAAATGTCGGAACCAGAAGTATTCCAATTTTGGGGGGACTGGGGCTGGGGGCCACCCACAATCTGAAAGTCCAAAATGCAAAATGCTCTGTAACCCGCAGTTAGCATGGCACACACTAGGCCTGAGTCCATCTCATGAGGCATCTAACTGCAAGTCAGACTGAGAGGCAGCCTCACTGTCCCACACAATCCCAACTTCAGAACTCCTCAAGCAATACCAAAAGGCTGCTTCACTTCTGGATCACTTGACACTGATCACGCAACTGTATTGCTTACTCGACACTGTTTATTTTTATCTGTCTCTCTGTCTGTCTATCTACTCATTTATTTAGTTTTTTAAAACAGGGTCCTGTTTGGAGGAGCCCTGGCTTGCCCTGACCTGTGGCAACCCACGGACCTCTTCCTTCTGGGGCTACAAGAACCACCAAGGCCGGCTCCGACAGTGCTTAGGCAAAAACTCTGAGCCTCGGAATACCTTTGTTCTGAAGTGACTTGGACATCATGTGTCTTACCTCCAAGCTGGCTTGGAAGGCGCTGGACATGATTTGGTCGTGGGGCCCAGAGCGATAGAGCAGCATTAGGTGGACATAGAAGAACAGCAAGTACAGGACAACCGGGACAATCAGCAGGGCCACTGCTCTGGCCATCACGTGACTGAACACTCGGAGCTGCCAGGGAGGAGAGCAAAGGTCTCCTACCCGTGGAGCAGCAGGACCATTTTCAGACACTTCGTGCAGGCTTAGGGAAGGGCACTAAGAAGCCCCACCTCCATGAGGCTCACAGAAAGCGGCCCACTCCCACCCGCTCCTGAAGCCTCCAGGGTCCACTTCCTTAAGCCAGCTCCTCCCTACGACAGCTCTACACCCCAACCCCACACACAGACTCACGTGGTGTTGATACACCACCTACATTTGACAAGGTCTGGTCTCCTATCAGGTTCCAGGCATGGACAGCTGCAATGCTGAGCACGAGCAAGTAGGTAAAAATTCCCATGTATTTGATACTGAAAAAGACAGATGTGAAACAAGGTTATAAGACAGACAACCCCACAGACAGGAAGAATACTGTCCAAGTCAGGGGCTCTAACTCACCCAACTGCGCAGGAACAAGAGACCCCCGTCAGCATCAGCCACAGCCACCATTGCAGTGAGAAAGGGCTGGGATTAAAACAGAAGGGCAAGGAAGCATTTCCAGGACTCATCCTACAGCTCAGGGACAGTGTGTGCTTCTCCGAGCAGTCTGGAGGTTGGCCAGCCCTGACCACCAGCCACAACAAAAAGAACCCCACCTCCCAGTTGGGGGCTCAGAAGAATTTTTCTTTTTGTCAAGAAAAATTTTACTGTAGGTTAAAGTTACAAAGGATGTAGCTAATAAAAATCATGGGCTAAGGGCTAACCCAAAGTATTAGGTAACCAAAAGGCATTCTGCAAGCAACTCTTCAAGACAAAAGACACTAGAAGTCGCCCAGAGCTGGGAGACTCTGCAGCCAGACCCTGCCTAAAAAGCAGGAAGCGACACCAGAACCCTCCTAACCAGAAGGCTGTCTCACTTCCCATACCTGTGCGTCTGGGAGTTGAAGAACTTCAGATAGGACAGCACGGCCAGGAGGTTAAAGAATATCAGCAAGGACTCCAATAGCATGAGCCTGGACTGGGTGAGCAGGGCGTTTTCTGCGACAGAGACGAACAGTGGTCAGTACTGAGCATGCGCACAGGAGGTGCAGGCAGCTGCCTCTCCATGGAGACTAGCTAAGGACCCTCTGAGGATGCCAGGCCATGCATGCTCAGGCCCGGTTTGCACAAAGACAGGTATTTGCATATAAACTTCCACCCATCCTGCTGCATGTACATTGTAAGTCATCTACAGATCACCCCAAACCCCTTATACAATATAAATGGCACATAGTTATTTTACTGTCTTATTAAGGGAAAAACAAGAGGAAAAATCTTTTTTTTTTTTTTTTTTTTTTGGTTTTTCGAGACAGGGTTTCTCTGTGTAGCTTTGCGCCTTTCCTGGAACTCGCTTTGGAGACCAGGCTGGCCTCAAACTCACAGAGATCCGCCTGGCTCTGCCTCCCGAGTGCTGGGATTAAAGGCGTGCGCCACCACCGCCCGGCTGTCTTTTTTAATTTAAGACTTATTTTATGTGTATAAGTAGTCTGCCTACATGTATGTATGTGGATCACACAAGTGCCTGGTGCCAATGGAGGTCAGAAGAGGGCATGGGATCCCCTGAAATTGGAGTTATAGAAGGTTGTGAGCCACCATGTGGATGCTAGGAACCAAACTCAGGTCTCTGCAAGGCCAGTAAGTGCTCTTAACCTCTGAGCTACCTCTCCAGTCCCCAATGGGGGGAAAGAAAACTTTACATAGTTGATGCAGAAGGAAATATTGAAAAAAAAAACTGAGACAAACTCTTGCTATATTGCTCAGGCTGACTTCAACTCAAGACTGTTCCACCTCAGCCTTCCAGGTGCTGGGATCACAGGCTCAGCAAGAACCAGCATGGCATAGCTTTGCTTTTGCACTGGGGATGGACCCAGGGCCTCATACATGCTAGGCAAGTGCCCAGCCACTGTGTTACATCCCCAAGCTCAGGGCTATTTTCTTTAGGTATTAAAATGTTTTAAAAATTGTGTGTGTGTGTGTGTGTGTGTGTGTGTGTGTGTGTGTGTGTGTGTGTGTATGCGCCTGTGTGCATGCACATGCCACGGTGTATACATGCCCTGAGCACTGTCTGGCAGCCCCCACCTCTAATATGCTATTATTGCCACATCTCCACTTCTATTTTCTTTTTGGTTTTTCAAGACAGGGTTTCTCTGTGTAGCCCTGGCTGTCCTGGAACTAGCTTTGTAGACCAGGCTGGCCTCAAACTCACAGAGGTCCACTGCCTCTGCCTCCTGAGTGCTGGGATTAAAGGCGTGCACCACCACTCATGCCTGGCTTCACATCTCCACTTCTGATAAGAGTCTGACCTCATACTCCATCAATCCTACATCAAAGAGTGCAGCCCAGAAGTATGGGTCTTGTGGAGGCAAATCTGCAATCTGGATGAAGCAGATGTGTTCACTAGGGCAGTACACTCACTAACACCAGGCCTCTCCAAGACTCATGATAAAATGCCACAGTGTTTGGTTTTTCACTGTACTCTGCCAAAGGCTGGCGGGCAGGGAGCCAAGGTTTACCTATGAGCATCAGCAGGGCGGCCCCCATGGCAGCACAGTGGGAAAAGTGGAGCTCCAACACTATCTGGTAGGCCATGGGTACTGACAGAGCCCCAGCAAGGGCTGGCGGCAGGCGCAAGGACCATACTGGCACGTTGCTGCTGTATTCTGGAAAGGGAGTCACACAGCAGAGCTGAGAACATGCGTAGAAACACACAGCAGAGCTGAGAACATGCGTACTAACACACACAGCAGTTCACAGATCTGAGAACATGCATACTAACACACAGCAGCTCACAGACCCTAAAATGAAACTCTCAAAAGCTGGGAGGCACATGAGCAGCTAAGGGTGAAATCATGGAGTAAAGTCTTTAAAATGAGCTTCGGGATTTCTATGGTGAGTGGTTTTTAGAGACAGGGTCTCACCATTCGGCATGCTGATGCACACCTTAAATCACAGGACATATGCACAAAGAACCAAAGATAATTATAATCACAAAACACTTAAACTTTAACCAGACTTTTCTCTTTTTAATTTTTATTTATGTATTGTATCTATCTATCTATCTATCTATCTATC
Source organism: Peromyscus californicus insignis (assembly GCF_007827085.1). Taxonomy (NCBI): domain Eukaryota; kingdom Metazoa; phylum Chordata; class Mammalia; order Rodentia; family Cricetidae; genus Peromyscus; species Peromyscus californicus. Next base: position 7,051,682 of record NW_026294595.1, read on the forward strand.
TATCTATCTATCTATCTTATCTATCTATCTATCTATATATGGGTGTTTTTTTGTTGCTGTTGTTATTGTTTAAGTTTTTTGTCTTTTATTTTGTTTTTTTGTTTTTTTGACTTTTTTTTTTTTTTTTTTTTGGTTTTTCGAGACAGGGTTTCTCTGTGTAGCTTTGCGCCTGTCCTGGAACTCACTTGGTAGTCCAGGCTGGCCTCGAACTCACAGAGATCCGCCTGGCTCTGCCTCCCGAGTGCTGGGATTAAAGGCGTGCGCCACCACCGCCCGGCTTTTTTGACTTTTTGAGACAGGGTTTCTCTGTGTAACAGTTCTGGCTGTCCTGGAACTCACTGTGTAGACCAGGCTGTCCTCAAACTCACAGAGGTCCACTAGCCTCTGCTTCCTGAGTGCTGGGATTAAAGGTGTGTGCCACTACCGCCCAGCTATGTATATAGGTGTTTTATCTGCATATATGACTGTATATGCCTGGTCAAAAGAAGGTGTCAGATCCCCTGGAACTGGAGTTACAGATGGTTGTGAGCCCCCAAGTGGGTTCTAGGAATCAAACCCTGGTCCTCTGGAAGAAAAGTCAGTGTTCTTAACTGCTGAGCCATTTCTCCAGCTCCATTAACCAAAATTTTCTTTCTTTCTTTTTTTTTGTTGAGACAGGGTTTCTCTGTGACAGCCATGGCTATCCTGGAACTCAACCCAAATAATCAATCATATCCTGGTTCAGATTAATAAATGGCAATTGTTGGTTCTTAAGAAAGGCATAGTGTCTCCATTATTTCATGTGCAGATTAATAGGGAAAGTTAAAATCCTTACCTGCTCCAATTCGGTTCCACAAAAAGTTACCGTCGAATCCTCCTAAATAACCTAAAACAGAAAATTTGGAATATGGACCAAATAAGGTGAGAAAACAACAACACAGGATTTCTGCCCTTGAGAAGGTTTACTTGCTAAGCTTAATGTATTCCAAGGCCTGAAAGACAATGGCTGTTTCTCTTACCTACCTCCTAAGGCCAACAGCATGTGGCCAAATGGTGGTCCACTGTCATCCAGAAAGAAGACGCGCTTCATGTAAAAGGAAATATACTGCCCGTAATAGACTTCATCAAAACTAAACACAAACAAACAAAAACTCATTTTTTAATCCAACTAGAAACCTTAGCTGCTAGTTAAGCTTTTAAAAAAGTTATTTTTTTTGCTGGGCAGTGGTGGGCATGTCTTTAATCCCAGCACTCGGGAGGCAGAGGCAGGTGGATTGCTATGAGTTGGAGGCCAGCCTAATCTACAAAGTGAATTCCAGGACAGCCAGGACCAACAGGGAAACCCTGTCTTGAAAAACAAATAGATAAATAAAACCCATTTTTTGTGTATGGGTGTTATGCATGTATGTCTGTGTACCATATGCGTGCAGTGTCCCCAGAGGGCAGAAGAGGACATCAGATCCTCTAGAACTGGAGTTAGACGGTAGATGCTGGGAACTGAACTGGGGTCCTCTGCAAGAGCAGCCAGTGCTCATAATCACTGAGCCATCTCTCCAGCTCCCTAGAAATCACAATTGTGAACACAGGCAGGAGAAGAAAACCTCCTGAGAAAACAGCACTGGATTTCTGCCCTTGAGAAGGTTCCAGGTGTCTCTCTTGAACACTTCCCACTCTATCTACTGAGGCAGGGTCTCTCATTCAGTCTGAAGCTTGTCATTTGGATAGTAAGGCTAGATAGCTTGCTCCAGCGAGTCCCTGACTCAGCAGCAGTGCACTGGGATTACAGATGGGGTACAGTGCCCACATGGCATCTGACTGAGTGCCTGGGATCTGAACCCTGGTCCTCACATTTGTAGAGCAAATGCTTTACCCACTAGGCCATTTCCCCAACCCTCCCCACAGCTGTTGATTTAGGTCTGTCCTGGCCAAGCGACTGAGCAACCTCACACATATCTACAGCTATAAATTCCGGAAGAACTACCACTCCGATGAAAGGGCTGCAAGGTGAGAGCAAGAACTGCCTGTCACATCCTCAGACACTGAGAGAGACCTGACGAACCAGTGCTCAGGCATGACAATGCTACCGTGGTCATGTGAGCTTTGTTCTGGAAAATCCTCATCTTGGGGCTCAGTGTTTACGTGCTTTCGTAGAGAGCCCAAGTTCAGCTCCCAGCACTCACGTCAGGCTGTTCCCAAATACCGTATCTTCAGCTCCAGAGGCTCTGACACCCTCTTTGGCTTCTGCAGACTCTTTCTATCTCTTAAAAATTAATTCCTGATGGGCACGGTGGCACACACCTTTAATCCCAGCACTCAAGAGGCAGAGGCAGGTGGATCTTTGATTTTGAGACCAGCCTGGTCTACAGAGTGAGTTCCAGGACAGCCAGGGCTACACAGAGAAACTCTGTCTTAAAAAAAAAATTCTCATCTTTCATTAGTATATATTGAATTATTCATAAATGAAATATAATGTCTAGGAGACACTGGATATCAACAATCTTAAGCCTCCACATATGCACGTGCACACACACATGTGTACTCTCACACACATGAACATGCGTACACATAGTGCCTGTATATCACATACACAGTCAGGCAGGCGAGAAAATCTAAAGAATTAGGATCTGCAGGAGTCGGGCATCCTGAGTGCTCATTGTGTTTGCAGAACCTGCCCTGTGTTCTTACAGGTTAGATGACTGTGTGTGTGTGTGTGTGTGTGTGTGTGTGTGTGTGTGTGTGTGTGAGTGCTTGGGGACACAACAGATCAGTTAGCGCAAAGGATCTGACCCTGGCTCTTCATTCACCTGAAGTCAGCTGGAAACTGACTTCAAACCAATCTACTATAGGGGGGTTGCTGAGACTGGGTAATGTATTTGTAGAGGGATCACATTCTACTTGACATCTATAACAAAAAGAATGCCTATATAAAACATCTATAAAAAGAGAATGCCTGTATTAGTTAATAAACACCCTTTCAATAATAACTACATCTCCCCTTATGAACAAAACCAGCTCCCTTCCAACTTTAGAATGAAAATTAAGGCTGGAAACTAGAATTTCTTCTATTGTTCTTAATTATCAGACCAAGTTATTCTTACTACCTTCCTCCAGGGCAAGACCTATAAGGTATACATGATAGGGGATGTTCTGGGGTTTCATCCACACCCACACTGTTAGTGATGGCTACTCTTGGTACATGTTAAACTTGTCTACATGCTAAAACATACATCACCAAGAGGCCCAGAAGCCCAGGATTTCTCTCTCCTTGGCACTGTATAGCAAGGTGCTTCAGATCACTAATTATAATGCCTCCTGGACGTAAACCCTCCTCCCCAATTCCACTTACACCACAGCCCGAGGGTAGGAGAGTTGCCATAGCCGGGTGAGTAGTCCCAGGCTAGTCAGAGCCACCAAGTTCAAGTTGATGTCAGCAGTCACCACTAGAGGCCGCTTCAAAAATCTCAACATTTTGCAGAAAAGCAAGCCCGGGAGGACACCCTGGAAAAGAGGGGGGAAACTCCCATTAAAAGTGGACAGCAGCCTGGAAAGGTTCAAAAGAGACTACAAGGATCCTGAAGCGACCTAGCTCCGCGATGCACCCAGGGAGAATTACAGCATAGTAATCACGTCAGAAGGACTCTTCTAGAACATACCTTTTGGAGGATTACTGTGTTCAAGGACAGGGTCCACATAAAGACATTTGAGGGATGAATTCAGTAAACTCAGAACTGGACATTCACTCATTTCTGTAAGTCATTCCATAAACACCTGCTGGGCACTTGCTAGGAGCGAGGCTGCTAATGAATGATGTCTCTCTCCTCTCCTGTCCCTTCCCAGTGTGGCCGCAAACTAACCCCTCCTCTGGTGAGCTCTGGGTACCGTCATAACCCTGTGACCTGGACGGACCTTCCCGTCCGCTCCCGGGGGCATTCCTCTCCTCCTAGAGTTGCACGTGCCCCGAGCCTCTTCTTTACAACTCTGTCCACCCGGGCTCTTTGCCATCCGGAGGCCGCCCTGGAACCGCCCCTGTTCCGCCGGAACATCCACCGACCCTAGCGCGCCGCCCCCGAGCCGGATCCCAGAGCCCCAGCAGGACTCTCGAATCTGGCACTCCAAAACCTACTAGCGTTTCCTCGAGTCCTGCAAAGTGGCTCCCCATGTGGGGCCACGACTGCGAACCGCCCGGCAGGCTCGACCGTTGGGGGCTGAGGCCGCTCGACAATCCTCACGGCCCACCGATCGACGCTCAACTAGTCGTTCCTGCGCGGCCCGATGGCCTCAGCTGCGCGCGTGCGCAGCAGGAGAGCAGGGGCAGGGGCGCGCGTGCGCGGCGAGTTCAACCGGCGTGAATGTGGAAGCCGGGGTCTATCCTGGCCTAAGCGAGCCGTCCGGCCACATCTCAGCACTCTGAGCGCACGCGTTGCGGTGTTTTAAAAAGGCAGTGTTCTCCCACGAGCTCTTCACGTGCTTGGAGCTCTGTGTTTGGGTCTCGCGCCGACCCCAGCGTTCTTGTCCCCAGCGCGCTGGCTGAGGGAGGGCACGGGTGCACTAAGCCGCTTGGGGCTGTGGGCATAGTGGTGGATCGTTTTTCTCTCATCAACTCTATTCACACTAGTCTGTATCCCTCCACAACCCCCCAGGGTCTCAGGCTCACTTTTGTAGCCGAGGATGGCCTTGAGGTTCTGTTTCTACTGCTTCTGCCTCCCCAGCGCAGGTATTACAAGCATGCCTTTTTAGGTGGGTTCTCGGCATCGAATTGAGCTACTCATGGGTAGCTGGTAAGCTATGCCTGTATCAACTGAACTATCTCCCCAGACAGATTTCGAGTCATGTTTCTTTTGTCAAAATTCATTTTTTACAAGTTCTGCAGTGGATGACATCCAGACTGTAGCATGCCTGAGAAGTCGCTTAGTGGTTAAAAGCACTCGTTGCTCTTGAAGACTACCCGAGTTCGATTCTCAGCACCCACATGGCAGCTCACAACCCTCTGTAACTGTAGTTCCAGGGGCTCAGAGGATGGCCTCTTCAGGCACCAGGCATGCAAGTGGTATGCAGACACACATAAAATAATTACATAAAGAATGTAGGAGTTGGTGTCACACCTTTAATCCCAGCAGGGGGGCAGAGGCAGGGAGTCTCTGAGTTCTGAGTTCAAGGCCAGTCTGGTCTACAGAGTGAGTTCCAGGACAGCCAGGGTTACACAGAGAAACCCTGTCTTGAAAATCCATTTTTAAAAAATGTAGGGAAAGTTTGTTCCTAGCTCATGCATGAGAACATGGTCTACTCAAGTTCCTGTAGATAAAGGGCTCTGGGACTTTGGAGAGCGCTCTCTGGGCCCCAGAGGTTTAGTCTGAGCATGTACACCATGCCAGTGCTTCAGGACAGCCTGTAGGCACTCAGCTGCAGGAGGCCTTGTCTGTAGTTACTACACTGCCCAGATCCCTGCCAGTTTTGTAGCAAGTGGTTTTGGAGTCTGAGGGATTGGGATTCCGCATGCAAACTGCCTTTTTTTCTTTCTTTTTGAGACCAGGTCTCTCTGTAACCCTGGCTGGCCCAGAACTCACTATGCGCTTACCAGTGACCTGAGCCCACACCCCTTCAGTAGATAGGGTTAACAAAGCACATTTTATAAATAAGGAACTTGGGAGTGTCTTAAGAGTGAGAGAGCCCTGTACCAAGGTTACACATCTCAGTGATGGCACAGCCAAGTACAACTGCCTGAACCATCTGAATCCCTGTGGCCCTTTCCTGCCCCAGACCTCATCTGTTCTTTCACAGTACAGTGCACTCCTCTAGTTCCTACAGAAGTCCAGACAGGAGTGAGCCGGGGAGGACAGGGCTTCAGTGCTGCCCATTTCTAAAGTGCACCTTAACCATACCCCATGCTCTGGTAGGGGTCCCTCAGACCTAGGGAAAAGCAAAACATGACTGCAAGGTAGGCTACATAATGTCCTTGAATATTATGCATCAACTTGCATCATCTGTAGCTCCTTCCTTACTTAGTAGGCCTTCCCAGAGACCCCGAAAGAACAGAGAACCATCTTAAGGTTTAAAGATAACCAATACAATTATGGGAGACAAGCAAAAGTCACATATGAAAGGCCATACAAGAGTCCCACAGAGCCGGGCGGTGGTGGCGCACGCCTTTAATCCCAGCACTCGGGAGGCAGAGCCAGGCGGATCTCTGTGAGTTCGAGGCCAGCCTGGTCTCCAAAGCGAGTACCAGGAAAGGCGCAAAGCTACACAGAGAAACCCTGTCTCGAAAAACAAAACAAAAAACAAAAACAAAAAAAAAAAAAGAGTCCCACAGAGACTAGTGTAATTAAAAGCTGTTTTTCTGATGACGCCAGCCTGGGTGACTGGCTCCTTGGAACTTAGCACAGTGCTGCACTCAGCTAAGGCACTTCCGCCACTCCTAGTGTGTAAGCTACGAAAGAGTGGAACTCTTCCATCTCCCCATGCCTGAGAGATAAAACCGACACAACCTGAGAAAGCATGTGTGGCTTTGTTTTTTATACTTTTTTATTTAAATAAGGAGAGTTCTTTCGTATGGAAAGAGCTAGTACAATCACATATTTGAAAGGAGAAACAACGGGAACTGAACCGGAGGGAAGGGAGGGTGAATTCACGATTCCATTTCCCATCCGTGGCGATTCCCCAATCACGTCTAAGCAAGCTGCACAGCACACCGTTAGCATCGTCTGCCCTTTCAAATATCTGGTCTAAGTGAAAAGACAGAGGAAAAGCAAAAGACAAAGACCCTCAAAAAGAACAACCCCCCCAAATCCTTTTCTATAAAAGGTATGAGGTTGAGAGCTGAGGGCACAGGACCCCTTTCAACAACTGAGGAGCCTTGCACAGAGCCTTCCAGGAACTGCTGCTGTGGGATTGTAACATGCCAAAGATGGGGCCTGGGGATGCTGCAGGTCTGAAGCAGGTGTCATGTGCCAGAGCTGGGGGCTGACACAGCTAGGTGACAGTGTTCACCCCCAACACTGAGCCACTTTGTTCCAGATGACCTAACTAACTTGTCTTAAAGCCAGCTCACAGAAAGCTGGCTTTCTAGAAGTCTCCATTTCCCACTCAAATACAACAGAAGATACACTTTGGTGTCCTTGGTTGTAAAAGATTCCCAACAGGCCTTCTAACCCAGGTTCGCATTGCTGGAAATAAGGGCAAAATGGACCTGAATACCAATGGCTGTTGGGAGTGGGGGTGGGTGGGCTTAGCCAGAGTTGCCTCATGGCCTCAGCAGGGACATGCTTGTGCCCTGGACTCTTGAGTGTCACTCATACATGACTTCATCTCTCCAATATTGACATGTCATCCTGCCATCGAGCAGCAGCACAGTGACCATGGCTTCAGAGATGAACCAGCTTTTCAGAATGTGGGACACAGTCATCCTCGTTCTCCCCCTCAAGGAATCTAGACCCAGAAGTGAACTCTGGATTTGAAATTGGTAAACTTGGGAATAAGACAAGGAAAGCAACTGTTAAGAAACCAGACTGAATGCAGCTGGTAGCAGCCTTCAGCTAGTAGACATTCCATGCTGGACGTACCTTCAGGACCAACAGTACTGAAGAATCCCTGGTTGCCACGCCATGGATTGCACCATCAGTGGCCCCAACAAAGCCACCAGCATCAGGAGGTGACTTCAGTAGGCAGGAGAAATGATTCTGCCCCACCTCCACCCATCATAGCAGTAGAAAAGGCGGGGGCTGGGTTCTGCCTGCTCCCACCAAGGCCATGGCACCTTGACAGAGCTCCTATGTTTTATCTATGATCTGAAGATGGGGGTTTGAAACCAAAATACGTCCCCAGTCCTACTACACCTTGAGCTTGCCTCTAAAAACCACATGAAGAGATACTGCACCTTGAAACGTCTCTGCACTAAAAACTTGGCTTGACCAGATCATACGGAGGGCAGGGACATCTGGAGGCCTGCAGCCTGCCCTCTGTCCCCAGAGTCTCTAATTGCAAATGTGCATCTCAGAGGGAGGAGCCCACAGCTGAGGCCACAGAGGTGGTGAGTGCAAACTTCACATGCAATCTCCTGGCCATTCCTGCAGAGTAATTCAGACATATAAACAGAGCAGTGGGACATTTACTTTTTTTTTTTTCCATCTAGACCTACAACATCAATACATATAAATAAACTCTAGTGTTTCTTGTTTTTATTTGGGGTGGGAGACAGGAGGGAATACAGGGCGAGAAAGGACTGGTAATAGGCAACCTCCTCCTTTTTCTCAAACAGGAAGTGCTGCCACTTTTGACAGCAGGTTCACCTAAAGGGCACATCCTGGACTGTGAACATCTGAAGAAAAACGTTTGTTTCTTTTGACACATAATGTCCACCAGCATTAGGTGAGGTGGGTCTGGCCGCATTTCTAAGGACAGGTAGAGGTGACTGTGTGGCTCTTACTGAGACTTGGCAGTGGGGCAGAGGACTCAATCGCTGGGACAGTAACCAGACACTTCCAGGGCGAGTGGAACAGCAGATGAGGGCCGCAGGCAGATCTGTGCCAGGGGCTCTCTAAGTGGGCAGTGCCTCTGAGGAGGGAGACGAGAAGAGATGGGACAAAGACACGTGAATAAGGGTTGGAGGGCAGAGGCAGGGTGGGAGAAGGGCTGACTGCTACAGGTGCAATGAAGCTTTTCCTAAGACGCCCTGCCCGGGTGACCCTAGGGACAGTGTGGCACTACCTGCTGGGGGAACTGACTTGCTTCCTTCGAACAACTAACAAGGCAGCACAAAGCCACCGCAGAGCTCCTAAGATGCTTTCTGCTCTCACACCCACCCAGGATAGGCAGGCTGGTTCCAGCCCTGCCACCAATGGTGAGCTCTCCAAGGCAGGTGGTGGTAAACTGGGGATCCTAATGGGCTGAGCAGCTTGAAATCCCCCCTTGACTTTCCTTCCAGCAACGGGAAGATTTCCTTGTTCTTAGTGAAAGCCAGAAGCCCAGCATATAGCTCACACGAAACCTGTGCATGGGGCAGTCCTAAGAAACCACCCTGATACCTTGACCCTGCCCAGGTGTCTATGGATAGGTAACTTGGCAACCACCCCCAACACCCTGCTCTGTTGCTGGGAGTGAGGGACACGAGGAATGCTTCACAGCCTTTCCTGCTGCAGACTCTTAACAGGTGTCCATCTATGTTCTTGTACTGATTTTGGTGATTAAGCTGTGAGGGATGGATGGACAGGGATCCAGAGGGACAGAGCAGGAAGAGGAAAGGAAATGAGTGGGGAACACAGCCGCCCAGAGGGCTAAGGCTTAGAGCCTCAAATGCACAGTTCCCGAGTGGGGCCTGGGACTCGGCCACCTCTGCCAATCTGGAAAACAATGTTGACTCTTAACTCCACAATTCCTCTCTGGTGCCCAATACGTGATGTGTCCACTGACTTCAGAAGGGTCCAGAACAGATAATAATTCTTAACTCCAGGCCAGAGGTTGGAACTGAACTCAGACACCAACCTCACGGCACCCAAGGCATCGAGGGGCCAACCAGACGGACTGTTCACATCCTTAGCCAACTGTGGGGGGGGGGGGGGGGGGGGCCGCGGGGGCGGGGGGGGGGGGGCACTCTCAAGAATCACCTCTTAAGGTAGTGCTGTGACAGGTCAAACAGGACAGAGATAAAGGAGACCATTGGGGACAGCAGAGCAGAGGACAGCAGGGGACATATAAAAGTTCAGCTATACAGACGTAGCTAGTAGTTTGCTCTCCTTTCCCCTTTGTGAAAACCGTAGCTGCTTTTTAAAACAAAAAGCCTCCAGCTAAAACGACCCTGCTGCCAAACCACTGTGCCTGGGGAATGGGGCGGGCGGGCAGGTCTGCACTGCACAGGAGACTCACTCCACAGTCACTGGGCAGAGGGGCGGGAAGGAGGGAGTCTGCTCTTGTACCAAAGCAAGCAGGTCAATGCCATATATCCACGATGCGGGCTGGCTGACGATGGAACTTTCAGGAGCTTTCGGGAGTGGAAGAGAGCCTGTCCAGGCCAAGTGGTAGGACAGTGGGATGGTGGATCTGGCAAGGTCCCAGGTCAGGTGGTGGCTGTCCAGGCTGGCGGTGCTGCACCATCCTTGTTAGGGTGAGGCAAAAGATGCCAGGCACCTTCAGGCTTTACTCTCCTCCACCTTGACTGCCCGAGGCTTGATGGCTCCAGTCCGCTTCACCTGGGAGGCGGCTGAGGAGACCTCCTGCAGCTTCACGGTTCCCAGGCCGGGTTTGTCATCCACTCGCTTTGCCTTTGGACAGATGAGAGGAAAATCAAAGTGACCGCAGGGCTAGGTGTGTAGAGACCACTCCCTCCCTGCTCCCGAGTCAGACCAAAAGCTACCCTCAAAAGACCAGGGGGAGCCTGGTGTGCAGACAGGACTGCCCTGACCCCTCCCATGGGCACTAGTGCGTGATTCAGAGGCAGGAAGGCTCCCGGGCTCTACAGAGAACTCAGCAGTAGCATGTCTTGGGTGAAGCATTTCAGGTCCCAAGGCTGATGGGAAGGACCTTTCTAAATTAGTGCACCCCGTGCCCCACTGGCAAGCAAACACAGCCCCTTCAGCAGGCCAAGCTACCTCACAGGCCCGGGCACACACCTATCTGTAGAGGGATGGAGCCAACTTGGATCTCTCAGATCTTGGCCCATGATTCAGTCAAGCCCCCATTCCAAGTGGCTCTGAATAATTACATTTTCCCAGGACCACACTTGATCTCAAGATTTCCAGGCAGGGTTCCACTAGCCTGTGGCTCTGCACAGACCAGTGCGGGTCTGCTCTTCACTCGTTCTAAACTCTGGGACGAAGCTTTGTTGGGTGGTTTTTCTTTTTTTTTTTTTTTTTGTCAATGCCAAGGATGAAATCCAGGGTTTCACACATGCTAGGGAGGTTTTCTATCCCTGAGTTAGGCCCTCAGCTCTGGGAGAAAGGGTTAGAAACCCATTCCACAGCAGGAGAAATGATCCCCAAGGAACACTAGGAAAGGGGGTGCAAAGAGAGCATCAGTCTCACACCTCCACCTGCCAGTGACAAATTAAGCCCCAGGCCCAACTGAGGTTCTGAACTCTGGAGCCCCAGCCCAGCTTTACAGGAGGAAGAGAAAAGGACTACAGGGAAAGACACCGAGAAGTCCTCACTGTAAAGTGGGGAAGCCGCACCCCGGCTGTGATCCCACCCAGGCAGACAGAAACATGCCATACCACTCACTAGAGCTAGCACGCTCACGCTCCCCAGCCTCTGAGCTAACCCAGGCCTAACCATGTCTCCTAGAGCGCCATGATAGCCCCAAATGGCCGGAGATAGTATGCCTTCTGGTGTCACCTCTTATGGGAACCAGTATCTTCCCTTCTCTGCAGGACAAGGAATGATCCAGACACCCATCAAGAGAAGTGCTTTTGCCAGGAGGGACTCGGGTAGCCCAGCTCTAAGCACTAGGGCATGTTTCCCTTAATAAAAAGCATCCATCAGTTGGACAGTCCCCTCTCCTTTGGCGCTGGGAGACAGGCCTAAGTGTCCAGGGCTGCAGGGTCTGGAAAGCCATCTTCTACCTGTTGAACGTAGTGTCCCTGCACAGAGCCCATGTTAACTGCTGATCCAGAGGGCTTCCCACTGGGGCTAGCAGAGCTAGGCCTGAAAAAACCAAAGGCAGGGTTGAGAATACACATGTGTCACCACAGAGATGGAGGCAAAGCCTAGCAGTACACAGAGGCAGATGAGCCAGGGAGGGCCCTCTGGCCAGAGGCCCTAGCAGACAGAAAACACAGACCTGAGACAGCTGAGAATGCAGGATGGGGAGGAGGGTGGTCACCAGTGCCCTCGGCACTTCCAGGAGACACACCCGGAGAGGAGCTGCAGCCCTTGCTGTGGACAGACAGACAGCGGCCATCCTCAGGCTGTGGAGCATCTGGACTAGTGTGACGCAGTGCCCAGATAAAGGCTTGCAACCAGCACTAAGGGTTTTCTCATCTTCACTCGTGGGGGGAGGGGAGGAATCTACAACTGCTTTTAGTACCCCCAAAGCCATTAGACGTTTCATGAGGAAAAGGTCCTGTGTCAGAAAGAGTACCAGGCAGAGGTGGTTGAGTCTCTTGGGTGTGGGTCTGTGTGGTGCTGGGTACCACCATCCCCCTAAAAGCCATCTTGGGGACAGTGCACCCCTGGAATTTATGACCAAGGACTCCTTTTTGCAAGCCATGTCTCAGCTGCCCCATTTCCCAACAACCCTAGGAGACAATACAAGTCGTAGCAATCTCTCTAGTCACCACGATGCCTGTGTCTCTACCTCCAGCAACCTCTCCATCTCTGAAGACTATTCCTAGGACTGCAGAGATACCTGTTTTCCAGCATGCTCTCTTTTGGTTCTGGGCGTGGAACCAGGGCCTCAAGAGTTTAAGTACGCATGCGCTCTACACTGACCCACAACACCCAGGTCCTCCTATATATTTGAAAATCCTCTCTAGACTGCATACAAACACTATGTAGATAGTAGCTACACTGTATTGCTTAGGAATGATGACAAGAAACCATTTTTGGTCCCTTCCCACTCCCAAATATTTTCAATCTGCAGATAGAGGGCTAACAGTTTCTTCTAAGGACGAAGCTGTTTCCCTCCGTACAGTCTACTCTACCCAGGCTACTGCACTCACCCTGGGCAGGCAGAAGTATGGTGTGAGCTCCTTGAAGCTCCCTCCATCCCTCCCGCCTCCCTCAACATACACACTGTGCTATGCTGCCCTCCACACAGCTCTGCTGGATGGGTCTTCTGCCAGGTCATGATAGCAAAACAAAATGCACTCATGCACAAACAAAAAGAAGCCACACAGCAAGAACATAAAATAAGACACACTGAGCGGTCTTTATGAGCCCTCTCTCTATGGTAATGATGCAAGGCAAAGAAAGGATGAAGGAAGTTCCGGTGCAGCCCTGCGGGTGTCAGGTCCAATGGTCAGTGAAAATGGGACACAGAGATGGAAGGACTCTCCCTGCAGAGTGTATTGCTGAATGTCCTCTAGAGAGACACTGGGTGTGTCTGTCCCATTCCATGTGTAAACACAAGGCACCAGGCTGCATGTGCTCTCAGGCCCAGGGATAGAGCTATACCCCCAGCCCAGCATGGGGGACCAGGAGCCCCTGCCATGACCCAATGGATACCTCTGAATCAGGCGAAGGAGAACATGGGTGGTTACTAGAGGTAGAGACCCATACCAAGGAAAACAGTGGGTACCAGTTTGTGGTATGGGAAGAAAGGCCACCCACGCCCAGCATTAAAAAGTTCTCTGATAGGGGTCAGAGGGTGAGTTTGAATACATACAAGAGACCCTGGGGCAAGGCAGACACCCTAGAAAGCTCTTACTCCTCAGAGCATCTTACTCTGCAGATTAGAAACAAGTCTGCTTTCTCCAGTTACCAGGGATGCCGCAGTGACACGCGGGCACACAGAGGGGCCATGCTACAGTGCTCTTGCACCATTCTTCCTGACACATCGAACACTCAGCAATGAGCCCCAACCCCCAGGGTTCATCTTTACCTGTAGGCCTGCGGGGATGGTGCGGAGCCTCCGGGAGGAACATTCTGTTTACTGTCGGCAAAGTGGAAGCCTTTCAGCTCCATCTGAGCGGACTAGAGTGGCCAAGAAGGAACGTGGTCACTCAGCAGTCCAGAGACAGCCAACCCACAACGGCCCCAGCCCCAACCAGGCTCAAGGAGGGCTGATTCCTAGTGTTTATTTTCTCGCTGTAGACTATCACCCAGATACCAGCCACATCTGAGCTCCAGTGACCTGTCCTTAGTCAAGAGTCTATGGGTCCTGCATCTGAGGTGGCTCCAAGTGGCTCTGCCCCATTGCTGAGGCAATGGTTGCACACTTTCCTTGCTGCCTGGTAGTCTGGCACATGCCAGAACCTGTCTTCCCAACTAGTTTACACATAAGCGAGGAGTCTGGCATCTGGGACTCTGTAGACTTTGCAGTGTGAGAAAGCCACATGAGGCTGGGAGCCTGCACTTTCTGTGATACAGCTCTATGGTAGAAGTCTTGACTAGACACAGCCCCCTCTCTGGAACCACCTTTACCTCTCTGCTGGTGTTCAGGACTGGTGGTTGGGAGCCAGGTGGAGGAATCCTTCGGGGGGCCCCAACAGGGAGACTCTGTCCTGGAGGCAGCTGAATGGACTGTGGTAGAATCAGTGGCTGCTGCCCAGAGCCATACCGAGGCAGCGGCATCGTGAGCTGTTGGGTGACAGGACAGTGAGGGGCAGAATGCTAAAGCATGCACCTGAGAGTGTACACAGCACTTCTGGGTGGTCTCAGACTTGAGCAGTGAGAACGGCAGAACAATGTGTGAGACACGCTGCCCACAGCTGCACGGCACTGCATGCAGGACAATGTGTGAGACACGCCGCCCACAGCTGCACGGCACTGCATGCAGGACAATGTGTGAGACACGCCGCCCACAGCTGCACGGCACTGCATGCAGGACAATGTGTGAGACACGCTGCCCACAGCTGCACGGCACTGCATGCAGGACAATGTGTGAGACACGCCGCCCACAGCTGCACGGCACTGCATGCAGGACAATGTGGGAGACACGCCGCCCACAGCTGCACGGCACTGCATGCAGGACAATGTGTGAGACACGCCGCCCACAGCTGCACGGCACTGCATGCAGGACGTATGAGACACGCCGCCCACAGCTGCACGGCACTGCATGCAGGACAATGTGTGAGACACGCTGCCCACAGCTGCACGGCACTGCATGCAGGACAATGTGGGAGACACGCTGCCCACAGCTGCACGGCACTGCATGCAGGACAATGTGTGAGACACGCCGCCCACAGCTGCACGGCACTGCATGCAGGACAATGTGTGAGACACGCTGCCCACAGCTGCACGGCACTGCATGCAGGACAATGTGGGAGACACACACAGCTGCACGGCACTGCATGCAGGACAATGTGTGAGACACGCCGCCCACAGCTGCACGGCACCCATGCAGGCTCGGAGGGGAAGAAGACCGCAGAGAGCTCCCCCAGTGAAAGCCGCACAGGAAGTCTCTCCTTACGTTCCTTTGTGCGTACTTTTTTGTATCAACAGTGGCAGAAAACAGGACCAAATTAGGCCTCAGAGACCCTTGTGGACGGATCCCAAATCCAGAACAAGATGAGGAGAGGGGTAAGCACAGGGGCAGGGCGGGCCACTTGGGTCTCTCAGTCTCTGTCCTCTTCATCTCCCTGCTTTGAGTCCACAGTGGAGGGTCAGAAGGATCTATTGGAACTGCATCACTGAGACTTGTGGTGGCACCAGGGCCTCAGAGCAGAGAGCAGCATGGACAGATGAAGTCGTGTAAGAGTGATACCTGGGCCGGGTACAGCTGTGCTCACAGCTCAGGCTATCGGGACCAAGGGCAAAAGGAGCAAAGAGCAAGTCTCTGCAGAACCAGCATGGCACAGTGCAGTGATCGTGTGTGTGTGTGTGTGTGTGTGTTTGTGTGTGTGTGTGTGTGTGTGTGTGAACAAACACTGAATCTCTCCTAATGGCAGGAGCAGCTGAAGGACCAGGAGTGGGAGGGGCAGGAGAAGCAGGATGGAGGATAATGTTGATTGGATGAGCAGGACTGGAGGGAAACTGTGCCTTGGACCCAGCATGCTGGATTGGCCAGTAGATACAAGCGGCAGTGCTAGGAGGCAGCAGAGGACTCAGGGTTGTAGAAATGAATCTGGGGCCAGGCGGTGGTGGCGCACACCTTTAATCCCAGCACTCAGGAGGCAAAGCAAGGTGGATCTCTGTGAGTTCGAGGCCAGCCTGGTCTACAGAGAGAGAGAGAGAGAGATCCAGGACAGGAACCAAAGCTACACAGAGAAACCCTGTCTCGAAAAAAAAAAAGAAAGAAAGAAAGAAAGAAAGAAAGAAAGAAAGAAAGAAAGAAAGAAAGAAAGAAAGAAAGAAAGAAAAGAAATGAATCTGGAATGAGCAGTGCTTGGATGGTGACCGGAAAGGAGAACAAGACAGGACTGAAGGGAGCATCCACAATCAAGGGTGGGGGAGGTGGAGGTGTGAAGGAGGGAAGAGGGTTTGAGGACAAAGGTGAGCCAGGATAATGTCTTGAAGATGGCTTCAAGAGTCAGTGACGACCGGGGTGACGCTGTGATGGGGTGGCTGTGGTACAGTCCAAAGAGGACCCCCTCAATTAAGAGAGCAGCACTGAGCCTACCTCTACACTGACAGGAAAGAGAAGGGTACTAGCCAGGGTGGCCTGCAGGATGAGAGGGTCTTCCTAGGGACAGGATGCTGCTGGGGTCCAGAAGCACACAGGCAGGGAGGTGTGGCCACGGGCCCTGTGGACCACAGGAAGCAAGGGATGGGGGAGGGAGCGGCAAGGGAGAAGCAGCAGGAAGTGGCTGTTAGGGTTGGTGGGAGACAGAAGGAGTGGAGGCTCTGAGGGTCTCCTCCCTGGGGAGAGGAGAGCTTCTTCCAGGAGGAGTGCAGGGTTCAAGTCCTTGGACTCGGACCCCTGGGAGCTATTAGTTAGAAAGCTTTGCAGAGCTAGCTGCCAACTGTGTGTGACTCTTACACTATGGGCATGGTCAAGAGCATCGAGATGGAGTAAGAGGGTAAGCCAGGAGCGCCACTCAGCTGCCATGCAGGGCCCGAGGCTGAGGAAGGAAGGGTCAATAACAGATTTGGCAGTGGGAAGCTCCAGCATGTGAGGAGGGCAGGTCCATTCAGGCTTAAGTGGGGGGAACAAAGACACCTGCCCATTTCCACCCCCACAGCCTCCATTTGAGGGCTGCAAACATCTCTAGAGCAGAGCTCTGGAGGAGAGCTAAGTCAGAACACGGTGATGTGGGGACCACTACAGGAGTCTCTGCAGCTGAGACATCCATGCAAACATCAGCACACACAAGGAGGCAGTTGAGGAAAGAGGAGGCTGGTGAGAAACCAAACCACACTGACCTGTGGAAGCTGGGAATCCAGCATCTGGGAGGTACCCAACCCGGCAGCCTGGCCAAGCTGGCCCTCGTAGACCAGGGCCTGGTTTCCACTCATAGGCTGGTAGGGTGAGCCGGACTGTGGCTTCACCATCTCCAAGGGCTGTATGCCAGGAAACGCAGAGTATGGGGGTTTCAAGGCGGTACCCCCAGAGAGGATCATAGTGCTGGGTGGTGACAGGCTGGGGTGCATGTACACCTGAGACCTGCAAAAGCCAGAGGGAGGTCAGGACCAGGTGAGCAAGCACACGACTGTCTTCAACACTGGTGAGCACAGGGACCGAGAACTCGCTAACACATCCCTGCTTCTCCAGAGACTGACGCAGAGGGTCGGAATGAGCCTGACACTGCCGACCTGAGGACTAGGGACACACCCACGCGTGGCAGGCCAGGCTGAAGCCATCATGCATACTGAAAGAGTCTGGTCTACGAGGGCCAGCTCGGGCCAGGCTGCCAGGTTGGGTACCTCCCAGATGCTGGATGCGCAAGGCTGAAGCCATCATGTATACTGAAAGAGAGAGCTGGGGAGACGGTGGTTGGGGTGGTGTTGGCATTGGGTAAAGGGAAGGGCACGGGCTGGAAAGGAGTGGAGACCATCTGATGGCCTGGTCCCTGGCCCCAGAGCAGAGGAGCACACAACCTCAGCGGTGCAGCATGGATGTCTCTCACCTGAAAGGCTGCAGGGAGCTGAAGATCTCCTGGGACTGGGAGACGGGGAGCCCACCCCTCAGCCCAAGCTGCGCCTGGGCCTGCAGAGATGTGTGGAGGGAGATTGGGATCTGCTGGGCAGTGGCAGCCTGCAAACAAGAGCCAGGTGATAACTGCATTGACCCCAACATGCCTCCCCACCTCCACCGGGTCCTGGCCGGGTCAGCAAGGGCTCATCCCAACCCACCTGATCTGGCTTCCCACAGCAAAAGATCGGTAGCAAGACCAAGGCATGGTGTAGCCCTAACACTAGAATGGTACACGGGAGAAATGAGCCCAGTCATCCACATGAATGGAGGTGAATTTCGGGTATCCTTTTTAGGATACGTGCAAGCCGAGTGTGGTGTCTAATACCTGTAATATCAGTCGTTGGGTGGCTCTAAGTCCCAGGTCGGCCAGGACTAAACAGTGAGTTATAGGCCAGCCTGGACTACAGAGTAAGACTCAAAAATCATGAGGCCTAGGAAGATGGCTCAGTGGTTAAAAGCAATTGTTCTTGCTGAGGACCTGGGTTCAGTTCTCAGCATCCACATGGTTGCTAACAACTGTAAGTCCAGTTCCAGAGGATCTGGTACTGCCTTCTGGCCTCTGTGGGCACATACATGCAAGCAAAATACCCATACTCATAAAATAAAAACAAACCTTTAAAGAACAAAGGGGCGCTAAGATTCATTTAGTTGGATCAAAATCTTAGAAAACTTAAGCATGGCAGCATGTCTTTTTTTTTTTTAAAGATTTATTTATTATGTATACAGCATGTATGACCAGAAGAGGGCACCAGACCTATTACAGATGGTTGTGAGCTACCATGTGGTTGCTGGGAATTGAACTCAGGACCTCCGGAAGAGCAGTCAGTGCTCTTAACCTCTGAGCCATCTCTCCAGCCCGGCAGCATGTCTTGAGAGCCGAGGGCAGCTCCAGCCTCTGGATTGGAGACTGGCAGTAGGAAGAACACTGCCAGGGTGTGTAGGAGGCCAGCATCAGCCTCTGGAAGGAGGCTCCAAGACAGACCAGTCTGCAGCACAGATGGAATGCCAATCTTGTGCAAAGCCAACACCCTGCCTGTTTCTAAAACTTTCTCTTTTAATGCATCTGTGCCCAGAGACTCAGGCCCTTCGGGACCCCTATTACCAGTGTACCCCTACTGTAGCTGATCCCCAGCTAAGAGAAGCAAGGACTCTGAGAAGGAAGGAACAGAATCTGATGTGTCTACCCTGTGCCTCTTTATCGATCATAGACTCTTTCTACAAATGCTCTCTGGGTGCCATGGTCTGCCAGTAGAGGGTATCACATGGGGCAGGGGACAAGATCACCAGTAAAGAAATGCAAAGAGTGACCAGAGCCATGCTGCCTCTGACCTCTGGCCACCTGGCTTCCTACGCTCACCTGCTGGTAACTCTGCTGCTGAGGTATCGTTTGAGGAACCAGTCGGGGCTGACTTGCAAACACGTGGCCATCCAGGTACAGAGGTGGGAGGTGGTTGCCTGGAAACAGAACACAGACAAGGCAGAAAAGGATCAAGTCTCCCCATTGCACACGGCCACGTTCCCCAGGGGACTCAATGGGGCTGAGGACACATGTGAGCAGAGGCTGCGTGATTCTCTGCTGTAACATATACCTCAGGAAACCCAGGCCAGTACAGGAGCAGAGCACCTGACCTCTTCACCACTCACCAGCCGTGCTGGGCCTTTGGGGGCTATTTACTATGGAAGAGAGCTGCTTGGGTCTCTCAGTCTCTGTCCTCTTCATCTCCCTGCTTTGAGTCCACAGTGGAGGGTCAGAAGGATCTATTGGAACTGCATCACTGAGACCTTGGCAGCTGGGCCTCAAAATCCCCAGTCACAAGCATAATGACAGTGAGAATCAAAACAGCTACCAGCAACGGAGTGCTGGCGCAGCAGCAGCAGCCTGCTTATAGGTGAGTGGCTCACCAGGGAGTGGGCACTGACTAGAGCCTGACTCAGAGCCGGAGGTTTGCTCACTCCTCTCTGGCAGTTCCAAGTGCCTCCCTATGGTACAGCATCCTGCTTCTCACATCAGAGCAGGGATTACATTGCACAGAGCATGTGGGAAGCTGTAACTACCTGACTTAGAAACCAGTGTCGCTCTGTAAGTGAAAGCACAGAGCAGTTAATCCAGCTTCTCTCGACAGCGAATGGAGAAGTCTCCTGAGCCTGGCTCAGGGGCTGTGATACCTGGCATGGAGGCAGAAGGCGCTACAGAAGCCACAGGCATGGGCGGCATGGACACTCCACCAAAGGAGCTGTAGTTGACTCCGTTGGAGGCGCCCACAGAGGATGGAGGCTGGATCCCCGAGCCTGCACCTCCGGGAGAGCTCTGCTCCGGCAAACTGGGGGAGTTTTCCCAAGCCTTGCGTGCAGACTCCATCTTTGGAAGCAAGAGAAGGGAGAAATGCAAATTACTACTGGGGGCCAAGGGAAGAGCAGCAACCTAACCAGGGGTGCAGGAGGGCTCCCTCTGCACCCCATCACAAGCTGAGGCACTGGCGAGGACCCCAGCCCAGCTCAGGCCTGGCTTTACCTTCAATGTGAGGTCTGCAGTGGGGAAGGACATGGGAGACAGGCCGATGGCTCTCTGGATGTGGTGATCCCGCCGAAGGATGGGGATACTCTGCGTCAGTCCTGCCTGGAGAGGAGAGAAAGAAAGTCACAGGGCACAGATACCCGCCATGCCAGACTCATCTACAGCAGGCTGCCTAGATCAGTTTCCATGACAGAAGTCACCTCCACAGTCATGTCCCAGCGACAAACAAGGACGAGCTGCCAAGAAACAAGCACCTGGTTTGGCAGAAGCCTAAGGCCTGGCTTGGGAGACGGCCAGGGCCAGAGAGTAAAAGTGGCGGCTGTCACTCAGCTCTCTGTGCCCTCCTAACGCAGGCGGGAAATGCAGACTGGAGCCCAGAGCTCTGGGCTCAGTAGCCCACCCACAACTCACTCAGGATTCCCAAAGTGAGGAGACCTGGCTAACACAGCCTCTCAAACACACTGAACCCCAGCGGTTTTCATTCACTGCCTGGCAATGTTCGGAAGCACTACAGCTCCTCCCGCAGCTCCTCCTCCCGCTGCTCCTCCTCCCGCAGCTCCTCCTCCCGCAGCTCCTCCTCCCGCAGCTCCTCCTCCCGCAGCTCCTCCTCCCGCAGCTCCTCCTCCCGCAGCTCCTCCTCCCGCAGCTCCTCCTCCCGCAGCTCCTCCTCCCGCAGCTCCTCCTCCCGCAGCTCCTCCTCCCGCAGCCTTCTTGGGAATGCTGCCTGGATGCCCGCCCTCATCGGGCAGATGGAGAGAAGTCAATGGACAGGTCAATGAACGCAGCAGTTTCCCCAAGCAGCTCACAATGCAGAATCTCCCTCTCCTGAGTGCACAGAACCCAGTCTGCCGCGGCAGTCACACATTGTGGTCCCTGCCAGTGAGGGAGAGCAGCTTCCAGGAGGTTTGCCTGCTTAACCAGTTACCCATTAGCCATGAAAGAATAGTGGGGGGGGGGGGGGGGGGATGGGGGGGATGGGATGTGTGTGGGATGGGGTGTGTGTGGGATGGGGGGATGGGAGGATGGGGTGTGTGGCTCAGTGTTGAGGGTGCTCGCCCTGGGCTCTCTCCTCAGGCAGAGCAGTCTGCACCACAGCTGGCACAACATGGAGACTGGAGCTAAAGCAAACCAGACCTTAAGAAGACTGATACCATCTGCAGCCAAAGGTCCCCAAACCTAGGGATGGCTAGAACAGTCCCAGCACAGAGCTGCCGGCAAGCGTGCAGAGGCAGAGCTGGAGGAGGACATGCTGACTTACATTACTAGCCAAGACATCCTGAAGCTTGGCAACTGGATTTCCTACAGGACCAGAAGCAGAACCGGGTGGCAGGCTGAAATCAGAGTCCTGGAAGAGAAGGGGACACAGTGTCTGAGCCCCACCCCGCTCACCTGTCACTGGGCCCACATCAATAACACTGTCCAATATGCAACACCACACACAGGAAAGGAAGCTACCTGACTTGCCCCTCTCTACCCTGGCTGGCCTGAGCCCAGCTGGTGCCAGAAAGGTCATCTATACAGCAATCCAGTAACATCTGCCTATCCCTGACGCTGTACTAACACTCTTCCCAAAATAACGCTCAGCGCCTATCTTCCTTTCTTCTCTAGGAGACAATCCGAAGCACAAACAAGAAAGAAAAGAGTAAAAGTGAAACTCACTTTTGGATTGACCCCAAACTCAATGGGGGGTACAGGCAGCACAGGGTCCACGTGAACCTCCACCCCATTAACAGGCGGGACGACGGCCCCTTGCAGCCGCTCGGCCCCCTCCGAGCCCTTTCTGTTTTTCAGGGAGCGCTCATTGCCGATGGGTCCTGGTCTGTGCTCCTTGCTCTGTCCAGATCCTTGATCTGAGTCCTGGGTGGGAAAGCAGAGAGGCTGGACACAGCTGCTTCCAGGTGCCCTTGGCATCAAGGAAGACAAGACAAAGAAGGGCCCCTTCCGCCCATGCCCTGGCCACCATGTAGAGGACTTCCAGGTTACCTTGTGCTCAGACTGCTTCTGAACTTGGTCCTTGTGGCTGTCGGTCTTGGATTCCGCCAGGCCAGGCCCGCTCATCTCCTCTGGCTTGAGAGTACCATATGGGGAACTGCGCTGTGAGGAGGTCGCGGATGACTCCCGAGATTCAGCACTCAAGTCAACACCACTATCTCCCTGGCTGCTCTTAAAACCCTGCTGTGCAGAGCACAAAATGGGTTAGAGCCCTGTCCCCACACTGCAAAGCACAGCATCCAGGAGGCAAGTCTGTGTGGCACTGGCATTCCTCCCCAGCCACCAGCCTCCACTCCTAACTCCAGTCCTGACCTGGTGACAGTGGCCCATGGCACACGCCCAGCTTAAGGAATGCACCGATTCCACTCAGGCTCATGAGCACCTTGGCATACGAGTGCCAGCCAAGACCAGCTCAGAGGTGCTTCTCAATCGGCTCTCTAGTCCAGGTCTCCCTTGTCTCTCTGCTCATGCAGGCACCACACAAAAACCAGAGGCCAAGGCTAGAGGGAGACGAGCCAGGCACCGTGGACTGACCCGGCTGCCAGTGAAGGCACTGCAGCACCAGGGCATGTGGGTGTGGTGGCACTCACCTCTGTGGTGCCAGGCTCAGTGCTGCTGAAGGCGGTGACGGCTTTCCTCCAGGAATCGCTGGCTGCGCCCTGCACAGGGAGGGCTGCTGAGGGAAAGAGACAGAGTCAGGACATCAGCGAGACAGGCAGTCTGGAGGACGTGAGCTGTGCTGTGGACACCAGCTGAAAAGACAGCTTACGGCACCGCCCGCCAGGGGCTCTGCACACCTCACCACAGACAGGTCTCTGTGACTGCCCCTGACACCGGCTGTGTGAGCACCCCTCAACAACCAGCACCTTCAGATGTAAACAAAACCCCAAACTTGCTCGGAATCTAACTGACTTTATACTGTTCGTTTTTGTTTTGTTTTGAGATGGGGGCATGGAGAAGGGGAGTTATTTTTTAGACAAGGTCTTATGTAGCTCTGGCTGGAACTCACACAGACCTGCCTGTCTCTGCCTCCTGAGTGCTGAGGTTAAAGGTGTGCGCCACCACACCCAGCTACACTCACTGGCTTTGTATCACTTCAACTCTCCGTCAGTCCTATGCAGACACTAACCTGTAGTGAAGCCTCAAGCGGGCAGCTTCTTTAAGTCTTTGAAAGGTCCAGGAAGACACAGCCCAATTCAGTAAGCCCACAGACCTTTCCCTGAATCCAACCTAAGCCATAGAGCCTGAGCCCAGAAAATGGATATGCATACGATGCACTCTGAAGCCACACATGGGGGCCTGGTCTAACAACTGACATGCACAATCCTTGACTTCTCAGCGGACGAATGCTCTTCAGTCTGGTGCACGCCGCCGCCAAGCAGGTGCCTGTCACTGAGTCAACCTCTACCTGGCGCGCTTCCTCACCACATGTGACCAGGGCACATCACTCAGTGTTGCTCTACAATCCTTGACTTCTCAGCGGACGAATACTCTTCAGTCTGGTGCACGCCGCCGCCAAGCAGGTGCCTGTCACTGAGTCAACCTCTACCTGGCGCGCTTCCTCACCACATGTGACCAGGGCACAACATCACTCAGTGTTGCTCTGCAGCACACTATAACCAGGGTTTTCACTAAGACACAAGGATGAGTGAAACTATGACAAAGCAGACTTGTGGGAACTCAAGTCACCACTGTGGCATTTGTCCTAGCCTGGGGTCAGCCACCGTTCTATAGAGTGGGCTCTCCTAGCTCCTCTGCAAGCCACAGAGAACCTTCCAGTCAGCTGTACAATCTTACAGCTCACTGTTGCATAGGCCCCACGCAAAGGAGCCTTCAAGAACAACCTGATCAACTGGAATGGCTTTCTGTTTTAAAGTACAAGTTCCAAAGCACAGCCGTGCGTGGGGCATTAAAAACAAACAAAACAATTTTATGGAAATAAAATTTTCAAGAAGGTACACTGACTTTAGTCTGAACTTTGCCCTTCCTGTCGGGGAAGGGCATTCGCTAACCCAGTCCCGGCCCTCTGTCATTCATTCTTCTACTAGGTGAGGAAATACGACGCCTCCTCCTCCAAGGTGCCAGCTTTGACACCAACTCCTCCGGTCTACTGCACTGGGGTCAGGGATGTGTCACCCGCCAGGGACTGCGGCAGCAACAGTTCAGATGCCACTCAACACTGGCTCTGCTGTGGCCCAGGAAATGGGTAATGATGCACTCATACTCCAGGCTCAAAGGTGACTCTCGGAGAAGAGCCCTGCCTTTTCTGAGCCAGGCACCCACCTCACCTTGGCTGCCGCTCTCCCAGATCTCAGTGCCCAGGCTGCTGCCAGGCACAGCCGCGTCGCCTTGCTCCAGACACAGGCTGCTCTGCTTCTTGGCAAACCGAGGGGGGATACGTGCTGAAAGGCCCCGACCTTTGACAGGCACCTACAGGAGAAGAGGCTAATGCAGTGCAGCCTAAGACAGGACAGACGACAAACTCTCCTGGGAAAAGCGAACTAGCTTGAGATGCCCGACACCCGTCTTCAAAACCTCAGTCTGACTCGGTGCACTGCCGGGTTAGCCAGACTGGCCCCAGGAGCAGGCTGAGAGACGTGCCAGCCTCAAGCATTTTGTCACAGGGTTCCAGCCCCCTGAGATTTGCAGGACAGGGGTCACCCAGCCAGGCTGGGGTTTCATTCAGGAAAGAGGAAGACATAGGGGTGCTGTGAGACAGATCTCAGACCTGGCGGGTCACATTTTGGTCGTTAGAGTCTATCTTCTCCTGTCTGTTTCAGGGCAATGGTGACAGGTAGTGGAGATAATGCATTCCTGACAGACATCCTGCCTGCCTCTCTTCCACCCAGGGCTGCCCTCTGGCCCTCACCTGAGCAGCCTGCTCCTTCTTCCTTCTCTCCTCTTCCAGCAGGCGGCGCTGCTTCTTGGTCAAGACTTCAATGAAGCCTTCCCCCACCATGGAGCCCACTTCACTCTCCTCCCCAGGGCTGGACGCGCAGTTGTCAATGATGGCATCTGAACCAGAAGTCACAAGAAAGAACAAGGCACATGCCTGGCTCAGAAGTCCACTTTCCCAGTGTCTAAGGAAACCTGGACATGGTGCCCCACCCTTCTCATGCCCATGTGACCGGGGACATTGCAAACACAACCCAGAGGAGCTCAGGCACCATGATGGAGAAAACTGCCTTTAAAGATGCAGATTCATGAACCCAGTTCTGTTTCTTGCTAGCCATGTGGCTATGGACATACCACAGAGCACCCTGGAACCTTGGGCACCCCCTTAAAATCTGGGAAGTTATACAGATGTCATGGGGGCTTAGGAAGGCCGGAGGCATCCTAAGACAGGAGTCAGGGCTGCTCTGCACCACACACCTCACTCCAACCAAGTCCCAGAGACTAGGGTCAACTCACTTCCATAGCCCAGATCAAACTGCTTGCGGGCCTCTTCCTGCTGCTCACCAGCCCTCTGGGCAGCCAGGGGAGCCTCCTTCTCTGCTTTCTTCCTGGTGGCTTCAGGACTGTCGGAGCTGGTGTGAGTGGTCCGCTCCAGGGCATAGGGTGAGTGGCTTCCACTGCTGCAACCAAAGCCTCCAGGCAAGGCCTCATCTGGAGACCTGCAAAGGAAGGGGATTTCATGATTTCGCCATCACGCAAAGGCTAGGAGAGAGGGATGAGGAAAAACTTGGAATGCACAAGGCCCACACACACAGACATGGCAGCTGTCTAGCTCCAGAACCTTTTGCGGAGCCATCAAGGGTCAGGAAGGCCTGCGGACAGTACATGCTATGTGCTGGTTCAGTTCTGTGGGGAAGGACTCTACCTGAGCAGGGGAAGGCTGCTGTGAACACCTCCTTCCCAGCATTCCATTCCCTCGCACTGCATGCTGCCTTTAGTGAGAAGAGGCTGGGCAAATGCGCCCAGGACGGGACTGCCAGCCTTTCTGAACAGAAACAGCAGCACAGGTTTCCTTGGCTGCAGGGCTTTTGAGCACATTCACAATGCCTTTTAGGGGCTGGAGTGTGGTCACACAAACACTTGAAAGAACAAACACTTTCCTCAACTTCTTCAGGGTATGTACACCAGAGTTGCGAACCCTGAATTACAAGGACAGGAGGGGTGACCTCTGCATCCCCTGAAACCTCAATCTGAGGCAACAAGCCCGGGGCAGTGGGTCAATACCCAACAGATTACCTATCCTAAAGCTTCCAGTTCTAGAGAACCAGGCTCATGGGCTGCAAGCGGCCTGCTCCCGTTCCTGGTGGCTCCAGCCCTGCCCAGGCGGCAACAGGAAAGCAGGACCGCCAAGGGCCAGAGCTATCTCCACATGACCAAAAGGCGAGGGATGTCTCCCGGTCAGCGCTCCCCAGGCACCACACACAGGCAACAGCCACCACTGCAGGGTTGAGAATACACTCGGAGGCTGGACTCCAGGGACACTGGCTAGGACAGCAGTCACAAGGAGGCCTCTGGGGAACAGGCTATGGGCACTCTGGGTGGAGTTGATCAAGCCACAACATCAACAATGACACACCATGGAGAAGCGACAAGCAATGCAGGAGCAGGTGATGGAGACGCTCACACACAGCGGCCAGGGCCGCCTGGCTTGGCAGGGCGTGCATGCATGGACTTGGTGCTGTTGCGGACAGGACAACGACAAGGACCCGAGATGGTGCTGGCGCGTTACCTTTTGACTTTCAGAGAAGTCCCGCTCTGCTGGCTCTCGCAGCGGGGGGAAGCCTCACCCCCACCTGGCCTAACAGGCTTCTCCCCAAACCCTCCCGGCTCCAGCTTGCGGCTCTGTCTGTCAGCCAGGGGCCTCTGGCTGGAGAAGCTCCGCTTGGCCAGCTCCTTCTTCTCACCCAGACTGGCCCCTGACAGGCCACCATCCCCTTGTGCTTCAGGCTCAGCTGCAAGGCCTTCTCGCCGCTCCCTACGCTCGCTGAAGTCGCTGCTCTCAGAGGCCGTCTCCCACTCTTCGTTGGCATGATCAGAAGAATTCTGGTAGGAGAGCTCTGGGGACCTGTGACCTCCAGGACCACTCTTGTCCCCAGGACTGAGTTTGGACCGGCCTGGCCATTGACTTGCCAGCAGGTGGGACTCCTCCTCGGGTCCCCACAAGCCCAGGGACTCCCGCTCTTGACGGAGGCGCCGGAAGCGAGGGGGCTTGTCTTGGCGTGGGGGCCGCCTCCGGCGGAAGGGCCTGTTCTCTGCATTTTCAGAATCTGCCCCGTGGTCATCTTGGAAAAAGGACCTCTTGTCCTCCATGCGGCTGTCCTCGAAGACCCTGCTGCCGTATGTGTCAGAGTGTCGGTAGGAGTCTGGGATGTAGTCTCTGTCAGTGGTTCGCCGTGGGCCACATGGGTCCGAGGGGCCATATTCCTGCCAGGAGCCACCTGGGCTCCGGCTCTGCCAGTGGGGAGGCTCTTTGGTGACAAAGGTTCTTCGGCCATAGCTGCAATTGCTTAGGCGAGGTGGGAGGGCCCTCCCACAGGCCCGGGGTCCCCGGCTGCGGGCATCTAGGCCACCCTGGTCCTCTGTGTAAGTCCTGTTGGAGCGCCAAGAGTCCTTCTTCAGGGCGCCCTCGTCCCTTTCCAGGAGCATGCCCTCGTGGCCAGGCTCGGAGCCCCGCTGACGCCGCCTCTTGGGTAGCTCTTCATACTCAGAGCCCTCGCTGTGGGTCTCACTGGCGATGCGGCGCCTGGGCTTGGCTCTAGGGCAGTCTTCTGGCAGGGGGAAGTCACGAAGGCCCCTGCCTCGGCTACTGCGCTGGCCACCACTGTACATGCTGCGAGCCCCGAGGACACCCGTGCCACACAGACCACTTGTGTTGCTGCCTGCAGGCCGGCTGCCTCGGAAGGTGAACTCTCTGAAGCCGCGGCCACGGCTGCGGGTCTGGCCCCGGCCCCCAAAGGCCTGCTCCTCATCAATGAAGATCCAGTTGTTTCTCTTGGTTGGGGGAATGTCACTGGCATCCCTCGAGGGCCTGCTCTCCCAGGTCTTATCAGCCTTAGCGTCTTCATCCGGCTTGCTGGCCTCATGGCCAAACCCAGGCCGGGCAGCAGCCTTGTCCTCCAGGGCAGAAGAGGAGGCATTGGCCAGAGCAGGGTTGTTCTCTTCATCCTCATCTTCTTCTGTCCCGCACATGGGCTCTTTGTCTAGGGCCGGCTGAGAGCTCTCCTCTCCCAGGCCCTGCCTGGCCCTCTCCAGCGCCTTCTCCTTCTCTTCCACCTTCAGGGCCTTGAGGACAGGTTTCTTGATGGGTCCCGACCTCCGGGTCCTGCCCGGCTGCTCCTGGTGCTGGCTCCGGGACTCGGGCGTCCACTCGGGCTCTGGGTTTGGTTGTTTCTTGGGGCTCCCTTCCTTCTCCCAGGAGGAAGCGTGGAAGGATGGCTCCTCCTGGGGTGCCTCCCGCTCGACACTGTTAGCTGTGTCGGCAGCCTGTGGCTGGTGGCCAACATCCCAACTGCCATACTCTGGCTTTTTCTCGGCTGGGACAAAGTCGGGCTCCAATGGGGAACACCTGAGGTTTGGGGTACGCCCCCCAGGAGCACCCACCTCCTGAACATTTTCCTGGGGTGGAAATAAAAGCTCCTGGCCTATTCTCTGAGCAGAAACACAGCTGTCAAAGTCTGCTTGGGCCTTCTTGTCAAAAGCACTCAAGAACTCCTCCCCTCTCTCCTCAAAGAGATCGCGCTGGGCACTTAAGCCCCCTGACCTTCCGGGGGAGGCAGAGTAAGACCTTTCATTCCTGAAAAGGAACCAGAAAAATCAGTCAATGTGATTGGAGCTTGGTTCCTGGTTTCCATGCTGAACAGGGCTTAGTTTTGGTTTGGTTTGTTTTAAAGAAAAAAAAAATGTTTTTTAAAAAGAAAAGAAACCACAAGCAAACATTTGCTCTAGCTTAAGACACGTTGCTCGGTGGCCCCTGGAGTCCGTGAGCGTGGCGACGGCAGTGGCAGCTCAGTACACCACCCTGGAGACAGAGAGGAGCTGGCAGTCCCTGGAGCAATGAACAAGCTGGAGCCTGGGAGTCTGTGAGCCTGGGCCGAGGGGTGCCAGGGCTAGCTCCCGCTCACACAGGAGGAGCAAGCCCAGACCCCCCAACCCAGCTGCCTGTGAGCCCGCCCCTCTGCGCCTTTGCCCGTGCCCACAGTGCGGCGGCGGCGGCAGCGGCGACCACAGGGTTCCTGCTGAGCCTCAGCCTGGCCATTAGAAAGAGTCACTCACACCAAGCATTCAAACACACCTGCTTACACTCGCCCCGCCCCTCCCTCGGGGCAGTGTCCCCAGGGACGGGGCCTCTTCCTAGGGCCCTCCATGGGGACTGTGGAGTCTTCCTTCAGTCGCAGAGCAGCAGGAGGGTCAGCTCACCTGACGTGCATGTCCATGGCCAGGGTGTCGGCAGACTTCGGGTGGGCCAGTGAGTAACCTTTGCTCTGCAGTGCCATGTAGCCCTCAGGGCTCCACACGGGAGTTGGGTCGATGGTGGTCACTTTTCTTTCTTGGAGTGAGGGCACACAGTTTTGATCTTCAGAGCGACAGCCAGTCCCACTGAGGGACTCTTGAGGCATCATGGGCTTCATCAGTCCTGAAGAAAACAAAGAATCAAGCTCTCTCTTCTGACATAGAGTGCCTGGCAAGGGCCTCAAAGCAAAACACAGCCTCAAAACAGAGGCAGCGGTCCCAGCACCACATGGACGAAGCAGCTACGCCTTCAGCATGTAAGTCCTCACTCTACCCTGACAGAGGACCCTGTGGCACAGGGCCACACCACATGACCTGCTTATGACCCTTAGGAGCCAATTCTGGTTCCCAGAACAAGAATCCATGAGCTGGGTGGTGGTGGCGCACGCCTTTAATCCCAACACTCGGGAGGCCGAGGCAGGCGGATCTCAAGAGTTCAAGACCAGCCTGGTCTACAGAGTAAGTTCCAGGACAGCCAGGGTTACACTGTCTTGGGGGGGAGGGGGGGACCCATTTGAAAGATAGTGAAAACAATGAATGGAAGCCAGATGTCAAATCAGCGGGGCTGGCCCGGGAGCCGCCGCAACACTGCACAGCTTTGGACAGATGAGCCACATCCCAGACGGCTCACAAAGACCAGACAGCCAGCACTCAGTTGATTCAGACAGAGATCTGGCTTCACTTCCTACTATCCCTACGGGAAGTTGGACACGGATACTCTGCATTCTTTATTTGAGAATTCTGTTGTTGAGGAGGGAGAGCATGGAGCAAGCGGTCCAGATGACTAGGACATAGGTAACGTGATGTTCCTTCCCCAGCCTCTCCACATCTGCAGGCCTACTCTTTGGCATCCTCTCAGAAGACTTCCAATGCCTCTGAAATACTACTAAACATTAGAAACCCCCTTTGGTACAGGGGATTCCCACCTGGACATTCATCTCAGTCCAGTCCAGGGAAGGATAAAACCAACCAGCCTTAGGAATTCAAAATATAATTGCATTCTTACTTGCTTTCTTAGGGTTTTCAGGATGGCTGTATTCAAATTTCTGCCTTCCAGAATGATGC
Source organism: Peromyscus californicus insignis (assembly GCF_007827085.1). NCBI lineage: Eukaryota > Metazoa > Chordata > Mammalia > Rodentia > Cricetidae > Peromyscus > Peromyscus californicus. The sequence goes on from NW_026294595.1 coordinate 7,082,418, forward strand.
AGAGATCTCTCAAATTAACCAAAACTGGTTATAAGGGGCTCTGGGAGGATGGGCCCCGAATCCAATGAAGGCCCAGCCAGAATCTAATCCTTATCAGGTCTTGAAACTGAACTTAAAAGACAAAATTGGCCAGAATGTGTATGGAATGTAATATATCATAACTAGATACTTTGTAGAACAACCTAAAACACTAAAAATTTATATTTAAATGATTGAAAGCATAAAAGAAGGAATTAAAATCTTGGTGGATGCAATGGTGCACGCCTGTAATCCCAGCACTCTGTGAGTTTGAAGTCAGACTAGTCTCCATAGTTAGTTCCAGGACAAGCAAGGCCTCATAGAGACCCTGTCTTTAAAAACAAAGAAAACCTTTACTAGGAGCTGGTGAAATGGCTGGAGGAGTGAAGGTTCAATCCCCAAAGCCACATGGTAGACAGAGACCTTTTGATCACCACACACATGCTGTGCGGGTGACACTCCCCCAAACGGAGAAATGCATGTTAAAAAGAGGAGGAGGAAAGAAAAATAAAACAATGATTTGGGAAGCACACCCTATTTCCAAAAAATATACTGCTGGGGCTGGAGAGATGGCTCAGTGGTTAAGAGCACTGGCTGCTCTTCCAGAGGACCTGGGTTCAATTCCTAGCACCCACATGGCAGCTCAGGCCTATCTTTAACTCCAGTTCAAGGGATTCTGACACCCTCACACAGACATACATGCACACAAAATACCAATGAACACAAAATAAAAATAAATTATTGAAATATAGTCACTGAAATTTAAAAGGTAGATTATACAGGGGAAGAGCTGCAGACAGTTCTTAAGACGGATTCCTGGATGGCAACATGGAGGCAACCGCCTTCCTATTAGTTCCTTTTCACACTTACATTCCCTTCTCTCTCCTCTCTCCCACTGGGAGCAAACCCAGCCTTCTCATGTGGAAAGTACAATACAGAAAGGATGGCCTGAAGTCGCAGCAGGAGGGTGACACAAAACAGGAGCTCTGGAATATCACTGAGGATGGGAGATGAACACAATACAACAAGAGAGAGACGGATCCTGTTATGTTTGCCTGCCTGTGTATGTAAATATATATTTATGCACGCACGCATGCATGCATGTATGTATGTACATACATACGTATGCATATATGTATGTGGATGCTTGCCTGGTGCCCATAGAGGCTGGGAAGATGGCACTGGGTCCTCTGAACTGGACGTAAGGCGGTTTGTGAGCTCCCATGTGCGAGCCGGAACTGAAAGAGCAGCCAGCGCTCTCAACCGCTGGGCTATCTCCAGCCCACAGACAGAAAACAATTTTTTTTTGGTGAGGATGGGGGGGGAAGATTGAGACAGGGTCTCACTATGTAGTTCTATCTTTCCTGGAACTCATCCTGTAGACCAGGCTGGTCTCGAAATTAGAGGCCTGCCTGCACCTGCCTGCCAAGTGCTGGGATTAAAAGTACATACCACCACACTCAGCTTCCCAATAAACCTAAAGGAACCAGCTTTGGCAATTAAAAGCTATAGACTATCCGAGTAAGCCTTCTCATCCACACAGGAAGCCTTCCAGAAGAGTCACAGTAAGTCCAGAACAGAAGGTATCAAATAGTGAAGAAACCCAGGACAATTACATTAAACCCAGACAACGCAGCAAAGACAGGAAACCGACACCGACATAAAGAAGAGGGGTACATCCTTCCCACGGGCCTCCGGACTCATGCCGCAAGAACGAGTGTTTGTTTGGGCACAGTGGCCCCAGCCTGTAATTTCAGCACACAGGAGGCTGACCTAAGAGGACTTCGTGAATGTGAGGCCAGCCTGAGCTACAGTGAGAGAGAGGTCTCAAGAACAAGCTAAAAAGCAGGTGTGGGGGCGCACGCCTTTAATCCCAGCACTCAGGAGGCAGAGACAGGTGGATCTCTGTGAGTTGGAAGCCAGCCTGGTCTACAGAGTGAGTTCAAGGCTAGAGGGTTACACAGAGACAAAACAAAAAACACCACAAAAACCAACACTGGTGGCTTATGAGGATTCTACAAAGCCACAACCACACTGGGATATTTATTTGTTTGTAAGTTTGGTGCTAGAGTTGAACCCAGGTCCTTGTGAATACTAAAAGAATGAGCTCTACCACTAAGTTAAATTTCAAACCTTGTGGTCAGCAATTTTAACACCCATTAGTAACCGATCAAGGGGATTTTAAAAACTAATGATACGGGTATTTGTACAACACAACTGGCAAGTGCAAGTTCATGGACGACTTGGATATGACGAGAAAGAGACTGAGACCACTTAACAATCACTATGCCTATGCACCACCTCGGCAGTGAGATAAACAGCTTACTGCTGAGAATGTCACATCACAGGACCCCAAAAAAGCAACACTAGAAACAATACTATAAAGATTGTATTGTAAGTAGGAATAATGAACAAGTAGGCACTTGTACTATAAAGAGAACTGTACAGTAAGACAAAGGGTTGAAGAAACTCCAAAGCTGGTTTTAAGGGAGAAAACCCAAAAGCCAGGATGCAAAGAGGATCGATGACGGGCAGAGATCTGAGTGTAATCCAGGCAACTTACAATATACAAGTTCGTAACTCAAGCCAACAATTTTGTTTGTTTGGAGACAGAGTCCCAATACATAGCCCAGGCTGGTCTCACTTCCTGTCTCAGCCTCTCAAGTGCTGAAATTACAAACATGTCCCCACCCACACTCAGGTCCCAATAACTTTTTGACAGGAGCAAAATTGTGTCTTTAACTTGGTAAAACTCAAGAGCAACCGAACAACCTGACACAGGCCAGACTGAACTCAGTGGCTCTAACTCTTCTGGCGACTTCCCTTCCCTTCCCAGTTACCTGGCCCTGTGCTCACCTGAAGGATGCAGGGCTGAGGGGTAGAAGTCCACGGGTGTCCGAGTGGGTGTAATGCGTGGGTCCATGTAGGAGGGCATCATCATCCACCGCGGGTCAAAGCCCAGCATCTGGGGGTGGTGTGGGTAGAAGGAGCGCGGGGGGTGAGAAGGCGGGGGGTACACCGGCTGCCAGTGCTGCATCTTGTATAGTTGCTCCTGGAGGAAGAAGACATGTATGAGGGGTTGAGGCGCACACCAGTGCGCATGGTACAGCCCTCCAGTCCTCCAGAAAGGCCCTAACAAGCTGGGCGGTGGTAGCACACGCCTTTAGTCTCAGGACTCAAGAGGCAGAGGCAGGTGGACCTCTGAGTTCGAGCCTGAGGCCAGCCTGGTCTGCAGAGCTACTCAAAGAAACCCTGTGTGTGTCAGGGGGGTGGGGGGGAATGGAGACCGGACATGCACACACTAACATGTCCCGGGCTGAGGTCTCTCTGAGCTGGATGAACAGCCATGATGGTGTCACTTCAAGGACTGTGTGCAGCACCTCAGCTATCCCCATCAGACTAGAGTTACCGTTTGAATGACTACTTCCTAGAATCAGACCCGCTCACGTACCAGGGTCATGGCACCCCACATTTGTGGCTCCAAGTCCCCTGCTCTCTTCTTACCAGTCTGACCCCATATGGCTCCCAGCAGCCTATGGGGGGTCTTTCTTGGCTACTCCTCCACAATGCACCCGACTCTCTGTTTCAGTCCTGTGGAGCTTTGCTAGCCCGTGGGAAGGCTGGGGCCTTGGACTAGGATGCTCTTCACTACACTCCCAGCATAAGCACATTGCCTCTGGAAAGCAGCCACCAGGCCGAACCAGGGCCCTATTTTGCTCCGTTTGCTGCTGTCATGGTAGCTGGCTGGTTTTCGAGGCTGTCTCCCTAACTGAATCTGAATCTGAATCATAAGAGGTGGTATATGTTTGGCTTGCTATGGCACTGTGTTCTAAGATATCTGAAGAGATAAACACAAACCACCAATGACTACTCAGCAACGAGACCCTCACGCCACCCACCAGACGTCTCTCATGATGTCATCTCCACGAGCTCTGTGCTGTGGAATAATCCTCTGAAAATGTGTTGCTCTCATTGTCAATAAAAAGCTGAGTGGCCGATAGCTAGGCAGATTTTCGGGGCAGAGAGAATGCTGGGAAAAATGGCAGAGTCTGAAGAGTATTGAACTAGACAGGAAGAAGCAACATGTGAAGTTCACAGAGGTAAGTGAGCCTCAAGGCAGCACATAGATCAGTAGAAATAAGTGAATTTCAGTAGGAAGAGCTGGCTAAAAACAAGCCTAAGCTAGAGGCTGGGCTTTCTTAATTAGGAAGAAGTCTCTGTGGGCTTTTTTGGAAGCTCATGGGAAGGACAGAAAAGTCTGCCTACATATGGCGCCCAATGTCTGGCCACATATATCCACATGAGGCCTGGGGGGGAAAAACGTCTTTAAAAAACAAGTTTACTTAAAACAGTCTTAGATTGGCTGGGCGGTGGTGGCACACGCCTTTAATCTCAGCACTCGGGAGGCAGAGCCAGGCGGATCTCTGTGAGTTCAAGGCCAGCCTGGTCTACAGAGCGAGATCCAGGACAGGCACCAAAACTACACAGAGAAACCCCGTCTCAAAAAACAAAAACAAAAAAGTCTTAGATAAAAATATTGTACTCTCAGCTGCTGGGCTTCCAAGTAACACCCCCGTCATCCCAGTCCCTAGAAGTGTTTTCCTTTGTATGCCAGGTACCGAGAACTGACCTCAGACCTCATTCATGCGGGCGAGCTCTACCACTAAGTTCCAGCCCCAGTCCCAGCAATCACTACTCTCCAGGGCACACAGCTGCCATGGACACTTCCAGCAGAGGAGGTCCCCAGGACATGGGGACTGCTGCAACGCTAGCCACTGGCCACACCATCTCCAGAGAAAAGAGCAGACCATTTTGACGGTTTCAGACCAATATGGGCAATGCTTCTGGCCTGCTCATGGGCATCACTGCCAAAGGCTCTCTGCTCTGCTGAGGAAGGCACTCTCTCTAGTTTACAAAGAAGAACATGGGCTGAGGGTGGGAGCCCTATACAAGGTGAACATCCTTAATCCAAAGCTGGTGTCCCTCTCCAGTAACTCCCAATGCACCAACCAGGCTTTAGGAAACTCAGAAGCCCCGGTATAATTGAATAGGGTCAGAGGGGGTGCTCTGAGTGAAGACTGCCCCCACACTGCACCAAATGCAGCTCAGAGAGTGCACCAATCAGTGTGTACGCACAGAGCCTCTACCAATGGGGAGACAGTCCAAGTTCTGAGGTGTCATCTCTGACATCTGTGATGGTGACTGTGACATGTAAGAATACTGCCGTTTCTTTAAACTGGAGGTGAGTGGGGAGAACATTTGCTCATGGTCATGTCCATCGCTTTACCTGCTGCTGCTGCTGCTGCTGCTGCTGCTGCTGCTGCCGCTGGAAACGAGGAGGAAGGGACTTCTGATACTTGCTGAACTCCTGTGCAGGGGACTCGGCCTCCCTGGCTTCTTCCTCGCTGCTGCTGCTGCTGCTGCTGCTCTGAGCTACTGCAGGGGATGTTGCAGGTGTCTCTTCTAAGAACATGCTCGGGGCTTCTTGGACAGGGAACTCTGGGGAGCCTAGAGAACAGGCAGGTGAAGAAATGGCACAGTGAACTCACAGGAACTGAGCCAACTATGTGGTGAAGAGCAAATACTTCTGTCGTGGCTACATACTCTCCGCTGGGGAACCAGGGACGCAGGTCCAGCCGCCTGCATCAAGTGTTCCTTGGGCACCAGACTGCGGATTCCCCACAAAGCCAGTAAGGAGGTTGTACCCCCGCATCAAAAACCACCAGTGAGGATGCTGAGTCAGCTCAGAACTGTACCTGATTGTGGTGAAGCAGGATACAGGACTCTGACGAGGGAGACAGTAGCCCTAACTCACTGACTACTACAAATTCATCCCCAGACAGAACGAAACAGCAGCCACAGGCGGGCACCCTGAGCCCTTTGCTCAGCCTCCCTTGCCCAGAATTCTCTGTAAGTACTGATAGCAGCCATGGCTGCCTCCTCCACGGGGCTTGTGTGAGAATTCAGTGAGATCAACGCGTATACCACCAACAGGGCCTGACTAACAGTATAGCCTAGAGACCTGAGTCCAACCCTCTGAACCCATGGAAAAGTAGAAGACAATCAGGACAGAGTTGCCCTCTGACCTCCACATATCTATATATACTTTGAGGCACACCACACACACACACACACACACACACACACACACACACAAAATCAGAGTGAAAAAAAAGTTGAGCTATAATCACACAAGTACCCAAGCCTACACTTGTGTATGTGCATGTGTGTGCGTGTCTGAGACAGGGTCTCTCCGTGTAGCCAAATGTCCTGGCACTCTATGTAGAGCAGTTGACCTCAAACTCTCAGGGATCCTGTCTCTGCCTCCTGGGTGCTGGGATTGAAAGTGTGTGTCACCACAGGCAGCCGGGCCTACACTTCAACAGACTGATGCTTCCCATTAGAATGTGCTTTCAGCCACAGGTTTAGCTACTTTATAGTCAGAATGTGGGGCTGATGGTTCAAGGCTCCCCACCATGGGATAGGGAGTCCGCTCACCTTTGCGGACAATAGGGCCGTTCTCCTGTGGGGAGGCCTTCTCGATGCCCGGGGACCGGGGGCCCTCCTTCTCCACAGGCTTCAGGGCCTCGCTGGCCTTCGGGGCCTGCTTGCACTTCTGATCCAGCTGCCTGAGTTTGGCCGCACAGGCCGCCAGCCTCTCCTCCCGGGCCCGGCGCTCTTCTTCTTCCCTGCGCTTTCGGGCTCGCTCCACAGCCTCCGACATCTCTGACTGGATGAACTTCTGCCGTGGGGGTGGCTTGTCCTCCTTGTCCTCAGAGGACTGCTGTCGGAACGTGCTGCCCATTGTGGGCTTCTGCCAAAAGAAGGAGGGAATGAGGTTCAGGTCGGAAGCCTGAGACAATGGCTACTTCCCTCCCACTGAGACCGACACCAGGAAAACAGTAAATGACTCAGTGACTCCAAGGGCCACAGGGGGCCCCACCATGACCACGTAACCCCTACAGTCTGACTTCAGATCGATGCTTGTACATTAATGAGAAGGCATGACTACAAACACGTCTTTTGGATAGTTTCTCCATCCCTGAGTATCCTGCTGGTTGTCCGGTACAATATAAGCAGGGTGTTGAGGGTGTCCTGAGAAAAACTCAACACCAGAGAGACGTCCCACTAGTCTGCAGGGAGTGACCAATGCTGCTGCTGCTGCTGCAGGCACAGAGGAGCAGAAACCACTGGAGGGGAGCCATTCCCAGCCACACAGAGAGACTGCCTGTTTTGAATGGTGGCCAGACAGGTGTATGCCACGGTCAAAGACGGTCCAACAGGGCTGGGTGGTGGCAGCCTATGCCTTCAATGCTAGCACTGAGGAGACAGAGGAGGGCAGATCTCTGAGGTCAAGGCCAGCCTGGTCTAGAGTTCCAGAACAGCCAGGGCTACACAGAGAAACCCTGTCTCAAATAATCAAAAAACAAGAGAGAGAGAGAGAGAGAGACAGACAGACAGACAGACAGAATATGGCAAGGCCCTGCCTTCTCTTGTGGCTATTCGCGTATCACTTCTCACAGAAAGAAACACACACTGGTGATAGTTAGATTTCCTCTTAAAAGGTCGTTTCTCGTGATGCAGCTGCAACTCCAACGAGGCGAGAGTAGACGCTCCAATGTAAGTTCGGACATGCCCCTCACCCCACTCACTCTTCTTTCACTCCGCGACTAAACAGAACATCTGCCCTGCTCTGCAAACAGCTATCCACTGACCATTTCACGGATTCCCCGATAAGCTACCTGATCTCACAAATCAACCAAAAAAAAAAAAAAAAAAAAAAGAAAGAAAGAAAGAAAATGTTCATATGTGTGTTTCTGCATGTGAGTACAGGTGTCTTGGAGGCCAAAAGGTGGCGTCAGACCCTGGAGACAGCTGTGAGCTGTTGGACATGGGTGCTGGGAACTGATCTCAGGTACACTGGCAGAGCGGGGTGCTGGGAACTGATCTCAGGTACGCTGGCAGAGCGGGGTGCTGGGAACTGATCTCAGGTACGCTGGCAGAGCGGGGTGCTGGGAACTGATCTCAGGTACGCTGGCAGAGCGGGAAACACACTTAACACCTGGGCCAATACTCCAAGGCGGTGATGGCGCACGCCTTTAATCCCAGCACTTGGGAGGCAGAGCCAGGTGGATCTCTGTGAGTTCGAGGCCAGCCTGGACTACCAAGTGAGTTCCAGGAAAAGGCGCAAAGCTACACAGAGAAACCCTGTCTCGAAAAACCAAAAAAAAAAAAAGAAAAAATTACATATTTATTTGTGTGCATGTGCGTGTTATATGCAACAACTTTTGGGAGTCAGTTCTCTCCTTCCACTATCTGGGTGCTGGGGATTGAACTCAGTCCTCAGACTTGGCAGCAGGCTCCTTTATCCACGGAGCCATCCTGACAACCTACCTTTTGTGCATTTTCTGTTTTTTTCTTTTTTTCACTTCTGTTTTTATTAAGTTATGTGTTTATGTCTGTGTTGAGTATGTGCACATGACTGCGTGTGCCAGCAATGGCCCAAAGTGTCCAGGTTTCCCTGGAGCTGCAGTTACAGGTACTTGGGAACCCCTGATGTAGGTGCTGGGACTTGAACTTGAATCCGCTGAAAGTACATGCTCTTACCCACAGAGCCAGTTCTTCAGTCCAATTTTATGTATTCTTAAACCTGATTACCTCCTGCCAAAGTGCTAAACAGACTGAAAGGTCCAGGTTCATTGCGAAGCCTTCGGCACAGGAATCTCCAGGAGGGGAGGCACAATGTCTGATTCACCTCTATGCTCTGTAGCCAGCACAGCGCCCAGTCACACAGTGCCGGTCACACAGTGAAGACAGGAGAAGAAAGCCTGTTCACTGAGCATGATGAGGCAGAGGAGCCAAAAACAACGTGTTTCCCAAGAGGATTCCAAACAGTGCCTTTCTCTTTTCCAACATGTGTTCACCCACAATCACTGGATGTGGCAAGAAAGGTGTGTGTGTGTCAGCTGCCGGGGAGTCACAGAGTCTGTGGGTGGCCGGAGCCCTGCAGGGTGCAAGGCATGCAATCTGAGTGGTGGATTGGTTTGGGACAACCATAGGACAGGGCGTGGCATGGAAATTAATGTAAAGGTGGCACCTCTAAGGGCTTGGAGGACATCTGTGCAATGGACACTTCACACGAAGGAGCCAACCAGTAGGCATCAGTGTTAGGGACACGTGACTGCTGTAATATGTAATGAGGGGCTGCGAAGATGCTCGTGGGTTAAAGTGCTTACTGTATAAGTGTGAGGAATCTGGAAAAGGCAGATGGAAGGCCTGAGTGTCTGGACCCCAGCGCTCCCATAGGGAGACGGGAACCAGAGACAGGAGATGGCCCAGAAGCGCTCAGGCCAGCTAGCCTGGCAAACTCAACAGAAACCAACAAAGACTCTGTCTTAACCAGAGTGGAAAGCAAAGATGGATACCAAAGCTGTCCTCTGAATTCCACAGGCATCTGGTGGAATGTGAGCTCTTGCACAGGCGCACACATGCACAAACACACTCATGCACGCACATTGACCCACACACTCATGCATGCATGCACTGTGTCTAAGTGTTCCCCACCACTCAAAGGAATGAAGAGTTCCTAGGAGAACTGACTGGGACAGCAGAGGACTTGGATCTCGGTGAGTTTAAGGAGTTAGTCCTCAGGAAGTAAAAAGATCTCAAAATAAGATAAGAAGCAAGGACCCACAACAGGGAAGTGAAAGCAAAGACAATTCCATCTTCACACCAGATGATGGGAGCTGATCGGCTGCTGGAATAAATGAATACATTGAAAGGATGATGAACGGGGGCCAAGGAGACCGCTCAGGAGGTGAAGGTGCTTGCTGCACACGCCGCTGACCAAGGGAGAAACAAGAACTGACTCCAGGAAGATGTCCTCTTACCTCCACATGCGTACTCCCATACACATATCCTACATACAGACACACACCAAGTTTTAAGCATGACAAATAGGCTAGCCAGTCTCAATGTTTCTCCCCATCCCTCCCCACGTTCCTCATCACTCACAGTGGAGAGAAAGGGACTGTCCAGTGCAAGCCTTGGCAACATCGCCAACATTCACCAAGAGATCAAAGTGCCAGTCACCAGAGGCAGGAGGAGTCCAGAAAACAGCCCAGGGAAGCTGGCCAAGCCTTGGACCTGACCAGGAGCAAGCACCAGGGCAAGACAATCTGAGGAGCTCACCCTCTCCAGAGCACCCAGGCCAGGAGACCATGGGAAAGTGAGTCGCAGTGATAACAGGTGAGCTCATGCATGAAGGACTTCACCAGCATCGCTGCCTGGTGGATGTGCCACAGCGAGGTTGCAACACGTGCTTCCTGGCTTGATTCTGGTTCTTTTTTTTTTTGGTTTTCTGAGACAGGGTTTCTCTGTGTAGCTTTGTGCCTTTCCTGGAACTCACTTGGTAGCCCAGGCTGGCCTCGAACTCACAGAGATCCGCCTGGCTCTGCCTCCCGAGTGCTGGGATTAAAGGCGTGCGCCACCACCGCCCAGCGCTTGATTCTGGTTCTTAAAACACACCAGTGTCTGGGCAGAAGATGAGGCCAGCTCAGCTTGCAGTGAGAGCAGCTAACCGGGAGGTGGCGCCCTCTTCAGCCAGCCAGGCAAACAGCTGTTTTCATCTTTGTTTTTTGTTGTTTTTTTTTTTTTTTTTTTTTTTTTTTGGTTTTTCGAGACAGGGTTATTCTGTGTAGCTTTGCGCCTTTCCTGGAACTCACTTGGTAGCCCAGGCTGGCCTCGAACTCACAGAGATCCACCTGCCTGCCTCTGCCTCCCGAGTGCTGAGATTAAAGGCATGCGCCGCCGCCGCCCAGCTCATCTTTGTTTTTTTTAATGGAGGACAGGGTCTCACTGTGAAGCCCTTGGCTGGCCTGGAACTTACTATATAGACCAGGCTGGTCTTGAATCATGGAGCGCCTGCCTATCTGTGCCTCCTGAGTGCTGGGATTAAAGACACGTGTTACCATGCCCAGTCAGTCTTTATATTTAATTCCAAGTTTTCCATAAACTCTGGCTAGCCACACAGCTCAGGAGGTAGAACATTTGTCTTGAAGCTTGACAATATGAGTCTGATCTCTGGAAACGGTGTAGAGGTGGGAGGAGAGTTAAACTTCACAAAGGTGTTGTTGTCCTCGGACCTAACTCCACATGCATGCCATAACGTATGTGTCAACACATAAACATAAATAAAAAAGAAAGGGAGAATGAGAGAAGAAACGTGACCCGGCATTTTCTGGAAACCCAGCCACTGACATCAACATAGTACAAACTCTCAGGACAGTGGCTGGATTGGTGTGTGCGTGTGCGTGCATGTGTGCGTGTATGTGTAGGGAGTAAAGAAGGAAAAGAGAAAGAGGCAGAGCAAGAGCGAGCATGCAATCAAGTCCACAGCACACGCCAGGGCTCGGGGGAAACAGGAGGGCACAGCACGTGGGCCCGCATACCTGGTAGTCAGGGCCAGATGCCCAGCTGTGGAGCTTCCTGGAAGGAGGCTGCGGCTCTGGCCCCTTCCGGACAACGCGGGACACATTCCCTGCTTCTCCCCAGTCCTTTCCTTCCTCTTGAGAGCGCCTGGCATCAGCACTGTCTGCAGAGCTCAGTGACGACTCTCGCTGCCGCCTCGGGTCCCAGCTGCTCCTAGGAGGAACAACAACTGTTCAGCAGTTTCCCCAGACAGCTAGGGCTGTCTCACCTCACCGGTCAGGGGCCGCTGGGAATTCTGCAGCCAGCTATTACAACCATTTACAGACTAATTCCCTTCAACACCCCACTCACATCCTTTACCTGTGAACTACAAAATTCAGGCCAGTATTAACCAAGTCACCATCTCTCATGAAGCCCCCAGGAGACATCTAATTCACCCCCATCCTCGATGGCAAAGACCAGGCCTGCTCGCTCATATTGAAAGAGCTGGGAATCAGGCCTGGAGAGCTGTTGAGTTTTTCATCAATTTCTAGCATCCACATGGTGGCTCATAGTCAGCTGCCTGTAACTCCAGTTTCAGGAGATCCAATGCCCTCTGGGACCTCCACAGACGTTACATGCATGTGGTGCATAGAAATATATACAGGCAAAATACCCATACACATAAATAAAAATTAATAAAATCTTAATGTGCTTGGAGCCGGCCTCAGAGAGGTGAGGAGCTGCCACAGGAGGAGACAGAGGGCAAGGCTGGGACCCGGCCTCAGTCTCCAGCTCCCTCCTCGGCTCTGCCAGAACAAGTGCCCCCAGAGCTCTGCAAAGGAGGAAGAGGCCGACCACCAGTGAACAATGAGAATCCAGCAAGTACACCAGGGTAGAAAAGGAGACGGTCCCGAAAAGGGCTGCACTGAGGCTCTGCGGGAGGGAGAAGGTGTGCTGAGCAGGGCCCAACACAGCCACAGTCATATATGCACAGGTGTCAGGAAAGCCGTCAGCAAAGACAGGCAGCTTAGCTACACAGACACACACACACACAGACACACACGCGCACGCACGCGCACGCACGCACGCACACACATACACAGGCACGCGCGCACACGTGTGGCAGGTAGCTGGAGAGGCACATAAGAAGACAGAAAGATTAACAACTGCTTGTAAAGCTGGGCATGGCGGTACACGCCTTTAATCCCAGGAGACAGGCAGGAAGACCTCTGTGAGCTTGAGGTCATCCTGGTCTATACACTGAGTTCCAGGACAGCCAGGGCTACAGAGTTGAGACCCTTGTCTCAAATTTTTAAAAACAATTTTACAAAAAGGAAAAAAAAGCAGAGAGACAGGTGCTAGGGACCTCGGACCCGACCTCTGAGAAACGGTCTGGCCTCTCAGAAACCAGCTAGGATTCTGGGAGGAAGGTGATGTGAAGGATGAGCCATGAGAGGCAGGCCGAAGGAAGGAGACACACTGACCGTCCCCTAGGGGCCAGACAAGGAAGGCTGCTGGTCCCAAGAGCTCCAGAGATAAAGAGGAAGAGCTTCCGGGGCTGATAATACACGCAGCAAATCAGAAGATGTCAAAGGAGACTCAGAAACTCCAAGTACATCCTGGAAGCCTCCAGTGGTGCCAAAGCCTCTATTCTCTGCAGGCACCTGTGGTCATGTATGTGTACACACACACACACACACAATTTTAAAATAAAAATAAACGATCAAAACACAAAACAAAAACAGACAAACCCTCTAAAAGAACTGGAGTATAATGTTGCATTTTCTAAAGGGCATTAGGTAAACCTAGTCCAGTGGGAATGACCCAGGAAGGAAATAGGGGCAGAAGGGATGCACCCAATCTGCACACCTCTCCTGCACCTCCCAGGTGCACTGCGCAAGAGCCGAGCTGGGAGAGTTCTTGGTTTAACCAAGCGGGGCCTGAGGTGGCTTCCAACAAAAGCTTCTCAGGGTGCCACACCCATCAACGATCTGGGAGACTGGGTGCAGAGGAGGAAGGACCAGGGCCCGGGCCCGGATGCAAATCTTGGCTGGTTGCTGCATGCTGTCTCTATAGACCTCATCCCTGAAACTGCAGGTTGCAATGGAAACCAAGAAGCGCTCCTGGCACCGTGAACTCCATGCAGCATCAGTAACAAGCTGTGTAGGTTTCTGACGGCCCCATGCTGGGAGCTGGGTGGAAGGACTCACCACTTTGACCGCCCATCCTTCACAACTTCCTCCTCATCTTCATCGTCACTGAACTTCAGTTTCTCGGAATAGTCCACTTCCTCATGGAGGCCTGCAACAGCAAGAGGGCCCATGAAGATGAGAACACATGAGGATGACAGAGTCTCCCAGGGGACCACAAGACAGTCTGAACGTTGAGCCTGTGGTGCCCCAACTGAGGTGATGGGCAGCTCACTCCACCTGGCTGCCACCCTCCATAGTCCTGCAGGTACCAGGGAGGGTTCCTAGGTTCCTGTAAGAGTGATGGGCTGGGCAATACTAACCCCCTGACAGAAACTCTCCCTATGTAACCCAGACTCTCACAGACTCACAGTTCTCCGGGCCTGCCCCCAGAGGCCGGGGTTGCAGGCATGTGCTACTACACCCAGCCTGAAACTAATTCAAGGTAAAAGAAAGTAAGATGTGCATAACCAGACAGGACTCTGCCTCTCCAACACAGACTCTGACAGAGAGATTTCTACTGTCATAGCCTACCTTGACTGGCACAGGCAGGAAAAGTGTCCGTAACTGATGGACAAAATGTGGTCGGTCCACACAGCAGAATATTATTTGGCCATAAAAATGAATGTGGGTGACCAGGGAGATGGGGCAGTAAGTAAAGCGCTTGCCTCACAAGCACGAGGGACTGAGTGCCATCCACACAAACGTCGGACATACTGGTGCACACCTATAACCATCCACACAAAAGTCGGATATACCGGTGCATGCTGATATCCCCTGTACTGAGGGGTGGACAAACATGGAACCCAGTCAGTGGTTAAAATCCCTTGTTGCTCTTGAAGAGGACCAGGGTTCAGCTCACAGCACTCTGCTGTGGGATGGTCTGTATGTCAAATGTGTTGCTGATTGGTCAATAAATAAATCACTGATTGGTCAGTGGCCAGGCAGGAAGTATAGGCGGGACAAGGAGGAGAATAAAGCTGGGAAGTGGAAGGCTAAGTCAGAGAGACACTGCCAGCCGCCATGATGACAAACAGCATGTGAAGATGCCGGTAAGCCACGAGCCACGTGGCAAGGGTATAGATTAATGGAAATGGATTAATTTAAGCTGTAAGAACAGTTAGCAAGAAGCCTGCCACGGCCATACAGTTTGTAAGCAATATAAGTCTCTGTGTTTACTTGGTCGGGTCTGAGTGGCTGTGGGACTGGCGGGGTGAGAGAGATTTGTCCTGACTGTGGGCCAGGCAGGAAAACTCTAGCTACAGCACTCATCTGGCAACTCAAAACCATCAGTAACCCTAGTTCTAGGGGATCCTAGTACATATACATGCATGCTGGCACAACAGTCATACACATAAATAAATAAATCTAAAATTAAAAAAGTTTATGAGGTGGAGAAGAAAGTGAGAAAGAAATCCTATGTCAACCTGTGACCTCTACGCACCCAAACCACACAGCATACACCACACACACCGATAGATGTTAATTAACTAAAGAATTAGCATTAACAAAGCACAAGAGAGCCAAGCCAAAAAACAGCTAGAAAATACCATGAGGTATGCAAATGTGCAGAGCAAAGAGGTTAAATACCAACATATTTCAAGATTAAACGCATCAGAAGCCCAAGAGATTTAAAGACAGACACATGCAAATCCACAATCAGAGCAGAGGTTTAATATATCACAGTCCAGTCCAGGATAGACCTGAACGGAACCACAGTAAGTACCTAAATCAGGAAGGACACCTCTAGCACCCGACTATACTGGCTATTACACACAGCTTTTCAAGCACACTTGGGATGCTCTCCAAGACAGACCGTCCTGGTCATAAAACAAGTCTCACTAGGTGGTGGTGCACGCCTTTAATTCCAGCACTTGGGAGGCAGAGGCAGACACATCTGAGTTTGAGGCTAGCCTGGTCCACAGAGCAAGTTCTAGGACAGCCTGGGCTACATAGAGAGAGAAACCCTGTCTCAAAAACAAACAAGCCCACAAGTCTCCCATTCAAGTACTAATCAGGCCTAACCCTGCTTAGCTTCTGAGATCAGAGGAGATTGGTGTGCTCAGGGTTATATGGCCATAAATAAGACAAGTCTCAGTACACTGAATGGAATTAAAACCACACAGAAAATGTTCTTTGATTTACCTTTAAATCAAAGTAAAAACTTAGCATTTGCCTCGATAATTTAAAAAAAAAAAAGCACATCCTTTAAAATAAATATATAAAATGAATAACAAGGAGCAGGAAAATCATTTCTGATCATCAATCTGACTTGATTATGCAATGCCAGGGCACTAGTAAGGCCTAATTTGGGGTGTCTCACTTCGTGAATTGATGAGGGAAGACCGCACTGAATGTGGGCTTCAAGGCCCCGGGCCGGAGCCCCATGATGAAGGAAAAGGGAGAGAGAGCCAGCTGGGCACTTCCCTTTCTTCATTCCTGATTTGCCCAGATAAGAACCCCACACTCAGCCGAGCGGTGGTGGCACACACCTTAAATCACAGAGGGAGGCAGATCACTGTGAGTTTGAGTCCAGCCTGGTCTTCAAAGTGAGTTCCAGGACAGCAGGGCAACACAGAGAAACTCTATCTTTTTTTTGGTTTTTCAAGACAGGGTTTCTCTGTGTAGCTTTGCGCCTCTCCTGGAACTCACTTGGCAGTCCAGGCTGGCCTCGAACTCACAGAGATCCACCTGGCTCTGCCTCCCGAGTGAAACCCAAACCACACAGCATACACCACACACACCGATAGATGTTAATTAACTAAAGAATTAGCATTAACAAAGCACAAGAGAGCCAAGCCAAAAAACAGCTAGAAAATACCATGAGGTATGCAAATGCAAATTTTCACCGCCCGGCGAAACTCTATCTTAAATAAACCAAACCAAACCAAACAAAAAAAAGAATTGCATTTATAGCAGTATCTAAACCATAACAAACCAAGCCGGGCAGCAGTGGCACACGCCTTTAATCCCAGCACTCGGGAGGCAGAGGCAGGTGGAGCTCTGAGTTCAAGGCCAGCCTGGTCTACAGAGTGTGTTCCAGGACAGCCAGGGCTACACAGAGAAACCCTGTCTTGAAAAACTAACTAACCAACCAACCACCAACTAAACAAACATGAAGAACCTGAAAACTATCATCTTTATTTACTTAGGAGACATTTCCATGTGTCACAGGCTGGCCTTGAACTTGCTATGTATTCCCATCTCCTTGCCACCCCGGGCCACCACAGCCAATCCATACAGTGGATGGACATTGAGCCTACTGCCTTCTGCAGGTTGGACAAACACTATTAACTGAGCCATTCACCCAAGCTCCTACTACCATTGTGAAAAAGAGACAGAGTTTTGTCTCTTGGAGCTGGCCGCCAGCCGCCATGAGCTAAGCGGCATGGCCAAGTCCTGCCGAGGTACACAGAGGTACCTCCAAGCCCTGCAGTGGGCTACATGCTGCAGAATGCAGGCACAGACCCACTCTTTCCCAGAGTTGGCGATAAACGCACCTCTACCATGTTGGGAAGCTGAGGTGGGCGGAGCCAGCAGCCATGGCTGCCACTGCGGTCCTGGCCACATTGCGGTCCTAGCCACACTGCAGTTTAAATCGATGGTCAAAAAATGATTACAGATTCACAATAAGACAGATTCAGATGGAATAAAACTCAAAAACGGTGTACAGGGTGTCGTAAAAATGTACATAGACTTGGAAGAGAGAGGAAAAGGATTAAAGGCAGTTATATAAAGAAATAGTTTCAAAAAATAAAATCTTTAAAGAGACAGTAAGAATAATACGAAAGTTAAGCCACCATAAGGATAGAAATTACACAAAGAATCTGGATACTGCATATTATTACATTGTTTTTGGGATTTTTAACTGCAGAGAGACATTTGATTGTAGGAGCTACTAAGTTAAACCATTATGTATTTTAAAGGTATCTTGACTTCAAAATTTGTGTCTAAGGATACGTTGCTTTAGAAAAGAGGTTCTGCTTTTGTTTTTACAGAAGATGAGAACCTGTGGATTGCTTCCAGATTAATATGGTTTGACCAACCAAGACCCCGTGAAAGACAGCCATGGCCCAGATGATCCAACATCCAAAACTGCTTTCAAGGCAACTGGCTGAGATGATATTGCCTCACAGACTACTACAGCAAGATTTAACTATAATTCTTAATTTTCTCAGGACCCACATAAGATTGACAGCGCCCCCAATAAGCAGGAAATAGTATGGGAAGCTATGTCCAAATTGTGAAAATATTGTTTATGAATGTTTATTTTTATTTAAAGGAGGTTGATTATAAATGCAATCTTTCTAAAAAAAGAAAAGAGGATATAGATGTGATAGGATGAAAGGGTAGATTATTGAATCTGCTTTTAAAGAGCAACAACTTGTTTGAAATGTTATACATTGCTATGGATTTTAGTTTATTGATACAAATTTAAAGTTAATTTTGTTATAATACTGTATACATATTTCTACTTCTTGTTTAAGGTACTATATTTATGCGATTCATTTAAAATTGTAATGTATAACTAAGAAATACAGATTAATAATTAGTCATCTATGGTAATCAAACTTATAGTCATGTTAGTTAAGATTTTTAGGTATACAAAGGTATATTTCAATTAGGTAGGTAATCTTCAAACACTTCAAAGACCTACAGAATATGGCATTTAAAATGTTTTTAAGAACTTGGACTTTTCTGGACAGTGAGACATGTCTGCTCCTGGCAGCACCAATTACTTTAAAGAGGATGATGGGCATCGAAGAAACTCATTATGGAATTTGCTTTCTTGGTGGCAAAAGATAAGCCACTGGGCAAAAAAATGCCCTTGCCTCAACTGTTTGACAGGATGCTATATAAACTGGCCCATGCAGGACCCATAGGAAGGTGAGCATTGAACTTTGCAAGATGAGAAGGTCCTTCAGGGTCCTGCTTCACAGAAGAAACTGCCAGACATTCTAGAGGACATGAGGAGAAGTGACAGACGAACTCTGCCAGAATGGGCGGAAAAGCCCTTAGAATTTCCTGCTTCACTGAAAGCTATGCCAGAGACTCTAGGCCTGTAGACTGAAGACAGATGCCGCAAAGTTACACAGAATCTTTGGACGACTGTCCAGGTAGCCACATGCCTTTATTATTGCTAGAACTATGGAAGTTGCTTGCCACGCTCTTCCTGTTTACTCAGGTAATATTATATCCTTCTGGGGTCTTTGATGGAGTTGAAACTAGATAGTTATATTTATAGTTTTCCTTAGACACAATAAAAGATAAATTAGGTATAAAACTTTAGACTCAACAAAAATAGGATAATAGAATATTTTCTTTAATTTTGCCAAATACAAATAGACTAGATATTGTAAGTATAATTCTTGCTTGATAACTACTGTTATATAATATAATATATTATATATATATATAATTTTACTATGTTAAAATTAAAATCTTCCTTTTTATTTATTTATTTATTTTTTTTTTTTTTGGTTTTTTGAGACAGGGTTTCTCTGTGTAGCTTTGCGCCTTTCCTGGGACTCACTTGGTAGCCCAGGCTGGCCTCGAACTCACAGAGATCCGCCTGGCTCTGCCTCCCGAGTGCTGGGATTAAAGGCGTGCGCCACAACCCGCCCGGCAAAAATCTTCCTTTTTGATTAGACAGAAAAGGGGAAGTGCTGTGGAATGTCATTTTTATGCTGTGAATATGTGTGACTCCCATTGGATAATAATATTGTTTTGGCTTATGGCAAGCGGGACATCCAAGCAGAGATACAGGGAGAAGAAGGGCAGAGTTGGGAGAGACGCCAGCCACCCCCAAAGGAGTAACAAGATGCCAGCAGACCGGTAATGCCACAACCATGTGGCAACATATAGGAATATATTAATTTTATTCATAGGAATATGAATAAAATTACCAGAAAACATTATGATCCTCTCTACTGACCTGAGACAGGGTCCAGCAGTTAGGATGATGTATTACTCTTGCAGAGAACTCAAGTTTGGTATCCAGGAACCATCTATAAATACAGCTCCAAAGGATCTGACACCCTCTTCTGGCCTCAGAGAGGTTTTTGCACTCAGGTATACATAGCCACACACAAGATACATAATCAAAAATAAAATAATCTTTAAAATAAAGAAAGATTCTCTCTACTGACAACTACAGAACACTAATGAGAAAGGAGAGACCTGTGGAGACTCACTGGGACCCTGGAACTCAGGAGTCAAGACAGAGTGGCTGAACTTGACACAGAAGGAGGATCTTCGTAAATACTGCCAGGGTGGAGTCCAGATTTGCAGAGACCAGTAAAGAACTTGAGGAATCAAACTTGCAAAGAAACAAGGTAGAAAGCTCCACGCTATCTGAGTTTAAGATTTACTATGATTGGCACAGCTGAACTTGTCCATGGAAATAAACATCGACAGGGATTGACATGGATGACATCCGGCAAAGGTGCCAGACCACGTCAAGGGGAACGTCTCAACAAGTGTTAATAATGGGCCAGTATCATAGGCAACATGGACTGCTGGACACCACGGAACATCACTGCCCTCAAGGAAGGCAAAAAATATTCAGACTGGAAGCAAAAGGTGATTTGGAAAGATTTCTTTTATTTTTACTCATGTGTGCGTGTATCTTTGTGAATGATTATCATGTGTGTCAAAAGGTGCCCGTGTAAACCAGAAGAGGGCACCAGATCCCCTGGAGCTGGAGTCACAGGTGGGTCCTCTGCAACGGGAGATATTCTTAACCACTGAGGCCATTTCTCCAGCCTATTAAATAATGTGCATTTCTTTCTTTTTAATTATTGATCATGGATGTGTGTGTGTGTCTTCCTGAGTTTATGTGTACCACATGCATGCAGGAGTCCAAGGGGGTCAGTGGGCTTCAGATACCCAGAAACTGGACTTCCTGGTGTACGTGCGCCACCTGATGTGGGTGCAGGGAATTGAACCCAGGTCCTCTGCAAGAGCAGCCAGTGCTCTTAACCTCTGCACTCTCTCTCTAGTCATGCCCAACCCCTATTTTTGTTTCTGGTTTTTCCTTTTGTTTTGGTTTTGAGACAGGATCTCTCTGTGTAGCTTTGGCTATCCTGGAACTCACTCTGCAGATCAGGCTGTCCTCAAACTCACAGAGATCTAGAGATCCGCCTGCCTCTGCCTGAGTGCCGGAATTAAAGGCCTGTGCCACCAGACTGGCATAGATTTGTGTGGATGTGTGTGCTGCCTGACTGTGGAGACCAGAAGAGGGTGTTGAATCCTCTGAAACTGGAACTACAGATGGTTAAGAACTGCCATATAGGTTCTGGAAACGGAATGCAGGTCCTGGAAGAGCAGCCAGGGCTCTTAACCTAAGCCATCTCTCTATTTTTTTCCCCCAGAGCTGAGGACCGAACCCAGGGCCTTGTGCTTGCTAGGCAAGTGCTCTACCACTGAGCTAAATCCCCAACCCAACCCCAACCCCCCCCCCCCCCCCCGCTATCTCTCTAGCGCTCCTAAGATACTGCTCTCTCTCTCTTGCTCTTTTTTTTTGAGGCACGGTTTCTCTGTGTAGCCCTGGCTGTCCTGCACTTCGCTCTATAGACCAGGCTGGCCTCAAACTCACAGAGATCCGCCTGCCTCCACCTCTCAGTACTATCAGTACTAGGATTAAAATGTGCACCACCACACCTGGTTTAAGATACTGCTCTTACTGAGACTTCTAGATGGATAAAGCCCAGTACACGGATACATCACAGGAGCCGACAGAATCTGCTGATATAGAAAAGCGCTGACAAGTATCAACATGCCAATAAGAACAGAAACTGTGGGGCTGGAGCGATGGCTCAGCGGCTCAGATCACTGGCTGCCCTTCCAGAGGTCCTAAGTTCAATTCCCAGCAACCACATGGTGGCTCTCAGCCATCTTCAGTGGGATCTGATGCCCTCCTCTGTCAAAAAGTCAATAGAGCACTCAAATACATAAAATACAAAAATAGATCTTAAAAAAAGAAAAAATAGAAACCGTATGACCCCCACTGGGCCAACACTCTGTTGACCAAGGAGCAGGTAGGGCAGCAGTTAATCCAGCACTGAGGAGGTGGCGGAACAAGGTGGCGGTGCTGGGTGTGAGACCAGCCTGGGGGTACATAAGATCCTGTCTCTAAAAAGGAAAGCAGACTGAAGCAGCAGTTCCCACCTTTCCTAATACTGCCACCCTCAAGGGGGTCAAGACCCATAGGTCGAGAACTGCTGGACCAAAGCGATGGCTCAGGGTTAAGCCGTAGGGGTGGGTACCTCTCACCTGTAACCCTAGCACTTAGAAGGCTGGCGCAGGACCATGCCTCAAAAAGGACAGGGCTTGGTCCGCAAAACAGTCACGTGCCTGTCCCCACGGCTAATGACCAGAGTTGGAGCACCAGGACACACTTGGCAGAAAGAAAACCAACTCCCAAGACATCCTCTGACCACAGGTGTGCCATGACAGAGGAGTGCAGGCCGGCATGCACATACTGTATCCCAGGTAAAAAAAGAAATGTAACTTGAGAAAACTTTTCTCCTTCTCAAGGGAAGGGGAGCTCCTTGGAGCTATGTAAGCACACAGCCCTGTGCATGTGGGTTTAATCCTCAGCATGGGATGGAGGATTTCTAGCCAGACAAAGTAGTAAATGCCTGTAATTCCACAAGTCCTCTTAAAGGCTGAATAGCACAATCTCCCAGAGCTCTACGATTAAGGAGAGCACAGACCAAAAGAAGATTTCACTTGGCCAGAGAGTGCCCTCTGGTCTGACTGCACACATGGGCACGGAGAGTCTGTCCTCTCCAAGAACAGAGCACACTGGTGCCACCGGCTGCTGTCCCTCCTGACACCCACCTGCCCAGCCATCGTCTGCATCCGTGTCCAGATCATCTAGGCCCTTCAGGTTCTCTGCGTTGATGACAGTGGGCCGTGGTGCCCGCTCCACCAGCTGCCTCAGTGGGCGTACTGGGCGCGCCAGGCCGGACCTTTCTTTCCTGATGAGACGGAAAAGAAAGATGGGTCACATGACTTACACGGGGAAGCAGTCACTTTCCAAAAACAGGTTCTCCCTTGCAGTCTGGTGTTTGAGTATCTATATATATTACTTCCTTTTAGAAGAAATATGCAATGAACAACAAAAAACATTCTAGATGGGGTTCTGTTTCATCCACAGCGCCACATAGCTCACTGCTACCCCCACCAGAGTTACTGCCAAACTCCTGCAGTGGGGCCTTAACAGTGTAACCCAAGCTCCTTGCCAGGCCCATCCCCTGCCACCCACGCCAACACCAGGATGTTCTCTCTGCAGAGCACAGAGCACATTCATGTCATACAATGACACACAGGACCACAGGCTCACAGCCTTACCCATCTTGGTCATTCATCTGGAACTGTCTAAAAGGAACCCGGGGTTCCAGGCGGAGCTGAGGAAGGGGGAAGGGGCTCCGTTCCACCGTACCCTGGTTCTCTGAGGACTGTGGTGAACACATCTGAAATATAAACATCAGAGTGTCGGACTTTCTGGTGATGGCTCCAATTACATGTTCAATAAGGCTTCACTTTGGAAAGTGGAATATGGGGGAAGGGCACAGAAAAGGCTGGAGAGGGTTTCTCATGAATCCCGGCACACCATTCCATCTGCCTTGGGTTCAATAAGGCTAGGTACATCTGTCTCTCCTTTCTCTGAAGAACCAAAGCTACATCATGCAAGCCCCAGAGGCAGAAGCCAGAGGCAGTAGATTGGAAAAAGGCAGTGGATTCTGCTGTAGGCCACAGTGCTCTCTGGCTATTATCCTGACAGAGAGCTCAGGCTGAGCGACCTGAGCCAGTTCTGGTGGACAGAAAGAACATTTAGCTTCGGGACAAGATGCTCTGAAGACTTACAAAAGCAGGAAGCATGTCATGGTAAGTGGGAGGCTGGTAAATGTGTCCCATGAACTGTGAGGCCCCTTTGCGGATGGGCTGGGCTGGGCGGAGAGAGGGGTCCTTAGAGTCGCTGGTGCATGTCGAGGAGGGGGCTCCATCTCCCGCACTGGAGGTCCTGCTGCCCAGCTCTGTTGGGGAGGCATTCAGAGACGTGGCAGAAATGATGTTTCGCCCACCACCCTCCCTCCAGCTCGTCACATCTGTGAATTGGAAAGAGACAAAAGAAAGGGAGGAGATCTGTAAAGTTCTGAGGCCAGTGGGCACGACCCCTTGCTTAAAAACAAAAAAAGAATCACAACAAAGAGAGAAAAATCCAAGTGCTGTCAGGGTGAGTGGGGAGCAGAAAGCTAGCATTTCTTGAGGGGTATCGGATATATGCCTGAGAAATACAGAGAGCTCCACTTCAGAGAGACACGAGCAAAACGTGGCTCCTCTACGGCCAACACCAAACCCACCCAGAGGGCAGAACTCGGAGACACAGGACAGCCAACACTGTCCCACACATCAAGGCCAGCGTGACTTTTGACACAGGCTCACTTTTACACCACAGCCCGTCTGACAGGATGCTTTGGTTCTGGGCTGACTACAACACTGTC
The DNA here is from genome assembly GCF_007827085.1 of Peromyscus californicus insignis. Lineage (NCBI taxonomy): Eukaryota > Metazoa > Chordata > Mammalia > Rodentia > Cricetidae > Peromyscus > Peromyscus californicus. Next base: position 7,106,548 of record NW_026294595.1, read on the forward strand.
CAGTGAGTCTCAGCTTGAAATGTTGGTACCATGTGATCACGTGCAGCATGCACGGAACACACACTAAGTTCACAGAAAAAAACCTGAGGATGGAGCTGGTGCGGTTGGTGTCTTGAGGGTAAATGTACTTGCTGCCAGGCTGATGACCTGAGTTCAATCCCCAGGACTCCAAGTTGTACCCTGACCTCTACCTGCATGCTCTGGTATGTGTGTCCCCCTACCCCAAAAATACACACAAAATAAAATTTTTAAAAACTTAAAAACTTGACAGTTATCTTTCCCTGTGAGAGTGTGCTTCTCACAGCCACGTGATGACAATCCCTGTGAGCCTACTTACCAAAAGAGGCACACTCCAGAACCAACACAGACTGACTTTTCTTCTTTAAATAAGGGGTTCACTATATATCCCTGGCTGGCTTGGAGCTCACCATGTAGACCAGCTAGCCTCGAACTCACAGAGATCCACTGGTCTCTGCTTCCCAAGGGCTGAGATTAAAGGTGTGTGCCACTATGCCTGGCCTGATTTTTCTTATGCAGACTTTAAGATTAATTTATAAGTCATTTGCAAAAGACAAACACTAGCAGTGTGAACATGTCTCCCTTTCACAATAGTGTTCAGTAGCTTGCAGATGTGGCTGGCTGCAGATAACTCACAATGTCGAAGGGAAACTACATACAAGGTACTAGTGTGGGGGGCCACACAGAGGGCCACACCTCCAGGCTCCTCTCCATTCTCTTCTGCTTAGGAGCTGAGTCAGAAAAGGACACAGCATTTGGCACCCCCAAGAAAAAAGCCAGCCAGGATGGGGGCCAGCCCACCAGTCTGCTCCAACTTTGCTGCTATCCTAGGAAGCCAAGACCACCCCTTAAGCCAACTGCTTCTCACCTTCTCAAGAGAAAGACCTGATCTCAAAGCTGCTTCTACTTGTACACCTTAGCCCCACCAGGTAACCCATCTTAGGATAGGACTCTTCTGAACCTTTAACTACCCACTTTGAGCACTGTGTACTCTCAGCAAAGTCCATGTTTCGGCAGAGTGGCAGGGCGGTCACTCAGCTTTCAGGACAGTGCCTCTGATCCTCAGCAGCAGGAGAGGACCTGGGACTGTAAGGGCAGGCAGACAAAAGCCCTTGAATTTCAAGACCGAACCCAGGATGTAGTTTGGCTTCCTTGGTCAGGCCAAACCAGGTCACACCAGAACCTCACACCACACACAGGCCTTCCCTAACCCCAGCACCAGAGGGGACACCAGTGCTGGCTGCTGTGGACACACTGGTCAATTCTGATGTGGATGGGGAAGGGTGGAAGCCAAGCTGTCACAGCCCCTGGAGTGACAATCAGCACACACCGGGGTCTGGGGACAGGTTACGGAAGCGGGGACTTGACTAAGTCAGTGGCACCCTGCATGTATCCAGGGAGCACCGGTGACCCAGCTTAGGGGACGTAATAACAGATGGTACATGGACGGTGACAAGACCTGGTTCAGCCAGAGGGACGAGAGACAGAGGTGAGGGTCAGGCCAGGGAGGCAGTCAGGACATGCACACGTCAAGCTAGCAACCGGCTTCCGTGCTGAAACACCTAGGCCCAGCAGCTGGGGCCCACCTGGAAAGGGGAAGGAAGAGAGGAGGGGTCTGGTGCCCAGCGAGGGGTCTGGTGCCCAGCGAGGGCCCGAGGGCAAAGCTGCTATTCACTCACTCTGAGGGCGGAGGCTTGGTCCTGGCCCATACGACAGATCGAAGGCGCCCTTTTCTTTGCCAGCCCTGTCCTGCCCTCCGGCTGCTTTCAGCGTCGGAAATTCCTCGGGAGAGAAGGATAATAGTCGGCTTGAGCCCCTTAAACCTGTCAGGAGAGGCAGAGAGGACACACAGAGTGCGTGAGACAGCTCACCAATGTCCCGTCAGCTCTCCCCGGCCCACAAGGCTGGTGTGGCTGCAGGGAGGCAGTGTTCGGAGCATCTGCAATGGCAGTCAGTAAGGGTGGCCCTCTGCTGTCCTCGGGCTGGCAGGATGAGGGGGCAGGATGTCACCTCTGCTCCAACATGTCCCTTTCCACCCCACAGGAGCCACCTGGTACTTGTGCCTGCCCGGGTGGTGAGTAAGCACAGTCCGTAAGCGAGATCAGCTCCTGAAGAAAACTGCCTTGTATGGGGCCACGCCAACAGACACCCCCACAAGGCTGTGGCCTATATTTCTGAACGTCACAGACTCAGCTCCTGACTGCAGTTCACCTCCTCAGCTGCTCCCAGCCCTGCAAAGCCGAACGTGGTCCTGGTGTAACCCCAAGACCATTTCTTTCTTCAACTGTCACTCACTGCTCACAGCCCAACGCTTCAGAAGGAGCAGCCCTGCTTTAACTTCACCCCTGACACACAGATCCTGTGACCTCCTGAATGAACAGAGGAAAATGGTCCTTTAAGGTCCATGGTGGGAAGTGGTCCTCTCTCAACTATACAGCCCATGTTGAGCGCCATACAGCTGAACTGAAGCACCACACCACTGTCCTGCTGTGTCAATCACGCCCTGTAGGGAGGGACAAGCCACACCCCTAGGTTTTCAGTACAGTCCATAGGCACCTGCTGACTAAAACAGGCTGAGCCAGAGAAACGGACGGGGTCACTGCAGCAGTGCCAGACAGAGGCCTACTCACCACCACTCAGTGAGAGGCTGGGGCAGGGCAGCCTGCCAAGCGAGGGCATCAACTAAACCCTACTCCAGACAGAAATGATAAAAGGTGGGTGGTTGATTTGAACTGTTAGCCTGACACAGTTGATAATCACCTGGGAATGAGTCTCAAGGAAGGACTGTTTAGATCAGGGTGGCTTCTGAGAATGTCTGTGGGGGATAATTTTGATTATGTTAATTGGGCAGGAATTGTGGGTAGTGCTACTCCCTAGGCATGGGATTGTGGATTGTTTAAGAGTGGAAAAGCAGCTGGGCAGTGGTGGTACACATCTTTAATCCCAGCACTCAGGAGTTCCAAGCCAGCCTGGTCTAAGGAGAGAGTTCCAGGACAGCAAGGCTATTATACAGAAAAACCGTCTCAAAAAAACAAAAAGAAAAAAATACGAGACACCGGGGGAACTCACAGCCTCCCACCAGCACACTAGTATCCCTAAGATTTCAGCACTTTACATTCCTTACCCAGTATCGGCACTCTACCAAGGTGGTCAGGACAGGCCACGCAAAGGGGAGGGGCACACACCTTAGACCTCTGCCCTAGAACTTGCAATGCATGCCTGAGGAGTTTAGATCCCTGGCATCTATGTGAGAATCTGGGACGCAATGGCAGGGATCTGTAATCTAGCACTCCCTAGGAGGCAGACAGAGTTGTCCAGGAGCTCGTGGGCCAGCAGGCTTGGTGTATGCAGTGCAATGGCAAGAAGTGAGAGCCACTTCCACACGGTGGAGAATGAGAACTGATTCAGGAAGCTGTCCTCTGACCTCCACGTGTGTGCACTGTGGCACCTGTGCATCTGCCCTTACACACACAAACACACACACAATTTTTAAAAAGTCAACAGCCAGGCATAATGGTGTGCCACTTATAACCTGAAGAGGGAGTCTATGAAAATGCCTCTGTAAGGCTGGCCGAGAGGCAAGTCCGTGGGGTGTTTTCTTGCTTCCTGATTGATGTAGGGGACCCAGCTGACTGGGTGACAGAGCCACCCCTGGGCAGATCATATATAAAAAAGCCAGGGGGAGCAAGGCAGTAAGCAGCATTGCTCTATGACCTCTGCCTCCAGATGCCTGGATTCCCGCCAGGAGCTCCCTGACACTTCCATTCATGGAGGCTGTAGGCTAAAGCAAACCCTTCCTTCTCCAAGTCGCTTCTGGTCATGGTGTTTTGTCATAGCAACAGAGAGGGATTTAAAACAGTGAGCTTCAAGCCAGAGAGACCCTGTCTCAAAAATTGAGGCTGGAGAGCACTGGCTGCCCTTCCAGAGGTCCCGAGTTCCATTTCCAGCACCCACATGGTGGCTCACAACCATCTATAATGGGATCTGATGCCCTCTTCTGGCCTGCAGGCATACATGCAGGCAGAACACTGTATACATAATAAATAAATAAATCTTTAAAAACGAGCAGATTACTCATGAGGAATGACATCTGGAATTATCCTCTGGTCTTCACACACGTCCATAGGCATTCTGTGGAATATCACTTTAACTATGTAAAGATATGCCATGTTCGTTTACGTTGCGTTTGTTTAATTATGTAAAGATGGTTGCTGCTTTACCTTGCCTGCCTAAGGCACCTGAACGGTGGAGAGCTAGGCAGTGGAGGGATAGGCGGGGCTGGCAGGCAGGGAGAATAAGTAGAAGAGAGGACAGATCAAGGGAGAAAGAAAGGGAGACGCCAGGGCCAGCCAGGCAGCCGCCAGACAGACAGACATGGAGTAGGACATACAGAATGAAAGAAAGGTAAAAAGTCCCGAGGCAAAACATAGATGAAGAGAAACAGGTTAAATTAAATGTAAGAGCTAGTGGGACAATCATAAACTAAGGCTGAGCATTCATAACTAATATTAAGTCTCTGTGTCTTTCTTTGGGAGCTGGTCGGTGGTCCAAAAGAAAGCCTGCTACATATGCACACACACCACATGCCTGCGTACCCACATGAGCATGGATGCATGCGTACACACAACACCTGACCTGCATAGAGGACAGACAGGTAGGACCCAGCGGACAGTGCGGCCACTGCTCTGCCTGCAGCCTCTCTGAAGACCTCTAGTTGCCTACCCTCTCTGCTCTCACAATTCACCTCACCTCCGTCAGCAAAGTGCTCTCACGGTGTGCAGCTGAGCCGCCCCAGAGAGAGGCCACGCACATCTGGACATGTCTGCAGTTCCTTGGCAGACCCTGCGGCACTAACTTGCAGCTCTGTGTGGGTTGTCCACCGTGGACTCCGGCCAGACCTGTCCTCTGTGCTGGCCATCCACAGCCACTGGAGGTAGCGTGAGCTACAGCTCAAGCGTGGCACAGCCCTGGCCGACAGGGACACACGGGAGTGGGAAGGTGCCCCAGGGCAGAGGACAAGAGTAGAACCGGCTGCCAGGGCTGCTTCCCCGAAGAGCGAGCAACTTCAGGTTCCAACAGTTTGCACCGTGGAGCTATCCCTGGCGGCATCATCTCTCTCACACAGGCAGCGGCTGCTGACTGGTCAGCGCTGTCAGAAATACACCAGCTAAGAATCCTACAAGACTTCATGTAGCTGGGCGGTGGTGGCGCATGCCTTTAATCCCGGCACTCGGGAGGCAGAGGCAGGTGGATCTCTGTGAGTTCGAGGCCAGCCTGGGCTACAGAATGAGATCCAGGACAGGCTCCAAAACTACACAGAGAAACCCTGTCTTGAAAAACCAAAAAAAAAAAAGACTTCATATAGAAAAATCTCAATTCAAAAGTAGGAAGTACTCTTGAATGCATTGGCTCAGGAGATCACTTCCTAAATATAACACCAACAGCACAGACACTGAGAGCAACAATTAATAAATGGGACCTCTTGAAACTGAGAAGCTTTTGTAGGGCAAAAGACACGGTCAATAAGACAAAAAGACAGCCTACAGAATGGGAAAAGACCTTCACCAACCCCACATCTGACAGAGGACTGATCTCCAAAGTATATAAAGATCTCAAGAAACTAGACATCAAAATACTGAACAATCCAATTAAAAAATGGGCTAAAGAGCTAAACAGAGAATTCTCAAAAGAAGAATCACAAATCGCTGAAAGACATTTAAAGAAATGTTCAACATCCTTAATCATCAGGGAAATGCAAATCAAAACGACTCTGAGATACCACCTTACACCTGTCAGAATGGCTATGATCAAAAACACTAATGACAGTCTATGTTGGAGAGGATGCGGAGCAAGGGGAACTCTCCTCCACTGTTGGTGGGAATGCAAACTTGTACAACCACTGTGGAAATCAGTATGGCGGTTTCTCAGAAAATTGGGAATCGATCTACCTCAAGACCCAGCCATATCACTCTTGGGCATATACCCAAGGAACGCTGATTCATACCACAAAGATACATGCTCAACTATGTTCATAGCAGCACTATTCGTAATAACCAGAACCTGGAAACAACCTAGATGCCCGTCAACTGAAGAATGGATTAAGAAAATGAGGTACATATACACAATGGAGTACTACTCAGCAGAGAAAAACAATGAGAGCATGAAATTTGCAGACAAATGGATGGAACTAGAAAATATCATCCTGAGTGAGGTAACCCAAACCCAGAAGCACAAACATGGTATGTACTCACTCATAAGTGGATTCTAGATATAAAGCAAAGAACAATCAGACTGCAACCCACAGAACCAGGGACGCTATACAGCAGGGGCGACCCTAGGATGACTGTGGCTTAGAATAAGTTTTGGTTTTACTCAATCACTGGGCAAGCCTCAATGAAACATTTCACTATTAGAATAAGAATTTATACTGTATCAAGCTGATAATAGAAAAATAAATAAAATGGGGGGAAAAAAAGAAAAAAAGAAAAGAAAAGAAAAATCTCAATTCCTGGTGCTCTCAAAACCACCTGCTGGTGGCTAGAGGTGGCAGCTCTTTCAGAGGTCCTGAGTTCAATTCCCAGGACCCACACAGTAGCTCACAACCATCTGTAACCAGTCTCGTAGGATCAGATGACCTCTTCTGTTGTACAGAAAAAACATCCATAAGACATAAAAATATATATATATCTTAAAAAAATAAACAAAAAAACCCCTACCTGCTGACTCTGGGCTCAGCTCCTCCAGAGCTGCAGGGACTGTGCCCATCTGCACAGGACTCCCCGAAACTACTTCACCCAGTCAGACCTTGCCTTGGGAGCTACTGGACTACTCTGAACGCTTCATCCTGCAGAGCATCCCACTTCCACCTTCGCTTTCGCGAACAGCTCCACACAGTGGACTGACGACCTTTTCAGATCTTACTGCCTGGCAGGATACTCACAGTAACCAATTCCACCCAATCCTCCAAAGGCTCTGGGTGAATGACGGCAAGCAGCTGCTCCCTGCACTGGGGCGGTGCCACGGCAGGGACAGGTAGTGTCAGGGACAGGGGGGCGGGGGGCGGGGGGCGGGAGGGGGCAACGGGACGCTGGCAGTATTTACTCCCCAGCAGCATAGCTCCTGGAGGACCATCAGGGCCAGAGTTGGGGTTCTTCTGCCCAGCCCAAGCGAACATTTCTAACAGCCCACCCATGCCACCCGTGCCCACTTACCACCGTCGTGTCCGACTGGCTTTCCACTCAGCTGTGCCCATGACTTTGGTCCACCTGGCACTGAACTTGTGTTCTGAGAGGAAGGAAACAAGGAGAACCAGCTCAGCTAACCTGCTGCGCCGCGAGCGCCTTGGGATGTGGCACTCCAAGCTGGGGGCCCCAGGTTCCACCCCAGTACCACAAAGTGAACAGAGGGTGGGGTGAGGGTTGCATTTTAGACTGAAGCCTCCTGCCGAGGACAGATGGCCTCTTTCGGGGCTCTAGGAATAGCAGTCCCAGGCAGAGTCAGGAGCTTGGGGCCCAGAGCAGCAGAGCTGATGAGCACACACAGAAGACCCAACCCACACCCGCCCTCACGGCGAACTCTGCAAACATTGCCAGGCTGTCCCATGCCCACACAGAGCTGTGTTGTCTTGCTCCAGAGACAAAGCTCCAACCTCAATTTCAGCACATGTCTCAATCTGTGCCAGGGATAAACTGAGGAACACGCACAAGAAACCTAACATGCCCGACCATGTAACAACTGGTGGTTTTTACAGCCTGACTCCCCTGAGAGGCCTGTCTCTTCTACTCATCCACCCTTGCCTGCCTCAGTCTCGGGCCTGCTAGAGAAAGAAGCCTTTGCTGAAAGTTCATGAGGCTAGCAACCTGTGGATCAAGTGAAATCCCACCCTGCCTCTAGAAGGGTCTGGTCAGAACCCAAATGGGATTCGAGAATGAGTACATAGACATGGCACTCGTGACGGGACCCAGGCTTACCCACCGCTCCCATGAAGAAAATGTCTGCCTGCCTGTGTCTGCGCCAAGTCTGCAGAGGTCTCCTGACCACACAGGACATGCCCAAAGGGCAGTAGGGCATATAGCTGGGCCTGTAGGACCTCTTGTAAGCAGAGGGGCACCAGGGTGGTGCCCTTCCCTCCCCCAACACACCTCACCCATGTCAATAGACCTGGGATTACACAGCCCATACCAGGAACATTAATGGAGGGATGTCAATCATGCTGGTGATTTCTATTTCAAAAGCAGTGGACTGTAACTCCCAAGACCTTTAAAAAGTAACGTTGTAAGGTATCCCTCTCCCTTCCCAAGTTAGAGAGAAAACTCCAGTCTCTAAGAAGAGTTGAGTGCTAGACAAATGACCCATGTGGGACAGACTCCTTCCTCCACTGGCCAAAACTGCCGAAGCCCACACCCTTTTTTCTTTTTCTTTTCTTTTTTTTTGGTTTTTCGAGACAGGGTTTCTCTGTGTAGCTTTGCGCCTTTCCTGGAACTCACTTGGTAGCCCAGGCTGGCCTCGAACTCGCAGAGATCCGCCTGGCTCTGCCTCCCGAGTGCTGGGATTAAAGGCGTGTGCCACCACCGCCCGGCTCCCTTTTTTCTTTTTTAAAATTAATTAATTAATTTTTTCTATTATCAGCTTGATACAGTACAAATTCTTATCCTATTAGTGAAATGTTTCACTGAGGCTTGCCCAGTGATTGAGTAAAACCAAAACTTATTATAAGCCACAGTCATCCTAGGGTCCCCCCTACTATGTAGCCTCCCTGGTTCTGGCCCACATCCTTCTTACAGAGGTGCCCAGGACCCTATCCAGGTTCCAGAGCCAGGGCTAGAGCACAAGTGTGTTTACCAAGCTCTACATGGCTAAATCTGAAACACCAGGAGTTATAATCCCCCTTGGCTTTAAATCTGGGAAAGAAAAAGAATTCAACTCCACATGTGATGTCACAGGCCCAAGGGACTGCGGCCAGTATGTATGGAATCTGATGGAAACAGGGATCTTTAGTGCTGGAGAGGACGGTGTCCCGGAGAAGCCACGGGCTCTTCTGACACACACGCTTCCAGTCACAGCAGATGACAGCACTGTATAATCCAGGAGACAAGACACAACTAAGGTGTCAAGGCAGTGGCTGAGGGCTGTAGGCGTGGTGGCACTTGTCTTTAATCCCAACAAAAGCAAGGCAGAGGCAGATGGCTCTGTGAGCCTGAGACCAGCCTGGTCTGCATGGCCAGTTCCAGGCCAGCCAGGGCTACACAGTAAGACCTTGTCTCAAAAAAAAAAAAAAAAAAAGGAACTGGGTGGCAATGCACACACCTTTAATCCCAGCACTCGGGAGGCAGAGGCAGGCGGATCTCTGTAAGTTCAAGGCCAGCCTGGTCTACAGAGTGAGTTCCAGGACAGGCACCAAAGCTACACAGAGAAACCCTGTCTCGAAAAACAAAACAAAACAAAAAAACCAAAAACAAAAAAAGCAAGAAAGAAAGAAAAGAAAAAGTGTGGGGCACCACAGTCAGCCGCTGTGTCTTCAAACTCACCAGACAACAGGGCATCTCTGTGGCCTGACGGCACTTCCTGTACTGTCATGACACTAGTGTCCACAGGGCACCAGCCTGGAGTCAGCCCAAGTGACCGACCTGCTCAAGACAACTCAATCTCACCCAGGCAAACGAAAGCCTGTGCTCAACTCTGTCACCCAAGCAGCACCCACCAGGCCTCAGCAAGTCAGGGCACGGTCCCCAGCACCTACCTCCTGACTGATTGACTGTGTCGGCTTCTGCAAATTGGAGACAGATTTCTGCAAAGCCGGCTGCGGCTGCGACTCCGGCGGCTGAGAGCCTGTCACACTGGAACTGGAAGAGAGCGGGATGCAGACTGGGTCAGACTCCACCCAGGGCACCTGCCTGCCACAGCAGGGACACCCACAAGGCGGTGACCCACGTCCTGTGATGCAACGACACTGCCCAGGACATGGGGCAGTCTGCTGCTTGCCTCCAACAGCTGTCACATGAACTTGAAGAAGCAATAAAAGGAGAAACTGAGTCACTGGTGTGAGGGGCCTGAACTCCATTCCTGACCAGGTTGCCCCGCTTTGAGACTCAATGGACTTCTACCATGCTTCAGTGCATAAAAGAAATGCATGCTCTCAATAAAATAAAAATTTATAAGTATAAATAACAATCATAACCATTCATTTCCCAGGCATAAGCTTCAATTTCCATAGATTTTCCTATTCACATGTTCATATGATATTTTTAACACAAGATTGCCCTGTGTATATGTACGACTCCACAATCTCTTTTTTCAGTCTACTGGAGCTCTTTACACATAGAACTAGCTTTAATGATGAGTAACTGCAGTTGGATGAGCCATAGTTCATCAGTTTCTGTTCCTCTTCCTTCCCCATTACAGAGAACGGCCACAAACATTTTACACACACACAGGTCTTTGGGCACTCTCTGTTACCAAAGTCATACGACATATGGATGAAGCTGTCGGACCAAGAGTTCTTGAAACTTAAAAGCTATCACCAGCTGCCTTTACATAGGCCGCAGTGTGTGCCCCACCTGACTGAGAGGAATTAGGAAGGGTGTGTGGAGCCTTCCGCTCTGCCTCAGAGCCTTGCACTTGACAGCCTTGGACAAGGTAGCCGCCCACTTAGTGAGGAGCAGAGGTTGCCAGGGGCTCATCTGATGGTCAAACTCCACAGACACACTGCTCCAAGTTCACCTGACCCGTCACTCACCAGTCACGAGAATGACAAACTGAAGGCCACTGGTCCTCTCACATCACCTTCTAACCTAAAACAGAAGCTTCCAGGTAGTGGCACCTCTGCGTCCCCAAACCTAGCCTCCAAGTCCCCCCACAGGAGGCCAGGCCAGGGCAATGGGGAGCCTCCTGGACTGCTCCCTCTTCACTTCCTCCCGGCAGGTGGCCTTCACAGGGGTGTCTGGGACTGCCTCTGCCACTGCTGTGAGACTGAGGAGGAGGGGCAGCACTTTCTGGCCTCTCTGCAGCTTTTGGAAGTAGAGGCAGAGCTTCCACTGAACTGTACCACAGCTGCTTCATCGAAGAGCTGGTGGATGGTAAAAACAGCTAACGTGTGCCAGGCCCTCTATGGCAAGTTATTATCCCATGGGTGCACCACAATGCCCTGGTGACCACCCCTGGAGCTAGGGACTATTCCTCCTTGAAGGCGGGACCCTGGGGCTCAGAAGTGAACTATCCCTCCAAGTCCCAACAAGCCACAAATGGTCTGACTGGAAACAGCACACAAGGCCAAATCTGAAGATCGGGTTCTATCTGTCAATTAACAGCACCCTCACAAACTGCCTGCAAAACATTGTTTTGTTTGAGACAGAGTCTCTCCTTTTAGCACTGACTGACGTGGAATTCACCATGTCGACCAGGTTGGTCTTGAAATCAGAGACCTGCCTGTCTCTATCTACTCCCCAAGCGCTGGGGTTAAAGGTGTGCACCACCATCCTTGGCTGCAAATCGTTTAAATAGCTCAGGACCCATTTCAAACACTCCCACAGCATATCAACTGGTGGCATGGTTCCCTCACACTACACCTCCTCTTTGCCATACTGCAGGGACAGCCTTCCCAAAGCTGCCATATCCAGCACAAGCCTGAAAGATGGGGGGCTGGATGGCAGGGTGCATGCTGGGTGACTCTCACTGTCTAGTTCCCTATGTCAGCAGGAAGGGACCACAACAAACGCAAGGGTGAGGGTGAGGGAAGCCGGACAGCCTTGGTTTTCACACTCAGCAGCAAGCTCCAGCAGGAGGCTCCCACCTCTGGAGCTCCCCCTGCCTGGCCATGGCTCCCTCCCCAAGAAGAAGAGATCAAGACATGCAGAGGCTCAGAGATCAAAGAAGTCTCATCATCTGAGGGCTCGTGCAGCTCAAGCGCCCAGCTGTCTCTCTAGAGACACATGGCTCAGGACTTGAGTCTCCTAAGGCTGCGGCTGCCAAGCTACATTCTCCCAACATGGAGCACACAGGGCCCCAGCCCCAACCCAGTGGCTCTCTGGGGAGGTCTGAATCACTGCACACACTCCCTTGGGGGGTATGGCTATCCAGAGAAAGGCTACTCATCAGCTCAAAGGCCCAGCCACACAAAGGAAGCAGCAAAATGCACACAGTCAAAGAGAAGCCGGCCATACTTCTTACTCCCAGCTCCGCCCCCCCAGGCCAGACTCGCCTCCTACAGAGCAGAAGATGCAAAGAGCCTTGATGCACACCCGCCCTCCTCGGCCTGGTCATCACCTTCCTGCTACTCACCTCTTTGGGTCTTGCTGGTCCTGCTTGTTGGCCCATCCTGTCCCGTCCTTGGGTACTATCACGATGTTGGGGTCGTTTCCTTTGTTTTCAGACTTCAGGCTTGGCAGGTTTGCAGGTGGTGGCATACGCCGGGCTGTGGCAACTTTCCCGAGACTCTGTAAGCCATGTCTAGGAATAACTGTAGGGAAAGTGCACGGGACAGAACACACACCTCACAGGAGGAAAGAGGCCAGTTCGCACCACTGCTCAGCCTCCAAGTGAGAAAGACAAAGCCAAGCAAAGACAAGTGCCTGGCAGTCACTCCAGCCCTGCCAGCTCCTCCCCAGACTGCAGAGACAAAGGCGGCCGGATCTGCACAGACTCTCATTCTACTGAGGCGGGGTGGGGGGTGGGGAGGGGGGTGGGCTCATGTCAGGGAGGGAGGAGCCAGGACCAGGAAGCTCAGCCCACAGTGACCACCCAGGCACCCTGAGATGGCCTGGCTACGACCCAAGAACCCCCAGGAAGGCCGTGTGGGTGGTAACAAGTCCTTCCTGAACTTGTTCCACCAGGTTCCACAAAGTCAGAACCAGGAAACTAAAAGGGAAGGATGCGCAAATGCTGTGTGTGTTATTCCACCCAGCAGCCCCGCTGACAGCCTACAGGGACACAGCTGCCCGGCCAGGTGTCTGGTCACCTTACAGGAAAAGGAAGCGTAAGAGGGGCCTTTGGCCGGGCCTTACCTGAGGATCTGACCGCGCCTACTGATCTTCCTTTATACTTGTCAAACAGGCTGAGAGTCGAGTACTTGCTTTTCCCATCCTTGCCCTGGGTTATTTGCCCCAAACGATCGGACATTGCGATGAAATGTCATCTAGTAAGGAAATTTTTCTCGGCACCGCTCCCGATTTGCCTTTGGAATGGAAAAGAGGGGGATCAGTCACCAGTCCCCCAATTCAGAGGAGCAAATCCTACAGGAATCACTAAGATGTAAAGACAGTCATGGACTGTCCCAAAGAAAATGCCCTCAGCATTTACCCACAGGTGCTCACTCCAGGTAGCTGGCTCTGCAGATGGCCTGGGCTACCCCACCCCCATTAATGACCTGCTGATGAGACACACTGGAGTCTGCTGCCACGGCCATTCTATAAATAGATTTTGACACACTCGGTCGCTCTCCAAGTCAAGGACAACTCTCCAAGACAGAAAACAACACTCCTGACTTCTAGCTCATACAAAAAGGCAGCAAAAGAGACCGACGGAGGTGCACGGCCCCCTCGAGCCACGGGTGAGCCACGGGTGAACCACGGGTGCCGAGTCGGGTGGGGGTGGGGTGAGGGAGGGGTGGAGCAAACCCCACCAAGGGAAATCCAAGTACAGGCTCCGTCAGGTCAGGAGCCAGCACCTGGAGAACAGCAGCTGTGCAACAGAGCGGGGTGGGGGTGAGAGACTGCACCAGCAATCCTCTCCACTCGGACACACCTCGAAGCCTGGAAGAAAGCTTCCACCCTTTCCTTTCTCCTTGTCTGCCGTTACTTCACGAATCCCTTCCTTCCAACACTAAGTGCCCCTCCGGTATTATTAGTGAGCTCTGTGCTCAATGAAACTAAGACCAAGACTGACCTTCACCACCTTCTACTCCACACGCAGCCTTGACTAGAGATGCTGAACCTGAAGCGTGTACAAGGCACTATGGCTTCCGAACACTGGAAGCAAGTCCACTGCTCACAGGGCCATTAATACAAGGTGACTGTGGGAGCCCGTTTTCGGGTTCCTCATGGCTTTCTTTACTCAGCAGATCTGCATCGAGAGGATGACTAGGACCATGGGCCTGAGTGCAGGTGTCTGACATGGTCTGCACTTGGCTGTGCTGGGGGAGGAGGTCTTTTGCTCCACCCCTTGGCGTCTCTATAAATACCCTGGGGCAGAGACAGTCAGGGCTGGTTGGAATAGGTTCCAGGCCCTCTCGGGGCTATCCTTTATTTTCTATCTGTTTATCTCCGCAATCTAAATCCTTCTATGTAATATTTCCTGCTGCTCGCACTCAAGAAAACTCTGGGGAGCTGTGGGGTTGGTGGGTAAACACCCCACAGGTGACTAGGAGGCAGATGTCATAGTGAGGTGTGCCACTCTGTGATTCTGTCCCGAAGCTACTCAGGCTAGAACACATCAGTGTATCTGGCAGGCATTTTGCATCCAATAGGACAATGTTTAAGACAGACGTCTACAACGTGACCTTAGACTACAAAGCACAGGGAGCAACAATCGATTACAACAGGCACCAAAACAGACGTCAGACAGAGCCACTGACATCACATCTGTGCAGACCCAACACATACATCCTTTGCACAGGCATCAGCTCTGGCACGAACCAGCTTTTACCACCTTCATTCCATTAGCCAACACTCGATATACCTGAGACTGGCCGGGTGCTGTGAGAGTGGGTGAGCACACCCAGGAAACGCCCTTAAGAAATGCATGGGGGAGCTGCAGAGACAGCCTAGTGAGTAAAGTCATCTGCTGAAGGCCTGATGCCCAGAACCCACAGTGGCAGGACAAATGCAGCTCTGGAAGTTGTTCTGACCTCCATATGCACACCATGGCACCTGTGCACACAGAACCTAGACAACACCTGGCCCAAGACCAGTGAGCCTCTCAGCTCCATGGCCTGCGTAGGATTAGTTTTATGCATCAGGAGGGGAGCTGACACATCCCTTTCTTTGTCTGTGGATCTCCCTCCTCTAAACCTCAATGGCTGAGTCCGCTCTGCCCTAGCAAGAGCATCCTTCCCTCAGGATGGACCACAAGCCCTATAAGAGAGGAACCTGGATTTAAGCCACTTCAGAATAACCAGCACTTCACAGGACCTCAAGTATATGTTGACTCACAACTCTCCATGAAGTGGGAAATGCATTTCAAAACCGCTATGAGACACCATCTCACCCCAGTCACAGTTGCTAAGTACCAAAAGGACAGAAGGTGGTGGCGCACGCCTTTAATCCCAGCACTTAGGAGGAGAGGCAAGGGGATATCTGTGAGTTTGAGCCCAGCCTGGTTTACAGAGTGAGTTCCAGGTCAGCCAGAGCTGCTACAGAGAAACCCTGTCCTGAAAAAAAAAAAAAAAAAAAAAAAAAACCACAAAGGGGAAAACCCCCCACAAATGTTGGAGATGTGCAAAGGGGTACCAAGGAAGAGCACAGAGGGTCACAGAGCACTCATAATGTGAGTGCTCCAGCAGTGCCACTCCTGAGCACACATGCCAAGATGTGAGGACAGCGTGTGAGGATTGTGCAACCCCATTCACAACAGCCAAGACGCACAGTCAACTGGGGTCTTGTGGACAAACAGAGGAAGTGTACATGGAATATTATCTAGCCAGAGACAAGAATGAAACTGTCATCTGCAGCACCACAGATGGAAGTGGAGGTCATTGTGTTGTTAGGTGTAGAGATTCAGGTACCAAAAGGCAAATTTCACGTGTGGTGACCTGCATATGGGGGCAAGATGGTGCCTGCCACCATGACTGAGCTCTACTCCCAAACCTTCAGGGTGGAAAGAAACAACTTCCACAAGTTGTCCTCCGAAGTCCACATAGTCCCCACATAATCCATGTGTAAAATAAACACGTAAGTTTGGTTTTTTTTAATTGATCATACTGAGCAGTGGTGGCGCACACCTTTAATCCCAGCACTCTGGAGACAGAGACAGGCGGATCTCTGTGTTAAAAGAAGTCTAGTCTGCATAGTGAGTTCCAGAACAGCAAGGGCTACACAGAGAAACTCTCAAAAACAAAATAAATAAAGTTGATCTCAAAGAAGTAGAGAGAAAAGCGGTGTCTACCAGAGGCTGGGAAGTGGGAAGGGAGAAATAAATCTTAATAGTCTGGAGTGGAGCAGAAAAGCTAGGGTGGGCAGCAATGAATGGGATACTTCACAGCAGCGAGCAGAGGATACGGAGTGCCCTATCCAAATCAACAAGCAATTCCGCAGTGACAGGTCTGCCGGGCGCCCTGGCGCTCATCTAACAGTCAGCCGCTGCACACAACTGCACACACATACTGAATGTCTACCACATTCCAGAAAAACAGACAACTGCCTTGCCAAAGATATAGGTGTTGGAGGCAAGGCTCAGTGGTTGCAGTCACTGACTGCTCTTCCCGAGGACCCAGGTTTGAATCCCAGCACCAGATCCAGAGGAATCCAACACCCTTTTCTGGACTCCACAGACGCCAGGTACACACACAGTACACAGACAACATACAAGCAAAATACTCACACACATAAAGTAAAAAAGTGGATTTCCTTATAAACAGGATAGGACCTAAGGTAGCATGCACTTCCATCAACTCAGACTGATGGTTTGAAATAGAAGTGGTTAGCTGGGTATAAATCCCCAACACCGTCTGTGGGTGGTGCATCCCCATAACGCAGGTGCTGAAACAGGAGACTGAAGCTTCAAGTGGTTAAGAGTACTTACTACTCTTGCGAATGACCCTGGTTCAGTTCCCCACACCTACCTGGTGCCTTACAACCACCACACATTCGCACATGTGTGCACACACACATATAGCTGAAACTGTTATTTAAAAAAAAAAAAAAAAAGACCAGCATGTGCCAGATGCCTTACCCTGAACACAGCCCTTGGGATGGTCATGTGATGGGACCTGTACCCTGCATCATAGAGCAGCTTCCAACATGGAACACGAGTTAGTAATGACCTATTTTGTACTCTCAGGCTAAAAATTGTAGATTTTAGTTTTCTGTAACTTTCATTTTAAAGAAATGTAAATACCACCGGGCATTGAGCACACCTTTTATCCAAGCACTTGGGGGGCAGAGGCAAGCAGATCTCTGTGAGTCTGGGGCCAGAGCCTGGACTACAAAGCTAGTTCCAGGTCAACAAGGGCTACACAGGAAACCCTGTCTCAAAAAAAGGAGGAGGGAGGGAGGGAGGGAGGGTAGGTAATGCCAAGAGTAGGGACCTGTCCCAGGACACTGGCCAGAAGCAGCACGATGAATTACAAACAGGGACTGTGAGTGGGTCTGTCCAGTGCTGTATGTCCCTCAACCAAGAACAAGAGTCCTTGTTCCCAGAGCCTGGTGGTGGTGTGGCTAAGCAAAGCCCTGGGTGGCATGCAGCCTGCATGTGAGAAGCCCCATGGTGCCACGAACAGTGCCACAGCCAGAGCAGAGGGTCAGGCAGAGGTGGGACCATGGAGGCAGCTGGGAAGACAGAGAAAGGACTGTGAGATGCAGAAGGCAGGCCTCCAGAGGCTGGAAGAGGACAGGAAGTGGACTCCAGGAAGTGGACTCCCCAGAGCCTCCAGCACAAGGCAGCCCTGCTGGCAGCCTGGCCTTAGCCCTGGGAGACACAGCTCAGGTTTCGAAACATCAGAGCCACAAGAAAGCCACTCAATATATATAGTAAGTTACCACAAAAACCGGATGTGCTAACACTGTCCTACACCCAACACAAGGCTAAACCTAGAACGTAACAGAGGACAAGCTAGACATCACCACACCTCACAGCCAGCTTAGTGGACATGCCACACAATCTCCTGCCTTGACACAGGACACACACTAAATAGCAACCACATTTCTGTGGTCCCTGACCACAACTGTCTCTGGCCACCGGGAATGACCAGTGATACCCTGTCCTGGCACCTCCTTCCCAGCCACACGGTGTGCAGGACTAGACTTAGCACCATTGCTTAAAATCTGATGAATTCTTAACTAAAAACTGAGCCACACAATGAGACCCTATCTCCAAAATAAAAAAGAGGCTAGGACACAAACAAAACGGGACATTGGCAAGACGGGAACACGAGGGAGGCCTCTGTAGCCATTCTTTTTTTTGGGGGGGGGGGGGGGGCGCGTTTCTACTTATTTATTTATTTATTTATTTATTTATTTATTTATTTATTTATTTATTTATTTATTTATTTACATTCTTATTTTTGTTTGTTTTAGTTTTTCAAGACAGGGTTTCTCTGTGTAGTTTTGGTGCCTGTCCTGGATCTCGCTCTGTAGACCAGGCTGGCCTCGAACTCACAGAGATTCACCTGCCTCTGCCTCCTGAGTGCTAAGATTAAAGGTGTGCACCACCATCGCCTGTGTAGCCACTCTTGTATGTGTGTAGCTGGCTTTTATTTCAAAGCAGTATTTATTTATTTGTTTGTTTTTGGTTTTTCCAGGCAGGGTTTCTTTGTATAACCCTGGCTGTCCTGGAAGTAACTCTGTAGACCAGGCTGGCCTCAAACCAACTGAGATCTGCCTAAGTGTACATCATTAAAAGGGTACATCACTACCACCCGGCTATGGTAAATATTTTTGTGTCAGAGGACAACTTATAGGACTCAGTTCTTGTGGAACTCAGGGACTGATTTTGGGTCTTCAGGCGTGGCAGCAAGTGCCTTCATCAGCAGAGCCCTCTCTGTGTCCACGTCTTTGATCCAGCACCGACTAGGCCCACGGGCAAAGAGGCAGGGAGAACAGCACCACATCATGCCCACCTGGTACTTGGCACTGAAGCCAAGAGTCCCCCATCCCCACCCGGGGAGCCGCACAGCATAGCCTGGAGGCCCACAGAGGTTTCCTCGTGAGAAATTACTCAGGGTCAGAGAATCTGAGCTTGCTTTACCCAGCAGAGCTCCATAAGGAGATGACTTGGTCACAGGCGTGTTTACCAGCTGTTTGGAAGGATCTACACTTGGCTGTGCCGTGTGCTTTGATCTTGCAAGAGGGAGGTCTTTTGCCTTGCCCCTTGGCATGTTATAAAAAGCCTTTTGAATAAACCTCCAAGGCTGCTGGGTGTTGACCCAGGCCCTCCCAAGGCTAGCCTGTGTCTCTATCTGGTATTTTCGTATCCCTCTCCCCTCCACCGAAGAATTCTAGGAAAGATGGGAAAGGTGGGAACGGGACTCCCGTAGTGACCGACAATATCCTGCCACTGCAGGGGAAGGGCCGACACTCTAAGCATAGGCCCACTCGTGAGAATTTAAAAGTATCTGGGAGGTGATGGTCTGTCTCCAACTGCTTCTTGAACTGTGTGTTCCCAGTAAATTCAGCCACTCAAAAAGCACTGTGTACTTGCCATGCCTTGAGTGTGGGAAGGGGATGCCTGGGTGACCTCAACCACAGGGAGCACCCAGGCCGGCACCACAGCTGCACAGCAGGGGGTGGCGTGCGGCCAGTCCACTGAGTTTTGCACCTGCTGGCTACTGTTGGTATCGCCAAACTTCAGTCACCTCACTGCGGAACAGCTGGTCAAGAACTCTCAAGTGCTGGCCAGCTCTAGCCAAGTACAGCCATGTGACTCTCACTTTCGTGTCAAAGCAGCCATCTCTTTCCAGGCAGTGGGAGTGTTATGGAAACAACCCCCGGGGGAAGGGCGGGGCACCTGTTCCTTCCACAGTCACAGGTGAAGACCACACTGTGGAAGGTGGTCTGCCCAGGCACACAGCTCCGGAGGAATCAGCACTAGGAGTCATGTTACACCTGGCTCTTCCTAAGTAAGTCTGCTTAGAACACTTGAAGGGTCTTTAGACGGCTACAACCCACTGAGCACAACTCCAACAGGAAACTGTAGCCGTTAGAACTCCCCCCAAATTACTTATCTTTCCCCCAGAGCCTGTGGTATTTGGGTCCTGGCCTGGCCTCCACCCACCTGGCTCTTCTGCCTGGCGGCTGGTTTTAACACAGGCCAGAAGCACTGGCTGTGAGTGGGCTTTTAATGGGCTCCAGAGAGATGCCCATCTTCTACCCATCCACACACACTCCCACCCAGCTTGCAGGCCAGGATGGCACGAAGCAAGCCTAGGCAGGCGTTGCCTGTCAATCAGGAGCTGCTGAGGCCTGCTGCCGGGCAGGTCTGTGGGACAGGACTGGCCCAGACACTCCAGGTCCTGGCTGGGAGCACGGCACAGCCTGGCTCACAGCCACAGTTGTCGGCTGCCTTCTGTTCTTTTTGTAGGTGACAGGCTCTTTTTATCTCCAAACAAAATCTAATCTGGAACTTCAGTACCACTGGGAAAACTGGAAGAAACTGCAGGTAATTTGCCTGGCCTGTGACCCTCCTGTCCCACAGCAGCCACCTTAGGCACTTCAATAGGGCCCAGGTGCACTGTGCAAATCACTGGCTCAAGAGAGAACGTCGCTTTTAGCCAGATGAAGGGGAAAAAAATCCTCATGAAGACAACTCTAAAGAAGAACTAGTAAGGACAGCCATTTAGAAGTCCATAAGTGTGCACACTTGGGCACGTGATCTAAAGACAACAGAGGCCCAGGCTGGGCAGGAACAAAAACCACCAGAGAGATTCTGGCCAACAAAGACACCGACACCCAGGCCACGCCTCTCCAGACTGGGCTCGCCTGTCCAGCAGGTTCCGGCTGTCTGTCCTCCACAGGGTCTGGCTCCCTACACACTATTTCATCAAAAGCCATTTCCGGGTTAACAGGATTAATTTCACTCCACATTTGGGTATAAGCCAGCGTCAGAGGACCAGCCAGGCAATCTGGGATGGCCTATGACTGGTGGGAGAAAGTGACAGCTGGGTACTCAGGCTGATCCTGGCAGCCATGGGCATTTCTGAGCACCAGGCACCCCACCCCCCCCAGGCCCTCATGTGCCCTGTGCTCTACACAACACCCTTTTCAGAGGATACTGTGTCAGCCTGTTTGACAGAGGAGGGCATTCCTGTCCAGTGGTCAGGACAGAGAGATCCTGTCCACGGTCAAAGGGTCCAGGGCCTAGACCCCAGGCGGTGGCTCTGTGGCACCGGTGTTGTCAGAGCAGGCAGCAAAGACAACGGATGTGTGCTGACAGCACTGGATGGTGAACCCCAAAACAGAGCTCCCATTCACACCCTGATTTCACAGGCCAGGCTTCCATGGGGAAAGCCCACTCTTTCCACAGCCTCCCTGATGTTAGGACCATCTACCACCTGCCTCCTCAGTCTTCACCTGAGGACCTGAGGACCCGAGGACAGCATCACCCATACTGATGAAGGACCTCTGCCAGCTCCGAGCACAGCCGTCACTTGGAGAGCACGGCTGGGAGGCACCCAGAGAAAAAGGAGGGAGATGGGTGCTGTGTCCAAGAGGGGAGACATCACCAGACAAGATGGCAAAACCAGGACCTGCCCAGAAAGAAAGCAGGTGAGGTAAACACTCCAGGAAACACCTACAGGGACCAGGAAGACCATAGTCATTAGGATTTCCTTATCAGGGTCAGCAAGCTGGCTCAGCACAGTGATGGTGCTTGCGGCCAGGCCTGATGTCCCCACGGGTTCACATGTTGAAACACTCTGTGCCCGATTACAGTGGTGTATGGGGAGGTTATGAAACTTCTAGGATAGTGGTTCTCAACCTGTAGGTCATGGCCCCTTTGGGGTCCCACATCAGATATTTACATTACAGTTCATAACAGTAGCAAAATTATAGTTATGAAATAACAACAAATAATCTTATGGAGCTGAATTAAAGGGTGGCAGTGTTAGAAAGGATGAGAACTGCTGCTCTGGAGGGGCCCTGCAGGAGGAAGGTCATCGGCAGGAGCGGGCTTTGAGGGCTTCGAGCCTCGCCCTGCTTGCAATTCGCTTTCTAGTCTCCTGCCTTGCACACGAGCTTGTGATCTCTCAGCTTCCGGATTCCATGCTCCGATGTTGCCTCCCATCACATGAGTCTCCCTCCGGAACCTTACACACTCTGCTGTACGTCATTTGGTCATGGCGTTTATCACAGCCACAGAAAGTAATTAATACACCTGATCCCCAAGCTCACTCCCCAAACCCACGTTAGACAAGAGCACCCACTCCTTCACGGTGTCCTCTGACCTCCTCAAATGAGCTGTGGTATGAGTGTGTCCAAACACACCACACACACGCACACATGCCAACTCTTAAATGTAACGAAAGTTATACTTTTCATAAATGAGCGGGACAGTGGTGGCACACTCAGGAGGCAGAGGCAGGGGGATCTGGTCTACAGAGCAAGTTCCAGGACAGGTTCCAAAGCTACACAGAGAAACCCGTCTCAAAAAAACAAAAACAGCCGGGCGGTGGTGGCGCACGCCTTTAATCCCAGCACTCGGGAGGCAGAGCCAGGAGGATCTCTGTGAGTTCGAGGCCAGCCTGGACTACCAAGTGAGTTCCAGGAGAGGAGCAAAGCTACACAGAGAAACCCTGTCTCGAAAAATCCAAAAAAAAAAAAAAACCAAACAAAAAAATCATAAATGTACTCATTAAATCTCACTCAAAAATGAAAGAGTTAACACCATAAAATCCAAGCAGAATATCAGAATAGCCATCATGTGCCAGTATCTGCCAAAAAGCTACACCTAAGGAAAGCCCAGAGCCAAGAGTGGTGATCACGTACTCTCAGCAGTTAGAGGTAGAAACAGGAAAACCATTAGTTCAAGGCCATCCTCAGCTACATATCGAATTCAAGGCCAGCACTCAGCTACATTGACTAGCCTGGGCTACATACATTAACCCTGCCTTTAAAAAAAAATTTTGTTTTTAAAGATTCCATTATTAGCCAGGCACAATTGGTGTATGCCTTTAATCCCAGCACTTGGTAGGCAGAGGC
The DNA here is from genome assembly GCF_007827085.1 of Peromyscus californicus insignis. Classification (NCBI taxonomy): domain Eukaryota; kingdom Metazoa; phylum Chordata; class Mammalia; order Rodentia; family Cricetidae; genus Peromyscus; species Peromyscus californicus. Next base: position 7,129,407 of record NW_026294595.1, read on the forward strand.
AGGTGGATCAATGTGAGTTCGAGTCCAGCCTGGTCTACAGAGTGAGCTCTAAGACAGCCAAGGCTACAAAAAAACAAAGATTTCATTGTTTATTTCAGACATTTCCATGCTCACAGGCCAGTACATGCTCCAGACACTGGACCATTTGGTGCTATGGGACACAGACACATTATTGAGCAGCCATCTGGTACACCAAGAGCAGGAAGCCCCCTAACCTCTCATATATATATATATATATACAAAGCCAGACAAGGACATTCAGCTGCAACAGCTTGGCCCTGCCCAATGCATCACCATGGTGTGTAAGCATCACGAATAAAAATAACATACACAAGGGGCAAAAAACCCTCATCATAAAAGCAGGAGCTAGGCTGTACACGAGGCCACGGCTTTCTGACCTCTGGTGTACAGGTGAAAACACACAGGGACAAGAAGATGGATCCAAGAGAGAAGGTTCAGCAGACCCATCAGATGGGCCTCCCTCAGCAAGAGCATGGCCCAGCATTCTCCACAGCTGTAGCACTCAGACGCTCTCTACACAGCATTCAGAAAGACACGACTTGGGGCTGGAGAGATGGCTCCGTGGTTAAGAGCACCGACTGCTCTTCCAGAGTCCCTGAGTTCAATTCCCAGCAACCACACTGTGGCTCACAACCATCTGTAATGAGATCTGGTGCCCTCTTCCCGCCTGCAGGGTACATGCAGGCAGAACACTGAATACATAATAAATAAATCTTAAAAAAAAAAAAAAGAAAGAAAGAAAAGCGGGACTCAAGGAATGAAGGATGCCTCAGCAGTTGGGTGCATACTGCTCTTAGAGAGGATCGGAGCTCAATTCCCAGCAACCATGTCAGGTGGTTCACAATGTGGGAGCCCATTTTCAGGTTCCTGGTGGCTTTACCCAGCAGTTCCCCATAGAGAGGATGATTAGGACCACCGGCCTGAGTGCAGGTGTCTGGGATGGTCTGCACTTGGCTGTGCTGGAGGAGGAGGTCTTTTGCTCCACCCCTTGGCGTCTCTATAAAAACCCTGGGGCAGAGACAGTCAGGGCAGTTGGAAAAGGTTCCAGGCCCTCTTGGGGCTATCCTTTATTTTCTATCTGTTTCTCTCCACAATCTAAATCCTTCTAATATTTCCTGCTGCTCGCACTCAAGAAAACTCTGGGGAGCTGTGGGGGTTGGTGGGTAAACGCCCCACAAAATGGTGCCATGAACAGGGACTAAAGAAAAAAGGGAGGGGGACTAAAGATAAATAAACTAAATAAAAGTTTTATTACACAGTTTTTGGCGAAAGTGCTGAGTCAGCCCTGCCAGTGGAAAGGGGCATGCCAGTGTTATGTTATGAGGCAGGGGTTTTTATCCTCGAGAGAAAAGGAAAAACGAACTGGAAAGACGTCTGATGCTTTCTTTTCTGTCAGAGAAAGCATCTCTTTGAGAAGCTTGTTTCAACTGACTCCTGGTGAGATGGAGTGTAGCCCTGAGGAGTGATTGCCTCTGGCATAAGCTCTGTCCTTGAGCACCCAGACAAGCAAATGCAACCCACTGGGGGACTGGGCCAAGTGAAGGCCTGATGAAGCAAAACACCTGTCCTAATGGGAGCTTAGAGATGGCAAAAACCTCCCCTGTTAGAAAAGAAGCTTGATTTTTGAACACAAACCTCACAGACTCCGAAAACAAACGGACTGAAGCCCCTACCTTCAGTAGCAGCAAAAGCCGCCACTTTAGTGTCGGAAACTGGTCTCAGTTTATTCCCCTTACCCCAGAAACAAACTGGGAACTGTCAGGGAGAAAGACTCTGAAGAAACAGAAGGGACATAATCCTCCCCAGAAAATGCATGACCTGTGAAAGCTGCTAGAGTTTGAGGCAGATTGGGGGGGGGGGGGGGAGTCCCACCTCCAAAGGCAGCTAGCAGAGGTACAGAGCCGCAGACAGATACCTGAAGCTCTGCATCTGGGGGGAAAGGAACAAGCAAAATGAGAATAAAATCAGTGGGAGAAAAATCTCTCTGAAGGAGTTATGGAAAAGCTCTGTTGTAAGTGCTTTTTTTACTGACTGGCTAAGGCAAATGCAAGCCCCGAGGAAAGTTGCTATCAGGAATGCCAGCCTCAAATGCACTCTAACGAGGCAGGTGCGGTTCTGATTTGGGGCCCGTGTCAAATGAAGGAGAGACACCTGTTGAAGCCAGCTCAGCGAGAGCAGAAATCTCCCAATCTCCGGTAGTTGAAAACTTAAAACACTTTGTTCAAATCTCCCGTTGCAAAAGCAAAAAACTTGGTTCAAACCTCCCAGGCAAAATAAGTGATAAGTGAGCCGGTAAGAGAGCTATAAGTTGACTTTCAGACCCAAAAAGAACTACGGGAAATGAAGTCCGAAAGCTAGCTTGCAACAAAGGACTGATATAAGAGAAATGCATTCTGGGAAAGGTAGTTTTTCCACTAAAGATGGCGACAGTGCCTAGAAGAACTTTTCAGCTCAAAAAGACATTCATAGTAAACTTAAAAGTACAGCTTTTAAAAGAAAGAGGAAAATCACCTCAGTTTGTTGAATGTCAGTTCCAGTGAAAAACTGAAAGGATATGGAACTCAGAGATTCATCGTTTTTTGGCACCTTTGCCGAAAATGCCTTATTTTCCCTAATAGCTGTGCTCGAAATTTTTGCTAGGAGCTTTATAGTAGTTCAACGGGAATTTCACTCTCATCCTGAAGTGATGAATTTGGGTAAAGGGACAGTCTCTAACTAGAAACTGTTTGTCAACAAGCCATTTTAAAATCCTTAACAAGGAAAAGCAGTCCATATACTGAACACTGTTTTAGAAGAAACGTATGGGAAATTTAAAAAGTTCTTTGCCTTGAACAAACAGCCTGCAATGAGTGATTACTTTGCAAATCTAATAAGGAGACAAGGAAACAGGCATTCAAAAAGAAATGACTGCTTTATAGATGGGAACAAACTTGAGAAAATCTAGCTGTCTTACAAAAGAGTTGCTTCACCTGAAAGTTCCTTATACAAAATCAACGCTAAATATCACAGCTGCTAATAATATCACTAGTTAAAGCTAAGGAAGTGAAAATACTAAATCATGAAAATGCTCTTCCTCTGAGTAAGCTAATGAAGGATATGTTTCGTGAAAGAACATCTATGTTCTTGACTCCTCTGAATAGTAGCAGTTTTGGTAAAAATGTTGGGCTAATAAAAATCTATCAGAAACATCAGCATCATTAAAGAACTCATGGCAAATACAGCTTTAAAAACTAAGAGGGAAAATTGTATCAGTGTGAGTATGAAAAGCATAATTAATAAATGAATTTTCTCGATATCGAGGTTCCGCCTTGCAGTCCAGGGATAGTAGGAGTAGAAAGAGGCTTCCAGACTGCTGAGGAGTTTGAGACAACTGTAACTAAGTTTCAGCAATGTTTTCAGACCTGTTGAAAGCTGCAGGTCTGGAACCTGACTCCAATTTTAGACAACTATCTTCTGTTGGGAAATTGACTGTTATGGAATGACTAGCTAAGCAATTCAGAAACAGAATATTCCTTACAAGGTTTTTCTTTTCTCTTTTCCTTTTTGGGTTTGCTGTAAACTGATGTAGCTCTTAATAGAGTTGTTATAAAACATCTGAAACGCATAGCAGCAGAAGTCACTGAGTCCCAGAGTTAAGAGAAAGCTGTTAAAGAATTACACTCTGGTTTCAGTCTATCAAGAACTTTTAGAATGGCAAAGCTGATTATAAGTTCTGAACTTTAGAAATTATTGGTGTACTTTCTGTCTAGTTAAGAGAATATTTCTATTAGAGATAGTGATGATAATTAAGAGTAAGAAGTAGAAAATTATTCTGTCTTGTTAGAAATGTTAACTCTCTTCTAAGTGTTAAGAAATCTTTAGGTGTTTGCTAAATTAGATATATGCTAAGAAATAAAGATCTAAGTTAGGGCTGGAGAGATGGCTCAGTGGTTAAGAGCCCTGCCTGGTCTTCCAGAGGACCTGGGTTCAATTCCCAGCACCCATATGACAGCTCACAACTGTCTGTAACTCCAAGATCTGACACTCTCAGATAGACATGCAAGTAAAATAAAAATAAAAAAATAAATAAATTTAAAAAAAAAAAATCTAAGTTAGCAAGAAGTATCTAAGGTAGTTCTAAGATATGCAGTAATAAGCTTGTTAGAAGTAAAGATACTACTCTTGTAAGTTTTAAATAAGAATGTAAGTAAATAAGATGCAGTTGTAAAAGATGAATATAAGAAGTAAATAAGAAGGGCTGGAGAGATGGCTCAGAGGTTAAGAGCACTGACTGCTCTTCCAGAGGTCCTGAGTTCAATTCCCAGCAACCACATGATGGCTCACAACCATCTGTAATGAGATCTGGCGCCCTCTTCTGTATACATAATAAATAAATAAATCTTTAAAAAAAAAAAAAGTAAATAAGAAATATATTTGTTAAAGTAGTTCTATAGTTTCTTTAAGGAGTATAAATAAGATGTTAATGTTATATGTGAGTTTGTAAAAAAGTGTAAATGTTGAGTGAGTTTATGCTTAAGCATATGTTATGTGAGTTTGTAAAAAAGTGTAAATGTTAAGTGTGGGTCTATGCTTAATGTATATGGTGAAAGAACCTGAGACACAGAAGGTAGGGTCCTAGTAGACTGCAAAGCAGGCAGTCTGAATGGTTTCAAAAGCTCCAGAAGCCGCTAAGAAGCTAAGAATGGCGGACGCCAGAACAAGGCATCCGCAGCTGAGATCCGTGGAAAATCAACACAAAACAAAAACCTGAGCTAACATCAAAAACGGTGCAGTTTAAAATATTACTGTAACTAAAAATATCTGGCTTGAGAATAAAAGTTGCAGAGACGCTTGTTTGAACTAAAACTGTTAACTGCAAAAAGTTTTGGTTGTAAAACATCTCTTCATATTTGGAAGTGAAAGTCTGATACCAGAATTTACTTTTTTTTTTTTTAACTTAAAAATATGAGGGGGGCCGGGCGGTGGTGGCGCACGCCTTTAATCCCAGCACTCGGGAGGCAGAGCCAGGCGGATCTCTGTGAGTTCGAGGCCAGCCTGGACTACCAAGCGAGTTCCAGGAAAGGCGCAAAGCTACACAGAGAAACCCTGTCTCGAAAAACCAAAAAAAAAAAAAAAATATGAGGGGGATTAAAGGCGTGCGCCACCACCGCCCGGCGGTTATGGATTTCTTATTTGGAAGGCTCGTACCAGAATTTATTATTTGAATTTTGGGACTTAAGAAATGAAATGAGCCGGGCGGTGGTGGCGCACGCCTTTAATCCCAGCACTCGGGAGGCAGAGGCAGGAGGATCTCTGTGAGTTCGAGGCGAGCCTGGTCTACAAAGTGAGTTCCAGGAAAGGTGCAAAACTACAGAGAAACCCTGTCTCGAAAAACCAAAAAAAAAAAAAAAAAAAAAAAAAAAAGAAATGAAATGAACAATAGTGATTTCATTACAATAGGGTAATTTTGAATTTACTTATAGTAATGACCTGGGAACTGTTTTCTAGAATTATGTGTGTTAAAAATGGAACTGTTTAAATGAAGAAATTTATTGTTTCTACCTAGAGTCAAGATGCAGTTTTGTGTATGCATGTATGCTTTATTAACTGGTGATTCATGAACTGTTTTATGGAATGGTTTATGTAAAAATGGAATTATAGAACTGGTTTTGTGTTACAAATGGTACTGTTTAAACGGAAAAATTTGAGTTTTCTAACTAGGCTTGAGATTTTGTTTTAAAAAATTATAAAGAAAAGGGAGAAATAACATTCCTCAGTGTATTTAATTTAAAAAATATTTTCTTGTTGTTTGAGTGGATTAACGTTATGTTTTGTTAGTAAGAAATGCAAATGGGTATACTAAGATTAAAGTGTAAAGAGTTTTATTAGGAAACTGCTTTCGGATGTTTTGCTAAAAGTTTTCCAAGTGTTAATGGTTAAGACTGAGAATATTGCATTTCAATATGGGTTTATAGGAATTGTGTAAGTTTGGGCTTTTCTAACTAGGTTTGAGATTGTTTAAAAAAATTTATAAAGAGGGGGCTGGAGAGATGGCTCAGAGGTTAAGAGCACCGACTGCTCTTCCAGAGGTCCTGAGTTCAATTCCCAGCACCCACATGGTGGCTCACAACCATCTATAATGAGATCTGGCGCCCTCTTCCGTATACATAATAAATAAATAAATCTTTTAAATAAATAAATAATAATAAAATTTTATAAAGAAAACGAGGAGTTATGAGTGAATTAAGGTTGGAATGTATGTTTGCAGAAATTATGTTAACTAACCTATTGATATTAATGCACGCTGGTTTTGTGGAGTTAAGGAAATATTTAAGTTTGACGTAAAAATATCAGTTTTTTCGAGGCTATCCTTTATTTTGTTTATCTCCACAATCTAAATCCTTCTAGCTAATATTTCCTGCTGCTCGCACTCAAGAAAACTCTGGGGAACTGTGGGGTTGGTGGGTAAACGGCATGCATCACAACCAACTGTAACTCCAGTTCTAGGGGATCTAATCTTCTTCGGGCCTCTCCAGGACCTGTGCTCATGTGCAAACCCTCACACAGACCCTAAATAGAGAGACGGGTCGTGGTGGTGTACGCCTTTAATCGAAGCACTCTGGAGGCAGATGTCAGTGAGCGAGGCCAGCCTGGTCTACAGAGCTAGTTCCAGGACAGCCAGGGCTACAGAGGAACCCTGTCTCGAAAAACCAAATAAATGAATAAATAGAACTAGGGAGTGGAAAGATGGTTCAGCAGTTAAGAGGGTTGGCTGCTCTTGCAGAGGACCCACCCACTTGGTGGCTCACAATCATCTGTAACTCCAGTTCCAGGGGACCTAACACCTTCCTCTAGATTCTGTGGGCGCCAAGCACACACATGGCCAAGCACACACATGGTGTACATACAACACATGCAGGCAAAACACTCACACACAAATAAAAGCAAATTTTTAAAATCTAAATACATCTTCAAAGAAAAAGAAAAGCAGGGTGGGGGCAGGGAAGACGGCTCAGCAGATACAAGCACTTGTCCCCCAAGCCTGGTGACTGACTCCAAGCCATCTCCTTAGGAAGCTCCAGAGCCCACATGTCTCTGTTCTGAGTCAGAAGCCCATCTAGACAGCTGAACCTAGGCCTGAAACACCACAATCAAGTCTTTCGGCTATGGATAGACCATGCCAAGAACAATCTGCTTGTGGATCCCTGAGTTCAAGGCCAGCCTGGTCTACAGAGCAAGTTCCAGGACAGCCAGGGCTACACAGAGAAACCCTGTCTTTAAAAAAAAAAAAAAAGTCTGCTTGAAAATAAGCCTGAGGAAACAGGTCTGAATGTGAGGGTTCTAATGAGCCAGGGTTTATTACAGAGATATTAGATACCAGAAGAGGACTCCAAGCCCAAAGATGCACCAAAAACTAAAATAAGAAAGGAAGCCTCTTCCCAGGCCCAAATCTCCTGCACTTAGTTCACAAACCCTTTCCGAATGCCTGACCACACATCGATCTTCATTCCTAGTCCTCAGTTCCTTTCTTCCATCAGGGCTACAGATCATGCTGAGCACTGCTCACCCACCTTCCCATCAGCCCACCACCGCGTCCATCAGTCCACCATCCCGGTCCATCAGTCCATCTGCCTTACTGTAACATACTTCCTCACACTTCTCCCTGGTCACATCTCTGAAACATTGGGTTTGCAACCTGCCTCCACCCCACACCAGCTGTGACTTAAGGCCAGATTCCTCAGGGATTAAATAAAGGATGAAAGGGGCCAGGCGGATAGCTGAGTGATAAGAAGACCCGCTCAGCCTGCTCAAGCCTGGATGCTGAGCACAGCAAACACACACACACACACACACACACACACACACACACACACACACACACACACACACAGGCTGAAGCAGGAGGCTGTGGAGTGTGTCAGGCCAACCTGGGGCTACACAGAGCATAAATACCACCCATGACCCTTCCTTCACTCTCTGTGGGTTCTAGATGCGCAGCAGATGCCCTGAGGCTGGTTTCTATCTAGACTGCTAGCACCCACCCTATGGACCTCACAGCAGCTCTCCTCTCTCCAGACTCAGCTTCCCCAAGACAACTTCTGCCCACCTTTGAGCTCCTGCCGGTGCTGGGCAGACTTGCTCTAGCTACCCCCTCCTCCAAACACCAGGGACCTGTGCCCACACTGGTGTACACTGGTGACCTGTGGGTCAGTCCCTGGATGAGCCCTCAGAAGCCTGGGGTGCTGCAATTCTCAGCAGCCCACTGTGACTACCTTTACCCACCACCACACTGCCCCGCTTCAAGGCGCCTACAGCAGGGAAACAGGGACAAAAGCACGGGTGCTCAGCACCTCTGCTTGGCTTTCTTTCCACATCTTTTTCTGACTAACAAATGAAACGTACACTTGATATAGCTTTAAAATTTCAAGCATGCAGGTGGCTGTCCCTAGCACTCACATAAAGAGCCAAGCGCGGCTGTCCATGCCTGTAACTCCAGCACCAGGAAGCTCACTAACAAGCCAACCTAACCGAAACGGCCGCTTCCAGTTCCATGAGACCCTGACTGAAGGCCCCAAGGCAGAGTGACAGAGAAAGACATGAAACATCCTCCTCTGGCTTTTTAAACCTGTGCACAGCACAGGTACCCACACAATTATGTGCATGCACCACACAAATACATAACACAGACACAAAGACTTAAAACCGTGAAGCTGCCGGGCGGTGGTGGCGCACGCCTTTAATCCCAGCACTCGGGAGGCAGAGCCAGGCGGATCTCTGTGAGTTCGAGGCCAGCCTGGTCTCCAAAGCAAGTTCCAGGAAAGGCGCAAAGCTACACAGAGAAACCCTGTCTCGAAAGAAAAAAAAAAAAAAAAACCGTGAAGCCGCTCCCGGCACACAGCCTCATCTCACCTCCAGGCAAGACCGAGGGGATTCTCAGGAACACCCTGCCATGACGTCAATGACCGGCTTCCCGTTAATACTCTGTTCTACTATGCTTTGGGTCCCCATTTCAAGAGTTCAGTGGGGGCTGGTATGTGGCAGAGCACTTGTCTAGAACACACAAGACCCCAAGTTCCATCCCCAGCCAGGCGGTGGCGCACGCCTTTAATCTCAGCACTTGGAAGGCAGAGGCAGGTGGATCTCTGAGTTCGAGGCCAGTCTGGTCTACAAAGAGCATTCCAGGTCAGCCAGAGCTGTTACACAGAGGAAACACTGTCTCAAAAAACCAAAATAGGGGCTGGAGAGATGGCTCAGTAGTTAAGATCAATGGCTGCTCTTCCAGAGGATCCAGGTTCAATTCCCAGCACCCACATGGCAGCTCACAACTGTCCTAACTCCAGTTCCAGGAGACCTGACACCCTCACACAGATGCACATAAAATAAAGTTCAATAAATAAAAAAATAAAATAAACAAATAAATAAAAATTTTGGGAGAAAAAGAAAACCATCATCCATAAAGCTCCCGAAGCATTGTACCCAAGTTCTAAACAGATTTGCTATTTGTGTGTACATGTGTGTATATGGGAAATTTAAAAAAGAAACTAGAGACAGACAAGCAGAGAAACACTCAGGCTGCCATCCGGCCAGCTGCAGCTGTCCCTGAGCAGCCCAGCTGTGACTGTTTACACCGAAAGCTTCTCTTAGATGACGTCACCCACAGCCAAGCTGGAATTTGGGCAGCCTGGTTTGTGGGCCTCAGGCAGGAAGCAACTTTCTCCAGTCTGTTCTAACGTCCAGGCGCCGCCTCCTCAGCCTCCTCAGTTCGACCCAACCCAGCGCAGGAGGGCAGAGCCCAGGAGTGCTCCCATCCCCAGGGACAGCATGGCTGCTCTGGGAACTCCCACCTCCCGGAGGTGAAGTGGGCCTCTGGCAGGGGACACACTCCCTGCAAAACTTCTCTGCCAGAACAAGGATAAAAGGAGCTAGGGAGATGGGGACAGATGGCCACTTCAGAGTCAGTGGCCAGGTGACATGCCAACACCCCAAAGAACAGAGCCTGTGCTACAGAAGACTTCAACTGCTGTGCCACCTAGGGCTCTCCTTAGAGGGGCGGTGTAGGCACTGTAAGGAGGCTGTGACCAATGACTTCCTTCTGGGACTCAGAAGGCTCAGCTGCAGGAGACAGTCTCACAGCCAGAACCGTGAAGGGAGGCGAAGTGCGGGAGAGGCATCGGGGGAGACTGTTTCACAAAAACACTCCAATTTCTGTGTCGTCTACACAAGTGCACTCATCTAAAACATGGCCACTAGTCCCATCCTGCTGGACTCCGAAAAACACCCTCTAGACATCCAGGGGTGTTCTGCTCAAGGGCCACATCTCTTCTAGAACCCTCCAAAATGGAAAACGAATAAAGAAACTGAAATTCAGGGGCCATTTTGGCAGCAGGGGAGGCCTGCAGAGGGACTGCCTATGACTCGGAGGGAGCACCCTGGGGTGCCAGGAAGTGGTGGCTGCCTCTGAAAGGAAGAGGGCCAAGCAAGTGTGTCAGCCAGATTCCCCACTGGGTAAACAGGCTAAGGAAGGGCAGAGGACACAAGGGCTGGACAGAGTGCTAAGCAAAGAGAAGGAAGCTACGCATGAGAAGTTCGGAGGAGCTACCACCGCCTGGATGCTCTCCCCACATCCCAGCAAGGCCGGAGTCTGCTCCAGCAGAATGAAATATCTCTCTCTCTCTCTCTCTCTCTCTCTCTCTCTCTCTCTCTCTCTCTCTCTCTCTCACACACACACACACACACACACACACACACACACACACACACACACTCACTCACTCACTCACTCACTCAGAGACTAATGACTAATCAAGGACACAGAAGGAATGCACGGTGCACATCTGACATCTGGAGGAAAGGTAAGAACTGCCGTGTTTTCTCACAGTCTGTCTCCACCCCAGAAGGGCCCTCTTAGAATGCAAGGAACCAATGAGTGAGAGTCTCCGATTATGAAAACTAGCCTCTGGAGGGTCTGATTAGGGCGGCATCATCCCATGAACTGGGGTCCTGGACTGAGTCAAAAAGAGAAAGCGAGCTGAGCAGCGGCGTCCACATCATTTTCTGAGCCCTGGCTGGGATGCACTGTGACTTCACACTCCTGCGGCCATGACTACCTCACCCTCGCAGACTCCCCGTGAACTGGAAGCTGCAGCAACAGTGAAGTTCCTAAGACAAACCCAGGATCCGACAGCGGCAGACCGTATGGAAATGTGTGGGAAGGAAAAAACGCCTTCCAGACTCTGTATGCCCAGGACTGCCCTCTAGTCAACAAAACAGCAAACATCACCAAGCCATTCCTGTCCAGCCCACCAATGGCTGACTCAGTCCCCAGTTTTTAGTGACAAGTAAAAACACTGAGCCCTCAAGGGCCAAAGCTGCCTGTTTCTGGGCTTCGCCTTTCTCAGGTGAAAAGCACCTCACTGTTTAAGACAGCTGCTGCCTTTGGGTGTCCGAGTTCCTGAAAATGATGCACACAGGATCTAGAAAACAAGGGCTCAAAACCACAGTAAAGGCAGGCTCCAGACCGACCAACCGACCGACGGACGGCCACAGTGCAGCTGACAAGGCAGCCTGCTGCAGGCAGAGCCCCGCCAGGCGACCAGGACGGAGGCTCCGAGGTGGGAGACTGGATTGCAAATGCCACTAGGTCGTACAAGTCAAAGCCTTGACCCCACCTCAACCCCCCAGTCCAAGATGGCACCATGGGAGACGGCAGAACCTTAAGTAGGGCTTAGCAGCTGGTCTTCAGGTCAAAGAAGCCATGCCCAAAAAGGGCTGTGGGGCCTCAGTCTTCCCTACCTACCCTTCTTTTGAGACAGGCTCTCTACACAGCCCTGGCTGTCCTGGAACTCACTACGTAGACTAGGCTAGCCTCAAACTCCACCTGCCTCTGCCTTCCCCTTCCCAGTGCTGGGACTGGGAAGGTGTGTGCACCACCACGCCCAGCTCTCCTCTCTCTCTGCTCCCTGGGTGGTAAGGAGTTGAGTGTCTCACACTCCTAGGAACATGTGCTGCTCTGTCACAGGGTCATGGACAAGGTCAGGGACTGGAGGCTGAACACCTGTGGGCCAAAGTAAACCTTTCCCCTTGTTAAGTAACTTGCCACAGGTATGTGTTACAGCAGCGGGGAGATGACCAGCACTCGGGGGCAGACAGTGGACAATCTGAAGTCATGCCATCTGTTTCCCGACATGCCTTTCCATTCGCTCACCCGCCTGTCCCTTCTGCCCTGCCCGTATGTCACCGCCTTCATTACTGTTACTTTCTGAAATCTTCATACCTGGTGGGAGAGTCCCTCAGCTCTGTTCTTCAGGAATGCTGATTATTCTTGGCTTTTTGCATTTTCAAAGAACTCTGAGAAATCGGTTTGTCTACTTCCAAACAAATGCCAACAGGAAAAGCAAAGCCTGCTGGGACTGTCCCTGGAATTACATGAATCTAGAGATCAGTTTAGGCAGAAATTACACCCTTAAAGGGCCCACGGGCTGGCAAGCATGTGGGGCCGTGACAGCTCCCGGCACTGACTGCACTGTGCTAATAATCCAGCCATGGCTGGAAATGCACCTGCACCACCGCCACACCCGCCGTGACTGACTGCACACGCGCACACACGCGCGCGCACACACACACACACCCCGAAGACCCAAGACTGCTGATGCCTCGTGACCTGGAGGAGCCAGACGGAAACAGACCAGACGCCCACCACTGCTGCAGCGGCCAACACTGTACTCACAGAGCCAAATGCTACTCAGCAGTGAGAACAAATAGACACAAGGTTACCTGGATGAAACCCACAAATGTCATGTTGGATTGGGGAGACACTAGTGAAAAGGGAGCCACTGTGCAAAGGTGGGGGACAATCCACACACACAAATGTAACAATTTAAAGATGGAAGCCAAAGACTATGATCTCCCTCCATCCACCACCATAACTTACTCCTGACATGATGCCTGCAGGCAAACACTGCCTAGTCACCTGGCTCCTGGACAGCACCAAGTCATCAGCTGCCACACCTTACACACTTGGACCAGTACTTGTTCACTACTTGACATTTCTGTGAACCACATTTTTTTTTTATTTTGGTTTTTCAAGACAGGTTTCTCTGTGTAGCCCTGGCTGTCCTAGAATTCACTCTGTAGACCAGGCTGACCTCGAACTCACAGAGATCCGCCTGTCTGCCTCTGCTGGGATGAAAGGCATGCGTCACCACATTTTTTTAGCGAACTGAAAGGCTAGAGAGGGTGGGGAATGGTGCTAAGGGTGCTAGGGATGATGCAAAGCACAGACCACTCAAAACAAAGCAAAATCCATCTTTTCGTTCTGCATCCCAGGCTGCTGCAGTGGAGGAGGCAGAAGCTGGCAATGGTGACGCCCCTGAGAAGCCCCAGGGGTCAGACGAGGCGGCACACACCTGTCCTCTCTGCACTGGGGAGGCAGACCCAAGGAGAATGCTTTCAGTTTGAGTCCAGCCAGGGTTCCGCAGTGACATTTAAAAAAATAAAAAAAAACCCCAAGGAGATCCTTCTCAACAGGCCACTCTGAGCCTCCGGCTAACTTGAGTGAGGCCCCACCTACTAGGCCAGCTGAACACCTTGACTGCACAGAGTAGCCCACAAAGAGCTGTGGAGGTGGCTGTCCTCAGAGCCAAGAAAGACGGCAATGCCCTCCCTCCCCTCCCTCGGAACCACAGCTCTCTCCAGAGGATTGTTTACAAGGAACCGGCCCCAAGGTCTACCTTCTCTTTAAGGAAAATAAAGGTAAAATTCTGAAGGTGAGGAGGGAAAAGGGCTGACTTGGTCTCACTGATCCCCACAGAAAGGTTCTACAGGGAACCCACCCACTGTTTCTTCTCATGCCTTTGAAAAAAGGCAGGATGGCCACTGGGCTCCCCACCAGACAAGACCAGGTCAGAAGGAACAAAGATCAAGAAAACTAAGTCCCAGCACTCGGGAGGCAGAGGCAGGCGGATCTCTGTGAGTTCAAGGCTAGCCTGGGCTACAGAGTGAGTGCCAGGACAGGCACCAAAACTACACAGAGAAACCCTGTCTCAAAAACAAAAACAAAACAAAACAAAACCCCCCACAAATCTAAGAATAAGGGCCAGGCATTCCCCAAGGGCACCGATGGGTGCAGCAAACTATGATCCTGCAAATACCTGATCTACTTATTCATATGAAACGTCTCGGCGGGGTGGAGAGGTGGCTCAGTGGTTAAGAGCAGTTGCTGCTCTTGCAGAGGACCCAGGTCTGACTCCCAGCACCCAAAGGCAGCTCACAGCTTTCTGTAACACCAGTCCCCGGATAATCCACCGCTGTCTTCTGGCCTCCTTGGGTTCTGCATGCATGTGGTGCAAGATAGTCATACACATAAAACAAAATAAATAAATCTTTAAAAAGAAAGAGCATGCCAGGTAGGTGGTGGCGGCACACACCTTAAACCTAGCACTCCAGAGGCAGAGTCTGAAGGTCTCTGTGAGGCAGGCGCCTGGTCTACAAAGTGAGTTTCAGGGCAGCCAGAGCTGTTACAGAGAAACCCTGTCTCAAAAAAAGGGAAAGAAAAAAAGAAATATCACAGCTGGGCACACGCCTTTAACCCTAGCATTGGGGAGGCAGAGGTGGGTCTCTGAGGTCAAGGCCAGCCTGGGCTACAGAGTGAGTTCCAGGACAGCCGGGGCTACAGAGAGAAACCGTATCTGGGGATGGGGGTGGGGGGTGTGGGGGGGTAATATTACATCTTTCACACATAGACATTTATCCCACAAACAGAACTCCCCATCACACCTGCCTGAACCAAAAAAGTCTTATCCTAACCAGTCTACATCTTGGAGACTCGGCCCACCTTGTCCCATTCCCTGGACTTTGAACGTCAGCAACAAATGGTGAAGTCTGAAATCTCAGGAGAGCAGAACTCATCAGCTAATTAAATCTATTCTTTGTTCCCAGTCAACTTCGCCAGCCTAGCACCATGAATCATCCAGGATGCGCAGAGAAACACAGCGGCCTCGTCCCAGGGGAGACACATGATAGGTCTTTTGCACGAAGGCAGGCCGGAGCATGCCGGGGTCACGGGCTCAGAGGTGTAGCTACAACAGCCTTCCTTGTTGGGGACAGTTCTCGAGACAGCACTCCTCTGGATGTAAGGAAGAGCAGCAGCGAGGAAGCAAGGACTTTCATTTTCTACTTCCCATGTTATGCAAGTGTTTAGATTTTGTAACAAGCCTGGATGGTCACTGATGCCTTGTTTTGGGGGCCTCAGTGAAGCAAAAATGCAGAACCTACACCGGCTGCCCTGGTATCCCACCCTGAGCCAGTGTGTCCATCTGCACACCAGTGCAGTGGGACGTGGTGAAATGAGGCGGGTGCTCCTCACACAGCAGCTAAAGAAACTGAGTCTCCCAGAACTAAGAGGTCATGGATTTGCCGGGCGGTGGTGGCGCACGCCTTTAATCCCAGCACTCGGGAGGCAGAGCCAGGCGGATCTCTGTGAATTTGAGGCCAGCCTGGGCTACCAAGTGAGTTTCAGGAAAGGTGCAAAGCTACACAGAGAAACCCTGTCTCGGGGGAAAAAAAAAAAAAAGGTCATGGATTCACCGTCCTACTGCAGGTGGGTGAGAAAGCTAAGAAGAGAAGTCCCGTGTGAGGAGACCAACTCAGAACTGTGGCCAGCTAGCTGCAGAGCTCCGTCCAGCCAGGCCCCGGGGCCCTGACCCGTCCTTCACTCTCTCTCCAGAAAAGACTCCAGGAAGAGCCCCGTACAATTCTTGGAGATGTGAGTGGCAGAACGAGCCCAGGGTACCTGCTTCCCAGGAAGGCCAGCCAGTGTTGGTTTGGTCAAGGGTCTGAGCCCCTGGAGGAAAGGGTGTGGCTGCTGGATCTGAGTCTGCAGCAGAGTTTAGCACAATTAGAAGCCTCAGCATCTAGTAAACAAAGGAGTCCCAAGTGTGCAGCCTGCCTACTCCAAGCCCCTGGGCCCTCCTTGAGTGCTGAGTTCAGACCATTAATAGCTCTCCTGTTTATGGAGAGCCTGCCTGGCTCGTGCCAGGTGCCTTATAAACACTTAAGCATGACCTTCCAAATCCTCTCCTCCATTCTAGGAAGGCGCTGCTGCTGCTGCTGCTGCTCCTGCTGCTGCTCCTGCTGCTGCTGCTGCTGCTGCTGCTGCTGCTACAGCAATCTACAAGCGAGCAGGTCAGAGCAAAAAGATCAAATAACAGGCCCGGGTCCCCAGCTTACAGCTGCCTCTCTGGACTTGAAGGCAGTGGCCCCCAAAGCAGACCCTGCACCCACCACAGAGGGCAGAGGTGGGGTGGGGGTCATGCCTCTCTTCCCATAAACTCCTAGGTTTGAGTCACAGAAGCAACAGAGATGACAGCACTCAAGTCTAGACGGCCTCCTCTGGGCACTGCAGCCCAGGCTGCCCTTCCCAGATGCCTGACACCCCGCGCCAGGCCTCACCAGATCTGCCTCTTCAGTCACTCTATGCTTCAGTGTGGTCAAGCCAAGAGCATCCTCAGCTTCCTAGTGAGCTAAAGGCCAACCCAAGCAACACATGACCCTGTCTCAAAAATCTAAAATAAAACACAGGAGGCTCGGCAGGTAATGAATGGCACTTGCTGCCAAACCTGACAGCTCCAGTTTAATCCGTGGAACCTAGGTGGTAGGAGAGAACCGACTCCCATAAGGTGTCCTCTACCCTCCACACATGCATGTGCACACACACAAGTATGTAATTTTGTTTGTTTTTTTCAGACAGGGTCTCTGTGTAGTCCTGACTGTCCTGGAACTTGCGCTGTAGACCAGGCTGGCCTGGAACTCAGAGATCCGCCTGCCTCTGCCTCTTGAGTGCTGGGATTAAAGGTGTGCACCACCACTCAGCTAAATATGTAATAATTTTAATAATAAAAATTTTAAAAGAGTTGGGGAAATCTGTGCAAGGCCATTATAGGAGACTCTAAAGAGGCCCAGCCCCCAAACGTGCCACTGAAGACTACATGCACCAGGCTCCAGTAAGCAAGCGCCGCAAGTTCACATCAACACCAAGGACTATCTTTTTAGCCCCCACTACACCCTCCTCCCAGCAGCACACGGGTCCTCACCTGACGGACCAGAGCAGCTCACAACACGACCCTCCCTGCACCACAGACCCACATCCACAAATCAATTCTGCACACAGACCAGCAGATCACAACCTCTAACCCTACTACCCAAGAAGACTCCAAAGGCCTTGCACTAAGAGCCACTACCTCAATTCTACCGTAGACAAACCGAAACATTCGCACAGAGGGCGAATTATGATTCTCAACAGGACGCTGCTCAAGGTAGCAGTCTGCCAATACCCTTACAGGCTACTCAATACACACCACGCTTCTGAAGAGGAAGCTGTCATCTGACCTCCATACATGTGCCACGGCACATTCCCTCATGTATGTGTACGCTTGTGTGAGCGTGTGCATACACACACACACACAATTTTTGAGACGGGATCTCACCATGTAGTCATGGCTGGCCTGGAACTTACAGAGATACACATGCCTCTGCCTCCCCAGTACTAGCGTTAAAGGTGTGCACAACCATACTTGGCTATGAAACCTAGGTTGGCCTTGAATAGTGTACTGGCTGCTTTTGTATGTCAGCTTGACACAAGCTAGAGTCATCAGAGGAAGGAGCCTCAGCTGAGGAAATGCCTCCTTGAGATCCAGCTGTAAGGCATTTTCTCAATTAGTGATTGAGGGCTCAGCCTGGGCATGGTGGGTGGTGCCATCCCTGGGCAGGTGGTTCTGGGTTCTATAAGAAGGTGGGCTGAGTAGTCCAGGGGAAGCAAGCCAGTAAGCAACACCCTTCTATGGTCTCTGCATTAGCTCCTGCCTTGAGATCCTGCCCTGTTTGAGTTCCTGTCCTGACTTCCTTCAGTGACGGACAGCAATGTGAATTATGTCATGGTGTCTCATCGCAGCAATAGAAACCCTAAGACAAATGGCAATCCTCCTGCCTTCATTTCCCAAGTACTAAGATTATAGTGTGTGCTACCATCTTGGTTCTGCTTCTCTTCTTACACTTTTTATCATTTGTAAAGTTAAAAAAAACTTTTACTTTTGCCTGCTGGGTGCTGGCATTAAAGGCATAAGCCACCACACCCAGCTTAATATATGTATTAACAGGTGTGGTGGCACAAGCCTTTCATCTCAGCACTTGGGGTAGAGGCAGGTAGACCTCTGTGAGCTAAAGGTAGCCTGGTCTACATAGCGAGTCCCAGGCCAGCTAGTGAGACCTCTTTTTAAAAAAATAAATGAGTCTACTGGGAATATCTGGGCCATGGGATTGAGCTATTTTTAGATGACTGAGCTGCTATTTTGGGTTTTTTTTTTATACATTTGTTCATTTTTAAAAACCTAATAAGCATTATTTCTGAAATATTAATAAGTCATATTTGTTTCTATTAATAAGGAGAAACCCTCGGTACAACATTTGAAAACGCATGCTCTAATGTAGCCAGGTGATCCCACTGTTGATTTGTTTGTTTTTCACAATCTTGGATCCAGAACCTAGGACCTTGTATGTGCTCTGCTGCTAAGCTGCACCCCAGCTGCACCCAGCCCCTCAGCTGCATCTCTGCACCCCAGCTGCATCCCAGCCCCTGAGCTACACCACTGCACCCCAGCCCCTCAGCTGCATCTCTGCATCCCAGCATGTATCACCACCCCAGTTTGTTTTCTAAAACAGCCTTTCCCCAAGCCCATTAATTCTACATTTACCAATGCAAGATAAACTGCAGGATAAATACTCAACCTGTAAACTGCTCATCGCTGGGGAGACTGGAGAAAAATGCTTGCACTTCTCTTTGCACACTCACCTTTTCCTTCTTTTGTTTAAACCAGTATTGTATATATACGTAGGCACTTTTGTAATTAATTTACCAGGGAAACAAAGACCAGAAAATGTCATATTGTGTCTCAAAACAACCCCCTGTTCTCCCTATCGACTTCTAAACACTGAGCCCATTTAGTCCCAGACAGGTCACCCAGGCAGGAGGGACCCGGTCCCTCCCAGACAGGCCTGTATTTTCTGTCCTTGTGGGAAAAGAGCTGTTCTTTAAGCTCTGGGCTGTCTGTAAACACCACCTGCCCAAAAAGCTCTGGGGAACACAAAGAGACCTGGGTAAGGGCCCTGGCCAGTCCCCTTCCTCCATCCCATCATCTTTACAAAGGCATGACCCAAGGCATGCTGGGAGGTTGAGCACTTACAGAATGTCCACATTCAAAGAGCCTCAGTACCCTGAAAAGCATGAACTCTCCAGGGATGCGCAGTTTCTGATCTCAACGTAAAACCCATTTTTAACTCCCCAGGCTTCGGCGTACTACTTCCAAGTGGGTGCTTATTTCAATTCTGCCCAAACTCCGGAACATCACCCCAACTTTCCTAGGCGGATTTGCACCTGACTCTGCTAGCCTGGCATGAGACCCTCTTACACAGTTCTCTAGTTCATCCCACTTACAGGTGACCCTGAGAGCACACGTACACAGAAAACAACAGCACGCACTGCGGGGCGGGGCTAGGTGGGGCGGGGAGGGGTGGGGCGGGGAGAATTCCACAGATTAAAAACAGCTGTGCTTACTAGCTGTCCACTACAGATGGATGGATGAAGAAAATGTAGTACATATGTACGCAAAAAAGCCATGTGTGATGGGGAGAGGGTGGGGTGCCACCTCCAGTATGAGGTGGTCAGAGGACAACTCTGAAGGCTCGGGTCTCTCCTTCTAGCTCTACCGGGATTCGAACCCAGGTCATCAGGCTTGCACTGTTGGTGGCATGCGCCTTTACCTGCTGAGCCATCTGGCCACGCTGCTGTCTGTTTTTAAGGTAGGGTCTGGCTCTGCAGTCCAGACTACATTGAGATTCTCGATCCTCCTGTCTCAGCCTCAGGAAGCTCTGAAACACACTTCAACATGGCATGAGCCCTGGGAGCATGCTAAGAAAAGGAAGCCAGGAGTACAATGATGAACTGTGTTATCCTGTTGATACAAGGTGCCCAGAACAGTCAGATGCAGACCCAAAGCAGGCTGGCAGCTGCCTGAGGCTGGGAGGAAGAGGAAGTGTCTAATACATGGCCTTTCAGTTCAGGACAATGATGCCACCCAGAGATGGTTGGTAGTGAGTGTGTGCCCTGTGACAAGCCACTGAACTGGACACTTACAAACCATGAATTTTTAGCACAATAAAAATTGCTTAGGGGCTGGGGAGATGATTCTGTGTCTAAAGTGCTCCCTGCACACACATGAAAACCAGAATTCGGGCTGGAGAGATGGCTCAGAGGTTAAGAGCACTGACTGCTCTTCCAGAGGTCCTGAGTTCAATTCCCAGCAAGCACATGGTGGCTCACAACCATCTGTAATGAGATCTGGCACCCTCTTCTGTATACATAATTAATAAATAAATCTTTAAAAACAAAAAGAAAGCCAGAGTTCAAACACCCAACACCCCAAAAAAGCCAGGTGAGCATGACGGCCCACCTGCAATGCAGTACACACAGAAGGAAGAAATCGGGGATCACGGAGGCAGGCTGGCTAGCTAGACTAGCCAGATCAATGAGTCTTGGGTTCAAGAGACCATACCTTGATATATATGGTGAAGAGTGACCCAGGAAGATGTCAAACTCAACCGCAAACCTCCACAAGCATGGACACATTCATGCATATATGCATACACACTGTACACATACACACAAAAATTAAAATAAAAATTATTTTTAAAACTTTGTTTACAAATTGTAAAAAGCGTGATAAAGAAAAGCAGAACCAAGATGGCAGCACACACTGTGATCTTGGTACTCAGGAAGTGGAGGCAGGAGGATTGCCAACTCAAGGCCCATCTGGGTTACATAGCCAAGCACGGTAGCCCACATCTTTAATCACCAGCCCCAAGGAGGCAGAAATAGGTGAATCTCTGTGAGGTTTGGGGTTTTTGTTGTTTGGTTGGTTTTTTGGATTTTCAAAACAGGGTTTCTCTGTGTAGCCTTGGCTGTCCTCGAACTCACAGAGATCCCCGTCTTTGCTGGGATTAAAGGCATTCACCACCATGACCAGCTTGGATCACCTTGAGTTTGAAGTTTGGCCTACATTGTATATTCCTCATCAGAGTGCTACAGAGACTCATAAAGAAACCACTACCCACCCCACCCCACCCACCCACCCCTGGGGTGGTGGCTCACACCTTTAATCGGAACATACCAAAAAAGAAAGTAATGACAGGTTGAGGGGTTCCCCAGTCTCTCTTGGGAGGGGCTTCCTGCCATAACTCTGAACAACTTGGGGTTCGAGACAAGCGCCTTGTCTCCACTCACTCCAGTCTGTGATGGAGCTCCTGAGCCAGGGACTGGAGAGATCGGGAAGCATTAAGATCAGTTATTTTCTTGCAAAGGATCGAGTCTGGCTCCTAGCACCCACATCAGGCTGCTAACAATCACCTGTAATTCCAGCTCCAGGGCATCCAACACCCTGAACTCTGAACTCTGTGAGCACTGCAGTCCCGTGCACATACCCACATAGATAAACATAATTAAAAATACTGAAAATAAATCTTAAAAAATAAAAAGACCCTGATCCGGGTAGAGCCACCCAGAACCTGGTGGTTCAAGACAGAAGAGGAAGGTCGGAGGGACTGAAAACTCCAGAAGAAAACCAGAATAGGCCTCACACCCTTTGACCTCAGAAATCCCACCAGGGAGATAACCAGAGATAAGAACAAGACAGCAATGTCTTGTTGGGGGGAGGGGGAGAGATGAGTAACAACCAAATTGTCTAACAAATTGCAAGATTAAATAAATCACGGCAGGCGCATGAAATACATTCAGAAGAACCAAGCTGCCGACTGCACTGTGTGTAGAATGTTCCGGGTGCAAAGATACCAACACATTCAGGCTAGTTCTCTCTAGTCAGGGGTGAGGGTAGGTGGCGTGTACTTGTATTTCCTTATTAATCCTGATTTTCAGTGTTTTCTGTTTTCTTCAGGGATTTCACTTTAATCACAGGGGTTTGGAGACATTATTATTTTAAAGGGCACGGCACAGTGGCAGAGAAATAAGTGAGGAGGAATATCGGGCGCATGACCAGAGGCCCGAAAATGTAATCAGCTCCTCCCAACACCAGAGAGGAAGAAGCCAATGGTCTGGGAAGGAGGGATAAAGGACCTAGGCTGGCTGCAGAGAGGGAGAGCGGCAAACATTTCAGACAACAGCCCTGGAGGTGGACTTCACCCCTGCACGGCCAGGCACCTCCTGCAGCATGAGAAGCTTCACACACCAGCATCGCCACTGCACTGGTGAAGTTTTGGAAATCATGTTTCTCAGGTACCCCAGGATTTAAAAAAAAAAAAAAAAAAAAAAAGTGCAGCTGAGAACAAAGCTCTAGGGAGGCTCCTGACTCCAGTCACCAAGGCAAACGTCCTCCTGGTACACAGATTTCCCACGGGCCTGCTGGTGTAAACAGTGGCATCACCCGCAGAGAGGCCCAGGTTTGCCAGCTCCCAGGTGAGGAGGCCAAAGGGCCCCTGTGAAACCTAAAGGCTCATGGTAAACAATGTTCCCGCTCCGAAAGCTAACCACCCCTTTCCAGGGCTTCAGCACCACAGGCCATGTGTGGTCCCATCCAAATGCACCCCAGTCTATGCAAACCCAAATAATAACACTAATAAACACGGAGGGCCGAGAGACGGCTCGGCAGGAGGGGTGACTGGCACCCACCCTGACAACCTGCGTTCGAACCTGAGGACCCACATGATTGAAGGAGAGAACCAACTCCCACAGGTTGCCCGAGGACCACCACTGGAGTACCACAGGACACAAAAAGAGACACACACACAACAAATACAATTGACTAGGATTCGGAAAAAAAAATGGCCTTTGACTTACTAAGGCCTGCCTTTGCACACAATATTCATTTCAAAACCAAAAATAACAAGCTCACAGTATAAAACCCAACAGATGTCTGCTGGCCATTTTCTTCCTTTCTTTTTCTAAGAGGAAAATGTTTAAAGATCTGCTATGGACAGGCCCTATTAATACCTGCGGCCTGTAACATGATCCAAACATTTGACAGCAGAGGAGCCTGGTTATGGAATTTTGAAATACATGCACTGCTCCTTCCAGCCTATTCTGGTTTGAAATAGAAACCAACACCAAAATGATCAATCCTAAAGGGTAGAACAATGGGCAATGTAACCAACCCACAGCCATTAGCAACGTGAGTTGGTACTTTTTGTAAGTTAAGGAAAAAAAAACTTAAAAGTATAATAAAATAATTTTTCAGAGAAAAAGTGACAAGTGTGTGTGTGTGTGTGTGTGTGTGTGTGTGTGTGTGTGTGTGTGTTCAAACTGGATGGAGGACAGTTAAGAGGCCAAGCAAGAATCCCACAGCAAAGCCAAGGCTCAGAAGCCAGTTCTGACCGGCCATTCCAGAAACTCCACTCTCCAAAGCTTTTTTTGCCTCTAAGTGCCTGGGGATTTCCCCTCACCCATTCCAGGCCCCACCAGGGTGCCACACAATTGGCCCAGGGAATTAAAATCTTGGGGGCAGGGACAGTAGACTTGTCTTCCCTAACCCTCCGGCCACCGGTAGGACAAGGGCGGCGAGGAGGCGGAGGAGCCAAACAGCAGGAGAATAAAGGGCCTGGAAGTTCCTTAACACTCAGCTACATGATGAAGCCAAAGGAGGTGAGACGATCCCCCCACCCCCTCCGGATGCAAGTCACTGTTTATCCAAGTGGGGACCAGCAAGTTACTCAGGGTTAGTCCAAGAGGCATTCTAGGCCTCAGCTATCACTCGAGTGAGACCAATATGTCTCACCATAATGTCTGCACTGTCCGTCCCCCCCCCATTTACTGTCCTCGGCCCTTCCATGGTCTCCCATCCGCCTCAGAATCTGGCTGGGCTCCCTGCGTCTTCTAAGTCAGCCCACTGCTTTTAGGCACGAGGGTAATAAAGAGAATATCAAACATTTGCTGGTCACAGCATTTGGGGCGGGGGCGGAGGGGGTGTGTGTCACAATGCCGTAAGTCACAACAGGAGGAAAAAGGGATTAAAAGTGACCAGCAAAACTAAGGAACCGGCAAGGACATACACGTCTACCACCTTCCCACGGATGGAAAGGCTCTGCTGTTGAATCTTACCTGAGGCTCCCACGAGATACACGAGCAGTCGTAATTACTCCCATTTTATAGATGCAGGAGCTGGGGCTCAGAGACTTGAGTAAAGTAACTCAAGAGTGCCTGAACAGGGCTCCAAAGGCACACTTGCCTGAACAAGCTGAAGGCTCCCAATTACTTGCCCATCCCCAAGGAGGGCAGCTACCTTCCAAAGCTATCCATCCAGTACCGTTCCGGCCCACCGGAGCCCAGCTACCCTCTAAAACGCCCCCTGCACCAGGGAGCCAGTAGGTTCCTGAGGTCCACACATGCCTTCCCATGCTCATCCCCCAGAAGCCCACACTGACCGAGGACCTAATAATGTGGGTATTTTGTTAGGTTTTCACGATGTAGCCCAGGTTGGCCTGGAACTCCCAGCAGTCCTACAATACCCAATGTTTTGAATCCCTTCTCCAATGTCGCCACTTCAAATCAGCACCTGTGGCATGCTCCAGCATGGATGACACCACAAGTGGCCAACCTTCTAGGTTGACAGCACAGAGTAACCATGGAGCACCGACTGCATGCCAAGTCATGCCTCTCTGCCAATGAAGGCTGAGGAGTCCTTGGGTTTGGAGGTGGAGGCAGCAGGTATTCCACTCGACAGCCTGTACCCCTCAGGTCCCAGCCTGCACCACGACGGTGCAGACATTACGATACGATACGAGCCCCTGGCAGTTGTACTGCCAAGAAAAGACGCCAAGGCTTCAAACGGACGAACTGAAAGCCCAAAGGATATGTATAATGCAGACAACACACCGAAAATACACGCTAACCTTTCCAGGGAAGAAAGCCGTAGGTGAAATTGAACTATCCTGAAAAAGACAGGCTTTTATGAAGGCTTCTCCCAGGCAGCCATTTAAGCAAATGACACACTCCGGAGAGCATCGGCGCCCCCCTTCTCCCACTTCCTTCAAGCTCACCATTGCTGGGGGGGGGGGGGGGACGACGACACCTATTCTTGCCTAACAGTGGGCTTCGTCTCCCCACGTATTTACAAAGAAAGGAAAGCAGCGTCCACTTTTGTGCAGGCAGATCCTCTCTGGAGAGGCCCACTACCTCAACGGGGCTGCATTTCTCTTAAAAGGTAGGCGAAGGAAAAAAAAAAAAATTCATCAATCTGGCAGGCCCCGAGCAGCGACATCCTGTTTATTATTAAACATTTTTAGCTACGGCTCCGGGTGCCGTGAAAACACCACCCCGCTTCCCGCAGCCGAACCCACCCGAGCCGGGGCGGCGCTCGGCCTGCGGTTCCGGGCGTCCTCGGGGTCCCGCGTCCCCCGCCCCGGCCTACGAGGCCGCTGTCCCCAGGCGCAGGAGAGCTCTCCGGCTCGATCCCGACCGCGATCAGATCCCGGCCCCGCCCGGCCCGCCGTCCTCCCGCCCTGGCCGCCGAGACACAACAATGGCGAGCTGGAGAGCGCCGACCAGGCCGCAGCCCCGCGCCCGCCGCAGCGCACGGCAGTGGAGACAAAGCGCAGTCCCGGCCCCGGCCCCGGCCCACCTGGTCTGCGTCCGCGAGCGACGGGCCCGGGCGATGGCGGTCGGGCGGCGGCCGGGCGCGGGGGCGGCGGATGGCGGCGGATTGCGCGGCGGCGGCGCGGGGCTCGGCGCTCTGCGCTCCTGCCTCCTCCTCCCGCTCCTCGGCGCTCGCTGGAGCCTCGGCGCTGTGGCTCGCCGCCGCCTCCCGCCCGCGCTCCGCTCCCCGCCCCCCGCCGCCGCCGCCGCCCCCGCCTCCGCGCCGCCCCCGCCCCCGCCCGCCGCCCGCACGGTGGCCCGCGCAGCGCCCCCTGCTGCGCCACCCCTGTCCCGGGAGGGAGGGTGCGGGGAGCGGGCTGGGCCGCGGTGCAGAGAGGGGCTGCGGAAGAGAGGGACCTCAATGGAGAGGAAGCTCGGCTGGAGAGGGGACGCGGTGGAGAAGGGGCTTAGGTGGAGAGAGGCCTTGATGGAGAAGGGTTCTAGGTGGAGAAGAGACCTAAGTGAAGGATCTTGACGGCAAGGAGCCTAGGTGGAGAGAGACCTTAATGGAGAAGGGACCTAGGTGAAAGGGACCTGGAGAAAAAGGGATCCTCAGTGGAGAAGGGGCCCCGGTGGAAAGAGGCTGCAGTGGAGAGGGTGTCTCAGATGGAGAAAAAGTGGAGAAGGAACTGGATGGAGAGGGGGTCCCAGCAGAGGGGGTCTTTATGGAGAGGCGATCGATCGTGGTGCAGAGGACCTCAGAGGAGAGGGGGTAGAGACCACCCCCACCATGAAGAGGACCTCGATGGAGTGGGGGAAGGGGCTCCTGAGAGAGGACTGGGAACAGACTGGGGGGAGACCCCAGGGAGGGCTCTGGGGTGAGGATGGGAAGGGGAGAAGGGGAGGGCGCAGCGCTCTAGAAGGCAGGGGATGCGGACCTGAGGCCTGGAAGGCTAGCAGGAAGGAGGGTTCAGAAACGGGATCGGGCCTGGATCCTGCCCCCTCCACCCTCCTGACAGCCCGACAGCCCGGACTGTGTTAGAAGGTGTCAGACGGGTCCAGGGGGAAGGCAGAAGTAGCACGTCGTTGTTTCCATTCCCTAACAAGTGCACAGTATAGACACTTCACCCCTTTTGTTTAAGATGTCATAAACCACCCCTCTTGGGTGTTACCGTGTATTTGTGTGAATGCAAAACAAAAGGTCTGGGAGAGAGAATGGCTCCCCTCGCGGTTACTTGTGTGGTGCGAGGTGGGAGAGGTTTCCATGTATTCCAGATACCCTGGCAATTAAAAATCAAATTCAAGAAACAAAAACAATAATACAAAAGAATGGTTGGGGATAAAGCTCAGTTGTAGAATTCGTGGTTATTATGCAAGAGGCCCTGGCTTCGGTAACTGAAGAAAAAAAAGTAGGCATTTTTCTGAACAGGCTCGATCCCAGCTCTGCTACCATGCCCTGTGTTAGTGGGCTGGGTTTGTCTGATTTAACGCCAACTCCGGAGCACGGAGCTCTTACTGTTGCTCCAATTAACAGATAAGAAAAAAGAGGGACGGAGAGGCCACGTAGCTTTCCTGAGGCTGTTCAGCTGGGCCCACAAAAAGGTTAACCCGTTTCAGTGGAACTTGGAACGCCAGGCCCAGTGCCTGGGGCGTGAGGTTCTGAGGAGTTCTACAACCTTTCTGACTGACGCTTTCCCAATTTTACAGCTTTGTATCCATGAGCACTTGTGTGTTTCTCTCCTCTTTAAAATAAACCTGCCAGGCATGGTGGCACATGTCCGTAATCCCAACACTGTCTCCCGCTGGAACAGGACTGCTGTTCATTTGAGACCAGATTGGGTTACATAGCAAGACCCTGTTTCAAAA
Organism: Peromyscus californicus insignis; assembly: GCF_007827085.1. Lineage (NCBI taxonomy): Eukaryota > Metazoa > Chordata > Mammalia > Rodentia > Cricetidae > Peromyscus > Peromyscus californicus. Next base: position 7,156,900 of record NW_026294595.1, read on the forward strand.
ACAAATAAGCGAAGCAGGGTGTGGTGGTGCAGACATGGATGGAATCCCAGCACTGAGGAGAGGGAGGCAACTCCATCAGAAGTTCAAAGTCACCCTCGGCTATGTGGGGAATCAGAGGCCAGCCTGGGTTACAGGATGACGTCGAACTTCTGATGCTCCTGCTCCACCTCCCAAGCACTGGATTACACTGGATTACTCGTTCAGTGCTGAGGATCAAACCTAGGGCTTTGTGTGTGCTAGCCAACTGAGCTACAGACACCCAGCCCTGGAGTCTCTCACTGAATCCTCACCAAGCGCTCACAAAACAGGCATTGCTGCTCTTCCCATGAGGCAGAGAAGAAAGGCAGGCTGTAGGAGGCACAATGGCCATCCTACCATCAGTGACACCCAAGTCCTAACCTGTGTGGCAAAGGGACATTTCATACATGATTCAGCTAAGGATCCTGCACGGTTTAGGTGCCTCCAATATAATCACAGGATCTTTGTAAGAAAGGGTAAGAGTCCATGAGATAAAATGATTCTTAGCTACACAGTTGGCTATATGTATCCTCGGGTCCCACATTCTCTGATTCAACTCTCTGAGGATGAAATCTTCAGAGAAGCTAGGCATGGTGGCTGGCTCACATCTGTAACACTGGGGAACCTGAGGCAGGATGATTGCTGTGTTCAAGGTCAGCCTGGACTATGAAGTGAGACCCTATCTCAAAAAAGGAAAGAAGAAAGAAAGAAGAGAGAGAGAGAGAGAGAAGAGAAAGAAAGAGAAAAGAGAAAGAACAGAAAAGCTGCATCAGTGCTGGACATGAACAGACTTTTATTCCTGCCATTATTCCCCAGGCAACAAGGCCAAACAACTATTTGCATCACTCCTGAGATGTAGTGGGTAGCAAGAGTAATCTGAAAATGATGAAAAGATACAGGAGGCTGTGTGTAGGTCATAGGTAAATATCTTGACATTTCATATACAAGACTGAGGTATCTTTGGATTTTGTTGTTCTCAAGGAGTCCTAGAACCGTTACCACTCCACTGCGGAACAACTGTGTATTTTATTTAACACATTAAATAAAAAATACCATTCGTGAGACTGGGCATGGTGGTGCATGACTTTTATCCCAGCACTGGAAAGGAAGATGCAGGCCATTCTCTGTGAGTTCAAAGCCAGCCTGGTCTACATAGAGAGACCTGTCTCAAACAACCAAAAATGAAAAAATTAAAAACCATCATTCTGGCCGGGCGGTGGTGGTGCACGCCTTTAATCCCAGCACTCGGGAGGCAGAGCCAGGCGGATCTCTGTGAGTTCAAGGCCAGCCTGGGCTACCAAGTGAGTCCCAGGAAAGGCGCAAAGCTACACAGAGAAACCCTGTCTCGAAAAACCAAAAAAAAAAAAAAAACCATCATTCTGACCACATCTCAAGTGCTCAGTGGCCACATGTGGCCACTGTGTGTGTTCAAGTGTTTCTCTGTAAATGTGTGTGAGTGGGACACATGTTGAAGTCAGAGGGTGGGGGTAATGGTAGGTGATGTCCTTGCCTCGGACCTTGCTGTTCTCTGTTGCATCCCAGGATATCTGTCCCTCAAGTTGCTGTCTCTATCCCCATGTCACCGTAGGATTGCTGTGGCTAGAGATGGCCGTTACTGGGGATCCAAATGTCACGCTTGCAGAGCAAAGCGCCTGCCCACTAAGCCATCTCCCTGACCTCCAAAGCGATTTATCTTTTCCATTGTCCTCCATGGTGATGGGAACTACATGGCACCAAGAAAGGCCCAGATGCCTCCACCTCCCACGGGCTGGGGTTACAGGCATCTGCACCAACAGGCATTTGTCACTAACAGACATTTGCCACCATGCCAGATTTATACCTTGCTCAAACCCAGAGCCTTGTGCATGCTAGGCAAGCACTCTACCAACTGATCTGCATCGCTAGCCTGGGAAGCAGTTTCCTGAGTACAGTGGAGGAGGGCGGCTGGCTGGTAGCAACAAGAGTCTCATCTGTCCTTTTTCACCTTCTTTCTGGTCTGAGGATTGAATCCAGGGCCTTGGACATGCCAGCCAAGCTCGGTCACTAATCTGTATCCCTTTCCTTGCATCTTCTGTGGGTCCTTTACACATGTGTGGTTTTACAGCATTATGCAGTGGTCATTTGGGTTTTGTTTGAAATAGAGTCTCATGGTGCAGCCCTGGCTGGCCTGGAGCTCTACGTGAACCACGTTACCTTCAAACTCACGAAGATCTGTCTGCCCCTGCCTTCTGAATGCTGGAATTAAAGGCATGTGCCAACATGACCAGTACAATGGTTACTGAGTCAGGCAGGTCTGCCAGATGTTGGCAGATGTAATGCTTAAAATTCCTATTTGTTGGGCGAAGGAGATAACTCAGTAAAGTGCCTGCCACTTAAGCATGAGGACTTGAGTTCGCTTTCCTAGCATCCATGTAAAAAAGCTGATAGTGGGCTGGAGAGATGGCTCAGCGGTTAAGAGCACTTACTGCTCTTCCAGAGGACCCGGGTTCAATTCCCAGCACCCACATGGCAGCTCACAACTGTCTGTAACTCCAGTTCCAGTGTATCTGACACCTTCACACCAATGCACATAAAATGAAGTTAAATAAACTATTCCTTAAAAAAAAAATTTTAAGAGTCGGGCGGTGGTGGCACACAACTTTAATCCCAACACTCAGGAGGCAGAGCCAGGTGGATCTCTGTGAGTTCCAGGCTAACTTGGTCTACAGAGCAAGATCCAGGACAGGCACCAAAACTATGCAGAGAAACCCTGTCTTGAAAAACCAAAAAAAAAAAAAAACATTTTTTTTTTTAAAGCTGATAGCATATCTGTAACCCAGCACCAGGACGGGGAGGGAGAAGGCTCTATGGAGTTCAGCAGCCAGCCAGCCTGGCCAATTAGTAAGCTCCAGGTTCAATGGGAGACCCTGTCTCAAAAAATTAGGTAGAGAACAACTGAGTAAAAGCTATTTGACATAGACCTCTGACTGCCACATGCACATACAGGCATGGCACCCATACCCCACCCTTCATACACAGACTCACACAGTCATCTTTGTTAATGCTCCACTCTCAGAAAAGCCTTTAATTACCAGTTGAGTTCACCATGGAAGCTTCACATTCTCCCCAACTCTGCCTGAAACGTCACCTTTTATCATTGTTAGTACTAACCATTGCTTCCTTTGAAATGAACCTATTCAGATCTATGCTGTTTGGGGCAGGGTCTCAGGCTGTTCACAAACTTACTGTGTAGCCAAGGATGACCTTGATCTCCTCTTCCTCCTACGTCCACCCTTCAAGTGCTAGGATTATAGGTGTGCATCGCCCCATCCATCTTCCAAATAGCAACATCTAAAGCAAAACATTATAACAATACAATCCAAAGATATACTTTCATACTGAGAAATGATGGTAGGAAAATAGCATTTGTTTCCATAATTAAGCCATCATATTTCTATAAGAGCAGGCATTTTTTTTATATGGCCAATTAAAAACACCGCAACTCTGCTGGGCACAGTTGTGCACACCTTTATTCTTAGCACTCAGGAGGCAGAGGTAAGTGGATCTCTGTGAGTTCAAGTCCAGCCTGGTCCACAGAGCTAGTTCCAGGATACTAGGGGATTCATTGGAAAGACCCTATCTCAAAAACAGATAGGTAGGTAGATAGATAAATGATAGATAGATAGACAGACAGACAAACAGATAGATAGAATGATAGATGATAGATAGATAGATAGAATCATAGATAGATAGATAGATAGATAGATAGAATCATAGATAGATAGATAGATAGATAGATAGAATCATAGATAGATAGATAGATAGATAGATAGATAGATAGACAGATAGACAGATAGATAGATAGACTCATAGATAGACAGATAGATAGATAGATAGATAGATAGATAGATAGATAGATAGATAGATAGATAGAAGCTGGGTTTTGCAGTGTCTGTGAGGCTTGGTCAAAGGTCAATACTATGTCAATAGTTGTCATACCATATTAGGCAAGAGAAGACGGCATGTTTTCCTGGAAGATGTAAGCTTAGTCCCTGTATTTTTCTAGTCCTGGTTAGTTGACTGCTGCATGGGGACCTGCAGGCATGGTCGCTGCACTCTTCTGTGCCACAGAAGAGCCTTTCCTATATTGGCTGCTGTGTCTCACAGAATACTTAGAAAATGTGTCCCCCAGGCTGAGATTTAGCCAAAGTGTTTGTACCATTTCACCCAGCACACTCCTAAGAAAATCTGGCTCCTCTGCTGCCTGCAGAACCCCAGTGATGAAGAACGCCATGGCGACCTGCATGCTTCCCCAGCAGTGCCCTGACACCAGCTGCTTTTCCCATGACTGCTTTGGCAACACAGAGACAGATCATTTGCTTTCAAACGGCATCTAGGGCTGCGGGGATGGCACAGTGGGTAAAGGGACCACATGAGCCGACTCACTAGGAGTTGTATACTGAGTCTGTCTCTCACAGAAGTTGCTCAATACATGTTTTAAGATTTTTTTTTTTCTCTTCTGTGCACAGTACTTGGGAATGAACAGAACTCAGGGCCTCTCCTGAGGGGCAAATGCTGTACTTGTGAGCTGCGCCCCAGCCTCTATCAGGACTCTTGGATGGAGACTTTCTCTTGCCGTGCTTCCCACACGCCCAGTTCTGCTCAGCACTTTACCCGCCTCACCTCCTGAAGCAATGAGCCATGAGCACGAGACTCAGAGGCACGAGTATCTGGTTAGCCATGTCTTCAACGGGCACCAAACCTGAATGCGTACTTGAGACGGCATTTTTGTTTTTATTTTATTTTATCACCAAGCTTGTGTAGCCCAAGCTGGCCTTAAACTTACTGTGTGGTGAACTATGACTTTGAACCCCTGCCCATGTTCTCAGTGCTGGGATTATAGGTCTACGACACAAGGCCCAGTTTAGTAGAGTTTTAAGGTCACAAATTTTAGAGTCTAGAGTGTACCTGTAATCCTGGCCATAGCCTGGACAGCATAGCAAGACCCTGTCTCCAGAAACCCCAAATCACCGTTTATAGAGGCCCCAGGGCTGAGCAACTCACTGTTGCTCTCCGGAAACCTTGCTGCAGCTGATGCCTCTGCTGTGTGGGTCAGGGTGATGATGGTTGTCTAGGTTACTCCTCAAGGCCTTGAAGGTTATTTTTGTAGAAACTACCGGCTTTTTTCCGGGCCCCGGGCAGGTGTCCCTGGTGAAAACTCTGCCCTCAGATTACGCCTCCATTTTCTGCAGATGCACCCTATGAGGAGCCTGGAAGACTAATTAGTTATGCAAAGACCAGGGCAGCACCTCACTGCCAACTGACAGACACCGCAGACCGGGCTGTTTATCCCATGCATACCCCTTCACCCTGTCCTCAGGGAGGCATATTTGAGTAAAGTTCTTCCCGCTCTGCGCTTGGCCACCTCCTAAATAAAGCCTCACTGGCTTTTGCAAACCCAGTCTTCTCGATGATTGGCGTCCTGCCCAGCAGGCCTGGGTCAATGACACAATCAGATCCAAGAGTCTGCCCTGTGTTGTGTGATTTCAAAGCCAGTGCTCTTAATCATTGGGCCAGCCTGAATGTATTTGCTGGCACGGATTGCGGCGACATCAGGAAAAAGACTAAATGAGGGCTGGAGGTAGAGCTCAGGGGTAGACTGCTTGCCTCGCGTGGGTGAGGCCCTGGGTTTAATCCACAGCACACCCACTACCAGGGTTCTTAGGACAAGGGCCTGGGCCCTGGGAACACCAGCAAGAGAGGCTGAACCACTCATCATCACCTGGCCAATTAAACACACAAGCCCAAGAGGAAAGGGAGAGAGATTTATCCAACGTGGCCACATCGGGAAGAGGATAAATAGGTTCGGTGACTTGCTCTCCTAGCTCGGGACCTCGGCAGGAGCTTCAGGTTTAAAGACAGGGTCAGGGTTAGGCATAACTAAACAATCCAGGGTTAGGCATAACTAAACAATCCAGGGTTAGGCATAACTAAACAATCCAGGGTTAGGCATAACTAAACAATCCAGGGTTAGGCATAACTAAACAATCCAGGTCGAAGTGCAGGCCTGCCCATCACTGCCCCACCACTGCCCCAGTCTCTCCTGCAAGGTGGTCTGACCAGCCGTCAGACCTGTAGGAAACCTCTTCCCGGGAGACAAGCTCCCTCTCCAGTTGGCACCAGGGTTCAGCTCTCCTCTCAGCATGGGACTTCCTGGGAAATTGCAATTTCTCGGGGGCCAGTGTGTCAATAGTATGCTAGCGAAAAGGAAGGGTACAAGGTCCTTCCAGCACAGTTACAACCACCCCCCAGGCCCAGATAATAATGATTAAAAGAAAATTTAAGGAGAGTTTGTGAAGACATTCCAGTCACTAAGCTGACCGTATGACTCCATCGTAATTCCCCAGGTGTGAGGTGGAGCCGAGAGTCTCAGGCCTACCTGGGTAGAGCAGCTAAGGGCAGGACAGTGTCTGCACTTTAAGTCACTGGACCACAGTCACAAAGGATGGGTGCCACCGTGATACAGGTCTTCCACACCCAAGCACGGACGGTCACCACAAGGGGAAACGACAAACCAGGAGGGCCCAGGTGTGCATCAGGGATAATGAGATGACGGGGTCCCTGGGCCACGTCCCCACAGGTCCTGGCCTCCAGAGTTCCAGCCAGAGCTGTGAGCAGTGGCGTTCCCCAGATGCCCGGCCCTAGCCTCCTCAGCTCTCAGAGGATGTTGCAGCTCCTAGTATCTTCAAAGGAGAATTAACTAGTGGAATGCCAGACAGCTTGGCTAACTCTCAGGCCAAGTTTCTGGAATGTGTCTGACCCTTATTGGCTGCTTAAGCCTCATCTCTTGCCTGTTCCCTTTTTACCCACAAGGCTTTCCCTCACCTCTGGACCTCTGCCTGCTATGAATTCTTCCATTCCCTGTAACTAGCTTTGCCTGGGTGTATCCTACTCAACGCTCAGGACTCAGCTTGCGTGTGTCCCTTTTAGTTCCCTATGGGCACTCATCTCCAAATTACCATGGTAGGATTTTCTGAATCCCTCCCTTGTTCAACAACTGGACTGGTCCTTCACTTAACTGCTTAGGAGGTTGGAAATTGCAGTCTGGGGTGCGCACTGGAGAAAGGGCTGTGACATCATCATTCATTGTTTATTATGGGCTAGGCATTGATTGGGCTGACCACGCTCATACCAGCTCACTTGATCCTCATAAACACCTTCATTCTAAAGAAGAAATTGCATGAAAGGGTTACATGACATGTATTGCTTGAAATAGCTAAGAGTGTATGTCCAGGGCCTGGCCCAGGCACTCTGTCTCCAGGGCTTACAACACATTTGCCAGGCGCCTGCCTCTCTGCAGACAATAAAAGGAAAGTCTCCAAAGTGAGGCGCTGCTACCCTGGGGAGGATACAAAGGAATCCTCTGGGATAAAAGAAGGAAACATGATCTTTCTATTTCTGATTATCTAGTCTAAAAAAAAAAAATCAGAGTGAGGTTACCCTTAACTAATATGCAGCATACACCCTGACAGGGAGCCTTCCCTCAGCTGAGGATCAATCCATGTAAATCCATATTAGAACAATTTAATATTGCTCTGACTTCCTCAGAGAACCAAGCAAGCATCTGTTGCAGCGCTCGCTAAGTGGATCAGTGCCCTAAGCGTTTCTGTTCTATTTAAACTAACGCTCACAGAGTGGACGAAATTTAAAAAAATTCACACCCACGAGGGTGTGGTGATGCTCGCCTATTAATCCCTGAAGGAAGGAGGTGGAGGTAGAAAGATCAGTTCAAGATTATCCTCGGACACACAATGAGTTCAAGGCCAGCCTAGGCTTCATGAGACCTTGTCTCAGAAAAATCAAACAAAGATTCACGCAGTGCACTACGCATGGGTTCATCAGGACTAGGCACAGACAGGCCAGCAACACCCGAGCCTCCTTGCGCATGCTCAGGTTCGCAGGGTCACCGCGCGGAGGGCGGGGCATTGTAGCCGCACCCCTTTCCTGTCCCCTACCTCCACCCCACCTCCACCCCGGGTTTGGCTGCCTCCCGTTATGATTGGGCGAGCTGTGGTCGGAGGTGAGCGACTGGGTGTAGATACGGCCTCTCGCCCAGAAGCCAGCTCCGATTGGCTGAGATGCTCCGATGCGCTGTGAGGTCATCCGTACTGCGACAGAGTCGGCCGTCTAGGGGCAGCCGGCGTCAGGTGTTTGTGCTCTGCGGGCGGTCCTAGGTCTGTCGTGGTCGTGTCGTGGCGGTAAGAGGCCTGCTCACACGGCGCCGCGTTCCCGGAGTTTGGAACCCAGGCTTGGTGTCCCAGTAAGCATACGGGAGCAGCCGGTCTCCTGCAGATTAAAGGACACTGGGCAGTCTACCTTGTGCTTTTGAGACAGGGACTCTCACTCAAGCCCGGGTCTGTCTGGGATAAGTCGGCTTGGCAGCGAGTCCCAGTCATCCTCCTGTCTCCGCCTTCCCAGCTCTGGGGTTTGCCACCATGCATGGGTGCTGGAGATTAAACTCAGGTCCTCATGTTTTCAGGCAAGCCGTTTTTCCACTGAACTCTTTTCCTTAGTCCCACGCCTCAGAGGCCGGTTGCTGACAGCCTTATTGGTCTATTAACCCATCTCTGGTAGCAAGAGAGGGACTTAAGGAAAGATCCAGGAAAAGTGTGACCAGCAGAAGTCTCTGAAGTTCTGGGACTTGTAGAAAGCAGATCCTGCCCCAAACACTTTTTGCTTTTCAAGACAAGGTTTCTCTGGCTGTCCTGGAATAGCTTGGCTGACCAGGCTGGCCTCGAACTAAAAACAATGGGCAGTGAATTTGAATAGACAGTTCCCAGAAGAGACGCCAAATGGGCACACAGGAAAATGCTGGTTACCAGGAGTCACCAGGGAAATGAAAACCAAAGCCACTTTTGTATTTTATTTCATGTATGTGTGTGGGCATGTGCACCATAGAGGATAAATTTTGGGAGTTGGCTCTCTCCTCCCACCATGGGGATCAAACTCGGGTCCTCAGACTTGGCGGCAGATGCCTTATCCCCTGGACCATCTTGCTGGTCCTGAGTCCTGTTGGTGACTATGGAAAATGACATAAGTCAGGGCTGGGGAGGCAGCTTCAGTGGGTAAAGGGATAGTTATGCAAGCATGAGGCACTGAATAGGATTCCCTGCACACATATAAAGAACTCATTGTGGCCATGGACCTAAGGAACCCTGGAGCTGGGGCCAGGGAACAGAGACAGAAGGGTCCCCCAGAGCTCACTGGCAAGTCTGTTTAGCTTGGTGAGCTCCAGGTTCAGTAAGAGATCGTGTCTCAAAAAATAAAGTGGAATTGGTTTTGACTTCTTATTAACTATGAATGCTTGGTCTTAGCTTAGGCTTGTTTCCAACTAACTCTTATAACAAATTAACCCATTTATATTAATCTACATTCTGCCACGTGGCTCGTTACCTCTCCTCCATACTGTACGTCTGATTCCCTCTACGTCAGGCTGGCTTAATCCCACACACCTCAGATTCTTACCAAAGTTCCTCTCTCCTTGGAAGTCCCGCCTATTCTCTCCTGCCTAGCTATTGGCCATTCAGGTCTTTATTAAACCAATCAGGTGTCTTAGCTAGAGCCACATCTTCACGGTGTACAAAAGGATTATCCCACAACAGCAGATGACCTGGGTTCAATTCCTAGTACCCACGTGGTGATTCACAACCATCTAGAGCTCCAGTTCCAGAGGATCTGATGTCCTTTTCTGACCTTCAAAGGCAGCAGCATGAACATGAGGCACATCTGTGCACGCAGACAAACTACTCATGGACATAAAAATAAAAAGAAGGTGGAGAGCTATTGAGGAAGGCATCTAAGGTTGACCTGCGGCCTCACAAGTGCATGCAGACACGTCATACATACATTGATCAAAGTGGACTGGCTGTCCTCAGAGAAAAGAGAATACTTATACACCAAGGTTTATAACAGCTGTGACCAAAAAGAACACCCTCCCCACCCTCCAAAACAGAGGTGTGCAGATCCTCATTAATCCCCAGCACTTGTGTGTTGCTACTGGACCTACATAGGGATTGGGTGGATGTAAGTGAGGGTTTTGACATATGGGGCCATCTTGGATGATCCCAGCAAACCCAGGAATCCTCAAATCTGACCATAGTTGCAGAAGTAATGGTCAAACTCTTTGAAGATGGGGAAGGGACCATGAGCCCTGGGCCTGGTGATAAACTCACAGCACTTTGACTCTAAAGAAGTAGGCCAAGTGCAGGAAGCCTGGTGTTAGGAATTATGGGTGGAGGAGAGATAAAGGAGGGGTCACAAGTGGCCTGAGAAAAGAAAGCACATGAAGGTGTCTTAGTTAGGGTTGCTATTGCTGTGATGACCAAAGAAACTTGTGGATGGGCTGGGTGGCGGTGGTGGTGCACGCCTTTGATCCCAGTACTTGGTAGGCAGAGGCAGGTGGATCTCTGTGAGTTCAAGGCCAACCTAGTCTACAAATCGAGTTCCATGACAGCCAGAGCTACATAGTGAGACCCTGTCTGGGGGCGGCGGGGGGGGGGGGGGGGGGGGGGGGGGGGAGGTGGAGAAAAAGAAAAGAGAAAGAAACTTGGGGAGAAAAGAGTTTCTTTGACTTGCACTTCTACATCACTGTTCATCATTGAAGGAATATGGGACAGAAACTCAAGCAGAGTAGGAACCTGGAGGCAGGTCATGGAGCAGTGTTGCTTACTGGCTTGCTCAGCCTGCTTTCTTATAGAACCCAGGACCACCAGCCCAGGGATGGCACCACCCGCAATGGTCCCCTTCAATCACTATATAAGAAATGTGCCACAGGCTTCCCTACAGCCTGATTTTATGGAGGCATTTCCTCCTTCCACCCCCCAACAAGGTTTCTTTGTGTAGCCCTGATTGTCCTGGAACTCACTCTATATACCAGGCTGGCCCTGAACTCCTGGCAGGAGAAAGGATAGGCAGGGCTGGCAGGCAAAAAGAATATATAGAGGGAGAAATCTGGGAGGATAAGAAAAAAGATGGAGGAGTGAAAATATCTAGGAGCCAGAGAAGGAGGAGGACTCCAGGGGCCAGCCACCCAGCTACATAGCAAGCCATGGAGTAAGAGTAAGATTTATAGAAATAAGAGAATGGTAAAAGCCCAGAGGCAAAAGATAGATGGAATAAGTTAAGGAAAGCTGGCAAGAAACTAAGCCAAGCTAAGGCTGGGCATTCATAATCAAGAATAAGCCTCTGCTGGACTGTGGTGGCTCATGCCTTTAATCCCAGCACTCGGGAGGTAGAGGCAGGTGGATCTCTGTGAGTTCGAGGCCAGCCTGGGCTACAGAGTGAGTTCCAGGACAGGCTCCAAAGCTACGCAGAGAAACCCTGTCTCTGTGTGTGACTTATTTGGGAGCTGAGTGGTGAGACCCCCCCAAGAAAAGAGCAAAAACAAATAACAACACTGAACCTATGACCCATCTCTCCAGCACCTAGAAACGGTGTATTTTGATCATATTCATGTCACATTTCTTCCCCTGACTCCTCCCAGGTCCTCTTTCCACCCCTACCCCTCCCAACTTGTGGGTTTAGTAACCCACAGACTCTAATTTGGGTTACCCACATACTGCAGGGTGTGGTGCCATCCACGGCAGCATGGTTGTCAAAAGCTCCTCTGTTAGGAGTAAAAGTTCATCAGTCTCCCCACACTCCATGCTGGAATACTAACTGACTTTATCTTGTGCAGAAAGCCACAGTTGTTGAAAGTACATGTTTTTTTTTTTTGGTTTTTCGAGACAGGGTTTCTCTGCGTAGCTTTGCGCCTCTCCTGGAACTCACTTGGTAGCCCAGGCTGGCCTCGAACTCACAGAGATCCACCTGGCTCTGCCTCCCGAGTGCTGGGATTAAAGGCGTGCGCCACCACCGCCCGGCGAAAGTACATGTTTTATATAGTAGTTCTATTATGTCTAGAAGACACCGTTTCACGCTAGTGTTTCCCAACCTCTTGGATCTTACCAGCTGCTCCCCAAATAAACACACAGAGACTTATTATTAATTATAAATGTTTGGCCAATAGCTTAAGCTTGTCTCCAGCCAGCTCTTACAACTTAAATTAACCCATTTCTGTTAATTTATGTGCTGCCCCGAGGCTCGTTTACCTCATCTATGAACTTCCCATGCTGCTTCTTCTGGTCTGGCTTGTGACTCTCCTGACCCCACCCCTTCTTCCCAGCATTCTCTCTGCCCCAACAATCAGCCAATTGGCTTTTTACTAACAATGAAAGCAACACATTTTCACAGTGTACAGAAGGATTATTCCACAGCATTTCTTCCTTTTTGTTTAATTAAAAAGGAAGGTTTTAACTTTAACATAATAAAATTATATACAACAAAAACAGTTATCAAGTAAGAATAGCAGTTACAGCCGGGCGGTGGTGGCGCACGCCTTTAATCCCAGCACTCGGGAGGCAGAGCCAGTCGGATCTCTGTGAGTTCGAGGCCAGCCTGGACTACCAAGTGAGTTCCAGGAAAGGCGCAAAGCTACACAGAGAAACCCTGTCTCGAAAAACCAAAAAAAAAAAAAAAAGAATAGCAGTTACAATATCCAGTCCATTTGTATTTGGCAAAATTAGAGAAAGTAGCCGGGCAGTCGTGGCTCACGCCTTTAATCCCAGCACTTAGTAGGCAGAGGCAGGTGTATCTCTGTGAGTTCAAGGCCAGCCTGATCTACAAAGTGAGTTCCAGGACAGGCACCAAAACTACACAGAGAAACTCTGTCTCAAAAAACCAAAAAACAAACAAACAAAAATTAGAGAAAGTACTTTATTGTTTATCTTATCTTTGTGAGTCTAAAGTTTTATATCTAATTTGCCTTTTATCATAACTGAGGAGAACTTTAAGTCTAATTATTTAGCCCATCAAAGACCCCAGAAGGGTGTAATGTTACCTAACGATAGGGACATCTGGCTGCCTGAACAGTCACCCGAAGTTCTTCTTGTAATGTTTGGTCATCCAACTTTGGTCTACAGGCCTAGTCTATCTGACAGACATTTTTGTGAAGCAGGGAATTTGGAAGGACTGTCCTTCCTTGTCTGGGCAAAGTTTGGCAGTCACTTTCTTTTGCATCCTGCTGGTCCAGTTTGGACAGTATACTGTCAGCAATTGAAGCAAGGGCAGTTTCTTCGCCCAAATGGCTAGCTTTTGCCATAAAGAAAGCAAACTCCATATGTAGGTTCTTGGATGCCCATCATCTTCTTTTGAAGTAAATTGGTGCTGTCAGGAGCAGACATGTCTCACTGTCATGAAAAGTTCCAAGTTATTGAACATATTAAATGCCATATTTTTAGGTCTTTGAGGTGTTTGAAGACTATCTGTCTAAATGTATCTGTTTAGCCTTGAAAATATACCTAATATGACTACAAGTTTGATTATTATAGATGACTATTAACCTATATTTTTAACTATACATTACATTTTTAAATGAGTTGCATAAGCACAATACCCCAAACAAGAGTAGAAACATACATATAATATAGCAAAAATAAGTTTAAATTTGTACCAAAATCCATACCTATGTAAAATACCAAAATAGTTGTTTTTTGGATTAAAGGAGATTTAATAATCTAACTCTTTTTTTCCTTATCATTCCTATCCCCTTTTTTCCTTTAGAAAGAGATCTTTGAATTTAACTCTCTTTTGTTTAGTTTTTTTCCTCATTATGACTAATAATGACTTGTAACCAACCCCCCTCAAATGGTAACAAGCATACATAACCAATCTTTTGGGAATGTAGGTGTTGTTTTTTTCCAGACTGCTTCCTGGTGTTTGAGGGCAATGGAATCTTTGGGGGAATCTTGAGAACATTAGGATAATGATTAAGTCTTGGCTGGATTAGTCTGTGAGGCTTGTCCATCTCAGTCAGTAAGCAGCCTTGAAACTGTTGTGGATGCTGGATCACCTGGGTCATCCATTTTCATTGGTATCTGGTCCCCTTGTTCTGAAAACACATAAACTTTTAAAGGTAACATACATATCTGCATTAACACAAGTATAGACTGTGCGTTGTACACAAGTCAGCCAAAGATGATTTTTTTAGTTTTATGTTTGAGCAGGAAAATATGTTACATGTTTTTGTAGATTTTCTAGGTTTCTTTCTTTATGTCTGTAGCCAGGATTTTTCAGAGCATCTTCCCAGATCAAACCAGATCCATATCAATCTGGAATGAATCCACAGCCTCTCATTTCCTGTGGAAATAAAAGCATAACCTCTTCCCCAAAGTAACATATTGACTTTCATTTTGAAGTCAAGACATTTTAAAAATAGATAGGTTGGTTTAATCCATCAGTTTTTATGTTCCAATGTGTCTTAGCAGCTGTCATTTCTTCATTAGCAATCAGAAAATTCAAAGACAACACAATAACACACAGGATCCAGACTCTGTGTATTTTCCATCTTTGTATGGCTTTTTCCCTTTATATTTCTTTATTCTTTCTTTAAAGACTTTATTATTTTTAAACTTTTTCTTTTGGCTTTATTTATTTAATTGTTTATTTATTATTTATTTATTTTGGTTTTTTGAGACAGGGTTTCTCTGTGTACTTTTGGTGCCTGTCTGTGGGGCATACATGGGCTGCCAAGAGGGTGCCGAAAGAAATTTAGATAGAGCTTAAGCTTTAAGCTGTTTACACAGAGAGTGGATACAAATGGTACCAGAGGAAGTTAGTTTAAGCTGTTTGTGCAGAGAATAGATACAAAGGATGGCTAAGAAGTTAGCTTGGGTTGTTTGTGTGGAGATTAGAGACAAATGGTGAGAAAGGAAGTTAGCTCAAGATGCTAAGATAAGATACTAAAAACAGGAGATGATGTCAGGGCATAAACAACTTGTAAATAGGGTGACCTTTAAAATGATTGGTTGGTTCCTTCACCCCCTCCTAGGGTTCTGAGGTTTTCTGGTATAAAAGAGGCTTACTGCCTATCAATAAACAAGTTCTTGCTTGACTTGACTCCCTGCTGAGTCTGATTGTCTCTGGGTAAGAGGGAGGCTGGGGAACAGGGGAGCAGAGTGCACTTACCTTTCCTTGGTTCCAGGCCACCTCTTTACAGGTGACCTAAGTTCCTGGTGGTTCAGGTCCCCACACCTGTACTGGATCTTGCTCTGTAGACCAGACTGGCCTCAAACTCAAAGAGATCCACCTGACTCTGACTCCCTAGTGCTGGGATTAAAGGCGTGCACCACCACTGCCCAGCTTCTTCTTTTTTTTTTTTTTTTTTTTTTCCGGTTTTTCGAGACAGGGTTTCTCTGTGTAGCTTTGCGCCTTTCCTGGGACTCACTTGGTAGCCCAGGCTGGCCTCAAACTCACATAGATCCACCTGGCTCTGCCTCCTGAGTGCTGGGATTAAAGGCGTGCGCCACCACCGCCCGGCTTTTTTTTTTTTTTTTTTTTTTTAAGACAAGGTTTCTTTGTGCAACAGCTCTGACAGTCCTGGAACTCACTCTTTAGACTTGAACTCACAGAGATCCAGCTGCCTCTGCCTCCCCAGTGCTGGAATCAAAGGCGTGTGCCACTGCTGTCTGGCACTATTTTTTTTCTATGATTGTAAATACCATTTTTCTTTTCTCTCCCAAGCCTATGTACATTTTTAAACACACTGTGACCCGTTTAGTGTTTTTTCCATCTGGATCTGTCTTTACTGTGTATCTGTAATCTTTTCTCTCTGCATGAGCAAAATGTAAACCTGCCATGCAGCTTAGTTCATGGCCTGCTGGCAGGGCTCGCTCTGGTGACGCTCAAGCTGGCGGCTCAAGCCCTGGTGCATCTCTGTACCGGCTTGAGAGACATGAGAATAGAAAGCCATGTTTGGCTCCATTTTTGTGTGTTTGGAACCTTTGGTAAGCTTTCTCAGGTCTCATGTGGATGTAGGTGCTGGATGTTTGGGCACCATATGTAGGCGTACTTTTCTGTCCCACTGCCTGTTCCCAAGTAACCACACAGAGACTTATTAATCATAAATGCTTGGCCAATAGCTCAGGCTTGTTACTAACTAGTTCTTTTTTTTGTTTGTTTGTTTTGTTTTTGTTTTTGTTTTGCTTTTTGGAGCCGAGGAGCAAACCCAGGGCCTTGTGCTTGCTAGGCAAGTGATCTACCACTGAGCTAAATTCCCAATTCCAAGTAGTTCTTATAACTTAAATTAACCCATATTTCTTATCTACACTCTGCCATGTGGTAGTACATTTTTTCTTTTCTTTTCTTTTTTTAAAGATTTATTTATCTATTATGTATACAGTGTTCTGCCTGCATGTATGCCTGCATGACAGAAGAGGGACCAGATCTCATTATAGATCATTATAGATGGTTGTGAGTCACTGGGTGCTGGGAATTGAACTCAGGACCTCTGGAAGAGCAGCCAGTGCTCTTACCCATTGAGCCATCTTTCCAGCCCCCTTCGGTACTTTTTTTCAACATGACAGTTTCATCTTGCTTCTCTCTGCATCTCCTTATGACTCCTGAGACAACTCCTCCCCTGTTCTTTTTTCTCTCTTTCTGTCTGCATGTCCCGCTTAACCTCTACCTGTCCAACCACTGGCCAGTCAGAGTCTTTATTAAAGATTTATTAAAATCACAGTGACATATATTCACACAGTGTAAAGGAATATTCCATGCCTTATAATCTTTCCACCTCCTCTTTCTCAATGGACCTGTGGGAGAGGGGGGTATGATACAGATGTTCCATTTGTAGTTAAGCACTCCACAGACAATCTCGGTACTTGGTACTTGGACTAGTTGTGATGTTAACCACCATCTTTTGCACTAAGAACATCTCTGTTGATGTCAGCTACACTAATCTATGACTGTAGAGATAGGAATTTATTATTATTGATTTTTTTAGACAGGGTCTCACTATGTAGTGTAGCTAGAGTTTTCCTGCCTGGCCCACAGTCAGTACAAATCTCTCTCACCCGCCAGTCCCACAGCTACTCAAACCCGATCAAGTAAACACAGAGACTTATATTGCTTACAAACTGTATGGCCGTGCCAGGCTTCTTGCTAACTGTTCTTACAGTTTAAATTAATCCATTTCTATTAATCTATACCTTGCCACGTGGCTTATGGCTTACCGGTACTTTACATCTTCCTTGTCCTGATGGCGGCTGGCAGTGTCTCTCTCACCCAGCTTCCTGTTCTCTCAATTCTCCTCTCTGTTAGTCCCGCCTATACTTCCTGCCTGGCCACTGACCAATCAGTGATTTATTCATTGACCAATCAGCAACACATTTGACATACAGACCAGTGATGTTAACCACCATCTTTTGCACTAAGAACATCTCTGTTGATGTCAGCTGCACTAATCTATGACTGTAGAGATAGGAATTTATTATTATTGTTTTTTTTAGACAGGGTCTCACTATGTAGCCTTGAAACTTTCTGTGTAGACCAGGCTAACCTTGAACTCACAGGGATCCTCCTGGCTTTGCCTCTCCAGTGCTGGGATTAAAGACATATACACCACCACACCTGAGTTTTTTAGAGACAGGAATTTAGAAGGCAGTTTGCTATTGTATCTATTCAGTGAAATGATGTAGTATGCTTACCCCTGGGTCCTATGAGTTTCCCACCATGCGTTTTCAGTCAGGATTACAGCACCAGACCCGTGTTTTTCCTCTGGATCAGGCCTTAAAGCTACCCAGAAAGTGCTTGGTTACCCCGAACATTCACGCCACTGCTGCACCTAAGAGCTTATCTGGCCATGAGTCATTATTGTAGCTAACAGGGCCCACAGTTCTGTAGGGGATTGATGCTCACTTCAGTGCCTTCTGCTGCTAGGATGTCTAGCAAGAATGGAAGAAGCTTTCCTGTGACCAAGGTATGTGTTGTTTTTCAGCAATAGGATCTTATCATCATGTTATGGTAATTACTGTTTTGGAGTCTCTGAGATTGTCCCAACCAACAACTTGAGGGTAGGCATCTCACACCTGGCACTGGGCTTTTTATTTGGCAACCTGTGGCTTCTTGGGGGAGCGTTATTCTCTGTGGGTCCCAGGGATGGAACTCAGGCCACCTGTCTTAGCAAGAAGTGGCTTTCCCTGATGGGACATCTTGCTGGTTGTTTTTGTTTTTGTTTTTTGAGACAGGGTTTCTCTGTGTGTTGTGGGATATTTGATCACATTGTGAACCCCAAGATTGCATTAATTAAGTAAAATCAACCATAGGTAGAGAGGCAGAGCAAGCAACCAGTTAATAGGAACAAACCGTAGCAAGTAAGAGGAAGTCAGGAGGATGGAGAGAGAGATGCACAGGAAGTAGAAGGGAGGGACATCTGGTTGGAAAAGTTTTTGTTTCAGACAGTGTAAGAGAAACTCTCTGAGACAACAGCTGCGGAGGAAGGTCACCCAGCTGCTTTCCCTGTATTTCTGAGCTAGCAGGTTTTCACCCCAGCATCTGGCTTTATTGGTAAAATAAAGAACAGAGACTTAGTTAAAACAACATTTGTCTCCTGTGCAGCAACCATGGGATGCAGTCAGCAGCTGAAGCAGTGGTAGGATCAGGAGCAGCTGCTGTGCTATAGACAAAAAGCAACTTCTGTGCAACAGCCCTGGCTGTCCTGGAACTCTTCCTGTAGGAATTCACTCAGGCTTGTTTGTATCAGCCTCGAGAGTGTTAGGATTAAACATGCTAGCCACTCGTCTCATGTAGCCTAGGCTGGCCTCAAACTCGATGTGAATTTAAGGTAGACATTAAGTTTCCAGTCCTCCTGCCTCCATCTCCTGAATGCCAGTGTTGCAGGTGTGTACAGCCATGTCAAACCATGTCAGGCTTATGTGGTGCTGGGAACTGAATCATGCTTCCATGTGTGGTAGCTTAGCATTCTCCCATCTGAGCAGCCCAGCCCCTTGAAGTATGCTTTCTTAAGTTTTGTTATACCCCAACGCCAAGGTGGACTAGATTGCTGTGGGATGTTCTGTATGGCAAATGTGTTGCTGATTTGTCAATAAATAAAACACTGATTGGCCATTGGCTAGGCAGGAAGTGTAGGCAGGACAAGGAGGAGAATAAAGCTGGGAAGTGGAAAGCTGAGTCAGAGAGACACTGCCAGCCGCCATGATGAGAAACAGCATGTGAAGATGCCGGTAAGCCACGAGCCATGTGGCAAGGTATAGATTAATGGAAATGGATTAATTTAAGCTGTAAGAACAGTTAGCAAGAAGCCTGCCACGGCCATACAGTTTGTAAGCAATATAAGTCTCTGTGTTTACTTGGTCGGGTCTGAGCGTCTGTGGGACTGGCGGGTGAGAGAGATTTGTCCTGACTGTGGGCCAGGCAGGAAAACTCAAGCTACACTAGATGATACTGGATGATAAGGTGTCTTAGTTAGGGTTTCTATTACTGTGCAGAGATAGCATGACCAGGCTGGCCTCGAACTCACTGAGATCCACCTGCCTCTGCCTTCCAAGTGCTGGGATTAAAGGCATACACCATCACTGCCCAGCTTTTTTTTTTTGGGGGGGGGAGCCACGGCAACTTTTATAAAGGAAAACATTTAATGGGCTGGCTTACAGTTCAGAGGTTCAGTCCATTATCATGGTGGGATGTGGCATCGTGCAGGCAGACATGGTGCTGGAGAAGTTTTACATCTTGCACAGGCAACAGGAAATGAACTGTCTCACTGGGCATGTCTTGAGCATATATGAGACCTTAAAGCCCACCTCCACAGTGACACAATTCCTCCAACAAGGCCACAGCTCCCTTTGGGGGCCATTTTCTTTCAAACGACCACATAAAATAAGTGTGTCACTTCATGGAAACAGTGATTCCTGGGGGAAGAAAACACCCTTAGTGAGGTGGTTTGAATACAAATGGCCGCCAAAGGCTCATGGATTTGAATACCAAGAAGTAGAACTCTTTGAAAGAATAGGTTGGGGTGGCCTTGCTGAGGTTTTCAAAAGCCCAAACCGGATGTAGAGCTCTCAGCTACTGCTCCAGCGCCATGTCTGCCTGTGTGCCGCCATGCTCCCTGACGTGATAATAATGGACTAAACCTCCGAAACTCTAAGCCAGTCCCAATTAAATGCTTTCTTTTATGAGAGTTGCCGTGGCCATGGTGTCTCTTCACAGCAATAGAACAGTGTCTGAGGCCCTTAGGCACCACGGCAGAGTCTCCTTGTCTGTAGCTTTGCTTAAATTCAGTTTTTCAACAAACACGTCTGAGAATACTAAATGGAGGGGTTGGGGTGTGGCTTGGCTGCTCCGATGCCTGCCTAGCATGCACTAAGCCTTGGGTCCCATCCTCATTGCTGCTTAGACTAGACAGAATGACATTGGCCTGTCATACAAGCACCTGAAAGGTGAAGGCAAGGGAATTAGAAGATCAAGGACATCCTTGGCTACATAGCAACTTTGAGGCCAGCCTGGATGTGCCCACTAGTTTTATGTCAACTTGACATAAGGTAGGATCTAGGAAGAAAAAATTCTAATCGAGAAATATCTCCGTAGGGTTGGCCTGCAGGCACATCTGTAGGGCATTTTTTTAATCAGCGATTGATGTGAGAGGGTCCAGCCCATCGTAGGTAGTGCCACACTGAGCAAGCCAGTAAGCAGCACTCCCCCATGGCCTCTGTCAGCTCCAGCCCCCAGGTTCCTGCCCTGCATGTGTTCCGGCCCTGACTTCCTTCCATAATGAACTGTCATGTGGAAGTGGAATAAACCCTCTCTTCCCCAGGTTGCTCCCGTCGAGGTACCTCATCACAGCAATAGAGACCCTAACTAAGACACTGAGCTGCACACTAGACTCTCTTTCAAAACTAAACAAATATTTAGTGGAAGTTTTCATAAATAAACTCTAGAAGTCTAAGCAACTTTGATTACTTCTTTGTTATTGCTGATTTATTTATTATTAATCTCCCACTGCATCTAATTTGTAAATTAACTTTCTTACACATATGTATAGAATATGAAGAACTCTATACCTAGGGCTCGGTACCATCTGTAGTTTCTTTCCTTGTTTACATTATTGACTTGCTCTCTCTGTGTGTGTGTGTGTGTGTGTGTGTGTGTGTGTGTGTGTGTGTGTGTGTGGTATGTAGAAGGCAACTTATGAATATCAGTTTTCTCCTACCATGGGTGCAGAGCTCAGGTTTCAGGGTTGAGGGCAAACAACCACATTTCTCTAACAAGTTTCAAAGGATAGGAAGGTAAGTGGAGAGGAAATGGGAACTCATGGATCAAGATACTTAAACCACGTCAAAACTTGGGAGGCAGACATCGAAGAGTTCAAGGCCAGCCTCAGCTCCATGGAGGATTTGAAGCCATCTTGGTCTAAATAAGACCCTGTCTCCAGAGCTGGGCATGGTGGCGCACACCTTTCATCCCAGCACTTGGAGGCAGAGGCAGGCGGATCTCTGTGAGTTCAAGGCCAGCCTGGTCTACAGAGCGAGTTCCATGACAGCCAGAGCTGTTACACAGAGAAACCCTGTCTTAAAAAACAAAATAACAACAAAAAAACTGTCTCCAAACAAATAAAATCCCATTTCAACCATATTTTTCTTTTTACAACAAGGTAGAGCCAGGTGCAGTGGGACCTGCTTGTAATTTCGATACTTGGAAGGATGGAAGCAGGAGGATTGATAGTTTGAGGCCAGCCTGGGCTACACAGAGGGAATTTGTCTAACAAAACCAAACCACCCAGGAATCGTGTAGTGGGTATCTGTTCTGTCTATGACCTCGAAACATGGCCCCTAGAAATGCAGCAGGTAACTGCTCCACCTGCCTATGACCTGCCCCTGGGGCATGGCCTCAAGACCCTTACGACCTGGGATGCATGTAGGCATTACTCTCTCCATCATGGTTTGGGATGCTGAGATGGACCAGGCAGAAGAACAGTGTGGACTGTAGCTCGGCTTTCCAGGACCCTACGATAAATCTCCCATGCTGTAGTGAGTTTTTATCCCCTAATAAATTCCTTGCCCTTTAAGCAGACTCCATGGATTTCTTGCATTAGAATCATAGAATCATATCTTTTTTTTTCCTTTCTTTGTTTTTTTTTTTTCCCCAGACAGGGTTTCTCTGTGTAGCATTGGAGCCTGTCCTGGAACTCACTCTGTAGACCAGACTGGCCTCAAACTCACAGAGATCCACCTGCCCTTGCATTTGGAGAGCTGGGTATAAAGGTGTGCCCTACCATTGCCTGGTTCCCCAGGAACCACATTAACCAGTGTCTTGGCTATTTTTCTGTTGTGATAAAACACAACTTACAGAAGGAGATTATTTGGCTTAGGGTTCTAGCCTCTGAGTGTATGCACGTTTGCATGTATGTAGACACGTGTGTGTGTGTGTGTGTGTGTGTGTGTGTGTGTGTATGCCTGAAGTTGATGTTGTGTACTTTCCTCCACTAGCTTCCATTTTATGGGTTGAGGCAGGATCTCTCACTGAACCTGGATCTCTCCAGTTCTGGGTAGTCTAGACAGCCAGTTTGTCCCTAGGATTCTCTTCTTCTCTGGCTTTTTTTTTTTTTTTTTTTTTTTTTTTTCCTCGAGGCCGGGTTTCTCTGTGTAGTCGCCATGGCTCTCCTGGATCTTGCTTATGTAGACCAGGCTGGCCTTGATCTCACGGAGATCCTCCTGCCTTTGCCTCCTGAGAACTGGGATCAAAGGCATGGGCCACCATTGCCGGTTCTCCTCTGGGATCTGGGGCTCTGAACTCTGGTCCTCAACTTTCCTGGCAGATACTTTATCCATCGAGTCACCCTTGTCCAAGAATAAAACTATCTCTTCTCATTCCCTTTGAAGCAAGAGCTGCGATTTGTATCCACACATGGGATACTTAGCCGCTTGTGCACTCCCTAGCCTGCTCTGGTCTTCTCATCCTTGGGGAGATCTCACCGGCATGGGCTGGGTGTCCAGGCATTCTTCCCCCACCCTGTATCCCGCCTGTCTCTGATCTACTTGGAAACGCTACCATTTGAGGCTCTGGAAGACATGCCACTTCCCCCAAGGACCTGGACGCATTCATGGTCGGGTCCATGGCTGGGTCCTCACCTATAACGGAGATTCCAACCTTTCGTATTTGCATCTTACCCTGACCTGCACCTCTCTTTGGAAGGGCCTTTCTTGCTGTCTAGGTTCTGTGAGATTTTCACCTACTTCTCTAGTCAGCAGGTACAAGCACTTCACTGCCAGCTGAGCGTCCTGCAGCGCCCTCACCCGCCTACCATAATCTCCAGCCAACACCTTTCCCGGGCTCTGGGGAGCTGATCGCTATGCTATATCCGCCGCTAGCCAGCAGGGGGTGCCACAAGATCTAGATTTGCTCCAGTTACAGCCATCTGTGGCTCTGGAAGGAGGGTTCGCTTAGGGTGTCTCTGGTCTCTCCATCCGAACACGGAGCCTGAGCACTGTGAGCTTGGGAATGAGTACAGTCTAGACACAGGAGGAGCAGGCAGAAGGACTGCACCTTTAAGGTCAGCCTGGGCTAGAGAGCACGAATGTCTCACAACAAAAGGCTCCAGGGTGCGGTGGGACTCTAGCACTCTGGAGGCAAAAGCAGGATAGCAAGTTCAAGGCTAGCCAGGGCTACATGGTGAGATAGTGGGGGGCGGGGGGGGGGGGAAGGATGCCTCAGCTGGCAAACTGCTTGCCACACGAGCATGAAGACCCGAGTTTGGATCCCCAGACACCTGTGATAGCCAGTGTTGTATGTGTCTGTGACCAGCAAATCTCTGGAGTTCGCCGGTGAGCTTCAGGTTTGTCGAGAGGATTAGCGCTAGGGCTAGGGCTGGGGGGCTAGGGGGCTAGGGCTAGGGGGCTAGGGGGCTAGGGCTAGGGGGCTAGGGCTAGGGCTAGGGGCTAGGGGGCTAGGGCTAGGGGGCTAGGGCTAGGGGGCTAGGGGGCTAGGGCTAGGGGGCTAGGGCTAGGGGGCTAGGGCTAGGGCTAGGGGGCTAGGGGGCTAGGGCTAGGGGGCTAGGGGGCTAGGGCTAGGGCGCTGTGCTTTAGTTTGGTAACAAAATACCACAGACTGGGGAGCTTAAACAACACAAATGTATTGCCTCACAGTTGGGGAATCAGGAGTTCAAGGCCAAGGCTCCCTCCGAAGAAGCTTCCTTCTTCCTGTACCTTCACGCCCTCTTCTCTCTGCCCTCCCCACCCCGTGTGTTTTCAATTTTGCTATCTTTCTCCACCTTATTTTAATTAATCAATTAATTTTCTAGACAGGGTTTCTCTGTTATCCCTGGTTGTAGTGGAACTCCCTCTGTAGCCCAGGCTGGCTTCAAACTCACAGATCCGCCTGCCTCTGCCTCCCGAGTGCTGGGATTAGCCACCTGGGATCACAGATGCACACTATTGCTCCTGGCTTTTGCCCGGTTCCCGAGGGTCTGAATTCAGGTCCTCACACTTGCACAGTAAAAACACTTTGGTCCCTGAGCAGTGCCCCAGCCCTAACTTTGCTCGTCCTTTGCTGGGATTGGGACTCACATTCTGGGCCTGGTATGACCCTGGTTTTCCTCCCATGTTTAATTGTTTGTGTGTGAATGTGTTCATGCCCCGATGTCTGTGTTCGGGTCAGAGAA
The DNA here is from genome assembly GCF_007827085.1 of Peromyscus californicus insignis. Lineage (NCBI taxonomy): Eukaryota > Metazoa > Chordata > Mammalia > Rodentia > Cricetidae > Peromyscus > Peromyscus californicus. The sequence goes on from NW_026294595.1 coordinate 7,181,447, forward strand.
CAGCTGCTGGGTGTTGGTTCACCTCTCCCACTGTTCAGCTCCTAGGGACTGAATTCAGGTTGGCAGGGTTGTGGCAAACACACCTACCTGCTGAGCTATCCTACCGGCCCCTGCCCTTTTTTTTTTTTTTTTTTTTAGTAAAGACAGCGATCTCAGTAAGCCAGGGCCACCCTCATGACCTTACTGCAGCTTCATTAAAGCTGGAAAGGCAAAACAAGGTCACATTTAGGGGCCTGGATTTAGGACCTCAATGCATCTACTTTAGAGGATGCACAATTTGATCGATAGCAGTCTATAAGCAAAGAGGGTCAGACAAGGGAGTGGGTTAAACTCCCAAACCCAGGCCCATCATCACATCGAGGCAAAACACTCTCCATCATATCTATGCCTGACCTCACACTGACCTCAGGATGGATGTACTTGTCTGGAGTGGAGCATCAGGATCCTCACACCTGGGCTAGCTGGAGGTCCCTGTGCAGCACAGACAGACTGGGGCTAACCCTGGCTAAAGGAGGCAGGTTTCAGACAGACAACTGTGAATAGGCCAACTTCCTCATGTTGCAGATGGGGAAAGAGAGGTTAGCTTCAGGCCACAGAGGGTAGTGGGGTCAGGGCTGGGCTTGGGTGGGAGTTTCTGACATTCGTCCACAGCCACACCGCCCTGGGGTCATTGCTACGCATTCTCCCACACTGATCATGACATTCAGCCCTCTGTGTCTCATTGCCTCCTGTCCTGGGCCCAACTCCAGTCCTGATAACCTTGACCTGCACGGGCTTTATGGCCTCGCAGATCCTCCTCCTCTTCTTGTGCTTATCAGCTGTGGCCTCCCTGGCTGCCTCCTCCTGGCTCCTCCTGTCCCTCCCCCCAACACTCCCCTATAAGGTCTCATGGCCTCTTTGCAGAAAAAGACTCAGGAGTTCAGAGACCTTGGGGTTTGTCCAGCTTTGAGAGTCAGGACCCCAGGGCTCATCTCATCAATGCCCAAGCCAATCTGTCTGGTCTTTTGAGCTTCCAGAGGGAAGGGGGAAGGGGGCCCTGTCTGCTGTGCTGTGCATTCATAACCCTATCTCAAAACAAACAAAACAAGCAGGAAAAAAGAAAGAGAAGGGAGAGAGGGAGGGAGAAAAAGAACAAAGAAACCAAAACAGGAACAAACAGACGTAGAGTCCACAACAGACAGGGCTGCTGCAACAGCAACCTGTGGACAGTAGAGGGCGCCGAAGGACAGAAATCCAGTCCAGACTGTTGACGGCCAGGTGCTCTGACCCAGAGACGTGGTAACAGGGATGACAAGATGTCAGTCTCTCCCCCTCCTCCACCCCCCTCCCCCCCAAAAAAAGCCAGGCATGGTGGTGCACACCTTTAATCCCAGCACTCAGGAGGCAGAGGTTGATCTCTGTGAGTTCAAAGCCAGGCTGGTCTACAGAGTGAGTTCCAGGACAGGCTCCAAAGCTACACAGAGAAACTCTGTCTAGGAAAAAAAACAAGATGTCAGCCCCAAGCTTTGCCTTTGTGACAACTACTTCATTTTGTCCTCACAGCAAAACCAGAAATGAGAAGTCTTAGCGAGATCCCCACTTTACAGTGAGAAATGGAGCCCTCTGTGGAGTCTCCACATCAGAAACCGGAGGCTGCGTCGAGCTCTGACTTGTTGCCCCCTGTCAGCCCTCCTGGGTCCTTTCCAGGTAGGACTGCTTAGAGGTGGGAGGGGAGTCTACGCCACGCTACCTTCTAGAGAGCGTGGGCTCTGGGGCAGCAGGGGGTTGTGGGGGGAGTAAATGAGGAAGCAGCCAGGGGCTGTGGGACTAGCCGTGGATCCATGGAGACAGCTCGTCCTTTGGACTGGCTCCTGGCAGAGTTGGCCCCCTGGGAAGCTGCCAGGGCTATTAATACCCTGCTGAGTCAGGGGCTCTTGAATTGCAGCATCACAAGACACAGAAGTCCTAGGGCAGCAGGGACACTCTTGGCGCCTCCCACCTGCATGTCCACCTCAGGCTGTGCCCTCTTCGGTAAGTAGAGGCCAGAACCCCACTCAGGGCTGTCCCCAGACAGCGTCCTTCAGAGCTCTGGTGCTAAGGCACAAGAATTATTCTTCTAGAAATTGCTTTGTAGAGGGCCTGCTGTGTGCCCATGCCTGTCCAGGAAGCCAGGGGTCCTATGATTCAGCTCACCACCCGCCCACAGGGCCCCAGCCAGAGCTGAGTGGACTCGACTAGGGGCCCTGCGCTTAAGCCATCGGAGGCACATAGCATTAGTTCCAGGGACTCTGGTCACTCTGGGTAGGCACTGGCTGATGGAGACAAGGAATTCACAGGGTCAGCTGTGACAGTTACGGGTCAGCAGGGAAGAAGCGGGTGCCAGGGAGGATGGAAGGACAGATCCCTCAGAGACAGGCTCTCAGCTCTGGCTCCTTGGCCTGGGCAGCCTTTCCTGCCCAGGACTCCAGGAGCTTGCCCAGGTCTCTGCCACCTTCCTGGCATGACTGTTGCAGACCTTCTGGGCCTTGTAAGAATAGGCTCACTCCTTGGCCACCTGGCTCTTGGAATTCCAACATCATGCTGTGAAAGCTGTTTCCTGAGAGTTGTGGGTGGGCATTAAAACCCCTGCTCATCCTCGGGATAGGGACACTGGCTCCTTCAGAACAAAGCCTCCTGCTACTAACGGATGAGATGGGCTTTGAACTCAAGCCTAAGCTGATTCCAGAACTCATACTCACATATGCATTCATCATCATCATTTTATTATTATTATTATTATTATTAACTATTAATTGATAATTATTATTGTATTCCAGGCTAGCCTCAAATCCACTCGGCAGCCAGGGGTGATTGAACTTCTGATCCTCCAACTCCTCAATGCTACTTTATGAGGTGTTGGGGAATCAAACCCAGGGCTTCGTGCATGTAAGAACTCTGTCAACTAAGCTATACCTCAGGCTCTCGTTTTATTTATTTATTTATTTAGTTATTTTTCTAGAGTTTCTCTGTGTAGCTTTGGAACCTGTCCTGGAACTCACTCTGTAGCCCAGGCTGGCCTCGAACTCAGAGATCCACCTGCCTCTGCCTCCCGAGTGCTGGGATTAAAGGCATGCGCCACCACCACCCAGCCCTCATTTATTTTTTGAGCTAGATCTCACTATATAGCTCAGGATAGTCTCCAAACTTGAGATCATTCTGCCTCTGCCGCCCAAGCGCTGCGGTTCCAGGTCTGTGCCATAGGCCCAGAAGACCACGTGCTGTTTAACTAAGTCATTCCATGTGGTATCTGTAGGTGGCTGCATACGTAAGTCTCACATCTGGCATGCGCCTCTTTTCACAGCCTCCTGGAGGCCTCTCACACTGGGACCCACTGGGGACCTTGCCTTCCTCCCCCTCCCCCTTCTGCACCCCACACAGCACACAGCCATGCTAGGCTCCCCGCACATGTGATCCAGGTCTGGGCCTCTTTCTCAGCTCTGGTCCAGAGCTGTAGAACAGCGCTTCAGCTCCAACAGCGCTTCAGCTCCAAGGCCCCTGCAGAGCCCTTATCATCCAGCCCCATACATCCCCGAGAGCCTGGGACAGGCAGCCCACCCCGATCCCAGCCCCACACAAACCCTGTTATCAGGAGACACATTCCAACCCACGCTCTCTCCTCCTGTAAGGGGTAAGATAGAGCCTGTCCTCTTCCGGCCAAGTGGGAAGGGGCACGGAGAAAGCAGAGGTTATCTCAGCAGGAAGCCACACTGCTGGGCTGTTTCTTCAGCCAGCTTGAGAAAACACCTTGAAAGGCCAGCCTTCTGCCCAGGAGGTGGCTGGCTCAGGACCCCTGCTGGGGCTGAGGTCAGGAGGCTGTGTGACTTCCCAGGAGCAAGGCGGTGGCTCCCCAGACCTGGGGGGGCTCCTTAATCCCTTTCTCCTGGCCTGGCTTGTCTGTAAACCCAAGCATCGCCTGGTTTGTGGGAGGGCTCTCAGCACAGTTAGCGAAGGTGCAGAGCAGGGCTGCTTCAGACAGCAGCCTGTCCTAAAGGTCCAAGTGCATGTTTTGTAATCTCTGGCGAGCACAACCCCATCACCAGGCATCTGCAGGGGTGGGTAGTGGAAGATTTGGAGATGTGAACCAGGAGGCTGGGATTAGAGCCTTGATCTTATCCTTTTTTTTTCTTTTGCTTTTGTTTTGGTTTTTTTTGAGTCAGGGTTTCTCTGTGTAGTTTCGGTGCCTGTCCTGGATCTCGCTCTGTAGACCAGGCTGGCCTCGAACTCACAGAGATCTGCCTGCCTCTGCCTCCTGAGTGCTGGGATTAAAGGCGTGCACCACCACCGCCCGGCCTTTTTTTTTTTTTTTTTTTTTTTGACAGGGTCTCACATATGTTACTCTGACTGTCCTGGATCTTGCTCTGTAGACCAGGCTGACCTCGAATTCACAGAGATCTACCTGGCTCTGCCTCCCGAGTGCTGGGATTAAAGGCATGTACCACTGCACCCAGCTTCAATTTTCTTATAATTAAGTTATGAACAATGGAAGTTCATGTCTTAGGTAGCAAAATCTTGAAGGGCTTAGTAAAGAGCCTGGCACCTAGGTTAAATGTGATGGGGCACACCTATAATCCCAGCACTTGGGAGGCAGAGACAGGTGCCTCTCTGTGAGTTAGAGGTCAGCCTGGGCTACATAACAAGTTCAGGACGTCCAGAGATACACAGTGAGACACAGGGGGAGAGCGTGTGCGCACTGGGTGTATTGATGCACAGCTACGTTCTGAGTACTTAAGAGGCTGAGGTAAAAGGATTAAGGGTTTGAGGCTAGCCTAAAACTACATAGCAAGACTCTCAAGTTGAGATTGCAAGTGCCCTCCACCATGATGGCTTTTTCATGTGAGTTCTGAGGCTCAAACTTGGGCCCTCAGCCATGCTCAACAAGGACTTAACCAACTGGGCTATCCATCCAGCCCCAGACACGTTTGGAACTCCAATACCAATGGAACTTCTGGAAGGAAAATATGCATTTAAAATAAAACATACAGGGCCCTTCAGATGGCTAGGTGGGTAAAGGCACTTGGTACCAAGGCTCATGACCTGAGTTCCATCCTGGTGGAAGGAGAGAACTGACTCCTGCAAGCTGTCCACTGACCTCACAAGTGTGCACTGTGACATGCTTTTACTGCTTCCAATAGAAAGAAAGAAATATGCAAATTAAAAAACCAAAGCAGCCTGGCCATGGGGCACGCCTTTAATCCCAGCACTGGGAAGGCACAATTCAGTCAGGAGCGTGACCCCAGGAGGGCTGAGGACCTGGGAAGAAAGGGTAAGTCAGAGATGAAGCCAATTAAAACACACACTGCATGGAAGAGCAGCTTGGGTTTTAACAAACACGCCAGTTCCTATGAATCAGATGTGGGTAGCATGAAGCTAAAAATTGTCTGAGAAGGAAATTGATGGTTGTAGTGTTTCAACCTTGTAAATTCACGAATTAACTTTTTTTTTTCTTTTGAGATAGGCCTCGGCTGGAGTCAAAGTCAAGGATGACCTTGAAATTCCGATCTTCCTGACAGCCCCTCCTGGTGCTGGGATCACAGGTGTGCACCACTGTGTAATGTGTCTGGTTTGTGTGTCCTGGGGAAGGGACCCAGAGCTGTGCGCTGGCTGGGCAAGTGCTTGACCCACTGAGTTTCAGCCCACATTGATACTTTGACAGTAACAATGAAGAGAGGTAGAGAAGCCACGTCAGTAGAGAGTGAGAAACAAAACTCAAAGAGCCAAGAGACGAGAAAAGAGAAACAGAAAAGACAGAACCAGTAGAAAACAGAAAGAAAAGAGCCTGACCAACCTCAAGCCAGAGAAACCCCGTCTCTCTGACTCTCCATGCGTTGTTTTGAGACAGGGTCTTTCACCGAACCAGAAACTCACCAGTTGACTAGACCAGCTGCTTAGGGAGTTACAGGGATCCTTGTGTCTCCACCTCCCTCCCCAGCACTGGGGTGGCAAGCACCCTCTGCAGGCCTGGTTTCACAAGGTTACTGGAGATCCAAACTCAGATTCTCTTGCTCAAGCAGTCTGCTCTTTATTCACGCAACCGTCTTCCCAGGCCATCACCTCAATTTAAATAAACAAAACAATGCTGAGTGCAGCCAAAAACAAAATCTCAGAAACAATGAAACAAAACCAAACTCCCAAAGGTCTGGAGAGACGCCTCAGCAGTTAAGAGCGCTGACTGCCCTGGACCCAGGCTCAATCCCCAGCACCTGAATGGTGGCTCACAACCATCTGCTCTAGTTCCAGGCATGCTCGTACTGGGAACCCTAGGGTCTCCAAAGAAGACAGATGGGACATGACCATTCCACTGGATTGTGGCAATGCTAACCACTGGGCAAAACTGCCCCATATCTCGCCTGCCACCAGGGTCCTGCACAAGCTGTGGACACTGTTGGATTGATTGCTCTGCTCTGCCTCGTCACAGTAATGTGAGTCCCCCAGGTTCCTCCTCCACAGGAAAATTTCTCAGACCTGGGTCTGGTAGGTAGCCTAAGGCTGATGCTGTCCTGTATGACAGCTGAAGACCCAAGTCCGCTGCCCCCAGTGAAGCCATTGAGCCCATGGGAGCCTAGGGCAGCTGTCTAGGTAGTAGGTGATTAACACATAGGCCATTTGGATGGTACTTCCTGCTATGATTTATCCTTCTCAGATCTCTGATGATATTGACAGCTAACTGGCACTTCATTAATTCACCAGCTGCTGCCTGATCAATGCATTTCACATATAAAAACCAGGCTTTACTTTTCTAGAACAATTAGGTCACCTAATAAAAAAGGCAAACTCACACACAGGTTTGCCTTACTAACAGGCTTCATATTAAAGGATGAACAGGTTTCACATGTAACTTTTACTATTTAAAGGAACTTGCTTTGCAAAGACTGCTCTCAGTAATCAATAGCTTATGTATATCTAATGGTAAATAGTTGGATAAAAAAGTTTAAGGTTTATATAAATTACAAAGGTCTAAAAATAATTTAAATTATAAACTTCTGAGGATATAAAGTCTAAATAAGTTATGACAAATTACAAACAATGATAATGTAAGCTTCCAGGAATCGAGAAAGTCATAAGACTTGAATCCACCTCTCACAGGTCAAATGGACTCCAGGTAAATGCTCCTGTCAACCATCAGCCTGAGCTGCCTATTCCTGAGAGGGAAGCTCCAAATATAAAGGTTTTCTTTAATTCTTTACCTTTAAATTCTGTCGCTGGTCTGTATCTGTCTTGGCAGAGTGCAATTTAGCTGGCAGACACCGTCCAGAAATCAGCTTCCGACTACAAACTTCTCCAAAAGTGATCTACACCATCCCAGCCCCAGGTACTTCTATGAAACTGGAAATCCCTGGACTGGCTACAAGCTGATGTGAAGCAGTCCAGTAGCTATGATTGCTCCCTGACTCTTCAGCTGGGTCAGCAAGCCAGATGCTTCTGATGAATGCCCCATTGCCTGAATCCCCTCCTGGCCTTTGACTAACATTCCAGCCTTCCTGGGCCTTGACATTGGTGTCCTAATTTCAACAGGAAGTAGTTACAGAGGAGAGTACAGCATCCCTTGTCCTTAATGAAGGGCTGGAGTATTAGGTCCAAGGAAATTCCCTGGCAAAGGGACAAAATGGCTACTTAAAGTACCTATTGGCATACCAAGAGTGTATTGCCTGAAAATATTTGTTCTAGCTGGGCGGTGGTGGCTCATGCCTTTAATCCCAGCACTTGGGAGGCAGAGGCAGGTGGATCTCTGTGAGTTTGAGGCCAGTCTGGTCTACAAAGCAAGTTCCAGGGCAGCCAGAGCTACACAGAGAAACCCTGTCTCAAACAACAACAACAACAAAAAAGTTTCTATTTATGATAACCAAACAGGTATAATTTATGCATTATAAATTTTATCCCCCTCCCCCCAAATAAAGACTGCTAGGACCTTATCGAGGATTTGACAGGGACATATAAGACAAGGGGGAATGAATGAACCAGCCTACCTCCATTTTAGGCTTAAAAGCCATCTTATAGTAAAGAAAAACCAGGTTCATTTCTGTTTATGATTAAACCTGTTTCTCAAGGATTGGGCTGTGCCCCACCTGTAACCTTATAACTACAAATTGTTCTGAACTGCTTGTTCCAGGAATGACAACCATGTCTTTGTTTCAAAAAGTTGTTATAACCATATTGCAATCCTACCTTTGTTTCAAAAGGTTCTATGACCACCTTGTTATGACCCACCACCTTGCAACCATGTCTCTGTTTCAGGCGATCATTAGGAACAACTTGTTATGATGTTCTGCTCCTGGAACCCCGCCTATTTTGCCTAGCAAATCCCCCATTTGGAAACCCCCTACCCTTGAGCTATAAAATCCTTGTCTTCCTCACATCCATGCTGACCTCTCTAATCCTGCCTTAGGGGGAGGCAGCCTGTGTATACGAATAAAAAAGCTTGTTTTAATTAATTGCTTGTTTTAATTAATTTGGCTACAATGATTTGGGTTGGTGGCCTTTCTCCTCCAATCTTTGGAATTAACAAAACATGCAGGCACCAGGTGTGGTGGCTCACGCTTTTAATCCCAGCACTTGGGAGGCAGAAGCAGGCAGATCTCTGTAAGTTCAAGGCCAGCCTAGTCTACAGAGTGAGTTCCAGGACAGCCAGGGCAATACAGCAAAACCCTGTTTAAAAACCCAAACCAAACCAAAAACAATACTTACAGGCAAAACATTCACACACTAAAATTTAAATGACCACAAAAATCACAAGCAAAAGATGCCTAGACAAGACCCCGACCAGGCTACCAGAAGCCAAAGCATAGTTGTTGGTAAAGGAATCATTTCAGATTATTAGGAAGGAAAAGTAGATCACAAAACTCCACAGTTTTTGTTGTTGTTCAAAAAATTGCCTACACTTTTACAAATTCAGAGGAAAAAAAAATTGGAAAGGACTGACCAAAATATTTTTTGCCTTCGGTGTTCCTGAGTAGATTTTATTTTTTATAGTGAAAAAAGAATTTGTGCATAACCAAAACACATACTAATAATCCAATGATCACGTCATTTCTTAAGGAAATTCTCCCTGTTCCTGCTGAGGCTCTCAAGAGACTCACTGCACATCTGCAGGCCCAGGGCACAGAGCTAATAGAATTCCTTTCTTCTAGGAGAGGGAGAGGAGATGACCCAGGTCATTCTGTAGGGGCAGGCCAGAGCCCTCCCCACCGGAACTCCCTGACTCGAAGCTTGGGGCGCCCTAGGACCCTGCTCACAATCATGCCTCTGCCTCCTCTCCTGGGTGGAAGAGGTCAGTGCTGTGGGGCAGAGGTTCCACACACACTGCCCTCACATCCATAGCAGACGCAAAGCCTGAAGGAGCAGCGGCTGAGGTGACTTGAGACTCTGGATGCTTCTCCCATAGTCCCAGATCGACTCCCTTCTTCCAGGCCTGGTTCCTGGGCAGGGCTTGGGGGAGGGGGGCCGGGCCTCTGCCAGACTACACAGCTGGGCTGCTGGTGGGAGGGATGTTCTGGGCTCCACAGCACTTCTCCTGGAAGACGGTTCCTTTCCCACCAGCAAGCCTCATCCTGGGGCCAGGTTTCTTTCTTTTCTTTTTCTCTCTCTCTCTCTCTCTCTCTCTCTCTCTCTCTCTCTCTCTCTCTCTCTCTCTCTCTCTCTGAGACTATCTCATCATGTAGCTCTGGCTGGCCTGGAACTCACTATGCATGTATGTAGACCAGGTTAGTCTCGAACTCAGAGATTTTTCTGCTTCTGCTTCTCTAGTGCTGGGATTCAAGGTATGCACTACCATGCCCATCTTTCTTTCCTTTTGGTTAAAGATTACAAAAATTACATTTATTTACTTGTCTATTTAGTTAGTTAGTGTATAGGTATTTTCAAACATACCACAGCATGCATGTGGGGGTCAGAGGACAATTTGCAGGAGCTGGTTCTGTTCTTCTACCATGTGAGGGAGGCCTGGGGATCTAACTCAGGTCATCAGGCTTGGTGACAAGTGCTTTTACCCACTGAAACATCTTGCCAGCTTTGGGGCCAGATTATTAAAAGCCAGAACTGGCCAGGCAGTGGTGGTGCATGCCTTTAATCCCAGCATTTGGGAGGCAGAGGCAGGTGGATCTCTGTGAGTTCGAGGCCAGCCTGGTCTACAGAGTGAGTTCCAGCACAGCCAGGGCTACACAGAGAAACCCTGTCTTGGGGGTGGGGGTGGGGGAGGGGAAGTACCATAACTGGATGCCTGGGGTTTTGTGGGCCGGGGAGCAGCTGTGAGCCAATGACCAGACTTTGAAATTCTCCTGGCAAAACAGCTGGGCCTGGTGACCCTGGTGGCCTTAGGACTTGCAATGTGTGTGATACGTATATGTGAGCATTGTCAGATAAAGTACAGGGCTCTTGAGTTTAGGATACAGCTCCACCGGCAGAGTGCTCACCTGGCATGCATGAGGCCCTGGGTTCAATGCCTAGCACAGCATAAACCAGTCGTGGAGACTGCTGTATCCCAGCACTCCAGACCTAGAGGTAGGAGGATCAGAAATTCAAGGTCACTTTTGGCGACATAGGAAGCTAGAGGCCAGCCTGGGCTACATGAAACCCTGTCTCAAATAAAAGCAGGATACTGAGTTGAAACTGAACTTTAGATTAGTGTATGCTCCCCACTTTACAGGCTGGGTTTTTATTGCTAACTCTGGCAAGCAGTTAAGAATGGATGTAAACCTGTGCAAGAACATGTACAACTGTGAATGTACACACTAGTAGTACAACAGTGTAAATGTGTAAATGTGTATGGCTTTAAAGACACATGTGTACAGGGGTACATGTGCACAGGAAAGAGGCTTAAGGGTTTTCCAGTGTGTGTTTGTGTGATGTGCATGTATATGTGTATTTCTCTTTAAGTATGAGCATGCGTGCTCACATTCATACCTATATGCATATGTGCTCAAACACAGGAGAGCTAGACACTGTGTAGAATATGCAGACTGGGCCCCCTGTGTGTGAGTTTACATAAAAGAAACATAAGGCCCTCAGCCATGCCCCGTGTGCTTGGGTGTGTGCAGGAGTTGGGGGCGGGCATGAGGGTGACAGGACCCGCTGAGCTTTTCCCTGTTAGTTACCGTAGTGTGGTGTCAGCTCAGCCCCATGCTGGCCCCTGACTGGGATCTCTTTCTCCCAAGCATGGAAGAGTCAGATGGAGGAGAACCAGTGATGTCTGTGGGTCAGGCTAGTGAGGGCCACGAGCACGAGCACACACCGGTTACATAAATGCCCTTGTCCAAACACTGGCCAGATGTTCAATCCTTGCTGAGCCAGATGGCAGTGGATCCCGAGGTTGGGGGCGGTTCCCGCTGCTCCCCTCCCTTGCCCCTTCTGAATCCTCCACTCCCACTTCCCACGGCATTTCTGTTGGTCTTGGGTCCTCCTGAGGCTTCATTTAGTCTTTGGCTCGCAGGGGCCCACCTTCATCCTCTGTCTTCACATGGTGGCTCTCGTGTGTCTCTGTCTTTTTTTTTTTTCCCCGTGTATATGTGTGTATGAGAGGGATCTGTGTGTGTGGCAGGTATGTGTGCATGTGTGTGTGCACATGTGTGTGTGTGTGTGTGTGTGTGTGTGTGTGTGTGTTTGTGGGCCAGAGGTCAACCTCCAGTGTCGTTCCTCAGGGTTGTTCACTTTTTTTCTTTCTTTTTTTTTTTTGATTTTTCGAGACAGGGTTTCTCTGTGTAGCTTTGCGCCTGTCCTGGAACTCACTTGGTAGCCCAGGCTGGCCTCGAACTCACAGAGATCCGCCTGGCTCTGCCTCCCGAGTGCTGGGATTAAAGGCGTGCGCCACCACCGCCCGGCCACTTTTTTTCTTTTTCATTAAAGTCAGAGTCTCTCTGTGGTACCTGGGGCTTCCCAATTAGACTAGACAAGGGATGGGATAGCTTGTGTCTGCTCCCTCAGCACTCTGGGATGTATAAGCACTCACCACACCTGGGTATTATTTTTATGAGTTCTGGGGCTATAAGGCAGGTCCTCAGTCTTGCATGGCAAACTCCTTATTTCCTGAGCTATCTCTCCAGTTCTGCTTTTCTGTTTTGTTTTGAGACAGGGTTTCTCTGTGTAGCCCTGGCTGTTCTGTAACTTGCTCTGTAGACCAGGCTGGCCTCGAACTCACAGAGATTCACCTGCCCCCACCTCCTGAGTGCTGGGATTAAAGGTGTCAGCTTTTGGTTTTTTGAGACAAGGTCTTGCTGTATAGCCCAGGCTGGAACTTTCTGATCTTCCCGTCTCAGCCTCCCGGGGGTTGGGGCGACAGGCATGTCCTGTCGTCACTGAAGTGTTCAGATGTCTGTTTTAACTCCCTGTAAGTACACTTCATCAGTTTGGATAAGGATCACTTGGTCATCTCTTTAGAAACACATTCACATTCTGAGGCCCTCAGATCAGGACTCCAGCACGCCAGTCAACCCTTAGACCCCCAACTCCTCACTCCTGAGGGATTTTCTCCCAGCCACACCACCGCCATCATGCCAGCTGTGTGTGACCAGGGGCCTCCAGCTCTATGTTCTTCACATGGACAAACTCTAACTTTACTGAAGATTAGATGGTATCTCAGAGCCCCAGAGCTCAGGGGTGACATCGTAAGTCCTGGCCCCAGTATGAAAGCAGGGAGTGAGGCCGCATCTCTGCAGCTCAGCCCTTTTGTTATCTCATGACCCAGAGTCATGGAGCCAGGAGGGTGGCAGGGAGGGACAGACTCTGGAGCGTCTGGTGGCATGAGGTAACCTCAACAGCTCTGGACCTCACTTTCCCTGTCTGGGAAATGGGGCCCTGGACTGTATGATTCTAGAGATTTCCTGGTTTCCTGGTTGTTGGTTATTTGGAGAAAATGACATGGAAGCTGGGACCTCTTCAGCAGCTGGGGAGGAAGGAGCCCTGAGGTGTCCCCGTCTGTTTCCTGTGGCCACATAACAGATTGCCACAAGCTTAGTGGCTTAAAGTCACACACATCTGCCCTGCCACTCTGTGGGACAGAAGTTCACCCCAGTCCTTAGGGTCTGTCATACCTGAGTGTTCCAGGAGACTCCCTGCCTCCCTCTCCCCAGGGCCGGGACTGTCGCCACAATGTGCAGCTTTTGCAGTGCTGCGGATCGAACCCAGGCTTTGTGGGTGCCAGGCAAGCTCTCCACCCACCGAGCCTCAGCCCAGTTCTGTTTCCTTCTTGCTATCAGGGTTCATCAGACCTTCATAGATCTGCTCAGGAGCCAAATGACATGTGGAAGTCCTACGCCTGCCTCGAATTTGGTGTTGGTGTTGGTTTTACATTCTGTGATGTAGTCATTGCAGCCTGGCAGTGGGGGTATCAGAGAGGTGATGCTGGGTGGGATGAGAAAGAAGACAGCAGGAGGCAGGAGGGCATTGCCCAAGTCAGGGCCAATCCCAGGCTTTGGTGCAGAGACACTCATGGGTCTATGGGACCATGGCAAGGGGATGGGTGGGAATGAAGAAGGGTAGAGGAGCTGTCATGTTTATGGAGCCTTCTGGGAGCTATGGCAAGACTGTCCAATCTTGTTACCAGCATACTTAGTGTCCAGTCAGGATGGAATCCAGGAGGTCAGGTCAAGCATGATCTCAGAGGACTGTGATGCAGTGGGATTTCCACTTCTAAAGGCAGATGTAGTGACACATGCCAGCCATTTTAGCACTTGGGAGACTGAGGCAGGAGGATTGCAAGGACAAGGACAACTTGGGCTACAGGGAGACTTCCAGGCCACCTTGGGCAACTCAGCAGACCTTGTCTTACTAAATAAGTAAAAATGGATGTAACACGATAGTAGAGAGCTTGTCTAGCTTTTGGGAAGCCTTAGATTTGACGTCTAACTGCAAAATCAGAAGGCTGGAGACTCCTCTTCCTTCTTGGGTGTGTTCACCATTCCGAGTGCACACACACTTTTGTCTCCGTACCTGACTAAGGGCCTACAGCTGTAATGAAGCACCTGCCCCTTGCCTCCCTCAGCCAGGCTCTTTCCAGGAGCACAGTAGTGAGCAGGTCCAGAAGGGATAGCAGCCTCTTCTCCGTCCCTCTCTCTTCTGTCTCCCTGAGAATCTGTCCTGTGTGCCAGCCACTGGGCTAGCCAGAGACAGGAGCGTGTCAGAGGGACCATGTCCAGAGGCGGCCAGGTTAGCCTCTGTGATGGACACTGAACCCAGACTGTGCCACGCTCCCAAGTGGAGGGCACCCCTGAACTACTCAACAGCCCAAAGGGACAAATGCCATCGCTCTCCAACAGATGAGGACACCAAGGCTCAGGTGGGGACGCCGGCACCAGCTGCTGCTGCTACCACACAGGATGTTGCTCTAGGCAGTGGCTGGCAACATTCCCATCTGCCTCTCCAGACTTCTTCCTTCCCACCAGGCACTTTGGTACCCATTCGCCCTCCTGACGTCTTAACTCTTTTAAAGACTCTGACATACCTCCACAGCCCTTTAGAGGTAGCTTCCCAGGGCCATGTCCTTCCAGGAGATGTGGTCCCTGTAGGTAGGCAGAAGCCCATCCCCTGCCCATTCCTGGATCGGGCTTTGCTGTGGATGCTGATCCTGGAAGGTGGGGGCGAAGATGGAGGAAGACGCCCGCACCCCTTCTGCTCAGCACCCTGTCAGGCACTTCCAGCACCCGTGGGAATGTGCAGAAGGTATTTTAAAGATGCTGCAGTCAGCCGGGATTCAAGGTTGAAGGAGGGTTTTTCACCATGATGGTACTGCTGGTACCTGCCTCTTACGAGTGTCTTCATGACCTTCTGCACCCCAGTGCAGCTGGAGACATGGAGGCTCCACACAGAGAAGGGACCCTCAGATGGGCAGGTGGTGACCTTGGGAGGGCAGGTGGGGCCTTAAGCCACAGGCATACCGATAGCACATGGAAGGTGGTGTCCTAGCTGGAGGGCAAGCCGGCAGACACTGAGCCCACTTCCATTCCCTCTGCCCTGCTTCTCAGATGGAGCATGCTGCAGCCTCACCAGAGCCATGTGGGCTGGACAGAGAAGTCCCTTCCCTCTCTTGAAGGATCCTGGGAATAACAGGTTTAAAACCCCTCCCCCAGCACTTTAAAGTCCCGACTCTTGTACCTATGGTTTATAACCCATTTTGGAAATAAGATGATTTTGTGTGTGTGTGTGTGTGTGTGTGTGTGTGTGTGTGTGTGTGTTAACATGTATGTTTTATTTTTATTTTATTATTTTATGTGTATTAGTGTTTTGCCTGCATTTATGTCTCTGCACCATGTGTGTCCCTGGTGCCTGCAGAGGCCAGAAGAGGGTGTTGGATCTCCTGGAAATGGAATTACAGACGGTTGTGAGCCATCATGTGAGATACTGGGAATCACACCTGGGTTCTCTGGCAGAATAGCAAGTACTGTTAACTACTAAATCACCTCTCCCATGCCCCAAATGTGTCTGTTTAGAGAGCTGGGATGCAGCCCTGCTAGCAGAGAGCTTGCTGGCATGCAGAAAGCCTGGTTCCATCCCCAGCACTGAGTAAGCTGGGTGTGGTGGCTCATGCCTTTGATCCCAGAACTTGGGAGGTAGAGGAGGAATGTCAGAAATTCAAAATCACCATCTGCTACAGGCTGACCTGAAACTCAGCCTGGGCTACCTGGTCTCAAAGAAAAAGAAAAGTATTTAGGGCTGGTGGTGGCATACACCTTTGAACCTAGCACATGGGAGGCAGAGGCAGGCAGATCTCTGTGAGTTCAAGGCCTTTCTGGTGTACATATTGAGTTCCAGGACAGCCAGGGTTGTGCAGTGAGACCCTGTCAAAAAAAAAAAAAAAAAAAAATTTAGGTGAGGCCACATTGGAGGAGGCGCTGAGACAACATGGTTTGTTCTAAGACGAGAGAATTGGGGTAACAAAAACATACATAGGCCTGAGAAGAGGATCATGGGAGATGGCAGAGGCACAGAGAGATGTGGCTGATGCCAAGGGGAATCAAGGCTGGGCAGCCATCTCCCATGCAGAGGCAGCTGGCTTCCACCCGTGTACCTCACCAGCCATTTTGGGCAAGCTGCTGCCCACTTGGGACTCTGGTGTTCTCATCTGCTAAGTGGGCATCACTTACCCACTTTCGAGGTGTATGAGCAGGATGAGTGCTGGCTCCAGCTCACCCCAGCCCGAGCCGGCCTGTGGAAGGCCAGGCTTGGTCTCCATCCTGTGGACCTTGCCTTACATTCGCCCCTCCGTCTGCGTACTGTAGATTTCGACTTCTGGGAGTCATCCTGGTACCCGTGCTCTGACCGACACCTCGCCCTCCCTCACAGCAGCTGGTAGGTCACCAGTCCATTTCCAGGGGACAGGAATCTAGCCTTTGGGACTGAGGGAGGAGCCCTGGGAGGGCTGGAGGCTGGAGGAAGGGGACATCAGACTCCTGCACCACTAAAGAAGTCCCAACCCTGCCTCAGGCAGAGGGGCAGTGCCTGTGACCAAGCCCCAGAGGAGGCCTGCGGGAGACACTGCAGCCGGACTAGTCCAGGAGCAGCTCAGGCTGCCCTCATTTGGGACCTTTGCCCTCTTGGTCCCCTGACCAGTGGCACAGGCATGTATAGGATGAGAAAACTGCTATTCCCACCAGGGAATGCCACTGTATCCCACACATTAAAAACCACACAGGACCGCCGGGCAGTGGTGGCGCACGCCTTTAATCCCAGCACTCGGGAGGCAGAGCCAGGCGGATCTCTGTGAGTTCGAGGCCAGCCTGGGCTACCAAGTGAGTTCCAGGAAAGGCGCAAAGCTACACAGAGAAACCCTATCTCGAAAAACCAAAAAAAAAAAAAGAAAAAACCACACAGGACAAGCCAGGCCCTGGTGGCGCATGCCTTTAATCTCAGCACTCAGGAGGCAGAGCCAGGCGGATCTCTGTGAGTTCGAGGCCAGCCTGGTCTACAGAGTGAGTTCCAGGAAAGGTGCAAAGCTACACAGAGAATCCCTGTCTAGAAAAACTAAAAAACAAGAACAAAAACAAACAAACAAAACCACATAGGACAATGGCCCTTTGCATATCACTGTATTGTCACATGAAATGCACATCCATAAGTGGCTGACTTGGAAACGACCTATTAGGTCACACAGAGTCCGGCCCCTGGGGGCCAAAGCTGCGCCACTGCCCAGAGACCATGGCAGGAGTCTTCTGTAGGTCTTGGCACGGGCACCTGCTTTCCCCAGGCTTCAGGGCTGGGTGCTGTGAGAGAGGCCAGCTCACGGCCCAGGCCCTTTGGCTCCTGGACAGTAGCTTCCCAAACTCACTAGGTTCTTGGTGGGTTAATAGCTATTCCTGGAGAAATGACTCCTATGGTCAAATAAATTTAGGAAACGCTGAGTTAAACACAACTTGAACAGCTGGTTTTTCTATAGGACACATCAGTGCCTTTACAAATAATCTGTGACCTTGTGAACATCTACTGTAGGGGCAGCGTGTAGTACTTCCCGAAATGCCCTGGACCACAAGAGCCTTTCCCCCAGAAGTATCTTGCAGGCTGGGGCCCCCAGGCACCCTAAGCTGTCAGTGATCAACGATGGACTGGCACCAATGTTGGGTGAGAGGTGGGAATATTTCACTGAGCTTTGTGCTGTGGTGTCGTAGCACAGTACAGCTGCTGTCATGGTGATGAAGGGACAAGACTCTGCCCCTCCTATGGCCATCTTGTTCTCATCTATTGTCTTCAGACTAAGAATAGAGGCTAAGCACGACAGCCCATGTGAGTCATCCTGGCTGCCTCAGAGTCCAAGCGAAAAGGACAGGAAGCCCCACAGTACTAACAAGTCAGCCTCCAACCGGAATGGGGAAGTGGAGTCAGTCCTTCCCCGCTGACCTGCTTCTAGTCACCTCTCTGGGACCAGCTCTGCCTAAAGCCCGGATGGGCGGTGGGTGCTGGCTCACCAGGCAGAGATGAGCATCTGGCAGGTGTTGGAGGACATCCACACGAGCTCCACCAGGCGGAACTGGAAGTAGCCAATGATGAAGCCTGAGATGACGTCTGTGATGTGGTGGCGTCCGATCATCACCCGTGACAGGCCCACACAGAAGGCCCAGAGCACCAGCAGCACGCGCAAGGGCACCGCCAGCACCAGGTGACTCAGGAAGAACTTGGACACCATGGCGGCACGGCTGGCGTGGCCAGCAGGGAAGGCGTAGATGTCCATAGTGAGGTAGTCCAAGAGTCCAGGGCTCGTCTCATACGGGCCGCGGCGCTTGATGAGCTTCTGTACTCCAGCCACTGTCATGATGTCCAGGAGCAGGGCTGTGGATGGGACACAGAGGCCTGGGCGTCAGTGCCACTGGCTGGCCAAGCTCTAATGCCCAGCCCTCCCCTCCATTCATTCATCTTGGCCTCAGTGACCTCAGGGCACATTCTCACCCCAGGGCTTCTGCACTAGCCATTCCTGTTACCTGGACTTCCCTTCTCTGGGGTACCCACGTCCTTCAGCAGAGATGCCACTCCTGGTCCCTGTCTGTAGAAGCTCCAACCACAGTTTCCCCATCTTGCTTCCTTTTTATCACCATCTGGCGATTTGACGTTCTTTTTCTCCCTCCCCACAGTGAGAGTGTGTGTGTGTGTGTGTGTGTGTGTGTGTGTGTGTGTGTGTGTGTGTGTGTCAGTAGTTAACAATGACTATGTTCTTTGGTTGCTCTCCACCTTGGTTTTTGAGGCAGGGTCTCTCACTGAGCCTGTGACTGGGCTGACAGGCAGCAAACCTGAAGTTTTCTGTCTCTGCCCTATGCAGTGCTGAGCTAGAGGCATGTGTACATGGGCACGCCCAGCTTTTGATGTGGGTGCTGGGGATTTGAACTCAGGTCCTCGTGCTTGTGCCACAAGTGCTCTTACCCATTGAGCCATCCCTGCAGTCCCTCCTTGCCCGATCTCACTCGTGTCTGTTCCCTACCCTCACCACTAGTGATGGCTGTCCTGAGCAGCTACAGGTAGCCGCGGGGTTCCAGGGCTGAGATGAGGGGCCTAGGCCACAGAATTCCTCTCCAAGTGTGTTAGTGAGGCTCTCCCAGGGCCCAGGGCACGGCAGTTTTTACAGAGCTGAACTGTAACTCACATAACACGTACTCAGCATCGTCAGAACAGTCGGTGGCATCTGGGCAGTCACAGTGCTGTGCAGTCACAGTGCTGTGCAGTCAGCAGGCAAGGCTACCCCTGAACTTGCAGAGATCCCGCCTCTGCCCGCCACGTGCCGGGATTACAGGCATGTGCCACACACCTGGCTCCTCTGTGCAGTATTTTGAGGCACACCTAAAGTGCCCTCCACAGCTGCCAGGCTACACATATCAGCCCACCTCACAGAAGACAACAAAGCCTTGGGTATGGAAGATTCCCGTCTGTTTCTCCTTCTTTCTGGAATGTTCTGCTCTTTCCCAACCCACTGACTTGGTCGTCTTTGTCCCTTTAGGCCTCTGGGCTCACTCTTGACTCACAGACCGGGTAGACCCGGGCTGGATGTCCTCTTTCAGGTCCTCTGTAGTGGCCTCTCCGGAACCTGTCCTCACGAAGGTGGGGCTGAGTCTGTCTTGCCCAGAGGTGTGTCACTTGGCCCCGCACAGAGCAGCCGTCTCCAAACGTTAGTTGATTCACTGAATGGAAACTTGGCTCGTAGCCTGGGCTCTTTCCCCATTTTGGAAGTTTAGGGGAAGCCTTTGACTCCACCCTGTGCCTGCCACCCCACTGTGTGGGTGTGCTGGGTGCTCTACCTCTTTGGACCATCGGAGGATGGCAGTATGCCAGGGCCCAGGTACACTGGCTAGTCACAGTGGCTCCCTGGGCTCCCTGACTGCTAGTGTGGAGCACAGACAACCCTTCCCAGGCGAAATGAAGGCCTAGAGCTCACATCTTTCTGCTCTGGAGCCAGGCCTGGTATTAGAAGGCCTAGCTACATAGCCAAGTCTTCCTCTCCACTCCTCATGAGATACCAGTGAGGTCCCAGCACCTCCAAGTCCCTCTTTAGTGACAGACAGCTGCAGGCAGACCAGCAGTGTGGCATGGCCACCACGCCTGCATGACTCAGGGTGTCACCTAGCTATTCCCACCTGTGAGGTGTAGATCACAGATACTATTTCTCTGAGGGGGGGCCGGATGTGCCTGTAAGGATGACTAGCGGTCCCAAGCAAGGGATTTAGGAAGCCCCAGGACATACAGCACTCTGTGCCAAAGTAGGAAGTCCCAGCATCTAGGTGGCATTTGGCCTCAGAAGCCTGGCCCACGAGGGTGGGTAAGTTGGTGACCATTATTGGAGAACGCCTGGCCAGGATCCGGTCTCTAAAACCTCTCCGTGTATGTCTGACTCGGCCAACACTTCCATGGCAATGGGAAAGGACAGAGCGGGGGTGCAAGTCAGTGGTAGAGAATGGGTTAATAATGTACAGGTACCTGACTTCCAACCCCAGCCAGCATGAGAGAGAGAGAGAGAGAGAGAGAGAGAGAGAGATTTGATGACGGGCCAAGCATAGTAATGCATGGCTGTTATCTCAGCACTTCGTAGGTTGAGGCAGCAGGGTAATGAATTTGAGGCCAACCTGGGCTACATAATGACCTTGTCTCACAAGACACAGCAAGCAGACCGGAGCAGCTATTGGCTCCCATACCCACATTCTTGGGTATGGTTGGTCTTGAGATGAACAGGTGTGTGCCAGACCTGGGGCCAGGCAGACAGGCTGGCAGGCTCCTACTGGCCAAGGGGGAGACAGACAGTCACCAAAGTGCACAGAGCAGTGTTACCAGAGAGGTGGGGAGTGTGGACAAGAGCCTCGGTAGGCTGCAGCTGCCTGGATATTGAGGACTAAGAACAGAAGAGGCTGTGGGGCTGCCCTCTCAATGCACAGGATAGGACAGCTCTCCCTCCCTTCCTCCAGTGTGGCCAGCCCTGGGTGCGGTTGTGATTGTCACATACTCTGGAGCCAGAAATAGAAACAAACATTGCCATCCTCTGCTCTGAGAACTCCGCCTGTCTTGGGTTTGCTAACCCACAACACCTCTCCCAGTTGGGAAGAGGCTCAACGTGAGGCTGGAATAGTGAATTCTGAGGAGCTGGTGAATGCTGCCTGTCTTTGATTTGCTGTGGGGCTTGGGAAGGTCACTCTTCTCCTTGGGCCTCCACTTACTAAGGTTCAGCAGGGCAGTGGCTGGACACTTAGGATCCAGGATGAGAGACCAGATTCAGTTACCACTCGCAGACTGCATGAACTTTGACAGCCAATCTCTCCCCGCTCCCATCCCTTTCTGATACCATAGGGAGCAACCTGGAGCCCTCTTTGAGGGCTCTCTCAGGCAGTGATAATGAGTAGCACCCAGGGCCACAGCAGAGGACCAGAGAGAAGCTGTGCTGTGTCTCACATCCTCTGAGTCAGCAGTGTTCATATACAGCATCTTTCCCACAGGGAAGCAGGGGCTGATGCCTGAGTTGTTCCCGAGCATGGCTGTCCTGAAGGCGTCCCTCCCGGCATTAGGGGTGATGAGGGCCGGGCCTTATCCCTGCAGCTCAGCGGTCCTCTAGGCCTGTGATGGCCAGGAAACTAGAGTGCTGGAAGACGCTAGACAAGGCAGCACAGTCTACCGGAAGATAGAGCAGAGAGGTGGCTGGGAGGACCTCTCATGGCCCCTTTAGGTTTGGACTGTTATTCCCTTGAAGGCCACCTCAGCCAGCTCACCCCTCTGCAGGAGTAGGAAGGTGACAGGAAGGTGCAAGTGGGGGGCGTGGGGCTGTTGGCCAGCAAGGAGCAGAGATATGTCCTAATATGAGAGGGACAGGTTTGTGGGTTAAAGTTCCTGGTGCTTCTAGCCTGGAGGTGGCCTCTGCCTCTGACCTCCATTCTGGCTCTGGAAAGTGGAAGTCAGAGCTCCATAGCCACCAGGAAGTGAACGTCAATAGGTCTGTATTCTAAGGGCATCTGGCTTAGGACCACCATTCCCACCTGGGTCCCAGACTTCTGCTTTTTAGGGCTGTCTCCTTGAGAAGAGACCTGAGGTGTGCATCTGACTCCTGGTTAAGGATGGCCACTGCTGTGTACCTCAGAACCCTGAAAATCGTGCAGCGACCCAGTGCCCTTCAAGGCCAGACAGATACAGCACAGCATGGCTGAGTCTAGACGAGGTGTGCCCAGCAGCCACTGCAGATGACAAAGCCTCCGGGTATTTATAGCCACCAAGGGAGAGCTCGGGGCGGGCATGCTGAATGGAAAAGGCCAACTACAAGAGAGGATTTACAGTTGGGCCATCAGATGAATGATGCAAGCCCGTGTCTGGATGCATGGAGGCCTGCAAGGCTGGCCGGCCTGGCATCAGGGCTTCTTTCTGAGCAGGGGGATGGAGTTTTGTTTGTTTTTTGTTTTTAAATTGTCTCTCTGCACTCATTTCATTCCCAGGAATGTGCATTTTGTACACACGGTCTTAAGGTGATTTTCGGCTAAGGATGTAGTTTAGTAGAATGCTTGCCAAGCACTCACGAAGCCCTGGGTTCGGTCTGTAGCACTGTTTAAAACAGGTGTGGTGGTGCACAGCAGTGATCTTAGCACTCAGGAGGTGGAGGCAGGAGGATCACAAGTTCAAGGTCATTCCTGGCTACAGAGTGAGTTTAAGGACAGCCTGGGCTACATGAGACCCTGCCTACCCCCATCCCTAGTTACTTTTACAAGATAGGTCATACCATAGAATTCCTTACATGAGGGACCTGGAGCAATTGAGTTCAGAGAAGCAGAGTGTGGGGGGTTGGGAGTGAGTGCAGTAGAGAGTTAGGATTTCATGGGGGAGGACTTCCAATTTTGTAAGAGGATGAACTTCTGGAGATATATGGTGGCGACATCTGTCGCCACACAGTAATGTTTAATGCCAATGAACTGTACACTTAGAAAGGTTCAAATGACATTTTATAACATATATATAACCACATTTGCAAAAAGTTATTTTTAAAATATCAAAGCAACATTCTAAAAAGATACAATCTCTCCGGGGAGCATTTAGGAAGCGGACAGGTTAGGAGAGTGGGGCACAGAGGGAGTCTGGGATGGGCCTGGCCTCTGGCATGTTGACTTGAGGAGTGAGTTCATGCATGTAGTTGTGTACACACACAGTTACCATCGCTCCTTTTTCCTTGAGTCCCTTCCACCCCTATGCCACGCCAGGGTGCATATGGTATAGGGTGGGTCCTGGTCTGTCCCCTACTTTCCTGACCCAAGTGGCTTTTCACAGTGGACCATAATAGAGCCTGTGCTTTCTCAACTGAGGAGTCCATACCCGAAGTCGGCTCCATGAAGACTGTCCCCAGGGGACCACCTCAGCTGAGTGGCTTGTGCTCCTGGGAGTGAGTCCCAGAGTGAACCTACTGATTGTATGAATATGCTGGCAGACCGGCTCTGCCCTGTAAGGTGAATTCCTTTCTATCGCCTGTCAGAACTGGGACTTGGGTGGCCAAAGACCCCCAGGAGGCCGGCTATCACATAGTACCCCTAAAATAATACAAAGCAGTGTCCCACCTTTGGAGGCAGAAGTGTATCTAACTGAAGATTTGAGATCAGCCTAAATGTCCTTCAGTCAGGGTTAAGGCACATAGTCTCATGAGAGTAAGTTGTCCCCAAGAGCAAGAGCTGGTGGGCAGAGGCTAGGAGAGGTGACAGACATATCTTCTGAAGAGTTGGCTGAGGGCTGAGTGGGAGGCTCGAGGCTGGAGAGGCTTTGTCCTTGTTCTTGGCAAAAAGTGACATGGGGGATGAGACAGGATTGCAAATATGGCCATCCAGTGGACAAGTCTGTGAGCACAGGGGCCGTGCTAGTCAAACACAACCGGACAAACGCTGTATGTTGGTATGTGCAGCAAGAGGGCCAGAGGCATGGTGCCCAAAACACAAACAGGTTACCCTTGGGGAGGGACTAAGGGACAGGCCCACTTTCTTTGTGACCTGTCTTCTGTGGACCAGAAGTTGGCATCAAAGCCACCAGAGCCTTTGGCCCAAAGCTTCCCCAGGACATCTGCCCAGCAAACACCTGCTCAATCTCAGACCATCCTGCAGCCGAGGATGTTCTCTCAAATTTCTGCTTAATCCTATTTATTTTTGTCTTTTAAAAGTTCCCTCCAGAGGCTTCGGGGATGGCTCAGTCAGTACAGCCTCAGAGTCTGAGTTCAGCCCCAGCATACCCATAAAAGCAACGTGCCTCTGTAACCTGGCAATAGAAGGTGGATCTTGGGAGCTCACTGGCCTGCCAGACTAGCCAAATCAATGGCCCTTATTCAAAACAAAAAGATACAGGGCAGTTGAGGAAGATATCAGAGAGACCTCTGACCTTGACACACAAGCACACAGCCATACATGCACACCTACAAAACATGCACACCTACAAAACATTCACACCCACCCCTAGTTACCTGAGCTGAACTCATGCCTGTAATCCCAGCATTTGGGAAGAGAGGCAGGAGGATCAGCTTGAGGCCAGCCTAGGCTATCCTGAGTGATGCTCTCGTAAACAAACAAACAAACAAAGAAACAAACAAACAAGGGGTGGTCATGGAGGCACATAACTGTAATCCTACCACTTGGGATCAGAACTCTCAAGGGCTCAAGGCCAGCTTCAGGTACATAGTGAGTTTGAGGCCATCCTGGGCTACATAAGATCCTGTCTCAAAAGCTTCAGATGAATACAATGAACAGAAACAACCCAACTAATAATAACTAAGTGTTGGTCGTGGTAAAACTCCTTTGTATGCTAGCCTAAATAACAAATCAAAGTAAAATAATAAAAAAATAAAATAACAATAATTAGTAATAGTAGTAAGTGTTGGTGAAGGTGTGGAGAGACTGGAATGCTTGTGCACAGCCAGGAGAAGGTGACATGTACAGTCAGGGTGAAAAACATATGAAGTTCTTCCAAACCATTAAACATAGTTACTAAATGACCAACAATCTACTTCTGAGCAGCCAAGAGAGCCAGGAGTGGGGACTTGAGATGCACACCGCCCCCCCCCCCACAGCCCCACCCCCACCCCACCCCAGCAACAATATCCACAAGCGCCAGGAAGTGGAGACTCTTCTCACTGGGTAAAGGACAAACACAATGGGGTCCATTTGCACCATGTAATATCATCATCCAGCCATGAAAGGGGAAAAAGTCAGGCTGGGGAGATTGCTTAGTGGTAAAGGCACCGAGCCCGATGACCTGAGCTCATTCCCCAGGACCTGTGGGACAGAATGAATAGGCTACCACAGGCTATCGCTACCACAGGCTACCTGACTCCCACACATGCATTCACCCCCCAAATATGTGTTTTTTTTTTTAAAGTTTTTAAAAGAAAGACAGTGCTGTTACATACTCAGGACAAACCCTGAGGACTTCACACTAAGTGAAATAAGTAGGTCCCAGGAAGACAAATGCCATGTAAATCCATGCACAGGAAGCCTCTGCCTCTAGAGCGGTTGGATTCACAGACAGAGAAGAGATGGTTGCCACCAGCGGCTGGTGTGGGGTATGTAACGGGGGCAGAGCTTCAGCTAGGGCAGATAGAAATGAACCGCAGGTAGACAACGGTGATGATTTCACAATGATGATGATGTACATTGACAACATACTAAAATGATCTCGAACACACAAATTAAATAAATAAATCTAATAAAAATTTTAAATGTCAGCAGGATCTTGGTGTACACACCTTTAATCCCAGCACTCGGGAGGCAGAGGCAGGTGGATCTCTGTGAGTTCGAGGCCAGCCTGGTCTACAGAGTGAGTTCCAGGACAGTAAAGGCTGCATAGAGAAACCTTGTCTTGAAAAACTAAAAATAAATGAATAAATAAAGGATTTGGATCATGGTGACAAGGCACAAGCCACTTTCCACCTGGCTCCGTCACCTGGCTCCCTGTAGGGCCATCCAGGCTGGTGCTGAGGAGCGGGAGGAAGAAAGGATGGGGTCACTGCACTAGCATCTGGACCACAGAAGGGACCTTGTCAGAGGTTGACCTAGTGAAGCTGATGATGCTACCATGATGGCAGCATGGCCACCTAAGTGCCCCCTAGCCTTAGCACATGCCAAGCCCTCCATGTTAGGATACTTCCTTCAAATGTCCTAACAACCCATTTGACAGATGAGGACACTGAGGCTCCAAGAGGTGAAGTTACTTGCTGTGGCCACAGAGGGCCTGGGGTTCACACTGGTTGATTCTAAGCTTTCTTTAGCTGCTGAAATTGTTCTGGCTAGGTTCTCTGGCATCTCATTGAGAGGACAGGGTTGGAGGCAGGGGACTGACTGTCCACATGTACGGCCTTCTGAGCACCCGTTTTCTACCGCTTCCAATCTGCCCCTCAGGGTCCTGGCTGTAGGCATGAGACCTCACCCTGGGCCCAGAGATTTCCTTGGGCACTGGTCATGTGCCCTGTGCTCTGAGTGAGGACTGAGCTGGACATGATGGCTCCAGACCCCGCAGTTCTTACAATAGTGACGTCAGCCATGGTTCTTTGCCAGTTCCCTTCAAATCTCCACCACAGACCTGTTGCCCCATTGCATGGATCAAGAAACTGAGACCTAGAGGTGAGAACTGACTTAATCAAGTTTTCACAGTAACTAAGGGGAGGGGAGGCAAATAGAGTCCACCCTGACCAAGGCCTGTGCTCCAGGGCTGACAGTACCCCAGGGCATCGGAAGCTAAGTGACAGGTCTACTGCTCAGTGGAGGGTGGCTGCCCCTGCATGGAGGAGGTGACCAGGGTCCGTCCTGGAAGGTGATCTGGACTGTGGGGACAAGGCCCACCTGCTATTTTGGTTTTTTTTTTTTTTTTTTTTTTTGAGACAGGGTCTCACTACAGAGTCTTGGCTAGCCTGGAACTTACTTTATAGACCAGGCTGACCTTGAACTCATAGAGATTTGCTTGCCTCTGCCTCCCAAGTTTTGAGATTAAAAGGATATGCTACCATGCCCAGCTTTTCGGTGTTTTGAGACGAAGTCTCACGTAGCTCAGGTTAGCCTCAAACTGGGTAGCCAAGAATGGCTTTGAACTGGTGATTTTCTTGCCTCTTCCTCCTGAGTGCTAGGATGTGGGCACATGCCACCATGGCAGGTTTGATGTGGCGCTGAGCATGGGGCCCTCGGCTTTGTGCATGCTCGACAAGTACTCTCCCAGCTGAGCGGCAGCCCCAGCCGACCACCTCGCTATCTGTCAGTTTTCTCCCATAGGCTAAAATGCTAGAGACCACACTCCATGGAGGGGCTGTGACCCCAGAGGT
Organism: Peromyscus californicus insignis; assembly: GCF_007827085.1. Taxonomy (NCBI): domain Eukaryota; kingdom Metazoa; phylum Chordata; class Mammalia; order Rodentia; family Cricetidae; genus Peromyscus; species Peromyscus californicus. Next base: position 7,208,667 of record NW_026294595.1, read on the forward strand.
GCCTGGTGGCCTTTGCATGCTCAAAGTCCCCCAATTTGCAGGGGCTCTTGCTTCTCCACACTAGAGGCCTGTCTGTTTCTGGGGCACCTGGATTTGTGCTGAAACTCCTTCTAGAATTAGAGATGCCAGCTTTGCCTGTCTTACCCAGGCAGGGGCCTGGCTCAGAGGGTAGAAGCAAAGGCTCCCAGAGCACCCTGGGGACCCGGAGGCACCAGGAGGATGAGCTGGGTGGGGGCTGGGTATCAGCTCCATGGAGAAGGGATGGCTTGCTTTCCACATGGGCACCACATGGCAGCTGGCACATGGCAGTGCTAACCTGGAGGGCTAGTGGCAAAGAATTTGGCAAAGGAAACTGATGACCAGACTCCTTTCTCCAGAGATATCCTTGGGCAGGAGCAAGCTAGTACTCTAAGAGGATCAGAGTGGGTAAGTAGGGGACCTTAGGTGGGTCCCTTGAACCTTCAGACTCTGTAGAAAAATCCTGGGCAGTTTGTAGGGTCTCTGAACTGAGCACGGAGAAGGGGACAATGGGGGTGGGGGGATCTCAGTACTGTCTGGAAGTGGTCAGGAACAATGACCTGACGGTGGCATCACTCTAGGTCACTCAGCAGAGCTCCCAAGTTCACCCCACAGCCTCAGCCTCTTTATACTCTGCCTGAGCAGCAGCCCGGTGCAGAGAACTGGCTCCCAGGGGTGCCTGCTGGCCTCTGCCTGCTCAAGGCCCCCCAATTTGGGGGCCCTTGCCTCACGACACTAGAGGCTTGTCTGTTTCTGGGGCATCCTTCCTGTCTAACCTCATTAGATGAGTTCCTTGGTTTCTCAGGGAACCTGCTGATCCTGGAAGGGGTGGGGCTGGGTCCTCCCAAAGGGCCTGGCGAGGCCAGGTGACAGGTGGCCAGCACACACACTCACCTAGCAGCAGATTCATGAGCACCTCCTGGCCAGCCAGGGTGCTGCTTCTCACCAGGCAGAGGATGGTGCCCCCGATCCAAGGGATGCCGTGGCCTGTGATGCCAATGAGCTTGACCATGGAACGGGCACTGGCCCAGGATGCAGCCCGGCCTGCACACACCCCCAGTCGTTTGGACATGCAGATGTCAATGGCCAGGAGGGAGTTGAAGGCGATGCCCTTGAATGAGGGGTTCAGCTGCATGCAGTCCTCCTCGGGCAGCTGCTGTGACTGGCGACGCTCCCGGGCCCCATCGCCGGAGGGTGGGGGTTGTGTCGAGGGCCCTGAGGCCTTCCTACCTGAGCTTCTGGGCTCTTGGGTCCCCTTGGGGGGCTGGTTCAGGGACAGGAACTCGGCCCTGTTGAGGACATTGTTGCGGTCCCTGGCACGGGCCCGGCTCTGGGAAGCCGGCATGGTGACCTCACTCACTCTGAGAAGGCCAGTCCCAGCCCAGTTCCAAGGCCCTTCTCCCAGAAGACAAAAGCCGCCACCTTCTCTGTAGCAGCTGTTAAATATAGAGAGGAGGATTGCACATGCTATTTACCTCCGGCTGCCACCCGGCTCCAAGGGGACGTCGGTGCCAGCTGGGTAGCCAATGGAGCCCACCCTTGCGGGGCCAGGGCCAATAGAGCCACTCGAGAGGCGGATGAGTCCACAGCTGAGGCCGGGCTGCCTCGGGCCTGGGCTATTTAAATCTGCCAATGGCTGGTCCTCGGGCTCTGAAGGACTCTGGGAAATGTAGTCCATAGCTCTGGATTCAGCAGTGGCCTCCCCTCTGGCCTCTGGCTCTGGCAGAGATGGACCCCAAAATAACACCTGCTTTTTTCGGTTGCACTCTTGACCAACGCAGACACATAGTAGCCAGGCCTTCCTGTTCCCCTGGCTGGGCAGTGGGAACCTAGTCCCAGGGGCTGGAAGGAGTTCTTGATGTCACAAACGCCCTATGCTGTGGTCTCTAGGGCAAGGTCCTCTACCCACTTAGTGAGGACGCTAAGTTTGCAGGCCTGATTGTTTTCCTTCCTTCCTTCCTTCTCTTCCCTTCCTTCCTTCCTTTCTTCCTTCCTTCCTTCCCTTCCTCCTCTCCCTCCTCCTCCCCTTCCTCCTCCTCCTCCTCCTCCTCTTTTTAAAATACAGTGTTGTTTGCTATAATGAACCATGGTGCAATCCAATGATTGTTTGTGAAACTGGCTTTCCATTAGAGAGATGGGTAATTAATTGGGAAGAGATCTGTCTCTTTGGAGGTTGCCCCTGGTACTTGGAACTAACTGTACAAGTGACATAAGTACCCACACATAGCCACTGAGCTCCTGGCTCTGTGCTAGAGTTGGGCACACTACAGAGTGGAGCTGACCTGTCCCAGCCATCAAGAAGATCAAGGCTCCCTACAGATTAAGCAAATGAGACATAAATGACCACAACTGTCTAGAGGTGCAGCAGGACCCAAGCCTGGAGGGGTTGGCTCATGGAGGAAGCACACACATGAGAAGCTGAGGGTGCAGAGATAGTCCTGTAGGAAAGATGAAGCGTCAGCTGCTGGTACATGGGAAAGGAGAGAAGAGGGGTGCATCCCAGAGCGTACCTCAGAGGGCAGCCAGAGAGGCCCTGCTGAGCACGTGGGGCTTGAGGGAGGCCTCCTGCAGCTTCCTGGGTAGTGTCTGGAACTCTGAGGCCACAGCCTTTCTGAGGCTGCCTGGCCCTAGGCTGCTGATGAGGAGATGCTCAGTGTGGTTGGCGGAAGAGTGAGAAGTCACTATCTGGGGCTCATCACATTGGGATTATGGTCTGTTAGCCTGTCCAGCTCAGCCCAAGACACAGAGCACACATGAAGGCCCAGGGCCACCCCAGAAACTCTCAAGGACAAGTGGGCAACTGAGGTCCTATTGGCTTGAGCCACCGCAGACCAACCCAGGCTCTACAGGCAGGGAGGGACACAGGGATCCACCTCGTGCCAGCTGCAAGGCCTCACTCAGCCTGTTACGTCTCTGAACCTTGTTGCTTCTACCTGTAAAATCCTTGCAAAATCCAGTTGCATATAGCTGAGCAAGACTAGGCACCTATTTCTCTTCTAGAATGTTCAGTTCAGACCAAGCATGGGGGTGAGACAGCCATCACATCTGTCCTCTTGGGTGTGGCAACAGGCATGAGCTCCCTCACCTTGGACTCCAAACAAGTGGTTCTGTCTGGTCTGGAGAATGATCAATAACAGACAGATTTTGGGTTTGAGTAAGTGAGTTTATTAAGTATAAAGCAAGTCAAAGAAAAAGAATAAACAGCAAATAGCAGAGGAAGAGAGATAGTGGCGTGAATGTGGTGTCCCTCACAGTCTCACAGACATCTGAATACTTGGTGCCCAGCTGATGACAGCACTAGAGAGTCAGGTGGCCTTAGGGGCAGTGTGTCACCTGGTGTTGAGAATTTAAACTCATGCCTTTTTTCATTCACTCTCTTTTTGTGCTTGTGGTTCAAGTTGTGAGCCCTCAGCTTCTGCTGCTGCCAACATGCCATTATGGACTCTGACCCTCTGGAACCATAGGCCCAAATAAACTTCTATAAATTGCCTTGGTCATGGTGTTTTATCACAGCAACAGGAAAGTGACTAAGATAGATAAGAAGATAGATAGATAGATAGATAGATAGATAGATAGATAGATAGATAGATGATAGATAGGAAGATAGAAAGATAGGTGATAGATGATAGATGGGAAGATAGATAATAGATAGGAAGATAGATAGATAGATAGATAGATAGATAGATAGATAGATAGATAGGAAGATAGAAAGATAGGTGATAGATGATAGATAGATGGGAAGATAGATAATAGATAGGAAGATAGATAGATAGATAGGAATGTAGATAGATAGATAGATAGATAGATAGATAGATAGATAGATGACAGACAGACAAGCAGACAGATGACAATGTATCATCATATTGGGTGCTCAGGGTATCCAGCAGAAATTGAGTGGGAAGCACCGTTCAGGCAGTCAGTTGATGTTCCTGACAGAGTGGGTTCTGGGCAGAGAAGAGTGACCCCTTGGGCTTCCACATAAGAGAACTAATAACCACAGACAGATGACACCATCAAAGCACACACCTAACAGCGTCTCGCAGAAACAGCCTGAGAAGCGGAGGCAGTCAGCTGGAGTTCCCATTGAACTCTCCATGGGTGACTTCTTTCCCACTGCAGACACTTTGACATCATTGGGTAAATAATAGTAATGTCTGTCGGCAATAGTTCACCTTTCAGCTCTACTCAAGGACCTGATTTTATTTTTCATCTGAGACAGAGCCTCACTATGCAGACCATGCTGGTTTTGAACTCACAGAGATCCATCTGCCTCTGCCTCCAAGTGCAGGGGATTAAAGGTGTGTGCGAGCCTGCCCAGCATCATGTTTCTATTTGTCAGCTGTTTTGCTGTTTTCTTCCTCTCCTGACACAGGGAACCACCCATCTCTAGATAAGGAGTCTTGGAGAAAACTTTGGAACAAACATACTTAGGTTTGAAACAGGGGACCCTACTTCCAAAGCCATCCTCAGGGAACTGGAACAACATGCAAAAATTTACCTATATAATGTGCATTGCACAGAGGAACCCTATGTCCTGAAAGTAGGTGCTTAAATGTGTGGACATTGAGCAGTCTACTTCAACTGACTGACACCACTCAACCAACATCCCCAAGAAACAGCCGTGAATACCCCATTGTACAGATATGGAAGTTGAGGCTCAGAGAGGTGAAGGCATCCAGTCTGGAACTGAAAAGAACCAAGACCTAGACTCCTAAGTAGTCCCCAGAATGGGGACACTGAAGCCTTTGGGCTCAGATTCTTCAGTCCACAAGGGCCTGGAAATGTTTGATCAATTCTCTGCCAGGAAAGTCACCTTACCCTCCAGGGTGGGGCCATGACCTGGGCTGGCTTCATCAGGGGCTAAGGAGCCCAGACAGCCAGGACTATTAATAACCCAGGGCTCTGTCAGCCTTTTATTCTGGCTGGAGAGTCCAGTAAGTTCTGTGGAAACCATGGGGTACAATTTAGCTCCGGCCTGTCAGTGGTTAAGACAGACTGTGGAGAGCAAGAGCCCTAGGTTCAATCCCTGGCTTAGCCACCATCAGCTGGATGGCCACAGGCAGACCATCCTACCCACCGGGACTTGCTCCTCCTCCGTCTGCTGGGGGAATCCCTGGTTATTGTCACAGGTGTCTGAGAAGCAAGTACCATGTCCGGCTTCCCCACTCTTGGCATCCCTCAGTTATTCAGACAATGCTTTCATTGCTCTCTTGTGCAGCTTGGCTGAGGAGACAGGACACACATCCTCGAAATGATGAGCTACTTAAAAGACAGTGAAATATCACCAATAACTATTTTTTTCTTGCCATCAGAAATTTATTTATTTTGATTTTTCAAGACAGGATTTCTCTGTGTAGCCTTGACTGTCCTGGAACTCAGTATGTAGTCCAGGCTGGCCTCAAACTCAGAGATCCGCCTGCCTCTGTCTCCCGAGTGCTGGGATTAAAGGAGTGTACCACCACAGTCAGACAAAATGTTACTCTTTACTGCAATAAACTTAATTGTTACAGATGACACTTATAATCCCATCACTTGAAAACTAATACATTAACATAGGTGGTCATCTTAGAAAGGGATACTTGTCTCATTTCCAATTATTGTAACACTTCATATCAACCAGTTATTTTTAATAAACAGGACATAAAAAACAAATGATTTCCGTGTATATTGTATCTATTTGCATATATAAATACACATTTAAAATATAATCACATTTTACAGCCTTTTAGAATATGACTTATCTTTTTCACTTAATGAGATAAATTTGAGCATGTTTCCATGACTATAAATTTCATTCTTTTTCCTTTTTTATGTGTATGAGTGTTCTGCCTGCATGCATGTATGTGCACCACATGTGTGCCTGGTGCCTGTGGAGTCCAGAAGAAGGTGTCAGATCTCCTGGAACAGGAGTTACAGACAGTTGTAAGTGGCCATGTGGGTGCTGGGAATTGAACCTGGGTCCTCTGCGAGAGCAGCTAGAGCTCTTCACCACTGAGTCATCTGTCCAGCCCCTATTTTTTTTTTTTTTTTTTTGGTTTTTCGAGACAGGGTTTCTCTGTGTAGCTTTGCGCCTTTCCTGGAACTCACTTGGTAGCCCAGGCTGGCCTCGAACTCACAGAGATCCGCCTGGCTCTGCCTCCCGAGTGCTGGGATTAAAGGCGTGCGCCACCACCGCCCGGCCCCTATTATTTTTTAATAACTGTCTGACATTTTGTCACATAGAGAGGCTATCACCTTTGTAAGAGCCCTTCCATTATTCCGGATTTTATTTTGTAACGACTGCATTCAAAGCTACCGTGGGGTGAGCACGCTCACACACATGTCCCTGTGTTCCAGAACAGGATGCAAACAAGCACAAACAAAACAAGATACTGGGGTGACATCCCTGCGTGGTCCTCAGGTGGGCTAGCCTGAGCTGTTGCTGCGTCTGGACACAGGAAACACAAGGACACAGAGCAAACCCAGTCACTCTCTTCCCATTTTAGGGGACAAACTGTTCAAAATGGTGACATCATCTGAAGGCCACAGGTCCCAGGGCCAGAGTTGAGACTTAAGCTGCTGGTGTCATGCATTCTTGGTGACAGAGATGTGTTTCTGGCTACATGTACCCTGTGGCATCTGTGTCCCCTGCCTGTGTGGTTTTATGTATCACTTCCTGAGTCCCACCCTGTGCAAGGAGCCACAGGGAGTACAAAGGGGACTGTGCCACAGCCCCATCCCCACAGATGGCCTGGCTCCCCTGAGGCATCGCCTCCCTGGCATGTCCCCAAGCCCTGGTGCATGCACTACGGACTGTGGCGAGCTGGAGCTAAGTGTGTCTGATCCAGCTACCAAGGTTGTTGTGTAACAAAGCTTTTCCTGGGGAGACACAACAACACATCTACCACCCTAGACGGGGAACCCACAACAGACCAAAGTACGGATGCTACCAAAGTTCAGCTTGGTGAACCGTGAGTTTTATTTGGGTTATTACAGGAATGTGGGTGAGGGGTCACTTTCAGGTCAGAAATGACTCAAAAGACAGCTGCATCACCAAGGCCCACCTCAGCATGAGTGACAGCTCACGGAGATGGGAAGCTGGAGCACACTGCCTGCAGGCAGCTCATGGGCTGGAGAGTGTCCGTTCTCGGTGACTCGGTGACCTCTTCCAGGCAGCTCAGTCGGCGTAAACCTCTTCCAGGCAGCTGGTCTGGTCTCAGAGTCTTCTTTGCAGCTTTATTGCTTACTCTGGCAGGGAGGGGCCTAGTGAACCTGGTCCGTTTCGGGGACTTCCTGAAGCTATTTTGAGTTCTTCACCCTCTTGCTTAGGGCACTTCCTTGCAAGATGGGATTTTTCAGTCTTGGAGGAGATTGTTACACAACACAGTCCCTGACCATTTGACCGTACTACTTCTCTCTCTCAAGAGCAGGCGTTTCCAGCAGCTGCTGCAGTTTGCTGTCTTAGATGTTTAGGGTGAAGCCAGTGCTGATATGCACAAGCACATTTACCATAAGCATGTACGGAACACTTGTATGTATGAGTGATTCTGCCTGTCACTTGCCTCAGCCATCCGAACCTGCACAGACATGCTCTCTGACCCAGTCAGATCAAGGAGAAAATTGAAGCTCAGAAGCAAAGGGACTCTACCCAGGCCACTAAGTGAGCGAGCTAGTAGGGTGCCCTTGTGTTCAAAACTCTCCCTGTCTTCTGACAGCCTTTAGGTTTTTTGTTTTGTTTTGTTGTTCTTGTTTGTTTATTGAAATCTATGTCAGTTCCTAACACCCTGTGTACTCCGAACGCTCTCCTAGCAAAGTGACAGCCCCTGGGTACTGGGATTGTTGCCTGTTCACATGCGCTAGGCAGGCTCTGGCACACACTAGGCACCCAGGAAACATCGAACGAAAGACTGAGTTCAGAGCTTGGCTCTAAGAAATTGCAGACCTGGCCATCACAGACCAAAGGCCAACAGGAGGTTGCTCTTTGAAGTAATGACCCCAGAGGAGAAAGGGAGGGTGGGTGAGAGCCTAGAGGGGCGACCGCTCCCCGGCCAGCAGCCCCCCTCACCCCCAGCACGGCGAGAAGCAGCTATCATCACCGCCTCCATCGCTGGCGCGCGCCCGGGATCACTTTCCCGTTTCGCATTTCTAAGGCTGCTGCTGGGTTATTTTGGTCGGGAAACCTGATCCTTCGCTCGGTTTATTTTAGCACCTTGGAGAACTCTCAGTGCCGCACCGGATCCGAGGCCGCGCCCAGCCTGCTGTCGCCCCCCTCTGTCTTCCCCCAGAGGCGCACCCCCACTCCACCCCACCCCGCACACGGCGGGCCCCGCGCATCCCGGGCTGGGGCCAGAGCGGGTCCCCAGGCCGCGGCTCTGTACAGGCAGGGCGGCGTCAGCCGGGCGCCGGAGGCCCTATCCCGGGGCCCGGGGAGACTTGCGCACTGAGAGGCCGCAGCTGCAAGAAAGCTCCTGCCTTGCGGACCCAGCGCAGGGGGCGCGGGGATGCGAGCGCACCTGGCACCCAGCCAGCAGTGACCTCCGCTCAGCCTCCGCCCACCGGCCAGTCCCACAGTTACAGGCGACACACCCCACGCGAACACACTCCTCCATCACAACCACGCCCACAGCTGTGCTCACCTACACCCACAGCAGCTCACATGGGTACATGCACACGACACTCTTCCACAGACAAACACACATGGGCCTACAGCTAGAACAAACGCTGACACACCTTACACATAGCTGTCACGGGCAAACGTTCTCACATTTGTCATACACTATCACTCACATCATACCACCAGGGACTCAGGCACACCATTACACGTTAAAACACTCATACAGGCACAGACACGTGGGCGCTTTTCCACACACACCAGCTCACTCCCCAAGCCTTGGTGTATGCATTTTCCCTCCACTCCTAGCTCCATACTGAACTGCACATCAAAACAACTGACTCGTCCACTTCCTGACTGGTCGAGATTGATTCTGTAGCCACTGTGAGCATCAACTCATAACTATTCATTATTTATGCTAGTTCGTGCCTTCGTTCCTCACTCCTGGAGTTATCCTTCATTACTCTTCTGGCCCACAGGGATGTTTGTACTGCTGACTGGCTGAGGAGGCTTGAATGCCCAGCCAAGGCATTCAGTGAACAGTGGTAAAAGATGGAGAGGCCGGTGGAGAGGTCCCAAGCCAGTAGCGCCCTGGGAGAACGTGGTTTGGAGCATGTGGCTAGGATGGTCTACACTCCCAGGTTCACAACCAGATCAGACAGTGGGTTTTATGCACTTGTTACTGCCTCCCTGCTGTCCACTACGCCTGGCCACTGCCCCTCAGTGGAGAGCCATGTCACCACTGGGCTGGGGTCAGGAGACTTGGGATTTAGTCACAGAGCCTTCTCTAGATGACTTCCCTGTGGTACCAGCCCCCTCTTACCTGGCCAGGTGCAGCCTGCTCCCTGAAGGGCCACCCAGCTTTGCCTACATCTGTCTCCTTATCTTTTGATGCTAACCCCTCCAGTCAGAGGTGATGCTGATCAACCTGCCAAGGATTCTGGCCCCACCTACCTGTCCTTGGTTGTCATTCCAAGCCTCCCCATTGGCTTTCGGTCTAGTTCTAAACAGTTGGGGCAAGAACCCTGCTTCCTAAGGCAACAGAATCCCGGTGCTCCACATTTCCCTCCACAGTTTGATGACTTCCTCTCTCTAAAATGGCCTTTCTGGACACATGAGGACCTTGCCTTTGGAGGTAGTGAGCTCTTGGTGAATCTGCTGTGGCCCTAAATGCAGGTGGTTCACAAGAGTTAAGTGAGCCTTGTGACTGACTACCTGTGGTGGCCACTGAATGTGCCTACACTGAACATGGGACTGCTGGTGAGCGGGCCCACTCTATCACCCAGCCTCTGGGTTCAACTGCCACTGCTCATCCTCACCCCAGGCGCCGGTATCATCTGTGGAGTGGGATGACAAGCCTAGCTTTGGGGGTCATTGCCAAGGCTATGAAGAGAGTGTATGCAGAAGCCCTAGCTCATAGTCTGCTCTGTAGGACGCTGCTGTGCTGGGGCCATGTCATGGGTCTCTGGGGGCTTGTTCAGGGCTGCATGCTAATTTTGTCTCTGACTTGTATATCTTTGGGTTTTCATGTTCTCCCTAGTCCAATGTACCAGGGCTGTGCAATCCTGACCTGGGTGTGGTAAAGGGGAGGGGATGGGGACAGCGTGAGTCCATTGGTACAGAACACACTCTTACAGATGTCCCTTTTCTTTGCTCCACAGACATCAGCATCTTACACTCTCACGGTCACGTCCTGACCCTCCACACATGCTGAGGCTGATAGAGGTTTGTGTCCAACGCTCACAAACCTCCCAAGAAAGCCGTGCAAGTAGAAGGGCTGTGTGGGGAGGTGGAGGAGGCAAGGGGCCCACGAGTGTACAAGCAGGCAGAGCTGGGCCAGGGGACCCCTGTGGGGAGGTGGAGGAGGCAGGGGGCCCACAAGTGTACAAGCAGGCAGAGCTGGGCCAGGGGACCCCTGTGGAGAGGTGGAGGAGGCAGGGGGCCCAAGAGTATGCAAGCAGGCAGATCAGGAGCTGGGCCAGGGAATTTAAAAGTGAGCTAAGTCCATTCAGACCCCTCCGTCTGTCCTGGCTACCCCTGCAGGAGCTACCCCTCAGCTGTGGCCTGGCAACTTCTAAGCCTGGGCCAACCCTCTGCAGGTTAAGGTGAAGTCCTTCACAGGGGGCGATGTGGTAAGGGAGCCAGTGAAGGGAGGTTGCATTCTGCCACACAAATCCTTACCTGTGACACCCAAGCACCTGTGGCTTGCTCTGGTGGCCAGTCCTTCTTAGTTCAGAGGAAGCAGTCTTAGTAGGCAAGTGTGTGGGCCTTGAGTGGGGTGAGACTGGGGCCAGGACCTAGATTTCACTGTCTTGGTTTCTTGTTTTCACCCTCCAGGGTCAAGGTGAACCATAACGATGATACTGGTGTGACACACAGTGGTTCTAGAGTGTCCTTTCACCAACACAAGGTCAGGCTAGGGTACCTGAACTTGTGGAGAACTTGTAGTACTGTAGAGCTCAAAAGCACTACCATTTCCAGTGGGTTTCAGGGGAACCCATCCCCCAAGAAACCACCTCCAGTGGTTTCCCTGTGCAGCCGGGCAATATAGCCTGTGACATCTTTTCCCTAAGAAATATAGACTATACACACGCTCCAGGAGCAGCCTGGAACATGGTGGCTTGTTTTTGAGAGAGCATCTTACGCTTTCATGGAAGCACCTTGGTAACTGGGATTTCAGGCATTTGGAGTGATGGAAAGTGAGTTGGCATCCCAAAATTTAATGGCGTCCTTCTGTATAAACGGGGTAGCACAGTAATTATCTAATGGCATGAGGTGTTGCAGGCTGTAGGGGTTCCCAGAAGAACAGAACGTAGTGTGGACTCTGGGAAGGTCACTGTGATTTCCTATGCCAGGAAAGACTGCAAACTTTACACGAGGCCCATAGGGGCCCCTGTGCTGTTGTGGTTTTACATCAGTCAGAACTGGGTATACCAGTTGCCTGGAAGTTGGACTGGGAAAAGGACCTTGCTCCACTAGCTGGGACATGGGTCAGGCTGAGAGTGTGGCTGGGGAAAGGCAGCAGCCACCTCAACTGACCATTTCCTGCTGTGGCTGAGCAGGTGTGAGATGGATCCCTCACTGAGACCTTCCCAACGTTTCAGAAATGCCCCTCCCATATACTCAGCAGACTCTAGCCTTGGGACTGACTACAAGCACCCACCCTGTGTCTACTCTGGACAGCCTCGAAAGTCAGAGTTAAGGGGCTGTGGCGGTGGTGGGCATGGCTTTAGTGTGGCTGCCAGGTTTTCTGATGTCACAAACTGTCCTTTATCTAGAAGGCAATTGCAGGATAAGGGTGGCGCTAAGGCCTGAGGCTGCTTAGGTTCTTGCTCTCCCAATGCAGTCTGGGCATAAACTCCTTTTGAACCTTAGCTCTGAGATGGCCTCAGTAGGGAAATCTGCCAGGTTGGGGTGTAGGCCCATCTTCTCAGTCTTCCCATTCTGGATATTTTTTTCCTCTGGGAGATGTGAGATACTTCCCACTCAGCGTAGCCGATGAATGTGAACTTGTCACACACTTGGGGCCAGGGACTGATTACTGCCTGACCATCCCACAGAGGCAAAGGACCAACACTGGGGGACTAACTTCTCCCATCCACCAAACCTTCCCAGCCTTGGAGCCCCCCGAAAGCCTCCACAGTCTCCACCGAACCACCAACACCGGCAGACAGGATTCCCAGGGCAGTGGCCCAGGTCTCCTGAACAGGAAACCCGCTGGCATCAGAAGTCAAAGGGCCATAGGTGCACCCCCAACCCCAGGATTAGAGATGCAAAACTACACTACCCAGAATTCCTAGGGTTAGCAAAAAAGGAAATGTCGTTTATGCAAGAAGAGGCTCAACTCCCCCAGCAGCTGCAGAGAGGGGGGGAAAGAGGGATAGAGGAATAACCAGGGGGGAGGGCGCGCTGAGTGCAGGAGCGAGGGTGGAGAGCCGGACAGGCAGGAGGAGGAGGCGGCGCCCGCCCGCCGGCCGCTGCCTGCGGACCTGCATCCCGCGGGGCGCACGAGCGAGCGGCGGTCCTGCGTGCGCCGGTGCGCGCTGCCGCTCGGCTGCGGGCGAACGCGGGGGCCAGGCCGGCGCAGGGGCCGAGTTTCTGCAAAGTTTGACCTGGTTGCCTTTCCGATGCTGCAGCATAGCGAGGCGGCGCTGGGCGCGCCAGGCGGCTGCGGCGCGGCGGCGGGGACAGCACGCTCACAATGATCATAAAATAAGGAGGCGCTCGGGGTGGGGGCGAGAGAGCCCCGAGCCTCAGCCCTCCGCCCCCGGTCATCCCCACAGCAGCCCGGAGCCAGGAGGGGCTTGGGGACCCGGGGCGCCCACGCCATCCCCAGACCCTAATAGAGCCACGGGACATTACCCAGGGGAAGGGGGCGCCCCGAGAACGTGTGGGCGGAGGGGCCAGGGGCGTCCGGAGGGCAGTGACCCAGGCACCCGGAGCAGCCCTAGGGGCAGGTGAGTTCGCGACTCCCCCTGGGTGGGGAGGAGAGTGCCAAAGTTCCCCGGCAGAGGCGCGCTCCCCGGACGCGCTGTGCTCCGCTGCGGCTAGCGGCTGGCGAGAGGAAACCGAGGCACGGGGTGCGCGGGGGAGGGGGCGGTGAGGGGACAGGCGCCCTCTTGGGGTCGAGCCACCTCAGCCGGCTAAGGGCCTCACGCTAGAAAGGACCGGCCTGGGGATGTCACTGCGGCCCCGGGGGACCGCGAGACCCAAGAGAGAAGGGGCGTTCCACGCTGGTGGCTTGGTGATGAAGCGCAGCACCAGGGCAGGGAGGTCCTAGTGACCCACTGCGGTGTCTGTCTGGCCGACCCCCCGCCCCGCCCCCGGGCTGGAGGGGTGTCAGCGGAGATGTCACGGGAGGCGATTATTCGCTGGTGCGCGCAGTCGTGCGGCCGCCACTGACGGGGCGGGCGGAGGGGGGGCGCCACCTCCGGGGAGACCGCCCAGAGCTGCGCCGTCAGCTCCGCAGCCCGCGCCCGGCGCACACGCATCGCCGCGCCCTCGCGTCCCCCGCAGTAAAGTTCGGCTCAACTTTGACGCCCTGTCCCTTCCACCTCTCTGCAGGTCCTCGGCGGCCGCGGCGAAGCAGGCGGCGGCGGACACCCAAGCGCAGCCCCGGGGTCCCACGCGGCAGTCGGCGGCGACAGCGACAGTGGCAAAGGAGCGCGCGAGTGGGCGCCGGAGGGGACCTGGAGAGCGCCTAGTCCGAAGCGCGCCTCTTGGAACCGCGCGTGGGTGCCGGCCACGCAGGGCGCCAGACCTCTGCCGTTTGAACGAGAGCTCACGCTTGCAATTGATTGGGCCCCGCCGGGAGGGCGCGTGTGTCCCGGGGAGCGGGTGCGGAAGGCTGAGGGCAGGAAGTCGGCGTTGTACAGCGAGGGTGGCGCGACCGCGCGGGGACCGAGCCTTCCTTATTTATGTGCCTGCCAGCGCTCGTCTGCTTCCTCCGAAGACTTCACGGAGAGTATCTGAGCAACCATCCCCAAGTGTGAGGACGCAGGGCTGGATGTCAGAACAACATGCTTATCCATTAAACTGCAAACTTTTCTTTTTTTAAACCCAAAGAATATCGGTGGCTTTTGCCCACTGCTAGAAAAGGGAGCCTAGGGCTCTTGAGATGCAGCAGAATCCGTATTTTTAACCAGGCCCGGTAGTGCTATGCAAGCCCCCTCCACTCAGTAAGTTCTCTATCCTATGGATCTTGCTTTTGAGCTTTGAGATTAGATTGCACACTCTACACTGGGTTCTGCAACCTCCATCCTTTCAATGCCCTGTTATTTTTGGGACTGCTGGCCTTCCCTGGAGATTAGAGCGGTCCTGTGTGCCATGGGCTGTATTCAGAGCATCGGAGGCAAAGCCAGAGTCTTCCGGGAAGGGATTACGGTGATTGATGTGAAAGCCTCCATCGACCCCATCCCCACCAGCATCGACGAGTCCTCCAGCGTGGTACTGCGCTACCGGACACCCCATTTCCGGGCCTCAGCCCAAGTGGTCATGCCGCCCATCCCCAAAAAGGAGACCTGGATCGTTGGCTGGATTCAGGCATGCAGCCACATGGAGTTTTACAACCAGTATGGGGAGCAGGGCATGTGAGTACTGCTGGGGACAGCCTGGGGGTGGGGGTAAGTTGGGTGGGGGCTGGAGCAGGGCTCCTGGGACACAGGGGTCTTTAGGCAGAGGTAGAACTGCCTCCAAGCCTTCTCCAACTCTCTGGAGCCTTTACTTGTTGATCAGGGTCCTAGCTCAGTCCGATCTGCCCAGAGTTCTCCTGTCCTTCCTGGCGCGATGCGGAGAAAACTGTGCCTCTTTGGTAAAGGACCATCAGGGGTCACGGAGAAGGCACCACTCTAGCCCCAGGCTCAGGCCTCCATGAATCTGTGAGGCAGACATGAGTGGTGGGTGCCTCTGAAGCCTTCACACTTCTTTGTACAGGACTTGGTGGTGAGGCCTGGACTTGTGTCTGGGGCCTGGGGTGGGGATGGGGGTGTTCAGATAGATGCACACAGTTTCAGAGGACGGCTTTGCCATTGCCAGTGGTGGTGACTGGTGGCAGCATGTGTGTGAGAGGGACTTGAGAAACTACTTTGCAGTGTGCAGCTTTGTCTCCCAATAGAGGTCAAGGGTCAGCATCCGGTGTCCCTCCAGTGGGTCCCTAGGAGCAGCTAGAGGAGCATACTGGCTTTGTCTCTGTGGTTTGGTCTCCCAGGATGACATAGAGCTCCACAGGGACCCTGAGGCCCCTGGGTCATATCCCGCATGTTCTCTGGCCCCAAAGGAGGCCATCCCCATGTAGAAATCGTGCGCTCAGGAATGGTGAAAGCAGCTGCTGAGACCCAGTGGTTCCCCGGGAGACAGTCCCTGACTTGACTCCTGTGATGGCTCATGGACGCTGCCTCATAGTCTTTGGCGTCCAGTCTATGTGGCCTCCTCACTGCTCAGCTTCGCAAGTGAGGAAGAGAGAGTTCTCCCAGAGAGCTGGAGCTTATGTTTGACCAATGATAACCTGGTTCGCCAGGGCTAAGGGTGGCGGACGCAGATCAACAAATGGGCCTTCTCCGTTGATCGACTCCTGAGCTCGAAAGGAGGCAGGAAGAGGGGATAAGACTGGGTTGTCAGCCTGATGGCCTAAGGCAGTTGGGGCACATGGAGTCGCTGGTGTCCCTACAGCCCCACCTCTGCCTTTGAGTCCTTCTTCTTTCAAGACTGTCACTGCCACAGCTACTCCAGGAGGGGTGGGGACTCTCAGGTGTTCAGCGGGGCCCTTCCCAAGCAGCCTTCAGCCAGCCCCACACCTCTTCCTGGCTTTGCAAGGCATCCTGACTGTTGAGAAACACAGGCTTTCCCTCAGGGAGAACCTAACGGCTTCTCAGCCGCCCCCCGGGGGTCAAGAGCCTCGGGCGACTTAGCTTCACTGTTGCCAGGCCTGGGTTCCTAGTTAGATGAACCTTGTGCACCTTAGACTCTGCGGTCCATTCCCGGGTTGTGACTCTAGGCAAGCGCTGCAGCTACTCCGAGACTCAGTTGTCTCATCTGCAAACTGGGGGTAATTATAGTTCCTTCTACACGATTTATTGAGAGAATTACTCAGACAACCTTTGTCCCCACAGTCAGCACTAGGCCAAGTTCATGTGAATCGTGCAGGCAGGTGGCTGTCAGCCCTGATGTGATTTCAGTTTCAAGTCTACCAGATGGAAATAAGTGACAGTATTTCTGAAGGCAATGCTGTTGGCCGAAGCCACTGAATTAGAAAAGATGCCAGCTCCTCCTTGTAATGAGTTTTTGCCCCAGCCTGGGCCCTCCACTCTTAACTTTTAAAACTGTAAAAATAGCATCAGTCAGGGAAAGTGGTCCAGGGCATTTTCTTTGCTCTTTGTTAGTGCCTGCCTCTGCTCATTCTTCCAGGGCACCCTGGCTCTTAAGTCCAGGTGGGGCAGGGCCAGCTGCAGTGCAGGGACAGGGACAGGTGACCATCCTTTGGAGAAAATACAGTGGAAGGAGCCACTTGGCTATTCACCTCTGGTCAGCAAAACAGTGTGAAGCTTTGACCTGCTGAGTGGTGCTGTGCCCATCCTGTCCCGTGGATCCACAGGGCTGCCTTGCAGGAGGCCTGGACTCCACCTTCCATAGCAAACGGAGACATTTAGACAGGGTTATTAAAAGAACCTTCCAGGCTGGACATGATGGCACATCCCTTTAATTCCAGTACTCTGGAGGCAGAGGCAGGCAGATCTCTCTGACTTGGAGGCCAGCCTGGTCTATACTGTTAGTTCCAGGACAGTCAGGGCTGCATCATAAGACCTTGTCTCCAAAAACAAAACAAAACAGCACCTTTCTGTATTAACTGCTCTCCTGGAGCCCTTAAGCCCCAAGTGAGTGGGTGATTGTCCCTTCCCCTGCCTGTGCCCTGTTCAGATACCTCTTGTTGGCAGTGTGGGGGCTGGGCAGGGTGGGGAGACTTACAGAGGATGCGTGGCTCCACCTCTTTGAGTATGCTACTCACCCCCAACTTGTAACAACCACAAATGTCCCCAAACAGGATCCCTTGTCCCCTGGGAGGGGTGTGGAATTACCGTTAGCCTCAACCCAGACTATTTGGGTCTCTAAAGTGAACCCTAGGCTCCAGGCCCCTGGAGAAGGGACAGCCGGGTGGCCCGGGCTGGGTTAGGACGTGTGTTCTCTACAAATGGGCTTGTATTAAAAATATTAATTCTAACTACTTATCTGAAATCCATAATATCCCCCAGCATTATCCCTGCTTGAAATGAATCTCTAAGCGAGGATGCCTTGTTGGATGGCGTTCTGGACTTGAAATGATTTGAGACGGAACACTGAAATTCTGAGAGCCACCACCTCAGACACAGCCCAGTTGTGCAGGGGAATGAATGCTGGAAGATGGCGGCTCTTGTACCCACTAGAATGCTTTGCATGGCATTGGGTCCAACCCACAGTACTTTCAAAGCCAACCCCCTCCAAACTGTTAGAGACACCTGCCTCCTCAGCTGTCCCCCGCAATTCCTCAACTGCCACCTGTCAGCTGGTGTAGAGCCTTCTAAGTGAGGAGTCACAGTTTCTTGCCTGTGTGGGAGACACTGCGTGTTGTCCCTGCTTTGCCCTTCTTAGGCGTTCTCTGGGAGCCTGACCCATGGCCAGGGCCGGGAGTGGTGTAGCTCAGGATGAGCAAATGGGCTGATAGGGGTGGGGGGTGGGGCATCTCGGACCTCGCTGCTCCCACCTTTGAAATGGGGATGCTAGTGCCTCCCTGCTTACTTGGCTCAGTGGGATGAGCGAGGTAGTGTGCTTGGCACAGAACCAGCACCCTGGAACCCTCCCTGCTCCTTCTCCCTAGATACCAGGATTACAAATCCCGAGTGTTAGTATTAGATTATTGTTCAATACTGTGTGGCCAAGAGCTAAACCAAGACCCATGTGCGGCTCTGTTATCCCTCAGCTTCTCTGGGTCCCTTTCCATAGCAGGACAGCCGTGGCCCCGGAGGCCTTGCGAGTTTCCTGACCCACACGTGTGCTGCCATGATGTGCGTGGCACATAACAGATGTGCTGTTACAGGGCTTGGACAGACTCATGGGGTAACACTGGGACATGGGCTTTCTTCTACCCTGCTATCTCTGGGGTGCACCCCAGGACCTCAGAGGCCCTAGTTTCAGGATGAGAACTCAGACTATAAACCCCAAAGGCACTTGTCCAAGGGTGTTTGCTCAGCACCTGATATCTGGGGGATGGCCCCAAGAGGAATGTCCTGGCTGGCCACGTGGCCTCTTCCCGGAGCCAGAGCCTGAGCGCCTCACAGAACAATTGAAGACTAAGCTTCCTGTCTTGGGGCGGAAGGCGGTTTCCCCCATCTGCTGGGCAATGGTGGAGGCCAGGGCGGGGTGAGCGGGAGAGGGAAGTCCTTGCTTCCGAGCTTCAGGATGGGAGGGAAGTGGTGGGGGTGGCCCAGCCTGGGAGAACTCCCCCTGGGCTAGCTGTGACCTAGTGATGGCTCCAGCCTGAGTCTACTTTCTGAGAGTGGGAAGCAAGTGGCCTGTTCTGGGGATGCACAGACAGACATCCAGCAGCCAGGGATATCAGGGAAATGCATAGGAAATGCTTAGGAGCCTCCAGTGTAGATCAGGCACCGTGTGAATGAGAAAGCTTCAGGGCCTCTTGTGAAGGGAGCGGAGTCTAGGCAGCCGCTATCCGATATCCGCTGAGCCTGGCCGTTGCTGGCTGTACCTTTGGACCAGGGCTCCTGCTTTTAGGAATACTGTACCCTAGTCTGAGTCTGGCTTATAGAGATACCACAGGTAACCTAGTGAACAGGTAAAGTACATACATGTGAAGAAAGGAGCCAGTGTGGGCATGCCACTATGTGAAGAGCTTGCCCCGGGTCTGTGGCAGCAGAGAGTTGTAGATACCCAGGCGTCTTGCAGTTGGGAGAGAGAATTAAGATCTGTCCACTGTGCAGAGTACTGCTGTTACAAACAACCAGGTCTCCATGGAAACACTAGTGTCTCATTAAAATAATGCTGGAAGACGAGCCTAGGGTCTGCTCAGTGGCAAGATCGGCCTTGCATGTGAGAGGCCTTGGCTTCCATCCCCAGCACCACAAACCCAACAAAACATGTAAGAGTCTGACAGAGATGTTCGCTGTGAGGAAAATGCTAAACACGAGGGACACATCCTGTGTGTACATGCAGAAATGTCTAGAAGGATGTTTACTGAAGTGTAACATCGTGAGTAACCTCCAGGAGGAGGGGCAGAGGAGAGATGGCTTTAGTTTTTACTTTAGTTCTTAATGGCTTTTTTTGTTTTAGTTTGTTTTTTTTTGTTGTTTTTTGTTTTTTTTCCGAGACAGGGTTTCCCTGTGTAGCCCTGCCTGTACTGGATCTCACTCTGTAGCCCAGGCTGGCCTCGAACTCACAGAGATCCGCCTGCCTCTGCCTCCCGTGTGCCACCACCACCCGGCATGGCTTGCTTTTTGTTTTGTTTTGTTTTTGTTTTTCGAGACAGGGTTTCTCTGTGTAGCTTTGTGCCTTTCCTGGGACTCACTTGGTAGCCCAGGCTGGCCTCGAACTCACAGAGATCCGCCTGACTCTGCCTCCCGAGTGCTGGGATCAAAGGCGTGCGCCACCACCGCCTGGCTAATGACTTGCTTTTTTAAAGGACATATTTTATTACTAGAAAATAATAAAAAATTTTAAAGGAAGTATAGTTTATTGAATACCCTGAAAAAGGCCAGTGCTGGGCAGTTCTGACTGTAGTATTTGGCCTTGAAGCTAAAATTAAGCAGTCACTTTGGGTCCTTCCTCCTCAGGTTAGGCCAGGGCTGGGGCCTAAGTCGGGAGGGGTGGCTGGACAGAAGAGGACAGACTCCCAAAGTGGGCCTATGGGAAGAGGCCGCATACATTCCCCGACTGAGGTGCTGGGTGCTGTGAAGGCAGGACCTGGTGATGGGCCATGGAGGGCCCAATCCAGGAGCATCTTAGCTGTGGCAGAAGGGAGTGTGTCCCAGGCTTCACTTTCTGTAACATACAACTTTCCCCAAGTGCTTGCTGTTTGAGGATTTTACCAAATTGCAAATCTGTTCAGTTGTCATCCAGGAAACCCCTGGAGCTAACCCCTGACTATCCCAAGCTGAGTGTAGGGCCAGGGCTGGACAGGGCAGCCGTAAGTGCTGGGCAGATCCAGCCCAGAGCCCGCCTCTTCCTCGGAGGTGTGCTTAAGGTGTCATGTATCATGAGAGAGGTGGTAAGGTGTGTGGGTGACATCATTTAAGCTCTAAGCTAAATTTCATTTTTAATTAACTAAAAAATAAAACCTATTATTATTGTGTGTGTGTGTGTGTGTTTGCATGGCATATGTGTGTGGGTGTGCATGCTGTCACACATGTATAGAGGTCAGGTACAACTTTAGGGAGTGGGTTTGCGTCTTCCATCTTTTGGTGGGTTCCAGGGATTGAACTCAGGTCGTTAGGCTTGAATGAGCAGTGCCTTTACCCACTGAGCCATTTTGCCAGGCCCCAAATTTCATATTAAAGCAAGATATGTACTGCATATAAAAAAGCATATCTAGATCTAGCTTCGTGTCTCTGTGTGTCCAGTCTGCCCTCACTGAACTGTTTTATAGAAAAGACTGATGCGTTTGCTTTACAAAATAATTGCCGGGTGGTGGTGGCGCACGCCTTTAATCCCAGCACTCGGGAGGCAGAGCCAGGAGGATCTCTGTGAGTTCCAGGCTAGCCTGGTCTACAGAGTGAGTTCCAGGAAAGGCACAAAGCTACACAGAGAAACCCTGTCTCGAAAAACCAAAAAAAAAAAAAAAATTATTTACTTTTTAAGACAGTGTCTTCCTATGTAGTTCTGGCTGGCCTGGAACTTGCTCTGTAGACCAGGCTAGCCTGGAACTCATAGAGATCTGCCTGCCTCTGCCTCCTGAGTGCGGAGTTTAGGGGTGTGAGCTACGATGTCTGGCCCCAGTTGCATTTTAAAAAAGTGAATAAATTAAGTGAAAAGAAATGAAGGGGACATTCAGGAGCAAAGTCATGAAAACATAGGCTACTGGGGGAACCTGGCCCTGTGACAGGGTCGACTTTTGTCTACTGGGTCCACTGAGGATTTGTGGTCAGTGAGCCTAGGACCCTGAGAATGGACGGGAGAGAAATGGGGGCCCATGGGCTGTATGCGCTGCCTGTGCTGAGGATAAAGCCAGGCCCCCACAGACTGTCTCCTATCTGCTAATCCGCATATGTGAGAAAAGTCTAGAACCCTTGTTAGGGCAACTTTTTTTCTGGGGAATTAGGGAAGGCTTCTAGCTCAGAGCCATGACGCGGCAGATTGTACATGGCCCCAAGGCCTTGGAGGGGTCTGTACTAGACTGGCTTTTGGCCACTGGCATGTCTGAAGTCCTTGAATTGGGATGACCCTCTTCTGCACCATGGTAGCCTCCTTGGCCAGTAGATGACCCACCCTCACCCCAGCTGAAAGCCTTTCTCTACCCCATCCTTTTTTTTTTTTTTTTTTTTTTTTTTTTGAGACAAGGTTTCTCCGTGTAACCCTGGCTGTCCTGGAACTCGCTCTGTAGACCAGGCTAGCCTGGAACTCACAGAGATCCAGCTGCTTCTGCCTCCCGAGTGCTGGGATTAAAGGCGTGCGCCACCACCGCCCGGCACCCCATTCACTTTTATACATGCTGCTCAAAGCCTCGCTGTGTGTGCACATGTGGTTTTTTTGTAAGCACTCGCATGCATGTATGTGCATGTATGCCTGTGTGCACGTGTATGCATTTGTGCATGTATGTATGTGTTTAAATGTGTCTCTATGCATATAGGTGTGCAATGTGTAGACTAGTGTGAATTTGCATGCCTGTGTGTACATGTATGTGTGAGGGGTAGTGTTAGCCCACGTAGATGGTGCTGACCGCCACGCTCATGGCTTCGGTGACAATGGGTCCTGATAGTGCCAGTTCCACCTACAGCTTGGCAGGGTGACCAGAGACCCCGGCAACTCTGGGTCCTCAGTGCTTCCTATGTGACCCAGCATGCTGCTGAGCGTCAGGGAGCCAGGCTACAGGCTTTCTGGGGCCGACGTCTAGGCCAGGCACTCTGATGAGTTCTGGATATGTGGTAAGGTTCAAGGCAGGTGTGGCTCTGTCCTCTTGGCCTTTGTGGTTCATCTGGGCAAAAGACTGCCCACAAACGGTCACAGTGTTGTTTGATTGCCCTGGGGCATGTGCCAGGAGACAGTCACCACGTCCTAATGGCACTGAACACCGGCCAGGGGCACCTGGCTTGTGAAAAGGTCAGAGTGGTTTGCCTGGGGTGGTGGCCAGAGCTTCGCAGCTGGTCCCCCCTCACCAGGACAGGAGCAGGAGGACACAGAGAGGGTCCCAGCCCCAAGCCTGGGATGGGATGGGGAGGGCCTGGGGGAGGAACTGAGAATTAGGTGGGCAGACTTATGCGGATGTGACTGCGTGGGGCTTCTGGCCTTCCCCCTTCTAGACTGTGTCTGTGGGGAGCTGGACAGGCTTATCAGGGTCAGAGCAATGTGACCAGATTGTGTTTTTAAAGACTCAGAGGGATGTTGAGAGAACAGGTTAGAATCTGGGAGACGGGCTAGGAAGTGGGGTCTCCACCAGGGAGCTGGAGTCAGGATGGTGCTGAGTGTCCAGGGCACGTCCTGTCTCTCCTTTGCTGATCCTAAGGCAGATCCTCTGCGGACACTGGTTGAATTGGTGACCACACGGTTCTCAGCAGGATTAGGGATGTTGAGAGGATCTGGGGACACCATCTCAGACATGCCAGGGGCATGAAAGCGTGCTGAGGTCCAGGTTCAAGTCTGGACTTGCCTGCTACTCTTTGACTTCCCACACCCCTGAGGACAAGGACAGAAGCGTGGCAGGTGGCCTGGGAAGCAGGTGACTTCTATGCATCTGCTCCAGCCCTGGCTGAGAAGGCCTCAAGCATGTCTCGCTGATTCTGTCACCGTGTCCAAGTTGGGAATTTTGGAACAGCTCTTGTCTTCTGTTTGCACAAGGTGTCAAGTTCTGGGTGGGTTCTGTGTGGTTTGGTTTGTGAGAGGGTCTCGCTAGTTCAAGCTAGCCTCACGCTTTCTGACATTGAACTCCTGGTCCCCTTGGCCTCCCCGTCCCTGAGTACTGGGACAAGTCAAGAAGGCTGAGTGTGCAAGGCTGAGGTCTGAGAACAGAGAAATGAAGGTAGCCTAGCCAGAGCCAAGCACAACCCACAGAGGCAGCCTAACAGTGGCCATCTTGTCACCTACATGAGTGTGTATAGTATGAAAGGCCGGGAGGTGGTGGCACACACCTTTAATCCCAGCACTCAGGAGGCAGAGGGAGGCAGATCTCTGTGAGTTTGAGGCCAGCCTGGTTTACAGAGCGAGTTCCAGGACAGCCAGGCCTACCCAGAGAAACCCTGTCTCAAAAACAACAACAAAGTGTGTGTAATATGAAAATATAAGTGAGGTCTAGGAAGGCTTCAGGTCAGATGAGGGAGGGAGGTCTGAGCCAAGAACCACACTTACAGCTGCTGAGGCCTCTTTTTAAGGGTCTCCCCAAGTTTCTGACCACAGCTGTGGCAGGTGGCAAGTATTAGCACATTGTCTCATGAAGAAAGCCTAGGATGGGCATACGCACAACTAGCCCTGGGCTATTGGTGAGACAGGTGCGGAGCACTTGTGACTGTCGGGGAGCTAATGTCTGGCCTCAGTTTCCATCCCAGGTTCCTGTGAGTTCCTCACACTGTGTCCCTGGCTCCTCCCATCTCCCCCAGCGAGAAACCTGCAGGCCCCCTTGATGGTCCGCAGTGAGACAACGCATTTGGCTCTGCCTCGTGTCTGAGTGATGTCTCCCGTGAGACTCTGCTGGCCGCCAGCTCATGAAGACTGTCACCTGTCTGTGACTGGGCCTTAGACTTTCAGGGGTGGAGTGACAGAGCAAGGCCACACGAGGGTGAAGCGCACCCCTCCCCCGCCAGGCCTGTTGTAGTTTGGAAGTGCAAAGGGGCAGTAACTTTTTCAAGTTTGTTCTCTGCCTTTATACACACACACACACACACACACACATATATATATATATATATATATATATATATATATATATATATATATACACACACATATCTTTACATTTATATATTTTCCGGAGCGATGGGGCACAGGCGCCACTACAAAGCTTGTAGCCGTCAGAGGACAACTTACAGAAATAGCTTCTCCCCTTTTTCCATGTGGGTCTCAGGGACGCAACTCAGCTTTCAGGCTGGGTGGCAAGGGGCTTTCACCGATGAGCCACGTGGCTTGGCCCTTGTTCTCCGAAAGCCTTTCCACTGGGCATGGTAGCTCATGATGGAGGTTGGGGCAGGACGATCTCCCTCAAGTTTAAGGCCATCCTGGAGACTGGGCTAGAATGAAATCTTCTAAACCTCTCCCCACCAAAACCCACACACCAAAAGGCACAATAGCATTTTTCCAGGCTCAGAGTTTATTGCTCAGTGGTTAGAGCGCTGTGTAGCTTTTCTGGGGCCCTGGTGGGTTCCCTTCCCAGTACAGCAAAGCAAACAGACAGGGCACTAAAATGATTTCCAGGGAGATGGAAAGCAGGGACTGGAACCCGGGGGCGGTAGACAGGAGCAGGCAGCTCTTGAGAGCCTCAGGGCAGAGCAGGGGGGGCCTCTGGTCTGAATCCTGCTGGGGAACCCCATTCTGGAGAGATGACCGGGTGCTGCAGACCTTTGCGGAGGGGTTGCTGGGGGCGGAGAGACAGGTTTGTGTGTCTGGATGTGCTCAGCGTCTGGCCTGTCACACATGACTGAACTTAGCGATGAGAGGAACAGAAAATGTACCAGAGTCTGGGGCCGGGGAGGCTGAGCCTGTAACGTGCACGCACGCAGGTGTGCGGACCAGAGTCGGGATCCCTAGAGTGCAGTAAAAGCTGGCTGGGTGTGGTGGCCTGCTTGTAATTCCAGCTCCAGGAAGATAGAGAGAGACAGGGGATTCCCGGACTAACATGGAGAGACCGTCTCATTATATAAGGTCTAGGGAGATTGAAGAAGATACCTACGCCAACCCTGGGTTCTCAGAGGCTTGGGTGCACATGCATCTGCACACACGTGCTCCCACACACACAAATATGCACCTAAACAAATAAATAAATAAATAATTCTGTCCCTGCCATTCCTCCTGTAGCGGTTCCAGTTTTGGTGACATCCCAGCTGAGAGGCTGAGGTGGCATGATCGGGGTGCACACCAGTGGCATTAGGCACACTCACAAACATCACCCCAACCGCCTCTGTAGCTCTTCCTTGTTGCTAACCGAAACTCTGCCCCATTAATCACCGTCCTCATTTCCTGCCCTTGGCAGTCCCAGCTCCACATTCTGTCTCAGAACTCAGGTGCTCCGGGCACCACATGTGAGTGCTGTCCTGAAGTCATTAGCTTTTCGTGGTGGCTTCTTTCAGTTGGCATAATGTCCCTGGGCTCCTCCATGCTGTAATGTGCGTCAGAATTTTCTCTCCTGTCAAGGCTGTTCCATTGTGTGTAGGAACTGTGTTTTCTGTATCCATTCAGCCATGATGGACACTCGGCAGCTTTCTCCCTTCGGCTCTCATAAGTTACGCGTGCCGCAGACGGAAAAGCACTTTTGTTGTTATTTTTGAGAGAAGCCTCATGTGGCCCCGGCTGGCCTTGAACTTGCTATGTAGCTGAGGATGACTTTGAACTCTTTATCTTCCTGATTCCATCTCCCAAGGGCTGGGATCACAGGCAGGTGCCTGGCGAGGAATGCACTTTTAAAAGGAGTGGGCCCCTGGCTGGCAGTGGGATGAAGATGCAGGGAAGTGCTGGGACAGCGGATGAGAGCCTTAGTGCCGTGTCACCAGGAAATTCGGTGGGTCAGTTGGGCTCCTGGGCCGTAGACCCCACTCCTTGGCCACATGTGACCAGCTGTTGCCTCGTTGCCTGTCCCCACCTGGGATTCTCCTAGGTGATGGTCCCTGGGTCTGATGACAATCTGAGGGACCCTGAAGCCTGAAGCGAGTTCTCCAAAAGCCACTGTGTCCATAGGAGCTTGGGAACTCTGGGCTGTCTCTCTGTCCCTGGAGTAACCCGGCTGGGCTGGCGGGTCCTTTCCTGTCCTGGCACTCGGCTGCAGGCATTTGTTGCACATGCCTGGGACATGCCACCGGCACAGGTATGAGAGGTCTGAGGTCCCAGGTTGGGGAGCACCTTACCTGGGTTCTCGTGCCATTGAGGGAGGCCATGTGTGGAGTTCCCATGTCCAAGCTAGACACCTACCACGGCTGCAGTAGATAAAGTGTCAGGGCTGAGCACGTGGTAGGAGGGACACACCGGTCCCCAGGGATTCAGGGTCTCCAGGCCCGGTGGCGGCAGCAGGCTCTTTGGCTAGGTCTGGAGGCAAAGCCTCTGAGGCCAGGAAAGAGAGAGGCCTTTTAGAGGGGGTTTGGTCAGGTTTGCTTTGCTTCGGTTACAGCAAAGCGCGACCGGCCAGTGGCAGCCACATGGAAGCCAGTTTTCCAGGATGGCGCAGAGAGGAGAGCCATTGCGGCGGCCTGTGCTGTTGATTGCTGCTGGCTGCGGCGGCGGCGGCGGAGATGGCATGGGAGGAAGAGGGGTGTTGGCTGGGAGCGAGAGGACACCGAAGCCCAGAGGTGGCAGACATTTGCCTAAGGTCACATGCTAGCCAGGGGCCAAGAGTCACCCCTAGACCAGCTGACCCCATAGCCATGGACTCGGGCGCCTCCTATTGGTCTCCACAGTTGTGGAGGGACAAGTGTGGCAGGAGGGAGGTCTGCTGAGCCTCCTCTTCAGCCTGGCCTGTATTCAAGTAAGTGCTGCGTAGATAAGGAGAGCCCCTAGGCTCCAAGAGGCCATAGTCGCCGCCCTGACCAAGATCAGGTATGGCTTCGTGTGTTTGTCCCATTGGTGTCTGTGAAGACCCGTCGTCGCCAGTGTTTGTCATTACTATAGACTCAAAATGACAAGTCCCTGTCAAGAGACAAATAGGGTTTTTCTAGACCCAGTTGGCATCCAGTACTAGTTTAAGAATCGTGGCTTGCTGGGTGGTGGTGAGCACACCTTTAATCCCAGCACTCGGGAGGCAGAGGCAGGCAGATCTCTGTGAGTTCGAGGCCAGCCTGGTCTACAGAGTGAGGTCCAGGACAGGCACCAAAGCTACACAGAGAAACCCTGTCTCAAAAAGCCAAAAAAAAAGAATTGTGGCTCTTGTGAAGCCTTTGGTGGCAGTCTGGCTTAGGATGGTACCGAGTGAACAGTATGTGTCTTTAAAAAATATTACATATACATATTTTAAAATTTTTATTTATGAACTTGATGTATATGGGTGTTTGGTCTGCATGTACATTGTATGCCAGAAGAGGGCATTGACTCTCATGGGATTACAGTTACAGATGGCTGTGAGGCATGGGTGCTGGGGGTTGAACCCAGGATTCTGTGGAAGAGCAGCCAGTGCTCTTAAACCCTCCCTCCAGTTCCCCCAAAATATTGTATGTTTTTAGTGTGTGTGTGTGTGTGTGTGTGTGTGTGTGTGTGTGTGTGTGTGTGTGTACATGAGTGCAGGTACCCATATAGGCCAGAAGGGGGCACCAGATCTCCTGGAGTTGAAGTTACAGGTGTTTGTGAGCTGCTGATGTGGCAGCTGAACTTGGGTCCTCTATAAGAGCAGTAGGGTATTGAAGCAGGCTAGGACTGGACTCACATTACCCCATATTGGATGCCCTGTTTATTGTCTGCTCAGTCCCACATAAGCCCCATGAGCAAAGGGGTACCTGAGTACCTCCTGTCCCCAGGGTACAGGACAGTCACCCTCAGTGAGTACTAAGAAAGTAATCTGGCCTTCTTTGCCCCCCCAGGTCTAGCTGGGAGCTCCCTGATCTCCAGGAGGGCAAAATTGAGGCCATCAGTGACTCGGATGGGGTGAACTACCCCTGGTATGGCAATACCACCGAGACCTGCACGATCGTGGGCCCCACCAAGAGAGACTCCAAGTTCGTCATCAGCATGAATGATAACTTTTACCCCAGCGTCACGTGGGCCGTGCCCGTTAGTGAGAGCAACGTGGCCAAACTGACCAACATCTACCGGGACCAGAGCTTCACCACGTGGCTGGTGGCCACCAACACCTCGACCAATGACATGATCATCCTGCAGACTCTGCACTGGCGCATGCAGCTCAGCATCGAGGTGAATCCCAACCGGCCCCTGGGCCAGCGTGCCAGGCTGCGGGAGCCCATTGCCCAGGACCAGCCTAAAATCCTGAGCAAGAATGAACCCATCCCTCCCAGCGCCCTGGTCAAGCCCAATGCCAATGATGCTCAGGTCCTCATGTGGCGGCCCAAGTACGGGCAACCGCTGGTGGTGATCCCGCCCAAGCACCGGTAACAGCCAGGCCGCTGCGAGGTGAGACTCACGGAACAATATTACTGCTCAGAAGGAAACCCAGATGCCCTCTCCGGTCATTCAGAAAAATACAACCATTCTACCTTCTCCAGGGGCGGATCTCACTGTGCTAATACCCCGCTGGCCTCCTGGCTCCTCCATCTGCTTCCCCACAGGGAGGGGGGCCACTAGGACAGATAGTCGGCCCTCCCCCAGGTCACCTCCGATCCCTTTTCCTCACAATCAGTTCTTCACTGCAGCCGCATCTCTGAAACGTGGCTCCCCCTGCCCTTCTCTCTTTATGGGATTCAGGGGCAGGGGAGGAGGCTGACTGTGAGGGAACCCAGCCTGCCGCTCCCGCCTCCCCTCTGTCTGTCCTCTGCCATGCGGCCTTATGTAGACTTGCTTTGCCAAACTTTTGCCTTAAGCTGAGTTTCAAGGAGAAGAGGAAACAAAAGGTCTCCGGTGTCCTCCCTGCGGGGCCTGCCTCCTCCTGCCAGGGTTGGAGAGAGGAGCGGGCCCAGAGGAGGCCGCCTGAGCCCCTCTTCCTGGGTGTCTGGGTGAGGAGCAAGAGTGGGACTCAGGTCTGAAGCCAGCTGTTTTATTATGTTGTTTCGGCGGAATCAAAACCACAGACTCTGCCTAGAGCCCCAACTCCACCCCAGTAGAACCTCTCCCTAGTACCTGCCGGGGTGCCACCTGGGCATAGATCCTCGACCCCTCCTCTCTCCTCAGTAGCCTTAACTTGCCTGGTGGGGGTATTCTGGGAGAAGGAGGGGGCAGGTCCCAAAGTGTTAGGTCAGGGCTAGGGAACTTTCACCTTTGCTAGCTCCAGAACCCGCCCCTAGCTATGTGGCTTTTTCTCTTCGTGGTCCCAAATGCCTGGTGGGATGGGCCAGGGCGTTGCCACTGGGTTCCGACAGTCACAGCTGTTTTAAGGTAAAGAAGGTGCGCCCTTCCCTCCTGACCTGCATTGTCACACTTGAACCCGGGGCTCCGGCACCCCGGCTGCCCATCCACTAGCACACTCTAAAGAAGCCCTGTCAGGGCTTCTGGCTCATTCTCAGGGGAAGCGGCTCCCAGACTCTCTGGGAGTGGGCTGCAGATAGGCTCTGAGCACCAGTTGCAGAGTGCTTGGGCCCCTCCCCTCCCCATCATAGGTGCTCCTGGGGTGGGGAGGTCTGGGGAGCAGTCAGCTGACTCCCTGTGTCTTGTCTGAAAGAAGCCCAGACCCAGGGCTGGAGAGTTCCATGCTTGGGAGTATGTCAGGCCACTGTGAAACTGTTTTGACACACGGTGGCTAGTCTTGGGGTCCACCTTCTGGAGCCCTAGAACTTGGCCTTGAGTGATACCAGTGTTTCTAGAAATGTCTGCTTTGAGCTGCTTGAGGGACATTCCTTCAAGCATGCCAACAGCTGCATCACTGGATTCCATCCAATAATAAGCACAGAAAACGTCATACAAGAAAAATAATGTTTTTGCTGCTGATGAGCCCCTTGTAGAGGAGTGAGTCTTGGTGACAGCGTGGGAGGGCATGGCTAGACCCCAGCTCTGTTCCTACCTGTGATGCATTTCCTTTAGGGGTGCTTAATGTCCGGTCATGCTCAGGCCACTAAGGCTGGGGGCTGCAGTTACCTGGAGTACAGTGAGCTGAGCAGAAGGCGCAGTGGGTGCTGGAGAGCCGCTAGTCATGTCTGGACCTCCCCTAGAACCCCTTTGTGTGTGTGGAGGCTATCCCTTTAGCCAGGAGAGAGAGCCACGGAGCCCCAGTCCCGCACTCGAGGACAGGACTGGCCATTGGCTGGAAAGGCCCCCTTTGCTTTCAGGGCTTCCTTGCCCTGAAGAAAGGAGATGGGCCCTGGTGAGGGTGGAGGCGAGCCCTTGTCCTGAGCTGGGTGGTCACTGAAGGGGTCTTCCTGGACATGGGCTTGGGGAATAGAATGACAGTAAGGGTGGTCTGAACTGCTCTGGACATGGAGACTCCAAAGCTCACGTTTCTTGAGATCCCTCCCTGCTCCATGCCTGGCTTTGCCCACCTGGCTTCTCTGGCTCCCCTTCCTCTCTGCCCTCCTACCTGGCCCAAGACAGGGCTGGAGAGACTCCAGAGAGGCTGTGTGGGTCTGGCCGAGAACACCCAGCTTCTCTTGGGCTGCTAACCTCAGCCCGTTGCCTCATGTTGTCGACACACCCCAGACTTTCTGGGGTGCCGATCCCTCTACTGCTGTCCTTCACGCCCATGCCTACCCAGGCGTGGACACTCACTCTTTCCAGCAATAAGCGCCAACCATACTCGGTCATGGAGATACTGTGAACACAGCCCATGCGTGCACTTACCAGCAGGCGCGAGACTCTTGAAGACAATGTTAAATGAACCTTTTTTCTAAGTTTAAAATAAAAGATAAAAAAAGAAATAAAATTAATTTTAAAGCACCCCTGGCTCTGCTGCTGGTTACGTGGGGTCTCAGGCTCACTGTGGCTGGTCAGGGTGAGCATATTTGGGAAGATGCGTGTGGCTGTGGTTCCTGCGCTAAGTGCCAGAAGACTCAGACTCTGGGCTGTCAGTCTGTACACCTGCTCTTTCTCATGGTCCTGTCTCCATTGGGACTGGTTCTAGGAGTGCAGATATCCCTGACAAGTGTCCCAGGACAGGAGTAGGCTTGGGGACACCTTGGTCTTTCTGTTTCTCCTTCTCTCTGTCTGCCTCTCTGTCTCCGTCTCTGTCTCCGTCTCTGTCTCTCTCTCTGTTTCTCTGTCTGTCTCTATCTCTGTCTCTCTCTCTCTCTCTCTCTCTCTATGTATGTGCATGCCTGTTTCTATGTGGAGACCAGAGGTCAATGTCTTCTAGGGCTCTCTACTCTATTTTCTGAGACAGAGTCTCTTGGTGAACCTGGCACTCACCAATAGCTTAGATTGGTTAGCCAGCAAGTTCTTGTGACCCCAATGCTGGGGTGACAGGCTGACGCCATTGTGTCTGGCTTTTCCCTGGGGTCTGGGAGTCAACCTCTAGTTCTGCTTGTGGAGCTGACCGAGCCCGCCCCCTAGCCCCAGCTTTATTATTATTATTTTTTAATATAGGGTATCACTATATATCCCTGATTGGACAGGAAATGGTGACCAGTAAACCAAACTGGTCTTGAACTCACAAAGATCCACCTGTCTCTGCCTCCTGAGTGCTGGGATTAGTGTGCACCACCACACCTAGTCCTTCAACTTAGATTTTTTTTTTTTTTAGAATAAGAACTGTATATCAAGGGTGACAGGTTTAGTTCGGGTCCCTATTCAAGTCACTCGTGGACCTGCAAATCTCCCTGTAGAAACACAGGACAAGGTTGGGCGCATGGCTATGCACCTGTCCCCCCTCACTAGCTGATGAAGAGGCCACACGGGTCTATATTCCAGGAGGAAGCTGCCTCCTCATTGGAACGTTTGTGTGGAAAGTTGGGGGACCCAAGGTTGCTGGAGTGACTGTGTCCTCAGCGCCCCCCCAATGCAAGGCCATTTGCGTGGACTTGGATGAAACCCAGACCTTGTGGAAAGGGCTCTCGGGCCCTGCCTGCCAGCCAGTGTGGATGAACGAGTTGGGCTCTGATGAACTTGCCATGCTGGTCCCGGGGCTTCCCCGTCTTGTGGACAAGGAGGCAGGGAGTGTGGATGGGTGGGTGTGGGAACTGGCAGACCTCATGTCTTCAAAGAGGTAGAGTCGTGATTCTACCCGAGTCACTGACCACTGCACATTCAACCAGAGCAGATGACTATGGGCATACATTTGGTGCCAAATAATTGTTGGTTAATACTAAGAAAGCCCTTAGCTCGCAGCATACCCTCCATCCAGGGTTCTCAGGCAGAAAACACCTTTCCACCTCACTTCCCAGAAGTCTGTGCATTTAGTTATGTACGGCCCATGGAAAATCAGACTTCGAAGAAGGGCTTTCTTCACCTGCAGGCTCCCCAGAATGGGTGTGGCCTCTGTAGTGCCACGAGGGACAGGAAGGCCCTGTTCATCCATCCGGGCCTTAGGCCTGCCTTCTCTGGGTTCTTTACATTACAGCACCAACAGTATGCTGTCTCTGCCCTAAGGCTGAGGCACCGTTGCTGGAAGCTGCAGCCTGGGTTTCTCTGGCACTCTCCACCCAGATGGCTCATGGGTGGTGGCTGTGTGGGAGTGAGGTTTTTTGATTGTGGAATCAGCTCCTGAGTATTGTGTGCAAGGGACTGTGGTTTTTCTCTCTCTCTCTCTGTGTGTGTGTGTGTGTGTGTGTGTGTGTGTGTGCACATGCGTGTGTACATCAAAAGAGAAGTCCATTCAGATCACACAGGCCAGACCAAGGAGCTTAGGAAGCCGTCTTTGCCGCTGCATGACAGTGGGTATGGCAGCCTGAGTTAGGGGAGTGGAATGTGCAGAGGTCAAGCGACTTCCAGGTGACATCTGATGGCCCAGTGAAGGACCTCTACCTGCTCTAGCTGATGGCGAGTTAAATTCAGAAGTCCAAGCTAGGCTGAGAGATAGAGATGCCAGGCCCAGACAAGCAGGGCAGGGTCCCCTTCAGGGCCCCAGGCCTGGAGCCAAGTGTCTGGAATGGGCAAGCCCACCGCCGCCGCCGCCACCGCCGCCGCCGCCGCCGAGAATTTCCAGGCAGCAGGTGCTCAGTGGCTCTCTGCCTGCCTGCTGCTGTGACAGCTGTTCCTCCACAGAGCCTCTGCTCCGGCGCTATCCCAGAAGAGTCAGAGACTCATTGTCCCAGCGGGGCTGGGGGCTACATTGGAACTCTCAGACCTGCAGACATTTCTAGAAGTGCTTTCTGTGACCTTGTGTCTCCTAGCTATCCTCAGTGCCGCCTGGGTCCTCCACAGCCTTAGCTCCCATCTGGTTGGGGTCCAGGCACTTGAGGTGGCAATAGACCACAACACACACACTACCCCCAAATTGCCCATTAGGGGACTGTGGAGAGGCAATTGGTAATGTGCTTGCATGAATAAGGAACTCCATGAAAACGAAACAAAAATCAGGGTGGATGGCTCCTGAGGAACCACACCTGAGGTCAACCACTGGCCTCCATGTACACACACACACACACACACACACACACACACACACACACAGGCACAGAGTTTTCCGAGTCATTACACACAAGCACCCACAGGAAAGCCCCACAGCCCTTCCCCCCCTCCCCTGCATGGCCCCAGCACCCTTTCCTGCCTATGGATCACAAGAGCTCTTCCCCTTCTCGGGAAGAAAGTGGCCCTTAGAAAATCACCGGGCTAGGAGGCTTCAGAAGGGCTTTCTACCCTCCCTCTGCCTCCCTGCTGCAGCCCGGCCTCTTGGCTTAGCATGCCATGGAGACTGGGCATGATGCTCACAGGCTCACCCTTTTGGCACTGGGAACTTCTGTCCCTTGAGACAGGGTCTCACCCTGTACCCCGGATTGGCCGGGGTTTCGGTATACATCACAGACTGGCCTTGAACTTACAGCAATCCTCCTGCCTCAATCCTGACTGCTAAGAGGATAGATGTGTACCACTGTACCCACAAGGAGCAGGCCTGTGCATGAATGAACTCTCCTCCTGGGCTGTGTCCAGAGAAACAAACTTCTGACCACTCTGGGTCCTGCGAAAAGCAGCTCATTTGCTGTCTGGGCACAGCCCTGCCCACTTGTTCCCCAGACACGATGGCTGGGAATGCAGAGACAGGGTTATCTCCACCCCAGTTCTGGCTTTGGTTTGTAGTTTATCAGGTGACATTTTAAACCAGACTGGCGAAGGGTGGCTCTCTGGGGAGAGCAGCCGGACACCCGGGGCTATTCCTGGCTGCCACTTGTCCTGCTGAGTGAGGTCTGGTGAGGCGGCCACACTTGTCTACTCTCCTCAGGCAGGAGGCATGCACACCTGGTCAGCCTTCCTCACCAGGCCAGGCCAGGCAGGCTTCATGATTAACAGGGATCTTGTTCAGAGCATTCGTCCTGGAAGCCAAAGTTATCTAGAGACCAGAGATGCGGTGTTCAGCTGGGATGAAGCTATCTCTGTGTACAGGCAGGATGCTAAGGGTGTGGTGGGGGGCATCTTGCTGGGTGCCATGGTGACCTGGACTTCACTGTACCTTTGAGGGAGAGTGCTTACAGCTGTAAACCTGGTATCCCTGATTCTTTTCATCTAGATGTGGCTCATCACCAAGATGTGGTAGGGAAATGGAGACCCTGCAGGCCTAATCATGGGGGCGGGGGAACTGGGTGTCTGAACACTGAAGAATTCTGCAGTGGGCAGAAGCCCTTGCCTGGTGGCAGGGTGCCTGAGCTGGCAGCCATGTCACTGCTGCCTATCAGACGGAGTGGTTAACCAGGACTTCGGATGCCGTTAAGTATGAGGCTGAGGGATTTCCTGTAAACAACCTGCCACTTCCTGTGAAGGTGAGGTAGGGCAGTAGCCTGGCTCCTATAAGCTGCTCTCTGCCAAGCTCCTCTGCAGTCCTGCCTGTCCACAGAGTCCTTGCCCTCTGAGCAGGAGAGTGGCGCAGCATGCCAGTCTTCCTCCTAAGAGCTGGGGATCCCACAGGAGCTGTGGCTGTGAGGCTGGTAGGCTAGATGGTCTCATGCCAGAGAACCCAGAGATGCCTAATCGTGCCTGCGAGACACCTTACCATCCATGAAGGGAATGTGTCCCCTGTTAGGTGGATGGAGGCCCGTAGGTTCCAGGCTCCAGGGTCCAGAAAGCTTCCTGCTCCTGAGAACACCTTTAGGGACCACCCCGCCATGCTGAACCCCAGGTACACAGGCCGCATGGAAAAAGGTGGAGGGATAAACCCACTGGTTTACCTGGAATGGTACATGTGGCCTAATCATCTGGAATCTTACTAATCTTATTAGAATTGCTTGGAGTAGCATGCGGGGCATTTACCCACCAATCCCACAGCTCCCCAGAGTTTTCTTGAGTGTGAGCAGCAGGAAATATAAGAAAGAAGGATTTAGATTGTGGAGATAAACAGATAGAAAATAAAGGATAGCCTTGAGAGGGCCTGGAACCTTTTCCAACCAGCCCTGACTGTCTCTGCCCCAGGGTATTTATAGAGACACCAAGGGGTGGAGCAAAAGACCTCTTCCCCTAGCACAGCCAAGCGCAGACCATCTCAGACACCTGCACTCAGGCCCGTGGTCCTAATCATCCTCTCTATGAGGACCTACTGGGTAAAGCCACAAGGAACCTGAAAATAGACTCCCACAGTAGCAGGGAGGTGGTGTTGCTCTTTTTAAAAAACAGTTTCTCAGAGGTTGGAGAGAAGGCTTGGTGGTTGCTTGCTGTGGCTCTCGTAGAGGACCAGAGTTTCATTCCCATAACCCATGTTGGGTGGCTCACAACCACCTGTAACTCCAGGGGCTCCAACGCCATCTTCTGGCCTTTGTGGGCACTGCACTCTTGTACACACACACACACACACACACACACACACACACACACACACACACGTTCCTTTTAACCATCATCAGCCCTCCCTCAGGCTCTTCTCTGCCTCTACCACCCCCCCCCAGCACCCACACCCCTGCCTTGTTAGGACAGTGCATTTGTCTTTTCTAGATTTTTATAGAAATGAACCAAATGGCATGCACTTTTACTCACAGAGATCCGCCTGGCTCTGCCTCCCAAGTGCTGGGATTAAAAGCGTGCACCACCACCACCCGGCCCAGCATGCACTTTTTTTGTCTGGCTTCTTTCCTTGGAGTCATGACATGACATTGTCCCTGTGGACAAGCCGTATACACCAACCCTCACTGCCAGACCATGCCACAGTTACTGTATTTGCTCATTTTTATTTTTTTAAGATTCAAACTTTTTTATGTTTATAAGTGTTTGTGCATGTATGTCACATGTGTTCTAGTTCCCATGGAGGTCAGAAGAGGGCTCATTCAGATCCCCTGGAACTAGTTATGGATGATTGTAAGCTACCACATGGTGCTGAGAACCAAACCCCAGACATCTGCAAGAACATCAAGTGCTCTTCACCCCTGCAGAGCCTCTCCAGCCTCTACTTGGTAGTGGGCAGCCAGGCTTCACCCCTGCAGCATCTTTGTAGCTCCTTGGCTCACTTGGTGGTGGACAGCCGGGCTTCACCCCTGCAGCATCTCTGTAGCTCCTTGGCTCACTTGGTGGTGGACAGCCAGGCTTCACCCCTGCAGTGTCTCTGTAGCCCCTGGCTCACTCGGTGGTGGACAGCCAGGCTTCACCCCTGCAGCATCTCTGTAGCCCCCTGGCTCACTCGGTGGTGGGCAGCCAGGTTTCACCCCTGCAGCGTCTCTGTAGTCCCTGGCTCACTTGGTGGGCAGCCAGGCTTCACCCCTGCAGCATCTCTGTAGCCCCTGGCTCACTCGGTGGTGGGCAGCAAGCCTTCGGTCATTCTGAGGCCGTCACAGATGAGTTGCTATAAAGAACTGCTGCTAAGCACTGAGATGCACACAGTGAGTCCTAGGACTGCAGTGGCTGGGCCATGGGAGGTGGGTGTTTGAAGAGAGGAACAAGTGCTCACCACACTTGGACCATTCTACATTCCAGCCAGCAGCACAGGAGGGGACCACACATTTGACATAGGTTTTTTTTTTTTTTAAACGTGTGTGTGTGTGTGTGTGTGTGTGTGTGTGTGTGTGTGTGTGTGTGTCCTCAGGAACAGCTCACCTTCTTTTTTGAGACTGCATCTGTCACTGGGACTCAGGGCTCAATGATGCAGTTTGCTGCCTGGCCTTGGGGCCACAGGGATCCACCTGTCTCCTCACGTCTGGGATGACAACACACTGCCACACCAGGCTCTTTCCAGGGGCACTGGAGACAGTCGGGTCCTCACATTCCTGGCAAGTCCCTTTACCCTGGAGCCATCTCCCCAGTCCCATTTTACAACTTAGAAAGCCTGAGCAGATACATAGAAACCTAAATATTGTATGTGCTCATGGGGCACAGTCCTGGCTGCTTTTGCTGCTGCTGTTTTGAAAGACCCCAAAAGCCATTTAAGGGAGGGTTGAGAAGGGTACAGTCTGTCATGGCAGGAAGGCATGGCACCAGAGTGTGAGGTGACTGTTCCCAAAAGCCGAAGCCAAGAAGCAGAGAGTGATGGGTGCTGAGGCTCCGATTGCTTTCTCTTTTTTATGCCGCTCAGAGTTGGAGCCTGGAGAGAGGTACCACAGCTTTTAAGGTAGGTTTCTCACTTACCTGTAGCATGAATCTTAACAGTTCTTATTAATAAGATCAAACCCGAGGCCAGGTATTGGGGTAAATGCTGGAAGGTCAGAGTACCAGAACAAGCCACAGCTACCTCACCTTGCCAATTCCTCAGCTGGTCCTGTTTCCTCAGACTGGAAGCTTCTGTGTCCTCATCCCAATGGCTCTCAGCTGAACTGCTGCTAGAAGCCTGAAGCTTAACCAGCTAAAATGCTTAACCAGCCAAATGCTTCCAGTTTCTGGTCCTCACGTCTTATAAACCTTTCTGCTTTCTCTTACCTAATCCTTCATTGACATGCCTAGAGGCAAACCTCCTCTAGAGCTTGTCAAGTTGGTGACCACTGTTAACCATTACAACAGGGACCACACGGAGTTCCCATATACGTGTCTAGAGTTGGTGACCACTGTTAACCATTACAACAGGGACCACACGGAGTTCCCATATACGTGTCTAGAGTTGGTGACCACTGTTAACCATTACAACAGGAACCACACGGAGTTCCCATACATGTGTCTAGAGTTGGTGACCACTGTTAACCATTACAACAGGGACCACACGGAGTTCCCATACATGTGTCTAGAGTTGGTGACCACTGTTAACCATTACAACAGGGACCACACGGAGTTCCCATACATGTGTCTAGAGTTGGTGATCACTGTTAACCATCACAGGGACCACATGGAGTTCCCGTACACCTATCCACAGTTGGTGATCACTGCAACCTTTACAACAGAGACCACTGGAGTTCCCATACACATGCCCACAGCATGTTTAAGTCAGGTGGAGCATTTGCATGCCCTTCCATATGGATCGTTTATTTCTGGTAGAAGCATTCAGAATCCTATCTTGCAGGTGTTTGAAGTACGGAACACAAAGTCACAGTGTTTCTGCCATCGCTATCTGACCACAGCGGTGCCATGGACCCTACTGCGCACTGAATACTTCCCCATTCCAGTCTTAATTGTAGACATTCGTACAGAGGTGTCAGAGTGTCTTATCTAATGATTGCTTTTGAAATAGAATTTCCCTGTGTAGCCCTGGTTATCCTGGAATTCCCTCTGTAGATCAGGTTGGCCTCAAACTCACATAGATCCTCCTGCCTCTGCCTCCCGAGTGCTGGGATTAAAGGCGTGCGCCACCACACTGGGCTGTCCACGTCCATCACTATTCTGCTCTGTGCTACTCATCTTTGCCGGGCACCAAAGCCATGCAGGTCCCAGGGTTGTAGTTCCAGAAAGCCTTCAAGTACTGCAAGGCCTTCAATTTTGTTCCTCAAATTACTCTTCTCTATTTTAAGTCCTTTACATTTCTGCAGCAAGTTTAGAATCATTTGTAAAAATATATCTTGTTAGAGAGGGGTATGGTGGCTCACTCAGGTGGCAGAAGCTGATGGAGCTCTGTGACTTCAAGGTCAGTCTGGTAAATAGAGACTTCTAGGCTAGCCAGGGCTAGGAGACCCTGTTTCAAAAAACAATCTTGTTAGGACTGCCTAGATTTTTTCCCTTGGCCTTGAGCGTTTGTGTGGGGTCTTCTCATCAGTTTTCTGGAAGAGTCTATAATTGGTTTCATTTCTTCCTTCAACATCTGGCTAAATCTACCAGGGAAGCCATTTGGGCTGGAATTTCTGCACAGGAGGTTTTGGTGATAAACTCAACCTCCTTAGCAGGCCTAAGGTGACTGAGTTCTGAGTTCTTGGGTGAATTGTTCTAGTTTGTGTATCTTGAAGGAACTCAAGTGTTTTATCAAAGGTGTTGGGTTTTCTAGCATAAGGATGGACATTCGTAAGGCACGTCTCCTTGTTTATTTCTCCTATCTCTCCGGCTTGGCTAGAGTTTACACATTGTTTTTCTCATGGATCTGGGTTTGGGACTCTTTGATTGTTAGTCCATCTATTGTGTTCTTTTCTGGCTTATCGAGGTCTGTTCTGATCTTGTTTCTTCTCATCTGCCTATTATGGCTTTCATTTTCTTTTCCCTCCCTCCCTTCCTTTTTAGTGGTGTTAGGAATGGAAACTGGCACCCTATGTATGCTAGGCACTCTACTATTGAGTTGTGTATCTCAAAACACAACTCATCCCCTCATCCCCCCACCTTTATTTTGTGACATGGTTGTTGTTGTTGTTTTTGTTCTTTACTTTTTTGGGGGACCCAACACTCAGCTCCCAAATAAACACAGAGAGGAGACTTATTCTTACTTACGAATGCCCGGCCTTAGCTTGGCTTGTTTCTTGCCAGCTTTTCTTAACTTTAAATTATCCCATCTATCTTTGGCCTCTGGGCTTTTATCTTTCTCTATTCCTGTATACCTTTTCTTTCCTTCTTACTCCATGTCTGGCTGTGAGGCTGTGTGGCTGTGTGGCTGTGTGGCTGTGTGGCTGTGTGGCTGTGTGGCTATGTGGCTGTGTGGTTGTGTGGCTATGTGGCTATGTGGCTGTGTGGCTATGTGGCTGTGTGGCTGTGTGGCTGTGTGGCTGTGTGGCTATGTGGCTGTGTGGCTGTGTGGCTATGTGGCTATGTGGCTATGTGGCTATGTGGCTGTGTGGCTATGTGGCTGGCCCTTAGTGTCCTCCTCTCCTTGTTTTCTTGTTCTTTCTTCCTCCCCTTCCAGATTTCTCTTCTTTATACTCTCTGCCTACCAGCCCTACCCATCCTTTCTCCTGCCTTGCTATTGGCCGTTCAGCTCTTTATTAGACCATCAGGTGTTTTAGACAGGCAAAGTAACACAGCTTCACAGAGTTAAACAAATGCAATAAACAAAAGTAACATACCTTAAAATAATATTCTGCAACACAGGGTCTCATTATGCCCAGCCTAGCCTAAAGCTTGGTACGTAATCCAGGCAGACTTCAACCTTGGACCCTTCTACTCAGCCTCCATAATAGCCGGGAGTACAGGCATGTGCGCCACACCCAGTCTCCTCTTTTAACTTCTAAGACAGCTCTGTGAAAGTGTCGGTTATGTGGTTAGCTGTAACCTCCAGGTAGGTACTGCTTAGCAACTGTGGAGGAAGTTGTGCTGTGGCCATTGTGGCCATTTTGCCTTGTGATCCTGCCGTCCCGTCCGGCCTGGAGGAAAGCTGGACTCTACTACCATTCCTGCAAACACAGAGTTCCGGCTGTAATAATGGGTTTTCTGGGTTTCTCCTTAGAGAATGTATTCCTCTACTGCTTTGCTTTGTATTCCTCTACTGGATAATTTCTGGTAGGATGCTAGCCACTATGAAATTCACCATGTTACACAGTAGGTCTTTTTGTATTCCTGTAACATTCTTAAATTTAGTTCTGGACTCTGTTGTTTGATTTACTTTTTAGTTCCCTTTCTTTCTTTCTTTCTTTCTTTCTTTCTTTCTTTCTTTCTTTCTTTCTTTCTTTCTTTCTTTCTTTTTTTTTTTTCTGGAGCTGAGGACCAAACCCAGGGCCTTGTGCTTGCTAGTCAAGCACTCTACCACTGAGATAAATCCTCAACCCCTTTCTTTCTTTTTTTAAACAGGGTCTTATGCTGCTCAGGCTGGCCTTGAATTATCTCACTACATGGCTGAGTCTGACCTGAGCTGCTTCCATCCCTGGAGTGCTGGAATTACAGGCTTGCAATCACACCGAGTTTATGTGGTGCTGGGGGAATGAACCAGATCTTGGTGCACCAGACAGGCACTCCATCAAGCCACACTCCCAGCCCAGTTCTGGGCCCTCACATGGAAATAGTTTGATTCACATGTGTCTTGCTTTTAAGCTCTTTTGAAATTGAGTGGCATGCTGTGTAGACTGGCCCTTGCCCAGCAGCTACTGGGCAAACTCGAGTCTGTCCTCAGTGAGGAGGGAGTTACTCTGCACTCTGGTTGGAAGCAGCACAGTTCTTGCCCTAGAGCTGAAGATCTGCCCTCTCTAGTCCCCTTTCCTCCCTCCTCTGCATGTGTGGATTAGTGCTTAGCTGAATACGTGTGGGGGCTCTGCAGATAGAGTGTTCTGTGTGCCTTTGTCCTCTGCAGGACTCTGCTGATGAACTCAGCCAGCCTGTCGGGCTCCATGCCCCTCTCCCGGCACCGTGGTCTGGAACTTTCTCAAGAGCTGTATAACCTTGGCAACTGTAGGGCTCCCCCCTTTCCCTGTTGGGTCTTAGTGTAACCCCCTTTCTCTCTTGGGTCCCAGAGTCACTCCCTTTCCCTCTTGGGTCTCAGGGTCACCCTCTTTCCCTCTTGGGCCCCAGGGTCACCCCCTTTCTCTGTTGGGTCCCAGCATCACCCCTTCTCTCTTGTGTTATGTGATATTTTGTTTGTGTTCTGACAAATACAGCTTGCCTGGAGATCTGAGGGTGGAGCTGGCCACTAGTTAACCACAGAGGCCAGGCGGTGGTAGCACAGCACTTGGGAGGCTCATGCCTTTAATCCCAGCACAATTGGGAGGTGGAGACAGGATCTCAGGCCCATTCAGTCTGAGGATTCGTAGAGGTAAGAAGTCTCAGGGGCTGCTGCTCTGCTTCTCTCATCTCCAGACAAGTTTTGTCAGAACAAAATACCACAGAACACTCTCGGGTCACCTTCCTTTGATATCTGAGGTCAATATCCTAACAACGGAATAGATTTTGGTTTTCTCAGGCAAGACGGCAGACCAGCCTCCCACCAATCCATCTTGCTGGAAAAGGGAGAACACAGCTCAGCTCACTTAAGCAGTTTATGGACCAGTATCTCCTGGATTTTCCAGAGGAAAGTCAAATTAGAAATAACCTAGGTAGCTGGGTGGTGGTGGCACACGCCTTTAATCCCAACATTCAGGAGGAAGAGGCAGGTGGATCTCTGAGTTTGAGGCCAGCCTGGTTTACAGAGTTCCAGAACAGTCAGGGCTACACAGAGAAACCCTGTCTCAAAAAACAAACAAACAAACAAAAACATACCTGTCATCCCAGCACTTGAAAGGTCGAGGATCTGAGGTCAAGGCTAGGCACACAATAAGAAAGAGACTGTCTCTAAAAATTGAGAAAAACAAACAAACAGTTTTTGTCTTAACCAAATCACCAGGGATTAGAGGAAAAACTTGATTTTTTTTAAATAAAAGGATCCAATTGGAAGCTAAATAAACTTTTAGCTTATACTGGCTCTACAAGGACCAGTCACTCTCCTGCTCTGAGTTACCCGTCAGGCAGACCTGGGGTCCTTTCTCCTTCCAGATGGTCACTGGGGGTACCAAATGCCCTTTATAAGCAAGCTGAGCCATTGGGAAGGGACCTTCATTGCAGAGGACACCATCTC
The DNA here is from genome assembly GCF_007827085.1 of Peromyscus californicus insignis. Classification (NCBI taxonomy): domain Eukaryota; kingdom Metazoa; phylum Chordata; class Mammalia; order Rodentia; family Cricetidae; genus Peromyscus; species Peromyscus californicus. Next base: position 7,251,632 of record NW_026294595.1, read on the forward strand.
AACAGGGCTGAGCTCCACTGTGAGGACAGGGTCTAATGTACTGCAGACTAGCCTCAAACTGCTATAGAGCCAAGGACAATCTCGTGCTTCATGTTTGTGCTACCACACCTGGTATGTGGTGCTGGGTATGGAACCCAGGCTGTGTACATGCTAGGAAAGTCCTCTCCCAGGGGAGCCACACCCCCAGCCCTCTTCGCTGGCCTTCACAGCTGAGACCAACTTCTTGTAGACCCACAAGAGTCAAGATGGACCATGTGTCCCTGCTTCCTCTCATCCTTCAGAGATGGACAACAGAGCCCTGCTGAAGCAAGGTCCCTGCGAGACTACCTCTGAGTGGCCAACTAGCCTGCTCTGCAGTTCTGTGACTCACATCTCCTTACAATGCCTTGACCGTAGCCACCTGCTGAGTCCAGGCATCATCCTGCACAGGAATAGCAACGGACCAGAGTGGGGACTTTGCCTTGCTCAGGCTGGCAGCAAATGCTATCGCTGTTAGTGACAGTATCCGTGCTACAAGCCTTCTCATCCTTTCTTTTAGGTGTGACTGTGCCCCCTTTGGTAAGTGATGAAAGTGGGGTTTGGGGAACTTAAATGGCCTGGCCAATGTCACACAGAGAGGTTCCATTCAGGCTGGGGCCTGCCTACTGTTGCTAGTTTGAGCCACGCTACTTAGACCATCTTCGTGCTGATTCCCTTCTGTATGTAAGGAGTTGGACAGCATGGTCTTCAAAAAAAAATCCTAAACTTTGGTTCTTTGGTGGGCTAGCCCCATCTCTGCTGAGTACCCCTCCATGAACATTCTGCAGCTAGCAACTCACTAAAGAGAAAAGGACAGGTATGTGGCTAGTTGGTCCAGACCCGCCCCTCTGTGCATATTGTACACCCTCTCATAGTAGACTGCTGGGAGCTGTGCAGGGAAACATGGTGCATTCATAAACACGTGTGAATGATGGCTGAGGGTCCCACTGTCTAAAGAAGACAGTTACACAGAGGCTGACACCACTTGGCTTGAATGTCTCAGGGTAGTTAATTCTGTTTTCAGAGTGGCCCAACATGAGAAGACCCTTGAAGACCACAGTGAGTGGTCAGCATGTCGGAAAGGACCTAAACCCCGGTGGGAAGAGACGCAGGGCTCCCTGCAGCTCAGGGGATCCGTGGGATCTGTGGGAGTGCAGGATGCTGGCTGCACTGCAGAACATTCTCTTGGAGGTCTCTGCAGCATCATTACAGTACCATCTCCCTAAAGAATGAAAGCAATGTAAAAACCAAGAGCTCAAGATGTGACTTTTGCTGGTGATGATCATGATGCTCCGGCAGCTTGAGAAACCAGTCCTGGCTAGCTGCAGCTGCAGTAGGACCGGAGGGAGAGGGTGTTGGTGACCTAGCAGACCCTTTTCTGTCCTGCAGGGACTGAGACCCACAGGCTGGACAGGATGCAAAGATCTTGTCCTAAGGCTAGCCTTGAACCTTCCTGGGCTAGAAAGAGTGAGGAAGGCAAATCAAGGCCTGTCCCTCCCTTGGAGACAGCAACCTCATTCCGGACGAGAGCTGGTTGACTGTGGGGTGAGGTAAAGGTTTTGCAGCTGTGTTGTGTGTCCATGGCAGGGGTGGGAGTGGTTTGTTCCATCCTGGGTTTTTCCAGGGAAGACAGAGACATATGATGGGTGAAATTCGTGGTTCTAGCAGTCTCACACCAAGCTGGCTGCTCCACCCAGAGAGCTCCCATCTTCCTGAAGGTGAACACCCCCCCCCCCCCCCCCCGCCACCACCAAGGCAGAGCAGGGCTGGCTGCCCCAGGGTCACTAGACTATCTTAAGATACTTCACCCCACAGGCACCTACAGGGAGGGATGTGGCTGTTGAGTTGCCCCTAGCTTTCTGCTCTGCTCAGACTGTAGCTTTCTGCTGTTCAGACTGCAGCTTTCTGCTCAGACTGCTAGGAACTAGGGACACATAAGGCCAGGATGTTTCTGCCCTCATAGAGCTAACCTCTAGGGTCGGGGCTTCAAGGAGACAGTAGGTGAATAAATCAAATAACCAAGATCACAGAGTAGAACATAGTGTGCCTCATATCACTAGGGCACAGGACAGGGCTGGGAAGGTGGCCCGAGGGGCTTTTGGGAGAGACTGAAAGCTCCTACATTGAGACCTTTAGGATGATTGATGGAGTGGGTCTGAAATGGGAGGGGAGCCGACAGTGTAGACCAGCCTTTGGAGCCATCCATGATGAGGCAAGAGGAGGGACATGTCACAGGGCCTGGAAAGAGGGTCACGGACACTCAAGGTCCCTTCAAACCAGATGGAACACTACCGCATGAAGAGGTCAGGACGCTAGCTGTATCTTTGATCCCGGATTCTTAAGACCAGAAGGGCCCCATGGTGGAGCAGGACAGGAGGAGGCCTGAGACGTAGCTGGGCTCCGGCCTTCTAGTCCCCAGCCCTTGCGCAGACTCTGCTGCTGCCAACCCTAGACCCCCAAACAATGCTGAGCATCTCCGGCCAAGTCTTCGGTGTGGATGGCTTCTATTTATAAGTGGAAAGGGGATAAAGTGGCAGCTGCAGCCTAAACAGGCCTCCGAAAAGTCCAAACCAAAGCAAGAGATAGCAAAGGAAGGGTGGACTTGACCGTGCTGTGTCAGCTGCTGTGGAGCCAGCTGCTTCCATCAGAGGCCATGCATAGCAAACCTGTGCCTGCTTGAGCCTCTGGGACGGTGTAGGCTTGACAACTTTGCCAGGTGGCCTTGCCTGTAGGGTTCGGTTTCAGTGACATGCTTCTTTCTCTGGGTGCATTATCCTTGAGAGCCTGGCATGTTCTGCTCCTCAGGCTGTGAACTCATTGACAGGTGCTACCAAAGCCTCCCCTCTGTAGAGACGGTCTTGTCCTCTTCCAGGCCCACAACATGGTAGTGCTTTGTTCTGGGTCAAGGGCAGAGGGGAAGAACTGTGGTCTGGGGTTTGACATACTGGGAAAGTGTTTTGTAACGCCCTAACGTCATGGTGTGGCCAGTGTGAGTGTGGGTCTACTGGCTTGTGTGTCCTCTACATCAGTCTGCTCAGGTGTTCCTTCTCGTCTCAGCCTTGGCCTCAGACAGGGAGTTCTTTGAGCCTCTGTCCTTACTCGGTAGGAGGACATCAGGGATGGACCCTCACTGGTGTGCTCAGTGGTCTCCTGTCACCTCCAGAAGAACCTACCTCAGTGTCCCCTGCTAGGTTCTAGCAACCCTTTCCTAACCAGCCATCATCAGAGCCAAGACCCAGGATCAGGTACAGTGTCCATGGGGACTGTCACCCGTTCTCTGTGGTTTGTGACCACAGACTTGTCTGGATGCTCCACTAATTAGGGGCTCTGCCTCTTATGAGGAGCTGGGGGGGCCTTTTGGTCCTTTGGGAATCGCAGAGCCAGTCACCACTGGAGGCCCCTCTGCCCTGAAACAGGCTGTCTCTCCTTTGCTTGTTAATTTGCACACCAGGGTCTCTCCCCTTCCTCTCTCTGAGACAGTGTCTCACCATGTAGTCCTGGCTGGCCTCAAACTCGGTGACCCATCAGTTTCAGGCTCCTAGTACTGGGATTACAGGCAGGCGTTCTGGTTTTGATGGGGAAAGCTCAGGGATGAGGACCCCGGAACTGGTTGATGGAGTAAGGAGCCAGTTTTGTTTGAAGAGGAAGACTGTGAGGTCCTGTGCTCCAGATTAAAAATGGAAATCAAGGAGTTAATGAACTGAGGAAAATCACCTGAGCGGATGTCACACTCCTCTGTTAGGCATGGAGCTGTTACACAGGACTGAGTGGCCGGCAGAGAAGAGGTGGCAGGGTGAGGGTGTGCTGGCATTTTCTGCTCTCAGGAGGCTTCGCAGAGAGCCAGAGGAGGGCAACTCAGCCACTTGTATGGTCCGATTTTTTATCTCTTTAAAGCAGGTGCCCAGAGAAAGCTTAATATTAAACTCATGTCTCTTACTGACAGTTCCAGAAAGATGCCATGAACTCACCAAACCACCACAGCCATGGGAGTTAGGCTGTCGGAGGCCCGGCTGACCACACCTGCCCTTACACCCTGCCTGTTGAAGGCAGACTGGCGGACCCACAGCGCCTTTGCCACATCAAAGCCTCATCGTGGAAGAGTTTGGAGTACAGGCTGTGCTGCATTAGCAGTGCCCCCCATCAAGCCCTGCGTGCTTGGTTGGGGGAGGCCTGCTGATCAAGGGGCAGAGGTCATTATCTGCCCCCTAAACTGAGAATATGTGGGACCAAATTCAATGCCACATAAGACCCTGTACCCAGGAATGGCAGTCACTGCCACTGAGTTCTGGCTTTGTACAAATGCTCTCAGGTACCATCGCTTGGGTCCAACCACCTACTAGGGAGGCTCAGGGCTGCACTGATCTGCATGGTCCAAATCCTTCCTGCAGTGCTGGAGACCTGATCTAGAAACGTCTGTGGAGGAGCAAAAGCAGCAGACAAGCAGCGGGACACCCAGGGAAGGAAGGGCAGGGTAGTGCAAAAGGAACTTCAGGCCCAGGCATTAACTCGTGTGCAGGGAAGGAGCCGCTGGGTTTATGGGAGTCTATCCCTGAGGAAACACTTGGCTTCTAAGTGACCAACTTTAGCACTAATTTCATTTTACATATGGAAAAGCAAGAACACGACCGAGAGCTTAGGAGACCCACGCGCTGTCTTCCCCCTTTCTCAAGTGCCATGAAGGACAGCTAGGTGAGACACTTCCTTCAGGGCCCGTGTGGCAGCTGTGGTCCATCCCTGGAGTATGACCCCCACAGCATCTCCTGGACCAGGCAAGAACCCCTGTGCATTCCCAGCTCAGCATGCTGGGCTTCAGGGCACATGGGATGTTGCTGAGTTGCTGACTTGACCCTGCTACCTACCACTGTAATCCACCCCAAAAAAGGAGCTCAAGGGGCTCAGACACCAGCAGCACATTCCTCCTGTGCCACTGTTCGACAGGGAGTGGTGGAGTGTTATCTGGCTGAGCACAGCTGATACGGCCTTCTGGCGAGCTGGCACATACCAGCTCAATGGAGGCTTACTGTGGAGAATTTGAGGTCAAGGGTTTAGGCTGAACGAGCTGCTATTTATAAAGAGGGGCCTGTGGGGAACAGAAGGACAGATGAAGGCTCGGGTGGGTGGGGATCAACAGGGTAACATGCCAGAGCAGAACAGAACCAGTCTCCCAGTTATGTGACCCTCTGTTATGAGCTTTCCTATCACAACTAGAGTCCCCTCGGTCTGGAGAGACCCTGGTGTGCAAATTAACAAGCAAAGGAGAGACAGCCTGTTTCAGGGCAGAGGGGCCTCCAGTGGTGACTGGCTCTGTGATTCCCAAAGGACCAAAAGGCCCCCCCAGCTCCTCATAAGAGGCAGAGCCCCTAATTAGTGGAGCATCCAGACAAGTCTGTGGTCACAAACCACAGAGAACGGGTGACAGTCCCCATGGACACTGTACCTGATCCTGGGTCTTGGCTCTGATGATGGCTGGTTAGGAAAGGGTTGCTAGAACCTAGCAGGGGACACTGAGGTAGGTTCTTCTGGAGGTGACAGGAAACCACTGAGCACACCAGTGAGGGTCCATCCCTGATGTCCTCCTACCGAGTAAGGACAGAGGCTCAAAGAACTCCCTGTCTGAGGCCAAGGCTGAGACGAGAAGGGAACACCTGAGCAGACTGATGTAGAGGACACACAAGCCAGTAGACCCACACTCACACTGGCCACACCATGACGTTAGGGCGTTACAAAACACTTTCCCAGTATGTCAAACTCCAGACCACAGTTCTTCCCCTCTGCCCTTGACCCAGAACAAAGCACTACCATGTTGTGGGCCTGGAAGAGGACAAGACCGTCTCTACAGAGGGGAGGCTTTGGCAGCACCTGTCAATGAGTTCACAGCCTGAGGAGCAGAACATGCCAGGCTCTCAAGGATAATGCACCCAGAGGAAGAAGCATGTCACTGAAACCGAACCGTCGTACCGTTCACCGGTAAACACTTTCCAAGCCTGCATCGTCCTGATGGTGCCTGTCCTCACGACTCTAAGTCTCTGCAACACGCTGGGTATGAAGACTGCCTCACACAGCGCCTCTCCATTCATGAGAAACACAGCGAACTCACAGCACCCAGGAGCACACAGGGTGGCAGGTACGGGCGGCTCAGCTGCTGTGCCCCTGGTCTGCTTACCATACCTGCCTCATAACTAGCTGTGACAAGAAGGTGTCGCTTCTGTTTCTGGAACAACCGATACTGTGGGAGGGAGTCTCGAAGCCTCTTCCCAACTGCACAGTGGCCCTCAGAGGAACCTGACATAGAAGCCAAAGGACATGTGGCACAGACACTAAGGTGGAGCTTCTGAAAGGTGTTGGCCACATGCTGCCTTTCCCATGTGGAGGGCTCTACCTGGGATGACACTTGGCAGGGTCCACTGGCTTGGTTTCTCCGAGCCATAAAAACTTCTCTGTGACCTGAATAATGACCCACAGACATTCTGTACAGAACCGGCCCAAACACTTTAATAGCAGAGAAAAATACAAATAAAAAACCCGATGTGAAATCTGAAAGGAGCGGACAGGCAGTTAGGCATTGCCGCGCTTTGGTCTCCAATGATTCTTCGTGGGTGTGCGTTTTCACGAGCATGTTCACCTGGCAGCTTGCTCCTGTGTGCTCTGGAGGACGTGCACTGTGGTCACAGGAACCGGAAGAACGCTGACACCGGCTCAGCTTCTCCAGCCACCGAAGCCCTGGACAGACCTGCAGGAAGGGCCCGAGTCAGCTGGCGCTCCAGCTGCACTTGCTCTGGATGAAGGAAGTGCAGAGGATCAGCAGACAAGCCTGGGTCAGGCCTGGAGCCGGTGGCGGTGGGCTGCCCTGGGGCATGACCAGGGCAATGAGGCAAGTGTCCCCAGCCCTGCTTCCCGGAAGGCCGCTCATCTTTTTCATAACTTCCAGCCGGCCAACAGCCCCAAACCCGACCCCTGCTGCTCAACCTGGCACTTCGGGACAGCTCTGAAAACAGGAAACAGTCGAGCACACAAGTCCAGCAGGAGTTAAGTCAGACTCAACACAGGAGACAACTACTTACGAGTTAGACGATCCGAAGGTGAATGCTGGAAAACAGAAAGGAGGAGGTTACAGCACAGCCTAGAGCCTGCAGCCAGGCAGGCTCCTTCCTGTTTGGTCCCAGGACAGCCTTCCCCAACCCTGTCTACACGGCGGCTGAAGGCACACTCAGCTCAGCTGTACTGGGAGGAGAGGGGTTGCCTCACTATTTTAGGGGTCCCCAGCTCTGGCTGCAGGTGCAAGGTCTGTGCACAGCCGCCCCGTATCATTTTATGAAAACAGAGCTGTCTTTGTTTTTATTGCTACCCATCTGTTTCCCTTCCTTTCTAGACCAGAGAAGCAGACACTCTAGGTCTGGCTCAGATGCCACACGGGTTCTGGGCATCAGTTAGCCCTGCAGCCATTTCTTCATTTGTAAAAACCACAATTCTGCTGAGTTCGGTGTGTGCCGCCTCAGTCTGTGTGAGGACAACACAGGACATCTCTATCTGCTCCTGAAGATGCAGAGTGCTGTACAGACACAAGACACCAAGGTTCCTCCACCCTGCCTTTGAATCCAAAGCCGTGTAAGGCTGCCATTCTCTGGGGTTCTCAAATCCTGAGAGAAAATGAACTCGGTCACTTCTTTGGTCAGAAATGGCACGGGCTGCCAGTCTAATTAAAGAACCTTGACTTTTTCCAGCCATTTCAGCTTTTGAGACACTGAGCTGAGTGTCCAGGAACACCTGTTCTTTCAAAGAACACAGCTATTTACCTCCTGTGCCTGATCCAAACCCAGAGAAACCACTGTTCTGGGTCCCGAAGCCTGAGGTCTGCTGGGACAAGGACCCGAAGGTGGGCGCGTTCTGACTGGCGAGGGTACCGAAGGAGGCAGTGTTGCTGCTGCTCCCGAACCTGGGTTCCGGTGAGAAACGGACAGGGTTAATGTGGCCCCGGGTCCCTGTGCCACAGACATACTTCATTCACTGTCACCGGTCTTGGACTGAGCCAAAAGACTCAGAGAAAACAGGCCCCAGCCCAGAGGAAGCCTCCCGCTTGGCTCCGGGAAGGAAGACATCAGGAGTAGTGTGAAATCTACCCCAGCTGGGGCAGCACTTCTTAGCCACTGAGAACCACACACAGCGCGCTTCTTGCTCCTCTCCTGACACCCTTCACGTTCAGGCCATTAAGTGAGTTTTCATTTCTTCTCCACCTGTTCTGCCCCATTTTCCTGCCCAGTTCATCCCTGGCCTTGATTCTGTCATGGCTTCTTTGTGGACTCTGCTAAGGTGGCCTCAGATGCTCCTCCTGCTTCAGCCTACCGAAGGCTGGTTTCATAAGCTAGTGCCATGGAGTCTGGTGATTCCAATCATTTTATTGTTCTTTCTTTTCCCGAGACGGTTCTCAAGCATTTCAGGCTGGCCTGGAATCTGCTATGTTGCCAACTTTTTTTTTTTCCCCTGATACAGGATCTCTTTATGTAGTCCTAGTTGTTCTGGAAGTCCTAGTTGCTACGTAGACCAGGCTGGCCTTGTACTGAGAGAGTCTCCTGTCTCTGGGATTAAAGGATTGTGCCACCATGCCCTGTGACCTTCTTATTTCCATCCCTCAGTACTGGGACATTTATCACCACCCCCGGTTTATAAGGTATAGGACATGAACCTAGTCAAGGCTTCCTAAACCTCAGCAAGTGCTCTACCATCGAACTACATGCCAACCCTCTACCTGCTTTTTAAACAGAACTTGTGTCTGGATGTGTGCAATGTGCACGTGTGTATGCTGGCATGCGAGGCATGCTAGTGATACAGTGTGGCGGTGGTGGTCAAGGACAACTTGGGAGAGTAGGGTCTTTCCTTTTACCGTGGGTTTCAGGCATCAGTTCCATGGCAAGGGCTTTTACTAACGAAGCCCTATCACTGCCCTATTTGCTTTTAATGAATGGTAAAGGGTATTCTATACACAAAGGCGGTCATCTGTTCACACTTTGTGTGTGTGTGTGTGGACAATTTTCAAGTTATTTCACTCAGAATTTTGTTTGTTTCATAAAAAGAAATAAATACACAAAACAATGTAGAAACAACATCATTTTCTTTCCTCTGTTACCTCACATAGGACAATCCTCACTCAAGGGTTCTCCCTCCAGATTTGGTCCAGCAAATGGGGTTGAGGATATAACTAAAATCACTGAGGGGTTCAGTGGGGGCCTCCTAGAGAAGGTGGGCAGGGCAGAGTTAGTGTCTTGGAAGAAGAGCCAGGACCTGGGTAAATGCCTACATTACAAAGAGGACCCAGCAGTTCCCAGTCCTATATTCCTCTTGAGGGTGACCTCAGCTCTTTGTCAGGGTCAGAGTTAGGATGGCACCAGGGACGAGGCAGATCAGTGGCTTCTTTCCAGGGATTTAATGTCTGCATCGGTACTTACGAGCCCTAGGAAATGTGCCAGTCAGTCATGATTCCTAAGACATTCCAGACACTCTCCAACTTCCTGGGTGTGGGGATCAGCCTCAAGTGTCATGCTTTGGGAGCTAGCCACTTTGATTTTTGAGACAGGATTTCACTGGAGCTGCGGTTCAGTGTGTTGGCAAGCCCCAGAAATGGACCTCTTCATGCAGGAATCACAAGTGTGCCTGCATGCTCAGCTGATGGTGGTGGTGGGGACTGAACTCAGGTCCTCTGCCTTTCTGGCCAGTACTCGCTGACTGAACCGTCTCCCCAGCCCTGCTTCTATCTCTTCACTATTACTATTTTGGGACAGGGTCTTGCTATGTAGCCTATGCTGGCCTCAGATTCCACAACTTTCCTTCCTCAGTCTCCTGAATATGCATATGCTACCCATATGGGAAAAAGCTAGCTCTCTGAAGGTGGTGCTGGACATTCACAACTGTGAGCATGCTCAGCAAGTCTCTACCACTGAGCTACACTTAAAACTCCAGAGGAGGTTTCTCTAATAATAAAGCTAATAGCTCCTTTGAAATAAATATACAGAGCCTCAAGACTCCCAGTGTATTTAGATGGGAGTCCATCCAGACCTGTGGAAAACACAGGCTTAAGGGAGGTTCTGAACTCTCTTCTGAAGGTTCCCTTTAACTGTGTTCTTGGAGTTTCCCAAGGGGAAATGTCCAAGGTCCCTTAGGCTTCACAGAAATCTAAGGAATGCCATTCACTTGTATACTCTCCTTGAGCAGTCTAGCACCCCTCTGTGGAGCAAAGTTTGGTAAGAACATGCTTTATTTTCAGGACAAAAATCCCATGTTCCTTCTAACCTTCAGCTCTGAGCTGAGCACCAAGGGTGAGAGCATGTCCGGGCCATTTTAGGCAGCAGCATTTCTTGCAAATGAGGGATTTTGTAGCCATCACCACACACATTAAGTTGAGACATTAATGGTCTAGCAAAGGCTATTTCTTTCCTTGGGGTTTTGGCAACCGGACTAAAATTCTAGGGCCTAGAAGCAAATCCCTGCCATGGCATTTTCTGAGGAGGAGGCTGTGTGCAGGACATGAGGACAGCCAGGAGGACAGCAGCAGTGTGGAGGTCACCCAGTTCTGGGTCAGGCTGGAGCAGGGGACACAGGAGTTGTTTGTAAAGGCTAACAGGCATCTCAAGAGAACAATCCTAAGAGGAAGATGTGGTGAGGGCTCTTTCTGCAGGATTTTCTAACACAAGGGCCACCCGAGCCATAAGCCTGGCTTCAGCCAAACCCGATCAGAGAACAAGGTATCAATGACCTGCATTGGCAGCCAGCAATGTGGCCGACAGCCGCCCACATGTTTAAGAATCTACTTACAATGAGTCTTGTCCTAGAGAAAAAAGCAATCTCCTAGCATCTTTTTCCCTACTTCAATGCAACGCCTCCAGGTCTCCGTCTGGTGTGGAGAATGTAAGAATTCCAGGCCCCAGTGCTTCGAAGGGGCTGCCACAAGTCTGTCGTTTCCCCAGGTCCCGCCTGCAGCTTACCCGAATCCTCCTGTGCTGGCCGCCGCAGTACCCTCTCCGAACACTTTGCCTCCCGTCGAGCCCAGAGGGCTTGTAAAGGCTGGGGCTGAACCGAATGCTGGCACCCCTCCAAACCCAGGGGATCCCCCAAAAGTAGGAGGGCTGCCAAACACTGGAGCAGCACCGAAGCCACCTGAGCAAAACAGAGGCAAACAGAACAGGGGAGAAAAGGAGACAGGAAGAGAAGGCATCGAGCAGCCGGAAACCAAATCAAAAGAGGAGAGAGGGGATATGCCGTCAGTAACGCCAACACCAGAACCCAAGAAGCACAACTCCCCAACCTCTATCCCTCAGCCGCACTGCCTCCCCCGAAGCGAGGGGTCTGCAGCACTAAGATCTGAGCGCCTGTTGCCTTCCTGAGGCCCATGGAACTTGCAGGAAGTCCTGTGAGAGCAAACCACCCCCCAGTTCTCGAGCTTGGTGAGCCCATCCCGGGTTCCTTTCCAGCCCCATGATGTCTGGGATTCCGCAAAGAAACTCCATCCCCAAAGCTTGTGTCCCAACATAGCAGTCACAGGATTTATTATTTATTACCACACAGACCAGGCTCCCGGCTTCAGGGAGACCCAACTAATCAAACTGGAGGCTCCAAGTCCCTCTCCTGGCAGAACGCATAAACTGGGTCACAGCAGAAGCAGGGGATGCAGGCTGGCGCTTAGCCACACGCATTTTATTTATTTACAGCCAGGTGACCGCACGCCTACTGCGGTGTCCCTACGTGAGGTACAGAGGATGGTTTTCAAGTGCTTCTTTCTGTAGCATCCCTATAAAGCATGTTGACTCTCCACTTTGAGGAAGGCTATGGTGTGAATTTAACCAGGTATTAAGTCAGCTGTGAGGATGGCCTGAGTGCCCAGCTCAGGACTCCAGATTATGACTCCAGGTCACAAGAGGCAGCAGGGTGGAGGTGTGAGGAGACATGCCGAGACAACAGAACAGGGTCAGGTTAAGTGCCAGGCAGCCTCCTCTGACTGGTGGGGAGGACCATCTGTGAGTCAATCCCTGCTCCTGAGGTGTCTCCAAACCTCCAAGATACTGCTCTAGTTCTGAGATTAAGAGGAGAAAGGTAAAGAGGATATGTAGAGCCGGATGGAGATGCTAGGCTCTTTACTGGGGATGGGGCACTCCTTCCTCATTCATTTAAAATACATGTTGGCTTTGAACTATGTGCTAAAGGGAGTAATGGGGGCCCCAGACCACCACAGATATGATCAGACTAAGGAGGCAGGGTCGTTATTACTGAAAGCAATCTAGTGTCCAAGAGACAGATCTGGCTTTACTGTAATCACCAGACCGCCTCTGGCACCCGGATCAGGAGAGATCGAATATAGGGCACGAAGGCGGTCAAGTGAGCATGCTGGCTGGTACCTGTGGCTGAATTCTATGTCTATCTTTCAGAGGGGTTGCACAAGTGAGGAGATACGTTTGCCGTGGCTCATGTTTGGGTCACCATTCTGTATTTTAAAACCTGCAGTGAAATTCCAAGCTGTGCTACCGAGCCTGGAGGACTATAAATGTGAACAGAACGGAAACAAAGTGCTAACCCACTGTATTTTAATTATTTAAGACTGGTCATGGGTCTAACTGCATCTCCTTCCTAGACAGACACGGTTTCATCTAGCACCTCGGACTCAGTAGTGTTAGACTTCCTGCTGGAATGTGAGTGAAAAATGAGAGGTTATAGTGATACAGAAAGTAACCTGGAAAGGAGCAGGTAGAGTAAACAGACAGAGGCAGGCAGGCAAGCAGACAGACACACAGACACTCACTCACATACACACAGCTAAAACAGACCTGGGTCTACTAAATGAAATAGAATGGCTGCTCTCGCCTTAGTTCAGGGGACAGGCAGCTCCCTCCAAACAGGATGAGGAGTTTGGCTGCAGAGAGCCGAGGGTCTGAGCTAGCCACCAAGAAGCAGATTTACTGGCGCACACTACGGATCTGAGCTTCAGGTGTGGTGGCAGCTGCTTCCCGGCAGCTCCCGTCCTTTCCTTGATAGCCTGGCCCCTTCCTCCAGTGGGACACTGAGTTCTCAGAATGTTTTCATCTAACTTCAGCACGGGTAGATGGCAGAGCTGGGATTGGAACCTCTCATGGACCTGTCATGTGTCCCCGCTTCCTCTCTGTCACACTGCTTCATAACTGACAATGAAACAGGTGTAGACCCGGGCTGCTGGAGGAGGCCACAGTCAGGTTCCGATCTCCTGTCCTGTCCTTGGTGGCCTTAGCACTAGCTCTGATGCAGTTTCACTAAAGGGAGAGCAGACACTTAGAAGGCATCCGTGTGTACAACAGAAGGTAAACTGCCCATCAGAGTCCTCACTCTGGGCGCTCACCAAACAGAAAATCCAGAATGAGGAGAACAAATTTTTAAGGTGGAAGGTATATTTTCTCTAGGACAGAGACACAAAACCGTCCTGCTCTCAGGTAACACCAGCTGGGACACAGTTGGGAGCACAGAAGCACACAGCAGACAACAGAAGAAGGGGGGAACACCGGGCGGGCGCCTGAGACATGGAAAAGGCTGGATGGTTACAAAGTAATGCTGCTCAGATTTGGGCAACTTTAGCCCTGTTGGGAGGCCCCTGCTCAGGAGTCGCCCCCCTTGGTTTTTAGAAAGTCACCACGCAGGCTATGCTGACGACCGAGACACCAGTAGCATCAGCCCCATACTCATCCTTTCAATCAGAGCTGAAAGCTTTGTGGTTTTTCCGTTTTGAAATCGGTGTGTGTGTGTGTGTGTGTGTGTGTGTGTGTGTGTGTGTGTGTGTTTCTAGTCCCTTTTTTAAAATCTAGGGGAAAGATACCAGGACCAAGCTGCCAAGCTAAGGTCTTAGAAAACAGACACAGCACACAGCTACAAGTTAGTGCATTTCAGGGTCACCTCCTAATCTGTGCCAGCCACTCTAAGATCAGCGTCACCTCCTCCGAGAGGACAGGGGCCTAGTCAAAACATTCCATCTCTCTGACCTCCCAGGGGAGGGTGCACTAGAGAGGCTTCTCTCAGCAAGCACCATCCCTGCCCACTCCTGAGAATCTTATTCCAGTCTCCCACCAGCAGGACCAGCACTGCAGGTAGCTACAGACTTTAGACAGGCAGGTGACAGAAATTAGCAACATGCTTTATGGGGCATGAGAGATGGCTCAGTAGTTAAGAGCAGTGGCTGCTCTTCCAGTTCCTGGGTTCAATTCCCAGCACCCATGTAACAGCTTACAACCCAGTTTCAGGGAATACAATACCATCTTCTAACCTCTAAGAGCACCAGGCATGCACATGGTGTACAGACAAACATGTAGGCAAAACACCCACATACATAAAATAAGTAAATATTACATAGCACACTTCATATTGATGCATACTGTTCTTTTAAGACCTTTATGAAAAATGTATAAAAAACATTTTAAAAAGTTTATAGAGGTATATATATATGTATGTTTGTTTTTTTTTGAGACAAGGTTTCTCTGTGTAGTTCTGGCTGTCCTGGAACTCACTCTGTAGACCAGGCTGGCCTCGAACTCAAGAGATCCATCTACCTCTGCCTCCTGAGTGCTGGGATTAAAAGGCGTGCACCACCACCACCTGGCTACGGATGTGTATTTCAAGTAAAAGTTTAAAAAGAGTGGCACAGACCCAGGATCCCAGTCTCCAGGCAGCTGAGGCTGGAGGATCATGAGCTTTGCTTGTACAGGGAGATACCATCTCAAAAGACCAAACTCAAACCAAAGCCCCAAACAGTGACTTGGCAAAGGGAGAGGTGCCGTGAGGACGGGGGTCCAAGCTTTGAGCACTGGGGGAAAACTGTGCTTCAGGAGGCTCCACAGTGAACGCTTTCGTGATCTCCTGCTGGGTTCCTTACTGTTCTCTTCTTCTTCTGAGGAAGGGTCTCACTATGTAGACCAAGTTGGCCTCAAACTCAGAGATCTGTCTCCCCCTGCCTTCCAAATGCTGGGGTTACAGGCATGTACTGCCATGTTGAATTAATTGGTTTTTCAACAATTATTAAATATTTTGTTAAGTCTTCCATGAGAAGATTTAAATTCTTTTAAGTGCTATACTATATACCTCCTGTTTGTGAAAGAAAAATGTTGTTTTATTTTTGTAGACAGGGTCTCACTATGTAGCCCTGGCTGGCCTGGAACTCACAGAGAACCGCCAACCGCCTGCCTCTGCCTCTGCCGTGCTGGGATTAAAGATGCGAGTCACCACTGCTGGCTCCTCTTTTTTTAAAGTATGTCTTATGTGTCAGAAATGCAGTAGATGCTCAATAAATACACAAATAACCTAGAGAACAAATTAACTTCCTCCTTACTGCAATCCCCTTCCCTTGAGATAAGCACCCAGGACCTCCCAGAGGTCTATCTTACATAAGCTCTCAAGTGTATGTATGTGTGTGAGCACACAAACGCACACACACAGATGAGCATGGGTCATACTTGTGGGGTACCTGTTTTATTTGGAGTGGAAAATCCAAAGCCTTGGGATGCTACGCTTCCACCGCCAGAGCTGAAAGTGCCAGCAGGCTTCTGGTCCCCGAAGGATGAGCTGCCAAACGCTCCGAATGTCTTAGCGCCACTGTTTCCAAACAGATTAGAGGTATCTAAAGGGACAAGGAACAGGTGTGAGGGAGTCTGAAGAGGAGGGCAATGTCATTTCCTTCTCAGATGGCAGAAGGGAGACACATCCGATGAGTGTCTGGAAGACTGGAGCCATGGTGCAGCCCAGCCTCTAGGGGGTTTGTATAGTGAGTCTGATATACCGGCACTCAGGCTCAGGACCTCCTGGCATAGCTCTACAAGGAGAAAGGGCAACAGAGCCCCACAGTAGGGTTCCTAGAGGTCTTGGCCCACCCACTATAAGATGGATCCCAGTCAAGTTGCTTGCCTCCTTCTGGACAAGGCCTGGTCTCTGTCTCTCATGGCAAACTAGAAGACTCCAAGGCAGAGAGTCTGGCCCAGCACGGGGGCTGCCATCCTGCTGGCTGTTGTCTGAGCTGTGCAGGGTCCTGCACTGCTCTCTGATCCGACGGGAGAGGAGTCAGGAAGAACCCCAGTGTCTTCACAGTGTTTGATGACTATTCTGTCACAACCATGACCAGGCAGGGGCAGCTGCCTTGACAAGGGGAAGGGAGTACTGCCCCAAGACACAAGCTTCAATCCTCGCCCAAACTGGTGACGGCCACATGCCTAACAGAGTTGAGCATGTCACCAAGCAAAAATACAAAGGTGCCCAGGCCCAGCCTTTCCCCACCACCAGGTGTTCCTGGTGCAGGTGACGTGAGGAGGTGGGGGACACTGACAGTCACTTTCAAAGCTGAGCTGCTGGAAGGGTTGGCCCAGCCAAACCCCCAACTTGTTAGGTCTCCTGTCACCCTCTCCTACAGCCCGATTAATAACATCTACTGAGGTGCTCCTGAGCTAAGCTGGGGGGAGGGGTCTCACCCTAGGCATATGGTCATCTCCAATTTCTAGGTACCACCAAAGCATAGCCACGAGGGCCGAGCATGTCTGATCCCGAGAGCAAGACGGCTAGAGCCCATGCTAGCTCCTTACGGTGGGCACCACAGATGGCTGTGCTCTGAGCGTTGAGGGAAGGCCACCTCTGACTCCCTCTAGGGCAGTGCATCCCTTTACTTGTTATTTCAGGAGCCTACTCCAGCTTTAATCTCCCGACCCAAGCAGTACCAGCAACATAAAACTTCAAACAGCAATTTCAACGACAAGATTAGGGCTCTCCTCGAAGTGAAATGTGACCACAGGAAAAGTGAAACACAAAAACACAAAAGTGAAACACAAATGGGACAGTGTTAGAGGACACCCCGAAACCTTCATCCTTTTCTCTCTTTAAGAATCTTTGTCAAAGCCGGGCGGTGGTGGCGCACGCCTTTAATCCCAGCACTCGGGAGGCAGAGCCAGGCGGATCTCTGTGAGTTCGAGGCCAGCCTGGACTACCAAGTGAGTTCCAGGAAAGGCGCAAAGCTACACAGAGAAACCCTGCCTCGAAAAACCAAAAAAAAAAAGAATCTTTGTCAAATGAAGCCAGTCTCACAGACAGGCATAATTGCAGCTCTGTTCACAACAGCTAAGAAATGAAAACAACCCAAGCGCCCATCAACTGAGGAATTGATGAAGGAAAGAGTATACAATCTACTTAGCCACGAAAAGGATAAAATCCAGTTGTTTGCATCAACATGGATGAACATGGAGACCCAGTTAAGTGCAACAAACTCATCTGAGAGCCAAGTGCCTCAGGACATTTGTGGGCTTTTAACAGGTGGATCCCACAGTAGGTGAGAGCAGGATGGTGGCTACCAGAGGCTACAGAAGCAGGGACGTGGGAAAGGTCAATTGGTAAAGCCGGCTAGATGGCCTGGTGGGTAAAGGTACCTGCTGCCATGCCTTACAACCTGAATTTGATCCTTGGGACCCACATGGTAGAAGAATCAACTCTTGAAAACTGTCCTCTAGCCTGCACTCCTGGGCTGCTGCGCGCGCGCGCGCGCACACACACACACACACACACACACACACAATAAATAGATGAAACGAACACATAAGAGGTAGCTGTTCTGGGGTTCTACTGAACAGCAGGGGGCTATGGGTAATGGTGTGCACAGTTTCTTTTTTAAAGCTAGAAGGATTTTTTAAATGTTTTCCCCATTAAGGAATGGTAAATGTTTAAGAAGACATTTTTCCTTGAATGTTAACATATATATAGACACATACACATAGATGTACACATGTGCATGGTAACCAATGTGGTAGCAAGAATTTCTACCCAAAAGCTGGGAAAGTTTTAAAAAAAAATTCTAAAAATGGAGCTAAAAACAGATTCCTAGTTGCATCTCTCAGGCAAGCCGCAATAAAGCAGTGCTGCGGCCTGCAGACTTGAGCTACAGTATGACAGGTTTGCGGCCTGTGGGTATGCCCTACAGCATGGCGGATTCATGCCGTGGTACACAAAGGTGTCTCCAAGCCAAGGAAGCACAGTGGATTTAACTTTTGCTAATACAGACCAAAAAAAAAAAAAAGGTTTCTGGGCTACACGCTGCTGGATGGAGGCATAGGCCCACAGCTTCCCAGACTTGATGGTGAGCATGGATCCCAGAGCTGGCAGTAAATGTACCTCTGCCATGTTGGGAAGCTGAGGTGGGCGGAGCCAGCAGCTAGGGCTGCTGCTTCAGTCCTAGCCATACTGCAGTTTAAATCAATGGTCAAAAAATGATTACAGATTCACAGAAATTCAGATGGAATAAAACGGTGTACAGTGTGTGTAAATATGTAGAGACTTGAAAGAGAGAGGAAAAAGAATATAGACAGTTATATAAAGAAACAAATAGTTTTAAAAAATACAGTCTTTAAAGAGACAATAAGTATAATATGAAAGTTAAGCCACACAAGGATGGAAATTACACAAAGAATCTGGATACTGCATATTATTACATTGTTTTTGGGGTTTTTAACTGCAGAGAGACATTTGATTGTAGGAACTACCAAGTTAAACCAATATGTATATTTTAAAGGTATCTTGATTTCAAAATTCGTGTCTAAGGGTATGTTGCTTTGGAAAAGAGGTTCTGCTTTTGTTTTCACAGAAGATGAGAACCTACGGATTGCTTCCAGGCTAATATGGTTTGATCAACCAAGACCCCCTGAAAAGTCGATACAGCCTCACAGACTGTATCGATTTAACTATAATTCTTAATTTTCTCAGGATCCCCATAAGATTGCCAGCGCCCCCAACCAACAGGAAGTAGTATGAGAAGCTATACCCAACTTCCCAAAATATTGTTTATAAATGTTTAGTTTTATTTAAAGGAGGTTGATTATAAATGTAATCTCTTTCTAAAGAAGAAAAGGGGATATAGGTATGATAGGATGAAAGGGTAGGGTATTGAATATTTTTAAAGATCAACAACTTGTTTGAAATATTTTACATTGCTATGGATTTTAGTTTATTGATACAAACTTAAAGTTAATTTTGTTATACTGTATGTATATTTCTATTCTTGTTTAAGGTATTATGTTTATGCAATTCCTTTAAAATTGTAAAATATAATTAAGAAACTCAGATCAATAGTCATCCATGATAATCAAACTTACAGTCATGTTAGTTAAGATTTTTAGTTACACAAAGGTATATATCAATTAGGTAGGTAATCTTCAAACACTTAAAAGACCTACAGAATATGGCATTTAAAATATTGTAAGAACTTAGACTTTTCTGGACAGTGGGACACGTCTACTCCTGGCAGCACCAATTACTTCCAAGAGGATGATGGGCATTGAAGAAAGTTGTTATGGAGTTTGTTTTCTTGGTGGCAAAAGGTAGCCACTGGGCAAAAAAGTGCCCTTGCCTCAATTGCTTGACAATATGTTGTATAAACTGGACATGCAGGACCCATAGGAAGGTGACCACTGAACTCTGCAAGATGAGATGGTTCTTCAGGTTCCTGCTTTGCAGAAGAAACTGCCAGACATACTACAGGTCATGGGGAGAAGCAACTGACAAACTTTGCCAGAATAGGCGGAAAAGCCCTTAGAATTTCCTGCTTCACTGAAAGCTATGCCAGAGACTCTAGGCCTGTAGACTGAAGACAGATGCCCCAATGTTACAGAGGAACTTTGGATGACTGTCCAGGCAGCCAGATGTTTCCGTCATTTCTAGAATTATGGAAGTTCCTTGCAATGTACTTCCTGTTTACTTAGGTAATATTGTATCCTTCTGGGGTCTTCGATGTAGTAGAAGACTAGATAGTTATAATTTTCCTTAGTTGTGATAAAAGATAGATTAGATATGAAACTTTGGACTCACCAATATAGGATAGGTGATAAAATATTTTCTTTAGCTGGGCGGTGGTGGCGCACGCCTTTAATCCCAGCACTCGGGAGGCAGAGGCAGGCGGATCTCTGTGAGTTCGAGGCCAGCCTGGGCTACAGCGCGAGATCCAGGAAAGGCGCAAAGCTACACAGAGAAACCCTGTCTCGAAAAACCAAAAAAAAAAAAATTCTTTAATTTTGCCAAGTACAAATAGACTAGATGCTGTAACTGTAATCCTTGTTTGATAACTGTTTTATTATATGTAATTTTACTATGTCAAAGTTAAAACCTTCCTTTCTGATTAGACAGAAGAGGGGAAGTACTGTGGGATGTCTTTCTGTATGCTGTGAATATGTGTTGCTCTGATTGGTTGATAAATAAAGCTGTTTGGCCAATGGGGAGGCAGAATACGGTTAGGCGGGACATTCAAACTGAAGAGATGGGAGAAGAAAGGAGAGTGGGAGGAGACGTCAGCCCACTGCGAAGGAGCCACATGCCAGCAGACTGGTAACACCGCAGCCATTTGGCAACATATAGATTAATCCTGAGCCATAGGCCATACAGTTTGTAAGTAATATAAGCCTCTGTATATTTACTTGGGACCAAGTGGTGGGAGAGATTCTTCTCGACCACAGGGCCGGGCAGGACCGGAGAAACTTCCAGTTTCACACACACGCTATATACATACATAGACATCACATGATACCCATCAGTATATACATTTTCACATAAAGATCCTTTTGTCCTCCATTATAGTGGAACAGACTGAGGTTTGCCGCCAGGCCTAGACTAAGTACTGGATAGCTCTGTGACCTCAACCAAGGACTCAGCTACCCTAGGTCAGCGTTCCTGACACCACCCAGGACAACAATTCTGACTGTAGAGGCTCTGAAAAACTGCAAAGACTCCCTGCTCGTCTTTCACCTGTAGCTACCTCTCATCACAGTCAACAGAGAGCAGGGCAGGAGGTAAGGAGGACACCATTCACATCGCAGTCCTACCATTCAAACCCACTGCTCTGGAATGGGGCACCGGACTATCTGTGCCTCACATTTCTGTGGCCAACAATGTTTCTTGGTTCTCTCCTAATGGCTCTACATTAGTAGTCGGCAGCTTAATTTACTGACTTTCTGTGTATGCACGTGTGTAGGCATTCATGAGCCATGGCACAGAAATACTGGTCATTTCCTTCTCCCCACCATGTGGGTTCCGGGTATCAAACTCAGGATGCTGGCCTTGGTGGCTTGTGCCTTTACCCTCAGTGCTATCTAACTGGCCTATCTTTTATTTATTTAATTTTAAGACAGGGTCTCACAGTGTGGCCCTGACTGGCCTAGGACTTGCTCTTAGACCTGGCTGGCCTTGAACTCAGAGATCCACTTGTCTTTGGGATTAAAGGCATGAGCCAACACAACTGGCTGTTGGCTCAGCTTTTAAAAACATGCTAACTACGGGCAGTGGGGGTGCACGTCTTTAATCCCAGCACTCAGGAGACAGAGCCAGGCGGATTTCTGTCAGTTCGAGGCCAGCCTGGTCTACAGAGCGAGATCCAGGACAGGCTCTAAAACTACACAGAGAAACCCTGTCTCAAAAAACCAAAAACCAACCAACCAAACAAACAAAAACATGCAAACTAAATGTACTGGTGGATGGAGTGTGTTTCACTGTAGAAGAGTCTTTACTTCTACAGGATCAGCCAGTCAGAAAATACTCTCTGTGGAGCTAACCAGGACTAATCCTTTGGGACAAAAAGACAGGGAAAGTTGGCACCTGCTCAGGGCTGCCTTCCTGCAGCCTCATACAGGTCCCCTTTAATTCTGTACTTGGCAAAATCACCAACATCCAACATCAAGGTCTGAGGTCACAGAACAGAGGTCTGATGCACTTGGAGGGCTCTCACCCAGGTTCCACTCCAGAGTAGCTTCCAGAGGAACAGCCATGGAAGGAGCCTTCTGCAGGCTTCAAACACATGACTCCCCCATTTTAACACAAATATCCTTCAGGTCCCTCAAGAGAAAAAGCATGTAGAGGATAAAGCTAACTCCATGTCAGCATGAGACTTAGGGGGGTAACAGGTCCTTCTGGGTGACAATGTACACACAGGGTGCTGAGTTTCAAATGACCAGAGTTAACAGCCTGTCTTTGGTGGAGTCTCTGGGGATGAGAGACTTCTCAAAAGGGAACGTATCAGCTTTTGGCTACAGTGTCTTTCTTGGTCATGGCCACAGTTTTCACGCAGCCTGGAAGTGAAGTGAACTTGGATTCTATCCTCCAGCTGGTAGGAAACTGCAAAAGGGTTCAGCAGAGGAACTATGGCAAAATAAAGTAGCTTAAAAATATTTGATTGGAGGTGGATTTCCTGACCATGGCTAACAAGACTGGAGGTGGGAGGAGGTCATGTGCAGACCCCTTCCACAAACCAGGTGACTGGGGACACACGGACACACGGACACACACACACACCCACCACACGTGGCCCCCAGCAATGGAGATAAGGCACTGGGAAAGGACCTATATGAGAGGTGCGCAGGATTCCACCCAGGAAAGCAACTGTACTCACAAGCATCGGGTGCCGGAGTCAGCATAGAGGACAGTCACCGAGGCTACAGAAAGAAGGACAACGCCCTTCTCTGTAACACAGTCCAGCTCCTCTACTGTTCCTGCCTCTCCCTTAGCCTGCACTTACCTGGTCATGGGGTCTAAGAAGTTTCAGGTCTCCTCACTGTCAAACCATAAAAAACCCATTAAGACCACTAGTGTGTGGTACTGAGGACAGGTAAGTGTTTAACAACCACCCACAGACAGGAGAGCCCTGGAGTGCAGTGCTCTCTCATTCCTACTGGGTCCACACTCCCTCCGCCTGACTTCAGGCACTGAAGTGGGTGTGGGGAGGGATGTGCAAGGCTGACTCTCAGGAGCTAGTACACACCAGCTCACACTGACCTCTGGGGAAGGCCAGCTGACAAGCAGAAGCTAGGGTGTCAGAGGCCAATTTTTACAGGGATAGGACATCTCTAAGCCATTAACAAAACTGGCTGGTAACACAGGCCTCACAGATGATGACCTACATCTGGGATCCACCCCAATTTCTAACCAGCACGCCAAGTGACTATGTGCCAAGTGCTGTGTTTGGCATGTTACATGTATGTGAGCTGAACTCCACATCTGCTGTTTTCTTGATTTGATCTGACAGGACCATGCTTTTACAGCATTTGCTACACGGAGCCCATCAGTGCTGCGGACAGGCAGTCAAAGATGTCCATTACATCAGGTTCTCAGGCCGTCTTGGCATGCCCCTGTTTTTGTTTTGCTTATCAGGATTCTGTTGTCTGCCTGCAAAACAGGTTTTGAAAACATGATTTCTGAGATCCCTTCAGTCTGGGTTCTAAGTCCCTCCTGGAGTGGCCTGGTGACTGAGGAGGGAAATGCCCTGACAGCAATCCGGCCACCTTTCCAGAGCAGAGACATCAGAATAACCAGTCCTTGATCTATACAGCCAGAGAGCAAAACTGAGACAGAAAACATTGCTCTTAATTCCACAGGCCTGAAAATTATGAGAACAGCCAGAGGATACAAGTGCAGGACTCATGGAGCGCATTAAGGCGTGGATGACTGACAGGAACGCACCTTGCAATCCTAGCCGCAGCAGCAGCAGCATATACCATCTTACACTTCCAACTGTGACAGACAGATCAACGCACAACCAGAAGGATTAGCAGGAGAACAAAGGGCTAGCAGGTTCAGCTTCAGGAGAAAGGCAGCAAAGGTAAGTGATGAGAAACATGCAGGCTGGAGCCAACTGCCTGCGCACTTCCGCGTCCGCGAGCCAGGCAAGCGGAAGCACAGTGGGGCTGCTGTCTGCCCACGCTGCCTTCACGCCATCTCAGCACAGGAGACAGCCGGCTGGGCCTCGGGAGAAGGGAGCAGCAGCCCACCACACTCGGCTCTCTGCAGCTCTGCTGTCCTTTCAGACTGCAGAGGCCACCTCATTAAGACAGGAATAAAAACCAAGCAGAGCAATGTGGGTGGGGCTCAAACAGACCCTCGCAGGCCTTGACAATACCACAGGATGACAATGGCATCAGACGACAAGGGTTGGGAAAACTCCTCAACTTACTTGGGGTGGCTGTAGATCCAAAGCCCCCACTGGCTGAGCTGAATGGGTTTTTGTTGGCAGCATCCTGGCTGGGTTTTCCTCCAAGGCCACTGAAGAAACCGCCCCCTCTTGCAGCGTTTCCAGACCCAAACACGCTACCACTGGAAGTAGATGACTGCTAAAAAACAAATGGGGGAGGGGGAAGAGGAAGCAAGAAAGGATGAGAGATCCTCGTCAAAGTGCAGTCCCCATCCTGGCAGGGGGGCACAGCTGATATGGACGGAAAAAGCAGGAGTACTCGTCAGTTCTGGAAGGGGTACTCCAACAGCCCCAGAGAGGCTGATTCCAGACTTCCTACAGATCTGAGGTGCCTGGTTACTGCACTAAGAGCAGGTGGGTGCTCAACACTTACCCACCATGCTGCTTGTACTGTCTGACTCAACCCCAGGGCCAGGAAACTCAGGCATCATAGATCTACCAAATGCCAAGTCTGAAAACAGGGTGGAGCCACCATGTCTTCAGATTGCCCTAGTGTTAGCTGAAGTCATCAGCAATGATGAAGTGATTTACAGGCATTTCTAGCCATTTCTGCACTTGTAGTTCACAACTACGTGCCAGGGCTATAGAGAGAAGCCTAACTTAGCCCCACTGCTGAAATGATGACCACTGTTGAATTCCATCCCAGTACTCCCAGGACTCTGCTAACTCAGGGCAGCAAGCACCACGCATTCACTTTCTGTTTAGAAACCGGCCCTTTTAGGGAGAGCAGCTTGCGGTTTGAGGGGCTGCTCATGTTCGTTAAGCTGACATCTCCTTGGCTGATCATGCAGAGTGAGATAAGCTTTAAGGAAAGGACAGCAGTGCAGAGGAAGGAGGGGGCCATATGCCGAGGACACAGAGGTACTGCTGTGCCTCCTGCGAGACAGAAAAACTGCCCACTTCAAAATGGCAGGAAGGAGCTGAGCCGTAGAACTGCACCTGAGTGCTTGCTTGGGCAGCATATATACTAAAATCAGAATGATACAGAAAGACTAGCGTGGCCCCCGTGAAATGAGGAAACACAACTTTGTGAAGTACTCTATTTTTTTCAAGAACTGTACCTGAAACACAAGCCCTACCCAGAAATGGCTCCATCTGAGCACCAGAGCTTCTCCACACAGCTTGGGGTCATGACTCAACACACCTTCACCACCACCCTTCTCTCACCATGCTGGTTTGGGCCTCTGGGCAGGACAGTCCACCTTCAACACAACCTGTGCTTGTCTAACACCGGGCTAACCCCTTCACTGCTGTTTACAAGAGCTCTGGCAGCATGCAAGCACTCTCCTCCCTGCTGTTCACACACAGAAAACTAAGTTTAGACTTAGGGTAACACACTTAGTCTGCTGGAGAGTCCCCCACCTTTAAACTTTCAAAAATGCAATAGTGGATAACCAGTGACAGCCTCTGCA
The DNA here is from genome assembly GCF_007827085.1 of Peromyscus californicus insignis. NCBI lineage: Eukaryota > Metazoa > Chordata > Mammalia > Rodentia > Cricetidae > Peromyscus > Peromyscus californicus. Next base: position 7,277,030 of record NW_026294595.1, read on the forward strand.
AGGACAGGAACCATGACACTCTGTGTCCAGTGCATGGAGTGTTCTTAATCTATCAGGCTGGAACACAGGAAACCATCACATATGGATGTTCTGCCCTAGAAAACCCAATACTCTCAACACAGCCTGAGCTGGCCACCCACAGAATGAGCAGAAGTGGGCAACTAACCCTAACCCAAGTGAGTGGGATCAAAGTCCACAGCCAAGTTCCCTTAGCTCTGACTTCTGCCTCCAAATCATGCCTGCGTCTTAACCCGCTTCTCTGCTGACCCACCCCCGTTGCCAGGACTCTCTCCCCAACTCTGCAGCGCGTGGCTAACGACCGCCTGGGTCTCCGGTCCCATAGCTGACCCTCGTCAGTTGACTGGCTGCATTGTACATGGTTATGGGGCTGTCCACTCTGACTGACCCTCGTCAGTTGACTGGCTGCATTGTACATGGTTATGGGGCTGTCCACTCTGACTGACCTGTGTCTTTCTCAGATGTGCACACGCACATGCTTTGCTTCTTGCTCTGTAGCCCAGGCTGCCTCACCTCCCAGTGCTGGGGTAGCTCACCTGGCACTTTCCCTTGTACACTGAACCTTGCACTACGACAGCAGTGACGGAGGCACCCTTGTGTCCTGGAGAGGGGTGCACTCTGGTCCTCAGACCAGGAAGGGTGTCTACTTCAGGGTGCTGTGCTCACCTCTGGCTGGCACTGGACTGTCTCCATCAGCATTCAGGTTATCTATCTCCTAGCTGAGCTGGAGCAAGGTCATTGGCCAAGGCAGAGCCAGGCAACTATGCAGGCTCCTTCTGTGCTTCAGGCCTTGTTTTTTCTTAGAAAAGGTGTGTGTGTGTGTGTGTGTGTGTGTATGTTGGGGGGGTTACCTGCACATGTTTATCTTCTAACCCATATGTTGTTATATAATTCAGTACAATAAATACAATGATTTAAAAATTTTTTTTTTTACACAAAATCAACTCTGTTCCTTTATTTATTTATTTATTTTACAGGAAGGTTGTTTATTTTGTTTTTTCTTAACATTTATTTTACAGCATTCTGTCTGCATGTTTGCCTGTACGCCAGAAGAGGGCATCAGATGTCATTATAGATGGTTGTGAGCCACCACGTGGTTGCTGGGAATTGAACTCAGGACCTCTGGAAGAGCAGCCAGTGCTCTTAACCTCTGAGCCATCTCTCCAGCCCCAATGATTTAAAATTTAAACCCAAAAGGATTTTAGCGTGTCACTATCAATTTTTAAAAAATATGGCAAAATAGATAGCAATGTTGGCATCTTGATCATCTGGAACCTGGGGGCTGAACAATTCTTTCACAGGGGGTGCCTAAGACCATAGGAAAAGATATATACATACATACATACATATATATATATATATATAAATTTTTAAAAAAGATTTATTATGTATACAGTGTTCTGTCTGCACGCATCCCTGCACGTCAGAAGAGGGCACCAGATCTCATTATAGATGGTTGTGAGCCACCATGTGGGTGCTGGGAACTGAACTCAGGACCTTTGGAAGAACAGCCAGTGCTCCTAACCTCTGAGCTATCTCTCCAGCCCAGAAAACAGATATTTATATTACGATTCATAACAGTAGCACAGTTACAATTATGAAGTAGCAATGAAAATAATTGTATGGTTGGGGTCGCAGCATTAGGAAGGTTGGGAACCACTGCTCTAGCCCTTGTCAGTTTCAACCTGCTCTGATGCACACTGAAGGTAGTCACTACAAGTAGAGTCATCTAGTATTATCCTGTGGCAGCCAGCTTCTTTTGCTTTGCCCATGCTATTCATGTGCAGCAAGAATCAGAACTTCATTTCTTTGTATGGCTGAACAATACTCCACTGATGTATGTTCCACATTTCCCAAGTTCATTTGTCCAGTGATCGACACACGGGTGTTTCATCTACAACGAACGCTGGCATCAGCATCTGCTTGAGTTCCTTTTTCCAGTTCCGCTGGCTGGAACCCTGGAGTGAAAACTGCTGGGTCATGTGGCAGAAGTACTGTTCACAATGACTGTACAATTTATAGAACCACCAGCAATTTACGAAGGCTTGGCTCTCTCCAGGGTCTTGACAACATGTTAGTTTTAAAGCAGCAGTGCTGCCTGATTGCTAGATTGTAATTTCTCTAACGTTTAATGTATGTACTTTCTGTCTTTCCTCATGTTCGCTGGGCATTTATGAGGCAGCACTGGTAGCAGCTGCTCCTAAGTCTTTGGCAAGGCCTCTCTTCCATGTCCAAACTTCTGACCCACGGGGCTTGCCTGCAGCCCCCAGCTCTCTGGAACCAGCTCCCCAGGCTCTTGGCCACTTTCACCCCCTTAGGGATAACACATTCAAAGTCCAGCCCAGCAACACTTCTTGCCCACACGCTCTCCTAGGGGAGCAACAGGTGTCACTCCCCTCTTCCTGGACATGGGTCTATGGGAAGAGATGATGAAGCCTCTGCAGTGTTCCAAGACACAGACCCTAGGAGGCTCTAGAGCGGTGGTTCTCAATCTGTGGGCTGTGTGTGGCCCTTTGGAGGTGGCGTATCAGATATTTCCATTATGATTCATAACAGTAGAAAAATTAGTTATGAAGTAGCAATGAAGTGATTCCATGGCTGGGGGTCAGCACATGAGGAACTGCATTAAAAGTTCTTTTTATGTGAGTTCGAGGCCAGCCTGGGCTACCAAGTGAGTTCCAGGAAAGGCGCAAAGCTACACAGAGAAACCCTGTCTCGAAAAACCAAAAAAAAAAAAAAAAAAAAAAGTTCTTTTTATGTATAATTAAGCAGTGATAATACTGTACAACAGGACTGTCATCTTAATTGTCACTGAGCTACTTTCTTGTTTTGTTTTGTTTTCCTTGGGACAGGGTTTCGCTGTGTAACAGCTCTGGCTGTCCTGCATGTTTTTAGTTTTCTTTCTTTCTTTTTAAATAACATTTATAATGTGTGGTGTGCACACACATGTGTGTTCTATTCTTTTTTAAAGATTTCATTTATTTTATTTATATGAGTAAATATATACTCATATAAAAAAAACTCTGTATATATACCTACATGCCAGAAGAAGAGGATATCAGATTCCATTATAGAAGGCTGTGAGCCACCATATTGTTCCTGAGAATTGAACTCAGGACCTCTGTAAGAACAGCTAGTGCTTTTAACCGCCAAGCCATCTCTCCAGGCCCCATGTGCTATTATTTTTGTTATTAAGTTCAAACTTTCCATACGGAAAGTTCACTGAATTCTGACATATGATTGTAACTATGTGCGTTCAATGCTCTAGGTGGCACACACTTAGGGCTTTATAGGGCTCCCCCATACCTCACACACACCACCCTAAGAGACTGCAGTCGCCCCAGGAGAGTCTGCCTACCCTTGCCCCTGTAAATAAGTGCACTGTAAGGGCAAGGACGGTCCCTCTCCACACATCACTGCAGCTATGTGGGGGACGTCCATCCACTTTCTTGCGTCAGAAGCAGCACATTATACTTTGCTGTTCTGTCTTTTTCTGCTAGAAGAGCATGGCACTAACTTGTCTATTCTGTGTCTTCTGAGAGCTGGGTTGCTTCCTGGCTTTGCTATTACAGATGCATGGCTATGAGTGTTTTATCGCTATCTTTGCTGGACAAAGGGCTTCACTTATTTCTCTTGGTTACACAGAGCAGATCTGCTGGGTCAGCAGAGGTTGGACCTCGGCTCTGTTAATGCCAGATGGCTTTCCAAGGCTACATCAACTCCTACAGGCCAAGCATGAGCCTGCAGTTGCTGTCCCTCACTTGGACTTGAAAGCAGGCCTCTAGCAGCCATTTTGGTCTTCTTTGTAGGCATTTTTTACACATGCTGAATACAGTCACTCCACAGGTTGGTTATACAGGCTACAATCACCCCATTTCACGCCTTGTTTTACCTTAAGATTAAAGCCATATTTTTGTCAAGGTCAATTTTTTCTTCTTACAAATATCCCTTGTGTTCCCTTCAGGTCTGCCCGACGCGAAATCTCTCGGCATTTCTGTCCACTTCCCGAACTCTTGGCTCACTTCTTTCATTACAGGCTTTTCTGCTGGGTTGGGAATTTGCAGGTAGCCAGACTCCCTCTTCTGGCAGGCTTCACACTGTCGTCCAACTACGACTCTGCAGACAGCAGCTCCTTCCGCTGGCAGCTTTTCATCTTGTGCTTGCTCTGTGTTCACCTGGGGCCTGGCTTCATCTCTGATGTGCTTAGCTGGCCGTCGGCTGGATATTTTACTCTCTGGGTTACTTTTGTTTAGAGGATTTGAAAATGTCTGTCCTTTTGAATACTGCCAACACACACTCTCTTCCTTCAGTGGCACTGAAGCCACTCATGGGTAGGTTTTCTCTGAGGGTCACTGTTTCTAGCACCCTCCATCATTTCCTCTTTGTTTTTCGGGGTTTTTTGTTTGTTTTATTTTGTTTTGTTTTTTTGAGACAGTATCTCTGGGTAGCCCTGGCTGTCCTGGAACAGGCTCTGTAGCCCAGGCTGGCCTCAAACTGACAGAGATCTGCCTGCCCCTGGCTCCTGAGTGCTGGGATTAAAGGCGTGCGCTGCCACGGCTCCAGCACTTTTCATGTTTTTGATCTCCATGATTTAGTCATATGTGTCCCCTAACTTCTAGTTCAAGGGTCAGCCAAGCTCAGAGGCTAAACTCCACTTACTGTTTTAGTGATGGGAACCAAACCCAGGTCCTCTGCAAGAGCAGTCAGTGCTTCTAACCGGAAGCCGTCTCTCCAGCCCACGGCTCCTGTCTCTTCAGATTGCCTGCAGCTGCTGTAGTGTTGCTGAGGCAGAGCAGAGGGGCTGCAAAGCTCTGAGCCCTGCACACTGTCATTTTCCCACAGGTCTAGTCTGCTGGTGGACACATCCAGTGCCCTTAGGAGTCAAATGGTACATTTCACAGGAGCTATTTGGTCCTCTATAAAGGTGCTATGACACTTCTTAGAGCTTCCCATTTCTTTTACCGGAATTTTCAAGTTTCTCTTTTACATTTGTTTGTTTGTTTTGTTTTTCTTGTTTTTTTGAGACAGGGTTTCTCTGTGTAGCCCTGGCTGTCCTGGAACTCACTCTGTAGCCCAGGCTGGCCTCGAACTCACAGAGATCCGCCTGGTTCTGCCTCCCGAGTGCTGAGATTAAAGGCATGTGCCACCACTGCCCGGCTCTCTTTTACATTTTGAAACATGTAAAACATAGCTGTCTAGCAGTCTGGAAGTGCCTGTAAAGGTACTTCTGATATTTATTCTGTTCTTGTCCAGTGCCCCTGGCTTCCTTGTGACTGATTTGCCTTTGGGAAACAGTGTCTGTAGGAATAAGGTGAGGCAGAGTAAAGGTCTCCTAAACTACAAGAGCTGTGCTCTTCTTGGCATACAGGCCACCTGCATAGGCCATGCCGCACGGATCTGGAGCAGGCTCCTCTGGACTCTCCACTCTGTATACACCTTGGTTTCTGTCCATTTACCACGGGAGCTACTGACTACAAATACTCTGGTTTTCTCCAGCTAGTGAATGTGCTCAGGGAGCAACTGGCTTCTGTGCTCCACCTGCTTTTCCTAAGTCCCCACCTTCCCACTCCCACTTCTCCACTTTGCCTCGGTAAGTTAGTTTGGTAGTGATTTTAAAAGCAGGGTTCCCAGGAGCTGGAGAGATGGCTCAGTGGTTAAGAGCACTGGCTGCTCTTCCAGAGGACCTGGGTTCAATTCCCAGCAACCACATGGCAGCTCACACCTGTCTGTAACTCCAGCTCCAGGGATTCTGATACCTTCACACAGACACACATCTAGGCAAAACACCAATGCAGATAAAATAAAAGAAATAAATCATTAAAAATAGGGCTTCCACATTTTATAAAGCATTTCCCACGGTTTTTGGTAGGTTTCAGTGACCAGAAAGCACTTCTCTCTTCGAAGCAGCTCCCTACCGAGGGCGCAGCCATCTCCAGAGGGAAAAGCCTGCAGGGAAAGCTCCAAAGGATGCCCACACTGCACTCACTGTGGGCCTTCAGCAGCTCTCACTTCCAAGGCCACAGTCATCTCCCTTGTCTTCTGAAGGGCCTGCTGAGGCTGCTGTGTGGAGAGCAGCTGCTGGTGCTAACAGCACACTAAGTCTCTCAGGCCCCACTGTCCTTTTCTTTTAAATGGGGCCAGTAACAGCATTTAGCACCTACGGAGCAGTCAACCTGACTGTACGAATTACTTCAAAAAAGAACTGCAAACTGTCCGGTTCAAGCACCACAGTGCAGGCAAGCAGGCGCCTCCGGAGCACAGGGACAGAGGGTGTGGTCTCCGCTACAGTCTTCCTCCTCAACAACCACTCAAAACTAACAGCAACTACAATAGCAAAACGCCAGACTTGGTGGCACGGCCTCGAACTCCAGCTACTCAGGAGGTTGGGGCAGGAGGATGGAAATAAAGGCCAGTCTGGGCAACTTAGACCTGACTTCAAAATAAAACTAAAATAAAAATAAAAAAAAAAAGGAGGGGGGTGGGATGGGGGATTGGGGATACAGCTCAGTGGTAGAGGAAAAGAGGGGGGTGGGATGGGGATTGGGGATACAGCTCAGTGGTAGAGGAAAAGAAGGGGGTGGGATGGGGGATGGGGGATACAGCTCAGTGGTAGAGGAAAAGAGGGGGGTGGGATGGGGATTGGGGATACAGCTCAGTGGTAGAGGAAAAGAGGGGGGTGGGATGGGGATTGGGGATACAGCTCAGTGGTAGAGGAAAAGAGGGGGGTGGGATGGGGGATTGGGGATACAGCTCAGTGGTAGAGGACTCGTCTAACATGGGCAAGCTCCTCCATTCAGTCCCTATAAAAATAAATAAATGAAGAGGTAAAAACCACCCTTAGCTCAATAACTGTAACTGTAGATAAATTTGTAAAACAAAACCAAACTGTAAACAAAGCAAGGCCTACAGGTGGCTTTAGTCTGTGGATTATAGACGTCAACCTTGACCTACGAGAACAGGTAGACAGAGCCCAGTAAGTGTTTTCTCTCTTTAACCTGCAGCAGGGTCTTCTGCATCCTAAAAGCAGCTGAGCACTGAGTTTAAGAACTAGATGTGGAACAGACATGGTAGCCCACACCTTTGGTCCCATCATACGGGAGGTAAAGGTAGGCAGATCTCCGAGTTCAAGGCCAGCCTGGTCTACCAAGTGAGTTCCAGGACAGCCAGGACCTCCCAGAGAAACCCTGTCTGGAAAGAATAAAAAGAACAAGAACTCTCTGTGGTTGTCTGCTAGCCTGGCCCAAGAGTGAACTGAGTCTATTACACTGAGCAAAAGTGGACAGATCCTGATACAAATAGAAACAACCATGCACACTTACCTGGCCAAAGACTGATCCACCAGTACTAGCTGCTTGACCAAACACAGAACCAGTATTACTAGACCCAAAACCTACAAGACATAAAGCCAAAAGTTCAATTTGGACAAAGCTTCTTAAATATCAAAATTCAAACCCAAACCCAAACCCAACCAAACCCTCATAGTCTTCAAGTGTTTATGGATGCTGCCGGGGGTAAAAAGTCATAACTGGTCTTACCCAGTGGTGCTTTTAGCCTGCATGCTACAATAATGACCCGCCAGAAAAGATGTGCCTATTGCCAGGTGGTGGCGGCGCAGGCCTTTAATCCCAGCACTCGGAAGGCAGAGGCAGGCAGATCTCTGTGAGTTCGAGGCCAGCCTGGTCTACAGAGTGAGTTCCAGGACTGGCTCCAAAGCTACACAGAGAAACCATGTCTCAAAAAACAACAACAACAACAACAACAACAAAGATGTGCCTATTTAAGCAACAGTCACATGAATGTTATGGGAATAACCAACTACTTTTCTGCTTAGATTTGAGGCCCATTTCACATGAGGAAATTCATTCCTGGCACTGTGGACAACCTGGTCGAAAGCCCAGGCTAAGGAGGTCATAGGCATGAGGTGGGGAAGTTATTACTGTTGTTCTGCCAAACAGACAAGTCAAATTTTACTTCTAAATAGTTGTTCTTCGGGCCATAGGTTAGGTTACTTTCAGTCTTGGTCAGAGCAGTTTTCTGCAACAGGCAAAGGTTAATGAACAGAATCATAGCTATGATGAGACTAAGTGACCGCTGAGTGCTCAACCCTAAACTGGACTAAAGGTCCGAGAACACTGTGGAAGACGGAGCAAGGAAGTGTAGAGAATTCAAGAGCGGGACGACAGGAAGGATGCAGCCAAGATGGCCGTTGTGCCATGGAGTCACAGCAGTGAGGATTACCTGCCTGCCAACACTCCAGGATGGACGGGGAGGACACAGAAGGCCCTACCCCTAGTTGAGGGGCTACTGGTAGTTAATGGCTCCTGGAGGAGGGGAGTCATCTTCCTTTAGAAGGGTAGCTATGGGTAAGTTGTCCGTGATCCGGTAAACAATCCCATCCCCATGCTCATGAAGCATCCTAACCAAGGTCAGTCATTAAAAAAGGGAAGCAGGAGGGATGTACTGAGAAGAAGGCTCCAAGGCAGCAGGAGCAGATAAGACAGGATGGGTGTGTGTGTGTGATTCTCATCAAAATGCATTGTATGGACTGGAGAGATGGCTCAGCGGTTAAGAGCACTGGCTGCTCTTCCAGAGGTCCTGAGTTCAATTCCCAGCAACCACATGGTGGCTCACAACCATCTACAATGAGATCTGATGCCCTCTTCTGGCAGGTGGGGATACATGCAGACAGAACACTGTATACGTAATAAATAAATCTTAAAAAAAAAAAAAACTTATAAAAAAAATGCATTATACACACGCCCATGGAAATGTCAATCCCCTCCGAGGAAATGGAGAAAAGTCTATGTAAACACAGTTGTTAATTGGTATCCACATGGGATCAGCTCTAGCCCTTGAGGATACCCTCAGATACAGAAATGGGAGGCTGCACCAGTCTCTTTCATGACGTGCTGTGACTAACCTACCATGAGGACTCTTTCTTACTGATATTCTTGCCACGTACAACCACAAGAGAGGCAAGTGAGGCGGGCCTGTAACTAAGGAGGAGAGGAGAGGAGAGGAGAGGAGAGGAGAGGAGAGGAGAGGAGAGGAGAGGAGAGGAGAGCGGGGTGGGGCCTCACACTCACTTCTGGAGCTCATTAGATGGGGGAGTACAGACAAATGTCAATTCCTCAACTAGGCCTGGAGGTAACAGGCCCAGGAGCTTTCCATCCAAGTACTGTTTAAAATAAGACCCCTTTGGAGGCTCCAAATTTGGTGGGCTGCCTTGCTGAGGCTTGCACAGACTTAGGCCTGCTGCCCATTCTTGGGACTAAGCCATCACATCGTCATTCAGATGGGCCACTTGTTTTGCATAGCCTCAGGGCATGGGGGGCTCAGAGCTGTGTTTTTCTTTCCACTGTGTTTTATGGTTGTTTTTGTAAGAATTTAACACTCATTGAAAGAGGGAAAACATTCCTTTAAACAAATTACAAGTTGTTTCAAATAAATTATTACTGAAGAAATTAATCGGAAATTATTTGCAATCTTGCCTACCAAGAAATCATTGATCTTTTGTTTCCCCTGGGGTCTAATTGCTAAAGAATTACTTTTTTTTCCCCCTCAAACTCAGAGATCCTCCTGCCTCTGCCTCCCGAGTGCTGGGATTAAAGGCATGCACCACCACCGCCCATCAAGAATTACCTTTCATAAGAGAACCACCAGATAGCTGGGCGGTGGTGGCGCACGCCTTTAATCCCAGCACTTGGGAGGCAGAGGCAGGCGGATCTCTGTGAGTTGGAGGCCAGCCTGGTCTACCAAGTGAGTTCCAGGAGAGGCGCAAAGCTACACAGAGAAACCCTGTCTCGAAAAACCAAAAAAAGAAAAAAAAAAAGAAAAAAAAAAAAGAGAACCACCAGAAAGCCACACCTGGAACAGATCTCCACATTACAATGTCTACTGGCAACTTTAAAAGTAAAATCGGATGCTAAGACTGGATACAGCAAAGTGAGGCATCCAGTTTTCTCTTCAAAAGTAGTAAAATGTGTGTCTCTGTGTGTTTAATTGCTATTCAAGTGGCAGTGTGCCCACTTCCCACAAGAAAAATGGTGTCAGGCTGCCTGAGCCTGGTAGTTTTAGGGCCTCTAAAGCGCCTTCCAAATGTAAAGTACTTGCTGTGGCCTTAAACAAAGGTGTATTCTTTTGACCTGTGCAACTGGCAGTCTTGTGGCCAGCCAAGTAGAGAGCTCACTGAGGACCAAGAGCAGAGCAGCACTGAGCCACAGAGACAGCCAGCCAGCCAGGACAAAGCAAGTCCTGACCACGCATTTGGGCACTAAGTCTCTCCCTTATCTTGGCTATTAGTTTTTGTTTCTTTGCTCTTCCTTTCTTTTACATTTTTTAATTTGCCTTTGTGTTTCTGAGACAGAATTTTATGTAACCTGGGCTGGCTCTGAATGTACTATGTAGCCAAGGCTGAACTTGAACTCCCGATCCTCACCACAACACCCAGCTCCTCTCTTTTCATTACAAAAACAGTGGAGGCTTGTTACAAATGTTGTCAACAGCACAGAAGGGAAGGAAGTCCAAACAGTCTGCAAAGTCTTACCGGAGGCTTGACAAAAGCTGAACCCTGACGGTGCAGCTGTGGAGGTAGTGGCCGAGGTACCGCCAAACACAGAGCCTCCCTGCCCAAAGCCAGGGCTCTGACCAAAGGCAGGAGGGTTGTTTTGGCCAAACAACGTCCCTCCTGTGTTGGTGGAAGACTGTCCAAATGAGAAGGAACCAGGGCTGCTGGCACTCGAGGCAGCTCCGAAGACACTGGCACTGGTAGATGTGGGCGTAGAGGAGGCAGCAGCCTGGCCAAAGACAGGCCCAGAGCTGAAGCCGGGCTGGCTGAAAGAGAAGCCACCCGCAGGGCTGCCTGCTGCTTGCCCGAAGGCGGGGGCCTGCCCAAAGGCTGTCTGTCCAAAGACTGTGGGGGCTGAAGCACCAAACGCAGGGCTGCCAAACCCTGAGCTGCCGGCCTGTGGGGTGGCAGTGGCCGTGCTGCTGGCCGCCACCTGTCCAAACACGGGGGCGCCAGAGGGGGCAGTGGCCGTGTTACTGGGGAGCTGGCTGAACGCTGAGCTAGAACTGGCAGCAGGTGGCTGTGTAAAGACCGAGGAGCCAGAAGTGGCAGTCCCAAACACAGTTGTCTCCGTGGCAGAAGCTGGGGCACCGCTGGAGGCTGTGCTGGAGGTGCTCGGGGTACCCGGTGCTTCGATGGCTCCTGAGCCTGCCCCTGTGAGGACAGCTGCTCCAACAGCAGCCTGCCCCGGCCCTGCAAAGGTGGAAGCAGGAGACACAGCCTCTGTCTTGCTGTCAGGGCCCCCTGGGGCTATCGGAGTGGCCTCCGTGGATGCCACAAGACTGGCAGCAGATGTTGGTGGGCTGGGGCTGCTGTCTGTGGTCTGCACAAGAACAGGTTCTTTTTTGACAGGGTCAGAAGTTTGCAGAGAAGCCTGGGGAGGCTGGGTTGACTGTGGTTGTACTGGAAGGGAGGGTGCTGATGCTGAGACTTCACCATGGCCTGACTTCTCAGGCACAGCTGATGGTGTGGCCTCCTCTGTGCTCTTACCAGAGGACACAGGCAGAGAAGAAGCTGATGTTGAACTCAAGAGGCCACCAAATGATAAGGTGGGGAAAGATGATGTAAGGGAAGGGGCAACTGAGGTCAATGTTGGGGCAGCTGATGATGCTGTACTACTAATCTGTGGGCTTCCAAATGAGAAACTAGCCTTGCTACCCGCCAGAGATGCCCCACCAAAACTGATGAGCCCAGAAGGTCCAGCACTGCTAAGGGGCAGACTGCCAAAGACTGTAGTCGAGGAACTGCTAGTGCTCACACTCAGGGATGAGACGGGTGTGGCTGGCGCAGGGGTTCCAGAGGACGTCACAGCAGGCTCCACAGGCTTCCCGACCACCGAAGTGCTAGAAAAGCTAAACCCTGAGGGCTTGGCTGGCTGGACTCCGGCTACGCTTGTGGATGAGGCCTTACTGACTGGCTTTGAAGAGTCCTCAGCTTGGCCAACACGAAGTCCTGAGAAGCTCCCTAGTGTCTCTCCCGCTAGGGAACTTGGGAACAGGGGCTCGCCCAGCTTGGACACCGGAGCTTCCACTTTGCTTGCGGCAGTGGACACAGTAATTCCAGACGGAGCTGCAGGCCTGCTGTTGGCCAGAGCTGAGTCTCCCAGAGAAGCAGTTGTTACAGAAGTGCTGGGTGCTGATGTGGCTCCTGTGGGAGGGGAGCCTCCAGGAATGGTCTCACAGAAAGGTTTGCCTCCTCCGCCAAATGAGAACGTCTCGGGCTGGTTTGACTCTTTCGTGGGGGGTGCTGCCCCTAGCAAGAAAAGAAACCAGGAAGAGGGTTAGATTTAGCAAAATATGATTGATCACATTTCCACTGACTGCATTTCTAAGGCAGTTCTCTCCTCTCTTCACAGCCAGGACATCTGGTCCCAAGGGCAGAGAGTTCCCTGGAAAGGACAGACTGACTGCCTGGGTCAGTTCTAGGTGGGAAGGAACGAAGAGCCTTTTCTGACCACTGCATCACAACACACATGACCTCTAGGAGACAGAGAATAACAAATTATCCCCAGGGAAGTAGAAAAGCACCTGTTTATGTACTCTCAACACTGTGTTGGGTAATGGATTCCTCCAGCCCTGGGCACCTGGTAATCTATGGATAATCCTGATAGGCCAATTGGACCCAGACTGGAAGCTGCTGTTTAAAGGGCATCGAGTGTCCATGCACAGATGATAATGACATTATTTACTGGGGTTCTCTGAGTACAGAGTGTTACCACTGGCGATGGTGTTATCTACACTGTACTGATTCAGAGTTGATACAGGATCACTATCACAGCTTATCCCTACTTTATTTCCTATGATCTGGACAACGGCTTTGTTTTCCAAGCTTTCATACGTCTGAGTTGATTTTTACTCTAGCAAGTGAGAGTGGGCAGGACTGGGGAGGAGGCTGGGTGGGCAAAGCTTGAGTCACAATGTAAGGACCCAAGTCAGAACTCCCAATACCCACAGAAATACTGCCAGAAACAGTAATGTGCATCCAGTGTCCCTAAAACAAGAGAGATACTAGAGACAGGATGCTCCTTGGAACATGGGTCAGCTAGCATGTCAAACAAGGTGGAAGCCAGGACTCCCAAGTAGTTGCGATTATAAGCCTGTGTCACCAGACCCAGCAAAGGTGACAGAAGACATCGGGTTAAATGAAAACTAGCTAAAGAGAAAAACTCTGAAAAAGAAAGTAACTCAACTGCAGTGGCCTTTATGGAGGTTCGTATGTAACTCTAAACTCAACCATGCAATTAACATTTCAGGTTCCCGAAAAAAACATTCGCCTCATAGTAGAGGCTTCCTTTAAATAAAGCTACCTCTAACTACTCAGAGCTTGGAGGAACTTGACAGAGTGCTGTCTTTTGGGTGGGTTGAGAGTCAAAACTGAGGCTACGGAATCCTAGCACACAGACAGTGTCTGAAAAGAATCAGGTTTGGTCTTTTACTTCCATAGTACTATGTCTACCTTATCTTGGGTCCAAACTCAAATGAGACTTTGAGAAGCAAGTGCTTCCTCTCTTTGTAATTATGCAAACAGACTGATCTCCCTCACAACAGGCTATTTTTAAAAATATTATGTTCCCAGCACTCAGGAGGCAGAGGTAGGAGGATCTCTGTGAGTTTGAGGTCAGCCTGGTCTACAGAGAGAGTTCCAGGACAGGTTCCAAAGCTACAAAGAGAAACCTTGTCTCGAAAAACCAGGAAAAAAAATAGTTTATTCTGTGTGCATGCATGTGTGGGCGAGCATGTGGCAGGCAGAGGACAACTTTCAGGAGTCAGTTCTCTCCTTCCTCCACATGCTCAGCCTGGCAGCAGGTGCTGAGCCTTCTCACTAGCCCCTTATCAGGTTCTAGAGCAAACATCTGCTGCTGCTCGGCTTCTACAAATTAAAGCCAGGGCCTCCTGTGTGCTGAGAAGATGCTACTGGGCTCCTCCTAGTCCTTTGACACGCCTCTAGTGTATGTCATCACTATCAACCAGGAACTGTGACCAGACCCACGCAGAGTCACAGTGTCAACACACGTTCAGATATAACCTCCCCCGTAAGGAGACATGGGGTTGTACCTGGTGTAGCAGTGAGGCTAGAAGATGGTGCTGGTGTGACTGTCCCAAAAGCAAAGGCAGTCCTGAAGAGTGAGAAAGAGAGGTTAGAAAAGAACAAACCCACGACCCACTGTCACCCTTTGACTATTCCTCCTCATAACGCATTCACATGTTCTGCCCTTGAAGGATTACATCCAGTGGTAAGCAACAGCGGAGTTCAAATCCGCATCTCAGAGGCAGTAAAGCCACTCCAGCACATCCAAGCAGAGAAGGAGCAGCTGCGGGAAGGCTCTGGCTGGGCTTTCCACAGAAGGCCTGCGAAGAGACTTATTTTAAGAAAAGTGAAGTTGCCCCAGTGAAAACATCTAAGAATGAGCATGGGAAGGCCCTGGAGCAGACGCTTACTACTGAGTGAATGGGAAGTCTGGCAAGGCAGCAAAGGGACAACAGGGAGACTCTGGGCACCCACCCCAGGTCAAGAAGCGTGTCAGGAGACCTGCTGTGCAAAGAACGCAGCCGGAGTGTCGAGGACAGACTGCAAACTGCGGCCAGAGCACCCATTTCAACTGAGTAACTCTAAACCACGGGGCAGCAGGCCTATCAAATACAGCAAATAATGCCAAGACCCAGCTTTTCTCAACTACTGTTGCCGTCCTCAAACGGACAAAGACCTAAGGATATGCTACACACTTTATTTATCACATTAAAGAGCAAAAACCTTTTTTTTTTTAATTGGCTGGCCTCAACCTTGGCAAAAAAAATTTTTTTTCAAATAGACAGGCCGTTGGCTCACTCACCCAAATCGTCCCAGCTTTCTTTACAGACTGGAAGAACACTATCATTTCAGAGACATTAAGATTAATCATTATATTTGTAAAGGATACAGCAATCCTTGGCCTTGACCTACTCTTGACAATCTGCTTCAATTATCCCTGGGAGGTACGGATGTAATGATTTCTAACAATGGAAGCCACATACAGTTTCTCTTTCTGATTGATCCCAGTGCCCTTTTCTCACCCTGAGCTGGAGGATAATCAGAACACTACTCAGAGGGAAGGGAGTGAAGCTGGCGGAGTCAGGTACAGAGGCAGACAGTCAAAGCAGGGGCTTCTCCAACAGAAATGACAACACAGCCTTTCAGTGGCAACAAGCCTGCTACCAGGTCTGGGTGGCAGTCACAATCTGACTTGCCTGGCTTTTACCATGTACCCAGAAAATGGGCACTGCCAGTGTTCAGCGAATAAAGGATGAGGTTTAGAAAAGTCTTTTTTGCTTCATTAACCTGACTCAAATCTATACCATGGCTGCCACTGAACACGGTGAGAGGTGGAGGCAGGAGGTTCAGGAGCTTGAGGCCATCCTTGGCTACACAGCAAATTTGAGGCCAGCTTGAACTATATGAGTCTCTCTGTTGAGTCCTTATTCCCTGTCATCTACTTACAAATCAGAATTTCAGAATGCTTACTGTCTTTCACTGCATTCTCTGTGCAGGTCAAGAGATCCAACTCAGGGCAGTTAGACCGTTCCACAGTCATGCTGACTAAATACTAAATGGTGTCAGAGTAAAAACACCAGATATACTGGCTGACCTACAGAAGTGAACAAACATTCTCCGCCAGAAAAAAAAAAAAGTTTAAGCTTAAAAAAGAGGAAATATGATAATAACCCTGAACCACAAAGGGAAAACAGATTCACACTAAAACATTTAACTACTGCCACTGTCTGTAGATGACATAAGAGCTCAGGATGTACTTGTGGATGTGATTGATAGTGACTTAGCACAAAATGTAGGTTCACCACTCACCCTGATGGAGCAAATGAGAAAGGCTTGTTGAGCTGCCCCACAGCAGATGGAGTCGAGGTCACAGCTGACTCTGTCTTGGCTATCCCTGGACCTGAAATGGACAAAATAAGGACATTCTGCAAGTCTGTCAGAAGGGCTAGTGTGGTCTGTCGTTCCCTACAGCTCAGGCTGAGCTGTTGCTTAGAGCCTGCCTCATGCTTGAGGTCTCCTAGTCTTGCTCTTGGGTTCTGTCAATGGCGATGCCAAATCAAGGCATGCCACACTCTCCTTTCCAGAGAAGAAGTAATCTCCGTGCAGCCTAAATTAAGGATGCATTCCTCTAGACCAACTGACTGGCAAAATGCCTTTCCTATAATGTAGCTTTTAACTCTCTGAAGTTAGTTACACTGCAGGGGAAAATCCCAAGACAAGCAGGGTTGACTGAAGTGAGCATTTCTGAGCAGTACCTTCAGGGCCGCTGAGATCTCTTTGTCTATTCACGCCTGCCCTTTCCAGAGGTTGGGTGCTTTTTTTTTTTTAATTCAGCAAATACCAGTTTTCTTTTTTCCTAGCTACAGAGGTAACAGACACTTGCCATATATGATCACTCTAGAAAATAGAAGTGTAGACATTAAGGGAAGTGGTCATCAGCCCCATGTTAAATTCGACTCAATACTGAAATGCAATGTGGGTTCTAGAAACATGCTCAGTGCAGCCTTGTCCGTAATTGTGAAATAGAAGCCCCTGAATTGCCAGCGGAATGCTGCTAAAATGCTGAGGCCATTAAAATGACTAAGGCGAATCTGCCAGGAAGAGAACAGGATGTTCACTGTAACGGGGCTGAAGAGTGGGGAAACAGAAAAGCACACACAGAAAAATGTCTGTTCATGTTTCAGACAATAAAGTGGGCTGGTGAGAGGGCCCAGCGGGTAAAGGCACTTGCTGTAAAGACTCAGACTGAGCTGGATCCCCGGGACCCACACGGTGGAAGGAGAGTGACTTCTGTAAGGTGTTCTCCGACACTAACATGAGCACTATGGTCTGCATGGCCCCTTCCACTACATTAATGTAACAATACTCAAAAACAAAACAAAAGAATGCACTAGTCTCAAAAGATACACATAAAATTCGTAAGGTCACTTTTGAAAAAGACTCCCAGGGACACTTTCACTTTCTACATGTTATATCTTTACACTGATTTTTGTTGACATGTGACCATGTTGTGATCAGCAAAACAGGAAAGTACTTCTATTACTGATGAGTAGGAGAATTATTTAACAGACTTCAGAAATATACGTACAAGGGGAGGGGGAGGGAGGGAGGGAGGGAGGGGAAGGGGAAAGAAGAAGAAGAGGAGGAGGAGGGGGAGGAAGGAGAAAGAGAGAGAGCACAAGAGTGAGCTAGGTATGGTGGCTCATGCCTACAATTCTAGCAGTTGGGAAGTGAGGCAGGAAGATTATAGCTCAAGGACAAGGTTAGCCTGAGCTATAATGCAGTGGGCTATATATAGTGAGTTACAGGTTTGCCTGGGCTACCATGTGGGACTCTTTCAAGTACAAGAATAGGTTTTGCAAAGGCGTGCAGAGTTTTCAGTCTAAAAGAGAGAAGTTCTTCTCTGAGCCTTGATCGCCCTGCAAGTGAAGACAGCAGTGGACAGTGAGGGGCTGAGCGCTGATGGAAGCCACGAGGCCTTAGGTCTCTTTGAGTCTTAACTTAAAGTGGAATAAAGGGGTCTGCGACAAAGTCCTTTAGAGAACTAAGATAACGCTCTTCTGAAACTTTTTCACCAGAAAAATATTAGCCAGAAAGTGACAAATTTGTTTTAGTCCTAAATGAATCAAGTCTTTGCTGAACCCAGCAAACTTGTCCTGATCTATATATAGTGGTTTTCCTGCGTGTAAGGAACACTCTGCGTTTCAGATCAGAGGGCTCTGGATGGCAGAGAAAGGAAGCGACGGGGTGACTGGTGGCCATCATGCTAAGTGGGCAGCTGCTGTGTCCCATTCAGTCTCTAACCGAATCAGCTGGAGAATGGAAATGGAAATAAAAGCTCGGACGCCAAGAGTGGCGATGTGCAGAACTAGTCAGCACAGGCTGTTCAGACGGCAGCTGTGGGGCCCCACGAGGTGGCTAAGGACGAGATCAACAGCAGACACTGACAAAGGTGCCATGAGAACTAGGGGCTTCCAGGGATTAGATGTGGGGAGCCAATGACGTCCGAGTGAATGGATAATGATTGACAGGGTCCTGGGCATGTCAAAGTCTAATGCCTCAACTCCAAAGGGAAACAGCGAAGTTTTCTCTCCTGGTCTAAGTGTGAATGTTGATAGTGTGCGCAGAAAATGTCCACTGCAGCCTTTTCCCACACCCCTATTACAGCCTGAAGACTGCTCCCTACAGACACTGCTCCTACCAACAGTAGTCCACCCAACCCCAGCAATGCCTCATAGCTGAGGCCTTCGGAAAACAGCATCTGTTCTTCTTTGTCTGCCTGCTGGCTCGGTGATCGGCATGGAGAACTATCAGGAGCATCTATCAGCTTCATCTCCTAAATCAGCCATGCAGACTCACCTGCAGCTTTATCACCAGAGGACAAGTGACAGGATGCTGGTGTGGGTCCCGGCGGCTTGAAGGAATTGATCAAAGACCCCTGTACAGAACATAAGAAAAACTGTTATGCTAAACTGCTAACCATCATTGGAATAAATGAACATGTAAGATGGAAATGTAAAAACAAACTAAGCAAGCACAAATATACGAATTCAGTTTAATTACCCAAAAAAAGGAGGAAAAGGAAAAATAGTAAATGTTTTGAGTCAATCACCTATAACATCACACTGGAGACACCTGTGTGGCTCAAAGATGACTTGACTTCTCAGTGCCTAGGACGGTGTTTGGCACATACATAGCACTTGAGTACTTGGTACAGGAATGAATGGGCAAATGAAGAAAACAGCCCAGCTCTAATTAGTGAACTTAAACAGAGCGAGCAGAAAAACCACCTGGGCTTTGCCTGCAGCAACCACTGTCCTCACCTGCCAAGGTGTATGAGCTAACTACACATCTTCCATGAAGAACAGAGGCAAGCTAAGGCACAGGAGGGTGCTGGGAACTCATCATGGCAGCTATGAAGACACAATCCTAACTCTGGTTTCAAGTGCCATCTAAAGCCGTGTATCTCCAAGGCAGATATGAGAGAAACCAAGACTGCAGGGAAAGCTCCAGAGAGCTCGTTTCCCTTCTAGCTCCTCCTAGTCACACCCACCTCCATTTTTTCTCTATTATTTTCTTATGTACTGTTTAACTAAAAACAATCAGTCAAAAGTCAAAGCTAGACACAACATCACTGAAAGCATGCAAACTCTGAAAAACAGAGTTGCAGGAGTAAGACAATCCAGACCCAATACTGACTCTCAACAGTGTGGTGGGAGAAGTAAAGACAGAGAGACTGGGCAGCCTTGGGTCCCAGCTGTTCCTACCAGTTCCTGACTGGATGAGCCCACTCCTGACCTCGGCTGCCTCAAAAGGGACATATCTAAACACCTACTGTACAAGTCAGGTGCGTGAACTAAGATAATGTTAAGTCAAAACAAACAAACATCTCCTGTAAACTAAAACACCCCATCCAAAAGCATTCTATCAATAGCGTATGGTAAATGATGGCTAGAGCAGAGAGTCAACGGTACATGATGACAGTATCAGGTCGTGACTTATTACTCTGGTTAACCATGTCAATCAAGACTGGCATGGATTATGGAAAAGAAATAACAGCTTTTCTAAGAATCACATTCATTTAAATGAAGCCAAGTCGTAAAGTGATCTTCAGCTACAGAGACAGTAGGCATGACTGATAAAGGATCCATCAGTAAGATACCTGCTTAGCCTGGCCGGCAGCCACCGGGGCTAACACTGCATGAGGTGTTTTGGCTGTTGAGTGCAGCACTGAAGAACTGAAAGACACAAAGCATTTGCTCAGAGACAGGGCTAGGGACAAACATGCTCATCCTCGAGCCAGTCAGTTCCCTGTTCAGCAGATGAGAACACTCTGTGGCAGAATATAGACATGAGACCCCAACCAAACTCACCAGACATTCTGTTGAAGAATTAATTAGTTTTTAAATGCAATCTGGGTTTTCAATCATATAAAATTCAAAATAATGACCCTGTTAGCTTTTTCCATTCTACAATTCCATGAAACAATTTGTAATCATTTCCAAATAGATGTTGTTCTTATTCAGACAATTGGCATTCTTCCTTTCTGCTTCCCTAGTTTTAGACCATGTGGGAAAGTTCCAATTCTCTTTTTCAAGCCTGAAAAAAGAGGATCAGCCACACATACAACCAAGGTGCTACCAGAGACTGGATGTTCACAGAGCAGCTATGGCGGACTCCACAGCACCACTGCTCCACTTCCAGTCTGCATCTGGGCTACTCTGTGACGTACACCCAATTTCCAAGACACCTCTCACCAACCCTGAGCTGTCCTCAGGGAACCACTCTTCACTCCCTAGCTAGTGAGAGCATATGAAGAGTCCACCTATCAGTGCAATCAGAGACAGAAGTCCTTAGCATTTAGGGAAGCTTTTCAAGTTCTTTGTCTTCAGCCTAAAGCTACTTAACTGGAATATATAGTAGCAATTGTAGCTGTGGGATTTGTTTTTTAGAACACTTTTCAGACTTGAGGGAGGAGTATTAATAACGTTCCATCAAAAATTAATTTGATGCCAGGTGGTGGTGGTATACATCTTTAATCTCAGCACTTGTGAGGCAGAAGCAGGAGGATCTCTGAGTTCAAGGCCAGCCTGATCTACTGATCGAGTTCCAGTACACAGAGAAACCCTGTCTCAGGTGGTGGTGGGGGATTTAAAGAGGGAGATAAGCTTACAGCTTATCAAAGAGCAGCTTAGTCTTTAGAGTCCATCTGGATTCTCCGTGGGAACAACAGAGAATCTTCCCTGACTGGATTAGACTGGAGAAGAAAAACAGACTCAGTGAAAGATAACTCTGCAAGAACAAAAGCAGCTGCGAAAGTGGCCCGAGACGCTCTACCACACAGGTCCTCGGGTGCTGCGCCACCCTCGGCTCTGCTCATCTCAGAAGGAATGTGCTGGCGAGACTGCTGGGACCCAAGATCCTAGGGTGGATTCAGTCAACTTGAAGACAGAAACCCACAAGGGAAATGAACCTCTTATGTAAAACTAGAAACGAAGATTAAAAACATCAATTTCTCCAAATCTTGGAAAATATTTACACCTAAAATTTAGTGACAACGCGATGGTACATTAAATCCCGACAGCTTAGTTGCATGCAGTACTGTTCTATTTACTTGTGACTAGGCCACATGTCTCCCGGGCACCCCAAATCCCCAAACACAAAACGAGGAGGCATAGGACTAGCACACTATGCCACGTGACACCGCGGTGGAGAAACGCCGCTTGGCACAAGCAGCCAATAAACCTATCCATAAACCAGCTCCAAGCAATCTCCACCACAACTCAAAGGGCCAACAGCAAAGGACAACACACTCCCAAATGAACACGATCAAGGACTGTGCACAAACACAGGCCAAAGGAAGGAAGCCAACAGCTAGAAATGCCCATGAGAGCACGTGGGAAACCCAGGTTCAGAACTGCCCTATTTTGGGTAACTCTATTCTGCTTTCCAGCAAGAGGAACCCGACACAGATCTGACATCACCTGTATACCCTGTTCTCAAAAGAAACAACTGGGCTAGAGAGTGGCTGAGAGCACTTACAGGACCTAGACTCAATTTCAGCACACACGTGGCAGTTCACCATTGCCTGTAACTAATTCTAGGGAATACAATACCTTCTTCTGGCCTGTACTGGCACCAGGCACACACATGATGTACACACATACATGAATGTAAAACACACACACACACACACACACACACACACACACACACACACACACACCTAAAAAAGGAAGCAACTGTCGCAGGACCATAGCAGAAAACAGCACAGTGAGAACCGGAGCCGTGAACGCTATGAGACATCCCAGGGTTTTGCAAGCCCTTTCTTAGTGGTAAGTATTCTGCCCAATGCCGGGACGGGTCAAAAATGACTCACTCTTTCACCTATTTCAACAGCTTAAATGGCCTAAACCATGAGATACATGTCTTCTATTAGAGAATTTTAATTATTAGTGTATCTTTTAATAAATACTCATATATGAAGGGGCAGAACCAAACTACATGCTACTGAATTATGTAATGAATAATGAATTTTTTGGTATTCATTCAAAAGTGAGGCAAGAGGGTAGCTTATCAAGAAAATAAGAAACAACAAGCCTAGAGGGAAAAAGAGAAACTGATAAAAATGTTACTTTATGTATTTATTGGTTTTCGTT
Source organism: Peromyscus californicus insignis (assembly GCF_007827085.1). Lineage (NCBI taxonomy): Eukaryota > Metazoa > Chordata > Mammalia > Rodentia > Cricetidae > Peromyscus > Peromyscus californicus. The sequence goes on from NW_026294595.1 coordinate 7,299,302, forward strand.
AGAGGCAAGGTTTCTCTGTGTAGTCCTGGCTGGCCTCAAACTCTTGAGATTGGTCTACCCTCTGCCTCCCAAGGGCTGGGATTAAAAGCATGAACTGCCTCACCCAGTGTATGTTACTTTTATTTAATACAGTTACTCTCAACCTATTGGTCGTGACTTTGCATATTGAACGATGCTTTCACAGGGGTTGCCTAGGACCATTAGAAAATATTTGCATTATGATTCATAACAGTATCAAAATTAGTTATGAAGTAGCAGTGAAAACAATTCTATGGTTAGGGGTCACCACATGAGGACCTGTATTAAAGGGTCACAGCATTAGGAAGGTGGAGAACCACTGATTTAATGGAGTCCAAACCTATTGAGGCTTTCCTGAAACCTGCCCATGGAGACACACCTAACAGCTACTGTCCTTTCTGCTGAGCCTCACATTTCTGAAGACAAAGCATTGTCCAGAAGTCTCTTAGTGGAAATGTAGTTTCTCCTGAGATAGAGGTAAGGTAGATCTCTGTGAGTGCAAGACCAGTTAGGGCCACAGTGAGACCCTGTCTCAAAAAACAAATTAAAAAAAAAAAATTAAGTAAGAAATCCATTTACAAGACAGCCAGCTGTTTAATAAATGCACCACAGGGTGTAAGACAGGCAGAAATAAAATGCATAGTAACAGCAGACAGAGGGAGAACAGAGCACCGTGCTAAGTGGTGCACTGTTCTTTAGAGTGCTATCACTTGACGACAGACTACGCTGACGTAAACTGTATACACTATAGCGTATAATGGAGTTATCAACAATAAGCCATCCATCCTAAGAGACTAAACAGTGTATAAACACTCAAGTCCAGAGTGTCAGAGGCTTTAGGAGCTGCCACAAACAAGTCTTTCCTTCCGTGAATTTAGACACACATATACATACATACTTCCACAAGTTGTCTTTTGATCTCCGTATGTGCCTGGGCACATGTGTGCACATGAACATAAACATAACTGAACACAATTTTAAAGCTAAAAATGAAAATGAAAATTATGTTTTAGGCACTGGGTGCATAAGTTCAATAACTGTATCAGAATCCAACTCCGACAGCCTAGCATTAGGAACACTAATTGCTCCAGCAGAGGACCTGGGTCCAGTTACCAGCACCCATGCAGAGTGGCTCACAAGACACCTGTAACTCCAGTTCCTGGGGGGTCTGACACTCTCTCTGGTCTCCACAGGCTCCTGCAGGTGCGCGCGCATGCGTTCGCGCACACGCACATGCACGCACACACATACACACACACACACACACACAGAAAATAAAGAGCAGATTTTAAAATCTCCCGCCAGCACTTGTGGTTTTTTGTTGGAGAAAAGCAGAGCTAGAAACGCTGCCGTCAGAGAGCAGGTGAGCTGAGAGGTGGTCTGAGCACAGGCAAAGGAGAAAGGAGCTTCCATCCCTCGGCCGCAGTCAACGTCTGAGAAGTATCAACCCACACTCTGCCCACAGGCCTTGTCCTACACAGCACTCTGCCTTTCAGTGGCTTCCTGACTTCTCTGTGACGGGAATCTGCTGTAATTCCCAACTTCAGAGTTCTCTGAGGAGCTCACAGCAACCACAAATACCAGCCTTGAGTCATTTCAAGACAACAAAGAGGGCAAATTTGGTTTCTTGGCTATTAGTCTGACCCTGAGATAATTATAAAGTTTTACAGCAGGCAGTGGTGGTAAATAGAGCAACATACAAACAACTGAAGTCCAGCAGACAGTGTGGCAAGTCCACTGAAAATGAGACCGGAACCTTGGGTAGGCAGGTCTGCTCCACAGTGGCAACAGAGAACAGGAATGCAGTGTAAAAACACAGGGCCTGGAGTTGCTCCCCTTTCCACCGGCTATCCATGAGCACTAGACACAGTGTCCTAAAGACACTGGTCCCTGATAATCCCTAATTCAAGTCAAAGGAATGTCCCCAACATTTCCATAGGGAGGCTAGTTGCTCTAGAAAGAATGTGGCTCCAAAATTGTGCAGTGAGTAGTGCATGAGTGGTGTGTACAACACACACACACACACACACACACACACACACACACACACACACACACACACACACACACACACGGGATGGGGCTGGCTGGCACCTCTGACAAGGACCTTGTCTAAACTAGCACGGAGGAAAAGCAGAACTTCTGCAAGCACAGCCGCTTGCTTCTCAAATACTGTTCCTTCTTTTTTCCCCCGAGATAGGGTTTTTAGTTCTGGCTGTCCTGGATCTCGCTCTGTAGACCAGGCTGGCCTCGAACTCAGAGATCCACCTGGCTCTGCCTCCCGAGTGCTGGGATTAAAGGCCTGCACCACCACCGCCCGGCCCTGTTCCTTCTTTTTTTTTTTTGGTTTTTCGAGACAGGGTTTCTCTGTAGCTTTGCGCCTTTCCTGGAACTCACTTGGTAGCCCAGGCTGGCCTCGAACTCACAGAAATCCGCCTGCCTCCGCCTCCCGAGTGCTGGGATTAAAGGCGTGCGCCACCACTGCCCGGCTTTTTTTTTTTTTTTTTTTTTTTTTTTTGGCCTGTTCCTTCTTAAAGAAGACAAGTTAACTTAAGAGAATTCAAGTGCTGGGAGAGAGGAAGTCAGGGAGGGCACTGTCAATCTCCACACCACCATCATTACACACTGGCCACTAGTACTTGAAATATCAATTTTGGCACCCTGAGAACATTAAAAAAACAAAACAAAACAAAACAAAAACTACCGTGGATATAGCAATCTTCACACCTGACTTACAGCTTAGTTGCCCATGCAACTCTGCACCCAGCAAAATATTCATAGACCATAGTCTGTGAGCTGCAGCCAATTTTCTGGCAAGGTGAAAAATTGCCTTCCTAAAAACTTAGTTGTGGCTGCCCATTCCTCCACAGTGAGAAAAGTCACATGTGACAGCAGTGCTCCCTCCAGGCAAAGTGCCTCCATGACAGCAAACTGTGGAATGAACACACAGAAGAGCCATGACATACCCCATGACCACAGAAGGAGCTGCAGGATTACTCTTCAGTTCCTGGACATTTACCACTTGAGGGACATTCTTCAAAGTTGATTCGGTGAGAGTGCTCACAGCTATGTAGACAGGGAAGAGAGAGAACCACATTAATTCCTGTAAAGGATCAAAAGAAATGAACACCCAGGACATGACCCTGGGCAGACAGCAACCTTATAGAAAGGAAATCTACTCAGCAGTGTGGGCAATAGAATACCTGGCTGATCTGTGTTACCAAGGGCCAAGGAATGTACTTCAATGGCATCTAATAAAACATACTATCATAGAGGGACTATTCCCTGGCCAGCGATCTGCAGCAGAACCCAGATCCCAGCCAGACTGCTGGCTCATCTTGAAAGGGATGGCCATACCCAGAGAATTCACAGCCCTCAGTCAGGGCTACTGCCGTCATTCATCTGTCCTCCTTTTCCCACAGGCTTAGGATGGGCAGGCTCTGTGGAAGTGTGCAAATACAAAAGCTGCCTCAAGTGCAAATGACACAGTGAGTAAGTGTGAGAACTGAGCTGAGAAAGAGTGAGGGAAGAGGCCCAGGGTCTGGATTAGAGTGAGGGAAGAGGCCCAGGGCCTGGAGGACAGAGTGAGGGAAGAGGTCCAGGCCTGGAGTGCAGAGTGAGGGAAGAGGCCCAGGGTCTGGATTAGAGTGAGGGAAGAGGCCCAGGGCCTGGAGTGCAGAGTGAGGGAAGAGGCCCAGGGCCTGGAGTGCAGAGTGAGGGAAGAGGTCCAGGCCTGGAGTGCAGAGTGAGGGAAGAGGTCCAGGCCTGGAGTGCAGAGTGAGGGAAGAGGCCCAGGGCCTGGAGTGCAGAGTGAGGGAAGAGGTCCAGGGCCTGGAGGACAGAGTGACCCCAGGGACACACATCTGACATGGACCTTATTTATTTTTACCTCAGCAGCTTTATCAGTTTTTTTTCTTTTGACGCAGGATCTCATTATAAGCTGTCCTAGAACTCACTCTGCAGACCAGGCTGGCCTCGAACTCACAGAGATTCACCTGTCTCTGCTTCCCAGTGCTGGGATTAAACATGTGTGCACCACCTCAGCTTTTAACTTATTTTTGCCTTAATTGTCCATCGTATTTTATAACCCTTAACGACATTCTGTTATTAACAACCGGAAAGGCATGAGCAAAGCTCTCTGGTCTCCTGGGCAAACCCAGGCAGCCTAGGATGTGTAGTCACTCTTACTCCTGTCTTCAGAAGAAGAGCTGGGAAAATGCTGACTAACTGCACACAATTCACCTTAACATTTGAAAATGCCTCCATCTTAAAAACTTGCTCCAAGAGACAGTGAAGGTCAGAGCATTTCTTGCTGAGTACACCATCCCAAATCCTGACAGATCTTAACTTTCCAAATCATGTGCTGGACTTGGAACTTCATGAGTGTAATCACAAGATCCCATTTGTCCACATAATAAAGGGATCATCAAAGAACTATGTGTTCTGAAAGCTTAAATGTACCTTCAAGAGTTATCTTGTCGTTACTTTTCATTATTTATTTTAGCTATCTTAAGAAGGTTATATTTAAACTTATGGCTGTTTAGTAGTTTTTATTTTTTGCTTTAAAAAAAATAATTTATTTTTATTTTATGTGCATTGGTGTTTTGCCTGCACATATGTCTGTGTGAGGGTGTCAGATCTCAGAGTTAAAGACAGTTGTGAGCTGCCTTGTGAGTGCTGGGAATAGAAACCAAGTCTTCTGGAAGAACAGCCAGTGTTCTTAACCACCGAGTCATCTCTCCAGTCCTGCTTTATTTTTTTTTGAGACAGGGCTTCACTCTGTGGCCCACGCAGACCCCAAGTTCACCATACTGCCCAGGCTGGTTATGAACTCGTGACAATCTGCCTACTTTAGCCCCTGAGTGCTAGCATTAGAAGTATGAGCCACTGTCTGGTTCATAATTCTTTTTTACCTGTATGAAACCACCAGGTCTCTTTGAGTCTTCTTAGTGAAGATGTTTGGCATTAATAGTCTTCAAACCCTGGCACTCTTCACACTGGGAATAAGTGACCCTTCCTTGTGGGAGGCCTTTGTGTTTTAAGACTCTTCCTTACCATCCCCAGGCAGCACTCCTGCTAACTGTCTGGGCCAGGTGGAAGGAGAACAGCCTGACTGAGAACCACTGGCTTGCCAAGCTGACAAGCAGTGCTAACTAGCCCTGAGTCCGAGCCCTAGCCTGTTAAGTCCTGCCGAGGTCAGCCCTAACTAGAGACCAGTGACAACATCGGCCCAGAACAGTGCATCTGTGAAGGCCGAGCTCCGCTATGGACGGCCTGGGTAACTTTCTCTGCTGACTCACTGCTGGAACACAAGCAAGCACACTACAGCTACCCTCCTAGTGGATGGGATCCTTAAAATATTGTTCTAATGATGTCAGGTGGTTTAATTTCCAAGACCAAAGCAGAGATCACCAGTCAAAAGTAGCAATTATCAGTGTCAAAACCCATCAATTTCCCATGAAACTAAAGGTGTCACATCTAATACCTCCTCTTCAAAGCAAAAAAAAACCCTGAGACCTAGTCTCTGCCTCCCGGGAGCTCTCCTCACAGGGATGAAGGCCATCGAGTTAGCCTTCTATTCTGAGGAGCAGCAAGAGAGACAGCTGTCTCCCACCCCAAAGGCCACGCCTGGACAGCTCAGCTTCTCTCCTAGGAACGGGGCTGTAGTCTTTACCTGGTGCCTGATTGGCCATCTGCCGTCTCAGGGCTGCAGCAGCTGCTGCCTGGGGAGCTGCGACGGGGTGGGAAGGACCTGGTGCACCATGCTTAACCGTTTTGGTTGCCAGCATTGTGCTGTCGGCTCCTTGAGGAATAATTTTGCTGGCTGATGTAGAGACTGAGGGGAAAAGAAAAATGATCAGAAAAATGGGGTCAGTGAAAGGAACACAGAAAACTTAAAATGGTAAATTCTATTAGGCTGTAGGAAAAATGCTAAAATTAAAATTCTTAAGCACTACAAGCGATCATTCAGAGCACTACAGAGCTGCTTTCTTGTAATGACTTTGTCCAGTACCATGTCTTTGCTGGAAGCACTGGCACACAGCCTCCCCTGCCCCCACCCCGCAGCAGTGAGCGCACAATGCACATGGCCTCAGTGAGTGACCGCCTCATGGACATGTAGCTCGACAGCCACCCTGCCCCATGGTCACAGTTTTAATTGCCGACTTACTTGAAGAGCTCATTACAGCAGGTGAAGAACTATGAATCAGGTGAGGCTTAGCAAAAGGCATCGCCTGAGGCAGAAGACTGGGTTGGATAGAAGGTGTGCGGACCACAGGGGCATGTCGATGGACCTGGACCACAGCCTCCTCCTCTTTGCAGGGTGACCGGGCATCTTCTCCCTCCAGAGGCTGAGAGATGGATGATGTGGAGCTGGCTTCATCTAAGTCTTCATAGTACCTCTGAGACAGGAAGGCCGACCGAGACAGGCTGGCTACAGAAGCCCCACCCCGAAGATAACATTAGACAAAGCAAACCCAAAAGCGGTGCCATTTCTCTAAGAGAGACACATCCAACTTGCAAAGCATTTTCATTACTTTTTACTTTGATGAATGTGAATATGATAGTTTGGGGCCTTTGCTCAAAGGGGGCTTCAGAAGCTAAGCTGCTAGGTCACAGACAGCCTAACTATCAACGCTGGTGGAACTCTCACAGGAGAAAAACTGGTGACAGGCCAGCTCACAGGGCAGGGCTGAACACTCATGCATCCCGGCTGCTTTCCAACAGTAACCTCAGAATAACCACAATAGGCTGTCAGAGTGGGAATGGCCTGAGTGTCTCAAAACACATCTAAATGAGCCCAGTGACTCTCAACATGGTATTTATCTCTGGCCTTCTCTGCTCTTCCTTCTTTATATTGTGGGGTCAGGTCTTATGCCACCTTCTACTTAGAACTTCAAATGAATGTTATTACTGTGCACTGAAAAACAACACGCTTAGTTCCCCGTTCCTTGCCAAGGTATTCAAAGCAGCATTCTTCCATTGTTGTTTGTCCGTCCTGTAGGCAAATCACGCTACAAGATCTTAATGTCTCAGCATAAGTGTGACATAACAGATGCAACTGAATACCAGGGCCACACGCCAGGGCTCTACTGCCCACAGGACACTATGGCTATTTAGAGTAGTTAAGTACAGCTGTGTGTGGTGGCAGACACCTTTAATTCCAGCACTCGGGAGGTAGAGGCAGGTGGATCTCTGTGAGATCAAGGCCAATATGGTTTGCATAGTTCTAAGTCAGCCAGAACTATATAGACCCAGTCTCAAGTAAGTAAGTAAATAAATACATACATAAATAATAAAATTAAATAAATCAAGTGTAAAGACACAGAAAGTTCTATTTCTCAAATGCACATTTCAAGTACTCAATGGGCAGCAGCCTTTACATGCTGTTATCAAGTATTCTGAGGCAAACAACTTCATGGTGGGCCACTTAGATATATATATGATGTCAGGACCCAAAATGTTAGTTTATTTTCTACCAACAACTTGATACTGTCACTTTTCAATATCAAGAATGTAGATCCTGTGCCTTCCCTTCCTGGGGAAGCCGGCTGAATTAATTATCTGTGCAGTATGGCAGAGCTGTTATTTTTTGGTCTCTGTTACATTTAACAGTGTTACCTTGTCAAGACATATATATTTATATGATCAGAGTGACCCTGAAATTAAAGCTGTATTCGTAAATTCTAAGGAACACCAACAGAGAGAGAGGACAAGGACCTCACCCTGCTGCTCCAAGGGACTGTGACCTCCAAGTACTTGCCAGTGTATCTTTACCACAGTTCCCACAGAGAAGCCCAGCCAACCCTTGGGGCCAGTCTCCGTCCTGGCAGAGGACGCAGTTGAGCCACGCAGTGCCTGCACTTGCCTGCACATGCTGCAGCGGTCGGTCGATGCTATTAGGAGCACTAGGTCTGCAGCGGCCTGTTGCAGCACACAAAGGAAACTAACACAAAGCCCTCACGGAGCCGTTACCCTGTCTCTCACTAAATAGTTCAGGAAAAACAAAAAAGGGAACAGGGTTGGCCGTGGGTTCAGTCTAAAACACTTGTCTAACGTGTACAGCCTGGGATTGATCCTCAGTACCAAAACAGTCCGAATAACAATTCTACTGTAGTGTACAGAGGGAGGGAGAGGTGATGTAACGGTGGGACATACTGACTGACAAAGAGAGACAGACACTCCTTTAGCTACAACAGGACCACGCTGGACTAACCCACTCTAAGCTGAAGAAACAAGTCAGAAGGGCACCCGATCCATGGAGGCTACCAAACATCACAGCTTAGTCTGGTCCATTCAATGTGCTCAGAAGCTCACAGGAACCTACCGCTGGGCAAAGTCACCCAACAGAAAGCTTATTTTATAAGTACGGAGTACTTTGGCAATTTTCTGAACACTGCCTTGAAATTGGAAGACAGAATGGCTACAGGAGCACATTTTTTCCCACAGTAAAGAAAAAGAAGTCAAACCCGTGTTACGACATGGATCATCACACATAGGTGAAAGGTAATGGGTGCTCAGTGACTAGATTCTTAGAGGTTTCTTTTTTCAAAATAATACATTAAAAATGACATAAACATAAAATAGATAAGATTTTAAAAATACATGCAAAGATATAACTTCCACATATTCCCACATAACATATTCTTTAAGAGGGAATGTAGTGAGTGCAAGAGAGATGTGCATGGGTGTGTGGAAACTGGAACAGGACATTTCCACTGTCACGTTCTACCTTATTACTGAGTCACAGTTTGCTACTTTGGTTAGGCTAGTCAGTCAGTGACAACTAGGGCTTAGCCTGCCTCTACCCCGTAATGCTGGGTAGAGGGTGTGATCTCAGGGCTGCATGCCCGCAGAGCAGGCTTTCTTACTGAGCCCTCTCTTCAGCCCCAAGAGGCTTTCTAAGAAGCTGGCATGTTCTTGTTCTCTTGTTCTCTCTCTCTCTAAGAAAAATTTAAGATTTATTTAGCTGCACTGGCGTTTTTGCCTGCTTGTATGTCTATGTAAGGTGTCAGATCCCCTGGAACTGGAGTTACAATTGTGAGTTGTCATGTGGGTGCTGGAAATTGAACCCAGGTCCTCCAGAAGACCAGTCAATGCTCTTCTTAACCGATGCGCAATCACTCCTGCCCCTATGTTCTGTTTCTTAACTTTAGTAGACATTACATTCATTTTTGTGTTGTGCACTTTTTTGTGTATTATATTACAATTTTAAAATTTAATAAAATTTATATGTAGCTGGACAGTGGTGGTGTATATCTTTAATCTCAGTACTCAGCTCTGAGTTTGAGGCCAGCCTGGTCTACAGAGCTAGTTCTAGGACAGCCAGGGCTAAACAGAGAAACCCTGTCTCAAAAAACAAGGCAAAAAAGTTTATGTAAACTATGGGTGGTGGCAAGGTCTGGAATCCTAGCATTTAGGAGGTGGAGACAGAGTTTATAATGAACACTGTTCAGAGTTCCTAAGTTTATCGTCGTTTTTCACTCCACCGAGTTCCTGAAAGCCAGTCTGGACTACATCTTCAAAACAAAGCTTCCATACCCTGGGTTATCCTCCCTAGCACGTGCTATTTTAATTCCACAAGTATACTGTGCCGCTTCCGTGAGGTTTATGCTCTTTATTCACATTTTGAGTGGTCAGAACTTGTTACCTTATTTATCACTACCTGGAACCAAGGTAGGCAATCACATTTGCTGAATAAACAAACAGTTACATAAACCTCACGTCTAAGGACTCAACCATAAAGATACAATCAGATCTGAGTGATGATGTTTTACATAACCTCTTGACAACAACCAGGGCTAACAAGACTGGGTAAATGTGTGATGGCTTTCTAACACATGATGTGGTCTACAGTCAGGATCAGGCACATGGTCAAAGAGTACAAACAGAGAGTGGAAAAAAGGTCCTGAGAAGTTTGATTATGGTGGTGTTAGCTGCAGATAACAGGCATTGGTGCCTGTCTGGTTGCTTTTTGTTTTTTTCTGTCAACTTGGCATTAAGCTAGAATTCTAAGTGAAGAAGAAATCTCAACTGAAAAAATGCCTCCATAGGACTGGCCTATAGGCAAGTCTGTGGGACATTTTCTTGGTGGATGATTGATGTGGGAAGGTCCAGCTGACTGTGGGCAGTGCCACCCACCTGCTGACGGTACCAGGTGCTATAGGAAAGCAGGTTGAGCAAGGCACGAGGAACAAGCTAGGAAGCAGCACTCCTCCATGGCCTCTGCATCAGCTCCTCCTCCAGGGTCCTACCTTGAGTCCCTGTCCTGACTTCCCCAGATGATAAACCACATGCTGAAAGATGAAATCAACCCTCTCCTTTCCAAGTGGATTTTGGTCGTAGTTTCTTTTGTTTGTTTGATTGTTTGGTTTTTTTTTTTTTTTTTTCCTCACAAAAACAAAAATCCTAACTAAGACAGTACCACAGACCTGGAAGGTGCAGTGGGACAGTATGGGGAAGCCTTCGAATGTGAGGCGCTATAACAGAAAGGGCGGGTTGATGGAGCTAAGGAGATGACTCAGCGGCCAACAGTACATGCTGTGGAAACAGGAGGATCCAGATGCACCCGTCTAAAACGCACACATGCAGTGGGGACCTATAACCCTGTCTCTAGAGGAGAGGCACGGACAGGAGGCTCAATGGAGTCGCCCAGCTCCAGTTCAGAGACTCTGTCTCAAGGGAGTAAGACAGTGACCAAGAACTGTGTGCTCAACATGCTCATGTGTGCTTACATTTTCTTCCCCCAAAAGTGCTGGCCTGAGCAGAGGTGGTTGTGTTTACATTTTCTTCCCCCCAAAAGCAGTGGCCTGAGCAGAGGTGGTTGTGTTTACATTTTCTTCCCCCCAAAAGCAGTGGCCTGAGCAGAGGTGGTTGTGTTTACATTTTCTTCCCCCCAAAAGCAGTGGCCTGAGCAGAGGTGGTTGTGTTTACATTTTCTTCCCCCCAAAAGCGGTGGCCTGAGCAGAGGTGGTTGTGTTTACATTTTCTTCCCCCCAAAAGCGGTGGCCTGAGCAGAGGTGGTCAAGGAAGAGTGTCTGCTGAAATCTTCTGTAGGCAGAAGACTTAAGAAGCAGCTCCAAGCTGGGGTGCAGCAGCACACACCTTTACTCCCAGTACTTGGGAGGCAGAGACAGGCAGATCTCTGTGAGTTCGAGGCCAGCCTGGTCTACAGGACAGCCAGGACTGTTACACAGAGAAACCCTGTCAGGGATGGAGGGGGTGGAGCAGCAGCTCCAACAGGAAAAGACTAAAATGGCAGAGATTGGAGAACACTGTGCTGGAGGTCATACGCAGTGCTGAAAATCACCAGGGCAAGGGCACAATGTAATCTTAGCTTTGGAAAATGAAACACATTTGAGTTTCAGGCTGGCCTGAGCTACATGAGACCCTATCTTTAAAAAAAAAAAAAAAAAAAAAAAAAAAAAAGGAACAATTAAGGGATAGGGATGTAGCTCAATGGTTTTGGTAGAGACCCCTGGTATGTGCTAGGTTCTAGGTTTTACCACCAACACTGAAAGAAAAAAAAGTTAGGGAATTTTAGATAGAAATTTAAAAAGAACCTTTTATCTCTCATATTGTTGCTTTTCAGCAAGTTTTGAAGAAATACATTATTTGCTTGCTGTGTGGTGTGCGCGTGCACGTGTGTGAGCCACGATGCACGTGTGTGAGCCACGAAGCACACGTGCAGGTCAAAGGACGGCAGGAGTCAGCCCTCCCCTCACTACGCAGACGCCATCTGCCTTTATTCCCCAGTCCCTTACACCAGCCCCTTAGCAAGCATTTAAACCATCACTGCCTAACCTACAGTTTTTCCCTAAGAAGACTTTTCTCAAGGGTAATGTTGCGAAGAACCCATCAGAGCTTTGAGGCTAGGCTCCAACTCAGCCAACCCCAAGCCATTCTGTATCATTATCATCTAACTGAGAGACTGCATGATATCAAAGCCCCAAGAATCACCTTGAGTTGTTTCATCCAAAATATAAGTACTGCTTCTTAGTCCAGTACATATGCAGACTGACGGTTGATTCTGAGAATGTTTTCTTCATCTTTCATTCAAGCCATAAGCAACCAGCCCACCTCCACTGTGCCCTAGCACTACACAGCTAATGCTGAGAACTTCAGGACCAGTTCTCTTTACCTGGAGCAGTGGACCTCACTGGAGGGGTCTTCCTTTTGGCCAAGAAGTTCCTCAGTTGGGCCTGTTTTGCAGGGGACAGTTTAGCTGCAAAAAAATTCATCAACCCATAAATGCTAAGATTCACTTTAAAAAGCCAGGTTAGATCACGAACTATGCCAGCGGTCTGAGAGGGAGCATTACCTGGCACTCTGGGAGAGGGCTTGGTGTGAGATTCAATGGTAGTTTTGAGCAGGCTTTCAAGGTCACTGTCAAAACTAAAACAGGGCAGTGTTACATCCAAACCAACCATGAGAAGGCTGAGGCTAAGTGGTATACACTGTTCTCAATATCTAAGCCCAAGAGATTACAGAATATTCACTAGAGACAGAGCCGCCCAACAACACACAGGAGGAAAGCTAACAACCTCAGCACTACATTCTCCCGCACTAAGCCTAACATGGTGCCTTAGCAGAAAGGATGACGAAACTACACACGCCTAAAGCAGAAACACAACACCGACAGTTCAAAGTAAACCGGCTAACTGCAAGGATCCGCACAGCTCCACACTAGAGCGAAACGGCAAATCTGGGCTTCTGAAGGAAGTTAGAAAATATAACCCTATTAGTTATTGGAACTGCTGTGGCCTGTTGAGAACCTGCTTCATCAGACACAGCACTCCATGCATTACAGACTTAAGCCAACACACACCCTGAAGGCAGGCACTGTCACCCTTCCTTTCAAGCAAAGGAACCAGAGGTCAGAGGGGTTCTAGAACCTGACCAGGACAGCACAGCCGACAGACTGCAACACTGTTCTCAAACGCATGCCTCACATGCTCACGTACTCTCTGAGCACCCCCCCACGCACCAGCAGTCACTTGCACACCTGTGAGTGCTGCTGTGAGTTGAAAGTGCTGAGGGTAGGTTCCACGGGGATGTCTGGTTATAGAGACGGAGCTGCTGCAGACTGTCCACCAGGTGATTCAACCTCTTCCTCTGTTGGTTGATGATTTCCCGGTTGTTGGCTAGTGTGTTAAAAAGTGTCTCTCGTTCTGGCACAAGCAGGCGCCTGGTGGCAATAAGGAAAAGAACAGATACAAATGGCTCCTTTCTACACCACAACCCACGGGGCTGCAATTCTAACAGGGAAAATGATAAAATGGAAAACCACCCGCAGACAAGAAACATCGAGAACATAACAGAGCAGAGGGAGGGCATGAGGGGCCTGCAGCAGACCACAGTACAGGCTGGGCAAAGCTGGAGGTGCTGGGGAAGAAGAGAGTGGGCGGGAGCCAGGAAGCAGCACGGGCAACCCTGCAGCTGCCCTGCAGCTGCCTGCCCACTGAGAGCCGGGGTCTCTGCGGAAGCGACACTCCCTAAGGAAACAAAGCAGGCTCACTGGAAGCACGTGGGAGCCAGCCATCGATCACACTGCTGATGGGGACAGCACAGGTGCTGCGAGCTGGCAGGTCTAAGGCCAGAGGCACGGGTCTAGATTCCTTTGTTTTTCATTATAAACCTTTAACCACTGGTAAAAACGTTTCTATTAACGTGAGGAAACAAATATAGAAATAAAAGAAAACTGGTGGTCCTATGTGACCAGCTGGTTTGTTTGCTCTTGTCTGTCTGTCCATCTACCACCACAGAACTGATTGAGAATGAAAGCTGCTGACGCACAACAGAAACTTCCAGTTTTATTTCCTTTCCTCAGAACCACTGAGAAGAGCAAGGCAGCCAAGTGAGTGATTCTAGCTGGTATAAGGCAAGCTTTAGAGAAGGGCTGAAAATAGAGACGTGCCAAGAAACAGAAACCGTGCCCAGCACTTGAACTCTGCAGAAAGGGAACTGAGTGTGCAGTGAGTAGGCAGTGCATGGGGAAGGAAGCTGGCTCCTGCTAGTGTGTGCAGTTTTGGAAAGCCAGTCTGTTGTAGTTGTTGTTGTTTGATTGACTGTTTTCTCAGACAAGGTTTCTCCGTGTAGTCCTGGCTGTCCTGGAACTCACTCTGTAGTCCAGGCTGGCCTTGAACTCACAGAGATCCGCCTGCCTCTGCCTCCCGAGTGCTGGGATTAAAGGCGTGCGCCACCACCGCCTGGTGGAAAGCCTACTTATTAAGCAAAGAAGAACACAGCTGGAAAGGAGAGCAGACACCTCACTGCCTCATCACAACTAGTGTAGTGAGCTATGACATCTGTAATGGCCCAAACACCTGTGCGCGCACGGGCTCCAGTCCACAAAAACCTCCCTGGGCAGAGTTGGGGAGAACTCAGCCTGCCGCACCCCACCCCCTGCCCCCAAGCTGAGGGTCCTTTGGTTGGGCTTTTCAGCCCGCTCCACCCAGCATGGTGACATTTATTTACTTCTCCTTACTAAACTATATACACACTACTTCTGTCCCTGACAAGACACCCACTGTCGCCAGAAAAAGCTCCATGATCCCATACCTTTATAACAAAACACACTCAGTCTTTGTTTCCATACAGGGCTAATCACTAATTAAGTGTGTCAAAAACCTAACATTTTTAAGGGCTGACATACTCCAATTTCTGTGAATACTTCCTTGCTCTCGGCATACTGCAGTCTATCCTGTTCACAGAATAGAAGCACAAACCAGACAGGACAGGTAGCGAGGCGGCATGCTCTTTTGTGTCTTCACCACTTGTCAAAGCCTTTTTTTTTTCTCTTTAAGATTTATTTCTTTATTATGTATACAGTGTTCTGTCTGCATGTTTGCCTGTACACCAGAAGAGGGCACCAGATCTCATTACAGATGGTTGTGAGCCACCATGTGGGTGCTGGGAATTGAACTCAGGACCTCTGGAAGAGCAGCCAGTGCTCTTAACCTCTGAGTCATCTCTCCAGCCCCCTTGTTAAATCCTTTTAACTAGCCACACTCTAATCAGGATTTTTTCTCAAAGCCAAATGTGCTCATGCATACATCCCCAGCCCTTGAAGACTGAGACAGGAGGAAGACCAAGTGTTCCAGGCCATCCAGGACAATAAAAGGTGAGACCTTTTCACAAAGAGCAGAACAAAACAGAAAAAAAAGTTCTTCTCAAGAGGACAACTTGGAAGACTGACAAATGTACAAGGGGATTGCTCTCTGTTCTCTAAGGTTAATTTACCGTGTGTGTGTGTGTGTGTGTGTGTGTGTGTGTGTGTGTGTGTGTGTGTGTGTGTGTGTGTGAGAGAGAGAGAGAGAGAGAGAGAGAGAGAGAGAGAGAGAGAGAGAGAGAGAGAGCATATTTAGAGTACTATGGACGTACAGGGCTTGTGAAGGAAGAAAAGGGTCAGACCCCTGGAAACTGGAGTTACAGGTAGCGATAAGGTACCCAATGT
This sequence comes from Peromyscus californicus insignis, assembly GCF_007827085.1. Taxonomy (NCBI): domain Eukaryota; kingdom Metazoa; phylum Chordata; class Mammalia; order Rodentia; family Cricetidae; genus Peromyscus; species Peromyscus californicus. The sequence continues at coordinate 7,314,774 of NW_026294595.1, forward strand.
GGGTGCTGGAAACTGAACTCAGGTCCTCTGGAAGAACAGCCAGCACTCTTAACCACTAAGCCATCCTCTCCAGCCCCAAGGAGAATTCTCTTAATCAAACATTGTGACTACATGTGAATCTACGCACAGATCTGCTCCCTCTTTCCTACATTTGTACCTTCCCACTGAAGTCATCTGAAATGCTTTTCAATTATTTTACACATTTGATACAAGATTAAAAGCATTTAATGTAATCTGAGAACATGCTATTCAGCGACTACAAAGTATTTTGTTTGTTTGTTTTTCAAGAGAGGATTTCGTAGCTCTGGCTGTCCTAGAACTCACTCTGTAGACCAGGCTGGCCTTGAATTCACAAGAGATCTGTATGCCTCTGCCTCCCCAGTGCTGGGATTAAAGGTGTGGGTATCCACCCCCCATTACTGCATAGTATTTTATATACCTTCTTGATGCTTGGGTTTTTCTGTGATGCTAGGGATTGAACATGTATACACACATACAACAAATCAACTGCTTTATTGATGAGCTACATCCTCAGTCCTAATGAAATTCATATTCTTATCTTTCTAAAACGATGTGATATGCACTGTTTTATATAATCACTACAACTATCATTTAGTGCTTGTGTAATGAACTTTTAGGAATGAACTGAGTAACCAGGAGGAAGCACACCTGTGAGATTTTTCCCTGGGCTCCCACAGAAGGCAGTGGCCACGACACAGCCCACTCACCTCTGTCTTCTCTTCTGCTCCAGATGCCGGTCCCACTCTAGGTCTAGAACATCATTCACATCCTGAACAGCAAATTTCACATACTGATGAAGGCGGCGGATTTCCTAATCAGAAAAAATTAAAAGGCAAATGACTCATTTTTCTGGTAGCTTGGCGGGGGGGGGGGGGGGTGCATTAAAGTAGTAAAAATAATTCTGAAATTCTTCCATATTAAGAACTGTTGCCGGGTGGTGGTGGCGCACGCCTTTAATCCCAGCACTCGGGAGGCAGAGCCAGGCGGATCTCTGTGAGTTCGAGGCCAGCCTGGACTACCAAGTGAGTTCCAGGAAAGGCGCAAAGCTACACAGAGAAACCCTGTCTCGAAAAACCAAAAAAAAAAAAAAAAAAAAAAAGAACTGTATGAACAAGGAAAACACTAGGTTTTACTATAACCATTAAATATAAACCATTAATGAAATGAAAAATGGAAATTTCACTTCTCCAGTTGTATAATAGAAAAGGAAAGGGGAAGGGAATGGGTGTGGCAGCCTCAGGCCTGGGGAACAGATGCACCCACTTCTTTCTCACTGCCCGGTCCTGCCTGGGAAGGCCGGGACAGGCTGGGATGGCCTGCTGCACCCCCTCACTGTGCACCCATTCAGTTCTTTCCCATCATGAAATGAACTGAGAGTAGACAAGGTGATTCAACAAATGGTGCTGAGAATGACTCGGACCCTAGCTACTCCCAGCACAGAACACAGGCCACCTCCCACTGGAGGAGCACGTCTCCACCTCCCACTGGAGGAGCACGTCTCCACCACCACTACAGTTCTTCCCAGCTGTTAGGCCTGTAGTGGCGCTCTCTCAGCTGGGGGCATAGTTAACCAACATGACTCTCAAAATTCAAAGCAAAACTGAAACATTCAATCAAGTAAGTGCACAGACACTGAGCAGCTCCCGGGTAAGCGCTTCACACATGGCACAGATCTGACTGTGCTGAAATGCATTTCACAAATATTCTTGGAGAAGTGTTATGTCTCAACTGAAAACAGAAAATGTCATTTAGAAAAAGCCAAGCTGAGTCCAGGGAGGCAGCAGTAGCCTCAAAGACTAGATGACTAGAGGAGCGTGTCCCCCCCTCCACCTCGGGGCCATACTAGCTGAAGCCCTTTCTTCCAAATGCCTTCCACCTGGGCGGGCTACAAGAACCAACACTTCTTCAAAGGCCTGCTGCAAACCGTTCTCGGTGGCTTCCTCGCTCTCACCTCTGGTCCGATGACAACACATACACATGGAAATTCTAGGTCCATCTCCCTGACTTTCCCTCCCCAGTTTCAGAACTGTACACTGTAGCACAGCGGCTAAGAGCATGGGCGCAGGCTTTAGTAGTATGATCCCTGAAGTCGCAGCAAAGCTGCATACCCTTGTTTTGCCTGTGGTTAAGTGTCCATCACATCTCCTGCCATTATCTGTTCGGCGCAATAAAGATGACAGTTTTTCCTTTCTCAGTATGGAAGCTGAATGCTTTCCTCTTGGCCAGGCAACTGGGGCAGAGGTGCAAGGCTTGTGTGAGGACTGAAGAGGACTGCCTATGGGGGTGGGGGGGGGGAGCGGCGGGGGCGGCGCTGCAGTCTGAGAGAGAGCAGCCCTGCAAGGAAACACCACAAGGGGAAGTAAGAGCTGCCAAGGATCCCAGGAAATCACCTTGAGCCTTCCAGGTCCTAGGAGGTCTCCGGGCACGGGACAGAACACTATGAAGAGTCCACATGCACAGACACAGTCTGAGGTGAGGAGAGTCAGGGCTGCCCACACACTGCCCTGGGACTCCAGTGAGTGGAAGGGAAAGATGCCCCAAGCACACTGAGGCAAACAGAACAAGCCAACCAGCTAGAGCAGACATGAGGACGCAGAGTGACCAGGAAATGTAACTCTGCCAGAGCAGGGCAGCTGGCAGAGCCCCGCAGGGCTATCCCACAGCAGCACAAGCTCAGGCCACAGCCCTTCTTAGCTCAGGAAGTGGGGTCTCGTTTCGGAACCAACAGCTCTCACCCTGAGAGCGACTGCAGGCTACTTTCTGTTCCTGCTTTTGAGAAGTTCTTCATTTAGTAGCCCAGGCTGGCCTCAAACTCACCATGCTCCTTCCTCTGTCTCCTGAATGAGGAGGTATGTGCCACCACACAGAGTTACTAGCTGGTTTCATAGACTGGAAATAATATTAAAAAAAAAAAAATACCAGGCTGAAGAGATGGTTCAGAGGTTAAGAGCACTGGCTGTTCTTCCAGAGGTCCTGAGTTCAATTCCCAGCACCCACATGGTGGCTCACAACCATCTATAATGAGATCTGGCGCCCTCTTCTGGTGTGCAGGCAGAACACTGTATACATAATAAATAAAATCTAAAAAAAAAAAAAAAAACAAAAACAAAAAAAAAACCTACCAGACCACCTGACACGCTGCCGATGTAATATTATTCATGATTTATGAAGTCCTATGTTAACAAAGAACTTTATCAAGTTCAAAGCTTGAAGTCTATCTTTAAAATTTTAAAAATTAAATTTAAAAAAATTGTACCATTTTCTCTGCTACAAGTAATTTTATGTCTGGGCAGTGGTGGCGCACACCTCTAATCCCAGGACTCAGGAGGCAGAGGCAGGGGCATCTCTATGAGTTTGAGGCTAGCCCAGTCTTCAAAGTGAGTTCTAGGACAGCCAGAGCTGTTACAGAGAGAAACCCTGTCTTGAAAAACCAAAACCAACCAAACACAACAACAAGTAAGTGTATGGAAAAGCACAGCAAGTTATCAGCAGAAGACAGCAGCTTGCTAAAAAGGGACATTCCCAAACCCCAGCTCAGAACCACAGCCACGGCGTCCATCAGCTCACTGCTTCCGGACTCTTCTCAACAGACTAAGGCCTCACCCACCTGGAGCTGAGCTTCACTCTTGGGATCCAGAGGTCTTTTATAAAGCAGGTGCAGATATCCAGAGTCCTGGTTTCTTCCGTTCTGTTCTCTGGCTTCTTCGACACCAGCAAAGCCCTCCAGCAAAGTGGTTTTCAGGGCAGTTATGTCTCCATGAAGAGACTAGAAAAGGCAGAGAAGCACTGACTCAACCACTATGCTGCCCAAAACAAAACCTGTGTAGACCCAGGAGGGTGAGAGTCTCAACTATTCTAGTTACCTTAAAAAATTGCATTGTTCCCCTGCACAAACCATCTTGTCCCCTAACAGCTTCTTTGTTTTGTGTTATGGGGGTAAAAACTCTTCTGTCATGTTTCTTGCTTCAGTGTTTACAGGACAAATTAAAAATCCCAAATCCTGAGAAAAAAATTCATTGCTTAGAAAGATAGTCATTTAAAAAAACTTTTTTTTAATTTTTAAATTTTATTATGTCCAAGTGTTTGCCTTGTGTGCCACACTGAGTGCCTGGTGCTGGAAGAGGTCAGAAGAGAGTGTCATATTCCCTCGGTCTGGAGTTATAGACAGCTGGGAATTACCATGTGCGTGCTGGAAATCGAACCCAGGTCCTCTGGAAGAGCAGCCAGGGTTCCTACCTACTGAGCTAGCTCTTCAGGTCCTAACGTTTTTGTTTTTAATTACCCTTTCTCCTGTCTTTAAAAGTACAGCTTCTGATGACTTGTGGAAACCAAGAAGAGCAGAGACAGGGCTCACAACCCAGCTCCGAGAGGACATCACTAATACCAGGGATTTTTCTCTTTTCAAGCTGTTGTTTAAGACCAGAAGACTAGAGGAGACACACGAAATGGAGTCACGTGAAATATCACTTACTAAACAGAGACTTTCAAACACTCACTTGTCCTTTTAAGCCTCCCTTCCTAAGGAGCAAAAGGGAGGGGGTCACAACATGGCTAGGCAGGGAAGCCGTGAGGACTTCCTGAGAGGATCTCGGAAAGCACACACAGTGCCTGATGGAGTACACAGTGACCAGAGTAACAGGAAATAATGCTTAAGCAGCAAATGGTTGACAGTTTGTACTGTACATGCTCCAAAAAATCTTAACTCAATGCTATACAAGAAACATTTCACAGTATACTTAAGTTAAATAAACAACTCTACCAACTTTTACGGAGTGCCAAGTATGTGTTATAGAGGTAGAAACTATGATCTGGGCCGGGCGGTGGTGGCGCACGCCTTTAATCCCAGCACTCGGGAGGCAGAGCCAGGCGGATCTCTGTGAGTTCGAGGCCAGCCTGGACTACCAAGTGAGTTCCAGGAAAGGCGCAAAGCTACACAGAGAAACCCTGTCTCGAAAAACCAAAAAAAAAAAAAAAAAAAAAAAAAACAACTATGATCTGACAGAGACAGCTAGGAAAGCTTTGGTATCAGCTCTGACAGTCCTGAATTCAGCAGCACTGATGGTCCTCAGAGAACACACTGGTTCATACCAGCGTCTGGACTGACAGAACCCTCTCTAAAAGCCCCTTCTACCCAGGGAAGATATCCACGGCTACCAACCTCTGTGGCCTCTCGAATCTCGAAGAGGAAGGTGTGCAAGTCATCCGACTCTGTCCGCAGCATCTTCATCTCGTCCACGGTGCCGACCTGGAAACAGGCTTTGGAGGTCCGGGCCTTTAGCTCCTCCAGCTCTTTCTGGAAGTGTGCGATCTGTGAGAACCGTGAACCAGGAGACAACTGGTCTGAGTGGCAGCAGGAACAGCACTGCTTCCACGGTTTCAAGACAGCTGTACAGGGCCAGGCCAGGCCCTGATGTTAGCATAACGGCCCTGTGTGTAGGAGACTGCACTTAGGCCGCCCCAGTCTCACTGTCAGGGCTACTCTCACCAAAATAATGCTCCAGCAACAAACTCACCTCCTCTCCAATTCCAGCCATCACAGGGTCTGAATCTTTCCACTGATGTCCCTGTTTCTCTGTGACAGGAGGCTGAAGTGACTTGGCCTGAAACAGAAGGCAAAAAGCTTAGAGACGGGCTCCCCACCACGAGCTCCAGTTCCTAGCAGCAGCCCTAGGAGGCCACCACGGGGAGCGTTGCCGCACCACGCCTCCACTCTTCGGAAACTTGCGCACTAGGCCTCCATTTTGCCCAGGATGTACTCCACATGGTAAAAATCATGAGCAGTTATGACAACATCACTCAGGGAACTTGTTCAGGGACAAGGCGAAGAGTAAGGAAACCTGCTAACGATTTCTGCTGGTGAGGAACGGGAAACCTGGAGAATGTGGCACTGAGAGCCAAAGAAGTTCTCCTTCGGTGGGGGCTACCATCTGAACGGGAACGTGATGTGAGAGAAGGCTATGGACAGCTCAGGCAAACACCTTCCAGGCAGCAAGGACAAGCACAAGGGGCTCAAGGAGAAAGACGGGTAAATGCAGGTCCGAAAGTCATGTGCTTGAGGAAGCTAAGCAGGGCTGGGCAGTAGTGGAGCGCACTTGAACTCCAGCACTCGGAGGCAGACCAAGGCTCGTCTCATCTACAGAGTGAGTTCCAGGACAGCCAGGGCTACACAGAGAAACCCTGTGTAGAAAAACCAAAAAAGACAGGAGGAAAAAAAAAAAAAAAGGCAGTAGCAGTTAAGTGCTAAGCAGGACAGGAAGAAGAGAGACAGGTCGGAGAGGCAGGCAGTCCAAGTGTCCATGGACACACCATGGAGTTCGGGTTCTACTGCAGCCAGGTTGGAAAACTACTACTGGTGTTTCAGAAGTGTTTGAATGAAATCTGATTTACCATTTTAAAAAGACCCTCCTGCTACTCAAAGAAGAGGGATGACAGCAAGAAGTAGAAGCCAAAAAGGGTAGAGCAGTCAGGACAGCAAGAGAAAAGAGACAGACAAGCCTACCCCAGGATGGATGCCACAGAATGTGACAAGACTGACGAGGCCTGGAGTGGGGGAAGTACTACCAACAGAGAAAGGGGGCCCAGGGTGCTTTCGCTCCTGCGCCTGTGCAGAGCCCCGCTTTGTCAGTGCCGCTTACGGAGGTGGAAAAGCTGCTCAGAGATGGAGCCGTGCTGGGAACAAGAAAAACATCCAGTCACACTAAACTAAAGAGCTTGTATCCATAGGTGATACAAAGAGGATAGATAGACCGTATCTGCTTTGCTGTGTGTCTGTGTCTTCGTATGATACAGGTCAGTGAGAAGACAGACACATGCTGAGCATGCACAAGACCCTAGAGTCAACCACACACATGACCATCAGTTAAGACAGACCATCCATCCCAGTTATCAGCTTTAACTGTCATGACACAGCCTAGAGTCAGTGAGAGGGAAGCCTCGATGGAATATGTCTGCGGGGACTGTCCGATGTAGGAGGGCCCAGCCTACTACAGGCAGTAGTACCCATAGGCAAGTAGTTGTGAACTGTGTAAGAAAACTGAGTACAAGCCAGGCTGAGAGCCAGCCAGCTAGCAGTATCCTCCATGTTTCCTGCTGTACTTTTGTGTCTGTGAAGTGAGTTTCTTGGTTAGAAGTACTGCTGTGTGCAACAGTAAGCGAGCCTACCTTGATTCCCTCAGTGATGGACTGACCTTGAGGGGGAAGCAGAATAAATCCTTTCCTCCCCTAAGTCAGTGGTTTATCTTGCTGTTGTTATTTTTGAGACAGTGTAGCCCAGCTGTCCTGGAACTTGCTCTGTAGACCAGGCTGCCCTCGAACTCAGAGATCCATCTGCCTCCAGAGTGCTGAGATCAAAGGTGATTAGCCATCACAGCCTGGTACTTTTGGTCAGCATTTTTTTTTTTTTTTTTTTGGTTTTTCGAGACAGGGTTTCTCTGTGTAGCTTTGCGCCTTTCCTGGAACTCGCTTTGGAGACCAGGCTGGCCTCGAGCTCACAGAGATCCGCCTGTCTCTGCCTCCCGAGTGCTGGGATTAAAGGCGTGCGCCACCACCGCCCGGCTTGGTCAGCGTTTTATCAAAGCAACAGTAATCAAACTAGGACCCCATCCAACAGAAAAACATTAAAAACATCAAGAAACTACATACAAGAAAATATCCAGATGGCTAAAATTGATATGAAATAAAGCTCAATTTTGCTAATCACTAGGAAAAATATGAGTTAAATAAAAAAAAAACAAAACAAACAAAAAAAAAAACAGAAAAAACCCAAATACAATGTAAGATGAAAAATACCAAACCAAGCAACACTATAGCTCTAGCTGGAAACTACTCAGCGGGATGGAAATCGTACCTATAATAAAGCATCAATTCTCTACAGCAACAGAATGGATAAATATCATGAACTACACAGTAAGACTGTATGCTGTGTGCTTCTATTTCATAGAGACTATAAACAGGCTAAGCTAATCTATATACTGTTAGATATCAAGAGAGTGGCTACTCCGTGGCAAGGAGAGGGACCATAAGGGGCACATGAGGAAGAGTCCTGTGATCTGGTAATGTCTCTTTACCAACTCGTTTACTTGATGACAACTATTAAGGTGTACACATACCACATGGCCTTTTTTCTACATAAACTACTTCAATTAAAACACTGAACAGAAGCCGGGCAGTGGTGGCGCACGCCTTTAATCCCAGCACTTGGGAGGCAGAGCCAGGCGGATCTCTGTGAGTTCGAGGCCAGCCTGGTCTACAGAGCAAGATCCAGGAAAAGGCGCAAAGCTACACAGAGAAACCCTGTCTCGAAAAACCAAAAAAAAAAAAAAAAAAAAAAAAAACACTGAACAGAAGCTGGGCGTAGTGGCACATGCCTTTAATTCCAGCACTGAGGCAAAGGATCTCTAAGAGTTCAAGGCCAGTCTCCTGGACTGCAGAGTAAGCTCCAGGCCAGGTAGGGCTACCATAGTGAGACCATGTCTAAAACAAAACAAAACCAAACAAAAAACAACAAAAAAAGAAAAGTAAATAGATAATTGCTTTTGTGAGTACATGTCAAAAACTTCAAGCACATACTTTGGTATCTCCTGTACAATCCTAATTACTGTTCCCATGTCTAAATCTAAAGGCCAACTTTATTAACATGCAATTGTACTAAGAGAATTTAAACGTACCTGAGGAGAGCCTGACTTTGCCACTGGAGGGTTTATCCTGGGTGATTTCTGCACCACGGAGGACATTGAACTTGGAATACTCGGAGTAGATCGGCCTGCTAGCATAAATGACCAAAGAAGTAAGTTATAACAGACACTTATTCCTGTTACTTCCATCACCACAAACTTTCCCCAAATCTAAGGAAGAGTTACACACTGTTCCTGGCTCCACTTCTACGACTGTATTAGAGAATGATGACCAAATGGTCTGCTGATGCACACCTAGAATCCTAGCACTAGGAGGCTCAGGAAGGGAAGATTCTGAGTTTAAGGTCACTTTAGGCTACATATCAAGTATAGGCAAGGTCAGGTCACATTTGAGACTTGTCTCAAAAACACAAAGATGGCTGACAAGATGGTGCAGTGAGGTGGTAACTCTGGCAAACTTCAAAAGGAAAGAAGCTTCCCTTTCTCAGAAATTTCCTCATTCTTATCTGTTTGGTATTTGCCTAAATAAAATTATTCCAGGCATTCAAATTTAATTGGCTACCCAAGGCCAGGTATGGTAATTCCAGCCTTTAACCCCAACACCCAGGAGACAAAGGCAGGCCAATCAGATCTGTGAGTTCAAGACCAGCCAGGACTACATAATGAAAATCTGCCTTCAAAATAAAACAAAATACCGGCCAGGCGGTGGTGGCGCACGCCTTTAATCCCAGCACTCGGGAGGCAGAGACAGGTGGATCTGTGAGTTCGAGGCCAGCCTGGTCTACAGAGTGAGATCCAGGACAGGCACCAAAACTACACAGAGAAACCCTGTCTCGAAAAACCAAAAAACAAAACAAAACAAAAACTGCATTGAGAAACACAGAGATGGTTCAGTAAATAAGAGTGAACACTGCTCTTACAGAGAACCCAACTTTGGTTTCCAGTGCCCACTTCAGGTGGTTTACAATTGCCTGTAACTCCAATTCCTAGGTATTAGACACCTCTGGCCTCTCCAGTAACTGCACTCACATGCACATACATGCATATAAATAAAATATACCTAGCAAACACCCCTCCCAAGCCCAAACTCAAACACACTCTGCAGTCAGCCTGAATAAAAGCTTGCATGGTGATGCATAACACCTATGGTCTCCAAATCTTTAACCTGAATCCTATCATGTGCAAATAATCAAATGCAAACAGTGATGGTCCCCAAACCACTGAGCTGACTTTCTCATGCTAAAGAAATGAACTGAGACTATGCAGAAAAACAGAATTCAGTGCATGAACTTTAATTGAGACCACTGGTCTCAAATTGACATGGACTCTATATTTGACTGTTGTTTTTTGAGTGTAATAGCCTTGGCTTTTAGGAGATGAAAACTCATGTACCTAGGGGTCAACTGTTTCACACTGTCTGCAATTAACTCTCAAATGTTTTCAAATTTTTACATAAAAGGAAGAAAGAGATAAGCAAACACACATAAAAAAGATGTCCGGAAGCACTGAACCCTGGTGGGGACCACCGTATTTACAGTTTCTGCAGCCAATTGGTACATGTGACAGGAAGGGGAAGGCAGGGCAGGTGCACTTGTTACATCCTGTCTGTGATGGTGCGCACTTCATCACTTGCTTAGTGCGGCTGATGGAGAAAATGTACGTAGAGTCTCAGGAGCAATACGCAGAAGAGTCCCCAAGGGCTCCTGTCATGCTCAAGGGCAGCTCAATGACTGTCCTTCCATTAAAGCAGGCTGTGTGTGTGTGAGGACTCGGTCTTTGAATATCCATGAGCAGCCAAGTAAACGCTAATAGAACTGAAACCACTGTGAATCTCTCAATTTAGAGCACAACAATCACAGCACATTAAAACATTAAAGCAAGTAAAAAAAAACAAAACAAAACGAACAAAAAAAAGTGGTGGTGCACGCCTTTAATCCCAGCACTGAGAGGCAGAGGCTGGTGGATTTCTGTGAGTTTGAGGCCAGCCTGGCCTACAGAGTGAGTTCCAAGATGGCCAGGGCTACACAGAGAAACCCTGTCTTGAAAAACAAAACAGAGGCTGGAGAGATGGCTCAGTGGTTAAGAGCACTGGCTTCTCTTCCAGAGGACCTGGGTTCAATTCCCAGCACCAACGTGGTAGCTCACAACCATCAATAATAGGATCTGATGCCCTCTTCTGGTGTGCAAGTATACATGCAGAGTACTCATATATAAAATATAAATAAAGAAAGGAAAAAAAGAAAAACAAACAAATAAGACCCCCACCTCACTATGTTAGCAAGGATTCTTAACATGCTGAACCCCATTCATCTGAAAGGAGAGCTGAAGGCAGAAGCTGTTGGCTTCTGAGAATACCTGATGGCGAGGGAGAGACCGAGGACTTCAAAGGAATGCTTGAAGTCATGGAGCTGGACAATGCTGGCAGAGGCGTGGGATGGCTGAGTGGTCCAGAAGCAGCTGGCTTCGGGGAGGAAGAAAATGGCAGCACAGAGGGTGTGCTCGTGGAGCCGTGAACAGGAGCAGAGGCCACAGCCGTGAACCTGAGAGAGGAAATGCAGCTCGATCACAACAGCCTGCTGGAGGGTTCTCTCGCACTGGTCATTAGCAAGGAGACCAAGAAGAACCGACTACCCATCTCCGCTGCCTCAGAACCAACTACACACTGGCTGCTTCCTCCCTCAGATGAGGGCAGTTACCACCTGCTCCGTTAGGAACATGGTATCAACTACAGCACACCAAAGCACTACATGTAAAATAAAAGCCAAATTCTCCACAGCATGAACTATTTATTTTCTAGCAATGAAGTTGAGTGTTTGCTCTGTTCTTAAGGGGGTGGTGCAACCAACCACGAGAACTTGTTTTGAGGACCATCATCTCTGGTGTGAAAAACACCAGGGAAGCACGCAGGTTACATCTGTGGGACACCACAGCCCAGTAAGAATGTCAAGTCAACAACTGCAGACATACTAAAATTCCAACAGTAGACGACTGTTAAAGAATGAGTAGGCCAATAAAATGGAATGCCCAGTAGTGGCTGGAGTAAAGTGGCCACATGCCGATTTCAAGGAGCAAGGACAGTGTGGCTGCAGCAGCACATCCCAGCAACAAGGCAAGGAGAACCATTGAAAATTGATGGTTTTGGGGCTGGAGAGATGGCTCAGAGGTTAAGAGCACTGACTGCTCTTCCAGAGGTCCTGAGTTCAATTCCCAGCAACCACATGGTGGCTCACAACCATCTGTAATGAGATCTGGTGCCCATACATGCTGTATACATAATAAGTAAATCTTTAAAAAAAAAAAAAGAAAGAAAGAAAAAGAAAATTGATAGTTTTGACACACATTGTGACTGGAAAAGGGGGTATGATACAAGGGAGCACTCCCTCCAGATGCTGCTCAGTGTAGCGGGGAGAACAGAAAAAGGCAGATAAAGAGGTAAATAAATAAGGTATGAACAAGCTGGCTGGAACCAGATCTGTAGGAAACCAGACACCATGTGAAAAGGTCTGAATTGTAAAGGAAATGCAACAAAAAACCTTTGGGCACTGTCAAGCAGGAGAGTCACCTCATGTATCCCTAACCGCACAAGTCACCTTGGTGGCTGCAAAGAGAACAGTTAAGAGCCAGGGAGGCTATGAGGAGGGAAGCCTACAAAAGACCCACTTCGTCTCCGGGAGGTATGCTCCGGGCCCTTGCCTTCCTAAATAAGGAATACTTATCCCACGTAAGTGCCCATTTCTAACAGTCAGAAAAACACAACACCTTTAAGAGACACTTAGGACTGGACCTGCAGATGAGCTGCAAGCCTTTACACTGGTTCGATTTCCATGGCACTACTTTAGAAAGGTCTGCTCAGTACTCCATTCACAGTGACCTAGTTCAGGGACTGACTACCTTGCAATATTTCCACCCATTCTACCACAGAATCCAACTTTCAAGGCGACTTACTTTTCACTCAGGTTGACTTTCACGGAAGAGGCCGAGGGTGGGAACGAAGGTTTCATCCCTGTGTTTGGGGCACTGGGCATTGGTGTGCTTTCCAAGGTGGGCTTAAAACCCGATGACCCAAAAGCGAAGGGAGCAGCAGCTGTGGCCATGGGGGATGCCGCAGGGGGGAGGGCCAGGGAGCCTTTGGAAGGAGGAGCGAAAGAGAAGGTGGAGGAGGCGCCAGAGGCCAGAGCGGCTCGGGAACTGTCAGAGCCAGTGGGATACGGAGGGGGCTCCCCGGTGACGGGAGCGGAGGACTTCAAAGATGAAGGGCCAAAGGAGAACACAGAAGGGGCTCCCCCAGCAGAGGGCAAAGGGACGGTGGCGGGAGGAGCAGCAGAGGACACAGGCGCAAGAGACGAAGCGGCTGCGGCTGAGACATCAAGGGGCGGCGGCGGCGCCTGAGGGGAGGTTGGAGTGGTGGGAAAACTTCCTGCAACGAAAACCAAGGAACAAAGTTAAACTGTAACCCTGTTAGTCACGTGACAGAGGCATGGGCAAGAGGGCTGAGGGTGGAGGGTGGAGGGAGCTGGATACCACGCCTGCTAAGAAAACAGAAAGCAAGCCTCGGCGGCGCACGCCTTCAATCCCAGCACTCGGGAGGCAGAGCCAGGTGGATCTCTGTGAGTTCAAGGTCAGCTCCCACAGGACAAGATATGTGGAACAGGCAAACCCATTCTCAAAAACCAAACAAACAAACAAAGAAGATCTATGAAATTTTGAAGAAGGCCAAACTAGGGAAAAGCACTAGCCTAACGGGACTCCATGGATAGAAAACAGTGAGTTTGCTATTGCAAACTGGATAGTCAAGAGTCAACCTCACTCTGCGTTACTTCATTAACAAGGAAATGGCCCTAGTTCATGCAGGTCTCTGCCTCAGAACACTGCTCAACAGCAATTCCAAATGCACTAAAGACAGGGTCCTAGAAATAAAAGCCTCAGATACAGCTATCTAAAAGAGGCAAACCGTGAACTGGCACAGGTGATTAGAAACAGGTACAAGCCGGATGGCGGTGGTGGTGGTGCACGCCTTTAATCCCAGCACTCGGGAGGCAGAGCCAGGTGGGTCTCTGTGAGGTCGAGGATAGCCTGGGCTACAGAGCGAGATCCAGGACAGGCACCAAAACTACACAGAGAAACCCTGTCTCAAAAAACCAAAAAAAGAAAGATACAGTCAGACAAAGTATTCCTAAAAGTACTTGGATATGATAAAATAGTTACTGAGGTAAGTGAACTAAGTTTTTAACTCCTAAAAAGCTGTCGATCATATTTAAGTTTTAAAGTTAACAAATTTAAGCAGATAGCCTAATTCACATAAAGAAACAAATATTTAATCTCTCTTTAATCAAAGACATGTAAATTTAGCCAGGTGTGGTGGCATTTGTCTATTTAAGTACTCCCAGTAGAGGCAGGCTGATTTCTGAGTTGAGGCCACCCTGGTCTGCACAAGAGTTCCAGGCCAGCCAGGGCTGCACTGTGAGACCCTGCCTCAAAAACAAAAACAAAGACAAAAAGAAACAAAACCAAAAAAGACATGTAAATTTGAAGTTAAGTTTTGACTTCCCTCTAAAACATCAAAATTAAAACATGTCACCCTTGAGAGCAGGTAAAGCCAACCTGAGACCTTTGCCCATTGGCAGAGATCAAACACACTAAGCAGCACTTTTAGAAAACATCTTGCAACATTTCTCAAAACCCATAAAAAATGGCCCCAGTGATCCTTTGTCTAAGAATAAACCCCATAAAAATAATTTAAAGAATGAGAATATGGGGCTGGAGAGATGGTTCAGCAGTTAAGAGCACTGACTGCTCTTCTAGAGGTCCTGAGTTCAATTCCTAGCAACCACATGGTGGCTCACAACCATCTGTAATGAGATCTGGTGCCCTCTTCTGGCCTGCAGGGATACATGCAGGCAGAACATTGTATACACAATAAATAAATCATAAAAAAAAAAAAAAGAGAATAAATACAATCTTTTATTTATTTAGCTAGTTTACTAGAGGCAGGGTTTTTCTGTGTAGCCATGGCTGTCCTGGAACTCACTGTGTAGACCAAACTCAGAGATCCACCTGCCTCTGTCTCCCCAGTTCAGGGATTAAAGGTGTGCCTTCCCCACCCCCGGAAGTAAATACAATCTCAATGATTTAAAAAACTCAATGACGAGGCTGGAGAGATGGCTCAGTGGTTAAGAGCACTGGCTGCTCTTCCAGAGGACCTGAGTTCAATTCCCAGCACCCACATGGTGGCTCACAAACATCCATAGTGGGATCTGATGCTCTCTTCTGGCATAAGGTGTACATGCAAATAGAGCACTCATAAATAAACAAATCCTTAAAAAAAAACAAAAAACCTCAATGACACATTAGACAATTATTCTTTTGAATAAACCATGAAAATTAGCTAAGAACCTAAAAAAGTTTACAGCTTAAATTAAAATCAGGGTGCTAGGGGCTGGAGAGATGGCTCAGAGGTTAAGAGCACTGCTTGTTCTTCCAAAGGTCCTGAGTTCAATTCCCAGCAACCACATGGTGGCTCATAACCATCTGTAATGAGATCTGGTGCCCTCTTCTGGCTTGCAGGGATATGTGCAGACAGAACACTGTAGACATAATAAATAAATAAATCTTAAAAAAAAAAAAAATCAGGGTGCTAGGCTGGGGAGAGCAGTGCACATCTTTGATCCCAGCACTCGGGGCAGAGGCAGCTGATCTCTGTGAGTTCCAGCCCCGACAGGACTACACAGTAAGATCTCATTACAAACTAAAAAACATCACTAAAACATTGTAAATGGATGTTTCCTGTCCCAACTGCCCGGCTAGCTCAGTTGGTAGAGCGTGGGACTCTTAATCCCAAACTCGTGGGTTCGAACCCCAAATTGGGTATCAGATGAAGTGTAAACCTAATTAATCTTATCAATAAAAACCAGGAGTCAGATATGGGGTAAAAACCTGAAAGATCAGAGAAGCAGGGGAGCAGCTGTCAGTTGCTTCCTACCTTTACCGTTCCTCCATCCAAAGAGGTCTAGATCCTCTCTGTCCCGCCTTATCACTTCCTGTCTCCTCTCTGGACAGACCTCCAGACCTCTATGGTTAACTAGTGGCTAGCTCTGCCCTCTGACTCCAAGCAAGCTTTATTTGTCAGAATATCACACAACAAAACATATAAAGGAATAAAAATAAAACCAGCATTCCAGTGATGTCCACCTTTTGACCATAACTATGAAGGTGTTCCTGCAGAAACACACTGGGAAACAGCTCCCCAAAAAGGCAGGTTTAGAATTTGTTCTACTTTTCCAACTTCCTATGAGGCAAATTATCAATTCAACTGCATAATAAATACTTTAAAAAATAAATACACTTCCAATTTATATTAGTTGGCCTTGGCTGTGAGGCTAAGATGGTGATATGTCTTCAGGAGAGATACTAAGAGCATCGAGGATACATTAGTGAAAACACCAACTCTTGATGTAAACTGTCACTTCCAGAAGAGTACCTAACACTACTACTCTCAGTAGGTTACTCAAATACCTCTTTTACACAACATCCATGGAGCCAGCAAGGAACACCTTCAAAGAATCATGCAGACATAAATCACCTTCCATGCCCATTAAGATTAGACCAGAACGGAAAACAAGAGACCACATCCTAAAGAAATTGCACGGCCGGGCGGTGGTGCACGCCTTTAATCCCAGCACTCGGGAGGCAGAGGCAGGCGGATCTCTGTGAGTTCGAGACCAGCCTGGTCTACAGAGCAAGATCCAGGACAGTCACCAAAACTACACAGAGAAACCCTGTCTTGGAAAAAAAAGAGAGAGAAAGAAAGAAAGAAAGAAAGAGAGAGAGAGAGAGAAAGAGAGAGAGAGAGAGAGAGAGAGAGAAAGAAAGAAAGAAAGAAAGAAAGAAAGAAAGAAAGAAAGAAAGAAAGAAAAAAAAGAAATTGCACACACTCCTCCCAGGGCAATTAGAAATGAGTATTTGAAGACCATTACTTTGTTATTACTTCTGGCCATTCAACACCACATCCTTGGAGCTGCTGTGTGGAAACAGACAGAACCATCAATGCCTTCCAAACCTAGACTACACCTTAGCCGTATTGGGCAGGTACCAGAACAGACTATCTCCTACTTTCATGACTCTGCTTTCACTCATCAGGGCACAGCTGTCACTTCTGCACTAGATGAGAAGGAAGGAGAAAGGTCTCTAGCAAAGGCTAACGGCCGCTGCCCCATGGTTGTGCGCAGGTACTCGATGATGGTTGGCAGTCCCTCATGCAGGACAGTGCTCAGAAACAACTACCCCACAGGTGTCAACCAGATGGGCTGCCTGCCCTGCTTACTACAGACAGACTTGTGAAGCTAGGTACAGGTGCTCATGAGAACTGTGAGGGCAGAACATAATGCAAAAAGCACACCCCACTGGCAACTGAAATTCAATACAACACTGCCAGTTTATGCCAGCATCCTGGTGGATCACTTGGGGTCACAGAACAGTTGGCAGGGCCCAAAGTATCTGAGTGCTCTGTGATGTATGGTCACTCGGGCTGATGAAACAGTGTGAAAACATCACCAAGCATAATCAAACATATTCCACCCTAATGGTCAGCAGTCTTTAGGCAGAACTAGTGACATTATGGGCATTTTAGCCACACAAGAAAAGTATCAGTTACATTCTCACAGAACTGAAGAGAAAATAGCAAAATGTCAATATATAGGGGAAAAAAGTACGTCTAACAAGTTTGACAATTTCTTCTCACAAATGTTATGATGCTGAAAAAAAAAAAAGCTGCAATCTCCATGTGTGCACAAAGATTCCATCCCAAAATGCTGACTATGCTCCTCAACAGTCTCTAGAATCTGTTCTTGGATTTTCTAAGTTTTCTGCAATACAGATATTATTACCTGACAATGTTTCAAAGAGGAGGAAAAAACAAAGAAATATAAATCAGAGACACTAAAGTCTCCATATTTCTATTAGCCAGAAATAGCCCCTAGAGTTTAACAGCGCCTTTCCAGTGTTAGCATAACACAGCACACAGTGATTCTTCATGAAACACTTTTTTACCTCTTTGCTCTCAATAAACATCTTTCACTGTCCATGACCAACCCTCATGATTAAACACAACAGAGCTGGGATCAATACTGCTGCCTTTCTCTGTCAAGTGTTGTAAAGGTTGAGAAAGAATCCAGGGATGAAAGGAGGCACAGATGTACACACATGTTCCCAAGCCTTCCTATGGTAGACTGATGGTGTATAGATGACCACACACATCTTAAGTCACCTTCATCTTGGAGATGTTCTTGGGCTGCCAGAGCAGGCAGAGGCACACACCTGATGACTTGGGCTGCCGCTCTCCTTCTACCGAGACCAGCTCCAAGGTCTTGATTAGGGACCTGACCCCAGGATTTTGATTGATCATGTAAAATGGACAAAGCACACCATCTGTTGAAAGTAACAGGAGAACCGGAGCAGCAGGAAGTGTCTTTTCATCATCTGTCAAAAAAGAAAACAAAGGTGTTAAAGGGCCACCTGGGCCTAGAAGGGCATATTGCCCTGAAGAGGTCCTGAGGGGCTCCTTTCAACAGTAGCTGATTCAGATGTGGACAGCCTTGCATGCAGCAGCTACAGCAAGAGCTCCTGTTACTATCATATCACATCCTGCTGGACCCTGTCCTGCAGCCCTGTACTCCCCCAGGCTCTCTCCAGGACAAGAGAGGAGTCTCTGGTTGATGTCAGGTTTGGGACTGAACTGAAAAGATGGCTCTTTAACACACACACACACACACACACACACACACACACACACACACACACACAGAGAGAACTGAAAAGATGGCTCTTTAACACACACACACAGAACTGAAAAGATGGCTCTTTAACTAACACTAACAAACACACACCACATACACATATACACCACACATACACACACAGAGTGAGCTAAGCTACTTTATACTCATTCACAGTTGAATTTTAAGTACACAAGAGTATCATATCAGGAGTGCAGGCTCATCTGTAGTGGTATTTGCTCCGCCCATGACCTTGGGCTATACGGCCCAAAGGAGGCGGTGCTTCCTGCCATTATATGTGACCTCTTATAAGGGGTTGGAGAAGGGTCACATGTACTCCTCCTGCTCCTGCTCCCTGCTCCCTGCTCCCTGCTCCTACTCCCAGTCAGATCAGAGGATGACTTCTGCTGTCTACTCCGTTCTGTAATCGTGAGTGTATTTCCTCAATTTATATCTTAATAAATTGTTACCATTTTAATAGATTCATCAGACCAAATGTGCCTACCAAACCAGGGAAAGGACATGGAGCTCAAGGTGTTGGACCAAGACAGCTCTCTGTCTGGTGAAGTTCAAGCAGGCAAATCTTCTTCAGCTGCCTCCT
The DNA here is from genome assembly GCF_007827085.1 of Peromyscus californicus insignis. NCBI lineage: Eukaryota > Metazoa > Chordata > Mammalia > Rodentia > Cricetidae > Peromyscus > Peromyscus californicus. Next base: position 7,333,799 of record NW_026294595.1, read on the forward strand.
CACATCTCAGTCACTGTAGTCACACTGCTGACCTCCCCAGGAAAAAGGACTATTCAGAGAGCATGCACAGGCCCCATGTGGCAAACATGAGCTTGGAGCTCCTCTCCCTCATTCTTCCCTAACTGAGTGTTGGGTGCACTGCCAGCTGACCGACGGTGACACTCCCCTGTGAAGTCACTAGGGCACCAAATATTACACATTCACTCTAATGCAGACACATGAACCGTGTCTGGCTGTGGTTTCTTTGGTGAGTAACCATCTTTGGATAGCTTCACTTTGTCATGATGCACCCTCCACCACTCTGCAGCTAGAAATGTGCTAATGCCTTCTAAGGATGAACCATTATTGAGCAGCAAACACTAGACAACACTCACTGATGGCAACTTCTACTTCATTGGTATAATCTATGGCGACGCCCATGGGCAAGGAGTCATCACTCTTGTCTGTCACAGGCAGTTCAGCTCGACTCGAGTCCTCCAGCAGCCAAGATTCCCAATTAGTCTGAAAAGAAAGGAAAAAATGGACAAGCAGAAAAGTGTGTGTTGCTCAGCATTTTGTACTGCTTCATCTCGGCCCCGGTGAACCAACAGAGAAAATGTGGCGTGGTTCAGCTTCCTGTGCTGATGGGGAGACACTGACCCTTGGACCACCACCTTAAAGCCAGGAGTAGCCCAGCATGGGAGTGGTTCTGGTGTGTCCGTTGCGTCTTCTAAGTTTCAGGTTGCCTGCCAGTCTGGCAGTCCCTAAAGATGCAGATGCCTGTGTCACTAGTTGCTGAGACAGAAGGCAACTTTAAAGCCTTGTTTCCTGTCTCACACTGGCCAGTCCTGCTGCTTACACTCCTTGAGAAGCTTCTACATCTTTCCAGTAACATCCCTCTTGCTCCTGTTTTTATGGCTGGGCTCCATTCCATTCAACAAATGACTCTTGAGTCTTATGATTCATTAACATTCTGTCTAGCTTTCTGTCTTGGCCAACTGGGCAGCATGAGTCAGAGGGAACAGGAGACAAGTGATGAAGCTAGAAAAACAGAAGCTGTTCAGGTCCAGAAGAGCACACACTCATACTACATGGCTGTGCTGAGGAGTATTCAAGGCACAGTCACAAGGCTGCAAACCAAGCTGACGCTAACTCTTAAGTAAGCCTATAGGCAGGGCTGGGCAGCGGTGGCGCACGCCTTTAATCCCAGCACTCGGGAGGCAGAATCAGGTGGATCTCTGCGAGTTCGAGGCCAGCCTGGTCTACAGGGCGAGATCCAGGACAGGCTCTAAAACTACACAGAGAAACCCTGTCTCGAAACAAAACAAAACACAAACAACAACAACAACAAAAACCCACAACAAAGCCTATAAGCAAAACAAAAGGGATCTGACAACCATTACAGGCCAGCATGCAGAAAATGGCAGTATGGGGACCGCAAACAGAAAGATGAAAAGACACTATAAAAATGGGGCGAGTGTAACAAGAAGAGATACCAAGGCTGGGGTATAGACCAGTCAGTAGAGTGCTCGCTGCATGTGTACAAAGCTCTGGGCTCAATCCCCACCACTGTCAAACCATGTATATGAGAGGGGAGGGGGAATGCAGAGAGAAGGCTATTGCTGTCCGTGACATTTTATCATTTAGTCTTTGCATTAAAAGGTCATTGAAAGGGACACGCATTACAGTCTTAGCCAGTCACTTCCACTTGACCTCTCTCAAAATAGCATCATTCAACATAGAAGTGACAAAAAAGGAGAAATTTACCTGATCACTTTGTCGAGCTAGGATGCTAACTTCTGTTGATGCTGCGGATGCTGCCAGCACTAAATCCCTTAAGAACAAAACCGAAAGGCCATTACATTCAAGTCCACCAACAGCTCAAACCCGACTGAGTCTACAACACAGGGCAAGGTTTCCTCAAGGCTGAAGAGAGGATGGAAGGTGTGTGATGTAGTAGTGCTGAACTTTTTAGTTCCAAAAAGCCCTGGAACACCTGCCCACTACTATCCATGAAAGACAAGGGACACCCAGAACCAAGGCAGGGCTCACAAGAACCCTACCCCAGAGCAGGGAAATCCAGCTCCAGAAGAGAAGCTCCAATGGGCTCTCAAAGGTAAGCTGCTCTTGGAGAAACCCTGAACGAGTTCCCTAAGTGCCAGTATTTTTTTTTAAAGATTTATTTATTATGTATACAATGTTCTGCCTGCATGTGTCCCTGCAGGCCAGAAGAGGGCGCCAGATCTCATTACAGATGGTTGTGAGCCACCATGTGGTTGCTGGGAATTGAACTCAGGACCTCTGGCAGAACAGTCGATGTTCTTAACCTCTGAGCCATCTCTCCAGCCCAAGTACCAGTATTTTTAATCCAGGTACGATAGCTGATGCCTGTAATCCCAGCACTCAGAAGGCTGAGGCAGGAGGATCTATGAATCTCAGGGTCGTCTGAGCTACAAATTACTCTTTTTCAAAACAAACCAACCAACCAGTCAGTATTTTCACTGTAGTCACTCACTGTATTTGAGAAAATTGGACTTTGTGGTGGCGCACGCCTTTAATCCTAGCCCCAAGCCTGGAGGCAGAGGCAGGCGGACCTCTCTGAGTTTGAGGCTGACCTTGTCTTTACAGCCAGGACTAACAGTGAGACCTCGCTTCAAAAACCAAACAGGTGGGGAAGGGGAGGGCACACATTTACTGGCCTCTGCAGATTAGTACACCCTGCTATAAACACGTCAGGACTGGGAAGCAGACACTGCAGCCACAAGGACATGATCCCCATCCGCTGACAACACATCGAGGCCTCTCTTCTGAACAAGTCCCTATGGAACTCAGTGACTGAGTGCGGCCCTGACAGTGGCAGCAGGAACGCTCTGCTCACCACTCCTCGACGTAACTGAGGTAGTAATGATGCTGTCGCTCTGTGCAGCTGCTGTAGCAGGGCTCCATGAAGTTCACAAACACCTCTGGGTGCCTTTCTTCTTTTTTCTACAAACAAGAGGAGGGGAGAGAAATCTGACTGCAGTTTTTCTGGACTCCTACCCAGCTCACAATCTCAAGACAAAACCACGTAAGCTTAATCAGAAATTTGATGCAAAATCTGTGCACAAACATAGGGATGAGCTCTGAAGGGCACTCATAGGAACAGAGAGCCCATCACCAGGCAAGCTGAGCAGGAACTGCACTCTGCCACAGCCTGCTACAGGATATACACGAGCGACCCACTCAGCCTGGTCTACAAAGCAAGTTCCAGGACAGGCACCAAAACTACACAGAGAAACCCTGTCTTGGGGGGGAAAAAAAGAGTTGCCTGCCTTGGTTATGGTGCCTCTTCACAGCAATAAGCAGTAACTAAGACAATGCTCTTAAATAGACACCACAATTTTGGTTCCAGGCCCATGGTATAACATTGAAACCTTACACCTGACTCTACCATCACAGTCAATAAGGAAAGGAATTTAATTCTAAGTTAGTTTACTAGAAGACTTTTGTGACTCTCAGAATACAAAGACGTTCTTTTCACATGCTTACCGGGAGTAAAGCTACCACCACATCTGGACAGGTTTCCAAGGTCCCATCTGCACCAGCATAGACTATCATGAAGACATAGGTACCAATCCACAGCACATCCAGAACTGAAAGACACACACCCTAATTCCTAGGTCACCAATCTCAGCAAGAAGATACAGCAAAAAACATCATATGTTTGGAATAATCACCATGGGCTACAAGAGTTAACTCAGACCAAAAAAAAAACAAAAGTACAATGGCTTTATCAAAGGTTCATACTCCACTAAATAAGGATAACTCACAGTTGCAAAGGCATCAATTAGCCCAGTTTCTTATAAGTGGTGGTTTTCTACAGGATTATTATTAGGGAAAATGAAGAAGAATTCTTAAAAAAAAAATGCAAGATCCATTTCAAGCTATTACACTGAATAACTCATGATATTAAATGGGAAACTGGCTCCTACACTATCTTGAGCAGGGATGGAGGATCTCACATGGCTAGAACAGCTGCATTAGAGGCCAGAAAATAAGTAAAGTAGTTGTTACCTCTCACAGGATGATCTGACTCATAAAATGGAGGACACGGAATGACCTTCTTTTCCTGCAAAGTCTGAAAAAGATTTGAAAAATGTCAAATGAAACAATGCTTAAATCAATGAAGCTCAAATCCAATCAGATGCCTTAGAAACTGGTGTTCTATCTCCCCTCCACACCCTCTAAACAAAGAGAGCACCATCTACTCCTAGCATACCCTACCCAGGGAACTGCTCCCATCAACACCTTCAGATGCAGCTGATGAGCATGCTAATGCAGCAGCATTCACAGAAGACCATCAGTAAGATCACTAGAGTCTGTCTACACAGTAGACTACTATGGAGGCACTGAAGAGAGAGTAGCTCCCTGCATAGAACTGGAGAGAAGACCTCAGTATACTAAGTTATTAAAAATAAAAAAAGCAGGTCTGGGCATGGTGGCGAATACCTTCACTCCCAGCCCCACCCCCCAGAGACACAGGCAGGCAGATCTCTGTGAGTTTGAGGCCAGCCAGGTCTGCAGAGCAGAGTTCCAGGACAATCAGGATTACACAGAGACCCTGTCTCAAAACCAAGCAAACACATAAACAAGCAAGCAAACAGCCAAGCAATAAGTCAATAAACTGCATTATCATTTTAGAGGCTAACGCTTCCCAAGACTATGCATCCAATTTCACATGTTTGCCAACAAGCAAAGGTGAATGCTTGTACTCCCAGCTACTAAAGAGGCTCAGCAGTTAAGAGCATTTGCTGCTCTTGCAGAGGACCTGAGTTTGATTCTTAGCACTCACATGATAGCTCCCAACCATTCCTAACTACAGTTCCAGGTCTGATGGCTCTCTTCTGCCCTCCAAAAGCACAATGCATGCATGTGGTACATATTGACACATGCAGGCAAACACTCAGAATCATAAAATAATTTTTTTTTTTTTTTTTTGGCTAGGCATGATGGTAGGCAGGTGGATCTCTGAGTTCAAGCCCAGTCTTGTGTACATGGTGAGACCCTATCTTTAAAAACAAAACGGGGGGGCTGGAGAGATGGCTCAGAGGTTAAGAGCACTGCTTGTTCTTCCAAAGGTTCAATTCCCAGCAACCACATGGTGGCTCACAACCACCTGTAATGAGATCTGGCGCCCTCTTCTGGCTTGCAGGGATATGTGCATACAGAACACTGTATACATAATAAATAAATAAATCTTTAAAAAAAAAAAACAACAAAAGGTGCTGGAGAGATGGCTCAATGGTTGAGAGCACTGGCTGCTCTTCCAGAGGACCTGGGTTCAATTCCCAGCACCCACATGACAACTCACTACTGTCTGTAACTTCGGCTCCAGGAGTTCTAACACCTTCACACAGACACACATGCAGGCAAAACACGAATGCATGCAAAATAAATAATTCAAAAAAGCAAAACAAACAAAAAGAACCCCTAAGAGGAGAAAGAATGCAACAAGAACATGTTTTGTTTGTTGCCCACATAAGACAGTTGACAGATAAAAACTGTCCTTTAACTGGAGTCAATCTGTCATGGTAATAGCTTCTTCATCAACTCCTTTTCTTTTTGAGCTGTGTGTACAGAACTGCCCCTCTAGGCAGCCTGCTAACCAGACTTCCTTCACAGACATGAAAGGTCTCCAACAAAGCCAAGAAACAAGGAATGGCTGTGAGTAGAAATGCCTCCTTCTGTTTTATTCCAACATTTCCTGATGAATTTTAAGAAGCCAAGGCACATGCCAGTGACCCAGCACTTAGGAGGCTGAAGCTGGAGGAGGAAAAGTTTGAAGACCAACTGAACTACATACTGAGACCACGTCTCAAAAGGATTTGGAAAGTTTTTCTACTAAAATATCATTGTTTCTGAATGGCAGGATTAAAAATTATTTCTCTTTAAGCTGAGCAAACAGACTGATTAAGGAAAACTGGAAATATAAAGTTAAGGGAAAAGTGCGTAGTGTAGGACCACAATTTACTTTAATGGAAAAACAAACCAGTGCATGTGCACCCCAGCGATTTGTACGCGCAGCCACAGAAGGGAGGAGGCCTGTCTACACACAACAGTGGAGTCTCTGGAAGACCGGGGACAGAGCAAACACTGTCTGCAAGTCTTTCCTTCAGTCATGGAGAGATTGGTTGCAATGATCATAAATTCCTTTTTGTTTATTTTGTAGTGCTAAGGATTGAACCCAAGGCCTCACACATGCTAGGCAAGCACCCTAACCTAAGATATTCCCAATCACAAATGGTTTATTAATAGGGGGAAAAAAAGAAGTCACAAAGATGTTCCCGAAGCACCTCCACAGTGGTGACTTAGGAGGCAGGAACTCACGGGAAGATACTGGACCACAGTTCCGTTCTGCTTTCCTGCCGCCAGCTGCTTTCCTTTGGGGCTCCAGCACACTGAGAAGACAATGCTGCCAATGAAAACCAGTGAAGAGAAGCAAACCCAAGATCTAGAGCACTACATAACCACCCCAGAGCCCATCCCCAGGACAACCATCTCACACCACAGGCAACTGCAGCTGACCACCAGGCCATCAACTGAAAGCTAAGAATGCTTGCCAGTAGAATTTTGCAAGACAAGGAGAATGAAGGTGTTTAAAGGACCAAGAAAGCACTCTGTTGTTTCTATTTGTTATTTCTAGTGCTTTTCATAGGTACAAATGACTTTTAGATGGCCACTCCTTAGACTCACAAACAATATTCTCAGAAATCTAGTTTTCAATGTGCTGTGCTTGAGTTTTCTTTCTCTCAATAGCCTAAGCACACTCAAATTAATTCATGTATGCTGTTTGGCTTCAAGACCATTAACTATAGAAATAAAGAATATTCTCAATTTCTACCCCCTACCCCTACCCCTCCCCAGCAATCCACACAAGCCAAGAAAGCCATCCACTTTTACTCCCAGGAATTACTTTTTAAGTAGCTTGCTGTTCCTGTACTTTAGGGTAGGACGCCTTTATTACCCACCACATGTAACTGCTGCCGAGGGAGGAAGAGTGGCACACACTTTCACCACCTCTGTAACTTGCAGGACAGCAATACTGCCATCAGCCAGACAAACTGCCACCATGGAAGGGATAGTGGGGTTCCACTTCATATCAGTCACCATCCCATCTGCATCCTTTGAAAGCTTGTGATAGGTAAATGGACGTTTCAGTGGTTTAGCCTGTTAAAATAAGGGCACAAATGCAAAATAAATTAACAAACACAAAGGCACTTAGGATTCAGAGGAAATGACTGAATATGCATTCTTTCTTAAATCAAACTCTACATTTCTTCAGATCTATTTGTTACAAACAATTCAACAGAACTTAGAAACAGCCATCAATCACTCCACTCCACTCCGAGGGATGGCTGGTAGGGAGGAGTCTTGGATTTGCTTAATGACCTTGGCTAGGCTTTTTGACTCTTTCTTTGGCTTTGGTGGGGGGTGAGTTTTATTTGTTCTGTTTTTTGAGACAGGTTCTATAGCCTGGCCTAGTCTCCAACTCACTACCTGTCTACTTTAGTTCAGGGACTACAGGTGTGTGCTAGCGTGCTTGGCCGGTGTCAAATTCTTTGAAATCTGTCTATCTGTAAAATGAAGACACTGTACCTACTATAGGAAGCATGAAAAAAGACAAGCCATACAAAAACACCGAATCCCAAACACACAGCTAGTGTTCTACACTACTACTGAATAACCTACCTGGGTGGGAAGAACCCTGCATCAGGAAAGCCTAGATCAAACAACACAGATACCTGACCTTCACCATTAGCTCCTTGGTCTGTCACAGAGCATATCTCTAAGCCTCCTCAAGTGGTAGTCTTGTGTGTAAATGAGAAATGTTAACTTAGTACAGGACATATCATAAAACAATTTGGTAAAATATGTTTCTGTCTCAAAGACTTACGAGTCCATATTTAAGGAATATTTTTATAATCTATATTTTAATCCAGAAAGACTTCACATGTCAACCTGACATGCATCTGTTAGGTCCAAAGGAAACTACTCCAATTGCCCAAACTCCAAAAAGCAGACCAGATATTCAGAAATAGGCTCAACTAAGACTATAGGAGGATTTCTAGTGGTTAGATAAAAGTCAGCATTCCTTATGAAATTATGAAACTGGTTTCCATCTACCAAAAGGAATCGTTTCCCTCCCCTCTGAAGAGACACAGGCTATCTGTGGTGCCTATTAGCATTTCAGAGCTGCACTGGCCTCCAAGTTCCTTCAGTGGCCTAAGTACCTGCTACACATTTCAGAGTCCATGCTAGCATCTAACCTCTTTCCCCATCCTGAACTTCCAGATCACAGACTTCCCTCCACTAACAACCCCGAGCTCCCCTCCTCCTTATAACCCTCAGTTCTCAGTATGCTGTCCCCTTCTGCTCACTTGGTTGTCGCTGTCCTCCATCCCCTGCTGTTCCCCTCTTGAAGACAGCCCTGGCCACGTCCTGTTTGCAGGCCATGTTCAGTCTACTTCTTTCTCTCTCTGCTCAGGACTCTTCCAAATGCCTCTTGGCTGTTCACACTCTTATATCTACAATAAAAACCTTCCCCTTACCCATACCATGGAACAGCCCTATCATCAGTTTATTCAGCTTCCAAGTTAGATGTCTATGAGGAAATCTCTTTGTTCCCATGTTGAAAATACAGTTTACAGTAGCTTACCTCATTTGAAAATGTACGAACGTCAAAAAAAGCTATAATGGAGCCATATTCACTGGACACCATGCACGCAGAGAGTGTGAGGTTGTCACAGCTCAATGCCAGGTGATGTACTGGGAATTTCAGAGAGACATTCAAGCCTTGGACTGTCTCAACTATGAAAACAGAAAAGACAAAGCAGAAAACAGCATGTTCTAGGCACACAGCCATAATCCTTTATCCAAGTCAATATGAAACATTTTGTCATCTATATAAACGTATACCCTTGGATCCTTAGTTATAAGAACTAATTTTAACTTTCCTGCTAACTGGTTTTCCCTCCCTCCCTCCCTCTTTCTCTTCTCTTCCCTTCCCCTCCCCTCCCCTCCCCTTCTCTCTCTCTCTTTCTTTCTTTTCACGACAGAGTTCCTCTGTGTAGCCCTGGCTGTCCTGGAACTCACTCTGTAGACCAGGCAGGCCTCAAACTCACAGAGATCTCCTGCCTTTGACTATGGGGGTGGGGATGGGATTAAAGGCATGGGTCACTAGTGCTCGACTTAACTTTCCTATAAGGAGGTAGTGATGCATTAAAAATCCCAAGACTCTTCCTATTGCCCTTGCTGAAAATGCTTTTGCTACAGTGCCCCAAGTACACATTCCCATCTGTTGGATTGGCTCTATCATGCCTTCTCCTAGACAGCCAGAGTCCAAGTTCAACTGAGTAAAAGAAAAGCATGGCACAATAGTAAGTTCTCCTTCCCCTGATCTTGGAGGAACAGCTCACAGAAGCAGAAGCACAGAGGCTGAAGAGAAAACTCAGAAAGGCTTTTAGCACCCTACTCTGTGAGGCAATCTTATGCCCAAAAGCAGTTTTAATTTTCACATTAAAGTTGTGCCTCAGGAAGGCACTACATCAATTAGCATGTCACCACAGCCCCATCTCTGCTATGCTATGTAAACCAAAGCGCTTACCAATTTTATTGGGATCATCTCCGGGTTTGTTTTGGATAAGGAGGCTTTTAGTAGGAAAAACATACAAGCCATTGGCGCCACCAGCAAAGAGCAAACCATACTTATTGGATATGGCAAGCACACTCGAGCGCTCCTTGGGCAACTCTTCCGGAGAATCAAAGATCCTCACTTTCTTCAATGCTCTAAACTGAAAGTCCTGTTTCGGAGGATGAAACAAGATCAATTTTCAGAAAGGAAGAAATTAAATCATGTTCACTATTATAGTCCATAAACACCATTTCAGTATAACAAAAATACACTTATTGCCCTGAGGCCAACAATTTTCTGGTTTTTTTGGTGGTGCATGGCATAATACTGAGTAACTTTTGTGGAATAAAATACAGAGGGCTGGAGAGAGGGTTCAGTGGTTAAGAACACTGGCTGCTCTTCCAGAAGATCTGGGTTCAATTCCCAGCACCCACATAGCAGTTCACATCTGTCTGTAACTCCAGTTCCTGGGGATCTGACAGCCTCACACTTTGTTAATCTGTCATCACTTTGTTAAACTGCATCTGTGTTCTCCTACCCAGCTAAACCTATCTTTGGGTCAGGGTTTTAGTAAAAAGAATGTGACAGCTACAAGAGAAAATTCATTACCATAAGCCTTATGGTATGCCTCATAAAGGGTGTGGAGCACAACCACACATACTAATTCCCTTGTAGTCCATGTTTAATGTATATTTACTCAAAGGGAGACTGAAATATTCTTAATCCTAGCTGAATACAGTGGGCAAAGGTTCACACAACTCTCCCCATGGGACCACGCAATGAGTTCAAAAAGGAATAAATCTATCTTCTCTGTGATTATCATCCTAATAGTCATGACGATATTATTGGGTCTTGAGGGCCTTTGTGTGGAGGGCCAGTGTAATGAAGCAGCACAGAAAAGCTCTCCTTTCTGGTACTGACAGTAACTCAAACACTGCTATCCACCCTGAGGTTCTAAGGCCTCTCAACCCAGCACATCTGAGGAACATGACACATACCCATTGGGGGCTCAGCACAGGCACTGATGCTCAAGAAAGAGCCACGATTTCTAAGCATGGTATGGACCACTCTCCCATATATGCATTTTAGTGATTCACTGTTCACATAAATGTCTAACACCTTCCTGCAATTCACTCATTACCAGCTGTCTACGGTTCTCTGTGTTTTCATTCAGCCAGATTATGCAAGTCAACTATTAACACGGTATCCAGAAGTATGTGTGGAGGAGGCGGCATCCCCCTTATCATTACAGCCACTTGCCTTCCCTTTAGTTTTCCAACTTCAAGCTGATTTCTTGTGCCAAAGTGTCTTTCTAATCTAATTAACTAGGGGTTTTGGAAGGCAGAAAGTGTTTCTTGGTTTCACCTTGGATAGTCTAGACCACCTCCAAGGATCGGTATAGAGAGAGCTAAGAAGTGAGGGTCTACGCCAACTGTGGTGATGCGCACCAATAATCCCAGCATTTAGGAGGTGGAAGCAGGGGGATCAAGAGTCCAAGACCAGCCTCCAGTAAACAGAGTTAGAAGCCAGCTTGGACTACAAGATACCCTGCCTAAAAATAAGACTTAATGCTTTGGCCACGTGACTTGGGAGAATTTACTTTCAGACCTTCAATTTCCTCTCTTTATGAGCTAGTTGTAGGGGCTAGAGTGACCTCGCACACAATAGACAAAAAGTCGTGGTTACTCCTACGGCGACCAACACATGAGAGTAGCTGGGGTAACCTAAGAGGCGTGGCCAAGCCCCGCCAAGGACAGGTGACCCGCACTTGGAGAGAACTTACGCCCGCGACACGCACGGGACTGCGGACGCTCTGGGAGGCGAGCGCTCTGAACCCGGCAAACTGGTCGAGCAGCTGCCGGAGCGGGGGGCGCTCCAGGGCAACTCCAGGACTACCGCAGGCAGGGAGGCCCCGGCCAATCTCTAACCTTCATCTCCCGCTCAGGGACTATAGCATCCATATCGTCTCCCATCGTGCCGCCTTCAGGGTATCCAGGTAGCTGCCGCTGCCGCTCCCGGCCTTCCCAACAGAGCCCAGGCCGCTCGGGCCCCAACTTCCTTCCCTTAGCGGCAGAGGCGCGCGGGAGACGCGCGCTTCCGGCGCGCATGGCTGACGTCAACCACGCTGGTTTGCGGGGTGGTCGATTCAGCCGCGGACTCATCAGAAGTCGCGCGCTTGCCAGTCCACCCGGCCCCATTGGCCAGTTCCGGGCAGGGGGCGTGGCCGTGAGGCGCGCGCCGGCGCCCTCCCCCTTCTAGAGGCCCGCGCACACGCCGGTCTTCTGTAGGTTTCTTTCGTTGAGCGGCGCACGTTTTGTCATTCAAAGACTGGAAAATTACCCACAGCCATAACTCTTCCGTGTCGCCTTTAACCTTCAAGGTGGTTTCTAGCCACCTAGGGGCTTAGTAACTTTTCATCGAAACCCAATTATGGCGATGCGTGCCTGTCATCTCTGCTCTTTTGAACTGATCAAGAACTCAAGGTCATCCTCGGCTACATAGCAATCTTTAGCTGTCCAGGGTTACATGAGACCCTGTCTGAAAAAAAAAAATGAGTTGTGTAATGAAATAAGGGATTTCCACACAAAGCAATTAAATTATTCCTCTCAGCCAGGAATGGTTCAGATCTAGATGTGCTAACTGATGTTGAAGATGTGCTAACTGCAATAATAAATGCAGAGGTTCCTGACTGGGTGCTGGTGTGTCAGCTCCAGAAGACACATTCTGTCATGTCACGTCTGTGTGCTCCAAGCCTCTTTTTGTAATGGTAAAGGTGGCAGGGCATGGTAGCACGGGCCTTTAATCCCAGCACAGGCAGAGGCAGGCAGATCTCTGAGTTTGAGGCCAGCCTGGTCCACAAAGCAAGTTGCAGCACAGCCAGGGAGGGCTGTTATGAAGAGAAACGGTCTCAAAAACAAAACAACAACAACAAACCACGTAGAAGCGAGTCTTCATGTAGTCAGATGAAGTCAACTGTCTGCGACACACTCATTCAACTGGCCCCTGTGTCAGCTAACTTCTGAATTTGCTGAGCCCAGCGCTGTCCCCAAGAAGCACAAAGACACTGGTAAATTGGTCTAGTTTATTCCAATCTGCAGGAGATGACATCCCACCCATACATACACATGCACACACATAATGTCATTCACCCATATCTACCTGACAAAGTCCTTTGAGTCACGGGGACAAAGCCATACTTGGCAGTCCCCATGTGGCCGGTTACACCAGTTAGATTTGGTCTTTTTTCAGAAATAAGGACAGCTGATGTCCCAAGAAAGCTAAGCCCTTAACTAGAGAGATTAAGAACCCTGGAGCCAACAGATGGATACAGCTTGAAATATATGCAAACTCCTCCCCTCTAAGGGTTATCCTTAAGACTCTTCCCAGGGGTCAATCTACAGACCACTGAAGGGACTCACAGGGTCCCTCTCAGTTAGAGCCTCTTCCTGTACCTTGCAGAGGTCAGAGGCGCACTCCTTTGTTCTCCTTTATGGAGGTGGTGTGTAATCTCTTAAGTTATGAATCCACTGACTGGTTCTGCCTTCCCCTATCACAGGAAACTGGACACATTGAATACAGTGCAAGGTCCCAGCCCAGCCAGAGAATGAGGCAGAAGGCATGGGGAAAGATGCTAATCTTAAAAAAAAAAAAAAAGTCAGCGGACGGGGTAAGGGTAGACAGGAGTTTATATTTACAGGGAGGAATGCTGGGGTTAAACATAAACTAGACTGTGCATTTGAAGCAGCTCCTTAGGCTGAAAATCAGCCAGTCATAGCTAAAAGATCTCTCCTGAGCTGGACTGGTTGAGACCAGAGGATTGACCGGAGCGGGCCATTTTGCTTGCTGCACTCTCAAGCTGCTGTGGGGACAGCATCTGGGTACTGAACTGTGGGACACTGAGGATCCCCAGGAAAACCACACTAGCTGAACAGTGCCCAGTCTTTTTCCACTTAGGGCTTAGGCTCTTCTAACACTCTTGCCAAGTCGTGAGCCAGCTGGAAGTCCTGGCACTAAAGGATACCAACCCCTTGCTGCCACTGCCAACCGCCCCCTCCCCCCCCCAATTTCCTAACATCACACTGTCACTGGCTGGGTGTGACTCCCCCAGTAGACATAAATTTCATGTGTCAGTCTGTTTCACTGCTGGGTTCTGGACTTGGGGCATATAGTGGGTGCTTGATGAATGACTGTGTCTCATCCCGAGTGCCCAGGATAAAAGATTCCAGAACACAGGCAGGGTCAAGGCTGAGGTTCCCATTCGGGAAAGGTGGGTCAAGGTTGATGCTTCACTGCATGAATTCTTGGAAATGGTCTCTGAGGATCATCAGGAAGCTACAGGGAAGACAAATGCCAAAGAGAGGCTTGGCCCTTACTCAAACCCCGCTGCCAACTTGGAGACCCTCGGGAGGGTGAGTCTTGACCCAAGGTCTTTGGAGGGGATGAAACCTTCCTCAAGTACCAGGCTGAGAGACAGTCCTCCTCACCCTTCCCTTTGACCAATGCAGCCTAAAGCAGGGGGCAGGGCACCTGAGGACCTGGGCTCCAGTCCACACTCTCCCATATCTAGGTGAACCCCTTGATCTTTGGGCAAGGTACTTAACCCTGTAGGTCAGCACAGTGAAAAGAGGGGACTGGCCCAGCTAAACTCTGCCAGGTGCCCTTGGTCTGATCGCTAGACTCCAGGTCTGGAGTGACTTGAAAAGGGAGTTATGAGTTGGACATAGCACACAGGAGGACTTAAAGCTTGTAATAGGTACTCGGTAAATAGCTACTGAGGGAGTGAGCGAAGGAAGGACAAGTGGGGGTGGACTGTAAATAGCTGAACCTGAGCATTTTACAACCAGACAGCTTATTTCTGTTTGAGGTTCACCACGATCACCCGACTTTCTGCCCTGGCGCCCTCAGCATCCTCCTTGGAATGGCTCCCCCAAGCCACTATCCTCACTCTGCCTCCAAGGCCCTTTCCTTTCCACCGTCCCTCTGCTGTCTGTAAAGGTGAGGTCACGAGAGCAAAGCCAGGGGTTCCTCTGGTTCCTCTGAAGGACTCCAATGGCTGTTCTTTCCTCCTCACTTTGTGTTATGTCACTGAGAATGGAGAGCGGCTAGAACCAAGGGGCATCAGTGGTGTCTGTGAGGCACCAGGAACACCAGAAGCATGAAGCTGCCATGGGGCTTTGTGCCTGCTCAGGATCTTCTGAGGGTGGGGAGAGGGGAGGGGCCCACCAGGGTCAAACCTGCAGTCTGAATTTAGCTTAGAAACCTAGAAAGAGGCCAGGCAGTGGTGGCACATGCCTTTAATCCCAGCACTTGGGAGGCAGAGGCAGGTGAATCTCTGTGAGTTGGAGGCCAGCCTGGTCTACAGAGTGAGTTCCAGGACAACCAGGGCTGTTACACAGAGAAATCCTGTCTCGAAGAGAAAAAAAAAAAGAAAAAGAAAAAAGAAACCTAGAAAGATGAAAGATGAACTGGTGGGCAGGACCCTCTTCAAACATGGGAACTCAGGCTTGCAGGCTCCATGTCCTTTCCAGTTTTGGTTTGCTATCAGCCCTTCTGTATAGCGGGGGCAGGGCAGCAGGGAGCAGAGAGGAGGGGCCGAGGCTCAGGATTCCCCAGTCTCATTAAGGCAGGTAAAATGTGCTTCCGTAAAGAAATGAAAAGGAAAAAGAAGTGAGTCCATAGGGCAAACACAGAAGGCGCTCATGATGAGAAAGCAGAGGGGGCGGGAATGGCAACCCAGAAGGTCCAGGCGGGTCCTCAGGGCAGGCTGGCAATGTCTCTCTCTGGAGGGGGGCCAGCTGGCTTTGGGCTGCTCTCATTGGCTTTTCCTTCAAACATCATGACCCTGGTTTAGAGATAAAGAAGACAAAACAAAAGAGTTAGGACTCCTCCCCTCATACAGAGATCTCCCCAACCTTGCTCTGCAGGGTCCTCAACAGAACGCCCCCAAGGCACTGTGGGAAGGCCTCATGAAAGATCACACTGGTAGCTGTGTGGAAGGTGCTGCTGGTCCTACTTCTAGAGGAAAAAACTGGGGGTACAAAGTGGCAGTGGGACTCCCCAGCTGCTCAGGCAGTCCAAGGTGGAAGAAGGGTCAGCCCTCTAGACCTCCAGGCCTGTGCCTTCTTCCCCTACCCAAGCTGTCTGAAGAAGAGTAGGATGGACCAGAGCTCTGCTCAAGAATCCCATCAGATCTTAAAAAAAAACCAACTCCCCATTGGCCGATCTGCCATGGGGTGCACGCCTTTAATCCCAGCATGCTCTGTGAGTTCCAGGCCAGTCTGATCTCCATAACACGTTCCAGGACAGCTAGAGCTACATAATACAGAGATCCTGTCCCCAAAAAAGGAAGGAAAGAAGGAAGGAAGAAAGGAAGGAAGGAAGGAAGGAAGGAAGGAAGGAAGGAAGGCAGGAAGGCAGGAAGGAAGGCAGGAAGGACGGACAGAAGGCAGGCAGGCCTACCTGCCTCAACAAAACAAAACAAAATCCTTCCCCACTGGGCTACAAATGAAGTCCACTCTGGGGAGGAAACAATAGGCTCAAAAACGTAACCTTTTGGGGAGACTGCGTTTTAGTGCTGGCCTTCTGCTTCAAGCGGAGTGACTCAAACAGTTAACCTCTTCGTGTTTATACGGAAAGGGGCACGCCGCAAGCTCTGGCCAACTGGAACATGGGCTCAGCAGCCAGCCCCTTGACTTCATTGGGCCTCAATGAGCACCTTGAATGAGTGTGTGCAAGTGTGTAAAAGCCAGAAAGTAATCTCAGAAATCATTCCTCAGGTGCCTCCTCTTTTTTTCTTTTCTTTGAGACAGGGTCTCTTGGTGGTCTGGGACTTGCCAAATAGGCTGCCTGGCAGGGTTCCACCTGTCTCTGCCTTCTAAGCACTGGGATACAGGAATGTACCACCATACTAGCTTTCAATGTGGGTTCTGGGAACCAAACGTGGGCCATGCCATTTCCTAACTGAGCTGTCTCCCTAGCTGAACAAGCTCCTTCATTAAGCAAGACAAGTATAGTCCTAAAGATGCACCACATGGGTATTTGCCCTTGGCTGGGCACTGGGTAGAAATCACCACGCCATCTCACTAACCCTCAGGACAATGCTTTGTGTGCTGGCATCTCCACAGAAAACACTGAGAATCAACCAGGAATGGTGGTGCACACTCGCAATTCTGGCTCCTGAGCTATACAATAAACCACATACACACACACACACACACACACACACACACACACACACGGACACACGGACACGGACACACACACACACACACACACACACACACGGACACAGACACACACACAAACATGGACAATGACACACAGACACAGGGACACACACACACATACACGGACACACACACACGGACACACGGACACACACACACACATACACAGACACACACACACAGACACGGACACACGGACACAGGGACACACATACACACACACACACACACACACACACACACACACACGGACACACGGACACGGACACAAGGACACAGACACACACACACAAACATGGACACTGACACACAGACACAGGGACACAGGGACACGGACGGACGGACACACACACACACACACACACACACACACACACACACACGGACACGGACACTGACACAGACACGGACACACATGGGTACACAGGCATACACACACAAGGAAAAAAGAATCCAAAGTTCAAGGTCAAAGATAACCTGCTCAGGGTCATTAGGGAACAAGTAACAGTGTCAGGATTCAAAGTAGAGTTGACTTTTTCAGGGAGGGAGGTGGTGAAAGAGGTTGGAGATAGGTCTCAGGCAGCCCAGGCTGGCCTTAAATTTCTATGTAGCTGAGGATAGCCTTGAAACTCCTGTCCTTCCTGCATCTACTGCCTTAGTGCCAAAAACACAGATGTGCCCTACCATGCCCAGCTAGAGCGGATTACAGACTGTCAACTCACCACAGCCAAAGGGAGTAGGAGTACACTTTACAAATGAGGAAGCAGGTTCAGAACATGTTGACAGGAGGGGTAGGAGTGTAGCAAAATGGTTAGAGCATTTTCCTACCATGTATGAGGTCTTGGTTTCTTTATATAAGCTTCTTATATAAAAGGAAGGAAGGGAGGGAGGGAGGGAGGGAGGGAGGGAGGGAGGGAGAGGCAGCCACAGTCAGGTCTGGTATGGAACTGCATGCCTATAATCTCAGCATTTGGGAGGCTGAGGCAGGAGGATTGACACAACTTTTGAAGAGAGCCTGGGCTACACTGTGAGTAGCAGGCCAACCAGAGTTACATGGGTTACACAGTTAAGACTCTGAAGACCTTGTCTCAAAAAACTTAAAAAAACAAAACAAAACAAGCCGGACAGTGGTGGCGCATGCCTTTAATCCCAGCACTCAGGAGGCAGAGTCAGGTGGATCTCTGAGTTTGAGGCCAGCCTGGGCTACAGAGTGAGTTCCAGGACAGCCAGGGCTACTACACAGAGAAACCCTGTCTCAAAAAACCAAAACAAAAAGATAGACAATGCCACTATTATTTATGTCATTCATGAGGCCTCCAATCTTGGGGTTTGCCATGCACCCCAACGGAAGCTAATCTCTCCAGGTAAGGAAAACAGGCTCAGAAAACTCCAGCTCCTCACTCTGCAAGTAGCACAATGAATTGTCCACCCACTAGGGGATGGCCCAAGTGTCCTGAGCCTGGGGCCTCTCCCCACAAGATGTCCTTGCCTCTGAGACCCCATGAGGTGAGGAGGTACTCACAGTTTGAGGACAGCCGACCGCTTGCCCAGCATCATATTCACGAAGTCTCGATAGGAGATGGTGTCACTGACGCCCCCTGTCACCTCCGAGATCATCTTCTTCATCTCCAGGTGGGTCTTGGGGACCCCCAGCTTCTCCATCATCCTCTTTAAAGACATCAGGTCTGCCAGGAGGAAAAGCAGATCTGTTGAGTGGAGACAGGACACTGAGGCCCTGTAGGGAGCCAGAGATGCCCCATTCTTGTACCACACAGCTAACAGTGACTGACTCTCCCTGCAGCTGCAGCCAGTGATGGTTCTCCTGCGGACGGACGCAGGGGGGCGCCCTCCTTGCTCTCTTCAGAGGCAGTAAAGGCCAGCAGGTGGGGACCCGGGCTGCTAGAGTTAGACTTGGGCTGGGATCAAGCTTCTCTCCTCTTGGCTTGGGGTCTGGGAAAGACTGCTTCACCTCTCTGGGATGAGGGGTGACACATGTCTTCAACCCCAGCAGCTGGAAGGCTGAGGCACAAGGATCAGTGCAGGTTTTAGGCCAACCTGGGCTACATAATGAGGAAGGCCTAGGGACACGGCTCAGTCAGTAAGCTGTGCAAGCATGAGGAACTGAGTTCAAAGCCCCAGAACCCAAATAAATACTCAAGCACACTGGCACAAGCCTGTGATCCCAGGGATGGGGAGACAGAGGCAAGAGGATCCCAGAGACTCACTGGCCATCCAGCCTAGCCAAATCAATAAACCCAGGTCCAAAAAATATAAAAAAGAGGAAAGCAATTTAGAAGACCCTGATGCCGACCTCTATCTTCTACACACAGCCACACACAGATGCACTTGTATATGTGTGCCCACACACACTTGAACACACACGCAGGCACATACAATCGGTTTGGAGGGGAAAGAAAAAGGAAGAAATGGTAACTGGGCTTATTCAGACGTGATGTATGCGATGCTCTCCCAGCAGGTCCTCTGCGTTAGGGTGAGCCAGGGTGCCTGGGAGTTAGCCTGTCCCCAGACACTCAAAGTCAGACTTCCTCTGGCCCAGCACAGAAGAGACCACTTCCACAGAGAGCCACCTGCCACTTCCATTCTGCTGTTGCAGGACTTTCCCGAGGCTAGGAGGACAGGGAGCCAAAAATACCCCTCAGCGCAGGAAAAGCAACAAAAGGAGAAAACGGAGAAAAACAAGGGAGGTACCAAAAAGTCACTCCACCCCAGGGGCCTCCGCCCGCTCTCCACTCCCTCCAGCATCTGAGGCTATTTCCTGGGAATTGTTCACAGCGAACAATGGATCAGCAAACCAGGGTGCAGGGGCAGATCTCAGGACTGTCAGCCGGGCTGAGGTGGGCAGCACGTGTGCAAGACCCGAAGCTGCTAGCCTGTCAGGCTGTTCTGTGGAAAAGAGCTCACGGCACACACACTAGCCACCAAACTTCAAACTGGCAAGACATCTCCTGGAGACATGTGGCATGGGGCCGCTGAATGCCCTGACCCACTGTGCCCCTCTCGTTGGTGAGATTTTCCCTACAGATAACCACTCAGGCGACCAGATCCATCAAGAGAGATGGTCGCTGTGAGTTGATCAACAACAGTTAAAATAGAAAATGGTATGTCGGCAAGACAGCTCAGCAAGATGGGTAAAGGTGCCTGCTGCCAAGCCTGAGACAGTTTGATCCCTGGAACCCAGGGACTTGACTCCTGCAGGTTGTCTTCTGACTGTCAAACACATGCCACAGTGGTCCAGCCACTCCACATAAACAAATAAATGATAAATGTAATTTAAATTTTTTTGTTTTTGTTTTTTTCAAGACAGGGTTTCTCTGTGTAGCTTTGCACCTTTCCTGGAACTCACTTGGTAGACCAGGCTGGCCTCGAACTCACAGAGATCCGCCTGCCTCTGCCTCCCGAGTGCTGGGATTAAAGGCGTGCGCCACCACCGCCCGGCAATTTAATTTTTTTTAAACTCAGAAATAGTAACACAAATGTGATAGTGCATGCCTCTAAACCCAGCACTGGGAAGGCCGAGGAAGGTGGATTGCTTGAGGCCAGCCTGAGCTACATAGTGAATTCTAGGTCAACCTTGGCCAGAAAAACCGAAACAAAAACCCACTGAAGACAAAGCTCAGTCAGTAGAGCGCCTAGCCTCACACAGCCCTGGGTTCCATCCTTCATTCCGTTTAAAGTGAGCATGGTGGTTCACGCCTGTAATCCCCACACACCAGGAAACTGGATGATCGGGCATTCAGTCATCTTCAGCTATATACTGAGTTACAGACCAGCCTGGACTACCATGAGACCTGTCTCAAAACAAAAATATGAGATCATCTAAAGCCTAAACTCTAAATGGTAGTTCTTCAGGTGTTGGCTGAATGCATGTGAACCCATTCATGCAATGGAATAGCCTGGGTAGGGACAGAGCAACAGAGAACCTGCTCGGAAGCAACGCAGGGACTGAGCCCACCCCTCAACACTGGGGACCCACCAAATCCTTTCACTTCTGAGTCACAAACTGGGGATGACTGAGCAGCCTGAACCACGGCCCAGTCCTGCCGGTGAAGAGCAAACTACAGTTTCCCACAGGATGTAAGTGCCCCGGGACTCCCACGCCTCTGCCGCCCCAGCACCTTGATGGCAGGAAGCAGTGGGTTCTGCTGGAGGGGAGAGGCAGTGTCCACGCTCCCTGCCAACTGCAGGACAAGAGACAGCAGTGAGCACCAGCAGACCTGGGGAGAAGGAAGCAGCCGACCGACCCTTGGTCCAGGAGTCACGCAGCCTCCGCAGGCCTGGTTGGGACAGAGCTCTAGGCCAAGGAACCCAGCAGGGAGGCACGCCATGACTATTCTCAGGCAGTGAAGCTGGGCCAAGAGTAGAAGGGACCATAGTGGGCTAGGCTTGAGGCTGGACAGAAAGATAGGTGAAGGGGTCTGAGGAGGGAGAGGAGCCCCTTGGCCCTGAGGATATGCCTAGAGTCACGTACCGGCAGAGTCAAGAACTTCAACCTGAATGACAGAAAAAACAAACAAACAAACAAAAAACCCAAAAAACCTGCTGTGAATATCCTGCATAGAGGCAGAATTCCGGTCCCTGAGAGACTCCTAACAAGACCTACAGAACAGCCAGCCAGCCACGCTCAGTCAGAATGTGTGTGACCCCTGAGGTTAACTTTACCAGCGCACCCGGTTGTCTGTGCTGAGAAAAATCTGCCAGACAAGACCATGGGCCCTGTTTACAGTCGGAACATGTCTTGACCTCTTAGTGACCTATGTTATGTTAAGAATTCCATTGACCTTTGTGACCTACAATTTTATCTCTTCAGTCTGTTAAGTCTGTGTAGTGCACTCATAAAGCACTGTAAAATCTCACTTATGAAAAGACAAATTCTTCAGATAAGAAGTATGCAAAAACATTTTTACTTATCTTTTAAACTTAGATATTGCTTATTTTACCCTTTGAATGAAGTAATCTCAAAAGTCACCAAAGTCACACAGATAGCTATTGTCAAGTTTTCCCTTTCTCGGAGGCTTCGATTTGTTTTATGTAAGTCTCTCTCGAGAAAACTACACTACTTCCACTGCTGTCCTTTTTCTTTTCTATTTTTTACTGTACTTTTAAAAATTATGTGTATACGTGTGCGCTTGTGCACTGTGCACTGTGTGTGAGTACAGTGCTCACAGGTCACCAGAAGGTGCCAGGTCCCCAGGAGCTGGAGTGACAGTTGTCTGTAAGCCATCTTATGTGGGGGCTGGGGACCAAACTCAGGTCCTCTGCGAGAGCAGTGCACACTCTGAACTTCCGAGCCATCTCTCCAGCCCTTCCTCTTTATTTTCATATTTTAAAAGATGTATTTATTTTTATGTGTATGAGTGTTTTTATGTGCATTGTGTGTGCTGTGCACTCAGAGGCCAGAAGAGGTCGATAGATCCTTTGGAACTAGAGTTATTAGGGGTTGTGAGCTACCATGTGGCTATTAGAAAATGAGCCTTGGTTGCCTGCAAGGACAACCAGTGCCCTTAATCACTAAGTCACCCCATCCAGCCCCCCATTTCATTTTTTAATGAAGTGAATTTGGAGTTGACTAAAAATTTTTTTGTGTGTGTGGCGGGGGTTGGTTTTTTTTTTTTTTTTTTTTTTTTGGTTTTTCGAGACAGGGTTTCTCTGTGTAGTTTTGCGCCTTTCCTGGAACTCACTTTGTAGACCAGGCTGGCCTCGAACTCACAGAGATCCGCCTGCAAGTGCTGGGATTAAAGGCGTGCGCAACCAGCGCCCAGCTTGACTAAAAGGTTTTAACGCGGATTCAAACATGAACAGTAAGAAAAGGGGGTGATGCTGGGTATGGTGGGAAACCCTTCTATAGGTAGATGGATCTCTGTGATTACAGGCCAGCCATGACTACACAGCAAAACCTTGTCTCAAAATACAGGAAAAGAAAGAAAGAAAGAAAAAAAGGAAAGAGGGAGGAAGGAGGGGAGGAAGGAGGAGGGCCATGGCTGGCACGATGGGTGAGTAGGTCAAAGTACCTGCCACAAGCCCGACAACCCATTTCATCCCCAAGCCCCAGAACCTACACGGTAGAAGAGAACAGCCTCCTGTAAGTTGTGCACCCCCCCCCCCACCAAACATATACGTAAATAAGTGGTCACAACTCAGTCTGAAATTCTTCTTTGCTCTGTTAATTAAGATCCCAAAGCCACCTCAGTGGAAGTCTCTGAAAAGAATTCAATATCGCCCTGGGTCCCCTGCTGCTGGTGACAGGGTAGCCGGGCCATCGGTCCCATTAGGGAAATGTCAGGGTGTTCTTTAGCCTCACCCAGGGCCCCTCAGCGGACCAGCGAGGCTCTGTGGCTCTGAGGCCTTCTACCCACCCTCCGCCTCTGCCTCCAACGGCTCACTCACCGATCTCGCCTTCATTGTTCAGGTCGAACTCCATGTATTTCTCTGGAAATCACAAACAAAAGCTGTTAGTTCGGAAGCCACAGCTCTCCCTGCAGAGCCCAGTGACTCCCTGGAAAGGGCTGACTAAAAACTTGGGGAGCCCTTGACACCCTCCCCAGCCCAGGAGTCCTGTCATAGCTGTTGTCTCTGGAAGAGCCAAAAATTTTTCCTGATACCAGATAGGCAAGAATCAGCTATGGGGAAACTACAGAGCATGTTGGTAGCCATGTCTCCTGATGGTCACAGTGTTCCTTTGTGGTTGAATAGTCTAGAGGCTCCAGTTTGGTTGTTCCCGCTGTACAAGGGTACACACACACACACACACACACACTAACATAGGGTCCGCATCCTCAAAAGATTAAATGTCATGATATTATTTTATATTACTTAAAAATATGTTATCCATATATATAATACTTAATGTTACTGCCTCGTGGTGTTGATACCAGCCTCCCTTGTGGGATTTTCAAGAGACTCATGGGAAGAAATAATCCTAACATGGAGATCTGATCTATTATGATTTGCATCACCTTCCTCCATGAATATGCTACCCACATCATGACTATTCATAAAAACTTCTTTGTATTCCACAAAGCAAAACCTCACTCCAATCTCTCTTCGGAATGTTTGCTTTGCTTCACCTTGATAAATCAACTTCTGCTTAAACTGTCTACATCTCTTGATTGAATTGTGTGTGTTCGCATGTGTATGATGTGTGCGTCTGGGCATGCATGTGTGTGGAGGCCAGAGGACCACTTTGAGATGTCAGTTCTCTCCTTCCATCTTTCCATGGGTTCAGGGGATTGAACACAGGTCATCGGGAGTTTTTGTGGCCAGTGCTTTTGTCTGATGAGCCATCTTGCCATTACCGGACTGAATTCTTTCTTAAAGATCAGTATCCACAATATTCCTGCTTGCACCACTGACTTACAGGCACCCCAAGGGAAACAGCAATGGGCCACGCTGGCCCTGGTAGGAAGAAGATAGCTTCCTTAGAGTAGGCTGCAAAGTGAAACAAATTATGTTCTTGGAGACTTAGGGGTGTAGGGTATAGGTGGGGCAGGCCTTGGGGTGCCTCCAAGTATCCCAGGAGGTGCTGATGGGCAGCTAGTACGGCAAGCCTGGCTCTGAGACTGAGATGCATGTGTGGGACCTTCCCCAAAGCCTGCTGACCTTGAGATAGCAACTCCCAAGCCATAGGAGACCAGCAAGAGAAGGTGGTGGGAGCCGCCCCAGCTTCATGTCTTCTGACCAGGGCTGTATGTCAGCAAGTTCTTGCGTAGCTTTGGACATGTCACCCCTACGTCAGCAGAGTGTGGTCTATTCTGCACCACAGGACAACCAGGATGAAAAGCACACTGTTCCCCTCCATCCCTCCGGCTGGTCCCTCAGTCTGGAGTGTCCTCCCAGGTATGCTCAGGCCCCTCCTCACAACTTCAACTTCTGCTGGCACATCCAAGGGGTCTGGTGCCCAGTGAGCACCCATCTAGATACAGTGAGCACCCATCTAGATACAGTGAGCACCCATCTAGATACAGTGAGCACCCATCAGATACAGTGAGCACCCATCAGATACATTAGAGTGAATGGCTTAAGGATCTTTGCGTCTCCCCAACTAAACTATGCTTCCCTAGGACTCCCTGCTCAACAGACCCAACCTTACCTCCCAGTGAAGATGTGACTTCGGAGCCCAAGATCCTGTTTTCCTTCCTAGAACCCCACTATAAGGAGTGGGCCCCTGTGCTCTTTGCACATCTCTCCTGCAGGCTCCCCACTCCATGACATCATATACCTAGGTTGAGACCTGGGGCTCTAGAGACAGACTGACAGGGTTTAAGTCTCAACTCGGCCCTAAGTGAGCTATGGGATCCCTCTGCCAATAATCCCACCTCCCCAAGCCTGAGTGTGTTGGCCTGTGAATGAACAATTTCACCATCTGCCTCCTAATGGATGGGGAAGAGGGGTCAGCAGAGCACGCTGGCTGTTGTTGAACAGGGCTTTATTGACATGGGCTGACACTCAGCACCTGCCGACCATTATTAATATTACTGCCATCTCAGTCCTGGCCAAGACGCTGTGAGCCAGATGAATGAGGCAGGCAAGCACACTGGCAGGTACTTGGCCTTGGAATGGGAAGGATGCCCACACTGCAGACGTTTGGGAAAGGGATAGGACATCCTGGATACCCTCTGTAGAGCTCTGGGTTCCCATCCCCCAAGTGCACCCCAGAGGCAGGAAAGGTGGGTCTGCCCACTCCTTGTGTGCCCAGGCTCCTCTCCTTTCGAGCCACTGGCGGAGGACCAAGTACCAAGGCCCCGAACAGAGGAACCTTTATACTGCCCCTCTCCCCGCGCAGGCTCCTGAGCCCTGTTTTCTTTTCATCCCATGCTGTTGGGATTCAATGGGCAGAAACTCTGCCCCCCTGCCCCACTGTAGCGACACAAATGTCTATTCTCCACAGGGGCTCCTGAGAGGCTCCACCAGGGAGGGGGAGATGCAGGGACTGCTCACAAAGGGCAGATTGTGTGCTGGGGCCCTGGGAGTGCACAGGGCCTGGATGGAGAGGATAGGAGCCAACCTGAGCCACACTGGGCAACCATGGGACAGAGGGCAGGGCCAGATCAGGCCTGCAGCCAGAGGTCCAGTGGCAGAGGAAGGAGAAAGGGCCTGCTCCTGCCTCTTGGGGGACCCCTGTCTCAAAGCCTGATGGGAAGCTGGGCATTCTAGATAAATGGGAGCTGTGGGGCCAAGGAGTCCTGTCTGCCATGGGCTGAGGGAGCAGCCAGCTCTTCCGGGGGCAGTTGGGCAGGCAGTCCTGGCTCACCTTTGAAGGCTGCAAGCTTTTCCGGAAGGTTCTCTTCATCGCTGTACTTCTGGTCACAGAGGAACTCCTACAGAGGTGAGACCACAGTACTGAGCCAGGGTTGGGGGCAAAGGTCACCTATCAGCAACCCATGCAGCATTCATCCCAGCTTCCTGGGAATCCTCAAGGCAGATCCACAGTTACCTTGGTGGCAGGAGGTATTCTCTGAGCTTGGGGACAGGGCTTACCAGAGCATCTACTTTAGGGGACTGAAAACCTTCAGGGATGTATGTGCCTTGTACTGTCCCCAGGACACCAAGCTCCCAGGATCTGGGAAGCTGTGCATTCCAGAGACAGCTCCAAGTCTGTCATTCACTTCTTAGGTGTGTGGTCCTCAGCAAACGACCTCTCTGTGTTCACTGGACATTACCTTCCCCACCAAGTAAGCATCAGGGCTGACTACTCCTTGAGTCTGCGGGGATGACAGGAGAGCAATGTATGGCCTGAGGTACCTCTCTCTGGCCAGAAAAACTGAACGCTACCCTTATGAGATCACTTAACCTCACACCTCCACCCTCCCTGTAAAATGAGGTTTAATCCCTGGTGCGCTTCTCTTCAGAAGCTACAAAAGACAAATACCTGAGACCCTTCAGAACCAGATGGATACTGTGGGCAGCTACAGGGAGGAACCAAAAGTAACAGCAGCCTTTGGTGGCTCTCAGGCACACGGGCTCTCTTCAGACCTCCCAGCACCTCAGGAGGTAGCCGCCATTACCAGTTCTACATCTGAGGAAACTGATGCTATACAGTAAGAAACCCTGCCGAGCTCCACCGTATTTAAGCCGCCTTAAACCACAGCACAGAGAGATGCAGAGTGTGGGCCGTCTTCACATCTGGTCTCTCGGCTTAAAACAGAAAGCTATCCCAGCCCTTGGGAGGCTGAGGCAAGAGGATGGCAAGTTCAAGGCCAACCTGGGCTACATATCAAGAGTCTGACTTAAAACAGCAACCACAAAGGGCTGGAGAGATGGTTCAGCATCTGAGAGCACTGGCTACCCTCGCAGAGCACCCGGGGTTCAGTTCCCAGTACCCACACAGCGGCAGCTCACAACCACCTGGAACTCCAGTTCTCGTCAGTCTGATGCCCTCTCTGACCTCCAAGGCCACTGCATGCATGTGGAACACAGACATACATGTGGCCAGACATTTATATACACTAAAAAATATTTTAAAAAAAATAGCATCAAAAACTATGCTGTCTATGAGTGCTGGCACCTGACCGGACAGGGGCAGTATCAAGGTATCTTAGCACACCTCTGCTCAGCTTATAACGAGCTAGGTGTCTGGACAAAGTAGACACAGTCCCATCCAACTGTTCAGACTCTGCTAAGCACTGTTTCCTGTGGACCACACCTCCATTTATCCATTCATCCATTCATTCACTGGGCGTTTCCTGAGGGACCACAGCCTGAATGCATTTATACTGTGCTGCACTTCGGCATCCGGGAGCGGTGAGACAGGATGGGTAAAGTTTCCCATCCTAGAACTAGAGTCCACACGGTTAGGGAGGCTACGGAGATGGCTCCATCGGGTAAAAGTGCTTGCACACAAATAGGAAGACCTAAGTTATACACCCAGTACCAAGGCCAAAGCCAGGCCAGACAGCATACCCTTGTAACTAACGCCCAGCACTTCTGCAGCAGAGGTAGGAGGAGCTCTGGGGCTTGCTGGCCAGCCAGCCATGCCCAATCGCTGAGCCCAGGTCTCAAACAAGCCAAGTAGACAGCTCCTGAGGAACGACTCCAGAGCAAGGTCGACCTCTGGCCTCTACTCACATGTGCATACATGTATGCACACACAAAACTAAGAAGCAACACTCAGATAAAATGTGCCAATCAGCCGGGCGGTGGTGGCGCACGCCTTTAATCCCAGCACTCGGGAGGCAGAGCCAGGCGGATCTCTGTGAGTTCGAGGCCAGCCTGGTCTCCAAAGCGAGTTCCAGGAAAGGCGCAAAGCTACACAGAGAAACCCTGTCTCGAAAAACCAAAAAAAAAAAAAAAAAAAAATGTGCCAATCAATCTTTTTCTAAATTCCCACTAAATGACGCCAGCCTGTACACACACATCTTGCGAGGGAGAGCTCACGTCCTCTCCCGTCTATTGTGAACCTAGTAGACAGAGATGACAAGGACCTAAGTGACCTCTGTCTGACCCTTCTGCAGCTCAGATTCCTCTGCTTACCTCAGTATCCTCTGACAGAAGGGGACAACCACCTGCACGTGGCTCCCCTCCCCGGGTTCAGAAAGGGTCATGTGGCTAAGCATTGACTGTGGCCAGAGTCGTGTTATCTTATTAAATCCTCCAGCCATTCACATTCTGATTATATGGGCTGGAACTCAACCAGAGGGGTTACAGGAGATGTCTAGCCTACACAGCGCTGAGGGCTACCGGGAGGGACCCACCTAGCTGGAGATGGATCCTTCTCCCTAGGAAGCCAGGGCTGTCCCCTTCCTGGCTCTGTGGAGAGAGGCTTTTCCTCTGGGCTCCAGCTCACAGCTCTTTGCCTAGCTCCCCCATTACCATACCAAAGTGGGACAACTCACTCTTGTTGGTGACCCCCCCCCCCCCCCCCCCCCCCCCCGCAAACCAAGTACCTCCCGGGGTCCTGATCCATTTAGGGACAGGTTAGGTCAGTGGCTTTTAGATTTCGGGGCAGTAAGACAAGGGGCATTAAAAGCGGGGGAGACTCTACTTAGGACCTCAGTGAGCATGACTACAGAAGTCAACCAGTTCTAATTTTAACAGGGCATCTACTTAGCTCACTTCCAACTCACTGTGTCTCCATGTTCTGTTAGCATCACTAAAGCCTGGATGGCCTCATGCGGTGCAGCAAGGGGCTGAAGAGACATCTCAGTGAAGTGCTTGCCACGCGAGCCTGAAGGCCTGAGTTCATTCCCCAGCACCGGGTCAAACCAGGTGTAGCAGCACAAGCCTGTAACCTCAGTGCTGGGGGGTAGACACAGGAGGATCCCCGGGGCTCCCCGGCCAGAGGGCTCATCTGACCAAACTGAGGAGGTCTGGGTTCAGTGAGAGACCCAGTCCCAAAAAATAAGGTGGAAGCCAGACATGGTAGTGCATGCTTTTAATCTTAGCACTTCAGAGGCAAGTGGGCCTCTATGCGTTCAAGGCCAGCCTGGTCTTCATAGAGAGTTCCAGGCCCAACAGAGCTACAAGGTGAGATCCTGTCTCAAATAAGTAAACAAGTAAGTAAGTAAGTAAATAAATAAGGAAGGCAGAGAGTGATTAAGGAAGACAATACCCCCCTCTGATGCACACACACACACACACACACACACACACACACACACACACACACACACGGCACCTCAGGGGAAAGATCCAGAGGACCTGGTCTGCTCCCACACTGTGTGGCGGGGCAGAAGTTCTGGGAACTCCTGCAGGGCTGGGAACAAGGGCAGGCCCACACTGCAGAAGAGACTAACAGTGGGCCCCTCTCACTGGACTTTCAGATTGTGCTCTCAGAAGATGCAGCAGGGTGGGTGGGGGTGGGGAGGAGGAGCGTGTTTTGAAGACCTCCTTTATGCCGAGGACACATTTTTTTAAGCACATATCTCCATCTTACATATTACTCAATCAATGTAGTACGTCGCCCTCCCATCTCCCGTCCCCTGCACCTCCACCACCCAGGCCGGTTTTCCACACTACCTCCTTTTGTTGAGCTCACTCCGACCTCAGAACCTTTGCTCCAGGTTTGCCCCATCCAGAGTGAAGTGTCTCCACACATCTGCAAGTTCTCCCCGTCACTTCAAGACTTTGATCACAAGGTTCTCCCTTAAGCCCCTATTTTTAAACGAGACAGCCTGCCCATCAGTCTGCCTCCACTTGCAATCCACCTGACCTTGCTCTGATTCTTCTGTCCCATGGAACGAATGGTCCCTGCCACAGTTTCCACTGAGTCGGCTTTCTTCAGATGCTGTCCATTGTCCAGCTGCCCTTGTGAGGACACAGGGTCTGCAGAGCAGGTGCTCAGGTGTTTGGGAAGGAGTGGGTGAACAGAGACCCGGAGACGAACAACCTCCCCAGGGTCTCATCACTAGCAAGTGGCCCATCTGGGAATGACCTCCCAGGCCAGGCAGCCTGGCCTTTGTGCTCATCCACAGCTGAAGAGCAAAAGCCATTCTCGGAAGTAGGCGTGGGGAGGTGCGTACCAGGACATGTTTTTCAGCTAGTGCCCTCTGATGTTGGATGCTCGGCCTTCCACTTTAACTGGACTTGGAGTTGCCATGGAAACACACCTCTCAGAAGGAATGTCTGTGAAGGGGCTTCCTGAGAGGTAGAGCAGAGAAAGGAAGACCACACCCTGAAGGTGAGCAGGGTGGGCCTGGAGCCCTCGACTAAATAGAAAGGGGGAAGGAGGCAGCCAGCTGAGGACCAGCGCCTGTCTCCGACTGCAGATGCAACGTGACAGCCACTTCACGGTCCGTGACACATCTTCCCCTGGGATGGGCGTCCCTTACGACTGTGAGCCCTCCCTTTCTCAAGTTGCTTTTCGTCAGATATTTGGTCCCAGCCATGAGAATAGTAACTTACAGATGCCCAGCACCCTACAGTGGCCAGCCTAGAGCACTCCTCACTCCATCAACAAGTGTTTAGAGAATTCGGAAGAGACCTAACATTTGTCCCCACCGCTTCCTTCAGCCACCTCCTGGAAATAAGCGGTTTCTCCAAACCGTGGCTGGGAGTGACAGACCATGGGGTGGACTCCAGGAATGGATTCACATCTGCTTTTGGAACCAACAGTCGCAAATGCTTGGGCCACCCGAGTGACCAGGGTGGGAAAAGGAGCTGGCCCATTCATGTGTGGGTAGGTAGCCCTGGGTTGGGACAGCTGTGTCCTTGGCTGGGAGCAGAGGAGACAAGTGTGCAGGAGGCAGGGTGGGGATTCACAAGGTGCCAGCTTCCACCATAGCTCCAGGCTTTGGACTCTTGGTTCTGGCTCAAGCACAGCCCAGGTTCCCTTCCCTGAACCTCCCCCACATCCCTGCTCAGCCTCTGGGGAAAGCTCTGCCCAGAGGCCGGTACCCTTGAGCCGGACCTTGAATCCAGGCTATGGAGAGAGATAACAGTCAGCCTTGATATTTGGAAGAAAAACCAAATAATCAACAAGGGATGAACTGGGGTCAGAATGCCTGAATTTAATTCACTTAGTTGCTGTGTGAAAATTCTGCATCTTTATCTGGACCTCAGTCTGGCCATCAGAGGAGTAAGAAGATCCCTGCAGTCTCCTAGGCTTGTCTTGAAAGCTAGTGTGAACTAGTGACTAAGGACACCAGTCAGTACTGAAGCTTGTTAGGAATTTAACACGTATTGTGCTTAACTGTCAGCTTGTCACCCCCGCTGAGACCACCATCCATTATTAACCACTTGCCTTACCTGGGGCTGCAGACCTCTCATTCCCCTTCCAGGTAGCCATTTGACAGACGGGATGAGAAACTGAGGGGTCGGGGCACTGAACCAGTTGAGGGTTACAGAAGATTTGCACCTCCCCAGGGTCTCTATCCCTAGGCCATCCCAGCTACCACCTTACCCCAAACAAGGAGGTGGTGGGCTAGCCACAAATTTCAGGGAAAAGAAAGACAATGGGGGTAGGGTGGGTGGGTGGGTGGGGTGTCACCTTTCCTGAGGCAACAGGTTATTTAGGGAAGGTCCTCCAAAGCTCTCAGGAGTCAGGACGTCCTGTTGCATTGGTTGAGGCTACCCTATCTCCTTTCCCAATCCAACCTATTGTCCCCAAAGATCAGTTTTTCAGGGAACACAAGAAGCTGAAACACTAGAGTGGCTTATAAGCCTCCAGGGGAGGCTTGGGAAGACGGCAGATTGAAGCATCTACCTAGCCTCAGAATCCAGACCCTTCTGGATCTCAGAGCACCTGGATTGTGCTCCTTGGTCAATAACTGGGGAAACTGAGGCCCCCAGGGATCAATCCCCCTAAAGTCATAATGGATGGACTCCAGGTGCAGGGCAAGAGCTAAGAACGGGTGGGGTGAGTCAAGTTGACTGGGTGCTACCCCAAGTCCCCCATCTAGTAGTGCTCTGTGGCCCTGGATGACTTACTTTCCCACACTGGGCCTCAGTTACCTCCTTCATAAAATGAGGTCACAGTGAAAGACCCTTCACAAGTCTGCTGTAAGGATTCAAGGAACTCCATTTGGCTGAAGATGACATATATAAAGCTGGCCTAACTACCATGTGTCAGTCACCACCACCTACCCCCCCCCAGCCACACCCAGAAAGCAGAGAAAGCAAGAGAGGGCCCATCCGTGAGGACCTCCTCAGGAGGCTGGACCCTCTGGTTACCGCTCCTTAATGGCAAGCTTCTCTTAGTCCTCAAACTCCTGGCTTCCACGATGGAGACAGCTGTCCACCTGGTACAGAGATCTGCTCCCGCAGCTCCAGGGAACTATGCTGGCAGCCACCCTGGCTCCCGGCTGTCTTGGTCAACAACCTGAGATAAACAAAGTCTCTCCCTCCACCCCAGCCCCATCCCAAGGGCTCAGAGACTGGAGGGGTTAGTTCAGTGAGGAAGAATTTACCACCAGCTAGGTGTGGTGGAGTGAGATGGGAGGATCAGAAGCTCACGTCTATCCTCAGCTACAAAGTGAGTCTGAGGCTATCTTAGGTAACATGAGACCTTGTCTCACAAAAAAAAAAAAACAGAAACAAAACAACAAAAAACTCCAAAGCACCAAAGACTGGCAAGTCCATGCTGTGTCAGACCTCTGGAGTCGCCTGTCATAGCTGATTCAACTCCTTTCCCGAACATGTAGCGTGTTCAAGGCCCCTTGTTTCTGGCCCTCTCGACACATCAGCTACATGAGGGCTGAGGACATCGGTATTGTCTAGAATGCATGAGGCTCTGGGTTCGATTCCCCCCACCACTATAAAAAGAAAAGGTGAGTGGTTATCGCCATCCTAGAAGCCAGCCAACAGACTAGTGGCTGATGCCCTGTGAGTGCCAAGGACAGGCAGCACCATGCTAGGATCCTGTGGCCTCTGACACAGCCCACAGGCTCTCAAAGGGCCAGGGCCAGGCCACAAATGCCCAGCCTGGCACCTGGCGGGCAGCAGGAACCTGTAACAAGCACCCACAAAGACAACAGGCTCACATTCCCCAGGGCCCTTCTGGGGCCTTATCCGGACACAGTGTCCTCGCCAATAGTCGGGCAGCTAAAGAAAAACAGCCCAGTGACCACACACATAAAGCAGACCTCACAGAAATTCCATCTCCAGCTGCCTGTGACATGGCCACAGCAAGGTCACAACTGACCAGACCTGCAAGGGACACTGAATCCCCAGAGGCCCACGTGACCTCTTATCACCATCTCCTTTATAATATATTAAGGGAAGAGCAAGAGAGCCGGGTGCCCTGGATGCCAACGGGCAAGGACAGAGCGGTACTGCCAGGGACACTGGAAAGACACACCTGCATAGTCTCCTGGGTCATGTCTCAGTGGCCCCACGTGGCTGGAAGAGCGGGCAGGAGACACAGTCACTCTGGACAGAGATCTCCCTGCACCCCACCCTGCACCCTCCCAGATTCCTTCCCAGGTGGCAAGTGAGCACAGAGGTAACTAGTAGGTACCTAAACGGGACAGGGAATGCAGAGTGTCCTTCATTTGACCCAAGAGGCCTGAGACACGGGGACAGTAGCCAGAGATCCTTATCCTACATCAGCAAGGGAGGCCTGGGCCACCACAAAGCTGCAGCCACCTGGTGGACTGGGGCCAGGGCAGGCCATGGATGATGTCTGGAGTCAGACAGACTTCATCTGAGCCCCTTCCTTGGCTGAGTGACCGGGGCAGGTGACTTCACCAGGCTGGGCCCTGCATTCCCTCATCTCTAAGATGGGTATCATCCCTGCCCCAGAGGAATGTTCAGAGTTCTCTCTTCACACCCGACACGCGCGCGTGACAGAGCACCCCACTGAGGCAGATCTGAGCTGACGCATGGTGAACACCAGGCATGGAACATTGCCACACTCACATCCTCATGTGCGTTCAAAGATCCTGACCAATCACAGGCTCAGCTGTAGCCTCCCCACCAACAGCTCCTCCAGATCATCCCCAGTGCACAGGCACTCCAAGGGGTAGCCAGCCCAGCCCCACGGCTTCTCTAGGTTCCTATGGGAAGACAGAGGAAATTTCTCCCATTGCCATATAAGGCTGGGCCTGGCTGGCCTGGGGTCACCTACCATGCCATCAGGGCGTGGGGAATGCCAGCTATGTGGAGGGAGTAGGAGGCACTTGCCTGGTCCAGCTTGATCCAGTAGTGCTGACATGTACACACAGAGTGTGGAAGGGGGCTGGGTATCCCCAAAAGGGGTCGGTGAGGCAGAGCTGAAGCAAACAGATCTACAGAGTCTGAGCGCCATTGTGGCTGTTTCTGTTTTGTTTGAGACAGGGTCTCCCTCTGTAACCCAGGCTGGCCTGCAACTCAACCCTCCTGCTCACGCCTCCCAGCTGTTTTGATGACAGGCAAACACCACCACCTCTGGCTAAACTGTGGCTGTTTAATCTCAGGCAATTAAGTCAACTTCTCTGAGCCCGGTAGTCATAAGATGGGAATGATAGTGCCCACACCACACAGTGTTAAGAGCAGTCAACATGCCTGCTGTAGCGCCAGCACACTCCAAGGAACCTGAAAAAGGACAGTAGAAACCAAAATGGGGATCTCGAGATGACTCAGTGGGTAAAGGTGCTTGCTGCTAAGCCTGATGGCCCGAGCTCAATCCCTGGGACCCACATAGAAGGAGAGAACTGACTCCTCCAAGTTGTCCTTTGGCCTTCAGACACAGACTGTGGTATGTATGCTGCACACACTTACATATACACTAATAAGTTAATGAAAATTTAAAAGTACTTTTTGTTACTGTTTTTATTCAAGACAAGGTTTCTCTGTGTAGCTGTGGCTGTCCTGGAACTTGTTCTGTAGATCAGGCTGGCCTCGAACTCAGAGATCCGCCTACCTCTGCCTCCCAAGTGCTGGGATTAAAAGTGTGTGCCATCACCACCCAGCAAAAATACTTTTTAAAGAAGAAACTAAAGTGAACCCCTAAAAAGCTGTATTACGTGTCGCCCCATGCCCCCTCAGTGTCCCCTAGTCCCACCAGACTGCTAGACTTTGACTCTTGACTCCCTGTGATAACAATTGCTAAGATTGAGCGACCTTGCTGCACACAGCCACTCAGGGATGGAGAAAGGCCCTATGGGAAACTGGAGGATTGGACCAGAAAGTCTCCTTAGAGCTGGGCTCTGCCCAGACAGCAGCTGGTGGTGCCCATGCTCATGGGCAACAACAGCTGGTCACACAACCCCCGTGTCGTGAGCCACCAAGTCATGCTGTATGCTTTCCTGCTTACATGGGGCCAAGAGGCACCGCTCAGCCCAGCCCAGCACAGCCCAGCTCAGCGCTGCCCAGCTCAGCACAGCCCAGCTCAGCCCAACCCAGCTCAGCACAGCCCAGCTCAGCACAGCCCAGCTCAGCCCAGCCCAGCTCAGCGCTGCCCAGATCAGCACTGCCCAGCTCAGCACAGCCCAGCTCAGCACAGCCCAGCTCAGCCCAGCCCAGCTCAGCGCTGCCCAGCTCAGCACAGCCCAGCTCAGCCCAGCCCAGCTCAGCGCAGCCCAGCTCGGCGCCACTGTCCTCACTCCAGTAGGGCAGAGAAGGTGTTCTCTAGTGGAAGACAATCTGGCTGTCAACACAGCTCTCTAGAATATTGTATTCTGAGGTAATTCAGTGAAGCCATCACCATGGGTCAACCAGACTGGGACCCTCAAGCAGAGCCACCCAAAACTCGAGTCTATCCTTCTCCACTGACTGTTGCAGGGGTTCAAAAGGGGTGGGCCCACTGTTCCCAGTGCAGGGAAGAGGGAGCAGCTGGTATGCTCCTGGCATACCTCCATGCCCACTCTCTATACCTGAGGACTTCACACAAATGATGATGCTCACAACAGAAAACTCTGTGCATTTCACAGACATCATCTGGCTGGGGGAAAAAAAAATCACTACTACTATCTCTTGCTGGTAAAGGAGGCTCAGAGAGGTGAGGCAGCTTGCTGAAAGCCACAGAGCCCGTGCTTGGCAGCCTGCCTCCTGGCTCTGACTGTAGCGCAGTCACCTTGGCCTGCTGTAATGCGGGAGTAGCTCAGTCACCTAGCATAATCCTCTAGGGCCCCACACTCTGGATTACACTACAGCGCCATAGCGCCCAAGCTCATGAGGAAGATCTGAAAACGGCCGGCATCCTGCAGCAAGGACACCAGGTTGCAAGCTGTGACGGTGGCCCCCGTGTGGACCGGCTCAGGTGCTTGGCCTCTCCAGGCGTTTGAAGTCCTGACGTGGTCAGACCACAGCTCCCACTAGCCCACTCTCTGCAGTGCCAGTACAGTCAAAAAAAACCAGCCCCTGACAGCCACAGGCCCGGCCCTTCTCGAGCCTCCCATCCCATCCTACCCCATCCCAAGCCTTCATCTGTAACCCCAAGCGTGGGGTCAGCACAGCAAGCCCCAAGGTCTCAGCTCCTTAGAGGCCTCTAAGGTCACCTGATGCCCATCTCCAGCTGTCTCTGGCTTAGGGTCCTGTTGGCTATGGGTGGAGTCAACTAGCTCAGAACCTGCCTAACTAAGTGGCCCAGGGGGCTGTATGAGGTCATGGTCCCAGGTTTCTGTCCAGAAAGCAGACGCAGCCAAGGCTGGGGTGGTGCTGAGGGACCTTCCAGAAGCCCAGCAGGCCCGACCCAGCCCGGCCAGATGGACATGGCCCCCGAAGCCATGCTTTAAGACAAGCATCAAGGGGCAAAGGAGGAGGGATATCAGAGGGCCCAGAGCCTTCCAGGGGACTCCGGGAGCCAGTGGGGGGCGGGAAGAGATGCCTGTCTATGTCTAGGTAGTAAGGAAATAAAAGAATAGGAAGGAAACACTGCCACGAGATCACAGCCCCCACATCTCCAATTACCTCCAGGGTGCTGACCCGGCTCCCCACCAGGGACCCGGAGCTTGTCCCTCTGAGTATCCAGAGACCAAAGGGGCAAACAAGGGGAAATGTCTAACCTTATGTCAGTGGGCTACTTCTGCCTCCTATGTATTCATAACTCAATGGCAGAGTGCTGGCCTAGCATGGAGAGGGTCCTGAGTTCAGTCTCCAGTACAGGAGAGAGAGACAGAGACAGAGAGAGAGAGACAGAGACAGAGAGAGAGACAGACAGACAGACAGAGACAGAGAGATCTAATACCCTCATGGGATGTCTCCCTAGAGTTAGACCCCAGACCATGCCGGCTCCTTGCCTTACTGAGCCCACAAAGGGACCCTGCGGGAGGTGAGACGCCCTTACTGAAGACACTAGTCATTTCTGAACCCGGATCCTGGGGACCGTAAAGGCACAGGCTGTGCCACCTCCGTGCTTTGCCAATCCAGGAGGCCCTGACACCTTTCTTTATCTCCTGGGATCTACACGCTCAGTAGCAAACGTACGGAGCTGCTATTGTGTGTCTGGCAGCAGCGGAAGGATTTCTTTCTAGAACTTCCCCGGTCGGTTCAAAAAAAAAAAAAGCAGTCCCTCGGGCAACTTTTCTAAAAGCTGGTGAAAAGCTGTGTGTTGGAGTTGGAGGTGGGAGGCGACAGGGAAATGCCAGCATCTGCCAGCCAACCCCTAGTGTTAAGTTCTGTGGTCCATGGAGACAGCACTGGCCCAGGGGTCCCTTCTGGCGCCAAAACCCTTAGGTGGTCTCCAGCGGGCTCCCGGGAAGCCCCTGCCCGCCGGCACCGGGCTCCTTCACCAGCCCCACCTCCCTGGTCAGAGAGTTACAACTTGCAACCGGAGACGGCCAGGCAGCGAGCTAAGGGGTGGAGTGGACTTACCTGGAGTCGGAGGCCACACGGCAGGGGCCCGAGATGCAACTGGGGAAGGCCAGGGGGAGGGAGGGGCTGATTTTTGTCTGGGGGGATGGGGTGGCACAGTGGGGCACAAGGAACCCGCACGCTGTTCCCCGCTGTGGCACGGCTTACCCGGTTGATCTCCGCCAGCCTCCTCTCCTGCCGAGCTTTGAGCAAGCCGAACGCCTTCCCTCCTGCGGGAGACAAAGAGGCGGCGGGGAAGCGGGGCGACCTCCCGGGCCACGCGCCCCCTCCGAGTTCCCGCGCGTGCCGCGCCGCGCGCACAGGTGACAACCCGGGGACGCCGGGCGCGGGACAGCGCGTGGAGAGCAGGCGCCTACCTTGGAACCTGTTGCTGACCGCGACCGACATGGTGTGCGCCTGACTCCCGCCAAGGAGAGGGACGACGGGGAGGAAAGCGCGCCTGGTCCAGAGTTTCGGCGGCGTGTGGCGACGGGACCCAGGGGCGGAGGGACCGCGCGGCCGGACACACCCCGCCCCGCCGGCGGCCCGCCTCCCGCGCCCCTCCCCGCGGCCGCCCGCGCGCGCCCAGGGCATCAAAGCGGCTGTTTTGCTGGACGCCTAGCCCGCCGCTGCCCCTCTGCTGGAGGACGCGGAAAATGCACAACAGCCATCTCTTCCCGTCCACCAGGAGAGACAATGTCACAACTCAGAAGTTCGCAGAGCTGGTGGAGTGCCAATAGAGGTGGTCACCTTACTGTCGCCTTTGCCCGGCTGTGCCACTACGACACCAATTAAATCAATTAGATAAATATGTGTTGTTAATAAAGACTTTGTTGGGTGCTCACAGTTACCTGACACTTGCCTCTGTGTGTGTCATTTCATCCCCCAACCTATGAAACAGGATGGGTATGCCTATTTGAAAGAAAAATCTGGAAGCTGAAGCCTGGAACACAAGTCCTCCAGGGTGAGAAAGAAAGCAGCCAGTGATCGGTAGTAAACTTCTGCCCTCCGGGGTTCTCTCATTGTGCTGTAAGCCTGTATTTAAGACCTCCTCCCTCCTTCAATAAATGGCATTCGGCATTTAAAAATAAATAAATAAATAAAAATTTAAGAAAGAAAGAAAGCAGCCGGTGATTCCAGATGAAGCCAGGCTGTGGATGCAAGAACTGGAGACTTGTAGAGAAAGAGGTCATGAATTCTAGTGTCCAATCGATCTTCTAGAGAAAGGGTCTCCGTCGAATTGTTAAATTGTGGACACAGGCACAGATCGAATGTCTTGGCCAGGGGAAAGAGACGTCGCCGCCTCTGGTATGTCTCTGGGAATTGGATCCAGGAATTCCTCTTCCCTGGATTTGTCTCAGGTTTAGACTCCTTAGAGTGGGGTCCTGGAACCAGATGATTGTCCTTTTTCAGGGGAGAAGAATAGTCAGGGTTCACACAGGGGGGCCAGACAGAATGAGATGGGGCTAAGGCGAGCAAAGATGTCAGGAGGACATGGACCCTTGCTCCTAGGTTACCTCCCTCTGCCCATACATTCATCCCAAGCTCCCTACTGAGCAGAAGACTGGAAACAGGAGCAGGGACTGCAGTGTAGATGTAAGGCTGTCAGGGGTTTGGGAATTCAAAAGCCTACGTGGTAGTGTTCCCTCTTAAAGCTCAGGTAGGGCTGGGCAGCGGTGGCACACACCTTTAATCCCAGCACTCAGGAGGCAGAGGCAGGCGGATCGCTGGGAGTTCAAGGCCAGCCTGGTCTACAGAGTGAGTTCCAGGACAGGCTCCAAAGCTACACAGAAAAAAAAAAAAAAAAAAAAAAAAAAAAATCTGGGCAGGAGCTGGACTTAGCAAAGGGCACTCATTGGTCCAGTCCCGTGTTATCTATGGCCCCAGGTAATTGGGTTGGCTGTTGTTGTGTGCCAAAACTTTTCCTGGGGAGATGCAACACATGTGCCTACCGAACCTACTCACCACAGTTAAGGAACCTAGGACAGAGCGAAGGAGGGATACCACCAAAGTCCAGCTTGGTGAACTGAGGAGTTTTATTGGGGTCACTTACAAGAATATAAGTGAAGGGTCACCTACAGGAGAAGAAATGACTCACAGATGCTGCACCACCAAAGCCCACTGGAGCATGGATGACAGCTCCCAAAGCTGGGAACCTGGAAAACATGGCGCACACTGCAGACAGCTCAATAAGGTTGCATGGACAGTGTCCTTCCCAGGCACCTCAGTCGGTCTAACCTCTTCCCGGGCACCTCAGTCGGTGTAACCTCTTCCCGGGCACCTCAGTCGGTCTAACCTCTTCCCGGGCACCTCAGTCGGTCTAACCTCTTCCCGGGCACCTCAGTCGGTCTAACCTCTTCAGGCAGCTCTTCTTGTTTGAGAGTCTTCTTTGCAGCCCTGCTCTGCTTACTCTGGCAGGGAGGGGCCTAGTGAGTCTGGTCAGTTTCGGGGAGTTCGTGAAGCTTTTGCTTTTGGTTGTTTACCTCCTAGGTTTAGGGGCTCCCCTGCAGGATGGAGCATTTTAACCTAAGAGGAGACTTGTTACACAACAGCTGTTCCCGGTTGTTGCATGGGATAGGGCAGGGGCCACCCCAAGTTCTCCTCGGCTGACTGCCTTGTTAGCCAGATGTTCAGCGGCTGCTGCATTCCACTCAGTCATAAGCAGCCCCACCTCTGAGCCTTCCTGTGGTTCTGCATACACCAGGCATGACCACACTGCACGAGTCACATGTCAGGCCTGAGACTTGTCGCCCAGGAATGGAGAGGAAGCCTGGTCTCCGCCCACTGGGGATGTTGGGACTGAGTTTTGCTGAGCATCATGGCTCAAACGGGTAGGGGTTGAATGTTTATCAGTGGACAAACTGGGTTAAGGCCAGAGGAATGTCAGATCCTGTCCCAAAGTTTGTTTTAGAACCCTATTTCCTTGGCATCACATACACCAGAGCCTATTCACCCAATTGCCTATCTTCAGCCTTTCTACCCCAACCCTGGCAACTCACCAAGTCAGTCTTACCCAGTTTGAAAGACCCACCACATCAACCTTACTGTCACCCTGACGTTAAGATTCTCTCTGGAGGAATGCGCCTCTCCTCTGAACACTGACCCTACCGCACCCCCCATCACTCCAGGAGGGAGGTGTAGGGCATGTCTCATCACAAAGCCTTGGACCAGGAGTCCCTGTTATTTTGACCATGCTGGGGACCTGACCACTCAAACATTTGACCTGGGTCTGGAGTGATGGCTCAGCAGTTAAAAGAACTGTCTATTTGTCCACTGGGTTTGGTTTAAAGCAACCATAACTGTCTACAACTTCAATTCCAGAGGATCTGAAGCATTCATATGGTTCCCAGACATGCACGCAGGCAAAACACACATACATATAAAATAAAAATGAATAAATTATCAAAATCAAAATCAAGATCTGATGATATGCAAGTCCAGGGCTTTGGGGAGGGGGAAGCTGTACAGTATCATCATCCACCAAGTTCAAGAAAGACAGTGGTGCTCACCATGCAGTAGTGGTGCCCACTTTTAGTCCCAGCACTCGGGAGGCAGAAGCAGGCAGATCTCTGAGTTTGAGGCCAGAGTGGTCTATAGAGAGAGTTCCAGGACAGCCAGGACTACACGGAGAAACCTCGTCTCGAAAAACAAAAGAAAAAGAAAAAGAAAGAAAGGAAGACAAGAAAAGCTAATTTGCAGAGGCAAGACCTAAGCAAACAGAGGAAACAGAGGCAGGACCAAAGAAGGAGGCAGAAGAAAGAAGCTGGCCACCACAGCAGCCCCAGGGCCAGTCTCCAGACGTACCTGTACCCTGGCAGCCTTTCCTAGCCCTCGATTCCAAATCACCCTTCCGATGACCTCTGCTTTTCTGTTGAAGCTAATCTGGGAATCGTTTTGGCTTTGTGGTCAAAAGCCTTGGTAGACTAGAGTGTGCTTTACAACCTGCCCTAACCTAGGTTTGCAATGGCCTATTCTGGCCAGGTCCCTACCCTGTAACCCTGGCTGCTACCCACCCTCTTATCTGGAACATTCTCTCCTCAGTCTCTCCACCCTTCTAGGCCCAAACCCAAGCCCTCCTCCCGCTTAATGGTGTCCTTTCTTGCTCCTTGCAGTGCTACTGGACGGTTTTAAGTTCAGTTTCCTGCCTCAGTGTCTCCTTCCACCCTGAAGCAGGAATCAGTTGAAGACCTCTTTGCAGGCCACCTCTCTCCTGGCCCCGAGCCTTTGTCTGAAAGCCCCCTGCATCGAGAAGAAAGGAGATGGTCACATGGCCCTGCAAAGCCTGCCATGACAGAGCCTGGCATGGCATGAGCCCAGTTCTGCCAACTTCCTTCCCACATGTTGGGATCACAAACGTAGGCTCTACCTACGTGCAGGCCAGCCACAAGAGGTGCTCTGTTCATATCCACAGCAGGCCCTGGCTGCCCACCAGCACTGGCAGATCAAAGA
Organism: Peromyscus californicus insignis; assembly: GCF_007827085.1. Classification (NCBI taxonomy): domain Eukaryota; kingdom Metazoa; phylum Chordata; class Mammalia; order Rodentia; family Cricetidae; genus Peromyscus; species Peromyscus californicus. The sequence continues at coordinate 7,376,285 of NW_026294595.1, forward strand.
CACAACCCCGGCTCAGAAAACGGCCCTTTATTTCTTCATAATCAGAATCGGTTCACATCACCATCAGCTCCTCTGGGACCTGGGGAAGGGACAGGACTTGCAAAGGTGGCTGTTATCCTAGTGCCCAGACCCTGCCGTGCACTAAAAGAGGGCCCAGAAAAAGAGGGGACCAGCAGGAAGAAATGCCAGGGATTCCTGGGCAGAGGCAGTCATGGGCAGCAGACCTTGAACGACAGCCAGGCTTCCACACCCCTGTGGCATCCTTCGTGACAGGTGGGGCCACGGCACAGGTTTGAGATGTGTCAACCAAAGGCTAACCAGGTCAGCAGGGCACAAAGGGCCGTTCCCAGTGCCTGCTTGAGGCCTCATGCCCCAGACCCTGGTTCTTCAGGTAGATCAGGGGACTGATGGGAGATGGGTCCAGGTAGGCACTTCCTTCAGTGAGTCTGCTGCAGATCCAGATCCCAGAAGGGAAGAGTCCACAAAAGACAATGACATCTGTGCCTTGCCCTGTGGGCCTCCCAAACCACACCATGGCCTTGGATGCCACTTCTGAGAATCCTGTTAGAATCGTGGCATTTCTTGATCTGTCTGGCACCTCAGTTCTTAGAGCTGCTGGGTGACCAGTGGGCAACGTGGGGGCATAGTAGGCCCAGGGCCAGTTCTGTAACCATGAGTGTGGGACTTGCCTTCTCAAGATCTCTCAGCCTTGGAGGAGCCACCCCTGTTTAAGCTCTGCTCTCTGGAGGGAGGGTTGTAGATACGTCAGGGAATTTCTCATAACGGGACTCACCCAGGATGCAAAGTGTGTCCAAACTCATGACTACCTCTTGACAGCTCTGGACTGTCATGTGTGTGCATGCATAGTTGGTCCTGAATACACAAGTGCATCACACACACACACACACACACACACACACACACACACACACACGTATGTCCATACATGAACGAATGCAGATATGCCTCTTACTGATGCTGGGATGCCGCTTGCTGATGTGTGTGCAGGGGACACACACTGAGGGCTGCACACAGCGCTACCTGTGGAGTTGTGAACATGTACTCACACCAGCAAGTGAGTGTGGTCATTCACATGAGCACACAGCAGGGAGACCTGGGACATCTATGGGGAGTGGGCAGGAAACAGCAAGGTGGGGAGGGTGTGCCAGGGTCTAGCTGGCACAATGCTCTGGTAGGCTGCTCAGAATGGTCTCCAAGTTGTGCTTGTCAGCGCGGATCTCAGCAAGGTCGCTCTCAAAGCTCTGGATCTGTAGCTCCTGCCTGGCAGACTCTTGCTCCAACCTCCTCAGCTTGCGATGCAGGGCTCCACGTGAACCCAGTTGCAACCTCAAGTCTTCTAGGGCCCTCTGGGTCTCATTCAGGGTCTGAGCAGGAGCTTGGTGGGTATCCAGGGACCCTGGAGAGGAGCACAGGCAGCTTCAGCAGAGGCTAGCTGCCTGCCGGCCTTGGGAGCCAGAGACCCAGGTCAGACACCCAGAACCTGGTCTGTCCACTTCCTACTGGAAAAAATGGACTGAGAGGGAATACAGGAGGAGGTGAAGGCCTGGGTGTCCATCCCATGCAGCTCACATGCAGAGGTAGTATCTGGGGCTGGAGAGGGGCTCATCAGTTAAGAGCAGGTGTTACTCTTACAGAGGACCCAGGTTCAGTTCCCAGCACCCATGTGGTAGCTGACAACCATCCGTAATTCCAGTTCCAGGGGGTCTCACACCCTCTTGGGCCTCTGTGGGCACTGCATGTACATGGTGCACTCACATGCAGGCAAAACACTCATTTGTAAAATAAAAATAAAAATCTTTAAACAAGGTCTCAAGGATTTATTTTTTATTCTTTTGTAATCATGGAACTTGTGCTATGTAGACCAGGCTGACTTTGACCTCACAGAGGCCTTCCTGCCTCTACCTCCTGAGTGCTGGGTTTAAAGGTGTTCACCACCACACCTGGTTGGGTTTTTATTTATTTATTTATTTATTTATTTATTTATTTATTTATTTATTTATTTTTGGTTTTTCGAGACAGGGTTTCTCTGTGTAGTCTTGGCTGTCCTGGAACTCACTCTGTAGACCAGGCTAGCCTCCAACTCATAGAGATTCACCTGTCTCTGCCTCCGAGTGCTGGGATTAAAGCCATGCACCACCACAGCTGTTGGGGTTTTTATTCTTTTTTGTTTGTTTGTTTGTTTTTGTTTTTTTGAGACAGGGTTTCTCTGTGTAGTTTTGGTGCCTGTCCTGGAACTCGCTCTGTAGACCAGGCTGGCCTCGAACTCACAGAGATCTGCCTGCCTCTGCCTCCCGAGTGCTGGGATTAAAGGCGTGTGCCACCACCGCCCGGCTTGGGACTTTTATTCTTAATAACTTACTTATATTTACTTATTTGTTGTTGAGGGCATGACTAGAAGTCCATTCTCTCCATCTATAATGGGACCAGGGCTGGAACTCAGGTCGTCAGCTAGGCAGCAGGTGTCTTCACCCACTGAGCCATTTCCTGGCCCAGTAAAAAAAAAAAAATTTTTAAAAGCCTCAGTGATTCCCCTCCAAAACCAGTTTCCTCATTTACAAAACTGTGGGAGAGAGGTCCCAGGATCTGTGCTGGCTCAAACGTCAGCACACATTTGCAGATACCACTGTGAGCTGGTCAAGTGGGCTCACAGGGGAGACCGCGGGTGTCCAAATTTAGACAGGCCCAGGGTGACATGGGGTGGGAAGGGCTGCGGGCCTGGGGGGCAGGCAATGGGGTTCTCACACTGGTCCCTCGTGAATTCCTCCCACTTAGTAGGAATGAGCCTCTCCAAGAGACAAAGAGTGGGGCCGGTGCTCACACAGGAATGCAGGGTGGGGTCCAAGGTGCTCTTGTCACTTTGTCATGAAGTGTGGTGACATTCAACAAAAAAAACGGAGCTCAACTGGGTGGGAGGTGACCAGGTAAAGTCAGCCCCAAGTGGTTTCTTTTTGTTGTTGTTGTTGTCTTTGGTGGGTTGGTTTTTTGAGACAGGGTTGCTCTGTGTGGCTCTGGCTGTTCTGGAACTTACTCTGTAGACCAGGCTGGCCTTGAACTTATAGAGATCCACCTGAAGGCATGCACCACCAACACCCAGCCTCAAGTAGTTTCTAATGCTTCCAGGTCCCTCTGAACTTCCCAAGCGAAGAAAGCTGGGTCTGAGGGCAAGAAGGGGGCAGAGGAGGGCTGTTGTACAGATCCAAAGCACCTCCTAAAATGCTCATGGGTTGAAAGCTTGCTCCCCAGCTGATGGATCCCACCATCAAGAGGAGACTGGATCATGGAACCCAGATGTCATCGATGGGTTTTTCACTGATGGAATCCTAACTTTCTGAGGTGTCATCCCTTAGGGACTGCATCCTTTAAATTTTTATTATGTTTCTTCCTTTAGTGTGTAGACACCATGGTGCTTGCGTATGGGAGAGACAAGAGATCTCTGGAACTTCAGGCCAGCCTTGCCAAATCAATGAGCTCCAGGCTCAGACCCTGTTTCAAAATATGAGGTAGAGGGTCATTCAGAGAGAAAGGGTACTTGCTGCCAAGACTGATGACCTGGGTTCCCACACGGTGGAAGGGAGGGACTGACTTATAAACTGTTTCCTAACCTCCATCTGCCTGCCATGGCAAGCACACATACAAATACACAAAATAAATGAGTAAAGTAAAATAAATATAAGCTAGGCACAGTGGAACATGCTTTTAATCCAGTCCTGGAGAATCAGAGACAGGCTGATCTCTGTGAGCTGGAGGCCAGCCTGACCCACATAGTGAGTTTCGTTGAGACCTTGTCTCGAAATAAAATAAAAACTTTAAAAATAAATAAATAGCCTAACATAGTGACATACGCCTTTAATGCCAGCACTGGGGAGCAGAGGCAGGTGGATCTCTGTGGATTCCAGGACAGCCTGGTCTACATAATGGGTTCCAGAACAGCCAGAGGTACATAACGAAACCCTGTCTCAAAAATAAAAATACTCCCGCTGCCTGCTGATCTGGATATAGAAAAAATAAATAAATAAAAATACATAATGTGCCGGGCAGTGGTGGCGCACGCCTTTAATCCCAGCACTCGGGAGGCAGAGCCAGGCGGATCTCTGTGAGTTCGAGGCCAGCCTGGGCTACCAAGTGAGTCCCAGGAAAGGCACAAAGCTACACAGAGAAACCCTGTCTCGAAAAACAAAAAACAAAACAACAACAACAAAAAATACATAATGTGGAGAGTGATAGAGAGGATACCCAAAGTCAACCTCTAGCCTCCACACACAAGCCCACTGCCCCCCTCAAACCCCACACACAAATAAAGAAATAATTCCTAAAACTTCTCAAGGGAAAGCATCGTGTGAGTCCACTAAGGTGAGCTCCCATAGAAGGGAGGCAGGTACAGGGAAGGGTGATGGGAGCCTGTGTTCAATGGGCCATTTCTCTTTGGACAGTCAAGAAAGTTCTGGAGATAGATGGTGGCGATGGGACACAACAGTGTTCAATGACGGAGCCCCAGGCGCTGGGGGCTGGGTCTCCAGCCTGTGGCATGAGGAGGAGGTGGCTGTCCCCTTCTCAGGTGGGGCCTGGTCAACAGGAATGTGCCCTGACGGGGATATTAACATTGCTCTGTCCTGACTGCCATCACGTGACCAGGTCTCCTCCACTGTGTGCTACTGCCAGGAGGCACTGAGCTGCCAAAGTCTCAAAGCAACAGGGTCAGTGGACTCACACCAAGAGCCAAAGTCAACGTTTAACTCCTCCTCTGCCTGCACCCTCTCTTGCAGTGCCAAGGATGGACCCTGGACTTGGTGCCTGCGAGACGGAGGCTCTACCGCTGAGCCGTATTCCTAACCCAAATTCTTCCTCCTCTGAAGTCGATTGCCTGGGAGGTTTGTCGTAACAACAGAAAGATGGCTAACACAGTCATCAAAACGTGTACTTAACGGGGCGGTGGTGGCGCATGGCTTTGATCCCAGCACTCAGGAGGCAGGGACAGGCGGATCTCTGTGAGTTCAAGGCCAGCCTGGTCTACAGAGCGAGATCCAGGACAGGCTCCAAAACTACAGAGAGAAACCCTGTCACAGAAAAAAAAAAAAAAAAAAAAAAAGAAAGGAAGGAAGGAAGGAAGGAAGGAAGAGAATACTTAAACATGTTCACAAAGTACATTTTATGTTATGTATATCTTAGCACAGTTTTTAAAAATATATGCTGTTCACTCCAACCCAACCTCTCTGACCATTGTCCCGGACATCCAAGCCAGTGGCTACCAGCTCTTCGTCCATAGGGCCCTGGCCATTCATCTTTCAGCCCTCTTTGCTAAAGCCTGTCCAGAGTTTTCCTTTCCTTTCCTTCTTTCTTTTTCTAAGATTTATTTTATTTTTATGTATTTGTATATGTCTATGTGAACGTGTGAGGGTACCCCCAGAGGCCAGACGAGGGTAGTGGATGCCCTGGAGCTGGAGATAGACTGTTGCCAACGGTTGACATGGAGCTGCCACTGAACTTGGCTCCTCTGGAAGAGCAGGAAGCAGACGGTTTAACAGCTGAGCCTCCTCTTCTCCCCACATTCTTTCTTTTTTGAGGCGTGGTCTCACTATGTCCCCAGGGCTGGCCTAGAACTTGGATCTATCCTTCTGCCTCAGCCTCCCATGGGCTAGGTTTACAACCATGCGCTCCCACCCACCCCCCCAGCTTCATGTGGAATTTTCCTTCCTTCCTGTGAACCAGTGTCCGCTGATTCTCCCTAGTCACCCACTTCCTGAGTCCCCCACTTGCACTCTTGTTTCGTAGGTGGGCAAGCCGGCTCACAGGTCAAGTGGCATGCCCAAAGTCCCACCACCCAGGAAGGGGCAGAGTCGGAATCAAGTCCTATTCACCGATGTGCCCTTGCTTTTCCGTCATTCTGTCTACTCTCTAATGGCTAAGTGACTCATTGGGAACCCAAGGGTGTCCTTGAACATAGTGAGTTTTCTGTTTTCCCAACCCACACCATACTCACCGGAGGACTAGAGGAAGCGGACGTTGCTCCTCGTGCCCCTGCAGACACAGTGAATTCAATTCCAGACTCCCACCCTTCCCTACACAGGCTACAAAGCCTGTAACAGGTGACAGGACAGAAGTGGAAGCCATGGATTTTAGGACGAGGAGAAACGTATCCTACAACAGACCCCCAGCCTTACCAAGCTTGGCAAGCAGCTCTGACAGGACCTTGATGTCCTTCACCAAAGACCCTCGAGATTCTTGGATCTGGTGCTCCACGGTGCTCAGCCCAGAGGCCACCTGGGCCAGAAAGAACATCTTAGTGGCTCCCTAGGGTGACAGGGAGTGCTGGCTGGTTTTATGTCAACTTGAAACAAGCTAAAATCATCTGAGAAGAGGGGACCTTAACTGAGAAGATGCCTCCCATAAGACTGGGCTATAGGCAAGACTGTAGGGCATTTTCTTAATTAGTGATTGATGCAGGAGGGCCCAGGCGTGGTGGGTGGTGACACACTTGGGCTGGTGGTTCTGGATGCTCTAAGAAAGCAGGCTGAGGAAACCATGAGGAGAAGGCCAGCAAGCAGCACCCCTCCATGGCCTCTGCATCGGCTCCTATTGCCGGGTTCCTGCCCTGTTTGAGTTCCTACCCTGACTTCTGTCAGTGACGGACTGTTATCTGGAAATATAAGCGGAATAAATCCTTTCCTTCCCAGGCTGCTTTTGGTCCTGATATTTCGTCACAGCAACGGTAACCCTAACCAGGACACTGGGCATTGGTGGATGGTGTGAGGGCTGGGCACACCCACCTGATTAGCCTCCTCCTGCTCCTGTTTGCGCGCTTCCGAGGTGAGTACTAGCCGAGAGGCCTGGCGGAGTGTGGCCTGGGTCTGGCCGGCGAGTCGGCTGGCATGACGGTGCCTCTGTTTCCCCTCCCTCAGCAAAGCTCTGGTGAGCTGCAGACAGCAGCAGGGAGGGGAGAGTAAGTCCCTTGGGAAAGAGGAGCTTCGTTCTTGGGTTTTCTTTCTCAGGACTGAGGTTGGAACCCGGAGTCTCACACATGTTAGGTAAGTACTCTACAACTGAACCACGTGCCATGACCAGTTCTTCTATTTCGAAATAGGGGTTTACTAAGTTACTCACGATAGCCTTGGCTTTGTGATCCTCCTGCCTCAGCCTTCAAAGTAGCTGGGATATAGATTTGTACCACCAGGTCTGGCTTGGACAAGAGTTCTTATGACATGATGCCAAGCAGTCTACGTCATAACCTAGAACATTCGCTTACTCATTCCCACAATCAACAGGCATGCGCTGGGGTCAGGATATGTCTTCACTACAAACTCCTCATTCCTCCTTAGTGGAGAAATTCCACCTGTTTTTTTTTTTTTTTTTTAAATATATACAGCATGTATGACTGCAGGCCAGAAGAGGGCACCAGATCTCATTACAGATGGTTGTGAGCCACCATGTGGTTGCTGGGAATTGAACTCAGGACCTCTGGAAGAGTAATCAGTGCTCTTAACCGCTGAGCCATCTCTCCAGCCCCCACCTGTTTATATATGGGGAAACAGAGGTCGGGGAGGGGGAGGAGGAACCGCCCAAAGTCTAAGCAAGGAGACAAGAAACTGTACCTGGAACCCCTAGTTTCAGACCAGTCCTTCAGTAATGTAGGCACTCATGAAGAGAGTTCACTTGCGTGTGAGCTCTGGATCTGAGGAACATACACACACACACACACACACACACACACACACACACACTCGCATGCATGATAGAGAGAGAAAGAGAGAGAGAGAGAGAGAGAGAGAGAGAGAGAGAGAGAGAGAGAGAGAGAGAGAGAGCGCAGTTAGAATTTGGCCCCAGATAAAGAAAGTCTAGGGGACAGGCAAGGTGACTAGTTAGATGCATGAGGCCCTGAGTTCAGTCTTTAGTACTGGATAAATTGGGGGATGGCAGAGGTGGAGGCAGGAGAATCAGAAGTTCAAGGTTATCCTCAGCTAGTGATTTCAAGGCCAGCCTAGGATTAAAAACAGGAGACTGTCAGAAAATTAAAAAGTGGATGTTGGAGAGATGGCTCAGCAGTTAAGAGCAGTTGTTGCCCTTACAGTGGACCCGGGCTCAGTTCCCAGCACCTACATAGTGGCTCACGGGCAGGGGATCCTTCTGACTTCTGCCCACTCCAGGCATGAACATAGTACACATCCATATATGCAGGCAAAACATTGTACACATAAAATAAAACATCTTAAAATCATATAAAAAGGTAAATAAGAAGAAATAAAAAACAAACAAAAACCTAGAAGTTTAGACAACATCCCAATGGGCCTAGGTGTGGGTCCTAGTGAGTCCTGGTCATATGACTTAAGCCTTGAACTTGGCTCAGCCTAGAGCCTTTCCATTCTCACAGGCCTCCAGTGACTCCTTTTCCTTGAGGAGCCAGTGAGGCCACCCACATGTGCTTCTGAGCTGAGAGCCAGGACCCACAGCAGTCAGCACCGAGGGCAAGACAGCTGCTGCCAATGAGACTGTAGTCCTGAACCTGACCTTGGCGTTGTCCTTGGACAACAGTTCTGCTTCTTTGCTTTTCTTCTTGGCGATGGAGGAGAGAGATGCAGCGTTTCCCAGCATCCTCTCTGCCTGCCTGGTCTTCCTCTTCGTGTCCTCCAGGAGCCTGGCCCCGATGCTACCTGCCCTCCTCTTCAGCGCTGCCTGCTCCTTGGGCAGAGGAAACCTCAGCTTCATTCCTGCAAAATTGACCAAGTCTGAGGCAGGAGAAACAGTCTCATGCCGGAGAGCCTGCCAGGTGGCGACTGGTGGTACTTGACCAGCCTCAGGACTTTTGGACAATGGGAGCAGAGGTTGGAGACACAGGAGATCTGTGTGTCCCCTTCTCAAGGTGACCCTGGAGAGTAGCAAAAGGAGTGAGGCATTGCCCTCAGCAAATGCAAAGACCCATAGGCTATTATGGTGTCTGTCTTGTGGTCTCTATTACAGTCATATCATAGGTGGTCACTGGACTGTGCTTCAAGAGGGCTGAAAGAGCCTGGGATTGAGGTTTGAAGTTAATCTTTTGGGTTATGGAGCAAAGTCAGAGGGACAAATTTCCACCCAGCACATCAAAAGTCTCTCAACAAGGTGAAGGTGACACCTGGGAGGTCATGTGCATCTCAATGTAGGGAGAAGGAAGTTGAGGCCAGCGAGCCATGAGATTATACAGTGGGTGGCTTACAACCTCCGTGGTTCTGATGCCCCCTAAAATAACATAAGACACTCCGTAGTACAGATTTACATTTTCCTAAATGTGACTCCTGTTACATGAGCGTGCACACAGCCATGTCTTTTTCACAGGAGGCCCCAGTGAATGACCAGGACTCCAGGCCCCAAGGAAACCAGAAAACATGGCCGCTCCCGCACCACTGGGCTAAGCCTGCAGCAGGCAGGGCTGGAGGGACAAAGAGCCACCAAGGCTTCTCTCTGGCTTGAAGACGGTATTGAGAATCAATCACACAGTGGACCTTGAGGTAGAGAGAGAGAGTGCTCAGCTCTGACTCAAGGACGGATGAACGACTGATTTTCTCAGTCTACCCACCTGTGAAACAAGCCACGTGGATTCTTTCTCTCTTTCGTCCTTTCTCTCACCCCCCCACCCCCCACCCCCCGCCCCTTTCATGACAGAGTTTCTCTGTGTAGCCTTGGCTGTCCTGGAACTAGCTCTGTAGACCAGGCTGGCCTTGAACTCAGAGATCCGCCTGTCTCTGCCTCCGAAGTGCTGGGATCAAAGGCCTGTGCCACCATGCCCAGCATAACTTCATTTTCAAGTTTCAGAGGTTTGGGCAGTCAGCGAAGCCTAGCCTGCTCTAAACAGAAACTCTGTAACACATAGTTTTGAGTTTTGTTTTGTTTGGGGTATTTTGATACAGGCTTTCATTCAATAGCTCAAGCTGCCTCAGAACTTACTGTGGTAGCCCAGGCTGCCTCATACTTGAGGTTCTCTTCCCACCTCAGCTTATCTAGTGCTAGGAGTACAGGTGTGATCTTGTGATCAACCATCCAGCAGTTTGGGGTTTTTTTGTTTGATTTTTTTTTTTGGGGGGGGACAGGGTCTCATGTATCTCAGAGTAGTCTCAAACTCACTATGTAGCCAAGAATGAACTTGAACTTCTGATCCTCCTGAGTGTGCACCGCCATGCCTGGTTTATTTGGGGGGCTGGGGGGTGTCTAACACAGGGCCTTATGCATGTTCAGCAAGCACTCGACCAACTGAGTCACACCCTCAGCCCCTGGTTTAGCTTTTTTTGTTTGCTTGTTTTGTTTGTTTTTGTTTTTCAAGACAGGATTCCTCTGTGCAACAGCCCTGCCTGTCCTGGAACTCACTCTGTAGACCAGGCTGGTCTCAAACTCACAGAGATATGCCTGCCTCTGCCTCCCAAGTGCTGGGATTACAGGCATGTGCCACTACCGCCCAGCGTAGTTTTGCTTTTTACCTGTGCTGAAGATGGGACTTGGAACCTTGCATACTTTAGACAGCTCGCTCCCCCTGAGCCACACCCCTGCCAGTGAGAACAGGTTCTCTTCCCATATGTCCTGAGGAACTCTGTGCTTGGTCTGATAATGCTGGGAGCTAGTTGGCGTGGTCACAGGGGCCAGTACCCAGTGACTGGCATGTGAGACAGGAAGAGACAAACAGCATGGAAGTCCTGAGAGGCAGAAGGACTGGTCTACCTGGCTTACATCCACATAACTGGATGCTGGTCCCTTTAACCAGGCATCCCTGGCTAAGGCAAGTTGGCTGTCAGGGCCTCGTGCAGAGCCCAGGGCTCAGCAGGACACACGTACCCTCGAGGTCAGCTAGCAACGTCTTGGCTCCTGTGACGGTCATCGTGGCAGCCTGGACAGCTGAGGAAGCCCGTGTCAGGGCAGCTGTGGTCTTGTAGCGTAGCTGCAAGAAGGAGAAGAGAGGCAGGCCTTCCTGGAGACCGGCCGAGGGGCCCCAGACGGGCAGGCTAGGCTCCAAACCTCAGAGTTACTCTGACTGGAGATCATCCTGATCTGATTATATGATGCCAAGCCCCAAATCAGTCCCAAGAAGACCCCATCTTCAGAAGCCTGGAGGACGACCAGAAAACTAGTGCCACAGATAAGCACACACGTCCCTAAGGCGACGTCAGCTGTAGCTATTAAATGGCTTCTCCTCAGAGTAGTCATCACTTCCCCCACGGCCACCAGATGTGACTACACAGTAAAGAACTCAGGTTTGATTGTTCAAGAGAAGACACAAAGAATGCAAAAGTCACAGGAAGCTGACTTCAGGGCATGGCATGAACTTTGAGTTCTTGGACTTATGGCAGCTATGACTACCTGTACAAGATCTACATACAATTAGGGGCCTCAACACCAGCATTCTGTTATGGGGGTGGTGTCACAAGGTCCAGCTCCTCCCTGTGAATTTATACTTAGCTAATGATTAATGGAGGAAGGAGACATTTTCCTCAGTAGCGTAGACACTGCTATGGTACCCACATGTGTGGTGGTTTGAATGAGAATGATCCCCATAGGCTCATATATTTGAATGCCTGGTCCCCAGTTGGTGGAACTGTTTTGGAAGGATTAGGAGGTGTGGCCTTATTGGAAGGGGTGTGTCACTGGGGGTGAGCTTTCAGGTTTCCTTCCTCCATGCCCTGAAGGACTCCCATGGTAGAAGGAGAGAACAGGCTTCCACAGTTGTCCTCTGACCCCCACACTGACGCTGTGGCAAATGTGTGCCCATACCCATGCACAGACGCAAAAGTTAAATAAGTGTAGAATAAAAAATAAAAGGGAACTTAGTTACTACGAGTGTCTGGGTTAAAGAGCACATGACCTGGGCGTGCAAGATGGCTCAGTGGGTAAAGGTGATTGCTGCCAAGGCTGACAAATCAGAGTTTGATCCTCAGGACCCACACGTCAGAAAAAGAGAAAAAACTCTGAAAGTTGTCCTCTGAGCGCCACAAGCACGCCATGGCACGGGTGCCCACATGAAGTTAGACAGAGTGGAGGGGTGCGCAGGGCCTCGGAAGAAGTGGAGGCGCTGCCTCAAGGTGAGTTCCTGGGGTTACTTCAGGAGGAATGAGGTGTTCCAGATCTGGAGAGGAGGGGTCACACTGCACGGTGAATGTGTTACATGCCACTGAAACCCCGTCAGTTGTCCCTTGAGGTGGGAGTATATTTTTATTGCCAGACTCTAAAGTGTGTTTGTGCAGCTCAAATATAAAGCTGTGTCAAGGGGAGGGGACATCAGCCTAGGTGGCGGGACACTGAAAGCAAGCTTTATGTCCCATCGTGTCTTCCCATCTAAATATTTATTTAACTTGCTGCCGTGGGAAGTTCCAAAGTGGATACCCAGCAATAATCAATAAAATATTTGGGGGCTGGAGAGATGGCTCAGCAGTTAAGAGCACTGACTGCTCTTCCAGAGGTCCTGAGTTCAATTCCCCGCAACCACATGGTGGCTCACAACCATCTGTAATGAGATCTGGTGCCCTCTTCTGGCCTGCAGTCATACATGCTGTATACATAATAAATAAATAAATCTTTAAAATAAAATAAAGTAAAATAAAATAAAATGTTTGAGGCTGGAAAAAAAAGGTTTCTTGTGTGATTTGCTACAAATAAACAACATGGGTTTGAAAGAGCCAGGGAAACCTCAGTTTGCTCCTGAGGCTGGGGTGTGGGAGGGGGTGTGACAGAAGGGTGTGGGGTGCTGTGAGGGTTATGGGGAGTGGAGCATCTACATTTGCGGGTGGGGGGAGTCTGTCCCTCACAGGACTCAGCTCCCAAAGGGTCTGCGGAGGCTGCCTCCCTTCCTGGCTTCCTCACCCTAGATGGGAGTGTGGATCAGGTTAGAGGACACTATGTTGGGTCCTCAATGCAGCAGGGCTCGCTTGGGTACCTGCCAGGCCCTGGGTCCAATCCTCGGCTACTTCCTTTCTCCTTAAAGATATTTCTGTCTCCTGGGTTTGTAGGGAAGTTTAGGTGCCTTGCGGGGAGGGAGCCCTGACCACCATTGCGGGGTTCTGAGTCAGGTCAGCAGGGTGGGCTCCTGGGTGGTATCATGTTGCCCTCCTGAGTCTGACACCAGTCCTGTAGCTAGCTAAAACACCAACCTCAAATGGCCCTGTGGGAAGGGGATGAGAGCTTTGGGTGCTGTGCATAGACCATTTCCATGAGTCTGAAATTATCCCCCAAGAAAAATGCTCCAGCACAATTGTTTATAAATGAGTCTTCTATATGTTAGCGGCTGGTCCAAGTTAAACTGCCGATCTAGTGCCATCTCTCTGGGCTGAACACGAGGCTACATGACTTAACACGAGGCTACATGACCTAACACTGAGTCCCATGGACTGCTCAGAATGGGTGTCTCTGGCCATGGGGTATCTAAGGGCAGAAGGGAGAAAGAGACACAAGAGCCATCCAGTGTGACTGACCCTGAGCGAGGGTCCATGGATATGGCTTCTGTCATCCACCTGCCTGCCCGTCTGTCTGTCCATCCTGTCTCCCTCCACCCCTTTACTGTCTTCTCAGCAAGCAGACTTCCCTCCCTTTGGCTTGGCCGCCTTTAAAACTCTCAGGCGTTTTGAGGGAGGCACCAGAGACTTGGGGGTGCTATTTTCCATCTTTGCACCTCACCCTACCCCAGGGCAGTCCCTCCCTCTTCCAGGACCCAGACTCAAAGTTGACCTGCGTGAAGGGCTCCATCTTCTTCAGGGCTGCCCCAGCCTCCGCCTGCAGGGCTCCTACAGCCTGGACTGCCTGGCGCTCCCTCTGAGCCAGCTCCTGCTCCAGGGCCTTCACTTTCCAGTCCAGATGCCTGGCTTGGGAGTTCTGAGGCTGCAGGGAGATGGTGGGTTCAGGAAGGGCTGAGGACTGGATCCTCTGTCCAGGGAAAAGTGCTCTGTTGTGCTGGGGGGCCAGCCTGTGCCCTGCTGTGCTGGGGGGGCAGCCTGTGGCTACTAGCCTAGAGCTGACACTCTAACCTTGGTCCCAGAGTGCTTGCTGTCCCAGGCACCTCAGGTACCCCAGGGGCAGTGCAGAGCAGAAGAAGGAGGAGTTGCAGAGAAGCTGGACTTGGGGAACCTGTCCCGGGGGCTCAGACCCCAGCCCCACCAATTTCGAGCTGTGCAGCTCCGGGCAATTCTAGCTAACTGTTAAGACCCACGTGTATGACTGCCTTTCTTCCTCACAAGGTGAGATTCCCTCCTCAGGCCCACAGTTCATCCTCCACCTGAACCTTGACCAGTGTGGTTCAGAATGCAGTGTTCCAGATGTTAGAAAGGCAGAACTGTGTATGATCCCAAGCCCTCGGCGGTATCCATCTGGGTCATCCAGGTTGTTGCATGTGAGGAGAGCAGGGGAAGCCATGAGGCAGTAGCCGCAGGCAGCCTGTGTCCCAGACGCATTTGGATGACTTTCTGGTTTTAATTTCCTTGGTATTGGGTGTGGAACCCAGAACCTTGAGCATGCTGGGCACACACTCGCCCCGTGAGGTGCATGAAGAGCCGGCTTAGTGCTCTGTTAAAGCCAGGTTTCTGAGGCTGGAGATCTCAGGATTACCCACAGACAAGCTTGGCAGGATGTGGAGACGTGCTGAGTGTTGAATGAAGGACTCACTAGATCCCCTCTAGCTCCCACCTCTAAAATTAAATAGAGGAGGCTGAGTCCACGAGACAGAGGGTCACTGGTGGCTGAAACTCAGGGAAGGAAATCCTTGGCCAAGGTCACTGCTGGCGTGGGAACTGGGACATGTATCATCCCCATCCCTCTGATATCATTGTTCGTGTCACAGTTCCAGCCTTGGTATGGAAGATTGGCTGAGCCCTGCCTGTTTCAATAGGACACTTCTCAGTTAACAAGAAGCCCTGCCCACCTCTGCCTGGCCCTCTGGCTTCTCCATAATCTAGAACCTTCACTGCCACCCCACGAGGAGCTCCAGGGATGCTGAACTGACCATTGCTCCAGGGGTGACCAGCATGACCAGACGTGGGGCAGCATCACCAATGACTTGCTTCACAGTGGCCAGTGACTTCTCAGCTTTGGGCAGCACCTCTGCCACAGCTGTGCCCAGGGCATTCTGGGCTGCCTGAACCTCCTGGTACCTGGGAGGAAAGAGGTCAGGATGAACCACAGCACAGAGTGCAGGACACCCTTCACCATCTCTATTAAAGCTGCTGGCGGGAGCTGTTAACCCGCAAAGCCTCTTCCACCTCCTGGCAGACTCACCCTGTGCAGGTCAGGACCCAGCCAGTGGCCTGGAAAAATGGCTCTGATCTGCAGTTTTCAGGGTGTGTGTGCGCGTGCGTGCGTGCGTGCGTGCGTGCGAGTGTGTGTGTGTGTGTGTGTGTGTGTGTGTGTGTGTGTGTGTGTGTTTGCCTGCCTGTGGGTGCAGATGTCCACGGAGGCAAGAAGTATCAGATCCCCTGGAGCTGTAGTTACAGGCAGTTGTAAGCCACCTGATGTGGGTGCTGGAACTGAACTTGGGCTTTCTAGAGCAGTGAATACTCTGAGCCATCTCTCCAATCTCTGAAGCTTTCAATCCAGCAGACTCATTATCCTCTTATCCAGTTTGGGCATGCCACTCTGTCCAGGCTCCGGGCTACTATGCACCCAAGAACCACTCAAGAATCCAAAGGTTCTGCAGACCCTTGGATCTTCTTGGAAAGCTGCAGAGGAAGCTACCTGGGATGGAAGGACAGCAGCCTAGGCTGTGATCTTGATTGACTATGCTCTTGCTGCTGACCTTTGGCATCTGTTCCTGTTTGGATGCCAAAGGACCCCCATAAGCTCCTGTGTTTGAACACAGTCCCCAATTAGTGGCATTGGGAAATTTGAGGAACCTATATTAGGTGGAACCTTGCTGGAGGAAGTAGGTCACTCCAGGGAGGGTCTTGGAAAGGTTCTATAGCCTGATCCATTTCCTGTTCACTCTCTGCTTCTTGACTGTAGATGCAACGTGACCAGCCCACTTCCTGTCCCTGCCCCCATGCCTTCCCTGAATGAAGCCAAGTTGTAACTGGTCCAACAGAGATGAAGATATTCTGAACCTCTCATGTCCCCCACTTTGTTATCAGATTACTGAAACTGCGCACCCCAGGAATAAGAATTCCCTCAGGAGTCCAGTGCTAGGCGAGGGGAAAGCCTACAGCCCGAACCATCCAGAGGAGAAAGCCTACAGTCTGAACCATCCAGAGGGGAAAGCCTATAGTCTGAACCATCCAGAGGAGAAAGCGTACAGTCTGAACCATCCAGAGGGGAAAGCCTACAGTCTGAACCAGCCAGAGGGTAAAGCCCACAGTGTGAACCATATAGAGGGGAAAGCAGACAGCCTTAACCAGCCAGAGTGCGATCTTTTTCCCCAGAAGATCATAGGAAAAAGAGCTGGAACAATGGTGGGCCTCCAATGGACAGGACCACACCTTGACCAGGACTGCTTAAACACTGACCTCTCTTCAGGACCAAAGATGACTGACAGAGGCACTGAGGAGTTCCCCTCTGGATGTCTTTGTTCTTCTTTCCAGTGTGGCCACATTGGTAAATCTCTTTCTGCTTTTCACTATTAATGTGGCCTTTTAATTGGCTTATCAAGGATGGGTGGCTGAACCTGGCTTGTTGGGGTACAGGCTGTAACTCCAAGCCCAGGAGCAATGTCTCCCTCTCCATGGCAGAAGAACTCCCTCGGACTGTGAGCAGAATAACCCTGTCTTCCTTTAAATCGTATTGGGTATTTTGTCAGGGCAAGGAGAAGGATAATTAATACTGTGTGTTACTCTCCACTGACAAATGGAGATCTCTCGAGCTGCGCGACCGCTACATAGCAGTCAGCTCTTGGAGGGGGGCCATATGACTTAACCCTGCCATGCTTTCTAGCTCAAGACTGAGCAGAGATACCCAGATGCTTGGCCTCCAGAGGCAAGGAAGGAAGTTTCTGCCAGGTGGCAGTGACAAGAAAGCAAAGATGCCACCCTGCACCGATGACCTGATGGGATGCTCTCAGGGATTGTTGCGGGGGCAGAGATCAGCTACCCTGAGACTCAGTTTCTGTCCACCCCGCTGTCACAGCCTCACTCCTACAAGAGTGCAGCCCCAAGACACCCTGAAGGGCTTAGGCTCAGAAGAGCTGGTTCTGGGAGCAGTGGCCTCTGGCTGGTTCCTGTGGGCTCCTGGCAGCTGAGCCCAAGGTTTTCCACACACCTGTGGAGGCCTTACCTGTCCTCCAGTTCCCGCTGGGCTGCCAAGGCCTCCCTCCCTCTCAGCAGATCCCACAGGCGCTCATGGCTGGTGTTGGAGACAAGCAGGGCCCTTCGTGCAGCAGCTTCGATCGCGGTGGCTGTGTCCCTGTGGCTACATGAATTGGCGTGACAGTCACTAGGAGCACACACAGAGGTGGCGGTGCCCAGACTCCTGCTTCATGGGTCTCCTGCAGGACACTCCTTGCCTCCCACCTGCCGCTGCAGCATTAGCAGGGACAGTCTCTGTTTCCGCTCCTGTCACACTGCAGTCACACCTGTGGTCCTGACCAAGGCCTTTCACCATGTGGCCTCTCCTAGGGACATCACAGCAGGGAGTGGACAAGCCAGCCTGGGCTTGAACCCTGGCTCTATCGCTTCCAAGCTGTGTGTCCATGAGTGAGTCAACTGATTCTCTGGACCTGTCTCCTCATCTCTAAAGTGAATTCGGTCCCTTGAGCTGAAGAGGAGCACTGGGCTAGAGAGACGGCTCAGCAGCTAAGAGCACTCTCTGCTCTCACACAGCCCAGAGTTCAGTTCTCAGCAACCACGTGGGTCAGCTCACATCTGCCTGAGTCTCCAGCTCCGCGGGATCCTGCACCTTCCAGCTCCCATGGGTAGATTTATTATTTATTTTTAATATCTGCTATTTATTTGTTTTTAAGTTATAAGCGTGTGTGTGTGTCTGTGTGCATGTGAGTGCAGGAGCCCTCGGAGGTGGAGAAGAGGGAGTCAGATGCCCTAGAGCTGGAGTTACAGGAGGTTATGAGCTATCTGGTATGAACTCAGGTCCTCTGGAAGAGCAATACATGCTCTCAAGCACTGAGCCATCACTCCAGCCCCCAAATAAATCTTTTTTCTTTTTTTAAAAAAAGGAGGAAAATGTGCTGGGCATGGTGGTGCATGCCTTTAATCCCATTACTCAGGAGGCAGAGGCGGGTGGATCTCTGAGTTTGAGGCCAGCCTGGTCTACAGAGTGAGTTCCAGGACAGCCAAGGCTACACAGAGAAACCCTGTCTCAGAAAAAAAAAAAAAAGAGGATAAGTATGTGGTACACATACATACCTGCAGGCAAAATATTCATACATGTAAAATAAATAAACCTAAAAACTTTAAAAAGATGAACATTGCTGTGGATTCTATGTGTTTAGGATCATAAGTTGTTTTCTACAGGAGCAGAAACAAACAACCTAAGTGCAAAGCTGGGGAGACAGCTCAGTCAGCACAATGCTTGCCATGCAGGCACGAGGACCCGGGTTCGATCCCCAACACCCACGTAAAACGCTGGGTACGGTGACATGGATCTCAGCTCAGGAAGGGAGAGAGTCGGAGCCCTGGGACCTGCTGGCATGGTTGGTGAAACTGCGAATGTCACTTAAGAAATGACACCCTGGGCGTCTGTCATCTGGTCTCCGCGTGCACCTGCACACACACACAGACACATCACCACTGCCACCCCCATGACCAGTACTTGTTAGTGGATGACTGGATAAGCAGAATGTGGTATGTCTGTACCCTAGACTGCTATACACCCATATGAAGGAATGGAGTACTGACCTGCGCTATCCCGTGAATGAACCCTGAAGACTTGATGTTAAGTAAAAGGAGTCAATACAGTGGGCCCTGTGTTCTGTGATTCCATCTACGTGAAACGTCCTAATGACCAAATCTACAGAGACAGGAAGCAGATTATTTCTTTTTTTTCTTTTTTCTTTTTTTTTTTTTTTTTTTTGGTTTTTCGAGACAGGGTTTCTCTGTGTAGCTTTGCGCCTTTTCTGGGACTCACTTGGTAGCCCAGGCTGGCCTCGAACTCACAGAGATCTGCCTGGCTCTGCCTCCCGAGTGCTGGGATTAAAGGCGTGCGCCACCACCGCCCGGCACAGATTATTTCTTGCCAGGATCGATTGGAGAGGCTGTAGAGAAGCGAGGGACGATGAAAACTGGATACAGGGTTGATTTGGGGAATGATAAAAATGTTCTAAGTTTACATCTTATGATCATGGGACTCTTAGAATACAATGAGATGCTGAACTACAAAGTATACGAATTATCTCCCCACCCCATGTGCATGCATATATGTGTAGGCCAGAGGTTAACCTCAGGTGTGGTTCCTCAGGATCTGTCCACCCTGTTTTAAGATATTATTATTATTATTTTATGGCTGTCCTGGGACTTGCTTTGTAGGTCAGACTGGTCTTGAACTCAGAGATTTGCCTGCCTCTACCTCTCAAGTGCTGGGAGTAAAGGCATATTTCACCACACCTGGCAAGATTTTATTTATTTTTATTTTATGTATATGAGTGTTTAGCCTCCATGTATGTCTGTGCACCATGTGCATGCAGTGCCCGTGGAGGCCAGAAGAGGGCATCAGACCTCCTGTAACTGGAGTTACATGGTTGTGAGTCACCATGTGAGTGCCGAGAATGGATCCCAGGGTCCTCTGGAAGAGCAGCTGGTGCTCTTAAATGCTGAGCCATCTCCCCAGCCCCTCCACCTTACTCAGTTTTTTTTTTTTTTTTTTTTGTTTTTTTTTTTCGAGACAGGCTTTCTCTGCATAGCCCTGGCTGTCCTGGAACTTGCTCTGTAGACCAGGCTGGCCACCACCACTGGGCTTCACCTCGTTTCTTAAGACAGGGTCTCTGGGATAGTGGTGGCGCACACCTTTAATCCCAGGACTCCAGAGGCAGAGGCAGAGGCAGGCGGATCTCTGAGTTCAAGGCCAGCCTGGTCTACAGAGTGAGTCCCAGGACAGCTAGGGCTACACAGAGAAACCCTGTCTCTGGGTGTGGGGTAGGGGGAGACAATGTCTCTCCCTGGGACCTAGGCAGGGCTGTCTGGCCAGGTGCTCCCAGAATTGTCCTGTCTCTGCATCCTTAGTGCTGAGATGACAAGCCAGTGCCACCCCCACCCCCACCCAACCCCCTCTTTTCACACAGGTTCTGGGGATTGAACTCAGGTCCTCATGCCTCTGTCATAAGCATTTTACTGACTAAGCTATTTCCCCAGGCCCATGTGAATTACATCTTAATAAACTTGTGGGTTTTTTCTCTTTTTAAGTCACCAGATGTTGAGATGCATTCCACTGAGCAGGCTTTTTCCCAACATGCCCGCACCTCCATCCCCACTCCACCCCAACCCCTTCCCATGCTGGTAACATTTACTCCGCACTGAGCGGCTCTTGGGCTCATCTGGTCCTATCTCCTAGAGGCTAATCCTGACTCTGGAACCTGCCCAAGAAGGCCTGGCCCCCATGCCAACAATATGGGCACAGTCCCCTCATCCTGGAGCCTCAGGGCTCACCTCCTGGCAAGGATGTGGGCCTCTGATGCCAGATGGCTCCAATTGGTGGGTGGGCTGGATACTTCCTGAAGACTCACCTTAAAGAACAGAGGAAGAAACTGAGGCTCATCCTGGAAGGTCAAGGGTTACAGCTGGCTAGCTGACTGGGTAGAATAGAGTGGTGTCAATAATTATATAAATACACAAAGCTAACCATGACACCAGCACCCGGTCACCGAGCAGCATTCCTGCACATGAAAACCCAGTGGCACTGGCTGCCATTACGCATTCACTGTCTACTCGAAATACATTTGCTTTTTGCAAATAATGCCTTTCTCTGTCAGTAGAAGAGACCCAGTGTGACCCAGTCTGCAGGTGACACCAAGCATTCTTTTAAAGCATACACCACATCATGGGCAATTGGCTAAGGGCAGGACTGGGGCAAAGACTCCTACGCAGACTCCAGGGGAAGCAGGACTGGGGGGAGACCACGGTACCAGAAATGAAAGAGCCGAGGCTGCACGCAGGACCTCCTCCTCTGAGGACCGCAATGCCTCCCCCAGCTCCGTCAGCTGGAGGCAGGTCTTCTGAGCTCCAGCCTGGGCACAGCGGGCACTCCCTCTCAGCACCTGAAACTGCTCCCACGTGGCCTTCATGGCACCTTGCAGGCCCACTATCTGCTCCAGGAAGGCTTCCCGGGCCTCTGTGGGAAACCAGTAAATCGGTGATCATCACTGATGGAGATTTCACACGAAAGTCCCCTCACCCAGGCCTCCACCTGAGACCTCCCCCTGCCTGGGCACAGCTGGACCCCAGTGCCACTCTGCCCTCTGCCTCCAGTACACCAATGGAGAAACTTGCCCATCTGACAGCTGCAAAGGTTGAGGCCCAGAGGAGGCAAATCAGGGCTTGCAACCAATCAGCCACGTACAGGGACTTGGAAGCAGGCCCTCTGGAACCACAATGAGTAACTCCAGAATCTGGGCTGGCAGTGGACCCCTAACTCAGTGCTGTGACTCTCACTGAGGCTCACATGGGGCCACCTGACTGCTCTCATTTGATGGCTCGTCCAGCTCACTGATACTTGGCTCACTTTTGGCCAGCTGCCGAAGCACAGCTACTTGCAAACACAGCTGTACAAAGTGACCAACCCAGTCTCAACGTTCTGGAAGTTTCCTGTGTCCCAAGGCCACATTCCACCTGGCTTAATGGCAGGTCTGCTTTTCTTAGTTACCAGTCGTTTTTGCAACGTGTCAAACACTGGCTGGAGACATGGCAGCCAGCAAACTGGCCAAGAGTCAAAGCCCAGAGGACTCCACACGTTCAGCACCTGGAACAGCGCCCCAGGCGGCACAGAGGGTGTGGTTGAAACGAAGGAATCCGGACCGGATGTGCCTTGAGTTATAGTCAGTGCAGGGCAGGAGCCAGGGGACAGAGACCCATGTTAATATCATCACAGATGGGCTAGGGACATGGGAGGATAGGCCTGTGGGCATCACGACTATCCTGACAGCTCCCAAAGCATCCAACCAGCCCAGGCTCTGCCAGGCCCCTCACCTCCCACTCTGCCATTCCCTGTACCTTGAAGTACGTGGTGACCTTGGTACACATCCCCCCGAGGGCCTTCTCCCTGCAGAATGTCCAGTGGTCCCCAGGGGCTGCCACAGTCGGACCCCTGCAGCCACCCTTCCATCAGCATCAGCCTGGCCTTCAGCTTGGCTGCCTACGGGACAGTTGGGAAGGAAATTGTATGAGGCTGGGATCTCTGGGTGCTGGGAACTGCCCTTGGCTTCTGCCTGGTCCACCTTTCCCACGGGTTCTCCCCTTCCAATCCTACACGTGCTAAGGGCTTGCCAACCCCGAGGACCTGTCTCGCCTACTCTACTTCACCAACTTCTTCCCTCCTCACAGCCTTGCACCTGCTGACACCTCACCAGCCACACCCCTGCCCTACTGAGGAAGGGAGAGAGGGAGAGAAAAGGAGCCCCATGAAGACTGGTGTGTGTAAGTGCATGTGCATTATGTGCTTATGTGTGTACATATGCGTACATGCTTATGTGGGGAGGTGCATGTGTTGGAGGTTAGAGGTCAACCTTAGCAGCTGTTCCTGTTTAGATTCTTTGCTATTTTTTGTTGTTTCTTTTTCTGCGTTTTGTTTGGTTTGGTTTTCCGAGACAGAGTTGCTCTGTATAACAGCTTTCCTGGAACTTGCTTTGTAGACCAGGCTGGCCTTGAACTCAGAGATCTGTCTGCCTCTGCCTCCTGAGTGCTGGGATTAAAGATGTGCTGTGCCTAGGTTTTTGTTTGTTTACTTTTTTGAGACAGGGTTTCTCTGTGTAGCCTTGGCTGCTCTGGAACTTGCTCTATAGACCAGGCTGGCCTCGAACTCACAGAAGTAGTGGCATTAAAGGTGTGCGTACCACCACCTGGCATCTTTTTTAATAGAATCCTTCGCTGGCCTGGAGCTCATCAAGTAGGCTCATCTGACTGGCCAGCAAGCCAAGGGGATCTGGTTGCCTCTGACTTCCTCACACTTTTACATGGTTTCTGAGGATCAGACTCAGTCCTCATGCTTGCATGGCATGCGTTTTCCCAGCCCCCAGGCACACTTCTGTCTATCCTGTTCACTGTGTTTCCAGGCCTTGACACGATGCAGGTGCTGTGGGCACCTGCTGCCAGTGCGTGCAGCAGCGTTGAGCCCCATGCTTTTACCGACATGCACAGTGGCTGCATTTATGGTTGTGTGTATCAGGAGCCAGCCACAACTTGAGTGCCTGCTATGACTCAGTTCACTTTCAACCACGCTAAGCAGAGGGCCACCTCCCAAGCTCTGTCCTCAGATCCAAAGCCCCCAGTGCTCCGACAGACTCTAGACTTTCTGTGCCTTTCTCAATGACAAATGGACTGTGAACTCATCTGGAAGAAAAAACTGTTCCAGGCAGTGGGAGGTCATGTGGCAGCTTGATTTACCCGGTGGTACAAAATGCATGCTGTCCTGCAGAACTGGAAATGGCCTTGCTTACGGGCCTGGCCTGCTTACCCCATGAGCTTGTAGCCAGAGCTCAGGACATGCCACTTTCTCCTACAGTACCATATGTTCTCAGAGCCCCACTGGGCCCAGAGGCTGGAAGGTTGGAACTAGCTATTCTGGAGTAGGACATTGAAGCCTACGAGGATGCCCTCTGCCTGGGGTCTCTCAGCTCCGACTCCTGACCTCAGTGTCACCCACCTCCCTGTTTGAAATGCTGTCTGTGTTGCTCCAAGGGTGGCCCGTCATCACATCCCCTCCGAGCTATACAGGTACGAGACCTTGGCCCTGGGAGGCTAGGAAGGGATGTGACGGCAGCCACCTCTGGCTCATCCAGGACAGGAGGATCAGGGAGACTGGAGTGAGGAGGCTGGGTGAACTCAGGAGAGGTGGCCAGTGGGAACATATGGTTCGAGGTCTGTGAATGACCATGCAGCTTCGGTCCACAGCATGGAGCTGGTGTTCCCTGTTCCCTGGAGGTGTGAGACGAACCTGAAGGTGGGGGTGTCTAAGCATAGCGACTTACCTCCTCCCTCACCAGGGCATAGCAGGTGGGACACTCCTGGCACCCTGTGTCACCATCCCCGAGGAAGAAATTGTCCTGGCAGTGGTCACACTTGTAGCCCACGAAGCCGGGCCTGCACACACACGTGCTGTTCTCGTGGCACTGAGGCGAGGCAGCACCCAGTGGAGAGCACCTGCAGTCTGAGGTTAGCAGCCAACTCTGGGGACCCGATGATGACCTCAGACTCATCTCCTACCCCCACCCCCCGCATCTTCATACCCCACCTGGAAATCCCACAACCCCCGAGTGTCCTCCAATGTCCAGGGCTCCATGCCAGGGGCCGACGAGAAGGTTAGAGCTGGCAACCAAGCCTTGAGCCTGTCTTATTGCGATGTCCCCAGGGCCTCAGAACTGCCAGTACTAGCTGTACCGTAAGGACTGTGGCTCACACGTACATGATGTCTGAAGACATGCAAAAGTTCAGTGGTCACATTAGAGGTGTCATTAGGACACCGAGTTCCTCACACGCGTGTGCTCCACATTCTTAAGGCCAGGCTTAGGCAACCAGCCAGCATCTGCCTATCATCTCCCCCACCACACCTGCTTCTTGTGTGTTGTCTCCAACAAGAGACCTCAGGCCCTCCCTCCCACAGCCCACCGGGGCCCAGCTTGCTCACCTCGGCAACCCTTGATGGAGAAGCCAAAGAAACCCAGCTGGCATCTGTCACAGAACTGGCCTGTGACACCAGGTCGGCAGGGGCACTGCCCAGTCTTGGGGTGACACTTATTTTCCAAGGAGCCGAGCGGGTGGCATTTGCAGCTGTAACAAGAAGTAAGTGTGGGGGTTGATGAGGCCACCCCTTAACCCAGCCTCTGATGCCTATGAACCGGGGAGCACAAGCCACATAGGACATTGAAAAAAAAAAAAGTCATTGGCACAGATCTGGTAAGTCACTGTGAAATCCACACTTATAAAGGCCCCGAGGAGCCACCCAAGGAAGATCATTTACTTCCTTCAGCCTTTACCCAGAGTCTTCCTTTGAGGCCAAGACACTGTCTCACGTGCTGCTGTGGTCAAAAAGTCACAGCAATGGGTATCACTGAGATGGGAATCAGACCAAACCAGCCGCCTGCCCACCTGCCCAGCCCCTGGGCTGTTCTTGGCCTCCCTCCAGGACTGGATGAGCCAGGAATCTGATACCAAGAGGCCGAGATTTGTGACTTTGGTAGAGGGCACAGTGGATGTGGAAATGGGCCTGGGATGACACATTCCAGACCAGGCCAGTCCCTGAGGCTCCATGGTGCCCTCCTTCCCCAGGCGAGACACCCTGTGCATTCACAGCCCACCCCTACCTCTGGCAGCCCCTCCCAGACTGGAGATCATAGAATCCAGGACTGCAGTGGCTGCAGTCTCTCCCGGTGACGTGAGGTAGGCAGGCACACTGGCCGGTCACTGAGTTGCAGGGCATCTTCTCACTGACTGAGCCCCTCAGGTCACAGCTGCAAGCTGGGTTTCAGAAAAAGGTGTCAGAACCATTTGCTTAAACTTTAGGGGTACAGGCAGAAGCCGAGAAGTCAAGGGAGCCCCAGAGATGAGTGTCATACAGACCAGGTTCCAGAGACCCTCCTGGAAAAGGCTGAGGGACAAGCTCAGGTCTCAGCCCATTCGCTATGTCCTTGGGGAGCCAGCTCAGAAGAGTGGGGATGTAGCCCGCCTGTCCCCAAGTCTGCCTCAAGCCTGCAGGCTAGAGAGAGGGCCAGAGATGTGGTCGCTGGCCACAGTCAGAGCCTGGCAGCCGCATCTGGAGCTCTCCCAGGAACCATAGTATAGCATCCTTCCTGATGCCGGAGTGGGGTCTCCTGGAGGGGGCTGCACACAGGTGTGGATGGCACCCCGTGAGAAAGGCTCTGAGGACCTTGCGTGGGGTGAAAGCTGCATTGCTCTGATGCAGGACTTCCGGGAGCCCAATTCAGGCAGATGCAGGCTGTGGCCGCCCTCTGACATGCGTGAGGTGGGGTGCAACCCAGGCAGGCAGAGGGTGTCACATGAGGAGGAGTCATGGCTTCACCATCCCTCCGTCAGCCTTATTTGCTAAGGGCCAATATGAGAAAAGTGCCGAGTTATCAATGCAGGGTGGAACTGTGGGATCAGAGCTCATGAGACGTCAGGACTGAAGGGGCCTCGGGGAAGAACACATCCTAATGCTTTGTAGAGAACAGAGAAGGCAAGAGACCTACCTAAGGCTGCCCAGCCTAGCAGAGGGGCCAGCTGGTGTGGTAGCTCTCTCAGCCATCCTGTCTGGGTCCTGAACGGGGGCTGAGGACAGTGGCTCCCATGCCTTAGCCCACAGGTCTGGGAATTGGGTACTCACGAGCACACTTGTCCTCAGGCCTGGCGGCCGAGGCGCTCCCGTAGAAGCCATCCTGACAGCGCTCGCAGTGGGTCCCTGTGGTGTTGTACAGGCAGCGCAAGCAGTGGCCGGTCTGGGGGTCACAGTTGCCGACAGCATTGGGATCCACGTTCCCGCTGCATTGGCACCGGCGGCAGGGTTGGGGGGCTCCAGAGAGTCCTAGAGGGTCCCCAAAAAAGCCATCTTCACAGCTCTCACAGCGCCGTCCTGTGTGCGGAAGGGGCAGGGTTGGCGCTCTGGCTCACGAGGGTGTGGTAAAGCTTTGGTTCCTCTGGCTCCTGGGAAGCTGAGCAGGGCCTGTGGCTCAAGCTGGCCTGCAGCCAGGCCCTAGAGCACTGCCCCCTGGTAACGTGGCCCTGAGCAAGCTATGGTGCCTCCCTGATTCAACCCATGGTGCTCCTTGCCTCTGTAGTGAGGACGGCTCGGGGGATGTCCTAAATAAAGCACTGGCCTCGACTGGGTTGTTTGTGAGAGCACTCAATGCTGAGTGCCCAGCAGTAGAGGTGCCCACGTGACCACCTTCATCCTTCCCACCTTCACCAGTGTCTTCCTCAGCATCACCAGGATCTTGGTCAGGCTCAAGCCAGATGACCAGACAAGCTGCATGGTACTTTCTCCCAAGGCCCCGGGAGCTGATGTGGGTAAGGAGGCTGGCAGAAGTCCCTGATCTGTAAGCCGCTCCAGACCCTCCCTCCCGGGGTGGTTCCCTCTGGCAGCAGCGACTGCCTCCCTGATGTCCTCCCTCAGGAATGTCCCACCCAGCGCCAAGCGTCTCTCACTGTTCGCCCTCTCTGGCAGTCTTTGCTCACATCTGAAGGCGCAGGGAACCAAAGTGGGGCTCAGGAGATGGAGGGAAGTGTGACATCAGTGGGTTACAGAGTCCAACTGTGGGATGCCCCCACACATCAGGCCCTGTGTTCCCTGGTAGAGCCCATCCACCCAACCCCGGAGCTACTGGAGGACAGGAAACTGCTTTCAGAAGAAGCCCCGGGGAGCAGGACACTCCACAAGACCGTTCAGTGCAGGCACTAATCCCACAGGAAGCCAGATGCTAAGTGGCACAGGACAACACAGGCTTCCACTTAGACAAGATCCCAAAGAGTCAAATTCAGAGACAGAGTCAAACCGTGGAGCGGGGGTGGGGGACAGAGGGCATTAAACAGCAGTTCAGTGGGCACGGCGCTCACCAGTGCATGGTGGCAGGGAACGGCCGACGATGCCAGGGCCCCTCAGGCCAATGAATCACATACTTAAAATGATGGCCGAGGAGGACAGTTTTATGATGTAGGTTTTATTATGATAAAAAATTAATGATGTAATATACTAATAGCCATTTAATTGTCCACTTTAAGTGGGTGACTTTGTGGGGCATGCATGCAGACATCTCAAACGCTGTTAAATGCCCCTCTGAGGGTAGCAGGAGATCTGCCGCATGAGCAGGGGTAAAGAGCATGGAGCCTGGGGGTGGGAAGGCTCCGTTTTCCTTATGTTACCTCACAGACATTCCTAAAGACTGAAAGCTGAAAAGTCGTGTGTGTGTGTGTGTGTGTGTGTGTGTGTGTGTGTGTGTGTGTGTACATGTGCCTGCATGTATGTGTGTGTGAACATGTGCCTGTGTGTATGTGTGTGTGTACACGTGTGCATGCATATGTGTGTATATGTGCCTCTGTATGTGTATGTGTGTATACATGCCTGTGTGTGTGTGTGTGTGTGTGTGTGTGTGTGTGTGTGTGTACATGTGCCTGCTTGTGTGTGCGTGAGGGGGTGGATACCTACGTGTATGTGCATGAAGGCCAGAGGTCAATGTTGGGGGTCATCTCAGTCAATTTCTACCTTATTTTTGGAGACAGGGTCTCTGACTTAACCCGACCCCCACCGTTTCTGCTGGACTGTCTCTGCCTCCCCACTGCTGAGTGTAGACATGTGCTGCTACTGTGCTTTGCCTTCCTCGACATGGGCTCTGAGTCTCAGACTCGGCCATCCAGCTTATTCAGTAAGCTCTCTACAAACCGAGCCTTCCTCTGAGACATGACAAATTTGCCTCAAGGTTTTTCCATCTTTGCAGTGAGGATCCTGGGTCCCCTGGATGAATCCCAAGCCATGAGTCGAGTTCTAAGGGCCCATACATGGGCTTTTCAAGATTCATTTATATGCGACCAGGCCCAGGTAGGTCTGTAGTAACTCTCAGCATACTGGGGCCTTGACAAGGAGACTCAGTCTCCAGAAGTCATACTTGCCACACCTAGGGCCCGGCTCTTTCCCACCCATCATCCCCAAACCCAGACTCCTCCTCGAGAGCCAGGGCAGGATCAGGGCATCAGGTTTGGTCTTTCTGTGGAACAGAGCAGAGGCCACTCACCTCTCTGACCAGGGGGACAGTGTGTGCACACCACCTCTCCACTCTCTGGGATGGTTGTGCAGGCTGACTGGCCAGGGCATGGACAGGGCTGGCAGTCACCAGCATGGCCTGAGAAGGCATTGCCGTAGAAACCTGGCATACAGCGCTCACAGGATGGCCCCTCGGTGTGGTGGCCACACAGGCAGATCCCTAAGGAGCAAGACACACACCTGTTCATCACCACCTCAGCCTAGAACTCCCTAGACCAGTGGCTCTCAACCTAACTGATGCTGCAGCTCTTTAATACAGTTCCTCATAATGCATTTTTTGAGATAGAGGTTTGTCAGAGGGGTCGTGACCCACAGGTTGAGAATCACTACCTTAGACAGTGAGTATTCTGGTGAAGGAGCCCACAGGGCACATCCTGGTAGACCAGTGAGAACCTGAGGTGGAGGCAACGGGGTCTGGGGATGACGTGCCCAGTCACTAAAGGCCTGAGTGAGCTGGGAAAACCATCTAACCCGCTCCTTGGAGGGTAGGAGGTGCAGCTCTGCCACCTATTGGCCATGTGGCCACCTTGCACCTCAAATCCCTGTCTTAGAGGCTGGGAAGGCAGGAGTCAAGGATGGAGTGCCAGAGCCTGGGAGGAAGCTTGGGTACTGGTTCACTATTAGTATCTCAGACCGAGGGAAGGCACAGTAACTCTGGCCCCCTTCCCTGCTCCTGTGTCCCCTTCATCTTGAGGGACCCACCTAAGGGAGGCCCCAGCCCAGGCTTCCAGCATTTCGGGGGCTCACTCTGTGCAGGGACTCAGGCTATCAGTATGGCGGCTCTGTTCTATCTGCTGGCACCTGAAGACATCACAGACTCCCTCCTCCAGTCCAGCAGCCCCTGGTGTCTGCTCAGAGCCTGGGATGCTTAGAGGGGACAGCTCGCCACAGGGATAGAAAGAAAGTCAAGATCACCCCCTACAGGAGGCAATCAGCAGTATCCAGGCAGGGTTGCAAGGAGAAAGGAAGGGAACTTCATTCCCTGGAAAAGCAGATGAGGGGAGGGCCCCTGCCTCAGTACCACCCCCTCAGGCTTTCTTCTTCTACCAGCTGCCCCACCCATTTACAAATGAAGCCTTGCTTATATAGAGTGGAAAGTTGTAGCAAAGTCCAGCTCCGTGGGAGTGAAAAATTAGTTCCATCTCATGAGAAGATTCTATTCCCTCAATAGGAGCTGCAGGGACAATTATGTGGGAAAGGATTATGAGGCCTCATCTAGGCTCAATTGGTGATGTCTGCAGGGAGCATTATGTGGGAAAGGATTATGAGGCCTCATCTAGGCTCAACTGGTGATGTCTTCAGCCGCAGGTCGGGGAGATGATGCTCTGTGGATCAGGAGTGACAGAGACCCCAACTGTTCCATAGAGACAGCAGGGTGAAAGGCCTGTGGTACAGAGGTGGAGAAGCCTGTGTCTGTCCCCTAGCACCTCCTGGTAACGTGACCCTAGTGAGGTTTCTGCTCCTCTACAGGCGTGGGAAATAGCTCTACTGAATGACACCCCCACCCCAGACTGGTAAGAGGTATGGCTCTGCCATCTACTGGTCATGAGGTCCCCTCACCTCAGGTCCCTGTCTTGGAGAATGGGACAGTAATGGAGAACATACCACTCCGATGTCTGCAGGAGTCAAAGACAGAGGGCCAAAGATGGAGGGAGGAAGGGGATGGCCCTAGTTTATTACATCTCGTATCTGCCTCTCCCAGGAAAAGACCCCCCAGCTCACCTGGTCAACTACCCCTGAGCTTTGGTGCAGAGAGGGCTGTTTTGTGAAAAGTCGGGACAATTCCCTGATCTTCATGTGGCCTTGTCTCCACGGCCTGGGCTGTGTGCACACTATCACTGTCCAGACTGCACAGATGGGGCGTTCAGGGAGTGGTTTTCCCAAGGCCACCGCCATGAAGCAGTGAGGGTGTAGACTTGTGGCTGTGGGTTGACAACCATGAGCTACTGTCACCGGCATGGCCCTCTGAATGTCTTCCTGCTGTCACTGTCTGTGGTCCCCAAGAGACATCTGTGAGGGCCAGTCTCCCTGTGCCTGCATGGCTGAGGTAGCCTTGGGATGGGATTCTGGGAACTCACCTGTGTTGGGATCACAGGTACCATGCTGGTTGCAGGTGCAGGGGATGCAGTTGGTGTAGGGACCCCCACGAGGTAGCTCTCTTTTGTATCCCTGAGCACAGAATTCACAGAACTGGCCTGCGTATCCCTGGGGACACAAGCAAGTCTCCACCCAAGAGGCTGGTGGGGCAAGCCCTGTCTGGGGCCGGGCGGACATGAGCCGGACTTCACACAGGAACACTTGACCTGCCGAAGGAGGAGAGAAGGGGACACCTACGTGCATGTCTGCCTAACACTTCCTGAGCACCCGTGAGATAGGTCCGGGCTTACAAAGGCAGCCTGCAGTCAACTGTTATTTTTGTTTGTTTTTTGAGACCCGGCCTCGCTGTGTAGCCCGTGCAGTCTTCAGACTGCTATCCTCTGCCTTATCCTCTTAACTGCTGGGATTACAAGCATGAGCTACTATGCCAGCTTTTAAGTATCATTTTAAAAACAACAGTCAAGAGCAAAGGAAACATGATTTTCAGACCAAGAGATAGATAAGGGCCGGTGGGGCAGCTCAGTGCTAGAATGTGCACTTAGCTTTGCAGGATCTTGATTTTAATCCCGGTGGGTGGGGCACAAGTCGAATTCTCAGGATCCCACAAGTTGTCCTCCGACCCCCACACGTGTGGTACACACATGAGTGTGTGCCCATAAATATACATATATACAAGCAAATAAATATCGCTGAGTTTTTAAAGTTTGCTAGGTGGTACCTGAGTTTAATCCTCTTTAAGTTTCAAAGCCAGCTTGATTTACATAGCAAGTTCCAGACCAGACAGGGCTACAGAGGGAGACACCTGCAGTCCCAGCACTGGAGGGTCAGAGGTAGGAAGATCAAGAGTTCAAGACCAGTGAGACTCTATCTCAAAAGCAGTTGGGTGAGCTTAGTATCCATATCAGCCTATGGTGTGGCTGAGATGCAATGCCATTCTTGCCCAGCAGGGGGTACAGTGCCCACCAAGAGACGCTCTGGAGGGATGGGGTGGTGCTGGATTCTGTCAAGGACCATATACCTGCTCCTAGAGTTGTCCTTCCCCAGGACTCCCAGTTCCCCACAGTCCAGCCCCTGCCTCTATCCTCAGACACACTTCTGCTGCCTTGTGTAAGTGTCCTGATTTCTCAATCTCAGAGTCCGTGCCGTGAGAACTCCACAAGTAACGCAGGGCCAGGACCCGAGTTCATAAGGGTATTGTCATCATACTGACCAGCATGGCCCAGGCTCTGGCCCCTGGTCCAGATGCTCAGAGCAGTCAGATTGGCGAGCAGCCGCTGGAAGTGGAAGGCAGGCAGTGTGGACCCTGCCTCCTCAGAGGTCTCCTGCAGGCTGGAAGGGACAGGGAGTCAGTGGGACAGCCTGACGTAGGGACAGATGGAGCCGAGAACCTGGGTTCCTCAGGAGCCTCCCAGTGTGCCTCGGCCTCAGAGACCACCCTGCCTGCCCATCCCACTCCCATCTCTCAGGACACGGAGGCCACTTACAGGAACCAGAGCTGAACCTGTCCTGGCTGCCTGGTGTCCTGAGGACTGGGTGGACTGGAGGGCCTCAGAGCCAGAGCCAAGCCTGCCCCCTCCAGTCTCAGGTGCACAGCAGGTGGGGAGCCCCCGGGTGGAACTTGGAGGGTCAGTATGACTGGCTGTCCATAGCTGAGCCTCTGGTCTCCCAGGAACTTCTCTGAAGGTAAGAGGAAAGGCTTTGATAGAGCCACAGGCTTAACTTGATCCTAGCCTCTGTGTCGACGGCAACAAGCAGCCATCCAAACAATGTGTGCCTGCGGTGGGTGGAAAATGCAAGGCCAGGGCTCCGGAGATGGCTTGACACAAAAGTGAGAGGACCAGAGTGCGGATTCCCAGACCCACGTAAATGCCGCATGAGCACGGCGGCCCACTGTAATCCCAGCCTCAGAAAGTGGAGATGGGAGGATCTCTAGAGCAAAGCTGACTGGCGTGAGACTAGTCATATCGGCGAGCTCTGGGATTGATTGAGACACTCTGCCTCAAGGAACAAGGTGGAAGAGGAATCAGGATGATTCCTGACATCAACTTCCGGCCTTCACATGTGTTTGCACCCATACACACAATTGTGCCCACTCACGTGCAAACATGCATCACACACACACACACACACACACACACACACACACACACACACACATACAGAGTATTTTGGTGATTTTGCATATGCTGTGGTTTGATTGAAGAATCATAGTACCCAAAGGTGACCCCAACCCTAAACCCTGAGAGATGGGTCTGCACAGGGGGGATTTGGCCAGGCAAAAAGGATTGAGGCTGCAGATGGAGTTGGGGGTGTTAGTGCACTGGCCGTGGGATAGGGGAGGGCTATTGGATTATCCAGCAAGGACAAAGGGGATCTCCAGAGAGGGGAGGTCAGTTGTGCTCTGGGGGTGGGGAGGGGGTGAGTGCTTCAGGGGAGACGTGGTCTCTGCTCTGGAGTGGCCTGAAGGAACGCAGCCCTGTGACACCCACTCCATGCTTCGGACTTCCAAAACACCGAGAGAATGCATGTGTGTGTTCTCAGCCACCGGATCCATGGCCGCTTGTCAGCACCTGTTGTGGCGGGTGCCCCTAAACCTGTGCTCCAACTGAATCCCTCTCGATTAGAAGTGGAAGTTTAGTCAGACTGCAGAGTCAGGAAGGGGTCTCTGGGAGGCGACTAGGATGAGGTGGAATGGCCCCCATGGTTGAATCTGGGTGGGGACTTCATAGGAATGGGGATGAGATGCCTTGTGCTACCTCAGGACTCTGTCGACAGGAAGGCTACCGCAGGATGTGCAGGAACTGAGCTGAATTAACCTGTCTTTTAGCACTCATCCACTCTATGGCACTGTCTGATTAGCAGCTGGCAGGGACCTGGGTGCTGTGATCTGTAGGGCTGTCACCTACCTGGTGCTGAGAGTCCCTCCCCTCCTTGCAGGCCCAGGAGGATCCCACTCTGATTCCACTGCAGAGGACGCTCTGATGCTCCCATGCTTCTGGCCTGCCAGCCACCAGCTCCTACACATCAAAGACAGACTGTTCACCCCAACTGTGAGAGCCTGAAGGCTAGCCTCCAGGGACAAGTCCAGAGGGCTCTGAAGTGGGAGGGAGTTTGAGGTCAGGCTGGGTTACATGACCCTGTCTCAGAGAGGAACGGTGGGGGAAAATCACTCTCTGAAGACTAGGCCAGACCCAAGGTAAGGGCAATGATTCCACATCCTGGCAGAGCTTTGTGCATGCTCGGCAAGAACTCTGCCAACCGAGCGACATCGCTAGCCCTCTCCCTGTTATCTTAGGACTCAGAAGACAAGCCCTGGCCAGAGCCTGTTCTGACCAGGCGCTGTCACGTGCTGTCCTGCTTTCTGTGTGGTGTCCAGCAGAGGGCGAACTGCCACTGTGTCTGGATGCCCAAGGACCAGTGGCCAGACTATAAACTCTCAGGTGTGGGGGAGTGTTCCAAGGAGTATGTATGGCTGCGCACACCGCACACCGGCTCTGATGGATTGCAGAGTTTGGAGTTCCACCCCTTTTGGTCCAAAGACACAGTCATGGCTGCCAGAACCAATCTCAGACAGGCCCCACTCTAGTCTGTAAAGTGGGATGAGAACATCTGTCTACAGATGCTGAAATTCCCTGGAATGTGGAGTTCAGCCATGCCTGGCATACAGCAGGTGCTTAATGTGTGGAGGCCCAGACTCTAAGCTGGCACTCAGATATGCTAAGAGAGACTAACTTTCCTGGGGGTGGATGGAGGCTGTCCACAGGACTCGGGGTGCCTGCGGACATACCCAGCCTTCCAGTACCACCCTGAGGATTAAGTGCTGGAGGCAGGAAGAGTGGAGGCTGGGGAAGGATCCCAGGGGTAGCGGGCAGGTGCCGGCGGACTCCCCTCCACACCCCGCCCACCAAGGCTGTGTGGCCTAGGGCATCTCTCCAAAGGGACCTTGGTGGACTGGCTGTCCCCATCCTAGCTTCCAAAATGAGATCCCTAGCCAGGGCAAAGAACCATGCCCTAGAAGCAGCTTCTGTGCACTGCTCACCATGGCGGAAGTCTGAGAGGATGGGGTGTGCCTGGAATCCGGCAGCGGGGGCACACACCTTGGAGTGGCCATAACAGAAGCAGCTGCTGCAGCCTGCAGGGTTGTGGGGCTGCAGGTTAAATGTCCCGGGGCGGCATCTGTAAGAGAGTCAGGCGGGGTCACATGTCTGAGCCAGGACGGGACAGGACTGGGGTCCACCCGGCTAGACTGTTCAGAATCCTGGAGAAGTTTAAGAAAACATTTTAATTTGTATTATTATTATTATTAATTATTATTATTATTATTATTATTATTATTATTTTAGAATCACAGGAATTAGAAAGGCAGGACAGACAGTCCTGTGCCTGCTGGTTCAGTCTCTGCTGCTGATATACAGCCTTGGAAAAAAAGATCAGCCTCGCCTGACGTTAACGCACTCCAGGCTGCGGCAGGGTTTCTCCTCTCCTGGCTACCATGTTTCCCTGCTCAGGATCTGACACAGCGTTTAGCCTTGGTGCCTCTGGCTGTAAACATGTCCTCCACTCCTGTGACACTTTCGTTTCCGTGGGGTGTTTGCCTGCTTGTGTGTTTGTTTGAGACAGGGTCTCACTATGTAGTCCTGCTTGGCCTGAAAGCCGCTATGTGGACTAGACTGGCCTTGAACTCACAGAGATCTTCCTGCCTCTGCCTCCTGAGTGCTGACACTAAAGGTGCACACTACCACAACAGGCTTTGGGTTTCATTATTGTTTGTTTGTTCTTTTGTTTATTTATTTATTTATTTATTTATTTATTTATTTATTTACTTATTTATTTATATTATTATTATTATTTTGGTTTTTCGAGACAGGGTTTCTCTGTGTAGTTTTGGTGCCTTTCCTGGATCTTGCTCTGTAGACCAGGCTGGCCTCGAACTCACAGAGATCCGCCTGCCTCTGCCTCCCAAGTGCTGGGATTAAAGGCGTGTGCCACCACCGCCCGGCAGTTTGTTTGTTCTTAAAGGAAATTTTAATTTAAAAATGTTTTATATGTATGAGTGTTTTGATTGCATGCATATCTGGGTACTATGTGCATATCTGGTGCCTGGGGAGTCCAGAAGAAGGTGTTAAATCCTCCGGAAGTGGAGTTTCAGATGGTTGTGAGTCACCATGTGGGTCCTCTGGAAAAGAAGCAAGTGCTTGAAACTGCTGAGCCATCCTTCCAGCCCCCTCGTTTTTTGAAATAGGGTCTTTTTTAAAAAAGAGATTTATTTATTTATTATGTATACAGCATGTATGACTGCAGGCCAGAAGAGGGTACCAGATCTCATTGCAGATGGCTGTGAGCCACCATGTGGTTGCTGGGAATTGAACTCAGGACCTCTGGAAGAGCAGCCAGTGCTCTTAACCTCTAAGCCATCTCTCCAGCCCTGAAATAGGGTCTTATACCCTGGCCTGGCCTTGTGCTCTTCACAATCCTCCTGTCTCAGTCTCCTAAGTGACATCATCTCCTGGCTACTGTGCCGCCCACAAGGTTTGTCTAAACAGTTACTGCAATTTACTCATTAGAAGTGGGGCACTGGCCCCGGGTGGTGGTGGATACCAGTAACCCCAGCACTCAGGAGGTGAAGGCAGGGAGGACCAGGTCCTCCTGGTCATTTTCAGCTACATAGCAAGTCAAAGGTTAGCCTGGCCTCCTGACACACAGTCTCAAAAAAAAAAAAAAAACAAAAAAACAAAAAAACAAAAAGAAAAAAGAAAGAAAAAAAAGAAAAGAAAAGAAAAAAGGAGGGGCCAAGAGTAGCACAGAATGAACCCCAGCACTCAGGAGGCAGAGGCAGGCAGATCTCTAATAGTGTGGGGCCAGCCTGGGCTGCACAGTGGGAACCTGTCTCAAAAACAAAACACAAAACAACTAACAACCTCCCAGGAGAGGAAAAGTATCGAAGAACTTGCTTGCAACACACTTGAAGGCTGCCATTGTTATTAGTAACTATTTCCAGAGCCGTTGTTATTAGTAACTATTTCCAGAGCCGACTCCGGAGCCTATGGTTCTTGAGCCTATGGTTTATTGCTGCTGTCGGCAGTGGCTGCTGCCGGCCGCTTCTAGCCTGGTTCCCCACCCCACCCTTCTCCAGCATTTGGAATTCTGAAAGAAGATTTGCCCCACTGTCATCTGTTTATTTATCCAATCATGTACTGGCTTTACAGATCTCTGCCCCACTCTTAGGGTTATAATGTAATCACGTCTTCATTAATTTGTTTTTCAAATAGTTCCAGCTTTGAGGTTTCCTGTGGACTGACTCCTGTATCCCTTTCGCACAGGACAGGGATAATTCTTGTCTTAGATCAGTTGGTAGGGGCTCCTTGGAGCAAGGCATTGAGAAGGATCTGAGGTTAAGATTGTTGTGTTCCATTAATAATGTCTGCCACTGGTGTGAAATGGGAGGATTGTGACAGCTTTCCACTAGTGATGTCTGATAATGGTGTGAGATGGGAGGGCTGTGACAGCGTTCCATTAGTGATGTCTGCCACTGGTGTGACAGCTTTCTATTAGTGATGTCTGCCACTGCTGTGAGATGGGAGGGCTGAGACAGTTCTCCACCAGTGACATCTACCATGGGTGTGAGGCAGAAGAGCAGAAATGTGATAACCAGGTATTTGCTGCCTGGATTAGGCACGCTCTTCCTATCTGTTCAGAGTTTTCTTTCCAGGATTCTAATCTTGAAGCAATAATGCATTTCCTTAGCTAACAAACCCTCAGTGTTGTTGGATCAGAATATAAGAAGTGCCCATGGGGCCTTGGCTATCTTCCTGGGTAGCAGGTCCCTGGGGTTTCAGAAAGAACATAGGGTGACAGGCTTGCCCAGGTCTCCGAGGACCCTGCCCTGCCGTTCCCCTTACTACACAGCGTGGGTGCCTCACCAGAGACCCCCAAGGCCACTTTGTAGATGAGCACACCCACCTGTCACATAGGCTGCCTTCAACATTCTTTTTGCAGGGACAATTCCCACTGTGGGGGTCACAGGTGCCCAAGCTGCCAGCATCATTGCAGGCACAGGGTCTGCCGAAGAAACAGAGAAAACGTCCATTGAGCACTCCATAGTGGACTGTCCCATCCTCAGAACTCTTCATGCCCTTCCCTGCTCCCGAGAAGTCAGGAATAGGACTACCCAAGAGACTGGGCTTGGTGGCACCGTTCCCACTTTACCAGGAAGTACCTCACCTACCCATGCAATGATGCCCCTGCCCATTACCCACCCCCCACTGGTGCATCCATCCGTCCATCCATCCATCCATCCACCCACCCATCCATCACCCATGCTCTTGAATAGCATCCCCCTGATTGCCCCTCCATTAGTGCAACCATCCATCCATCCATCCATCCGTCAGTCTGTTTATTCATCCTTCTATCCCTTAGCTTCCCACCCACCTATTCTCTCATGCATCTATCCACCCACCTTCATCCATCCAGCCATCCTTCTGTCCACCGTCTACTCACCTCCATTCATCCACCCATCCACTTATCCTTCCATGCACCCATCCACTCACTCATCCATCCACCCGCACATCATCTGGTAAGACAGGGATCCCAGGATCATGAAGGAGATGGACAGTGATGAGGCAGCCCCAGGGAGGTGGCTCTGGCCCAGCCTTGGAGACTGGGAGGGAGCGGGGGTGGGGAGAGCAGGGGGCTTCTCGAGAGGGCAATGCCTCAGCTGGGGATCAAAGCATGGGTAGTATGTGTGACACGGGCTGAGGAGGCAGTGCTGGGAAAAGGAACATGTTCCGGGGGAGGGGCAACAGCGGGTGCAAAGGTCCCAAGCCCAAGACCTGGGAGGCGGCCAGGGTCAGGTCCAGCATTTTTTGTGTGTCTTTGTTGTGCTGGGGATAGAATCCAGAGCCCTCCACGTACTTGGCAGGCACTTACTCCACCACT
The DNA here is from genome assembly GCF_007827085.1 of Peromyscus californicus insignis. Classification (NCBI taxonomy): domain Eukaryota; kingdom Metazoa; phylum Chordata; class Mammalia; order Rodentia; family Cricetidae; genus Peromyscus; species Peromyscus californicus. The sequence continues at coordinate 7,415,162 of NW_026294595.1, forward strand.
GAGTCCTGGCCCTGACTTTAGTGGGCATTTCTGCACCACCATGTCACCCAACAAGCTTCTCCTGCCTTTCAAATGCATGGGGACACTGTTATTCACTAGAACTAAGTTAATTCATTTTATTTTTTCTTTCCTGTGTGTGTACATGTGTGCACCGGAGTGTGTGCATGTACGTAGGGAGGTCATAGGTTGAAATTAGGTTTCTTGCATTCCACCTTATTTTTTGAGACAGGGTCTCTCACTGAACCTGGAGCTCACCAATTTGGCAAGACTGGTTGGCCAGCAACCTCCTGCGACCCACTTGTCCTTGCCTGCCCCCAGCCTCCAGCACCGGCTTACAGATGGTGCACCCGGCTTTTGTGGGTTTCACATGCGGGCAGGGGATCTGAACTCACATCCTCACGTTTGCGCCCGGTGAGCACTTTACCAGCTGAGCCTTGACAAGTCTATTTAAAAGTGCTGCTTGGGGACAGCAGAGTACTTGTCTATCATGCATGAAGCCCCGGGTTCACACCCCAGCACCACACAGAACTGGCCACGGTGGTGTACAGTTCTAACTCCGGCAGGAGGTCATTCCTGGCTGTAGCGATTTTGAGGACAGTCTACGATCTGTAAGACCACACCCCCAAAGTGATTATGAATTTGCAGTATTGGCCACTGTGAATTCCACCGTAAACTACCAGTATTAAATGTGTCTGGCCCCTCTTCTAAGACCCAGCGTGTGGCAGATTGCTGGGCTTCAACTAGTCTCTCTCCTCATGGCGAGGTACCACGCACTCCAAACATGTATATAATACCTGGCTCCCTGCCCAGTCTCCACCTGGCCCTCTGCCACGAGGACCAGCCTCCATCCCTTCCTCCTCCTCAGTCTTCTGTCACCACAGACTTGGGCTCTGGAATCCGCTGTCTCCTTCCTCCCTCTTCAGGGCCAGCCCTACTCCTGCCGAAGCCTCCAGCGGCCTCTGATGCAGCCACCTGCCTTGGCCTCCCTGCTCACAGCAGCCCTCAGCTCCCCGAGGCCCCCTCTGCACCAGGTCCTCTTCTTCCAGACCTGAGCCTCACCTGACCCTTGCCTCGGCTTTGGCTGTACTTCCTACTTGGAGAGTCTCTGTGTCCCTCACTCATCAGACTCAGGTTCAACCTGGGACTCTGTCCCTCTCACAGCAAGTGAGCCTCCCAGGTCTCCCCCACTCCACCCCCACCCCCACCCCAATCCCACCCCCACCGGGCAGGCTCGTTCTTCCCATGTCCCCAGCTCTATGTCTCATAAGGCTGGGGCCCGGTGGTTACAGATTGAGAAAATGTAAGGCGAGGACATAGAGGTGAGGACAGCCGGGGCTCTGTACCTTCCATGTCTGATTTAGCACAAACACACAGTATGGTCAACACAGACCACTTGTCCCCACATCCTCACCTGCAGCCGCCCTCGCTGAGGGAGTGGAACCCAGGCCGACAACGGTCACACTTCCAACCTGTCACCGTGGGCTTGCAGGTGCAGGTGCCCGAGTCATCACACTGGAGACTCAGGGAGCCTGGGGAGGAGGGATATAGGGCAGTGGAGGCAGAAGGAGCTGAGGACAGGAGCTGGGGAAGGGTGAAGCTGGGGCCACTCACCTGCTGGGTGGCAGTCACAGGGTTGGCATGGTGTCCTCGGGGCCCATCTGTAATAGTTCCTCTCACAGTGCTCACAGTGTGGCCCGGCTGTGTGGTCACGGCAGTGACGACAGTGCCCACCGTGACCCGTGCTCCGAAAAAGCTCCCTGTCAAACGTGCACTCCTCAGAGTGCCCACTACAGTTGCAGGCTGTGAGGGATGGAGGTTTGTAAGTGTGAGTGACCGGCTCTGCTCGGGGAGGGGGCTCTGTCCTCTGGAGCAGGCTTCTCACAGATGAGTGTACTTGGTTAATCTTGTCAACCTCACGGGATCGAGACCCACCAAGGACACAAACCTCTCAGTGGTTTCTACATTAGGCTGAGGTGGTAAGACCCACCTCAAATATAGACGCACTATCCTCTGGGCTGGGGACCTGGACCGAAGAAGGAGCTTGGAAGCAAGCTGATCACCAACATTAGCCACCCTCTGCTTCCTGGCTGCAGATGCCATGGGACCAGCTGCCTCACACTCTCTCCACCATGAGTTCCCCGTCAGGAGGTGACTGTAACTTCAGGCTGTGAGCCACACAAACCTTCCCTTCCTTATACTATTTTGTTGGGCATTTTATCATAGCAACAGGAAGTGACTGACACAAAGCGCCAGAGTCCAGGATGGTTTTCAGGCTTAGTGTGACCAAGTACACAGAACCCGGTCATTGAATGTCCCCAAACAGAATGCTCCATAAAGACTAGGTGGGCTCCATAATAATTACTCCAAAACGATGTTTTCCTGGAGGGAGTCGGAAAGGTGTTGGGATGGTGCAGGAAGTACATCCCATCCAGGAGCAGAACATCTGGACCAGAGGAGCAGTGTCTGCTTGGTGTGTGTGTGCCGAGAGGTTGGCTGCGGGCAACTCGCCATGCAACGGGCAGGGGATGGTGGGTACCGCAAGGTGAGTGGTGTGTGGTGCCAAGGTGGCTGGGAAACAGAGGTGCCAGGAGTCTGGGAGCCCAGAGCTCCAGGGAGGGGGCAGGGGTGTAACTAGGTGAGGGGCATAAGGGTATTTGCACGCTTTGAAGAGCCTTCACTGCAGGTGGAGGAGGTTGGCAGCTAGAGCCAGAGGAGAGGGGCGGGGCAGCCAGAGGAGGGGCAGGGTTCACAGAGACGAGAGGGTAAGGCAAAGAATTTGAGGCTCAGAGGTTGCCTGGGCTAGGAGTCGGAGGTGAAGGGTCAGGCGTGAAACTACATCTTTCAGGCTGGTGACCGAGGACAGAAATTTGACCACGGCAGGTGGGCGGGCGGGCAGTCTGGTCTTCGGCACCCCCACCATGTAGAGACAGGCTCAGACTTGGCCCAAGCACGGAGCAGCACAGCTTCCCTGGGGGAGGCAGGCCCGAAGCCAAGAGGAACTTATTAGGACTGTGTCCCCCCTGGGGCAGCTATTGCAGACAGGAAAAAGCTGTCTGGCCCAAGGAACAATCTGACTCCTCCCCATGGTCCCCTGGCAGACCGTGGCCCAGGCCCAGGAGGCCAGCTAGGAGGCCGTATGTGGACTTCTGCCTCAGGCTGCAGGCTCTGCACACGTGACATGAAGCAGACTAGGTGATTGTGAAGGGAGACAGGGAAAGCGGGATGCTGGGGTGGCTGGTACACCGCTGGGAAGGCTCCTCCCTCCCCACTGTCCCTGTAGCCTTCCAGGGCCCTTCCTCCCTTCACCAGTGCCTCTTTGAGGTTAGGCAGGCCGAGCCACACCACACACACAGCTGGAACATCAAAGGCCTTCTGGGGACTGTGGGGGACTGTGGGGGACTGTGGGAAAGGCTGGGGTGGGCGGGTCAGAGCCCTGTGGGTGGGGGTAGGGGGACTGGATTTCATTAGCTGCCAGGGTTGGAACAGTTAAAACAAAGGGTTAAGTCTAGTTTGGGGACCTTCCTACTCTCCTACCACAGGCGCCTCTCCGGGTGGACTTGTCCTGGAGGAATGACTTGTGAGGGGCGATTGATGCTCGAGAGCTCTCCTCAGCATGCCTTCATCTCTCCTTCCTAGCTGCGGACTGCACCCTGCACGCCAGGCCCACCCAGGAGCAGTCCCACTGTGAGGTTTCGGGGATTGTCTCCTAGCCAGCGTCACTAGCCTGCTGCCCGAGGGACACTCACGTAGACACTCATTGGCGTCTTCTGCGGTGCCACGGGCCCACGGACGGTCCTGGAAGAAGGGCAGACAACGCTCGCAGTCCGCACCCGTGGTGTTGTGCTGGCAGCGGCAAACCAGCTGGCCGGCCTCGTCGGGGCCGCACTCACTGGCGTGACCATGGCATTTGCACCTGAGGGAGGCAACCGGAGGAGGGCGGGAGGAGGGCTGGAGACGGTTGCCACCGACATTGGGAGAAGGGAGGGGTTCGCTGTGAGGCACCCCTTGATTGCAGCGCAAGTGTGGGCATCCCTGAGCCCTGACTACATACCAGGGTTGTGATAAAGAGAGCACTGGGTTCCCAAATGCTCGACGGAGCGAACCCTGCTGTCCCAGTTAGCTTCCTACTGTGTGATAAACCCCACGACCCAAAGCAACCTGGGGAGAAGACGGTTTACTTCATCTTACACACTACCGTTACAGACTATTATGAAGGGAAGTCAGCGCAGGAACCTAGAGGCAGGAACTGAAGCAGAGGCCATGAAGGGTGCCGCTAACAGACTTGCTCCCCATGGCTGGCTCAGCCTGCCTTCTTATACAACCCAGGACCACCTGCCCAGAGGTGGCACCACCCCACAGTGAACTGGATCCTCCCACATCAATCATTAATCAAGAAAATGTCTCAGAGACTTGCCTACAGGACAGTCTGGTAGACTTTCTCAGTTGAGGTTCCCTCTAGCCTGTGTTGTGTTGACAATATACACCAGCCTCCTGTTATCCCCTTTGAGCAGACTGCTGTGGGATGGTCTGTATGTCAAGTGTGTTGCTGATTGGTCAATAAATAAATCACTGATTGGCCAGTGGCCAGGCAGGAAGTGTAGGCAGGACAAGGAGGAGAATAAAGCTGGGAAGTGGAAGGCTGAGTCAGAGAGACACTGCCAGTCGCCACCATGACAAACAGCATGTGAAGATGCCGGTAAGCCATGAGCCATGTGGCAAGGTATAGATTAATGGAAATGGATTAATTTAAGCTGTAAGAACAGTTAGCAAGAAGCCTGCCATGGCCATACAGTTTGTAACCAATATAAATCTCTGTGTTTACTTGGTTGGGTCTGAGCGGCTGTGGAACTGGCAGGTGAGAGAGATTTGTCCTGACTGTGGGCCAGGCAGGAAAACTCTAGCTACAGCAGACTGAGAAACTGAGGCCTGGAATGCCATCCATCTGTGGCTTCCAGATAGTAAGTGGCTGCCACAGAAGTCTCTCTCTGGGCGGAGTCCCAACTCAGGGGTCTTGGGACCCAGGGAGAAGCCAATTCAGTTTCCTGGTGGGGGCGGACAACAGGTCACAGGGTCAGTTCTAAGTGGACTAAGGTTATCTCAGGTAATTCTGCAATTGTGTCTAAAAGGGAAAGAAAGAAGCATCCTGTGCAGGAGTCAGTTCCCAAGAAGTCCTCAGAGTCTGAGCCTTGGTAGACAGCCTTGGGCCTATGATCCCATGACACCCACAAGGTCAAGAGATGGGTGAACTCCGTAAGAACCAAGAAGTGCTTTGCGGGGTGGGCAATGTGGAGTGCTGAGTGGAGGCTGACCTTGTGTGGCTCAGAGCCCACCCTGGCCTCCTGCTCCTGCCTTGCTTTGAGATGGTCCCAGACAAAGCAAATAGCTCCAGACTTTGCTCGCGTCTTTGGAGGTGGGAAGGACTCTCTACCTCAGCTCCAGATGACGGAGCAGGCTCAGGACACAACAATGGCAGACACTAAGGGCAGAGCTACCATCCTGGCTCCCCAAAGTCAAGTCCCACTCCCCCTCTGTCCTCAGAGGGCAGTGATGGATGACTGGCCACTTCCAGGGCCCCCGGCGCCATCTCTGATTTGGGGACACGGGGGTATGGTACTGTTTGCTCACGGGCAGCAACACCCCACTGCTGCTGGGAGGGTTGAGTCCAGCACCTGTCAGTCTCAGAAGATGGGGGTCGTGGGAACTTGGAAGTGACTTCTCCATCCCTGAGAGGGTGCTGCAAGCTCCCCACTCCCCCATGAATCCCTCTGACCCAAGGGAAGGTGCTGTTCCTTCCTGAAGTCAGCCTTCACAGCCAGCTGTAGAGCCGAGGGTGGTCTGGGTCCCACAGCTGGGACCCAGATGTGCTCTGGCCTGCAGCCCCTGGCAACAGGCACAGCAGACGGCGGCCATGACCATCTTTGGAGTCCTGTTGAGAGGTTTGACCCGACTTGCAAGTCAGGGGGGTCATCTGGAGTTCCTCGCCAGTGTCTTCTCAGGTCCCTTCACACCTAGTATTCCATGGAGCAGACATCTCAAAGTGCCAGCTATTGGGCCTGGGCTCTTCCCTGCCTTCCCCAGCTTCAACATTGCCCTGAGTCGTGGGAGCCCAGCGTCTGGGGCCGTCGTCACCGTTGTCCACATCCACAGACTCACATCATCTTAGTAAACTGTCAGCCCAGGCTCACGCCCGGCATGCTGGTCCCAGCTCCCTGCCTCCTTCCTCTCTGCACCCTTTCCCATACTACTATACCAAGGTGTGGCGGCTCATACTGTCAACTTGACAGGACCTAGAATCACCTTCCAGACGGGCCCCCGGGGGAGTTTCTAGATGAGGGTTAACTGATCCGGCCTGAATGTGGGCAGCACCATTCCTGGGCTGGGGGCCAGAGTGGGTAAAAGAAGAACACCAGCTGAGCCAGCCTTCATCTCGCTCTGCTTCACTTCCTGCTGTTGCGCCGTCCCGTCATGGCAGACTGGACCCCCGAACTGCACTTTGGTGGGCCCAAATAAATCCTCCCTTCCTGGAGTTGCCTTACCAAGTGTGTTGTCACAGAGGTGGGGAAATCAGCTAATGACTGGGTTGGAGTGTTTGACAGTCCGAGGCCTTCGATGGCTCCCCAGAGACAGCGGGGTGGGAATTATCTCTGCCCATGGGCCTGCCCTCACTCCAGCCTCAGAGCCTTCTCCTCTCTCAAGCTCAGCTTTCCCAGTCATGGAGGCTTCTGCCTGGACTACCCTGCAGAGCAGACTCTGAGGCCAGCCTGGGCTTTTATTCTGGGGTACACTCGTGTGTTTATTGAGAGCTACTGAATTCATGTCCACTACACCACAGGCCTGGGGTAGGAACTTCTTGTCTGTCCTCATATCCTGGTGATGGGTCCTGTTCACTCCTTCTCATCTGGATCACCCCAGGTACCTCACCGGCTCTGTGGCTCTGGACCTGAAGTATGGGGCCTGCTCCCTCAGCCTCCCCCTGGTTCTGTGCCCTGCTTGCAGCCTACCTGCCGCCCACAGAGAAGTCAGACACAGCGTAGTAGTAAGACTGGAGCACCCTGGGGTCCTTGAAGATGTCATCCCCGAATGTGTTAAGCCGATCCAGAGAGATCAGGAGCTCGGTGCTGGTGACCCACTCCTAGAAAAGGGGACAGGGACAGCATCAGCAAGTGTTCCTGGCCAGCTCCACTGGGAAATCCTGCCCCCCAGTCCCCAGAAAGTGGAGGTGGTCCTGGGGCACAGGGACAGGCTAAGACAAATCTCGAGGAGAGGCCAGAAATCAGGAGGCCTGGGTCAATCTTGGGGCTGGGTCACTTGCTGACTGTACAACTCTGTGACAAGCCCCAATGCCTTGGTACCTCTGTTTCCCCATCTGTAAAATGCAGCCAGATTAGTGGCTCCCTGAGGGTACGAGGAGGAGGGTGGCAGGGTCAACTACTATGTGTGGGGCCGGGCATCTGCACAGAAGTGGTGTGTGTGTGTGTGTGTGTGTGTGTGTGCGTGCGTGCGCGTGCGTGCGTGTGCGTGTGCGTGTGTGTGTGCGTGTGTGTGTGTGTGTGTGTGTGTGTGTACAGCAGCTGAAGCAGCCCGTCTGAGACCCTGGTGTGCAGGTCGCCTGCCTTCTCCCCTCCCTGCTTTCTCCCCATAGCTCCTTACATGCAGAAGACTGACACCCTAGAACATGAGCCCCACAAGCCAGAGCCCCTGGGCTCTGCCTGGCACATAGCAGACACTTGATAAATACTTGCTGATCACGGGCTGGATGAGCAGCTTCCCCGTGGAAGCGCGTGGTGAGGAAGTGGGGGATGCACGTGGAGAGTGACATTTCCATCCGCCTGCTGTTATAATCAGAGGCGGCTCCGGCTGAATATTAATCAACATTTTAATTCAGCCCAGGAGCCCCTGGCTTAGCAATCAGGCCGTCAGGATGGAAAATGAGCTCCTGGTACAGTTGCTCCTCACCCCAGCAGGACTCAGTCCTGAGAACTCGGTACAGCATTGAGGCTGCGGGCCCCTGTCACTCTCTGAGTCACCTGGGGCTGGGATCTGCAAAGGTCACAGCTTTCAGGGGTCTGTTGAAGGCAGGTCTGACTGTGAGGTCGGGGTGAGGCTGCAGTCCACCTTTTCCTCCCCTCCCTCCCTTCTCCCTCTTCCCCCCTTTTATTCTTCTACTGATGTGATTGCATTCATCCCAGACCGGCCTCACATGTAGTCCAAGATGGCCAGAACTCCACTTACCAAGCGCTGGGATTACACAGGTGTGCACCACCACACCCAGATTATATGGTGCTGGGGACAGAACCCAGGGCTTCCTTTGTGCTAGGAAAGCGCTCTCCCCACTGAGCTATGCAGATTGGGACCCCTGCATTTCTTCTTGTTTGTGGTGCTGGGGTCAAATTTAGGGCCCTGTGCATGCTGGGCAAGCATGGCATCTCCAAGCCACACTATAGCCTGGTGCTGTGTTCTCAGAAAGGCCCCTGGGAGATGCTGAGGACCAGGGAGCCAAAGCCTGGGTGGGGCCGCAAAACGATTCACCAGTAGGAAGTCTAGGCTCCTAAGTAGAACTTGTTATCCCTTATGCAGCCTCGCACAGCTGAGAGACAGGCAGGATGCAGGTGGGCCTGCGACTCCTGATCTTCCCGCTTCAGCCTATTAGGTGCTGAGATCCCAAGCCGGGCAGTGGAGACACACACCTTTAGTCCCAGCACTCAGGAGGCAGAGACAGATAGAGCTCTGAGTTCTAGGCCATCCTGGTCTACAGAGTGAGTTCAAGGTCAGCCTGGTCTACAGAGTGAGTTCCAGGACAGCCAGGCCTACACAGAGAAACCCTGTCTCGAAAATCAAAACAAAACAGAAATAAAATGAAATAAAAAAATAAAACTGAAAACCAGGTACCCACAAAAAGATTCTAGGGTTTAAGGTATGACAGCCAGGAGGATCCAAGGGCACTCAGGTCCTAGCTCTTCTGGCTTGCCTGTTGTTCCCCAACCCAGGCTTGCCCCATTCCCCCATGATCCCCCCCCTCAGGCCCTGTTGTCCACTGACCTGCAGCACAGGGCTCTCCTCAAAGTTGTAGGCACTGGGACGGCCCTCCAGGGTGGAGAAGGCGACGTTGCCCCCGTTCAAGGGGGAGATGTCGCTGAACTCGGAGGTGCAGAAGGCCACCCTCTCATTCTCGCCCAGCCACAGGTAGTGGCCCTCAGGACGGCCGTAGGTTTTCTGGCAGGAGGCACTGTAGTACTGGTAGGGCTCCCAGGGTCCACCGGGATGCGTGCGCTTGTAGATGGCAAAGCTCTCGGGGCGACTGGTGTGGAACTTCAGCCTCACATAGGTGATCTCATAGGCCTTCCCTGCAGTAGGCAGACGCAGACCATCTTACAGAAGGGAACAGGGACACAGCCCTGGATGGGGAATCAGGAGAGCTGCCTGGCAGAAACTCCCTGGAGCTGTGGGCTGGAGTACCATCATCGGTTGCTTGTCGGGAACACGGGGACGGCAGCACCAGCCAGCTTCCCAGCTACTTGCCCATCTTTTTCTGGGTGTGTGGGGGGCTGAGGCAGGGTTTCTCTGTGTAGCTTTGGTGCCTTTCCTAGAACTTGCTCTGTAGACCAGGCTGGCCTTGAACTCATAGAGAACTGCCTGCCTCTGCCTCCCGAGTGCTGGGATTAAAGGTGTGCGCCACCACCGCCCAGATACTTGCCCATATTTTATCTAGTTCAACCCACCCCTTTGTATGGGAATCTGAACCATTATACCCTGACTGGCAGTGTCTCTTTTTGCTCCATAAACAAGCAAACAAATAATTAAATAATTAAAATAAAGACTAACACTATGTACCCTGTAGAACGTGTGGTAAGTGAAGCCCCAACTGTGAGTAAGAGCGGAAATGGCGCTTTGGGAAGCGAGCTGGTGTCACGTCAGCATGCTGAACGGGGTTGGTGTACAGCCCAAGAGTTCCAGTCACAGGCAGATGGCCAAGAACAACACAAAACACATGACCCACGAAGAGATGGATGTGCATGTCCACAGCAGCACTAAGAACGGTCCAAACGTCTGCCCACTGGTGTACTCTACTGCTAGGCAACAAGGAATGAAGTCTGGATGTGCCATGCAGCCATGCCCCGTGAGAGGTGATGCCGAAGCCGCTAAAACAGAGGCCCTGCTAGCTGACCTCACTTATGCCGAGTGCCCGGAAACAGCCCAGCCACAGAAAGGAGGTTAGCGGTATTTGGACGTCAGGGTGAGACTTTGGGATAAGCGGAATGACTACTAACGGGCACAGGATTGTTAGCGGCTGATGACAGCATCCTACAGTTGACTCCATGGTTATTTTCAAGTGGTGAGAGGCAGAGCCAGCGCTTCACGTCAACTAAGCAAGCATTGTACTACTGAGCTGAGCCCTTCACACACACACACACACACACACACACACACACCAGGCAATAGCAAGTGTTGGTGACAACATAGAGGCCACTCTGCACTGATGATGGTAAGTTTTAAAAAACGCCACCATTGCGGATAACAGGAGCAGGTCATTGGAAAAGCGAGAGCCAGCCTTACCTTACAACCTGGCATGCCCAGTGTGGAATATCCTTAAAAAACCGAAGGCAGGCATCAAGGAAGACACACATGCATCTGCGTTCACAGCACCACTGTTCAGGACAGCCGAGAGGAAGAAACTGCCCAGCACATGTCAGACAGATGGCCCAGCCATGCAAAAGACTGCTGTCCAGCTTGGAAAGTGGGACAACCTGACCCTTGGCCTAAACTACAGACGAGCCCTGAGGGTGTGGTGCTAGATGGAAGAAGTGTGTCACAGACAGATCAACACTGCAGACATGCCTTGCATCTCACACACGGAGACAAAGTGCCCAGAGGGGCTGGAGGATGGTCAGTAGATAGCAACACCTGCTTGGCAGGCACGAAGGCCCAAGTTCAAATCTCAGCACCCATGGGAAGTCAAGCACAGCTGCATGTGTGACCCCAGAATGGAGTGGGTGGGAGTGGGGGAGGGCAAAGACAGGCAGACCCCAAGTATTAGTGGCCAGCCAGCCTAAAGAGCAAGCTTCCAGTTCAGTGAGAGACCCAGCCAAAAGGCAACAAGGCGGAAAATGATAAAGGAAGACACTTGACCTGCTCTGGCTTCCACATGCACACGTGCTTGCACATACACACACACACACCACATACACACACACACCCCACACATATAAACCACACATTACACACCACACACACCCCCCACACATACACACACCACACATCACACACACATATGTACACATCACACACACACCACACACAAACCACACATACACCACACACATATATACACATAACACACACACACACCACACATACTACACACACATCACACACCACACACACATATGTACACACTACACACATACGCATGCACACACACCACACTTCCACACACCCACACCACACCTCCACAGGTACACACACCACACACACACACACACACACACACACACACACACACACACACACATACACCAGTAGTACAGGGCCTGGTGAGATGACTCAATGTCTAAGATCATATTTGACTCTTACTTAGTACTAGAGTTCCCGGCACTGGGCGGCTCACATCTACCGTAACTCTAACTCCAAGGGACCTGACGCCCTCTCTGGCCTCCTCGGCACCTCCTTGCCTGTGAACATACCCACACATAGACACACACAGCATATATATAATTAAACAGTAAAATAAATGTTTTTAAAAGATTATACATTTTATAATTGGGCTGCAGAGTCTTGGGGGGCAGCCCATTCTGTTTCTTAAGTTGAAAGTCCTCGGTACAGCTTCAGAACAGGGGGAATGTGTTTGTGACCCCAAATTGCGCACACTTGAAAGGAGATCCAATCATAAGCTATGTGTATTGCACCACAACAAAAGAAAAATTTAGGGTAAATACATTGTCCCTGTGGGAAAGCAGTTTGCTGACAGAGACGAGGAGCCTCAGGACTATTCCCAGTAACTGACAAAAGAAGCTTCGTGGGCGGGGGTCATGGCCTGAAAGCACAGACCAACCGTCAAGGCATTTTATAGACTTGGGAAAACTGGGGATCTGAAGAAACAGCTGTGGGGGTCGACAGGACTGCAGTTCCCATAGTGACCAAAGTCCGTGATGAAAGCTGGAGTCAAGATGGTAAAGGGAAAAAGAAACAAGGTACTGTGCAGGATCGTGAGGGCCTGGGGAGGAGGCTCACCTGTAAAGTGTGTGCCCCACAAGCATGAGGACCTGAGTTCGAACTCTTAGCCTAAAGGACTGGGTGTCGGGATGCGTGCCTGTAACCAGATGTGGGGGTGGGCACAGGATAATCCTGGGGCTCACTGGCCAGCCAGCCTGCCTGAATCCACGAGCTCCAAGGCCTGTGAGAGACCCTGTCTCGAGAAACAAAGTGGATAGCAGCTGAGGAACAGAGCCCTGAGGTGATCTTGTGTGCACATACACAGAAAACACACAGAAATAATTAAAAAAAAAAAAAAAGAGTTAAAAGACTAGGTCCCAGTCAGGTGTGGTGGTACATGCCTGTCATCTTAGCACTCGGGAGGTAGAGGCAGGAGAATCAGGAGTTCAAAGCCGTCCTTGGCTATACAGTGAGTTCAAGGTCTGCCGCAATGCCTGGGACTGTCTCAGAAAAACCAAAAGGCATGGGCCCCAAAGACAGCCGTCTAATTGGTGAGCATGTTTGTCCTCGGAACTCAGCACAACTGTTCCTCCTTCAGCTTCCCTGTTTTTCCCAATTTTCTTTCCTGAAGCTTGTTCTAATTTAAAATTGGAGGAAACCCAGCTTTACGAAACTTTTTAAAAAGCAGCCGCCTTGCCAGGTTCCGTTTTAAGATGTTTTCTAGAGTTCCGTGGCAGCGCAGTTGGCACGGAGCTTCTGAGCCCTTCACAAGAGGGAGTTCAGGGGCCTAGGCGGGGTCAAGCGGTGCCAGGCCGGCTCCCTGGTAGGAGCGCCAGGCCCAGATGTACCCAGATGTGCAGGCACTGGGGCGGACACAGGTGCTGCCGGCCTGGTAAGCAGGGAGCAGTCAGACACCTCCCAGGAGGGAGCCAGGACACTTCAAAGGTGGCTGGCAGGGAGGCTGCCCTCTGAAAAAGAGGGTCACGGACTGCATGCATGCAAGCGGGGCTTCTGCTCTGGGGAACATCACAGCTCCTTCCTTGCTGAGCCAGGAGAGTGGCTGAGGCAACATCACAGGGGCTCAGAGGGATGGTTTGTTGGAGAGTTAATTAGAAGACAACTCCAGTCTGCTCTGTGAGGAAGGCAGCCTGAAAGGCAGGGAAAGGAAATGGCCCCGACATACAGTGACAGGCATTGCACCCACAGCCACCCAGGCTCTTACTGTAGGCTCTGGGAATCAGAGAGGTTCCAGGGTGATAGTTTTGCTCCTTAGCTCTAGGCCACCCAGTACACTGTTCCCTCTACCTTGAATATTGTTTTCCCCAACTCCCTGAACTACCTCTCATGCATCTCGGCCCAGCCTACTGCATTGAGCACCTACTATGTGCCTGCTGAGCACATTTGCACACTGTCTGTCTGAGACCCCCCAGTCCCACTGTGGTATGCACTCCACTAACGAGAAGCCCACAGCTCAGAGAGAAGGGGGTCCCAACTGGACACAGGAAACAGTAGGATCTCTTGGTCCTCAGGCCCTCAAAAAAGCTATGCAGAGCCAGCTACCCTTCCAAGGGGGCTCTCTGGATGCCCAGGGAGACAGGGCTTCTAGCAAAGGGGTATAGATGCTCACGGAGATGCAGAGAATTGCCACCAGGCTTTGGTGGCTGTCATGGCAAGGGCCATCTGAGCCAAGCACCAGGTGCTAGGGCACATCTACCCCACTAGCTGGGACATAAGGCCCGTCGAGACACCGGACTGCCGTAAACCAAGTTGGTCTACATCCGGTGCTGACCTGGTGGGTAGGCCAGGCTTATTTTGGGAATATGGAAACAAAACAAACTTTAACTACAGCCATCTGGGGATCGGCGAGGGGTGGGGCGGGGGTGGGGCGGGGGTGGCGCCAGAGGGGGCAGCAAGATTTGAGCTGGAACACATGGGCAGGCCAGACTGATACCCGCCACTGGGAGCTACTTCCCATCTGAGAGCCACCCCAGGCCTGAGCCCCAGGCCTGACACCCACTGTCAAGTGCTGTGTTTCCCAAGCTAGCTTTTGGCAGCCCTGGGCATTTGGAATCCCTGTGAAGAACTGGGGTCCCTCTGAGATCCCAATCCAGAGGCACAGGAACCAGATTTGAATCAGGCCTGGCTCCATACCAGCCCTCCCACCTAACACACGTCAAGGTTGTCAAGTCTGTTGTCTAGCTTGGGAGAGGAAACAGGTTTTCTCTGATCGGTGATTGCACAAGATTGTCAAGAACGATTCTGAGGTCCAGTCCCAGCTGTGATCACTGGAGTCTACAGAATACAAGTTTGCCGAGAAGGGGGATGGACATTCCAAACCACAGCCGGACATAAATAAACATAGGCGATAAACAGAGGAAGGGCAGAGGGAGCAGTGGAGGGAAGAGCTAGTGGGGACTCTGGAGAGCGACTGGACACTTTGGCAAACAGTGAGTCTTAGGGCTGAAGAGGGTGTTGACTTGAGAAATACTTGCCTAAGTATATGGGGAGTCAGGGAGGGGGCACTTTTCTTTAAGAAGAGTCCATAAGCCGGGCGGTGGTGGCGCACGCCTTTAATCCCAGCACTCGGGAGGTAGAGCCAGGCGGATCTCTGTGAGTTCGAGGCCAGCCTGGTCTCCAAAGCGAGTTCCAGGAAAGGCGCAAAGCTACACAGAGAAACCCTGTCTCGAAAAAAACCAAAAAAAAAAAAAAAAAGAAGTGTCCATAAATTAAAAGCACCCTCTCTCGGCCATTTCTGAGTGTGCGGTCCACGGCATTAGGCCCCTTTGCGCTGTGATGCCGTCACCAACACTGCCACTTAAACACTTACTTTCCATCCCCTCCCCAGTCCCTCGTGGCCCCTTCTACTTCCTGCCTCTATGAATTTGACGGCTCCAGGAACTTTCTAGAAGTAGAACAGGAAGCACTTGTCCCCTTGTGACTAGTGCCCTTCACTTTGCTTCACTTCTGGGCTGGGTAACAATCACACTGTGCAGACGGTCCCCACGCAGCCGCGCTAGCTACTACGCCTGACTGTTGAAGCACTGCAGGGGCCTTTCTTTCTGGGCCCTTGCTTGAGCTCCGAGGACCACATGGTGTTTGGAAGCTGCTAAAATGGTCCAGCCTAGGGCTCGGGTGGGAAGCTGGGCGGAGACAAGTGATGCCTTTGGGAAGGGGTAGGTCATCTCAGAGGTGGATCCCGATTCCAGCAGGTGAAGTCAGGCCATGAGATGGGGTAAGGGCTGGCTGGCCTCAGAAGGGCCAGGCAGGGAGGAAGCCATGTTTTGGAACACTTCAGCAATGCCTCTAGAGGGACCAACCTTCACTCAACATTTCTCCACTCGCTCCCTCCCTTGCGCCTGCAGAGGACGCTGGGCGCTGGAGATCCACTGGTCAGATAGATGCCTGACTTCTCTCTTGATAACTGGGTAGGTCAGTGCTGTGCCTCAGTTTCCCTATCTGCAAAATGAGCGTGATAATTAGAGGGCAAAGTGATCAGACGTCCTCAAGGCTCACAAGCAAACTTCAGCCACTGTTCAGTCATTCTGGTATTCACTGACTGACATGGACCAAAGGCCAGAGCCAGGGGGCCTGGGGCTGGGTGTGAGGGGAAGCCTGAAAACAAGGGCCCTGCTCCACTCACACCTAGGGATGATGGTGGTACTCAGGGCCAGGGCAGGAAGGCAGGTGAGTGCAGGCCTGGCCGGAAGTTCCTGAAGGAGGGCATCCTAAGCTGAGTGGACAGGGCAGATTCTCTGCCACAACCCCAGGACTTGGGATCTGGCACCCAGTGGGTGCCCACTGGTTTATGAGCTAGTCTGGGTTCCCAGAAGTTGAGAAGAGAAAGTGAGCCAGTAGAAGTCGGGGTGTTTACAGCAAGACCCCACAGGAAGGGAAGAAGAGCCACATTTTGCTGTCTGGAGGGAGGCACGGCTTCTGTCAGAACAGGTTAGGCGGAAAGGGATTATGGGAGGCTGGTAAGCCATTTGTCCTCCCCACCACTGCAGGACCCTCCACCTTTGCAGCTCCTAGATCCCTGTGGGAGGCCCTGGGGAGTGGGGGCGGGGCCAGCTGGCCCAGGGCCACTTCTGTGGGTGGAGGGAGGCTGTCCAAGACCACTGCCTTGACTCTTGACCTGCCTGGGGCCTAGCATTCCAGCCAAATCCCCTGAGGAGGTGGACTGAGGACTCTGTCCCCGGGCTCTGGCCCTAGCCAAGGCAAACATACCACCCACTCCAGAGGGGTCACAACAGAGCCGAAGCTCAGGAGACTCAGGAGCCTTGGGGCCTCTGGGGTCCTGCAGGGTCCCTGGTCCCATTCCTAGCCAAGCCGGGCCCTCCACTGTGGCTGCTTAACCTCTACGGTGTTCTCTCCTCCCCCGGGGCCATCTAGGCTTGGAGGGTTCCAGATCCATGGAGCTGCCTGTCTCTCCCTCAGGCCTCCAGTGCTGTGGCTTCTCTCAGCTCTTAGTACCTGCAGGCCCTGAAAGGCCAGGCTGACCTCCCCCGCCCGCCCGCCGGCCCCCACTGAGGCTTCTGTGCCTCACCTGTGTTCTCAGAGCTCTGATTCTCCCCACGGTGTCTCATGGCTGGCCTGAAGTCATGGGCATAGTTGTATTCTTATGGCTAAGAGCCAAGGTCATAGGCTCCCTGAATACCAGGCAGATGGATGTCAGTGGCCTATCCGGCTACCTCCCCCTCCACTTGGGGGCTTGGGACCCAGCTGCGTTTTTCTGTAGTCCTGGGAGAGTCCTGACAACCCAAGACAAGAGGACAGACACCAAGAGCCACCACACCGGTTTCTTCTGGGATGGAGGGCAGAAAGCTCAGGGTCAGGCTGCCCCTTCCACTCTGTCCTAAGGGCAGACAGCGGAGCTCTGGAGTTGAGCCATTCTTTACCCTGTATGACCCTGAACCTCAGAGCCTCAGTTTCCCCATATGTGAAGAATAAATTCCGCCCTGCTGAAACGCTGGCGAGAGTGTCTTTGGTTCAGGCACAGCCACTAACTGGTC
Organism: Peromyscus californicus insignis; assembly: GCF_007827085.1. Classification (NCBI taxonomy): domain Eukaryota; kingdom Metazoa; phylum Chordata; class Mammalia; order Rodentia; family Cricetidae; genus Peromyscus; species Peromyscus californicus. The sequence continues at coordinate 7,432,321 of NW_026294595.1, forward strand.
CTTGAACAGTCTGTCACTCCATGGCCCTCCCTATCCTCCCTCCCACCCACCCCTCACCCCAGCCCTGCTGTCTTCTCCAGGCCTCAGTGAAGCCCTGAGAGCAGCCGGCTCCACCATCCCCACTGTGGCCTTTCATTATGGGCAGGAAGACCTAGCTCAGCAGCAACTGCGGGATAGGATCTGGACCAGATGTCAGGAGCTGCGGGGCGCTGGGAACGCTGTGACCTCCATCCTTAGCCGACCTCCGCCTCCTCTTCTCCCACTCCTCACCCCACCCCCTCCAGGGGACCCTGGCCAGAGCTGCTTCCGACTCGCCCCTCCCACCCAGCACACAGGGGCAGCAGAGGACTGCTGGGGTGTGACCAGCCCACCTCAGCTAATGGCCAAGGAACTCTGGATATCATGACCCATGAGTTAGCTGCAGCAAAATTAAGACAGCTAGTTCCCAAATGGGCCGTCACAACCCGGCTCTGGTCCCGGATGCCTTGGAACAGGGTGAGCCCTTATTCCCTGATTCAGAGCCCATCCACAGGGCTCAGCCCCTACCCAGGGCTTCCTGCCCACCCATGAGGGCCATGGTGGCTCCTGAGCACTGTCGCTGCGTTACTGTCCTCAGAGGCAGCAACTTCTTATTTTTATTTTTTTGAGACAGGACAAGGCTAGCCTGCTCCTAATTCTCCTGCCTCTACCTCCCGAGTTCCATCAGCAGTGTTTAGTGCTGGGATTGAACCCAGGGCCTGTGCGTGCTAGGAAAACACCCCATCAACAGAGCCACTTCCCCAGCCCTGCTCTTGTCCCCACAGTACAGGCAGGGAAACTGAGGTGCAACACGGAGTCCCAACTTCTCCGTAGTGGCTACGCTATGCCTGAGTCCAAAGTCCCACTGCATGATTATACCCCATCCGGCTTTTGGAACCAGCAAGAGAACACTGAACTGGCCCAGTGTCCAGGATGCAGTGTGACACTGTCATTCATTCATTCATTCACTCACTCAGACAGTCGTTCATTCATGGTACAAACTCTTCTGGCCTCCCACCTATGAGCTTGGTGCTGCTGTCCAGTAGGATGGGAAGACCCACCCCCAGATGTATGTGCCTTGTACGTGTGTGAGCACGTGGAGTCTTCGCCCACACTCACATTCACAATGGAGGATCCGTGATGCCTGGAGACTGCTCGTTGAAGTATCTAAAGGTCGCAGGCGCACTTGTCAGGCATGGTCCAAGTATTGCTATGGACACGGCTGCCCCCTACGGCAACCACGGACTTCCCACTCTGCCTCTCCCTCCCCCAGTGCCTGAGGCCTGAGCCCTCCTTGGCATCTAGATTTCATGGGCACATGTGACAGTCTTTGTTAGGAACACTGTGTCTCCCTCACAGTCCCTCACCCTGCCCCAAATTCCTCCCATGGCCTTGGGGTCTTGCCAGTCCCGTCAGCCAACTCCCCTAGTTTCCTGCTTCCTGTCTGGGCAGACCCCACCTCACCCAAGTTCCACGTCCTGCTCTGGACAGTCAGACCATGTCCTCACCCCTGGGAAGTGGGTTTGGGATGCAAAAGGAATGTGCCTGCCTGTGCTGCCGAAGGGGTTAAATACCCTTCCCACCTCTCTTTTCCGAGGACAAGGCCATTTCCTAGTCTTGCCAGGGCTTTGCCACCCATGGGGAAGAACCAGCTTAGTCATGAGTGCTGCAGCACATGCCAAGTTCATGTTCTGATCTCCATTGCACAGGAATGTCTGTGTCCTGACTGTTGTTCAGCAGCTGTGTGTCTGTGCACAAAGCGCTTACCCTCTCTGAGCTTCCAGTTTTTCATGGGGACAGTTCATCATCTGTTATCCAAACTGCTGGCTCCGGCTGTGTTTTGGAATTCAGAACTTCTCAGGGGTATTATTGTGAGGCTGTATGGAGCTAAGGGATGGAGTGCTTACCTAACGGCCTTCATTCTGGGCTTGGAGGCTGTACGCCAATGAGATTTCAGTAGCAAAACGTATGAATATTGGCTCGTACTGAGATACACGAAGCCTATAAAGAGCCTCAGGTCAGATTTAGTGCCAAAATGAATTATGAAAATACCAAATCCAAGTTATCAAAGCTTTGGAAGATTCACACAGTGTCCAGGACATAGCAAGGAAGACAATGGGCTCATCTGGACTTGGAGTGGGCAGAGAAGAGTCCAGCTTCAGGGTGGAGGTGAGGCCCTGGGTTCCTATCCCCAGGGGCCCAATGCTCCTGCACCTTGGCTCAGGCTGGGTGGAGCAAGTCACCAACAATGTGCCAAGTGGCTATCCAGTGGCAGGAAGAAACCGTTGTCCTGTCCAGGATGTTACAGCTTTCACCTGCCTCCCATTCCCAGACTGCTCACAACCTTGGAGGTCCACTGGGCCTTGAAGTTGACCAGGTTAGGAGTCCCTGCCTGGACCAGGTCATCGTGGAGGTCTCTGTCTCTGTCTCTGTCTCTGTCTCTCTCTCTCTCTGTCTCTCTCTCGGTCTCTCTCTCTCTCTCTCTCTCTCACACACACACACACACACACACACACACACTTCTCTAACAATTCTTCCTGGGAATTGTTGCTTCACCCAGTTTCACAGCTCTGCAAAAACTGAAGGAGGCTTTCTGCCCCCAGAAACCCTTAGGGGCGCCCCTTGGTCTGGTCTCCGGCAGCTCAGAGGCCGCGGGTCCTGACTTCTTACATCTGGGTCCTGCAGCCTGCCCCAGGTGCACAGCCCTCCTCCTCTGCCAGGGTCTCCATGGGATGGAGACAAGGTGACAGGGGACACATGCTTACCTAGGCGCAGGGTAAGGTTAACCGAGGTGGGGTACTGCACCCCGAAAGCCATGGATGGGCTCTGCCACCAGGTGCTGTCATCGGGGTTGTGGAAGTCTGTGAGGTAGGAGGCGTCGTGGCGGAGCCGGGGATCCGCATCGTCACAGCGCTGGCACTGTGGCCCGGCGCCGGGAGCCCCCACGTGCGGGCAGAAGTCCTCGGGAGGGCGTCCGCACGTGTGCGAGGCCTCGGCGCGACGGCCGAACGCCGCGTTCTCGAACTCAGGCAGACAGCGCTGTGCGCGCCCCGCGCCGTCGTAGCAGGAGCCCATGCCCGCGCCCTCCGCGCAGCGCGCCTCTAGCATCACCAGCGCCACCAGGGACACCAGCGCCACCGACGCCACCGTTGCCAGGCGGGACAGGACCCCGGACACAGCCATTTTCGTGCCCCGATCCACGCTGCGCCCCGATCCACTCTGCGCCGCGTTCGGCGCTCGACCCCTCTGCGCTCCACTGGCCCCGCAGCCCTCCCCTGCAGGCGGGACCCGACGGCATCTGAGGGCGGGACCCACGCAGGCGACACCCCACCATCCGAGCTCAGTCCCTTCGTGCTCACCCCCACCTGCTGGACGTGCCCGGGAGTGCCTGTTTGTTCTGGCTGGGCTGCGACCCGGGACTGTGAGCCAGCCTGGCCCGCGGTCTGAGAAATGGGCTTGGTAAAGACACCATTAGTGGGACATTTCTATGGAAGCCCTGGTGAACCCTCCAGAGCCGAAAGGCAAGGCAAGTGCAAGCCCTTCTTCACCTGGCGGAATGACCTCTGGGAGTTTCCTTCCGTACCTGTCCGCGTTTCTCCTTCAAAAGTGCTGCGGCTCTTGGCTTCTCTCCTCCCAAAAGCTGATACTTTTCACCTGCGATTTACCAAGGGCCTTCCTCTCCTCAACAGAGGCCTCCCCTTCTCTCCACCAAGCTAATATCCTTCCCAAGGCAGCTGCCCCCCTTGTAGATAGTGGAACAGCATGACCCCATGGCAGGGACACCTCCCTGAGCAGGACACTGTCAGACCCACGAGACCTAGGGTGGGGAGAACCAGCAGGGGTCCAGGCCTGCATGGGAGTTAGGGTCAGGTTTAGGGAGGTGGTTCTCTTCGGGTCAGGCACTGGTGGTCCAGCGAAGCCGGGAACCTGTGTAGGGGAGCTTGCTGCCTCACTCCGGGGTTTCCTTCCTCACACCCATAGGTACAGGGGTCACGGGGATTCCTTGAACAAACAGCTGGTGGAACGGAGATAGCCAAGCTTGTTCATGAGTGTGTCGAGTCGGTGTGTAATTACAGGATGGAAATGGACCAGTGTTGCCCCCTGTTAGCACTTGGATGGCCTGTGTGGGCTGGCCCCACAGGAAGGGGTGAGCTGGAGACAGTGATGTCGAAGTGACAGACCGAGGCTGCAGGGCATAGTGGACTCCCCCACAACACCCCTAATAACTCTCAGTCAAGGACGCGGCTTGAGTGAGGTCCTTAGTTTCTCTCTCAGTTCAACCTATGAGGCTTTTATTGAGTTACTTGAGAGACTGAGTAGGCGAGGGATCCGTGCTGCATGATACAGACGCCATTAGTCACACGGCATTTGGGTCCTTTCTGTACCACCCATGTGGCTGTGGCAGAGCCCACAGCCTCTGTCCCACTAAGACTGCCCCAAATCTTCTCCACCTAGCTGCCTTTGCAGTCAGGATCCCCGAGGCTGTCCTCTGCCCTTCAGACTGAATGTTCTGGGATACATGAGGTCCTGGAGAAGGGAGGCTTCGCCCTGTCTATTCCATCTCTACAGCCTGAGGCCCTTGTGTGCTAGCCATAGCCCCAGTGGCTTCCCGATCCCCCCAGGGGGCTTCAATCAGAGCCCGCAGAGGTGACTGCACTGTCCCAGCTTCCCTGGGAGCCCCTCAGGTCCCTCCAACCTTCCCAAGCACATAAATAAGGCCCTGTCAGAAATACCTAAGCATTGGAGTAATATGCAGCCCAGAGCCCAGATCATTGACAACGGTCCCTACAGTGAAGCCAAGATTCTACTCTTCACACACAAGTTGCTAAGATACAGCTCCATGATTCTGCAAGGCTGGCTAGACTGGGCTCGGGCAAGCTCCACCCTCTCTGTCCACCCTCACTGTGCAGGCCGTGGGGACACCAGGGTGAGGCACATTTGGCTCTTACCCCTTGAATGAACCCAGCCTGGGCTGGAGAGATGGCTCAGAGTTTAAGAACACTGGCTGTTCTTCCAGAGGTCCTGAGTTCAATTCCCAGCACCCATATGGTGGCTTACAACCACCTGTAATGAGATCTGGCTCCCTCTTCTGGCCTGCAGAGATACATGCAAACAGAACATTGTATACATAATAAATAAATACATCTTTAAAAAAGAAAGAAAGTAAGTAAGTACCCAGCCTGCAGTCCCTGTACAGCACAAAGACAAGTTCATGGCGTGGTGTGGGACTGATACCATGGCACCCTGCTTTAGTCTCATCCCGTCACCAGAACCTACTCTCCACTCCAACAGGCTGGCCGGCTAGCCCCCGGGGCGCCTTCGCGGGATGAGCAGGGAGAGACCACCACAGAGGATGTCTGCACCTAGCAGCATCCAGGGCATATTTGTGGGATGCACAGAACTCCAGGCTGGTTTGGACTAGAGGCGATGGTCTCTTTCAGGGCCAGCTGGATGATTACCAACTGGACCAGCAACCTTGCCTTGGCTGGTGGCCTCAGTGGAGGTGCTGAGAGGCGCCCAAGGTCCCTTGCCCCAAGGTGTACAGTGTTAACCACCAGGTGGCGACATTGGCTGTAGTACAGGGACAGGCCTCTCTTGCCCCCTACAGGCCAAAAACCCCGCGGCCCATGGTTGCACAGCTGTGTGGAGTTGACCAGTGGTCAAGAACAGACCCGAGAAGGGAATGAAGTCCAGGGAAGGTTGCCGGCCTTTCTCCTCCAGCCTGTTTCTTACCACCTAGGCCCCACACAACAGGCCTGTACAGCCTGGCACAGCCCTGTAGATGGACAGACTCCAGGGGGCCTCGGAGACAGGAGAGACTCTCAGGAACACACAGCAGGAGGGGGCAGGCCTCACCCCACTGTCTAGGACAGACACTCGCTCCCACACTCACCACAGATCTTGGGGAGTCTCTTGTCCAGGCAGATGGGTGGGTGCCCACATTTCAGGCTCAGTGGGAATAACACTGGATGAAGGGAAGTGTACCGGATGGCTTTCGTCCTTCCCTCCTGGGAGGGCTTTGTGGCTGATAGTCAGTCACCCAACTCCCTTAGTCTTGGAATCCAAGATAATGGCCCTGTGAAGTCATTGAGGTCTGGGTCCAGCTGTACAAAGCAGGAACTGGGGCCTTTAGTGGGGAAATGACATGTCAGGGCAATAAGAGACCAAGTTCCTCCCTTCCATGTGGTTGGCTCTTCTTGAGAGAGGGTTTGGGACGGGCACAGAATACAGTGTGCCTCCAATGCATAGGGGTGTCTGTGCACCCTCAAGTCTCAGGACTCTCAAGATATGAGTGAGAATGGCAATACATTTATCTGTAGCAGCTGGAAAGGGCTAAGTGGGACAGCTGGGGACTGCCCGTGTGCGATGCTGGACCATGAGAGGGTGTGGCTACGTGTCCATCAGGGAGCCGGTGCTGCTACCATTACTGTGCTTTCAAGATTCACTCACACATTCACCCCTCCCGAAGGTGGTCTACCCTGCACCAACTCACACATTCACCCTTCTGGGGGGTGAGGGGTCTACCCTGTGCCAACCCACACATTCACCCCTCCTTGGGGTGGGGGGCCTACCCTGTGCCAACCCACACAGTCACCCCTCCGGAAGGTGGTCTACCTTGTGCCAACCCACACATTCACCCCTCTGGGGGGTGAGGGGCCTACCCTGTGCCACTCTGTAAAGATGAGGTTTGGAAGGGCTGCAGGGCAGCTCAGTAGCAGAGTGCATGCCTAGCATACACAAGGCCTATGATGCTCACACTGCAAGAAAATGTGAGGCAAGAGGAGGCTCTGGGGAGGGCCAATGTCTGTCCCCTGAACCCAGGACCCCACAGCAATGTAACCCCAAACCCACAGAAGCTCACATGGCCTATCTCCCTCTAGCCTGGAGCTTTGAGGCCCAACCTCGAAGCCCTGTGTGACAGTCCCTGTGTTCCACTTTGAAGAGTGAAAGCCCCCCACCCCCACCCCAAGGCCACATGCCCCTGCAAGGGCCATGCAGGCACCAGTCCCTGGACTCACTGTCATATGGCCTGCTAGCTTTGAACCCTGTCCTCCTCCAGGAGATTTTTGTCTAGGATCTCTCTGGAAATGGCAGCCTGGGAGGGAAAGGGACCTTGCAGGCAGGGCTTCCACGCATTACAGAGCAGGGGATGGAAGGGAAAGGGATGAGGGGGTGCGGGGAGCAAGGGAGGTGAGGCTGGACTGGTGAGGGACAGAATGAAAAGGCAAGGCTCTGATCTAGCAATAGGGAGCCATGTAAGGTTCTAGAGTGACGGCATGCCTGTCACTTCCTGAAGGGAGCTGGACAGGGTGGAGTCCAGGAGTCCACGTGGAGGTGGCGGCAGGGGGGTTCGTCCCTACCTGTGTGGGGGTGGCGGGGGGAGGCTTAGGTGCCTGTACAGGCCCTCTGTTCGGGCTCCCCTCCCAAAGCCCACCTACCAAGGGTTAAAACCTTCCAGGCAAGGAGGAGGGAGCAGACTCCGTTGTTCTGATTTGCTTAATGAACGTTAATTAAGGAGACAGGAGATAGCTAACTCCTCCAGGACCGAGATGAAAGACCCGCTAATTAAATCTAGGGAGAAGCTGGGGCTGCTGATCCCTCCTGACAGCTTGGTGCAGAGCGGCCTGTTGGGGCTCAGAGTCCAGCACCCCGGAGGAAAGATGCCCAGGGAGGAGCCCAGGACTGGCCCTGACACGCTGAGGTCTCTTGGGTAGAACCACACCTCTGTTTCCCTCCATGCACAATGAACGACCTGCTCGGCTCCGAGCCTCTGTACGTCTACCCACATGCCTGCACCTCAGTTTTTCCTTCTGTTTAGTGGGGTGGCACTTGCTCTGCATGCAGCCCCAAGAGCAGAGAGAAAGAACTGGGATCAGCCATGGGCACGGATGTGGGGGACCCCGACAAGGCACCACCCTGCCAGGTGACGACAAGGAGCAAGCCCAGGCTGTGGTCTTTCTGCTTCTCTGAATGTGTTCACTCACTCCTCCAGGGCTGCCCATTCTGTGCCCAGCCAAGCACCAGGGCACTGTGGTGCAGGGGACATGGGCTGTCAGTGACTTCACCAACTGCCCTGGAAAATCGGGGTGACAGGGAGACAGGGAGACAGGAAGCAAACAGACAAGTTCAATGCTTACATGTGTCTGCTGAGGAGCCTGGAGGAGCTCCTCAGGGAGGCACAGGGCAGGGCGATCGGGAAGGCTTCCTGGAGGAGGTGGCAGCCCGGCAGAGTCCTGTCACATGGGATGGGGGAATATGGAGAGGCAGGGGTCAGATAGATTGGAGTGGACAGGGCCCTTCAGCTGTCACCTCTGGGAGCATCTCATCTCAGGGAGGTAACACCGTCAGACAGGCAGAGGGACAGGGTTGTCCTGGGGGCATGTCACCACCCAGCCCATGTCACCGTCTCGGCTCCTCGGCTGCTCCCAGCCACGCTAGGCTCCCAATGTGGGATGAGTCAGCTGTGGGTCCAGAGAGATGAGGAAGGTGCTCCTGGGGGTGCAGAGGCCCAGGCTGGAAGCGGGGGACCAGGAGATGGGTGATGATGGGAGTGTCCCCGCATTTGGGGGGCCTGGAGAGTAACACAACAATTTAACTGGGATTGATGGGTCAGTTCTATCCGTGAGGGTCAAGAGGAGGTGTCTGGCCTGTCTAGAGAGGCCAAGGAGGGCTTCCTGGAGGAGGCAAGGTCTCCACTGAGACCTGGAGAAGGTGGGAGGATGGGGAAGAGCATCCAGGCAGGGGGAACAGCATGAGAGAGGTCAGAGGGAAGAGAGGAATGAGGGAGCTGCTGAAGAGGCTGGTGAGACCAAGGGGAAGGTGGGCAGCTCGCCAACGCCCAAAGGAAGGTAGGGGGTGCGGGGCTGGGGACCTGCCTTCCTGATGGCTCCGGAAGCCAGGCTGTGTGGAAGGCCTGCACCGACGGCGTGGGTGGGCTTGTATGAGCCCTGCCCCACCCACCCCACCCCCGGCTGGGATACAAGCATGGGTGCTCACAAAACAGGAGTGGGATGGATGGGGACTGGTGGCGATTGGGGGCCAAGGGAGCAGTGTGGCCCAAGCACGTGGTAGGGGAGTGTCTGTGGCAGGAAGGGACGCTGGGGTGGGTCCCTGACTGCTGCCTGGATGAGGCTGTGGGCCTGACACTAAAGTGCGGTTAGGACCAAGGAACACGGCCTGGAGAAGACAGCAGCGTCCTAAAGTACGTGCACGCAGAGACCGTTCGCGAGAAGGGTCTAAAGCCACCCTGTGTGTCCTTGGGCGAGACTGTCTCCCTCTTGGCCCCAGAATTCCTAGCTATATGAGGAAGGGGCAGCCTCTGAGGCTGTTAGGAAAGCTTTGCCTTTCTACGCCTCTTCTGGGACCCAGGCTGCCCTCTTCCCCTGAGGCACCCCCACCTAGGACCCGGCTCACGCCCACTTCCTCTGGTACCCAGTGGCCCTCCTCGGGGCTTGTATTCTTCTAGAAAATGCTATGGATGACACATCCTAGGAAAGGTATACATGAGGTGCCCAGTTAATCTCATGGAATGAAGGGCATGTGAGGGGGGCTTGTGACAAGAGGGACAGACAGCAGGCGTCAGGCTGGGAGAAAGAAAGAAGCCGTCCAGGCGGCTCCCACCTCCCACTGTGGGGTCCCCCAGAGACTCTGGCCCTTCAAAGGGGAAGTGAAGGCCAAGGGCAGGAAGGAGCTGGCAAGCCCTGACGGAAGTGATATAGAGCCACCTCTGCTTTCACGTGGCTTTATTTTGAAAACGTGAACTTTACAAATGTCAGAGGAAGGCGGGTCCCCGTCTGGGACTGCGCTGGGAACCGCTTAGCATTTGCATGGCTTTGCTAATGGGGCTCTTTGGGGTGGTGGGAAATTTATGTCCCGCCTGCTGGGGCCCCTGCTGAAGGCTAAGGCCAGGGGACCTAGAAAATAAAATAGCGTGGATGCCAAATCTGAGTTCCCTGCAGGCGGCGAGGAGAGAGAGGGTGAGCAGAGAGAGGGTGGGCAGAGAGAGGGTGGGCAGAGAGGGGGTGGGCAGAGAGGGGGTGGGCAGAGAGAGAGTGAGCAGAGAGGGGGTGGGCAGAGAGAGGGTGGGCAGAGAGAGGGTGGGCAGAGAGGGGGTGGGCAGAGAGGGGGTGGGCAGAGAGGGTGGGCAGAGAGAGGGGGTGGGCAGAGAGGGGGTGGGCAGAGAGAGAGTGAGCAGAGAGGGGGTGGGCAGAGAGAGGGTGGGCAGAGAGAGGGTGGGCAGAGAGGGGGTGGGCAGAGAGGGGGTGGGCAGAGAGGGTGGGCAGAGAGAGGGTGAGCAGAGAGGGTGGGCAGAGAGAGGGTGGGCAGAGAGGGTGAGCAGAGAGGGGGTGAGCAGAGAGAGGGTGGGCAGAGAGGGGGTGGGCAGAGAGAGAGTGAGCAGAGAGGGGGTGGGCAGAGAGAGGGTGGGCAGAGAGAGGGTGGGCAGAGAGGGGGTGGGCAGAGAGGGGGTGGGCAGAGAGGGTGGGCAGAGAGAGGGTGGGCAGAGAGAGAGTGAGCAGAGAGAGGGTGGGCAGAGAGAGGGTGGGCAGAGAGGGTGGGCAGAGAGAGGGTGAGCAGAGAGAGGGTGGGCAGTGAAGGAAGGTAGGTAGGCTGGAGAGGCAACATTAAAGGTCCCTTCTCCTGCCCCTCATGGTCATGGGATCCCTCCTCAGGATGGTCCTGTTGGGGACGTTAACCCCATGCTACAGGAGTGGAAACTGAGGCTCTGGAGGCCCAGTAACTCATATAGTCAGAGAGCCAGGCAGGAAATGTGGCTACCTCCAGCCCGTCCATGACTCATATTCCCCCTAGTGGTTCTCACCCTTCCTAAGGCTGCGACCCTTTAACACCATTCCTCGTGCTGTGGTGACCCCCAACCATAAAATGATTTTCAGTGCTTCTTCACAACTGTAATTTTGCTACTGTTATGAATCATAATGTGACTATCTGATACGCAGGATATCTGATATGCGACCCCTGTGAAGGGTCATCTGATCCCCAAAGGGTGGAGACCCACATTGGCCCCGCATCCTTGGGTCTGTGTTGGGAAGCTCCTGCTGGGCTTTGGGGCATGATGAGCACACGGCACCCAAGGCCACCCCGTCCTCGCGGTGGGGTCTCGCGAGGGCGCTGCCTTCCTAGAGTGTTCCCTTGTTTGCAACCCGATTTTCTCAGGTGACTTGTCCTCAGGGGGAGTTAAGGACTGTGGACTTGCAGTGGGGGCAGGGACAAGGTTGGGGACACATGCTCTGTGAGATCTGTGTTTGAACCATGTGTCTGTGTATGCAGGCATGATGTGTTTGAAGGTGGTGGGCCTGTTTGGAAGAACATATATGTGGGTGCGGTGTGGTGTGTGAACATGTGGTATGCATGTATGCTCTTGTTTGTGTGTGCTGTGGAAGGGTGTGGTGTGTGTACACATAGTATGTAACATGGTTGGTGTGCACATGTGTGTACATGCGGTATGGCATGTCGGTGTGCATGCTTGTGATGTGGCAGTGTGTATCTGGTGTGTGAACATGTCTATAAGGCTCTGGGGTACATGACACACTGGTGCTATGTATGTGTCTATGCCCCATACCCACCCAGGGCCTCTGCTTTGTCCTATTACACACTAAGTCCCTGTCCCCAGTAGGGACAGTCCGGGGGTCAGTGTTTGGCTCTTCTCATCTCCAAAGAGAACACGAGGGGCTGGCACCCCTCCTCCGAGGACATGAGCCTGTGGCGTGGGTGACTCAGCCTGGGTCCTGGGGCTGAGTGTCTCCGACAGGAAGCAGGTTATTCCCCGGAGCAGAGTCTCCTGTGCGGCCGCCTGGCACGCATACAGGGGAGCCTGGCAGGTGACAAGTGTCAAGCACCTGAGGTATTCTCTGCCCACACGAGAGTCGGGACACCCTCTCCTTAGCCTCGAATAGACGTAGGCAGAGGGACATCACGGCCTGGTGGCAGGCAGAAGACGGGCAGGGCAGGCTGCCAACTGAGGCCCCTAAATAACCGACTGACCGGCCCTTCTGCAGCTCATCCCAGCCAGGGGACAGGCTCCGGCTTCATAACGTGTGATCGATGGGCCTAATATGGGATTGGAGACGCCGGGCTGGCAGCCCCGGCCTGGCCTGCCGGCTGCCATTCGCCCATATATTTATTTATTTATGGGTTCTCCTCGGTGGCAAAAATCCAAAAACAATAAAAGAAATTGAATTGCATATCAGATAGGACATCAGAGGGAGATACGGCCATAAATCGCACCGTATTTATTCCATAAATATCAGCGCCTCGCGAGTAGCCAGCGCCCGTTACGAAGTTATAATCAGAATCTGGTCCCCCTTGACGCTCACTGCCAGCCCCTCCCCATAGGACAAACAGGCTGGATCCCCAAAATACATAACAATCTGCTCAGGCCACCTGCCCCCTTTGAGGCAGGCAGCTGTTTGCCCTGGCTGCCCCACCCAAAGAGAAAGGTCTGAGAAAGGACAGGAAGGAGCTGATGTACAAAGCTTGGGGTTGGTAGGGAGTGTCCCCAGGGCCTCTGTCACCCAGTGGCCCACTCACTCACAGTGCTACAGACTGAGTCAGAGCCTCTTTCCTCTGGAACCCCTCTTTGTGGGGCCCTTGGGTCCCTGCCGTTGCTGTAACAATATGCCTAAAGAGCCTTATAACGAAGAAAGGTTTGCCTTGGTTCCCAGCTTTGCAGCTCTAGCCAGCCTTGCTGCTTTGGGCCTGTGGTCCGCAGCACACCACAGCAAGGCCGGGGAGGGGAGCACAACCTGTCCTTGTCGCCGGGAACCTACTCAGTAGGCGGAAGAGTTCATATACCATGGGCTCTCCACTGACTTTCTTGTTTGTTCCTTATTAATATGCATGAGTCACACCTGTGTCGTTGATAATTGCTGTGTAGTAGTCCACTGTGGGAAGGTACATCCATTCGCCTGCTGTCCTGGGTGGACACTGGACCATTTCGGGTCTGAGGCTATCATGAAGTAAGCTGCCATGAACATCTTTTTTTTTTTTTTTTTGGTTTTTCGAGACAGGGTTTCTCTGTGTAGCTTTGCGCCTTTCCTGGAACTCACTTGGTAGCCCAGGCTGGCCTCGAACTCACAGAGATCCGCCGGCCTCTGCCTCCCGAGTGCTGGGATTAAAGGCGTGCGCCACCACTGCCCGGCGCCATGAACATCTTTAAGTGAGACCTTTTGTGAATACCATTGGTCATCGATACCGTGTTCTTCAAAGTGGCTGTGACATTTCATCTCCCTACAGCAACTCATGGGAATTCTAGGTGTCCCACTCTGCTTCAGCATACAGTAGTGCCCGGCTGTGCACAGGGACATCCATGGTTGTGATGTGCAGTTTCCCCACCAATCCTGGCTGCTTACCTGTGACAGCCCCCCTGCACTCTGCCCTGACCCCGAGCCAGAGGGACCTTGTTGCCCTCTCACCCCTGTTGGCTGAGGACTGGGCTCTGGCCTCCCCACAAAGCCTCCCTGGTTCTCTGCTCCTCTTAGTCACCTGCTTGCTGTCCGCTTCCCCTCCCAAGCTGGCTCTGTGTGCCCTCCCAACCCACCTCTCCAGCCTCTCTGGTCTCTCTCAGCTTGCTGGTAGTTGTAGTTCCACCCCGCTATGCTCTCCTGCCACACAGACCGCCTCCCCACAGACTCGGGTGACACGGTCTGCCAATTGCCAGAGGCTCAATCAGCCATTGAGATAAACCCGGCGGGCAACTGATAGGAGCTGCCGTAGCTCCCCGTGAAGGCGCAATTTGCAGAATGTGAAAGCAACCATTCTCTGGTGAACAGCTGTGGGCGTTCCGCTCACACACAGCTGTGCAGCCCTGACAGCTGCATCACATGGTGGCCATCTTGCCAAGATTTTGTCACCTCTCTTGTGATCTTAGTTCTCTCTTTTTTTAATGCCCCAGGAGATTGACCCCAGAACCTCACATACACTAGGCAAACATTCTACCACTGAGCTACATCCAGCCCTCTTTTTTTCTTTTTCTTTTTGAGACAGGGCCTCATTTTGAGGCTCAGGTTGGCCTGGAACTTTCCATGTAGCCCAGGCTGGCTTTATTTATCGTTAGTTACTTATTGGTTGATTGATTGATTGATTATGTGCATTGGTGTTTGGCCTGCATGTATGTCTGTATGAGGGTGTCGGATCCCCTGGAACCGCAGTTGTAAACTACCGTGTGGGCTCTGGGAATTGAACCTGGGTCTTCTGGAAGGTCAGCCAGTGCTCTTAACGGCTGAGCCATCTCTCCAGCTCCACAGACTGGCTTTAAATTCATGGAGATCATGCTACCTCTGCCTCCTGAGTGCCGGGATTCTAGGTGGGCATCTCTAGGCACGGACCTCTCTTCTTCTCCCTTCCGAAGCTAGGCTTAGAAGTCTGAAAGTTATTCTACAGTGTGACAGGTGATGTCAGAGTGTGCCAACGGGGCTGGGGAGATATACTAGTTCACGAAGTGTGAAAACAAAGGCCAGGATCCAGCCCTGGGAGACAGAGACAGGAGGATGCCTGGGACTCCCTGGCCAGTTAGCCCAACTGAATCATTTATTTATGGATGTGGCTATGCAAATGTCACAGTTTGCATCTGGAGGCCAGAGGACAACTTGTAGAAGTTTTCTCTTCTTCTACCAAGTGGGTCCTGGGCAGCAAGGCAGGATTTCAGGGTTGGTGGCGTATGTCTCTATCTGCTGAACCCTCTTAGGGACTGAGAGGCTGTCTCGAGAAACCAAGGGCAGGCGCTCAGCAGTGAAGAGCACTGGCTGCTCATCCAGAGGACCCAGGTTCAATTCCCAGCACCCACATGGCGGCTCACAACTGTCTGTAACTCCAGTTCTAGGGGATTCGGTGTCCTTTTCTGGCCTCTGCAGGCACCAGACACGCAGATGGTACACACACACACATACACACACACACACACACACACACACACACACACACACACACACACACAGAGAGAATAATAAAAAGTAAATCTTTAAAAAAGAAAATAAACAAGGAGACAGCGCCTGAAAAAGGACATCGGATGCTGATCTCTGCCCTTAACATGTGCACACACCCACGCACATGTAATGCCCGTTGCCTCCCTCCCAGGACACACACCCCATACACAAAAGTGAAATGAGATAGCCATGGGGACAGGTTGACTGATCAGAGTTCCCACCCAAGCTGGATGCTCCACTGCTTCTCATGTGGCCTTCCTGGGCCTGAGAAGGAGACAGTGAAGGGCAGTGACGGATTCTCTGCTCGGTGCTGGGGACTCTGCCTGGGACAGAGTTGGGACAATCCAGGGTGACCTGGCTCTGTCATCCCACACTTCCAGCCTGTCTCCCTTCCACCCACAGGAATCTTTCCTTCCCTCTGGCTCCTAGCTGGAGGAGGGGAAGAAGACCCAATTTATTTGGTAACAAATAAAGAGCTGCCCGATTAAGATTGTGGGGGGGAACAGTTTAAAGGAGGAAAGATACGTCGGTTAATGCCATCTCCCGCGTCTTTATATTCTGAAGCGGATCGTTCTGGACGCGGGCAGAAGGCCTGATTTAATATCCTCATGGAAAATACTGCACCTGATCCAATTACCACGGGAATTTTGATACAGTCAGCAGTCAAGATGAAAGATTCGGAGACGCGCACCGCAGGAGTAAACACACAGACCGAATTACCCACGCTCCTCCGGGACGACTTAGGAAGCTCGGGTCGTGGTGAGGGCACCTCGGGCCAGGCCGGGGGGGCTCTGAGGAGGCCAGCTGCACAGCCCCTGCCGGGCATCCTTGAGGCCACGCTTTTCTGTCCCACACAGCCTGCCACACGGGAAGTCCTGAGACACTGCACTGGTGTGCTGTGGTCCAGCCTGGCCCTCTCACCCTTTCCCACTCCTAAATGGTACTCCGTCTGCCCACTCATGCCAAGGCTGGACAGGTTCCATTGTCTGAGTTTCCATGGTGGCCCTGCTGTCTCACCCTGCTGTCCTCCAGGAAGCCCGTGTCCCTCAGCTACTCAAGGCCTTCTGGTTGCCTCTAGCTGTTCTGAGAACATCCGCTAGAATGCACCTGCTAGGCTTTGTCCACCTGGTCCCACCCCCAACGCCCAGCCCCTCCTGGCTGTCATGACCCCCTTGGGAGTCAACAACCCTTCCACAGGGGTTACCTAAGACCATCAGAAAACACAGATGTTTACATTACGGTTCCCAACAGCAGCAAAATTACAGTTGTGAAGTAGCAACAAAAATGTCATGGTTGGGGTCGCACAACACGAGGAGTTGTGTTAAAGGGTCGCAGCTTTAGGGAGGGTGAGAACCACTGCTCTAGAGCCTCCTGCTTCTGCTTGCTGTGGCTGTCTCCGGTGGGCCCACCATGTCCCTCTTGCCAGACACACACATCCAGGAGGCCAGGTTACAGGGTAACAGGCTCTTTTACATCCCTATCCCCACCCCACGGCCATGCCTCCCTACTGCTTGACTCTGGCCTTTGCCACAAAGCATCCTCCGGGGCTGTCCCATGAGGTCTGTGTCCCCACTGGGCTGACCACAGAGAGGTCAGCAGGGCCAGAAGCTGCTTGTCCCTGGCCAGGATGGCCCTGCAGACTCTGGACAAGATCCCAGCCTCCCTGAGCCTCAGTTAACTAGTCTGTAGAATGGACCGATCAGGCCAGTAGGCAGAGGTGAGGAAGGATGACCCTGTGAGAGACTGGAACATGCCACACATACACATAGGCTGCTCGGCAGACCAGCTGCCCGGTCAGATCTGCAGGGCTCCTAGGCTGGGACAGGGGTCAGCAGGGAGAGAGTTAGAGCTGGCATCTTCCAGGCTCCACACAGCCGTGCCTGTAGCAAACACCAGAACAGCTTTAGAGCTCCTCACTCTCGACCATCACCCCCACTCCCCGACCTTCCACCCCCACTCTCCACCCCCAACCCCCCACGCCCATCCCCCACCCCACCCCCACTCCTACCTCACATTCAGTGCTTTGGATGCTTCCTGAACATTGTTTGGGTTCCAGGAATCTCCCGGTTCCCTAGTGCGGTAGGTAAACAAAACCTATAAAGGCCCCTGTGTGGGAGATCAGAGTTCCCTGACTCCTGTTTTGGGACACCAGCCATTGCCTACAGATCTGAGGACTTGCATCTTTTGGGAAAGACCCACCAGGTGTGGTATAAACAGGAAGGATGCAGCTTTTGCTTTGCTTTGGATTTTTGGAAGGTTTTGCTTTTGTTGTTGTTTGTTTTGGTTTGTTGTTTGTTTGAGATAGACCTCACAGTTTTGTTTTTGTTTTTGTTGTGTGTTGTTTGTTTGAGATAGACCTCACCTAGCTCAGACTGACTCAAACTTGCTATGTGGCTGAGGGTGACCTTGAACTATTTTTTTTAATGATTTTATTGTTTTAGGTAGGAAGTGGCTCAGCAATAGAATGTCTACCTAGCATGCACAAGGGTCTGGCTTTGATCCCTGGCATCACAATAAAACAATTAAGTGTATAATCTAGGTGCTTAAAATACCAGCAAATTTCAAATTCCTTAGGCCAGGGGCATGTCTCAGCATTAAATGACTTCCCTAGCATGTATAAATGCTCAGATTCATAAAAATTAACAGGATGATTTTAATATATGTGTGTGTGTGTGTGTGTGTGTGTGTGTGTGTGTGTGTCTTGCCTGCATGTCTGCAACACCTGCATGCCTGGTACCCTCAGAAGCCAGAAGAGGGCATCGGACTCCAAGGAACTGGAGTTACAGATGGTTGTGAGCCACCATGTGGGTGCTGGGAATTGAACTCGGGACCTCTGGAAGAGCAGCCAGTGCTCTTAACCTCTGAGCCATCTCTCCAGCCCTGTATACTTGGTTTTCTAAGTCTCCAGTGCCCACTGAGAGACCAAGCTTGCTGACGACCCAAGTTCATCTCGTGTATTTCAGTTCACTGCATTAGCAAATGTGGACCTCTTTTTTAAAGAATGCAACTCACAATTCCGTTTCTAAAGCAGGGCCAGTTTTCCCAGGGAGAACCAGAGGTCAAGCTCCTGCCTTGAGCAGCATTCTCGACAACTCCATCAGTGCTGAAGCCACCACAGAGCACACACTTGGCACAAAACCCTCACGTGTTTATACTGGACTCTAAGGCTTCTTGGGGAGAGTAACGCAAGCTTGGCACTGAGATGATTTTACCATTCCAGGCAACTGGAGGGTTACCTTCTCAGCTGATTAATGGTCTCACTGGCCAGAGTGGCCTGGCTGGACACACCCTCCTCTCAACCCACCACCTCCAAGAGGACAGAGCCCCTAAGTGGTGGGGGCTCCAGGCCAGTCACTCTCTGGTTTCTCTCTGTGTTCTTGCCAGCCTGAGCCCGGCCCAGGGCCCCTGACTTGATTGGGTTGGGCTAATCCATTTACAGCTTCATTCTGCTCCGGTGCTCCATATCTTCCTAGTTGGCACAGGGACTATGGAGGACACTTAATGACAATGATTGGATTCTGAGGATCTCCCAGGGTTTTTGTGACAGTGCTGAGGTCACCCCAAGTAAAAGAAAACATTATTGCCCAGGAAGAGGCATGGGCGGGGAACAAAATATGCTCTCCCAAGCCATAGGGAAGCTCTGCGCTGCTTTGGCCTGCTCCAATACAGCATCTGGCTGGAGCCGGCACCGATCATGCTCAGGAAGAGAAGGCTGGCTGCAGAAAACCTTGGGCTTCGGGAACACACAGGTCTGGGGAACACTCCTGCCACATGGCTTAACTGCTGGCTGCTGTGGGCAAGTGGCACACTTTCCTGAGCCTCACCTACGAGTTGGAACAGTTTTGAGCCTTAGCTTAATCTGGTCTTCTAGACAACAAGTGTGAGCTCTGAGCAGGTGTGAGTGCTGAGCAGATGTGAGCTCTGAGCAGGTGTGAGCTCTGAGCAGGTGTGAGTGCAGAACAGCACTTCTAAGCAGCAGATGTGAGTGCTGAGCAGGTGTGAGTGCTGAGCAGGTGTGAATGCTGAGCAGGTGTGAGTGCTGAGCAGGTGTGAATGCAGGGCAGCAGGTGTGAGTGTAGAGCAGGTGTGAACGTTGCTTTGGTTTATGTGCTGAACAGGTATTTGTACTGAGTGGCAGCTGTGTGTTGAGCAGCAGCTGTAAGTGCTGAGCGGTTTTGATCACTGAGTAGGCCAGGTCCCATGTTGCTCTGCATTCACACCAGCTGGTCTTATGCCATCTCCTCTGTACTCTGCCCTTGGATGCCGCGGCTGAGGGAGAGTGGTCCTTGTGATCACAGTGGCACTTTCACGCACTGTGTTAACCTCTCAGGAGTGGCTATCCACACACTTCTTATTGCACCTCACCAGATCATGGAGGCAGTAAAAGTATGTCTACCAGTCCCGAGGCTCTGACAGATTAAAGCACTTGCCAGACTCTCACAGCGCAAGCAGAGAGGCTGAGATCTGTGGCAGGTGGGTGTGACTCGTCGGTCCCTTCCCCAGGAGATAAGGTAGCAGACAATAGGATGAGCAGTGTGACTGAACTTCTCCACAGTGGAGCGGATTCTACCCCTCTCCCCACCCAATTCCTTGCTGCCAGAAGTCTGGGAGAGTCGATCTGCTTGTTAGCTAGGACCAAAATGCAGCCAAGGAGCTAGGCACAGCCCTGAGGCGGGGACACCAGCCTGGCCCAAGGTGAGGGTGGGGCTGTGTGGAGGCTGAGCAGGTGGGGCTGGGGTCTCCCTCTGCCTTGCCTTCTCTCTAGCCAGCAGTGGGCAGGAAGGGTGTCGTGGTAACTCATGAGAGCCTCTTGCTGGATCATCATACCCCTCTGTGACGAAAGGTCCGGGGCCAAGAGTGGAGAGAGTATGGGCCCCACCCTTGGCCCTGAAGCTGGAGGAGCCAGGTTTGAGCACAGACGGGGTCTCCACCCCTAAACCCCATGGTCTTGGTCTTCAGATTATAAACCGACTTCCCCCAGGACTGGAGCCTGTAGCTCTAGGGTGGAGAGGCTCCTGAGAGCCCCAGAGCTCAGGGTGCACGGTGGGCAGTCACTCCAGCTCCTTCCCAGGGTGGTTACAGATGTGCTGGGCATTCCTTGACTCTGGGCACACTCAGAGGGATGTATCCACCCTTTGGAAGATTGGCTTGCAGAATGGTCAAATCCAGCCTGACCTTCAGGAAGACAGGCATCCAAAGAGGACTGGACGAGCTGGAAACTGGCTTATTTCTTCTCTTTCTTTTAACAAACAAGGTCACAAACAGACTTGAAAAATCCTCTCTCTGGGATGAGGAGAAGCCAGAGGCTTCTGAGCCTCCTCAGGAAGTTATAGTAGCTTCTAGAAGGCTGGGGTATCCTTTCTAGAGCCCAGGTCTTCTATCCTTGGTCATCCTTGTGTCCTGGTGTTCTGGACCCAAAATAGCAGGGGCCTCATGGGACAGCACTTGAGATGCAGGGGCACAAGGTGTCACTTCCCACAGTACCAAGTCTCTGAGGCTGCCCAGCATTGGTTCCACCTCTGAGATGGGTGCAAGTTGGGGAGAACAAAAGGAGGTGGGGGCCATGCCACAGCCATGGGGACCTCCTCTGAGGTCAGTCCCCGTGGCCACCAGTGCCTTAGATGGAGATACTGCTTCTAAGTACACACATGGGGCTTGTCAAAGGGACACAGCAAGAGCCTAGAAGATCCCTCAAGAATGTAGGGTGCGAATAAAGCAGGGTGTGAATAAAGCTGGGTGTGAATAAACCAGGGTGTAAATAAAGCAGGGTGTGAATAAAGCTGGGTGTGAATAAACCAGGGTGTAAATAAAGCAGGGTGTGAATAAAGCAGGATTTGAATAAAGTAGGGTGTGAATAAAACTGGGTGTGAATAAAGCAGGCTGTGAATAAAGCAGGCTGTGAATAAAGTAGGGTGTGAATAAAGCTGGATGTGAATAAAGCAGGGTGTGAATAAAGCTGGGTGTGAATAAAGCAGGGTGTGAATAAAGCAGGCTGTGAATAAAGCAGGCTGTGAATAAAGCTGGATGTGAATAAAGCTGGGTGTGAATAAAGCAGGGTGTGAATAAAGCTGGGTGTGAATAAAGCAGGGTGTGAATAAAGCAGGGTGTGAATAAAGTAGGGCAGGGTGTGAATAAAGTAGGGCGGGCGAATAAACAGGGTGTGAATAAAGCAGGGTGTGAATAAAGCTGGGTGTGAAGAAAGCAGGGCAGGGTGTGAATAAAGCAGGGTGTGAATAAAGCTGGGTGTGAATAGAGCTGGGTGTGAAGAAAGCAGGGCAGGGTGTGAATAAAGTAGGGCAGGGTGTGAATAAAGCTGGGTGTGAATAGAGCTGGGTGTGAATAAAGCAGGCTGTGAATAAAGTAGGGCAGGGTGTGAATAAAGCTGGGTGTGAATAGAGCTGGGTGTGAATAAAGCAGGGTGCGAATAAAGCAGGGTGGGAATAAAGCAGGGTGTGAATAAAGCTGGGTGTGAATAAAGCAGGGTGTGAATAAAGCAGGGTGTGAATAAAGTAGGGCAGGGTGTGAATAAAGTAGGGCTCGAATAAACAGGGTGTGAATAAAGCAGGGTGTGAATAAAGCTGGGTGTGAATAAAACTGGGTGTGAATAAAGCTGAGTGCGAATAAAGCAGGGTGTGAATAAAGCAGGGTGTGAATAAAGCAGGGTGTGAATGAAGCAGGGTGTGAATGAAGCAGGGTGTAAAGAAAGCAGGGTGTGAATAAAGCAGGGTGTGAATAAAGCAGGGTGTGAATAAAGCAGGGTGTGAATAAAGTAGGGCAGGGTGTGAATAAAGTAGGGCAGGGTGTGAATAAAGCAGGCTGTGAATAATGCAGGGTGCGAATAAAGCTGGGTGTGAATAAAGCAGGGTGTGAATAAAGCAGGGTGTGAATAAAGCAGGGTGTGAATAAAGCAGGGTGTGAATAAAGCTGGGTGTGAAGAAAGCAGGCTGTGAATAAAGCAGGGCAGGGTGTGAATAAAGCTGGGTGTGAATAAAGCTGGGTGTGAATAAAGCAGGGTGTGAATAAAGCTGGGTGTGAATAAAGCAGGGTGGGAATAAAACAGGGTGTGAATAAAGCAGGGTGTGAATAAAGTAGGGCAGGGTGTGAATAAAGCAGGGTGTGAATAAAGTAGGGTGTGAATAAAGTAGAGTGTGAATAAAGCTGGGTGTGAATACAGGGCTTTAAGATCCTTCTCTTGTTTTGCTTTTGCTGTGTGTTCCTTTGTTTTAAGACAAGGTCTTGCCGGGCGGTGTTGGCGCACGCCTTTAATCCCTGCACTCGGGAGGCAGAGGCAGGAGGATCTCTGTGAGTTCGAGGCCAGCCTGGTCTACAAAGTGAGTCCCAGGAAAGGCGCAAAACTACACAGAGAAACCCTGTCTCGAAAAACCAACAACAACAACAAAAAACAGACAAGGTCTCACTATTGTATGCCAGGCTGGCCTGGAGCTAGAGATCTTCCTGCCTCTGCCTCCCAAGTGTGCTCTTAGGATAAAGCAGACAGATGGGGAGCAGCCCTGTCCTTGTTAGAGGTGGGCAGACACCTGGAGGAGCACTCGGTCTCTCCTCCTACCTCCTTGCTCCCTCCTCCCTCCCTCCCTTCTTTCTGGTCTCTCTTTCTAGAGCCTTAAATTCACAACCCACACGTGTGAATTATACTACAGCGTCTGGCTCTAGTAAATTATTAATATGGTTTGAAAAATGAGGTGCCGCTTGCTCCTCTCCACTTGCTCCTCTCCGCTTGCTTCTCTTAGGGTCTACACTGAGTGTTCCGATGATGGGCCGGACGCAGGTCTCCTCCCTCCTCTGAGCTCAGAAACCACACAGGTGTCCTTCCTGAGGCTCCACCTGAGAGGAGACTGGGAGTTCC
Organism: Peromyscus californicus insignis; assembly: GCF_007827085.1. Classification (NCBI taxonomy): domain Eukaryota; kingdom Metazoa; phylum Chordata; class Mammalia; order Rodentia; family Cricetidae; genus Peromyscus; species Peromyscus californicus. The sequence goes on from NW_026294595.1 coordinate 7,455,142, forward strand.
TGACCTGCAGTCTCTCCCTCCATGACAGACGCTGGCCGCTCCAGGCCCCAGAGGGAGTTTCCTACAACAGGGGCCATTAGTGAAGGAGCTCTCCTGTCTCATTTTATCTCTATCCTGTGAGCTCATGTTTCAGATTTTACCTCCCTGAAGTCTGGTGGCTGCCATCCTGCTCGCCAGTGTCCGATGCTGGCGACACACCAGCATTACTTGAGAAGACAGAAAAATCTAGGTTTCCTGACTCCTCACCATGGACTCGGATCCCATGAGCCTGTGCACAGTATTCCATTATATGAAAGTGATAGTTTGTACTTTATAGCTACACTATTTCATTCTTAGCATTGTGACAAAACACACATAAAGCTACCATTTTAGCCATTTTGTGGTACGGGACGCGTTGACATTTAGCACACTCAGTGTTGCGTGACCACCATCTCTATCTAGTTCCAGAACTTTCTCAGCACCCACACAGGGCCTGATTGAGTAGCTGGTGCTCCTTCACCATGCCCAGTGCCTGGAAATCCCTGACTTCTCCCCGTGCCTTGGCTTCTGTATGTCTCCTCTTACAGGAACTGCGGCACACAGACTTCCCAGTCTAGCTTCTTCCACTTGGCATGACTTTGAGGCTGGTTCACAGTTTAGTACACGTGACAGCTGGTTTTAATTATCAGCTAGACACACTCTAGAACAGCAGTTCTCAATCTGTGGGTCACAACCCCTTTGGGGTCGCATATCAGGTATCCTGCATAAAAGATAAATATTTACATTACGATTCATAACAGTAGCAAAACTACAGTTATAAAGTAGCAACAAAATAATGTTGTGGTTGAAGTCACCAAACCATGAGGAACTGTATGAAAGGGTCACAGTGTTAGGAAGGTTGAGAACCACTGGACTAGAATCAGCTGGGAAGAGGGTTTCCATGAAGGATTGTCTAGATGTGGTATGTCTGTTGGGGGTTGTCTGCTGAGGGAAGACCCAGCCTGGATGGTACCATTCCCTGGTTTTGGATCCTGAATTGCACAAGAGCCCAGCACAGGTGTGTGGTGTGTGTACATTCCTCCTCAGCTTTTTTGTTTGTTTGTTTGTTTTTGTTTTTGTTTTTTCGAGACAGGGTTTCTCTGTGTAGTTTTTTTTTTGGTGCCTGTCCTGGATCTCGCTCTGTAGACCAGGCTGGCCTCAAACTCACAGAGATCCACCTGCCTCTGCCTCCCAGGTGCTGGGGTTAAAGGGGCACCTGACTCCTTCTCAGTTCTTGCTTGGGGCGTGGCTAGCTGCCTTGTGAAGAGTGGGTGAAGTCCTGAGTGAATGAGTGCTTCTGATGTGAGCATGGCATGGCAGTGGCCCTAGTGCCTCAGACCCATGGGAATGGCAGAGCCGTCCCCAGGTCCATGTACAGATGTTGATGGTGTCTATAGAAAGTATTGACCACAACTTCCTCCGCCTGGAGGTTTACAGTCAGAGACTACTGTCCTGTGAAGACTGGCTATACTGCCTCCTGTTCAGTTGTATACAAAAAACAAAAAGACCTGTCTCAGTTCAGGTGCACGAAATAAACGCACTGAGTTTTCAAGCTGTTGGTGTCGCTCCGTCAGAGCACGCGGCCCAGCAGAGCTCACGGCCCACTCGATCCCAGCTTTTCGGTACGTGTTCCTCTTGTTCCTTCATTCCCTGTCTCCCCAGTCAGGTCGCCCCCTAAGGTGTGTGGGTCTCAGTGGAGCTTTAAGACCCCACCTACCTTCTTACTCCCCCACAATGACAGACCGTGACCTGGAGTTTTGAGCTAAAACCAAGCCTTTCTCCCTAACCAAGCTTTTCTCACTGGGGTGTTTTAAAACAGCATCAGGGGGCTGGAGAGATGGCTCAGAGGTTAAGAACACTGCTTGTTCTTCCAAAGGTCCTGAGTTCAATTCCCAGCAACCACATGGTGGCTCAGAACCAGGGATATGTGCAGACAGGACACTGTATACAAATCTTATGGACATCTTACTCGATTGCTCTCCACACTATTTAAAAAAAAAAAAAAAAAAAAAAAGCATCAGAAGTGGACAGCAGGCGTTAACCCTTCCTTTTACAGCTAAATAGTATTCCATGGTATTGTGTGTCAGGGTGACATAGTCTCCTGATTCATCTGGAAGGACATGTGTCTCCACTGCCTGGCTATCAGGAAAAATGCTGCCTTGGACAGAAGTATGCACGTTTTTGTGTGTTTTGTGTGCCTTGGACATGAGTATGCATGTTTTTGTCTGCTTTGGACATGGGTATGCATGTTTTGTGTGCACGTCTATTCACTTCTTTCATGCATACACCTGAGCATGGAATGACTGGGCTTAATGCTTTGCCACGCTGTTCTCCACACACAGTGGTACACTGTTGGCATCGCCAGCCATGTCGAAGGCTCCTATCTCCATCTACAACAATATTGTGTATTTTTCTTTGGCTTTTGCTCTTTGGGACGTCAGCTGCACAGGTGTGAGTGCCTCTCACAGCAGCTCTGCCTGGTGTCCCTAAGCACCGGAGCCCTCCATGGTACCCCACTTGCCTGTCCCCACCCGTCTCATATCCTCAGGTCATGCTGGGATGCAAGGCTCTCGTAGAACTGTCATCGGCCCTGTTCCCATCAGGAGAAGTCAGAGGCGCTCAGGCTGTGAGCTTTTCTGACATCGCCACGCCAGGCCCAGGACTGCCACGCTGCAGAGGGGGCCCCACAGGCAAACTGGGACTCTCAGGGTCACACCCTGCTATCCTCCAGCCCTGTGCTAAGAATGACGTTTGGATTCTTCTTCTTTTTCTTTTTTTTTTTTTTTTTTTTTCTGGTTTTTTGAGGCAGGGTTTCTCTGTGTAGTTTTGCACTCTGTAGACCAGGCTGGCCTCGAACTCACAGAGATCCGCCTGGATTAAAGGAATTAAAGGCGTGTGCCACCGTCGCCCGATGACGTTTGGATTCTTAAAGCCTCGTGAAAGAAATAAATCAAAGACGAGTGTGCAAAGTCTAAGATGTTGCTGTTTGGCTCTGTGGAGTTGAGGGCTCCTGCCTGGCTTAGGGGGTGACAGAGAATAGCACCTCCCAGCCTGGAGGCTTGGACGTGAGCAAGGCTGGAGCAGCGTTTCCCACCCACGCTTTGCCCAATGCCTGGGCCCTGGCTCAAGATCACACAGCCCAAGCTCCCCTCAGCCTCGCCTCTGCCTGGGTCCCCAATATGTTCTCTTCCACTCATCCCTCCCCCCACCCCAGAGGAGGTAAAGAATGTGACACCTCAAAGTGGGGCATTAAATTTTAATAGGGGCCGATGCATATTTAATAGGGCTTAACAAAGCGCCCTTAAAGACATCCCGGACAGCCCCTGGGGGCTAGGGGCAGGCCGCCACCATAGCCTGTGCCCCCTCATCTGTCTACGGTGGCATCCTGGGACGACTTGGCATTCCAAACTCCTGCCAGAGCCCAGCACAGGCCCTGAGTCTCTGAGGGAGCTGTACTTTCATTATTAATGTTTACGGGGCTCTCTGATGAGCCCCCGAGGCGGGCCGTCGCTCACATGCCTGAAACCACAGGCCCAGGGTCACCCCTTCTCTCTCGGATTGCAGCTAACACCAGCGACCACTGATGGAGGTGGAGGGTCGGCTGGAGACATCTGGGTGGGAGAAGAGGCATGGGCAGGTCCCCCATGAGGCTCTGTGATGAGGAAGTCCCTCTCCATGCCTGACCCATTCTCGAACCCTGGTGTTTGGGATTGGCTGTCAGGTACTACTGAATCCTAGTGGCCCAGGCTGACAGCTCCAAGACTCAGGGGTCACATCAGTTCCACGACATTTCATTCATTGTTCCCCGCCCCCAGTCTACTCTCAGATTTACCATAGATGTTTCCGGGGGTCTCCAGGGGTCTTCAATAGGGAACCCACCTGCCCTTAGTCGTAACCCCCGATGGAGGAAGCCCCTCCCACCCTGGGTGCATGGAGTCCTCAAAAGCAGCCTAGTCTGCCCACCCCAGCACCCTGGTGGTATCCTTGCTTTCTGGCTGTGCAGACACCATGGCACAACCCGGAATCTGCACCTGCGGCCCATCTGGGCTGGGTCCGCACCTGGGTGTCTTGCTGCCTCTTTACGTCCCCCATGGGGCTTTTCAAGGTCTACCCTGGCTCAGCATGTCCATCCTGAAGCTTCAGATAGATTCCAACCCAGTCCTCGCCCCCAGCTGTCCCGTGTCAGGCCGAATGCCTGCTCAGAACTGTCCTTCAGAGCCCCTTCTCTGACACCCATAGCTGAATTGTTCCTGCTCCATCCTGCTGACCTGTATCCCACACATACTGGGGCCCAGTGACCATCACTTGCCCTGACCTCTGTGCAGTTTCCAGCTGACATCACTGTAGCAAGTCCCCAAGTCCCTGGCTCTCTCTGGAGGAGAGAGGAACCCCCCCCCTCACTCTAACCCAGGTGTAGACCCTTTCTAGTTCCCCAGGATTCCCCATACCATGAGTGGCTTGGGGTTACATAGGGGTACCAAGTGTTCCACTCTGTGCTGGTCAAGGGTTGAGGTCTAATCCCTAGACCCCACAGCAGCACTAGGTGACCTCAAGTCTTCCAGGGCCCACCCTCAGAATAGTTAATATACATTTTTTTTGGTTGTGTAGATGTGTGTGTGTGCATATATATGCTTGTTGAAATCAGAGGACAGCCTTGGGTATCATCATCAACCTTTTATTTTACTTATTTAGTAATATTATTTTGAGACAGGGTTTCTTTGTGTAAAAAGTAGATGTGAAATCTTTTTGTTTATTTGTTTTTGTTTTTGTTTGTTTGTTTTTTTTGGTTTTTCGAGACAGGGTTTCTCTGTGTCGCTTTGCGCCTTTCCTGGAACTCCCTTGGTAGCCCAGGCTGGCCTGGAACTCACAGAGATCCGCCTGGCTCTGCCTCCCGAGTGCTGGGATTAAAGGCGTGCGCCACCACCACCCGGCTTGCTTTTTTTTTTGTTTTTTTTTGTTTTTTTTTTTTTTGAGACAGGGTTTCCCTATGTAGCCCAGGCTGTCCTAAAACTCACTCTGTAGATCAGGCTGGCCTTGAACTCAGAGATTTGCCTGCCTCTGCCTCCCGAGTGCTGGGATTAAAGGCATGCACCACCACTGCCAGGCTTCAACCTTTTATTTTATTTTATTTTATTTTATTTTATTTGTTTTGTTTTGTTTGAGACAGGGTTTCTCTGTGTAGCCCTGGCTGTCCTGGAACTCACTTTGTAGACCAGGCTGGCCTCGAACTCACAGAGACCCACCTGCCTCTGCCTCCTGAGTGCTGGGATTAAAGGTGTGCACCACCACTGCAGGGCTTCAACTTTTTATTTTTAAGAGATGAATCTCTCACTGCCTAGAATTTGCCAAGCAGGCTAGGCTGGCTGTTCAGTGAGCCCCAGGGATCCACCTCTCTACCTTCCCACTGGGTTCTGAGAGGGGAACCTCACTGATTGAACTATGTCCCCAGTTCCTGTGCACACCTTCTTCCTCTCATCGCCTGCCTCGGCTGGCATCTGGCTCTGTGGCCATAGCCATACAGTCACTGGCTGGGCTGGCACAGGGCCCAGATCTACTTAGAATCCTAAGATTGCCTGCTGCTGTGTTAGGAGAGATGACTCTATGCCATGGACAGACTGGAGATATAAGTCAGTCCTTACCTGGTATACCTAAGACCCTGAATTCAGTCCCCAGCATGAGAGAGAGAGAGAGACAGAGACAGAGACAGAAAGACAGAGAGACAGAGGCAGAGAAAGAGAAAGAGAGACAGAGAAACAGAAACAGACAGAGAGAGACAAAAAGACAGAGAGACAGACACAGAGAGAGAGCACCAGGAAGCATACCTCTATGCCTGCAGCCTCTGACTCTCTGAAGCGACTTCTGTGGGGCTATATATTGTGTGGCTATTGTATTCTGAGGGAGATTCAAGAAGCTGGGCATGGTAGCCCACACCTTCAATTCTAGTACTCAGGGGCAGAGACAGGCAGATCTCTGTGAGTTTGAGGCCAGCCTGGCTTACATAAAGAGTTCCAGGCCAGTCAGGGCTATGGCGTGAGCCTGAGGCTCGGGATTCAAGTTAAGCAAATTTGCAGGGCCCAGGAATTGGATGGACTTAAGCAGTTCAGAAAGGGGCCAGTGAGATGACTCAGGAGGGAAAGATGCTTGCTGCCAAGACTAAGGACTTGAGTTCGATCCCCAGGACCCACACGGTAGAAGATGGGAACCAATTCCTACAAGATCTGACCCCTACACACAAGCCATAGCTCAAATATGCTCCCCCTTCAAATAAACAGTTGTTAAAAAAAAATACTGTAGCTCATAAAGTTGCAAGTTTCACAATTCCCCTCTTCAAAGTTAAAAAAACAGTAAGCAGTTGCTAGGGAGAGGGGCCTGTCTGGTGCAGCCGCCTGGCATAGTGGATTGCTACCCAGGCTGTGGTCACCCACATGCCTGTATTTGTGCCCGGTTAACTCACTGGGTCACCCACACAGACTGGTCTTAGGTCTGTCACCTACGCTCTGTCGGGGTGAACAGGAGCTTATTCATGTCTCCCCAGGAAAAGTCACCCATGGTAGCCAGGAGCGGCCAAAGGGGGACACTGAGGTGGTCAGGGCAACCCGACCCAGAACCTCTCTGCTGGTTTTTTGGTTTGGTTTTTTGGTGGGAGGAGCTGCCAGACGATACCTTGTTTGAATGGAGCATCACAACTGAAGTCATGCCAGATACTTCACTGACACATGGGGACAGGACATATATGCAGGAAGAATCCTCCGGGGCTCAGACGTGCCCTGGGCCGGTGGGACCCCGCAGTGCAGAGGGCAGAGGGGGTTCTGTCACCTCGGGAGCAACTTGTCACATCTGGGTCATTGCTCAGAAACAGGTGTCCCTGGAGCTTTGCCGCCTCCCCAGCCCCTGTGTCTCCACCCCCTCCCGGGCAGCCCACGCCCACCCTCCAAGCTGGCGTGCACAAGCCAGCTCACATGGGAGACGTGTTTTCAATTCCTCTACCATTTGTTATCTTGCTTTAAAAAAATGTCATCCTTCCCACAGTCCTGGGAGGCCTGTGAGTTCATGTCCAAGATGCTCTGGTCCTTAGACTCTGCCTGGAAGATTCTCAGGGTTGGAGACTGCTGCTCAGCCTGGAGACTGCTGGGGATGGGTGGGTGCCTGGCCCAGGGACCCAACCAACACAGGCAGTGGAGTCCATCCTGGCCTCAGAACTCATGGGAATGTTAAGGAAGTTCCAGTACAGGATCCTAGCTGCTGTCTTTTGGGGTCCCCTTCAGAGATCCTCACACCTGTCTTCTCCCGCTCAGGGCTCAGCGGAGGCCATCTCAGCTCAGGTGGATCAGGACTACCGAGCCTCCTCACAGGAGGACAGCCTGTGTATTGACATGCTGAGTACTCTGACACAGCTCACCCCATCTTCCTTCTTGTGCCTGAGTGCCCTCTCCTCCCACAGGGCCTGGGTGGATGTCAGCCACCAGCCCTGGCCCTCAGACTTGCTCTGGAGCCTCTAGGGACACAGAGTGGGCACTTTCCTGGTAGATTCAAGGCAGTGGCGGGGAGGGGGGAAGGTCACATAGGCCACTACACAGGTCACTTTGGTCTGGACAACTTAGAGTCAAATTGTAAGGATTAGATGAAGCAGTCCAAGGAAACTTCCAGAATAAAACAGTCTAATCTACTTTCACCCCCCATTCACTGTCCCTGAACACTGTCCTCCTCCAGGGCCTCAGGGGGGTGGTGTCCAGGCTCCAGGGCAGGACAACAGGGCCTTGGTCAAACCTCTCTCACCCTGTCTCTTCATGGGCCCCTCTGAGGCTAGAGTCCCAGGAGCGGGGACAACTGTGGTCTATTCCATTGGGCTCTTTTGTGAGCCCTCTGAAGGTCATAATTTATGGGGACTATAAGGGACAGACTGGCAGGTGGGAACCATGAGCAGTAAACCTAGGCCAAAAATAGGCACTTGCTTCATAATCAGGCCCCACAGGTGGCCCTGAGCTGGCATAGCTTTGGAGCCTGGTAATCAAGGAATTAACGCTGGGTCTGTGAGTGGGCATGTTTCAGCTCCGTGGTATTTACTGTTCAAGGGTGCAGATTAAGCTGGGCCCTGGGAAAGTGTCTGGTGGTCTCTGCAGAGGGCAGGGCATGCAGGCCTCCACGCAGGGCAGTGGGAGGTGTGGTAGAGATGTGCAGGGGCGATGGCGGGGGCGAAGGTGGTGATGGTGATAGTGGTGGCGGTGGTTGGAGTGATGATGACGGTGATGGAGTGGGAGTGATGGTAGAGGGGTGACTGTGGTAAAGAAGGTGACGGTAGTGACAGCAGTGGTGGCAGTGGTGACAGTGATGATGGTGAGGGTGGTGATGGTGATGGTGATGATGGTGAGGGTGGTGATGGTGGTGATGGTGGTGACGATGGTGATGATGATGGTGATGGCGGTGATGAAGGTGGTGATGATGGTGATGGTGGTGGTGATGATGGTGATGATGGTGATGGTGATTGTGGTAGTGATGGGAGATAATGTGGTGGTGATGGCAATTTTGATGAGGGTGAGTGTCTTGGGTTTCTATTGCTGTGACAATACACCATGAACAAAAGTAACTTGGGGAGGAAAGTGTTTATTTCAGCTTTCACTTCCACATCACAGTCCATTTGGACAGGAACTCAAGCAGGGCAGGAACCTGGAGGAGGAGGTGATGCAGAGGCCATGGAGGGTGCTATTACTGGCTTGCTCCTCATGGCTTGCTCAGACTGCTTTCTTATAACATCCAGGATCACCTGCCTGGGGTGGCACCACCCACAGTGAGCTGGGTTCTCCCACATTGATCATCAATCAAGAAAATGCACCACAGGCGTGTCCACCACAGGCGTGCCCACCACAGGCATGCCCACCACAGGCGTGCCCACCATAGGCATGCCCACCGCAGGCGTGCCCACTGCAGGCTTTCCCACCACAGGCCACAGGCTTTCCCACTGCAGGCGTGCCCACCGCAGGCGTGCCCACAGACCGATTTCTCAGTTGAGGTTCCCTCTTTCCAGATGACTCTAGCTTGTGTCAAGTTGACAGAAACTAGCCAGCACAATGAGCGAGGGGTTTGGTGATGACAACAATTGCCCTCATACATGCCAGGACCACGCTATGGAGCCAACTGCTGTGTTTCATCTTTATGGCACGATAGAACCCAAGCAGGTTCGCCCTATTGTATTTTATTTAAATCTTTATCTACAGACAAATAAGCTGAGCCTTTGGGAGATGCTGTCTCTGTCTCTTGCCCAAGGCCCTCAGAGCAGCAGGGCTGGACTATCACTCAGGGTGGCTTGCCTCCATGGCTCCGGCCTCTGCTTCAGGGATGCAGAGATTGGTCAGTCAGAGGGAGCCACCATAGCCCACATCTCTACCTCTGGTGATTGACATTCCCCCTTGCCCAGCCACCCTCTGGGCCTGTGACGACTCATGAGCCCTTCTGCAGAGTAGCTTCATGTCCCTTATTTCTTTGACTTTTGTAAGGAAGCTGATTAACAGATGGGGAAACTGAGGCCAGAGAGAAGATATAACTTAATAGAGGTCACAGAGTACAGACAAGTAGGCTACTGACCAGATGCTTAGGGGACCTAGTTCCCAGGTTCTCTCCCAGCCTCCCCTGAGACCAGGCAGAGCTGTCCCCTCATGCTGAGATAGAGAGGGGTGTCTCAGGCAGGTGGAGCCCCTTTCCTGAACATGGCACCAGAACTGGTACTGGGCTCTGTCAGCCTGCCAGGATGAAGAGGACCCCGTGTTCACCCCATTGTCCCTGTGGTGAGGCCTCTGGGCAGAGGGACCCAGCTGGCCTATAGTCCCCAGCCCAAGCTGCTTAGGGCAATGTGAAAAAAAACAGAACCACCTGCCTCTCTGAAGGCTCCTGGTGTTCCCTCCTCTCTGAAGGCAGGAGCTCCCCAAATTCCTCTCTCTGCCTCCTGGCTGCTGTCTCCAGCTCCCCCACCCTGCAGGTGACAGTCTCCAAGACAGGCACCTCCCAGCCAAACTCAGCAGCCAGTGGGTCTGCAGTTCCCCTTAACTTCCGAATTGCTCTCACTCCACTCAGGGCTCTGCCTGTGACTCAGACTTCGCCCTCCCCAGGGAGCCACATGCCTGGCCAATCTATCCACCCCAGTGCCAGGGCCCTGGTCTGCCTGACAGGCTCCACCTACCTCTTATCTTCTGAAAAGCCATGGCCTTTGCTAGTCCCCAGAGGCCTCCTGCGGGGAAAAATCGGGGCCAGCTGTGTTGGAGAAAGGTGCCTCTTGTCACCTCCTGGGCTCAGCGGAGCAGCAGGGAAGGAGCTGGCTCTCTTGGGGCTCCTGCTGGTTGTCCATTGGCTTGGAGGAAAGTCAGGTCCCCAGGCAACAAGCAGGCACAGAGGCCCAGTTCTGGGCCCTGAAGACCCTCCTTGGGCTGCCCTCTCCCAGATGACCCTCCATGTCGTTGGTCCCAGAGTCTCCTGGAGAAGGAGCCACAAAGGGGCTCTGGGCATGCTGAGGGCCCTTGCAGGCCTCAGTTTCCTATCTGGATGTCAAGAGGGCTAAAATGGCTGGCTGTTAGCAGCTCTTCCTGTTCTGACATTGCAGGATTTTAGAACAGCCCCCACCCATCCTGCACCACCACGGCCCCATCTCCATCACTAAGGGAAAGTAAAAAGGAAAAAACCCCACCACCCACCCCATCTAATCCTTTGCCGGCTTATACCACGCAGCTCAGCTCTCTCGCGGCTCCTCTGGGGGATGATGGAAATGTGAATTTAAATAGAGTTATGTTGAAAGAACATTACCTCGCATGGTCCCAGCAGGGAGAAGTCCTGCCGAGATGCCGAGGCGGCCGGGTGAGGCCGGCTGTTTATGAGCAAGGCCAGCACCTTTGGACAATTACAATCAGGACAGCTTGATTAGCCCTCTCACCTCACCCCTTCCCATGAATCTCTTTAATAGCTGGCCACTTTCTTTTGCGGCACTGCTGCTGGGGACTAGCCACTAGTAGATAATCTCCAGGTGGCGCTATGGTGCCACTGGCTGCCAACCCAGATTCAGCACCAGCTTTCTGGACAGCTGGCTCCCCCGCCTAGTTGGGGTGACCACCAGCCCAGGACAGGATTAACATGGCTGTCTGCTCTGAGCTGAGGTTTCAGACACAGAGCGTTGGACAGACTGGAGTGGGTGTCATGAGCTGGGGACACCTCGGAGGCTCTTCTCCCAGGGCACAGCCTAAGTCTGGATGGTCCCACACCACCCGAGTGACAAGCGGAGGGACAGTCTGCCCTTCTGCTGCTGGTTCAGAGTGGGTGATGCAGCAGCATCGTGTGACATATTCTCCTTGGTAGCATCAGGGTTAACTGGGAGGGGTGGCAAGCTGCAGCTGGCCTTGTCAGAGGGGCCATCCCTTCAGCCTGGAGTTCACAGCAAGCCCCGAGGGATCGGTCAGGAGCAAGGTGGAGTGTTGGTATACTCCAAGAGACAAGCTGGTTAGAACTGAGCTCTAGGGTCGTCACACAGGGCAGGGGTGGGATGGGGTGGGTGAGCTCTAGGGTAGTCACGGGGGGGGGGGGGGCGGGGAGGAGAGACTCTAGGAGGAAACCAGACAGGCCGAGGGAGCAGGAGCCTCCAGCCCCAGCTGGCAGAGACTAACATGGTAAGCAGCTCTTCCAGGTGAGAGCTAGGCCTCCGAGATGAGGAGTCTGCTGAGGGGTACAGTTCTAAGGGATACAGTTGACCCCAAAAGTAGTGATGGTGATGGTGTAGTAGTGATGGTGATGGTGTAGTAATGATGGTGATGGTGTAGTAATGATGGTGATGGTGTAGTAGTGATGGTGATGGTGTAGTAATGATGGTGATGGTGTAGTAGTGATGGTGTAGTAATGATGGTGATGGTGTAGTAGTGATGGTGATGGTGTAGTAGTGATGGTGATGGTGTAGTAGTGATGGTGTAGTAATGATGGTGATGGTGTAGTAGTGATGGTGATGGTGTAGTAATGATGGTGATGGTGTAGTAGTGATGGTGATGGTGTAGTAGTGGTGGTGATGGTGTAGTAGTGATGGCGATGGTGTAGTAGTGATGGTGATGGTGTAGTAGTGATGGTGATGGTGTAGTAGTGATGGTGATGGTGTAGTAATGATGGTGATGGTGTAGTAGTGATGGTGTAGTAATGATGGTGATGGTGTAGTAGTGATGGTGATGGTGTAGTAGTGATGGTGATGGTGTAGTAATGATGGTGATGGTGTAGTAGTGATGGTGATGGTGTAGTAGTGGTGGTGATGGTGTAGTAGTGATGGCGATGGTGTAGTAGTGATGGTGATGGTGTAGTAGTGATGGTGATGGTGTAGTAGTGATGGTGATGGTGTAGTAATGATGGTGATGGTGTAGTAATGATGGTGATGGTGTAGTAGTGATGGTGATGGTATAGTAGTGATGGTGTAGTAATGATGGTGATGGTGTAGTAATGATGGTGATGGTGTAGTAGTGATGGTGATGGTGTAGTAGTGATGGTGATGGTGTAGTAGTGATGGTGTAGTAATGATGGTGATGGTGTAGTAATGATGGTGATGGTGTAGTAGTGATGGTGATGGTGTAGTAGTGATGGTGATGGTGTAGTAGTGATGGTGATGGTGTAGTAATGATGGTGATGGTGTAGTAGTGATGGTGATGGTGTAGTAGTGATGGTGATGGTGTAGTAGTGATGGTGATGGTGTAGTAGTGATGGTGATGGTGTAGTAGTGATGGTGATGGTGTAGTAGTGGTGGTGATGGTGTAGTAGTGATGGTGATGGTGTAGTAATGATGGTGATGGTGTAGTAGTGATGGTGATGGTGTAGTAGTGATGGTGATGGTGTAGTAGTGATGGTGATGGTGTAGTAGTGATGGTGATGGTGTAGTAGTGATGGTGATGGTGTAGTAGTGGTGGTGATGGTGTAGTAGTGATGGTGATGGTGTAGTAATGATGGTGATGGTGTAGTAGTGATGGTGATGGTGTAGTAGTGATGGCGATGGTGTAGTAGTGATGGTGATGGTGTAGTAGTGATGGTGATGGTGTAGTAGTGATGGTGATGGTGTAGTAATGATGGCGATGGTGTAGTAGTGATGGTGATGGTGTAGTAGTGGTGGTGATGGTGTAGTAGTGATGGTGATGGTGTAGTAGTGATGGTGATGGTGTAGTAGTGATGGTGATGGTGTAGTAGTGGTGGTGATGGTGTAGTAGTGATGGTGATGGTGTAGTAGTGATGGTGATGGTGTAGTAGTGATGGCGATGGTGTAGTAATGATGGTGATGGTGTAGTAGTGATGGTGATGGTGTAGTAGTGATGGTGATGGTGTAGTAGTGATGGTGATGGTGTAGTAGTGGTGATGGTGTAGTAGTGATGGCGATGGTGTAGTAGTGATGGCGATGGTGTAGTAGTGGTGATGGTGAAGAAGATGATGGGGTGGTTGTGACTGTGGTGGTGATGGTGATGAAGATGATGGTGAGGACGAAGCTCACGATGAAGGTGATGATGGGATTTGGCAGTAGACGCCGGGTCTTCTTCTTCCCACCTCCCCTCCCCCACAGCAGCGAGCTGCTTCCCCGTGTGGGGGCCTGTGACGCCTGTGACACCAGGTGAGGGGCTGGTCCACAGAGCCGCTCTGTAACCCAGAGCAGAGGAGGTCACCAAGCCCTGTGTGCCGGAGCAGGCACGGTCCTCTGTCACAGTCCCGCTTCCCTGCGGCCCCAGTGCGGCCCCAGTGCGGCCCCAGTGCGGCCCCAGTGCGGCCCCGCCTGTCTTCTGGGCTGCAGGACAGGAGCTGAGATGTCGGGATGGAGGTTGCTCCTTGTCCTCGGGTGCAGAGAAGGCCGTCACTGTAGGACACGCGTAGGCCAAGGCTGGAGCCTTCCCACCAACCTCGGGCTCTAGACACTGTGGGAAAGAAATTCTGAGACTTGGGAAGCAAGGCCAGGCTGGGTGAGGGGATGGAGTGTCTTAAAGACAGGCTTGCCCTTTGACTCCGTAATTCTCTTCCTGGGAATCCATCTATGGGAGTAATTAGTGAGGCCGGCTGAGATGCACAAGGCTGTTCTACAATACAGGCTGTTCATGGTGTAGTTTATCAACAGCTACAAAGTGGAAATAAATGTCCAAAAAGAAGCAAGATTTACAAACACGCAGCTCTGCCATTCCAACTCTGGAGGCAGACCACGTGTGTGTGGGGGGGTGCTCCAGGCTTCCCTGTGTGGCCTCTTGGGGCCTCTCTTCCCTCATCTGTAAATGGGTAACCTTACTAAAAGATGGATCCCTGTGGAGGAGGGTGGACGAGTTGGTACCCACGGAAACTCAGCTCAGCTCAGCTCTGGGCACCCAGAACACCCTCTGTACACACCACCTAATGCCAGTGTCAAAGAGACTTAGCTTTTCAGGAAGTTTGGAACATTTAACATGGTGTCCCCAGAATTTCCTACTCCTATCTCTCTGTCCCCTGCTGACCCCACTTGTCCTTGAACAGCTTCCTTAAGCCACAGGCCAGACACACCCTTCTGAAAGGTCTTTGATGGGCCCCTGAAGCTGAGTCTGATGACCTGAGTTTGACTCTCAGAACCTGCATGGTGGAAGTCTCGAGAGAACTGACTCCCAAAAGTTACCCTCTGACTGCTACGTGTGTGAAGCACAGTGTACACATGCATGTGCACAATACATACACTCACGAACACATACACACAGTCATGCACACACACACTTACACATGCACAATAAGTAAATAAAATGTAAGAGAAATATTTTTTAAAAAACATGATTTGAAAGGCCTAGGAATATGGAGACCATACTGAGTGGCAGTGGCACACGCCTTTAATCCCAGCACTTGGGAGGCAGGAGGACCTCTAAGTTTGAGGCCAGCCTGGTCTACAGAGTGAGCTACAGGACAGCCAAGGCTACACAAAGAAACCTGTCTTGAAAAGCAAAAACCAGAAAACAAAAAGAATATGAGGACCATCTCCCAGCTGGGTAGCACAAGTGTGGTTAAACACAAAGGCCATGCCTGCTCAGCCTGACACTGATGCCACATGTCCCCATGAGCACAGCCTGTGGCTGGTGTCACGTCTTGGCAGCAGTCTCCAAACACCAGTGAGATCAGAATTCACGGATGGTGAAGGACCAGGCGATGCCGAGCAATCGGCACACGTGGCACTGGCTGCCTCGTGGGAGCTGCACACACAAGGGACAGATCTGAGGATGACCCTGGAGCTCTGACACCCAAAGGGGATGATGCAGGGAGGAAATGTGGCCACCGGGACTCGAGCCTACAGGAACCCGGAAAACCGATCAGCACTGGCTTCCCAAAGGCGAGGGAGCTGAAGGGGTCTCTCTGAATCATCCAGCTTCGGGGTCAGGGTGCAGCTGCAGGTTTTGGTGTGGTAAGCACTGAGTGTCCACAGGCCAGAGGTCTGAAAATAGAGGGTGCACTGGGCTGTGGTAAACATTGATGAAATGAGCTGCTCGCTTTCCAGCTAAGCCTTGAGGAGCTGCACACTGACAAACTTTCACTCGTCCTATGCTAACCAGGCTGGATCCCTAAGAAGTGTCTGTCTGGGAGCGCGGTATGTCCACAGTCTCCAGCAGTGACTGAGAACATGCACGAGGGCTGGGGAGCTCCGTTGTAGGGGTGCCTACCCAGCATGCACTATGCCCAAGGTTCCAGGCTCTGCACTACATAACCCAAGTGTGGTGGCTCAAACCTCTGGTCCAAGCACTTGAGAAATGGAGGCAAGAGGATCAGGAGTTCCAGGTTATCCTCGGCCATGTAGCAAGTTCAAGGCCAGCCTAGGTTACAGGAGACCCTATCTAAAAACAAACAAACAGAACACAGATTTGAAAGAAGTAATCTAACAAAGTAACAAAGTAACAAAGATGGTTTCTAGATGCAATAGTTGGTGATCTCGATGATTTTACACAAGACCGCTTGCCTCTGCTTGTGCATTAGTTAGCTATGACTGTGACAATGCTTTGTAACAAATATTCCCAAAGCAGCAGCTTACTAAACTGCATCTGTCTCTCTGACTGGTAGCTCAACTGGGTCCAGGATTGTAGCACAGTCTCTCAACTTTGGGAACAGTAGCTTCTCAGAGTCCTAAAGGAAATGCAGGAGTGCTGTGGGATGGTCTGTATGTGCTCTGATTGGTCAATAAATAAAACACTGATTGGCCAGTGGCCAGGCAGGAAGTATAGGTGGGACTAACAGAGAGGAGAATTGAGAGAACAGGAAGGCGGAGGGAGACACTGCCAGCCACCGCCATGACAAGCAGCATGTGAAGATGCCGGTAAGCCACAAGCCACGTGGTAAGGTATAGATTTATGGAAATGGATTAATTTAAGCTATAAGAACAGTTAGTAAGAAGCCTGTCACGGCCATACAGTTTGTAAGCAATATAAGTCTCTGTGTTTACTTGGTTGGGTCTGAGCGGCTGTGGGACTGGCAGGTGAGAGAGATTTGTCCTGACTGTGGGCCAGGCAGGAAAACTCTAGCTACACAGGAGTGCCTCTTATTATCTGTGCTGCCCTGGTTCCATCCTGTATTATCTTCTCCCTGCTTCCTGTCAGTCATAACGTGCTTTCTTCTGCCATGCCCACAACGATGGACGGTTTCCTCGAAAACTGTAAGCCAAAACCCGTCTTCGGGTCCTCACCTTGCTTCAGGTCACAGCAGCACAGACCTGAGTGATACAGCGCCCTTCCCCCATCTGCTGTCTGCCAGGCCTCCTGGCCCCATCCTAGCTCTGCCCTGACCTGCTCGTTCAGCTATTTCCATCACCACAGTCCAGGCTGCTCCGGCTCTGGCAGTAGTCGCAGCCTCCTTAGCGGCCTGCCCCAGATGCCCTTAGAGCCCATGCAAAAAGTGGTGGCTATAGGAACTGGCAAAGATGTCCATTGGACAATGCCTCATCTACCTCTGCCCGCAACGTCCCCATGGCTTCCCGTAATGACTGCTATGAAATCTGAAAGTGCCCCCTACCTTGCATCACCTAGCCTTCCTTCTGTCTCTGACCATTGTCCTGTCCTGTCCCTAATCCCTGCCAGTTCTGTTGGGACCCCAGGGCCTTTGCACTTGCCTCTCCCTGTGCCTGGAGAGAGAGCTCTCCCTCAGTACCCCCTCCCTTCTCTGAAGGTTATCGCTCAGCAGCTCTTCCCCAGCACCTGCTTCCTTTTCTCAAACACACACCATTTAACTGTAGCTAACATCACTAGGCTTAAACTCCACACAGTAGCGCTTAATAAATATTTGCTGAAGGTGCTTGCTGGCAGATTGCCTGTGCGTGGGGAGGGACGCAGCAGAAGAGAGAGCTAGAGAGATGCCTCTGAGTACTGAGGGGTCGAGGGGTCAGCTGAAACCTCCGTGAGGTTAGGGTGTTGTTACTGCCCAGCGTCACCTGTCACTCCAACTGAGGGTCCGAGCAGGACTCAGACCACAACCCCCCAAACCCAAGGCCAGTTGGGAGACAGAAGCCAGCCATACTTGAGTGATTGTACCCATGCAAAGGAGGGTGACAAGGACGGGGCTGTAGGGATGAATTCTCCCTGCACATGGAGTGTGGATTGGTCCAGTTGCACAGGAAAGAAGTCGGGCAGCTTTGGGGAGGGGACCAGGGCTGTGCTCTCGGCATTGGTGGGGCTGGGCACTGAAGCCCACAAGAGTGGAAGGAGACAACTGACGTGTCCTTCCTTCCCACTGACACTGTTTCTAAGTGTCGACCCAGGCGTCAACCTCCTCAGAGGCCTGGTGACAGCTGAGCTGCCTGCCCTGCCACAGCATTAAGACCAGCCCTCTGGCAGGCGACACTGAGAAAGGGTACCCATGGGGGCTGGCTTTCCCCAGGGACGGACACCTCTCCCCTCAGTCTAAGGGTCCACACTGAATGAGGCATGCTGTCCTGCAGGGGGTGGGAGTGATGAGGTGACAGGGTGAAAGAGCCGAAGCTGAGGGCACATGGCCACCCAGCTTCTCACTGAGCAGTGGGAAGGGAACCGGGTGCCTGGACTCCGCCCCTGTGGGTGAGGGGGAGTGGTGGACTCCGCCCCTGTGGGTGACTCCGCCCCTGTGGGTGAGGGGGAGTGGTGGACTCCGCCCCTGTGGGTGACTCCGCCCCTGTCGGTGAGGGGGAGTGGTGGACTCCGCCCCTGTGGGTGACTCCGCCCCTGTCGGTGAGGGGGAGTGGTGGACTCCGCCCCTGTGGGTGAGGGGGAGTGGTGGACTCCGCCCCTGTGGGTGACTCCGCCCCTGTCGGTGAGGGGGAGTGGTGGACTCCGCCCCTGTGGGTGAGGGGGAGTGGTGGACTCCGCCCCTGTGGGTGAGGGGGAGTGGTGGACTCCGCCCCTGTGGGTGACTCCGCCCCTGTCGGTGAGGGGGAGTGGTGGACTCCGCCCCTGTCGGTGAGGGGGAGTGGTGGACTCCGCCCCCGTGGGTGAGGGGGAGTGGTGGACTCCGCCCCTGTCGGTGAGGGGGAGTGGTGGACTCCGCCCCTGTCGGTGAGGGGGAGTGGTGGACTCCGCCCCTGTCGGTGAGGGGGAGTGGTGGACTCCGCCCCTGTGGGTGACTCCGCCCCTGTGGGTGAGGGGGAGTGGTGGACTCCGCCCCTGTCGGTGAGGGGGAGTGGTGGACTCCGCCCCTGTGGGTGACTCCGCCCCTGTGGGTGAGGGGGAGTAGTGGACTCCGCCCCTGTGGGTGAGGGGGAGTAGTGGACTCCGCCCCTGTGGGTGAGGGGGAGTGGTGGACTCCGCCCCTGTCGGTGAGGGGGAGTGGTGGACTCCGCCCCTTTCGGTGAGGGGGAGTAGTGGACTCCGCCCCCTGTGGGTGAGGGGGAGTGGTGGACTCCGCCCCTGTGGGTGACTCCGCCCCCTGTGGGTGAGGGGGAGTGGTGGACTCCGCCCCCTCAGCCACCACTTACAGCAATTCGGCCAGTTCCTTTGGACACCCTCCCACTCTATGATCCTGCAGAGGTCGTGCACGAGCGAGGTGTGTGTGCACCAGGAGCAGGTGTACAAGTGCTCACAGCCGCACCATTCCTCACAGCCTTGAACAGAAACAGACTGAGGCCGGCTGACAGCAGCAGCAGAGCCATAGGTGGACTAGTATGGTCAGTGAAAAGGACTGAGCCAAGGACACACACACAGGCGGCAGAACTGTGCAGTCCAATGACAAGCAAAGGAAATCCGGCCCCTAAGGTGCACCACACGGGTCACACTTGAAATATTTAAGAGAAGGCAAAGCAGGGCGGGATGTGGCTCTGTCGGTAAAGCCCTCACCCAGCATGTAGGAAGCCCTGGGTTCCATCCCCAGCACCACATGAACCAGGCATGGTGGTGCAAATCCAGTGCTAGGGAGGTGGAGGCAGGTGGATCACGAGAATAAAGTCATTCTCGACTACACAGCGAGTTCAAAGCCAGCCACGGCTACAGGAGACCTTGTCCAAAAAAGAAAAAGCAAGATGAATCAAGAACAGTTGTAACATTGGAGAGAATGTGACCAGGTAGGAGTCCAAGGTGCCAGAAGTGACCTACGTGCTGATTGGCACGACGGACAAAGCTCCCTTAAGATGTGCAGATCTGGAACTGGAACACTGCACTGGTAAGAGCTCGGGCGACTCTTGCAGAGGACCAGGATCCATTTCCAGCATCCACGTGGTGGTTTCCAGCATCCACGTGGTGGCTCACTATCATCTGTTACTCCAGGTCCAGTGGATCTAATACCCTCTTCTGGACTCTGCAGGCACTGCACACACAAGCAGGCAAAATACCCATACATAAAAAATCAAAATGAATGGATCTTTAAAAAAAAGACCTGTACATTTGGAGCTGGGGGATGGCTCTTACTGAGTAAAGTGCTCTCAAACATGAAGACGAGTTTGAGCCCCAGAACTCACATAAAAAGCTGGGCAAGATGGTGTGTGCTTATAATCCCAGCTCCGGGGATACAGAGACAGGAGGATCCCTGGGGTTCATTGGCCAGTTTGTCTGTCCTGAAAGGTGAGCCTCAGGTCCTATCGAGGACTGTCACAGGTAGATGAGAACTGAAGAGGACATAGAGACTGGCCTTTGGTACCCGCACCTGTCCCCAAGATGGAAAGAGAAAAGCAACTCCACAAGGTTGTCCTCTGACCGCCACGCATGCTCCACGGCACAGGTGTCCGCCCCGCCCCCCAGTAATGAGAAATAAAATCAAACCATTTAAAGTGGGGAATCTGGAGTCTGGCTGGGGAGCGTCATTTCACACTGTGGCGTTTGGAAGATGCTCGGCCTCAAACAGGTGCTACCCTGCGTGGATTTCCCTTATCGCTTCTGTCACGTGGGAATAAGAGGATGCTCAGAGGCTGGGCACACAGCAGAAGCTCAAACAAGCTGGGGCCTCCCGGGAACTCTCTGTTCCTCCTGCTTGGCTTTTCTGCCTGGTGGTGAGCTCTGCATCTGGGGTCCCCTGCCCCATCTTCTTCTCTTTCCTGCCTTCTCTGCTCACAGCCTTAGGGGTGCCAAGCTCTTGAGAAGTACACCACCTCACCTCTGCCAGGCCCACTCTGTCCACCTTCTACCCTCCCCTCCAGGGACATGGTCTCTCTGTCCCCTCCCAACTGGGTTTCTTGTGTCTCTTGTACTCTACCCTCTTCTCCCCAGTGATCCTTGAGCCTCCAAGAGATATGAGTGTGTATGTACACACGTGCACACGTGTGGCTCACCTTTTTTTTTTTTAAGATAAAGATCTTCCGGGTGGTGGTGGTGGCGGCAGCAGTGGCGGCGGCGGCGGCGGCGGTGGGGGCACACGTCTTTAATCCCAGCACTCGGGAGGCAGAGCCAGGCGGATCTCTGTGAGATCCAGGACAAAAAATAAATAAAATAAGCCGGGCGGTGGTGGCGCACGCCTTTAACCCCAGCACTCGGGAGGCAGAGCCAGGCGGATCTCTGTGAGTTCGAGGCCAGCCTGGGCTACCAAGTGAGTTCCAGGAAAGGCGCAAAGCTACACAGAGAAACCCTGTCTCGAAAAACCAAAAAAAAATAAATAAATAAATAAATAAATAAATAAATAAATAAATAAATAAAATAAAATAAAATAAAATAAAGATCTTACTGATCCTGAAGCTTGCTGTTTTAGTAATTCTGGCTGGCCAGCAAGACCTAGGAATCCTGTTTCTATACCCCCAGTGACTGGAAATACAGACATCCTGCACCCGGCTTTTATGTGGGTGCTGGGGTCCTCGTGTTTGCGGAGCAGACACTTTAACCACTGAGCCACCTCCCCAGCCCAGTGAACCTCCAATTTTGACAACTAAATGGCCCATCAGACTGTTTTGTCCAATAAAATCCAGGCTTCCTCCTGAGGGAAACTCTACTTAAATGTTTAAAATGACATATTTCCTGCGTGCCCTGTATTTACTGAGCGCTGAGTAGTGTCCGAGGATCTGAGTGAACCAGGGACACAGATGGAAGGTGCGGACGCCATCCATCTGTGTCAGGACTGTATTGTCCAGCTCCCGGGTGCCAGCGTTGGCCGTGATACCTGAGCCTTGGCACATACTTCTCCAGTATGGTACTGTCTGACCCGGCAGACTTACCTCAAGATGCCGAGGATGCCATCCCAGTGGACTCGGGGCATGAACACACGGCAACTCTCTCTCTCTCTCTCTCTCTCTCTCTCTCTCTCTCTCTCTCTCTCACACACACACACACACACACACACACACACACACACACACACACACACGGCCCCTGCTAATTCTTGCCTTTGATGGCAATCTCTGGCTTGTCATCGTGTTGACAAAGCAAAAAGAAAAAACAAAGAAAAAGAAAGAAAGAAATCCACCCTGTCACTCGGACCCCCCCAAGCCTGCCCGGCTCAGCAGCCCCCAGCCACCCCCGCCTCTGTATTATGAGTTTGTGTCAAGGTATGTTGGATTCTAAATTAAATGTCAGCCCACTGTACATTTCTGGCTCCAGTGCAGAAAATGAGGCGCTGGCGCTGGAGACCATCCAGTTGTTTGGTTCCCCGCGCCTAACCACGAGGGTGACAAGCCCACTGAATCACTGCACAGTACCTTTCTGTGCCAAGGGGAGCCAGGATGAATTTATTTTTAATGATAAATGTGACTGTCAGAGGTGAGCTGAAACCGCTTTACCAGGAGAGTGAAATGCCCTGGGCAGTGGATGGGGAGAGGCGGGTGGACGGGGGCCAGAGGTCCTGACCTCTTGGCCAGCTGCCCCCAGGCCTCCAGAGACAGGCACATTTGCCATGCAGCCCACGTTCTGGAGCCCTGCATGCCGGCCCCCGCAATGCTCTCCGGGTATCTCGGGCCGACCAGGAAGCCCGGAGACGTTGGAGGAGAGATAGGCTCCAGCAGGGCAAAGCCCTGGATTCAAATTCTGGATCTACCAACTGCTGTGTGCTCTTAGTCATGGTATTTAACCTCTCTGAGTTTCAGTTGTCTCCTCTTTAAAATGGGGGTATTAATACTACTCACGGGTCTTCGGAGAGGAGACAGTGAACTCTGCTGATACTACCAATGAACGGTGGTCAGCATGCGAGAATTCCTTAGTAGGTGATGACTGCTTATTAATTGCATTGCTTTACACGGTTAGGTAAGTTATTTAACTGTGTTTCTGTATTTCTGAGTCTGTTTCATCATCCATGAACGAGACTAACCATAGCTTTGATCTATCAGGGTAGCTGGGAGAACCTTGGGGCCCCGCACAGGGCTGGATAGAAGGGTGATGCTCCACAGTGTGCCAGTCCTGAGCTGGCCCTGGGGTGTGCTGTCACTTGGTCCCCAGAGTGACTCTTCCTTGTCGCCTCATCGTTCATATTTGTCCTCACCGCCCATCCTCTAGCCCTCCCTGTGAAAGCACCCAGGAGCCACGTCCTCCCACTGAACTGTAGTGAGGTCCCTGTGGAGGACAGCTACCTCGGGTCAGCTGACAATCCGTGACAAAGGGAGGGGCTGGGCCAGACCCTCTCTCTAGAATTTCAATAAAATTTCCAGACTGTTGCTTCCTGATGGTTGGAGTCATCACACCCAAGGGACTTCGAGAGGAAGAAACAGGACCCTGAAGAGATGGTGAGCCAGAGTGGAGGGACCTGGGTGCCAGACGGTTCTGGATTAAGTCTTTGTAGCTTGTGAGTACTGGTCCCTGAGCTGGCTAACAGGGTGGCCGGGATGCGAGGACAGACAGACTTGTTCCTGATGCTGAGTACCCACCGGTCTTGTAAAGGGCTACAGAGCATGGGGAAGGTGTTGGTCTGCTTTGTGGCCACTCCCCCTCGGAGCTTCCGGGTTGCTGGTTCATCTCATCTATAACCCCCCCTGGGGCTGACGAACCTGTGTGCACGGAGTGAGTGCAGTGTATGAAGACTGAGTGTGCTCTTGCTAGCCCTAGACCACCACTGATCCTCCTGGGGTCACCTGAGGCAAGAGCACCATCGCAGAGTGGTAATGGGGGGAGGCCCACGGCTCACCACCCCCATCTGCACCCCAGCAGGCGGGAGAATTGAGGACTCTTGCTGAGTGGGTGACAGGATCCACCAGCAGACACTGCCAGGAGGAGCCACTAGGTGGCTCCCGCTTACCTGTCCTTCCACGAGCCCAGGAGCAGATGTCCTGAAGGCTCTTGTGCGCACCTGCTCAAGTTCATTGTTTCTCCCACTCAGTGCCTGGCTTCCCTGGTCTAACCATCAAAGCAGGGTCCCTGAATCAAGTGTGCCCGCTCCAAAGGGGCTGACTGCTCTCCTTGTATACCCTGGGAGGGACCTTTGGACCCCTCTCCCCAGACTCCAGTTCAGGATCGCCCAGGGTGATTTTTAGCGCACCCCTTACCTGGAGTCAAAAATCCTCTCCCGGCACCGTGGAATCAGAGATCCCTTCACCTGCTTCTTGTGAGGGGACGGGGAACCCCATAGCTCTGCTCCCTCCTTGCTTGCTCAATGAGGAAACTGAGGCTCAGAGAGCATGAAGCTGAGGTTAGAGCAGGGAAGTGTGAGCCATTACTCCTCAGATGCTTATGTACAGTCCCTGCCTCAGAACCCCAGAAAAGGCCTTCGGAATGAGGTGCTGTTAACCCTTTGGATACAAGAGGAAACTGAGTCAAGAGAGGTTCAGTGGCCAGTGACCACACAGTCTTCTGCCTAGGCCTGAGATCACCTACAACCCCCATAATTGATGGGGTAGGGGGGTGGGGGGCACAGGCGCATCGCATAGAGCCGTCTGCTAATGCCAGCCTGGGGTCACTGGGCAGTAGCCCCGGCAGCTTCCTGATGGGAAGCCGGGCTGGGACCGCGGGAGGTGCCAACCAGAGGCAGCGCGGGAAGTTCGTGCAGACTGTCGGACCCAGTTTCCGGCTGGTGACAGTCTGGGAGGGCATGTGGCCACCGTGCCTAGCTCCAGCTCTGATCCCCGGGACCGCTCTGCCCACGTCAGGCTCGGGCCCCACCCTCACGAGGCCTGCCCCACGCCTGCCAGGCGCCTAGAGGGACGAGACGAGGGACGAAGACGGGGCGACAGACTGGCAGCCGGTGGGAGAGAGATGAAGACGGTGCCAGGGAACAGCACGGCGGCCAGAGCGCCCGGAGCCGGAAAACAGCTTTAGGGAGTAGCGGGGGGTCTGGGCGTCTCTGCGGAGCTGGGGGAAGGGCGGCCGGCGGGGCCCGGCGTGGGGCGCGTGGGAGCCACGCGGTCGGAGCCACAACAGCAGCTCGTTAACCGCGCAGATTAAGGACTTTGTCAATTACCTCCGAAGGCTGCTCGGGCGGATTAAACGCTTTAAAAAGTGCGGCTAGTAGGAGGGACGACTAAGAAGCCCCCGCTGGGGTGGCTCAGATCCCTCCTCCCGCGGTTGGGACAGCTCTAGGCCAGCTTTCGGGGAGCGCGTCGGCGGGGACCCGGGATGGGCGGGTGCCGTGGGGTGTGCAGGAGCCCGGGCTGCGGAGTCGGGGACTCGAGCACGAGATCGCGGGGCTGGAGACTGGCGGGCCACGCGCACACTTGACCCGGGACCTGGACCCCCGAGTCCGGCCAGGGGCACCGGGTCTCCTCCCAGCCCCTTTCTCGGGGATGATCCCGGCACCTGGGGACTTAGGCGAGTCCCGCCCGGGAGGAAGTTTGCGCGGGGCGCCGCAGGACGCGCGGGCTCCTCGGGGAGCCCGTGGCTGCCGTCGCGCCGGCTGCTGCTGACTAGTCCCCGCCACCCGCGGCCGGGCTGGAGCGGGAGTCACTCTTGGAGTCCGCGGGGCGCGCGTGCGCGTGCCCGGGAAGCCGCGGGGAGCAATAAAAGGCCCTGAGAGTCCGAGACGGAGAAGACGCGGAGACTGAGGCGGGAGGAGGAGGAGGGCGGAGGGAGGAGCGCGCGGGAGGCGCGGGAGCGGGACGCGGGGACGGCGCGGCGCGGGCGGCTCTCGGAGGCTCGCGCCCGCGCGCCCCGCGCTCACACGCGCTCACACGCAGCCTTGCTGGCGGCCGCCGCTCCCGGGCCAGCCCTGGTCCCCGGCACCAAGGGGGCCTCCCGCGCGCGGCGCACCGGGTGCACCCCGCGCCTCCCTCGCGCTCGGCCGCGCCCCGCGTCCCCGCGGGTCCTGCGGGAAGATGGTCCACGAGCGGTGGAAGACCGTGGGCGGCGCGTCCCAACTTGAGGACCGACCGCGCGACAAACCGCAGGTACCCACGGGCACGGGAACGGGTGCGGGGGCCGGAGTTTGGGGAGCTTGGGCAGGACTGGGGGGGGGCACCTGCTCTCCTCCTCCCTCAGAGGAGACTTGAACTCGGGGATCCCTGCAGGAGGCACTCGCTGCAGCCAGTCCCCACCCCCATCGGAGACCCCCGTGCTCGCTCGTGCAGAGGGAAGAGAGGACCTGTAGTTGGTTGTGGAACAGCCCTTCAGTTGGGGACAGCTGACAGATGATCCGCGTGCTGAGTCCCGTTCGCCCACAGCCACAATGGGCGTCCTCCCCACTTGCCAGGAGCCCCGCACATCCTCCCGGGCTTCAAGATCAGCCCCCCACCCAGGGCTGCCTCTCCCCCCACCCCATCTCTCTCTGTACCGAGACACCCAAACCCAAACCCAATAGGGGACCAGAAAACATTAAAATCCTGTAAGAAGCCTGAGCACTGTGCTTCTCCGACTTTAAGACCAGGAGAGCAAGGCTCAGAGAGGTCCAGCTGCCGCCTGAGGCCACGCAGCCCTGCAGGGATTTGAACCCGGGTCTGCCTGCTCCTCTCTCCCTACTGCCTCTTCCGGGACAGCGAAGTGTCCCGGCTTGGAGGGTGCCCAGGGCTGTGCACTGCACCGGCTGGGACAGAGCAGGGAGGGCCTACTGAGGGGCCGGGCGTCCCGCGTCTGAGGCAGAGGAGTGGCCGCAGGTCCTGCCCCAGGCTGAGCCATCAAGGGACTGGGATAGACAGGCATGCTGAGGAGGCCATTCGCCAAGGAGAGCAGATAATGGGGCTGCCCGTTTTAAATTTTAAATTTCTCCCAGACAGATGTCACTGGGGAAGGAACAGCGAGGGAGCCAGCGTTTGCCACCAGAGAAGGAGGGGGTGGCCAAGGCCCGCCCCTCACTCTTCAAAGCTGCAACCTGCTTTCCTTCCTGGAGTGACACTGGTCTTGCAAAGCCCTGATGCTACCTCACTTCCTAGTCAGAGGCTCTTTGCAAGTATACATTCCCACACCACAGGATCAGAGAGGTTGAGGAATATGCCCAAGCCACACAGCACGCAGGCCAGAGAGCAAGGACTCTACTGTTTCTAACCAGTCCCTTTCCATGCCCTTCCTGGGTGGTCTGTCGCCCTTCCTAACTGTATTCCTACCTTCACTGTGACCCCAGTGGCAGGGCCCTTCCTGCTGTGATCTTAAAGAAGCAGCAATAACTTCAGGCATCATCCCCAAGGCTGCCCTCCTTTGGTACCTTACTGGTCCTGGCTGCTTTTTCCCCTCCCTGGGCTCTAGCCCACTTCTAGAGCTGTGCTCTCTCATTTGATTGTCACACCAGGCCCCCAACACACTCCGATCCAGGGACACCCTACCTGTTCCACACAGGGCTGCAATGAGGCAGTTTTGTTTAAAGCATGCCCCTGGCTCTAGATCCCCCAGTGCCTGCCCTAGGTCCCCCTGCCCAGGTTGTATTCCTTCCCAGAAGCCCAGGTCCGCTGCTTGATGCTTGGCCGAGAGGAATATGGGAGAGGAGGGATGGGGACTTCTGGGGGGAGTCTGCTACAAATGGGACTTCAAGGTGTCCTGGGCCAGTGTGGCCGCCCGGGTTCTGCTGCCCCTGGGGACCGGCTTCCAGCTGCATCAGGCAGAGCTCGGCTGTCTATGCTGGGTACAGGGTATCAGATACCCCTTCCATCATCAAATAGTGAGCCAGTATGCACCAGGCTGGGTCTTGTGCCTACTGTATGCTTGGACCGGAGGCCAGGTCTTTCCTGTGAGCAACGTGGAGAGAGTCGGGGTGGAGGGAGAGAGGTGTACCTCCGCTCTCTTGGGGCCTTCTCCTCCATTCCGGCTTTATCGTGGTCTCAGACAGGCCGCACGATTCTTGCAAGGTTGCTGTTTCTCGCTGGTGCATCTGTAAAATGGGACCGACCGGCCCCCGTCCTTCCTTACCTGAGCTAACAAGGGAGTTGAGTGAACTTCTGGTGTGTTTGCACCCCTCAAGGTGCAGTGCGCCCACAAAATGGCTGGTTCCCCAGCAGCCTCCTCTTTGCTACCAGGGTGGGATCCATGCACACTGCTGTTCCCCCGGGAGGAGAGCTGACCGAGGCTGCACCCCAGCACCACACCCTTGCCTCTCACTTCTCTTCACAACACCCTAGGAGGCCAGCAGATATAATAGATGAACCACTCCTCTCCCCCCACCCCCCCACCCCCACCCCACCCCACCCCCGCCACCACCACTCCTCAGGGACCAAACCAGTGACCCGAGCAGACTGGGCAAGGTGAAGGGGAGGGGGCCTGTGTTCTTCCCTGAACCCGCTGCTCTTCAGAGCTTAGTCACTTGACTGGGGTGAGTGGTTCTCACCCTTCCTCACGTCCAGGTATGGCCACTCCTGGAGACCTCCTTGGGCCTGCTCCTCCTGGCTCTGTTCCCGAACTGTCTCCACACTGGATGTATGACCTTGGCCAGGGGACTGACTCCAGCTTCATTAGGGCGTCTTCCTGTCCCCTGCACAGGATGGGTCTTGTGTGCCTTGGGGCAGGAAGATGCTGCGGTGATGTTCAGAGAAGACTCTAGAACTGCACATTGGCTTCCGGTCCTGGAATGTCTGACAGAAGTCACCCTGAACCATCTCCTTGGAGGGAGTGGTACCTTCTTGCTGAGGGGACCCCAAGTCACCTTCCAGCAGTCAGCCTCCCAACCATGCCCAATCCTGTCTTTCAGTTATTTCAAAACTTCTAGAAACATACCAGAAAGCAAGCAAGCTATTCTGTTTGGGAAGTCTTTCCTGAGGTCTAACCTTAATCCTTGCCGAATTTAATTCACTCCATGGCTATTTATGGAGACCCTACATCACACCAGGAGATGCAGCCCACGCCTCAGGGAACATGGAGTCCCCTGGGGACAAACCCAAAAGTCAGGCACTGCCACAGGCCATGGTGACTGCCATACAAAAATGATTTCTCTTTCTTCTCATTCAGTAGAGTTTGAGAGGTCACCACATCAGATTTGGGGTGAGAGAGGAAGAGACCACTGGAGCCCCCCCCCACCTTCAACTGTCCCTTGAGTCGGCATGGCCTGCCTGAGGCTCCTGGGCCTGGCGGAGGTGGGCAGGGAGAGTCCCATAGAGCTGTTGGTGACATTTGGCTGAGAGGGGCCTGGAGGGGTGTGAGGGGCCAGTGTCCTGTCTGCTCTTTGTTCAGGCGGGGGGTGACACTCAGTGACTGAGGCAGGTGGTGAGGAGGAGGCCAGAATCTAGGGGCCCTTCACAGACACTCGTGGAAACCCCTTGCCAACAAAGTGAGAGCCAAGCCAAAGATTCCCTGGGGAGTCCAAGTTTAGGTGTCTCGAGCCTCTAGGTGGGATGGTGCAGACAGCGCCCACATCATCTCCATCACCTTGGGCACCTTCAGTGGCAGCTCCTAGGACCTTCCAGAAAGCCGGAGCACCCCAGTTCTCCAGTGCAAAGTCAGCAACATTGGTCCACCCTAATTGTAGCCACAGCCTCTGGCTGAGGCTCCCAGGACGGGAAGCAGAGTGGCTGTCTCCTGACACCCCGCCTCCCTGGCCCACGAGAGACCTCCTCATTCGGGCTGGTAGCCAAGATAAGGCTCTCTGTCTAGGACCCATGGGACTGGGCCACCAGGGAAAGCAAGACGGGGTGAGTGCCATATGCAGGGATGGGGGTTCCCAGGTCCCTTGGTATTGACTCTTTTTTCTCCAGATACCCAAGTTGTTCTCAAGGGCTGGTGACTCCAAAAAGCATACTGGACAGACAAATGTCACCTCCCAATAGAGGTGTTCTGGGAGGCTCCTGCAGGCCCCACCTAGCCTTCCATTAGACAAGCACTTAATTTTTTTTTCAATTTACTTTGTGTGGTGAGCATCAGGGTCACGTATGCCACAGCACATGTGTAGAGGTCAGAAGACAACTTTTAGGAGCCGGTTCTCTCCTTTACACGGTTCCAGGGATTGATGTCAGGCTGCCACGCTTGCCGGCGAGCGCCTTTACCTGCCGACCGCCTCACAGGCCCAGCCACTGACCCCTCTTGCAGGGGATCAAAGACATCCCTTTAGCTGGGAACATGGAGGCCTTCAACCCCATCTCCTGACTCAGGCTTCAGGTTCCTTCTAGGCACTCTTCCTTGTCCTTGGGAGGCTCTGTGCTGCCTCCCCCCACCCCCACCCTGTACGGGAGGGTTGGGGTGCACCTTGCTCTGCCTGGCCAGAGACTGATTAATAAGCTCCAGCCCGAGGCACAGCGCTGGCCGCCTGGCCCAGGCCCCCTTATTATCTTGGGCGATTTCTCTGCGAGGCACGTAAGCCGCAGCCTATAAAAGCGAACAGCTCTTCATCTTTAAAGTTGATCTCTAAAGACTAATTCTCCTCCAAGAGCGGCCTGCTCCATCGCTGAGCTCCCATGCCACACTGGCTCCAAGGGACCCTGCAACTCCCTCCACTCTCTCCATCTCTGTCCCCTCAGTCCCCACTCCCCTGGGAAGACTTGTGCCCAATCCGTCAGGATGAAGTCCTGAAGACCCACTGGGAGATGACGAGCCTCTCTCCAAGCTGAGGGACTTTAAGGCCACACAATCAGAGGACGAGGCTTGGAGATGCTCCGGGCAAGGTGTCTCCTGATGGGTCAGAAGTGAGTGTGTCGGGCACCTGGCTACCAACACAGCTTTGTCCCTGCAGCCTTGCTCAGCAGGGGAGGAACGTTGGGGGACACTCAGTCCACAGCCACCCGGCTGTCTCTAACACATTCCCCCCCAATCCTGTGTCATGCTGGGATTGGGACTTTGCTCCCTGAGCCTCAGTTTCACATCTGCACAATGAGTTGAGCAGCGGCCTTCACGGCAGGGGCTGCTGAAGGCTTCAGAGGAGGGGACATGGTGCCTGGCTGAGGGATGCTGCCGATAAGGACCTGTGGGCTGCTGGCCCGCCTGGGGTCGAGGGCTTGGTACAGCCTGGGGTTGCCTCCATTCTGTGTGTGCCCTCATAGAGAGGAGGTAGCTCTGTCTCAGAACCTAAGCTCTGCCGGGAGGTCCTGAGGCTCTGTGGTGCCAGGTGTCCCAGCTTACCCCAAAGGCATGGCCTGGCCCACCTGCTGTTTCTGCTTCTGTGTGTCCATCCACAGCACCGGTGTCCATCCACGGCACCGGCCAGGACTCAACTGTGCCAGGTGGTCAGACTGGGGCCCCGGGCGGGTTTCCTTCCCATGGCTTACCAGTCCCCGGGTCCTCAGAAACCGTGTCCTCAGCCTTTGTCAGAGATCCCAAGGGATCATGTCCCCAGAGAGGTTGAGAATTAAGTCATGGACACAAACTCCCCTGGAGGGGACATGGGCTCTGAGCAAGAGTCCCTGAGCCTGGCTCGTGGGGCTTGCTGTGAGTGGAAAGGTGATGAAATCTGTCTTGAGAAGCGCTGGGGGAGGAGCCCCTGCAGGCTGGGGGAGAGGCAATCAGGGAGGGCTTCCTGGAAACGGCCAGCCCTTCACCCCAGCCCCTGCTCCTCTCCTACCAAGAGACTCAGGAGTATTGGTGGTATTGGGATTTGTGGCAGGGAAGCAGCTGCTTCTTAGTAAATGTCTAGTAAATGCGATGGGTGTTTTCTATATGGCTAGGAAAGCAAGCCGGCAGTCAGCTACACCATAAGATCTTGCCGTGTGTGAGAAAGGGAAGGTGTCCTCCCAATGCAGAGGACACACAGAAATAACGCTCTGGGTGGAAGATAAAAACCACCTCCAGATGCTCTGTGCACATTGATCATGAGATAATAAAAGCCACTAATATTTATTGCAGAAGTGTAACGTGCTAGGCACGGCTCCAGGGCCTTTAATACACTAACTCATTTAAAGAGGCGTCTCAAATTCAGGAAGTTGAGAATGTAGGGGCAGCGTGTGTGTGAGAGTTGAAATTTGGTTATAGGAGGTGCCTAGACGATCCCACCCCCCACCCAGAAAGCAGGAGCTTGGGGCCCAATCAAAATGCTTCTAATTGGCTGTGTGACTCCGGGCAGGCCCCTTGCCGTCTCTGGGCTCCAGTTTTTCCCATGTGTAAATGCTCAGGGGCTGTGAGTGACTTGGTAGAATGAGTGAGTCTCCAAAGCATTTGTCACACAGAGTCATGGCACCATTTTTAATTACAAGTGACTCTGTGACTTTGGCCTCAGTTGTCCTTAAGTCACTGTTAGGACAGCTTGGTGTAGCAGCGACAGCCCTGAGGCCGAGATTGCCCGTTATGGGAGGCACAGTACCTGTGTTGCCTCAGCCCTTCTCCACAGTGGCCTCAGAGCTAACTGCCTGGCTGTCCTGCCCTGTCCTGCTGGGACCCTGCTCTAGGAAAAGAGGGCTCTGTGCAGGTGTGGGGAAACAGAGTTCTCCTCGGCCGCTCCCCTGCCTCAGCCTCTCTGCTTTCCCTGCCTGTCTGTCTGTCCCAGGGTTGTGTGCAGCTTTCTTCTGGGGTCTCTTCCCTCCCAGCCTCCAGAGCCTCACTGGGCAGAGTCACAGGCGTAGGCTGGCCTCTAATACTTGCCTTTCTTTCTCCTGTCTGTCTGTCTGTCTGTCTCTGTCGTGTCCTGGGCTGACCTACAGCGACCAAGCTGCAGCTACGTGCTGTGCACGGTGCTCCTGTCCCTCGCAGTACTTCTGGCCGTGGCTGTCACGGGCGCAGTTCTCTTCCTGAACCATGCCCATGCACCGGGCACGGCCCCCCCCACCCATCGTCAGCACAGGGTCTGCGGGGGCCAACAGTGCCCTGGTCACCGTGGAGAGGGCCGACAGCTCCCACCTCAGCCTCCTCATCGACCCCCGCTGCCCTGACCTCACTGACAGCTTCGCCCGCCTGGAGGGTCTGCAGACCTCCACGCTGCGGGCACTGAGTGAGCAGCAGGCACAGCCGAGGCTGGATGGTGCCTCCGAGCTGCTGGACGCACTGGCTGACCAGCTGCCCCGGCTGCTGGCCCGGGCCTCGGAGCTGCAAGCTGAATGTGCTGGGCTGCGCAAGGGACACAGCATGCTGAGCCAGGGCCTCAGCACCC
Organism: Peromyscus californicus insignis; assembly: GCF_007827085.1. Classification (NCBI taxonomy): domain Eukaryota; kingdom Metazoa; phylum Chordata; class Mammalia; order Rodentia; family Cricetidae; genus Peromyscus; species Peromyscus californicus. The sequence continues at coordinate 7,487,848 of NW_026294595.1, forward strand.
TGCAGAGCGAACAGGGCCGCCTCATCCAGGTAAGAGTGGCATCTATGTATGCCTTCTGGTAGAGGATGTCTTGATTTGAGGGGTGGGGCCACCGGTCCCTGTGCTGAACATGTAATGTCTGTAATGTCGCTAAGGCTCCAGCCTGGGCCTCGTTCTTTCCAGCTGTGGAGGGCTGTGTTCTCACATCCATGACCAATATCCCAACCCAGCTTTCCTTCCACACACTTTCCTGGTAACTCTGCAGCCTTGTAGACCCAGCACTAGAGGGGCCGGCCCCCAGGCCCACTGAGAGGCTGTGAATTGCAAGTCAGGCAGGCATTGCCTCTCTGCCCACCCCCCTATCATTAGCTGCAAACGGAGGGAAGGAGGGGTGAGGCTTGCTCCCAGTCTCCTGCAGTGAGGAGCTGCACCCCTACCCTAACCCTTGTCACGGCTTTGTTCTGAGCTGCCCACGGCTTTCCAGGGATGCAGAGCCGTCGAGGGGAACTCAGACAGGCCCTTGGCCTCCCAACTCCTCCCTGCCCACCCCTACCAGGTACCCAGCCAGGTTCCTGCAAAGTTCAAGGTTTTGGCCTTGGCTCTTCCACCAGCCCCTCAGCACCAGCTAGATCTCCTGGAAGGAGGAGGGACCCGGGACCGCCTCCTTTGCGTCCCCTGGTTTCCAGAACAAAAAAATTTGCGGCTTGGAAAGCGGTTTGCTAGTGTGTCTTCAGTCCCTGCCCAGCCTCCAGCCCGAGGCCGCTTCACCTCTCCGACTCAGCCTTCGGGCTAAAGTCGACCCATCCCACTAGCCATCCCAGCTGTTTCTATGCGCCTCTCATCCAGACACCCAAGGGGACCAGGCACTTGGTCACCCATAGCTCGTGAGCGGTTACCCTCTTTCCTCCCCTTGAAGACTGCAGCTGGAGAAATTATAGCCCTTGTCACTCTGTCTGGGTGACTGACGGGGTGATGGGTCCCCTGGGTTGGGGGACATACAGCCAGCTTCCTGCTGCCCCTCCCCCGGGCCCATCAGCAGAACAGGAGATTGCCAGGCTCTGGATGACAGGAACCCGACTCTGCCTTCCCTGAACTCAGCCTTGATGAGCTGGCGACCTACGTCCCTCTGAACTGGAATGTCCCCCATGAAATGCAAGATGGATAGTATCCCCAGTCTCCAGGGCAGGAATTCATCTGGTACAGGACCATCCGAGATGTCTTCTGTCCTTCTGGATCATTCAGAGACAACCGGCCATGTCCCCTTACCCAATCTTGCAGCCCCTTCCCACAACCCTTGGTTCTGTTCCCAAAGCCGCGATTGCCAGAGGTCCGTTACTCCCAGAGGTCCGTTACTCCCAGAGGTCCGTTGCTCACTGGCCCAGCAAAGGTCAGCAGTTCTGTCTGTTGTCTTGTGGGGTCCATCTTAGCTTTGGGCGATCTTGGGGGGATCACATCCTTTCTCTAGGTAGGTTCTTCCCACCTGTAAAATGGGGGGGGGTACCAGGCCAAGCCGGAGGGGATGCCTTGTTCCTGACTGCGCAGGGCTCAGCCCGCATGTCAGCTCCATCTGTAGGCTGTTCATAGGCAGCCACCACTGAAGACCTTCTGTGAGTGGAAGTGACGGTCCACTTCCCCAGGGGCAGGTGCCTTTTTCGACCCATTCTGCAGAGGGGCAGACTGAGGCTCAGTGGTGAAGGGGCCTGGTAGAAGCTCGGTCACTGCTAAGCCTCGCTGGAAGCAGCTGCCCTGATTTCACGGCCTCTGGTCGCCGCCAGCTCCTCTCGTGATGGTTTGCGCGGCTCAGCGAGCAGAGACTGACTCCCTATTAATTCGGGGCAGGTTTATGTGTTTCAGTGGTAATCATTTGCTAGTTTAAACCGAGGTCTCCTCTGCCTGCCAGGGAGAGGGAGGGGCCAGGCCCGAGCTGCTGAATGTCATGGCCATGGTGACTCAAAAGGATGGGCTGTGCGGTGAGATTTACTGAGGGGTCTTTGCTACCCCCTCATCAAGGGCCGCCTGTGCCCCCGCAGGGGCTCCATGGAGCCTGGCCATAGGTCGCTGTGGTAAGGGCTGCAGGCTCCCCCTGTCCACTGCAGTACTCCTGGAGACCACTGAATCACCTGCTCAGCAGAGGGGAAACCAACAAGGCCTAGAGCTTCGCAGGGCCCTGCCTTCGGACGAGCCGAGAATCATATTTTGTAAACTGCTGGCTGGGTGTATTTCTTTCTCTTTCTCCGATGGGCTATTATCTGGCGAGTGACAGGTTCGGTGAGCAAGACCAGGCTCACTCCGTGCTGCCTGCTGCCCGCCCCTCCCCCTCCACTGGGCCCCATAGCCTCCTGAAGCCCAGGGTGAGGATGCAGGGGACCCCCACACCCTTCTGGCAGCCAGCACAGTGAGAGGTTCCCGAGGAACCTACGCTGCTCTGTGGAGCTCCAACCCATGGGACAGGGATGGAGGGGAGGAGGGGAGGGGCACGTGTTGCCTCACAGAGCTGTGGTGTTGTGGAGAACAGGTAGTGATGGTCCACCCCAGAATGACAGACAGGTCCCCATCCTGGTCTGCAGACAGGGTAGGGAGGGTGTCACACAGCTGATGGGGGAGCCACAACCCACTCAGGGAACACCACGGCCTGGCGCCCACCCACACCTGGGTTGGTAGTACAGTGGTTGCTCGCTCCTTTCCTGCCGTCTGCCTTGAGGAGGAGGGATGAGTCCTGGTTCCCAGGTGTTCTGGCAGGGTCTTTCTCCTTCTAGACTTCAGATTCCCTCTGGGAACATGGAGGTTACAGTCTCAAGTCCTGGCTCTCTGAAGCACGATGGGGCCCTGTGAGGTGAGGGACAGCAGGCATCTATGGAGACTCCCTGCAAATGGGGGGCGGGGAAGGCACACCGTGTTTGGGGCACCCTTGTTTGGGGCCCAGTTTGAACGCAGTGACTCATGCCCAGGCTCTCTGTCCTTCCCAAGACTCAGGCCCGTTTTCCCCAGTGCAGGGGACCACCCCTGCCTTAGCCTCCTCATGTGGCTGGAATACCCCAGGAGGGTGAAGCAAGGACCCCACTGGGGCCTGATGCCATGCTGGTGCTGTGTGTGGTCACAGGTCCCCACAGGAGCTAGGCTAGGGATGTGACGATAACTCATTTCTCTCCTGACAACCAAGGCTTGCTAGGTTGTGGAGTGTGGTTCAGTGGGTAGGGCTTGCCTGTGAAGCAGGAAGCCCCAGGCTGGGTTCCCAGCACGTATTGAGTCTGGTGTCACTTGTCCGTAATCTCCACACTGGGGAGGTGGAGGCAAGAGCCATCAGAGATTTAACGCCAGCCTGTCCACGTGACACCCTGTCTCAATGAAAGAACGAAGGCGGGTTCAGGAGGGGAGCTGGTTGGTGGGTGATCTCAGGCTGATGTCTGGGGCTGCCTTTTCCTGCACTGCCCCCATCGGCTGGGCTGGATGCAGAGAAGTGGCCAGGCCTCCACCAGTGCCCTTGACCTCTGAACCCCTTAGAGAGTGCTACTGACCCCTCAAACTGCCGTGGACGTGACCCTGAGGCCAGGGAAGCAGGGGTGGGGGAGGCTCTCCTGGCGGGGGCTCCCGGGTCTGTGTCCCCTCTGATGTCTTCTGTGCTCTGCAGCTTATTTCTGAGAGCCAAGGCCACGTGGCTCACCTGGTGAACTCCGTCAGTGATGTCCTGGAGGCTCTGCAGAGGGAGCGGGGGCTGGGCCGGCCCCGCGTCAAGGCTGACCTTCAAAGGGCCCCTTCCAGAGGAGCCCGGCCGAGAGGCTGCGCTAATGGTGAGTGGCGTGGGCTTGCTTTCTCTGGGTGGGTGGCTCTGGTGCCCAGTTCCAGGGAAGAGGGAGTTGTCTACCACCTGCCCCTTGACTCTGGTAGACAAGCTGCTGCTATAGAAACGGACTTCCTGTGGGCCAGGTGACTCAGAGCCTGACCTGTTGAGACATGAGCCCATTTTCCAGATGAGGAAAGCGAGGCCCCACGGATTCACCCGGGGCTGAGAGTTCATGCTCTCAACCTCAGGTGGACAGGGTTGTCAGAGAGAGCTGGGGACCTCTTTGGAGGGAAGAGATGACAGCGTCTGGGCCTCCGCCACGCTCACGTGACTCTCTTGTCCCAGGCTCTAGGCCCCGGGACTGCCTGGATGTTCTCTTGAGTGGACAGCAGGATGATGGTGTCTACTCGGTCTTCCCCACTCACTACCCAGCTGGCTTCCAGGTCTACTGTGACATGCGTACTGATGGCGGAGGCTGGACGGTGAGTCTGCCCTGTGCGTCCGTCTGTCTGCAGAGGCAGCCCGCCCAGCATGCTCGGCCTAGCTCTAAACTCTGTCCGCTCCCTGTAGACACCAGGGGAGTCTGCCCTCAGGGAGCAGGAACCAGGTAAGAGGCACCATGCTCCTGAGCCCTGAGCCCCCACACCTTAGTTCTCAGGGTGTGTTTCGGAGCGGGGGGTGAGGCCTTGCGATGGAGATGCCCAGGGACCTGTCACTCACGTGGACTGAGTGACGCCTCTTTATCTATCCGGGTAGGTACACATTGGGGAGGCAGGAGGGGCTCAGCCCTGTACCTCCCAATGTCCGCCTGATTGGACAGTGGAAGAATGGGATTCTACCAGGCAGCAGGGACAGTGTAGCCACAGGTACCCTGAGGCTCCTCATAGCTGGGGGAGCTGGGGCATCCCTCAAGCCTGACCACCCGGCTGCGGGAAATAGAGGCTTGGGCTCAGCAAAGGCTCTGACGTCTGCCGGAGCCACTGTCGGGGAATAAGACAAAAAGAAGCAGGGTGTGGCTTTGTCCCAATAACTGGGCTGTTCTCGATGAGATCTGAATTTCACAAATGTTCACATATTCCTCAGTACTACTCAGAGGACATCAAACAACCGGCAGCAGGCAGGCACTGTCCCGTGCACCGTGACCTGCTGTCCCGGTCTAGAGCTGAGGGTGCTGCAGGAAATGAGTTTGCAATTCCTTCCCCACGCTAGGAGGGTCGCTGGGAGGGTCGCTAGGAGGGTCGCTAGGAGGGTCGCTAGGAGGGTCGCTAGGAGGGTCGCTAGGAGGGTCGCTAGGAGGGTCGCTAGGAGGGTCGCTAGGAGGGTCGGACCGCTCAAGAGCCTCCCAGGCTCCTTTGCACCATTGACTACTGTGTGCAAATTTAAAAATGCAAATCCCACAGTTTAATCCCAGCAGAGGCAGAGGCTGGTGGATCTGTGAGTTTGAGGCCAGCCTGATCTACAGAGCTAGTTCCAGGACAGCCAGGGATACACAGAGAAGCCCTATCTCAAAAAACAAAAACAAAAACAAACAAAAAAATTAGCTTCACAATATTAGAGCTATATAAACCAAAAATAAATAAATACAATGCAAAACCCTCTTCCTTTATGCAGAATGAAGTGCTGGGCTTGGCCTGAGGAAGCCTTGCTCTGTTGCTGGGTTCTCCCGAACAGTGGGGCACCCACTGTGCATTGCGGCCCTTGCAAGTGTTGAGATGGAGAAGCCGCTGCCCTGTCCGGTCAAGGGGCTTAGCATGTGAGGGAATCAGGCTGGAAGTTGTTGTGGCAGAGGGGCAGCCTGGGGGGGCGGGGGGGGGGGGCTTTTGAGCACAGGCCATGAAGAGCAGGTGACATTCTCAGGGCACAGAGTCACCTGGGGTGTGTGGCACAAGAGGAAGTGAGGCTGAAGTCAGTGACAGGCACGGGGGGGGGGGGGGGGGGGGACGGGGGACGTGGCGGGTGCTGGGGAGGGAAGGAATGAGGCTTCAGCAGTGGTCTGACTGTGTTCTTGGGCAGAGCCGGGACACTCACTCAAGTGTCTGCAGATGTGGGTGGAGTTCAGTTGACAGGATTGCCTTCTGCTTAGGAGGCAGTGTGACCTATATATAAGTAATACTTGGGCTCCGCCATCTATTGACGGGTCTGGCAATGATGTGGCTTTTGCTGTATGATCTTAAGTAAATTGCTTCAGTTCTCTGAGCCTCGACTCTTCACAGATTTTTTTTTAATATCTTATTAATTTATTTATTTATTTTAGTTTTTCAAGACAGGGTTTCTCTGTGTAGTCCTGGCTGTCCTGGAACTGGCTTTGTAGACCAGGCTGGCCTCGAACTCACAGAGATCCGCCTGGCTTTGCCTCCCAAGTGCTGGGATTAAAGGTGTGAGCCACCTCTGCTCAGCCATTTTTTATTTTAACTCTGCACTTGTGTGTATCCATGGAGGCATGTGCATGTGAGTACAGGTGAAGATGCATCAGATCCTCTGAGTTAGAGTTACAATTGCGAGCCACCTGATGTAGGTGCTGGGACTCAGTCCTCGCAAGAGCAGTTCAGGTTCTTACCCACTGAGCCACATCTCTGGCCATAGCATTAGAGCTTTTAAAGGCACGCACCAGAGTGGCTGATAGGAGGAAAGGGATGTGCTGGAGGGAGACGGGAGCCTGGAGATGCCGGGTCAGGGTCACTCAGCCAGGAACACTTCCAGGCCAGGCTGGGCTTGGCCTGATATGAGCTCCAGTGTCCCAGGCTGCTGCCACGAGGCAGTGCTAGACACTGTGGCTTCGAAGCTGCCCAGCCCATAACTCGGAGTCACCTCCCCTGATGGGGCGGGGTCACATTGCCGCCCTGGAACCCGTGTTTAACAGTTTTAATCTGGCTGGGATTCCCCTGCACTCAAGCCAAACCTCCAAAGCTGAGGAGATACAAAGTCAGCAAAGTGCCTGCCCCGCGAGCATGAGAGCCAGCATCCATACCCAGCCCCACGTAAAAGCCGCATCTAGCCGCTCAAGCCTGTAGCCCCAGCTCTGGGGGGGTTGACAGAGTTCCCGGAGCTTGCTGCTCAGCGAGTCTTGCTATCACTGAGCTCCAAGCTCAGGGAGAGGCCTTGTCTCAAGAAAATAAGGTGGGGTGCCATTGAAGAAGACACCTGAGGTCACCCTGAAGCCTCCATAATCACAGGCACGCACACGAGCACACACACACACACACACACACACACACACACACACACACACACAGCCTTTGTTTGTTTGTTTATTTATTTATTTTATTTTTGCTTTTTGAGACAAGACAGCCGTGGCTGTCCTGGAACTCACTCTGTAGATCAGGTTGGCCTCGAACTCCCAGAGATCCGCCTGCCTCTGCCTCTCAGTGCTGGGATTAAAAGCGTGCACCTCCACGCCTGGCTCATGCATAGCTTTTTGTTAAAGAAATTGCACAGTCCACTTCTGTGTTTTTTGAGGGTAGTGAGGGTTCTGGATCAGGATGACCTGGAAGCCGGTCAGTGTCTTTACCATGGGCTGACCCTAGGGACGGCACAGGCCACCACAGTAACCCGGATGTTCAATACCACTCCACCTCACGTCAGGAAAGAAGGCTGCATGGTTCAGGGAGATACAGGCCCAGCAGCTCCCACTGTGGCCAGCCAACCTCTCTTCATGTCCCTGACCTTGGCCTCACACAGACTGCTTCCATTGCTTACCCAAGACCCTTGGCATTGCTATTTTTGGTGTTTGAGGTCTAGGCCGATGGATGGCCAAGGGGGGAGTTTAACACAGCTGAAGTTACAAAGCAGAAGGGGTGGGGACTTGCAGGAATCGGCTTTGAAAGGGGTCGGTGTCCCCAGCAGAGGGGAGATGGAGATATGGGGGCAGAGTGGGCGAAGAAGGAGCGTGGCAAAGCCTGCAATTAGGAGCCAGTCTGAGTGCAACCAGGGATCCCTGGAGACCCCGAAGATGGACATATCTCTAAACTTGTCTTCAGGCTCTAGGGGAGAGCTTTTAAATGTACCGGATCCGTGTCTGGGGTTAAAAGCTCTTTTGTTTTTCTAACTGCAAAGAGGCTGAGTTATGGCCTCTGCCTCTGGGCTCCCTAGGCAGGCCCCCGCCAGGCCCAGAAATCAGATTTAAGGGTTAGGCTGGGCTTGTGCCTGGCTGAGGCCCTGCCATGCCATGCATCCGTCTTCCACTCAGGCTGACTTGGATCCAATCTCCTGGGAAGTCAGTCAGGGTCTGGGCCTGGTAATTTCTTCGGCCTTGGCTTCAGGGACGATTAGCAGGGATGGGTGAGGAACAGTGCCTTTACTTAGACCCGATGCTTGGATGCCTGAATGGGGGCTCTGCAGGAGAGGTTGGAGCGGTCTGCAAAGTGCTTGTGTGGCTGGTAACTGTTCATATCCATTTGGCTTCCGTCAGAAGCAATCTTCCCCCAGATGCCTGCGGGCACCTGTCAGGATCACCCCCCTGCCACACAGAATCTCCTGGATGCTCAATTGTTGTTTGGGAGGGTGCTGGTCTCTCAGGCCATCCATCCCCATTAGGTTCCCCATCAAAACTGCCCAGCTTCGGGCGCCAACACTGCGTGGTCATCCCCAGCAGACTGATGCTGTGCCGGGCCCCAAGCTCCTGAGTGGACTCCTCAGTCACAGCCTGCGCTCCGGAGGCTGGAGTGGAGAGGATAGGGCTCAGTCTGAGAGGCACGTTGCAGCCAGAATACCACTTCCTGCCTGGCATTACCCTATGCCTGGAGATGGCAAGAGGTTTGCCTCTGCTACCCAGCCAGCCTAGCCAGGGAAAGTCCAAGCCTCCTGAGGCCAGTCAGCGTAATTAATTGCTACTGAACAATTAACTGAGCACCAGCCACAGGGAGCCAGCTGGAACTGAGGCAGGGTCGCTCTCAGCTGGGAGGGCAGATGGACTAGAGAGCTGGCTTGTGTCGAGGCTGAGGGTCACTGGAGAGGCCCCGATCTTAGTCTAGAGCCCTGCTGCTAGAGGGCAAAGTGGGGCTCAGTGGGAGCCGCAAGGCTTGTTCAGGGTCTAAAGCGGCCTCAGACTGCGGGCATACATGATGTAAGAGGTCTGAGTCAGGACTGTGGGTGACAGGCCATGGGGCTGCGCTCTTCCTGGGGCTCAAGTGAGTTCTCATTGTCACAGGGTTTCCACAGGGAGGGGTGCCCCTGACAGGGAAGGTGGAGAGGTACAGCGAGTGGACTAAAACTGAAGCAAGAATTCCATGGACCCTGAGTCCTTGCTTCTGGAAGTTGGGGGTGACATGTAGGAGCAATGCCACTTGGGGCTCTTTGGGGTTGGAGAGACCTCAGAGCAGATGGGTAGACGAAGTTTCAGGGTGACCTTTAGGCTCACTTGGCCCCTGACGGTGACTCAGCCTCTTTGAGCTGCCCCATGCTCACTCCGGGGGTGGGGACATGGGGTGCAACATCAAGGACACTGCTGAACTTGACACCTGCCCCTGCCCCAGAAAATGAGCAAGGGTAGCCATGGGTGATCTTGTGACCCAGATCGGAGACCTTCCTCACTAGGCCCAGACCAACCCTTGCCATGTCCTTGGAGGCCCCTCTGAGCACACCCTTCCCTGTGCCGATCACAGGGTACCACCTGCCCCTGTGCTTCCTACCCCTGTCCTGGCCAGGGCAGGAATTGTGTCCTCTCATATCACCTGGCTTGGCACAGCGCCTACACTGTCCCCACACCCTAGCACTTCTTAGACAGTGACCTTCCCCTCCCTGGGCAGAGGAGAGGGAGCTGGGAAGGGAAGGAAATCCTGGCATTGCCAAAGCCTTACCTTTGTGTAAACATGGGTGAGTGCCACATCTCCAGCAGGGACTCAGGGCACACACCCGACCTGACTATTGCACAAGTGTGCACACACACACACTACCCCACCTGACTGTTGCACAGGCACACACATACATATGCACACACACACACACACACACACACACACACACACACACACACCTGGCTGTTGCACACACACCCCACCCCACCTGGCTGTTGCACACACACACACACACACACCACCCCACCTGGCTGTTGCACACACACACACACACACACACACACACACACACACACCACCCCACCTGGCTGTTGCACACACACACACACACACACACACACACACACACACACACACACCCCACCCCACCTGGCTGTTGCACACACACACACACACACACACACCCCACCCCACCTGGCTGTTGCACACACACACACACACACACACACACACACACACACACACACACACACACGGCCGTTGCACGCTGACACCACCTGCTCTCCAACCTGCTCCACCAGGCTCCAGCCGCTTTCCCAGTGAGCGAGCGAGCGGGGTCATGGGTTCAGATATGCCTCTAATTGGCTCCATAGAAGAGGAAGCCCCCCCTTCCCCCCCCCCCCCCCCCCGTCTCTTCCCTCCTCCATGGGCTGTGGGGCAGGAGGAAAGTCCTGCCCTCCCCGTGCAACTTCAAAGGAGCCTGGCAGGCAGGCAGTGCCGAGAGAGATGAAAAGCTCCGGGGGACCCTGTGCTGGGGAGGCCAGCCCTCCTCCCCTCAGGAGAGCCAGTGACCTGCTGCGCCATCAGTGGGCCACAGAAATGTCCCCGTGCTGCTGCCCAGAGCCCACCCACCTCCATAGTGACTGGAGACTGGTGCCCGCCCCTTCCTGTTCTCTTGATCTGCCAGAGGCAGCCGCCTCCACCTGGAGCAGGTCACTTTCCCCGACTCTGGTGTCCATCAGGTAGCGCAGTGTCCGTGGGACACCACACGTGAAACGCGCAGCACAGCACTTGATAAATGGCAGCTCAGAGCAGTGTTTTGCCAGAGTTGGCAGGCAGTGGCTGCCAAGCCTGGGAAATGTGGCAGGGTGCCAAGCCCGGGGGTACCATTTCCAGTCACAAACAAGGAGTGGGTTATTTCCTTCTGGACCCAGCAGCTGATTTTGGAGAGGCAGCTGTCAGACCTACTGTGCGCCACCAGCTGGCTTGGGGGTCAGCTGTCAGACCTACTGTGTGCCACCAGCTGGCTTGGGGGGCAGCTGTCAGACCTACTGTGCGCCATCAGCTGGCTTGGGGTCAGCTGTCAGACCTACTGTGCGCCATCAGCTGACTTGGGGTCAGCTGTCAGACCTACTGTGTGCCACCAGCTGGCTGGGGGGGCAACTGTCAGACCTACTGTGCGCCACCAGCTGGCTTGGGGGGGCAGCTGTCATACCTACTGTGTGCCACCAGCTGGCTTGGGGGGCAGCTGTCAGACCTACTGTGCGCCACCAGCTGGCTTGGGGGGGCAGCTGTCATACCTACTGTGTGCCACCAGCTGGCTTGGGGGGGACAACTGTCAGACCTACTGTGCGCCATCAGCTGGCTTGGGGTCAGCTGTCAGACCTACTGTGTGCCACCAGCTGGCTTGGGGGGCAGCTGTCAGACCTACTGTGCTCCACCAGCTGGCTTGGGGGACAACTGTCAGACCTACTGTGCGCCATCAGCTGGCTTGGGGTCAGCTGTCAGACCTACTGTGTGCCACCAGCTGACTTGGGGGGCAGCTGTCAGACCTACTGTGCACCATCAGCTGACTTGGGGGGCAGCTGTCAGACCTACTGTGCGCCACCAGCTGGCTTGGGGGGGACAACTGTCAGACCTACTGTGCACCATCAGCTGGCTTGGGGTCAGCTGTCAGACCTACTGTGCGCCACCAGCTGGCTTGGGGGCAGCTGTCAGACCTACTGTGCGCCACCAGCTGGCTTGGGGTCAGCTCTCAGACCTACTGTGCACCACCAGCTGGCTTGGGGGTCAGCTCTCAGACCTACTCTGCGCCACCAGCTGGCTTGGGGGGCAGCTGTCAGACCTACTGTGTGCCATCAGGTCATGCTGACTTTGGTTCATCTTCAGGAACAAGGAAATGCCTCAAAGAGGGGAAACACGGCTTAGGAGGGTTTCAGGACTTGTCCCAAGTCAGGAAGCCCCATGATGTAGGCAGAACCTTCCGGGGAGTCAGGGCACATTTGAGGATATCCCCAAGTTCTTTGTTCTTGCAAAGTAAGAGTTGAGCTTTTCCCTGGCTCCTCCTGTCTCCGCTCCCAGAATCACCTACTGGGCAGGCCTGGGAGGCTGGCTGAGGCCCCTGCCTGTCCCCAGTCAGCAAGCCCCTCAGACCAGGAAAATGGAAAGTGCCCCCTCCTGAGGACATCTAAGGTTTAGGGACCACCGCTGCCCCAGGGTCATGGCCTGTGGGGGAGCACCCTTCCACCCTCTGCTTCTCAGTGCCAGTTTCTTCAAGCAGCCCAGTGTGCCTCCCTGAGCACAGCAGTCCCCACAGAGGGGGTTTCCAACTGCTCAGAGCGCCCCTGAGCCATGCCTGAATGCAGCACCACTCTGTGTGTATGTGTGTGTGTGTGTGTGTGTGTGTGTGTGTGTTGTTTGGTTTTGAGACAGGGTCTCATGTAGCCCAGGTTGGCCTCAAAGTTGCTGTGTAGCCAAGGATGACCTTGAACTTCTGGCCTTCTTGCTTCCAGCTCCCAAGTTTTGGGATTTCTGGAGGGCGTCCCCCTACCAGGTGCTGAAGAGGGAACCCAGGGCTTTGTGCACGCTCAGTAAGCACGCTATCAACTGAGCTGCGTCCCTGGCCTTTGAACCAGCACTCTGATTCCTCACGTAAACTTTGGGGATCGGGGCTGTCAGAATCTCCATCTAATAGATGAGGAAACTGAGGTGCAGGCCTAAGAGGTTGGATGCAGCTGTGCTGTGTCTGCAGGCCTGTGTGTGCCTGCTCTTGGAACGGACAGCTCTCTGAATGCTGTGCTCATCCACGTATGCCAGCACCCAGTGGGGTCAGTGGCAGCCATGATTCCAGGGGAGAAGCCGGGACTTGGGAAGTGACACTGAGCTGAGTCTGTAGTACTGTGGCCCCTAGGTGCCACCCTAGAATGCTCCCTGGGACTGAGAGACAGCTGGACTCACAGGTATGCAGGCTGAATTTCTCATCCACCGGGCCACAGGACATCTCCACAGGGAGTGCCCTGCCATCTTGTCTCTGGCTACGTCAGACTCCAAAGGTCACCCACACTCCCAGTTTTCATCTCACCAAGGGCTAGGTGGGAGCCCACCCCTGCATGACTGTGGTGTGAGGCCTGTTCGGTCTGCCGGGTACTTAGGATACCAGCTCTGTGCCCTCAGTACTGCTGCAGACATGGAGTGGGCCAGGCAGGGTTACTTTGCAGCGGAGACTCCACAGGCCCAGACTTGTGGAGAGGGAAGCTGGGGAGGCACCGCGGTGCTGATGTGGCCCTCTGGCTCTGCTGATGCTCACAGGACAGTCCACTGCATCAAGGGCGGGTGCTGATTCTCCTTTGAAATCGCTCAGCACTGTCTGCAGGACCATGTGGACCACACACTTCCTTGGCAGAGCCCCTGGGTGGTACTTCCAAGCTGTGCCAGTGGCGGCAGGAGGCCGGGTTTTAAGAATCCGAACCAAGAAAACATGTGCTGTCTGCCTTCCCACTCATGGCACCGGCCCAGGAGGCCTCGGCGTCGGTGAGTGTTTCTCTGTCGCCTTCCAGCCGGAAGCCAAGTGAAGCCCAGGAGCTGGGCCAACACCCACTGCAGGCCCAGAGTTGATCAATAACTACTTTGCTTCTGGCCTTGGCTTCCTCAGCCTTTGTCTACCTGGGAAGACCGGGGCCGAAGGAGGGGAATGGGCACTCCGGGCTGGTGGCTGGCATCCTCCTGCCCAGCTGATCCTTGTTCTCTAATTAAAGCCTGCATCCTGTCGTTGTTACCAAAATCCAGCTGATTTTCGGAACTCTGAAGCCACAGCTGCAGTTTGCGCTGGGCCTCAGAGTCTGACGAAACACACTCATGCGCCCAGCACCCTGGTGCTGTCCACCTGGCCTGCTGGAGCCACATGGACTTCTCAGGATGTGGCAGGCCACATAGTGTGCTGCCATGGGTGCCAGCGCGAGTTCAGGGACACTCAGGCATTCAGTGTTCGACCTGTGGCTTTCGTGGCCCTCGGCAGAACCCAGGAACCTGGCTGCAACGGTTCTTAAACTGTGGGCCTGGATCCATTGGCAGGTGGCGAAATCAATTTCCTGGGTTGCGATCAACGTAGCTTTTTTAAATCAACTAGAGTGGAGCAGGAGAGGGCACAGTGGGAAATGGCGCGGTCTACTTAGTCCCCGCAGCCTTGGTTTCCAATGTAAACTGTGCATCTGAGTGTGTGGGGGGGAAGTGGACTTCTCTGAGCCCTGGTCCAAAGATCTCCAAGTCCCATCTCCAAAGCCATGGCAGGGGTGTGTGTTGGCCCCTCAAGGGGTGGGTCATAGTGTGGCTCAGTCCAACTGCAATGCCCAGGTCGGCAAGTGCTAGGGTTTCTTTGTAAGTGTGCATGTATGTTCATGTGTGTGCAAATACATGTGCACATGTGGAGGCCGGAGAACAATGTTTGATGCTGTTCTTCAGGCTATGTGCACTTTTTTTTTCCACCATGCAGCTGTGAGTGGCCTTGAACTCACAGAGATCTGCCTGCCTCTGCCTCTGTGCTGGGATTAAAGGTGTGTGCTACCATGTCCAGTTTATAGCTTTTTTTTTTTAATTTGAGAATTTTTAAATTCAAGCTTGCCAAGCAGGAAAGATCATCCATCCAGCCCCAGGGATCCACTGTCTCTGCCTCCACAGTGTGCGTCCTCACACTTGGCTTGGCTTTGTGTATGTGTGTATGTACAAGTGCATAGTGCATTCACATGGATGTATGGGTGTGCATGCCAGTGCTTGTGATGTAGAGGCCAGAGAAGGACACTCTTGCCTCCCACATTACTGCCTCAAGGCAGGAGCCCTCACTGACCCGGAAGCTTGTTTCTCCTAGGCTGGCTGGCCACTAAGCTCCTGGAATCCACCCGTCTCTGTCCCCTCCGACACAGTGACTAAAGGGGCATAGAACTATGCCTAGTTTGTTACATGGGTGTTGGGGATTTGAACTCAGGCCCTAGGCTTGGAAGGCAAGCAACTTTGAACTGATCTATTTCCCTAGGCCAACACTATGGTTTCTTCAGGACCAAATCTAACATGAATGTTGGCCATTCTTAATTTGGTGTCTCTTTGCTGGATAGAAAAGAAGCAAGAGGCCCTGGTGGGCCCAGATGTGTGCGTCTGCCCCAGGTGACCATTCAGGTGGAGTCCATGGTGGACAGGGGAACAGCTGTCCCACAGTGGTGGGACAGTGGCTGAGGATGTGGGTGGCTACCTTGTCACGGTCTCTGCTTCCGTCTTCCATAACAGACAGAACACGGAAGAAACACAGAGCCCATCTGTGCCGGAGGAGGGATTTGGTGAACAGCAGGTGCCACGGAGGGAAATGATGGGCTCCGCACCATCTGATCTGGTGGCCTGGACACTCTTTTCTGTGCCCTTTAGGGTTCGGGAAGGGCAGGATCGGGCCAAGCTCCAGGAACTATAGCTCGGGACTCTGAGGCCCTGCAGTGTATCTGAAGAGCAGGCTGGACCCGGCCCACAGCTCCGAGCTCTTTGGGGATGGAGCGCAGAACTAGGGGGCTCCATCCAGAAACCTCAGTGGTCCCTCAGCCTTCCAGGAAGAGCTCAGCTGCCCCCCAGTGCGTTAAACTGCACTGCCTGCAGCCAGAGCTGGGCCTGGCTGCCTGTGGGAGGCGCTGTTTCCTCTCTGACGTCCCTCTCCACACCAGGCCTCTCTGTTTAGTCTCCACTAGGGTTTCATCTCCTGGGGGGAGGGGGGCTGGAAGCCTGGCGCCCCACTTCCCATTTCACATTGGGCAAAGCACTAGAAGGGTGTCCTTTGTGGAGGTTCTGGGATGCAGAGCTTTCTGTGAGGGGTAAGGAGGAAGGACAGAGCTGAACTACACAGGGCTCTGTCTCCCCTGCAGGAAGCTGTGCAGGGCCACTCTTTCTCTGCTCTGTGTCCTGTGTGTGGTGGTGGAGAGTCTCTGGCACACCAGCTCTTCTCTGAGGGCAGTCTGGACCTTGTGCCGTGGACTGAGTTTCCCCAGAGACACTGGCTGGGACTGTGTGCATGAAAGGGTGGCAGCAGGCATGTGCACAGGGGGTGGGTGGGGAGGAGACGCGGGGCTGGCTTTTGGAAGAGAGAGCAGGGTCGGAAGGAGAGGGGGCAAGGAGACCGGCCAGGCCTACAGTGCTCATGTTTATCCAGCTAGCCCCGGCTGCACAGCTGCTGGGCTCGAGGCTCAGGGGATGCTGCCAGCCCAAGCACATGTCACAGGTGACAACACAGGTTTGGAGAGGTGAAGGCTATGCTACCAGAGGTTGCTGTGCAGCAGCCAGGTTCTGGAGTCCAGACCCTTAGCAACTCAGCTCCTCCACTTGACCTGGCTGTGTCCCCCCCGGGTGGGGGCCTTAGGGCCTCGGGGAGGAGGTGGGCCTGCCAGGGGCTTCCAGCCTGCTGCTCCTGCTGATCTCCACCTCCTCCAACAGAAGCAGGTTCAGGCTGCCTGCCGCCTTCGCCTTCCGGAGGGCCTAAGCTTCTGCCAGGATTAAGCCTTTCAAAGGGCGCGTGCTCAGGGTCCCAATGTGCGGCCGTCAATACGGCTCTCCACACCGCTCAGATCTCCCCGGCCTTATCGAACTTCCTTCCATCCAGCGAGTCCCTCCTGAGGACTTGAAATTTCAGGGCAGGACCAGGTCGGGGCAGTAGAAAAAAAGTGTCATCTTCCCCCCAGCCCGTGACGTCAGAGCCGCCCAACTGCCTGTGACTGACGTGTCCCTGGGGACCTGGTGCATCTCGCGAGCAGACGCCGCTGCTCCGCCCGGGCACCCGGGCGGTTCCGAGCTGCCGGAACCGGGCTGCTTAGTAATGAAAGTGGCAGCCAGAGCTCTGACATCAGACGCAGACACAGATGGAGGCAAGTGGGCGCTGCCTCTGCAAATGAGCAGGAAAAGGCTTGTTAAACAGAAAGGCGGCGTGGGCCAGGCGGCCCCGAACGGGACTGTCAGCGATCGTGTAAATACCCGTCAGCTCGGCCGGGACCAGCACCGTACTTATTTCAAGGCAATTTAACCAATGGGACTCCACACTCCCAAATCGAGAATGTTATTAAAAAGAACAGGCGGCTGGGCGCCTGGGCGGCTGGTTGGTACCCGAGTCACACCGAAGCCTGCTCTGGGCTCCCGGGCATCCCTCGAGAAGTAGCTTGGATTCAGGGCTCCCAGGCCACACACCCCTGGGTTCTGCCAGGGGTGTGTGATCTGGGGAGAGGGGCTGTGTGAGAGGTGGGAATCTGGAGATCAAGTCTAAGGTGAGAGGTTGTTCAAAAACTTGAGAATGGACTGCACATGGTAGTGTGTGCCTATAATTCTAGCATTTGGGAGGCTGAGGCAGGAGGATTGCTATAGGCTGCATAGTGAGTTCCAGGACAGATGAATACAAAGTAAGACCCTGTCTCAAAAATAAACAAAACAAACAACAACGCCTATAAAAACCCCAAGCACGTGCCCATCCCCCCTCCCATTTCTAACTTTCTTTGAGTCTTTTAGTTGAGACAGCATTTCATGAAGCCCAAATTGACCTTGGATTTTTAGTGTAGCCACAGATGACTGAACTCCTGCTCTTCCTGCCTCCGCCTCCTAGTGCGGTGCCTGCCTGGCTTAGACAGAGACGAAACCCAGAGCTCACCCAAGCCCTCTACCAGCTGAGCCACAGCCTCAGGCTCCTGGAAGGACTCAGCCTATCCTCCCACAGCAGAAGTGGGCTGGGCCTGGGAGCTGAGCTGCCCCGCCTGCCCACCGTGGTGACTCCTTCCTGTGGGGGACATTCCAGGGCTCTGTGGTGGGTCAGTCCGTCCTGCCTCTGGCCAACGCAATCTCCTGAGACCCTGGTCTGCTCCAAGCCCCAAAGCCAGGAGCTGTTGAGGGAAGTGGAAGTCCTGGTCCCCACTTCACCCACCCCGTCCCCACGGGCAGCCTGTGGGGAAGGGCGGGAGCCCAGGGGCTGGGAGTCCGGAGGCAGTGGGCTCCCATGCTTTGCCCTTCTCCTTGCAGGTGTTTCAACGCCGGGAGGACGGCTCAGTGAACTTCTTCCGAGGCTGGGAGGCATACCGGGAGGGCTTTGGCAAGCTCACAGGGGAGCACTGGCTGGGTAAGTGTCCCCGCGCTGGGTGAGTGTCCCTGCGCTGGGTGCATTCCATGTCTGCCTTCCTTGCCTTTTTGTAAATGGGTTCCATCCCAGTCTCAGGAGGTTCAAACGATGAAGACCATGAGAATAGAGCCAACTGAAGAACGTTATACAAGTGGGTCTGTGGGCAGGAGCTGTTAAATATGACAGGGAAAGCTGGGTGGAGTGGCCCTAGCACCCAGAGGCAGGAGGACCCCGGTTCCAGGCCAGCCAGACGACATAGTTTAAGGCCAGACTGAGCTCTGTAGTTCAAGACCAGCAAGAAAAATAAAAACAAAACCTACTCATGATGGTTCATGCCTGTAACCCCAGCACTAGAGAGGCTGAGGCAGGAGGATTGCTGCAAGTTTGAGTCCAGCCTGGTGTGCATAGGATTTTCAGTCTAGATGGTGCTACATATTAAGACCCTGTCTCAAAACAATAGTAATAATAAACCAAAATGCCAGGGAGAGAAGTCAGCAGATAAAGGCACTTGCCCCCAAACCTAATAATTGTAGTTCAGTTCCCAGGACTCCCATGTGGAGGAAGAGAACTGGTCCCTCAAGTTGCCCTTTGATCTCCAAGTGCCTGCGGAGATGCAGACTAAACAAATGGGACCCTGGGATGGGGGAGAGAGAAGAGGCTGATGGGGGATGCCCAGGGTCCCCAGTCCCCTGCACACCAGTGACGCTAGGTCAGAAGCAGGGAACCCTGACCTGTCTGGGGACCATCTAGGAGCTCCCTGCAGTCTTGGGTCACTCCAGCCGTGGTGTCAGGAGGCCCGGGGATAACAGAGGCATTGCCCCACCTTCAGGGCCAGCAGTGGTCATGCTGGGGATGCTGAGTGTGCAGCCCCAGTGCATGGCCAGTCCACCCGGGGCCGAGATCCTGGGTGGAGGGTCATTGGTGCACAGCGGCTGTCACTGATGCCCCTGGGGGTGTGGAAGGCAGGCCCCATGGTGGGTTGGAGGAAGATAGGTGCTCCTAAGTCAGCAGTGTGCTGTCCTAGGGCATCAGCTAAGACCACGTTCCTTGACCGGGGGTCTAGAAGGGCAGGACCCGCCCGCCCACCCTGGTGTCATGAGGAGAGGCTCCACACCGTTTGGACCACAGTCAGAGTTTACTGAGAGCTCATGTCACACATCAGTCCCCGGGGCCTCACACCAGCTAGCAGGGCGGTCCTGTTCCCATCACCCCCTCTACAGACGATGAACCTGAAGATCAGGAGGTGGGGCCACAAGTCCCATTGGATGTGCGGGGTCTGGGGAGCCCAGGGAATGTGGCATGCTCGATGATATTTTAGGAGAAGGCGCTGTGAAGAAGGACGGTAGGAAATTCCTCCTCACCCACCCCAAGGCAGATACGTGAAGGCAACCATGGTGGCAGCCAGTTAGAGGCCCCATCCCTGCTTCCCACCCAAAAGCTTGGATCAGGGTTGGCGCCTCACTGCTCGGTGGCATCTTAATTGAAATCTATCAGCAGCTGCACAAGGTGGGGAGGAAGCATTTAAGCAAGGCTTTGATTAGCTCTGCAGACGAGAGGAGCCCTGACAAGAATGTCAACTGTGAGGTTCTCAGCCTCTCCGTGGCCTCACCTCTGCTTTCCTACCCCCTGGTCTCCGTCTCACTGGGGGCTTCCTCTGGTCCTATTGACTTACGGATGCTCTTTATATACTGTGGATACACGCCACACGTTTGCTTTCATTGATTTACCTCTTAGCTTTCTTCCACTATGGTTTATCTCCTGAAATTTTAATTTTTGTTTGTGTATGTGGAGTGGGTGTATGGATGCTGGTAAGTGTGTATATCTATGTGAAGAGTGGGTGCGTGCGTGCGTGGTGTGTGTGTGTGTGTGTGTGTTTGTGTGTGCGCGCTTGTGTGTGTGCCTCTGTGTGTGTGTGTTTGTGTGTGTGGTTGTGTGTGTGCGCGCACTTGTGTGTGTGTGCTTCTGTGTGTGTGTGGTTGTGTGTGTGTGTGTGCTAGAGGTTGACCTCAGGTATCATTCCTCAGGCACTATTTACCATGTTTTTTTTTTAATTTCATTGATTTGTTCTGTTTTGTATTTTTAATTTAATTTTATTTGTTGCCATTTATTGTGTGTGTATATGTGTGTGCACACATGTGTGTACCATGATGTGTGTGTGTGTGTAGGTCAGATGATAACTTATGGGAGTTAGTTCTCTCCGCTGTATTGAGGGATTGAATTTGGGCCGTCGGGCTTGGCGCCCAGCACCTTACCCACTGAGCCATCTACCCGGCCCTTCATGTTTTTGTGCTGTGTCTTAGATTCAGTTCTTTGAGCCTTGGAATTCCCTGGGGGTGACTGTGTGTGGCGTAGGGTCCTCTGTCACTGAGGGACAACTGGGCTGCAGGGTGGCTTCCAATCCACTGTTTAAGGATCAGAGACATGGCAGGCAGAAATCCCAGGTCGGGGAGAGCTGGAGCTTCCTAAAGATGGAAGGAGGCTGAGGAAGCGATGGGAGAGAGCGCTAAGACAGAGGAGTCTCAGAGGCCCGGGCCACTGCCAGGCAACTTGCCCAGCAGCCCCAGCACAGGCACCAGGAAGGTGCACCCAGCTCTGGTCTTTGGGACCTGGTGACCATGTAAGATGGGAACGGGCGTCTCTCAGTAACCCCTGGGGCTGTCTCCATCATACCCTATTCCTGGGACATTTCCTGGATAAGGCCTGAAGAAAAGTAAGAATCTGGGCCCTTCTGTCTGGGTTTAAATCCCAGCTCTGCTGCCTGCCTGCTGTGTGATCTGGCCAGGTGACTCCACCTCTCTGAGCCTTCCTTCTCTGCCTATCCATCAGGGGGTCACTGTGCCCGCCCGGCTGCGTCCTTCCCCAGCACCAGCAGGTTCTGGGCAGCGGGTTCAGTCACTGGCCATGCTGAGGCTCTGTAATTAATCATCTTCTGGTGTTGCCTGATTGATCACTGTGCAGGAGGTGCTTAGCATGGTGCCTGGCTTCAGGTGGGGGCGGTTGTCAGCGTCACCTGCTGCCTGCACATCTGTCCATCAGCCCTGTTCACACAACAGGTGTGCAAGCCATGCCCTGAGAGAGAGCAGCTTGCCTTGATGCTACCAGCCCTGGGGTAACAGCCCAGGCAGGGAGGCGGGATGTGGTGGGATTGCCTGTTCTCGAACCCTACATCCTCCAGGTCTCTGGGTTGAACTGAGTCGGCAGCTCTAAGTGGGGTGCAGGGGGAACAGGGATCCTGTGATGGGCTGTAGGTTGCCTAGCAGAGGAGACCAAGGCTGAGCAGGGGAGGGTCCACAAAGCTTCTGTGCACACAGTAACCCAAATACTCGCCCACGGGGAGGGGCTGATGGAACACTATAGGCTCTGCGAACCTGTGAGGCGTTTAATTAAATGCCCTCTTAATCAAGAGTTGATCGTGAAGGCAGGGAAGTGCCCTGTTTGTGTGAGACCCTGGGATGGCCCAAGGGCCAACGAGCAGGAATGTGGGAGGGAGGAATAGAGGCAGGGAGGAAGGGGTGGGGTGGTAGGGGCGTGCAGAACCAGGACCTGGGGACGGCAGGAGATGCAGTCACCACCTTCGCTCTGTGAACTGAGAAATATTTATTGAGCACATGTCATACCCGGTCCCACTGTGCCAACTGGGGTCGCAGCAAACACTGGCTGCAGAGTTGTGTTTAGGGAACTAAACTGGCAGGGAAATTCACAAGGAACCAGCCAGAACCAGAATGATGAATGTTGAGAAGAAAGGGGTGCCTGGGTCGGCATGGGAGGCCTTCCCAAGGCTGAACGGAGAGGTACCAGGTGATGAGGGATAGGTAGAGAAGTATGCAAAGGCACAAAGGCCAGGCTGAGAGAAGGGAGCCACCACCCCATCTGAACTTCAAGTTCTGAGCATCTCTCTACCAGCTGTCACCCTGAGACACCTACAGTTGGGGGGGGCTGTGGGGATGGCTCAGTCAGTAAAGAGGACCTGAATTTGGACCCCCTTCCCATGTAGAACACTAGGTGCAGTGGCATGCGCCTGTAATCCTAGCGCTGAGGAGGTAGAGACCGGGTGGGGGTCGCTGGAGCCCTCTGGCCAGGCAGCCTAGCTGAGCTCCAGGTTCAGTGAGAGAGCCTGTCCCAAATGTAAGGTGGAGAGGGACAGAGGACACTTGACACTGATACATGTGCATGAGATGCCAACACACGCTTTGCTTGGAGAGCACAGCCCGACATAAAGTGAACACAAAAAACGAGACGTGACAACTAAGTCTCCAGCTTCTGCCAAAAGCACTCCTGCAGAGGGAAGGAAGTGGCTGGGAGCACACACTTGGCAGGTGTCGGGAGCACAGGCTCTGTCTGGGCGGGAGGGGTACCCCCTGGGTCCCTTGACTTCCTCCGTCTTTTCCCCTCCCCCCTCCTCAGGGCTCAAGCGGATCCACGCCCTGACCACGCAAGCAGCCTATGAGCTTCACGTGGACCTGGAAGACTTCGACAATGGTACTGCCTATGCCCACTATGGGAGCTTTGGTGTGGGCTTGTTCTCGGTGGACCCCGAGGAGGATGGGTACCCACTCACGGTGGCCGACTACTCAGGCACTGCAGGTGAGGTTCACAGTGCAGCAGGGAGAGCTGGCCAGAGGGCTAAGCCCCTCTGACCTCTGGGGTCAGGGTCTAGGCCACAAGTCCCGTCGAGTCCTCGCCCTTGCAGCCCTATGGAGCCTGGGTAGTTTCCACGTTTCACAGAGTAAAGAGCCGAGCCCAGAGCTGGAGCCAGGGGATTCCTGGGGAATCCCTGTGGGGCCACTAAGTTGTAGATGAGACCTCTGGGCTGGCTTTCTCCTCTCCGATAAAAGAATGGGCGTGTCAGAAAGCTGGGAGGAGGGTGGAGGCCGCCTGGACACAGAACAGCAAGAAGGTATGCACATGGTTTGGGGTTGGCAGGTGAGCTGCCCGGGCCCAGGTCCACACGCACACCAGGCCCACACGGTTGGTGGACAGGGTTCTGGGGCCTGTGCACACCTCTGCCCAGGGGTTCACCCCTGTGTGCACCTGCCCTGCAGGTGACTCCCTCCTAAAGCACAGTGGGATGAGATTCACCACCAAGGACCGGGACAGCGACCACTCGGAGAACAACTGTGCTGCCTTCTACCGAGGAGCCTGGTGGTACCGCAACTGCCACACATCCAACCTCAACGGCCAGTACCTGCGTGGTCCCCATGCCTCCTATGCTGACGGCGTCGAGTGGTCCTCCTGGACTGGTTGGCAGTATTCACTCAAGTTCTCGGAGATGAAGATCCGGCCGGTCCGAGAGGACCGCTAGACTGGCACACGGCCCATCACTGGTGTCCTCTGGTTATGTCCAGTCCCCACACATCTCACCCCATGCCCGCTCCATGCCCGCTGTTGCAAGAACATTCTCTGCCCACCTGTGCATGGCCGACCTGCTCTTCTTTAGGGGTGGCTTAGGGCCAGCCCTTAAACTCAGCTCCCGGAGCCAGTGACAACCCCTTTGCAACTAGGTCCCTATTTATCAGCTGACATGATTTCGTTTCTACCAGTGGGACTAGCACCTGGCAACCCCAAATCCCACTTGCCCCAACTTTGGTCCCCATGCTGTGTCTGATGCCTCCTGGCAGGGCAGCAACCCCCCACTTTTCCTGACTTTGTGAGAACATCGAGAGTAGGGGCCAAACAGCACTCTGGACCTCTCCAGCAGATCAACGCGGAAGGCTCAGGCCTTCAGACACCTGCCTGCCCGCCCTAGCCCCACTCCCTCTGGGCCTGGAGACCCCACTTCTTATCAGACACCCCCAATAGCTGGGGCTGAGCATTGCTTGGTCTTGTCACCTTGTGGGCATCTGGCCTGAGACACAGCTGTCTACAGAGCCCCAAACCCCAAGGCTGAGGCCAGCCCCCTAGGCTGCCCTTCCCTGGGCCTCCGCAGAACTGAGAGGTTTCTGTCCTGGCTGCTTTCAAAGTTCATCTGCTTTTTCCCACTCAAGCGAGGTCTACCTGGCCTCCTGCATGGCGGCCATGGCGGCTGCCCCACTTCACGTGCCTCTGGGGCAGGGTGGGACTGGTCTAAGCCAATGAGACCCTCTTGGGGCGGGGCTACACGAGGCTACAGTGCTTTGCTAACCCCGGTGGACTGCCTCTAGATCCTCCCGGAAGCCAGAGAGTAGAAGCAAGCAAGCCCTGCCTGCGACTCAGCATGGCCCAAAGCTGCCATCTCTGCAGAGAGGCTGCCCCCTACTGGTGATGATGGGTACTGCCATCAGGACCTACCGGGGCAGGAGGCTGAGGCACCAAGCAGGTTGGGCATCGGGACCTGCACCCCACCATTGCCCCCTACAGGTGATCTCCCAGGAAGGCAGGCTGCAGCCCCAGCCCTCAGTTGTGGGAACTTTGAAAAGGCTGGAAGGTAGGATGGCAATGCCCTCTGGTAGGAGGGCAGGCAGGCAGGCAGGCAGGGACCCCGCCCTTCCTTCCGCCAGACTTGTAGCAAAGCCTGAAGCCCACTGATGGACTGTGCTACCCGCTCAGTCCCTCACGTTGGGCCTCGGGTCTCAGTGAGAGTCGAAGCCGTCCTCAGTACTGGACAAGACCAGTTGTTACTTACTTGGTCCCCAGCTGGTGGTAAGGAACGTGGTTCCAGTCCAGAGTAGCCAGGGTTCTGACGGGACAAGGGACACACAGGGAACTCTGCCACCCCCGAGGCCGCCGCCGCTGAAGTAGCTTCTGCTGCCAGCCGCCTCTGTCAGCGCGGCTCAGAAGTGCCGGATGCTTTCTGATGTGTCATCAAACAAACCCCTGTGAGTGCGATGTTAACGGATTCACAGATGCCAGTGTGCGGCAGGCGGCCTGGGCTCCGGGCCAGGGCTGGGCTGCGGAACACAGGGCCAGCTGGTGGACAGGTGAGGGGTGACATGCATTCCTGTCTGGTCACACCGGAGCCCTTCAGAGCCCAGCCACTGCTCCAGGGACACCAAGCCCTCCCCAGGCCAGGCTGGTGCTCTAGGGAGTGTGGCTCCAAGTCCCTCAGCGTGGCGAGAGGCCAGCCCGACAGCCCTGCCTTCACCTCCTGAGTGTGCACCCCCAAAGGCAGATGGGAGCCTGTCCCTGCACCCTGGGTCACAGCCTCCAGCCCTGGCTTGAGGAGTTCGCTGGTCTGATGTCTGTGCAAGATGGCTGCCATCTGTGATCAGAGTGCCCACAGGAAGCAGGAATGCTGGAAAAACTTTGGGGGGTCAGGTTAGGTCCAGACCTACTTTGGTTTGACAATGGAATTGTCAAATTGACCTGAGTGAGTCCCATGATGTCACTTGGCCAAGCCACACTGCTCTCCTTCTGGGGCAGGGTCTCCATGCCCCACACTAGGGTCTTGGCAACATGGCTCTTTCTACTTGCAAACCATCAAAACCTCTCTCCAAGCGCAAGCTGGCTCTGTGGAGTCCACCGAAGGCCTCAAAACTGGCTGCACCTGTGCCACGCCAGCGGCCAGCTAGCCAGCGTGCAGTGAGTGGACAGCGCCTTGGTTCCCTTGCGAGCCTGAGCTTGTGAGAGA
Organism: Peromyscus californicus insignis; assembly: GCF_007827085.1. NCBI lineage: Eukaryota > Metazoa > Chordata > Mammalia > Rodentia > Cricetidae > Peromyscus > Peromyscus californicus. The sequence continues at coordinate 7,513,284 of NW_026294595.1, forward strand.
TCAGGTTAGAGCTGTGTGCCTCTCCCGTGACGTCAGTGGCTCATGTGAGTGGGGCACTCGTGTTGGTGGGCAGAAGTGGCGTCACCGGTGTCCATCTCTTCCCTGCCTCCTCACCCTTGTCACCTCAAGCCTGTGGGTGGAACACGGGAGTCTGTGGCCACGGTCACTGTAGGTCCTGGCCCCCAAGGAGCACTCCTGGGAGAGAGCAGGGCCTTGGATGACCAGGAAGTGTGGACAACAGTGTGACCTTCCAGCTCCAGCCCAGATGTCTTGGCCCTGGAGCAGGAGATGTGGACAAGGGGCAGGGTCAGTGACCATGGCTGCCCTGGTCCCCGTCCTGTGATCTGAGGAGCAACATCCTGGCAGAGACTCATGGAGCTCAGAACTGTGATGAAGTGACATTGAGCCAATGGTCTGGGGGCCTCGGAGAGCCTCAGTTTCTTCATCCGCCTTGGGGGAAGGCTGCCGGCTGCTGTGATGGCCCAACCATTGGAGGGATCCATAAACCCAGAGGCCTGGAGTCAGGCTGCTGTGGAACTGGGGTGGGGGAGGGGTCCAACCTGAGGCTAGCTGTGATTAGTAGGGCAGGTGTGCATGCCGGTGGGTCCAACCGGGCCCTGGGGCTGGGGAGGAGCTCTGAGGGTCAGCGAAACAGCCCCATGGGCAAATGGTGTGGGGCAGTTGGTGGTGTGCACTTGGTGACTTGTATGTCCCTGTCTCCAATAAAGTCTTGTGTTGACCCCACTCCAGCACTCCTGTAGTCCTGCCCCACCCCATGTCACAGCAGAGCTAGGAGTGTTCTGGGACCGCTCTGCTTGACTCAGGGGTGGCTCTGTGCTCTCAATGAGTTACTGGCTGAGCAGAGACAGCCAAGCCTGGCGAGCGGCGAAAGGTAAAGCCTGCTTTCTGCATCCAGCAGGGCTGGTCTGGGAGTCTGGATCTCATGGATTCACCTAGGCCGACTCGCTCTATGCATGCCACTGGTGTCTCTCGGTGGTGAATCGTCCCTACAGGGGATGGGTCCTGGGGTTCTGAGGAGTTGATACTCCGAGGAACTAATTAACAGTCATTTATTCCTCAAATCAACTTGATGCTTCAACTTGAGGCCCAAGTTATCTCAAGAAAGTGTTGATTGGAGGAAGCGCATGGATGGAGGGAGACAGCAGCCTGGGGGCAGCTGGAGAGGCATCCACCAGGTCCCACTTTCTCCACATCCTCCTCGTCCTGTCCACTAAGCAGCTCATTTTGGGTACAGGGCTGGAGGGACAGAGATGGGAGTGCCTGGAGATAGGACTCCTGAGCCAGGACACAGAAACCCACGAAGATTGTGTCCACCTGTCTCCCCGTGGGGGCACACGGTCTAGGTGGGGGCATTGCCCATCTAGCCTGTTCCCTGACACCATGAAGCCACTGTGTGATGCTTCCCTCAGCTGGACCACTCTGGCTGTGGCTCCAAGAGCCATCTGGATAGGTCATACTGACCCAGTCTCATGGAGCTTTCCAGAGCTATCAAGGGGCTTGGGGACACGCCACCAACAAGGCGCAGTGCTGAGGGAAGAGAGCTCCCCAGGGCTCTGTGAGGAGACTGGAGAGGGCCTGAGTGGTGGTGAATGCCTGCGGGGTGGGCATCCTGCTGGTCATGGCTCAGTGGGTCCACGTGACCTTCGTGACATGAGGACTGCTGGGACATTATCAACTTCAGAGGTTCCGGGCTGCCTAAGATCATAGCTGGATGGACTTCCAGGCTGGGTCCTATTCTGAGAGGAATCATGTAGCTACATTCAGATGAAGCCAAGAGCCTGAGGACTGGATCAGTGCTTGGGAGGGCACAGCCCAGAGTGGCTGCCAGGAAAATGCCCATTCACACCCAGTCCCAGCCCTCACTCTGTGAGAAGCAAGGACAGGTCCACAAGTCAGGCTGTAGGTGATCTCAGATGAGTGGGTTGGGGCTCTGTAACCCAGGGAGCCTTAGAACCTTCTGGATAGTCGCTTCCTGCTCTGCTCAGCCTCTGACCTTGGTGAGGCCTGTGCTGCTGGATGACACTTGTCTGCACCCTCAGCTCCAGCCTCCACACCACACTGCCCTGGGTATCGGGCTGGTAAGGTCCGTAATGGCAGACAGCGGCTGAAGAAACGGGGGCTCAGGAATCAGAGAGCCCAACACAGGCAAGAGCCCAGGCTGTGTGCCTGGAAAGTGCTCTGGGAGTCTGACTGGGCCTCAGAGCCAAGACTTTGACTAAATCAAACATCTGTGCTCGCTTCCTGGCCTGAGGGGCATGGCATGACATGGGAAACCAGTCTGAGCTGAGGAACAGGTTGGCCACCAGGGGACCTGTCTGCAAAGGGTTCCAACCTGCCACACAGCTGCTGAAGCCTCAACTGGAGGTAGGGGACATTGTCATTAGTCACCAGAAAAACTGCACTGAGTGGCGGCCCTGGAATGGGCAGTGGCCAGACACCCGTGGGCAGCTTCCAGAGGGTGTGTTTGGTAAAAGCAGGGTGTCATGGAGGTCACTGTGAGAACAGCACCCAGGCGTGGACTCAGCGGAACAGAACCATGGTGTGTGGTGAGGGGTTGGAGGTGACAATCGCCATGTCCTCTCAGCAGACCTCACCACCTACCCTATGCCTTTGCCAAGGTCCACGCCTGGCTACCGTGATGCCCTGTCTCCGAGCCACTGTGGCAGCTACAGGGGAGGTGGGTGTGATCACGCTCAGTTGGGGTTCGGAAGGGCGGGCCCTGTGGCTTTATGTCAGGATGGGTAGCCAAGTCTGGGGTATGGATAGACATTAGGTACAGTCCCGCCATAGGGCTGGATGGTGAGAGACAGTGCACTCTCTGTGGGACAGACTAACAGCGGTGTTAGAGCTGAAGCTAGAGAGGGGCCTGCTTAGTTCTGGGGTCTGTCCCCTGCATCCCTCTGAAGCAAAAAGTCCTGTACAGTTTCACCTCTCCTAAGGCTTCAGAGAGGCTGTCTCACACACCAGCACCTCCTACAGAGGGACTGGTATCTGTGACACTCCAGCCCCCACAGAGTGAGGAAGGTGCCTCTGTAAGCCTACCCTCTCTGGAGGGAGACCACAGGGCAGCACCATCAGGGTTCTCAAGGGTGGGCACCGATGTCTCCAGCCAGGGTCTGCCGGGTCTGTGTCCACAGCTCATGGGTAATGATGCCCTCTCCAAAGGGCAGTGCCTGCCACTTTTATCAGACCACATCCTGTTTACATTGTGTCTTTGTCCTTGGCCCACACGGCCCCCGCCTTCACCACCAGCAACCCTAAAGGAATCCTAGGCCCAGGAATGCAGAGCAATCAGGCAGGCTGGGGCCATGACATCAGGGATCTGCATAAAACAGACCCCAGGGCCATGCCTCCTGGACCAGGACCCACGCAGCTCTGCCTGGCACCGGGGCCCTCCTGAGAGCAGCCCACAGCACAGTGAGTACAGCAGGAAACTCTCCAGGTGAGCTGGGTGCAGGCAGGCACAGCAGGAACCACACAGCGGGCAGGGCGGGTTGTGGGAGACCCCCAGATTCACCCTATGGGAAAGTCCCACCAATTCAGGTCAGCCCTAGCTGCCAGCTAGGAAGCATTTATCTCCGAGGATAAAGAATATTCCTCGGTCCTCACGCACTCTGTAGGAAGAAGGGAGTGATGCTTGCCTGTCCCCTGTGGGCCTGAGGAAGCCCCCATAGCAGCAGCAGGCTGGAGGCTACTGCAGCCCCTGGGGACCAGGGGGCTTAGCAAGCTGGATTTGGGCAGGAAGCTGGGCTGCTTTTGTTGTTGTTTTTGAAGCTTTCTGGCTGGGCTCACTTCTTTGAAATGTTTTCAAGGGAGCTGTTTCTGGAAAGAACGCCTCTTCCCCTGCTCCTATTCCAGCTTCAGGGGGCTCCTCAGAGGATGAGCCAGCCCAGTCTGGCTCACCCATGGTCATTGCAAAACAGACTTCCTCTGTGAGGGAGGGGGACAGTTCCCAACAGGGCAGAGGTGAGGGGGCCCCCAGTGACAGTGGAGAGCTATGGGGATGCAGAGTAATGAGGGTACCTTGAACTCGGCCCCCTCCCTCATGAGGCAAACCCTGCGCCTCTGAGCCCGAGGAATTGAGGGTGGCGCTGTGACTGGTGGGCTGGATGGTTGCGTGCAGGAGGCAAACATTTCCTAGAGGCCTGGTACACCAAGAAGTCACATGGACATTAGATCCGAGCCCCCACTCTGTCTGGCGAGGTGCAGTTTGCTAGACAGACTACTGTGAAGATAAGCCCATTCATGTGGGTAATCTTTAGCTCAGAGCCTGTCCTGTCCAGTGAGCTCAGTGGGTGCTGGCTGTCCCCAGCCTTGTCACTGGCTCCTCCCCAGGTAGGTGACTGAATTACACAAGGACCACCAGACCCATTTCCCCCTCCCAGGAGCAACTTGTCCCCGAGTTAGGGAGACAGTGGGGTTTCCCAGCAGACCAACTAGACCTATTCATTATCAAGTTGAAAACACGACTGCTTCTCACTCTGCCCGCGGCCCCAGAGTCAATAATTATAATAGAAAATTGAACCCGAACGCACACAGCCCTCAGGGCCACCCGGGTACCTCTGCAAGCCAGCTGGCAGCCGTGGTATTCTAGTACTGAGCCACGACGGCAGGCAGCTCCTTGGCTGCAGGTGAGTGAGAATAAGCCTAATTGGTACAGCCAGCTCCTGCGGTGGCTAAGAAAGGCTGGTCTCCAAGGCTAAGCTGAACCAGCAGCTATCCCTCTGAAGGCTGCCAGGCCTTGGGAAACTTGGGGCCAGGGCCTGCATGTGACCAAATGCTGGCCACTAACCCCCTCCTCTCCTTCCTCCGCTCAGATGAGGAGCCTTCACTCTTTGCCTTACCTCCTCCTCCTGCCACTGAGTGCCTGCTTTCCCCTGCTGGACACAAGGGGACCCACAGACGTCGGTGACATCGGAGCCAGGATGAGCTGGGCCCACCTGGCTGAGGGACGCAGACCCCACTCAGTGCGAAGTCCTTCCCCGTGGCTGAGAGTACCACAGCCACAGGCCCTGTTTGTGGTGGCCAAGGAACTGCAGGCCTTACGCAGGGAGCACACCGGCTTCCGCCTAGGGAGGCAGGATGGAAGCAGCGAGGCTGCTGCGGGGTTCCTGCCCACTGACTCAGAGAAGGCCAGCGGCCCCCTGGGGACCCTGGCGGAGGAGCTCAGCAGCTATAGCAGGAGGAAGGGAGGCTTCAGCTTTCGCTTTGGCCGCTGAGGGCCTTTGTGGACTCTGCCTGTCTTTCCTCTGTTGCCACCGTGTCCCCACGTCCCCCAAACCCCAAGGACCCAGGCCTGGAGAGAGCAAAGGCCTGTCATAATGAATTAGTGGTAGATAGATGTGCGCTCGACTTTTCATTTCCAACTTTGCTAAAGTGAAAAACTTGGGTGGTGTTTAAAAAAACAAAACAAATGAACAATCACCCACCCCCCCCCCCCCCCACACACACACAGGAGAAGAGCAAACGTGTCCTGGTTAGTAAGACGAAGTGTCCTTGTCCCAACCCATGACTCAGGCTGCTCTGTCTCAGCCCCCTCTTTCCCCATGGTCTGACTGGAGCAGCCCCCGGCCCCCAGGGGCAGGGCACTGGGCTGTGAACACAACAGGTCTGGTTCTGTTGTTCATTGGAGGGCAGGTGGGCTGAGATTACAACAGGAAATCAAAGTTCTGACAGTGCCCCCAGGGACGCTGGTAGCTGACATCTGAAGTGCCACTGTGAAAGAGCACACTCCACCGTGTATAGAACGTGGGTCTGAAAGGTCCAAATGAAGGGGAAAAAATAGCCCGTCCAAACACAAACCCAAGACAGAGCGTGTGCTCTCCACCCCATTAGCACAAGATGCCTCTGGCAAGGAAGCCCTGCAGTGGGCCGCAGCGGCACCAAGCTGCCCTTCCGATGGCCTGCCCGTCCCTCGGCAGCCCGCCCCCTCTGGCGACTGGCCTCGTCCATGGTAGTGTTTGCCAAGCCAAGGGCCTCATGGGAACGGAGCTCGTGGAAGGGATGGTTTTCTGCTAAGCAAGGTTGAGTTTCAAATACTAAAAACTAGGACTGTGCTGTGTGTATCTTGAAATAAAAGTAACCACCGCAGCATCATAATGGAATGCCGGCCTCCTCCTTCCAGGTCCTCTGGGCCTCAGAAACTTTTCTTGAGTTCTTGGAGCCTTTACTTTGGGGAGATGGAAATCAGGCTGTCTGTACCCCGTATACCTCTCCTACTAGCCCCTTAATTGGCAGCTGGGTGAAGGTACAGGGAGACACGGCACAGGCTGTTTCCTCTTCACTCCCCTGTTCCTTACCTATGTTTCTTAGAATAAGGAGGGGGGGGGGCTGACATCTCCACCTGGCGGGGCGGGGGGGGGGGGGCTCAGTCTGGGCTGTGTGCAGCCTGGGGCCAGGCAGAGCATCCCTTTCAAAGGCTGCTGAGTCTCCTACATCCCATCCCAGGTCAGACACACCCGTCAGAAGCAGCTCACTCCAGGGCTGGCTGTGACTGCTGAGATGAGGACTTATATTGATGTTTCCATGGCAACATCTCCCCTCCTCCTTGCCAGTGGCGGCTTGCCCCTGTTCACAATTGAATAATTTTCCATTGAGCTGTCACAATTAATTGGTAGATTTTTATTAGCCTTTTAGAACCACACTGGGCCAGGCCCAGCTTGGCACCTCACAGTATTCCGGTGTTTTCCGTTCTATTGGTGACTTACGTCCCCAGTAGCAGCTCTCAGTCCTCAGCATCCAGGAAGCCACTTCATTAAGGCTGACAGATCGGAGCCACGAGAGAACTATGTTGACTGGGGGGCAGGGCTGGGAGGTGAGGTGAGGAGGGAGGCCACAACCAAACACCCGACATTGGTACACAGCCGTCCCCAGAGCCCACACGAGGCTCCCCTGGGCCTTGCATGTGTGTCCTAGGCTGCAGTCACAGGGACAAGGCGAGGGCCCCAGAATCTGTGAGGCACATTTCTCTGCCTTCCCCACCATCACAGGAAGACGTAACTGAGGCTGTGTCCAGCAAAGGGATGCGGCTGCTCCCTGCTAGTGTGACACACTCCCTGGGTCCGTGTCTGTGAAGACACTCCTGAGACACAGGCGACTGTGGTCCCACCCAGCTTCTGTGGGGCACTAGCCTGGCTCAATCCCTCCCCTGGCTCATCCATACACACAGGAGACAGGCTGAGACAGCCAGACCACCAGCCGGGGCAGAAGGGTCCCTGGCAGGGCCCCGGTCCTTCTCGTCACTCTTCAGGTTGTATCCTGCCCGTGAGGCCGAGGGACCTGCACACCCTCACTCTGTGGGTCGGTGCTGGCACTCCGGCTCCAGCCCTCATGCATGGTAGGCAAGCGCTCTACCAGCGAGCTGCATCCCAAGCATGGCAGGCCCTTAATTTAGCAGGATTAGATTAACCATGATGGAGAAGACTGGGATGAAGGGGGGACCTTCAAAGGAATGAATCTGCTGTCATTACCTTTAATCATTAAAAGAACCAACAAAGCTATTTTTTTTTCCAGTTTGCTTGTACATTGGAGCTCAATAGCCCTGAAAATCAGAATACTCAGACTGCTAACGCATTGATCTGCTAAACCAGCTCGCCTATATGGTGCTAAACTCCCTTTTTAACCCCCTGCCCCCAAGTTTCCCACGCTCTAGCAAGGTCTAGGCCCTCTTCTGTCCTCTTGGGAATGAGGAAATCGCTCCTCTCCAGACTGGGGAAGGAGAGGCTCCGGGAAACATCTACCCCGAGGCAGACTCAGCCCCAGGCTGCTCACCGCTGGCCTGGCATCTGACTCTCAACCCAAGAGCTGTCTGTAGCTACTCACTGTATTTATTCAAGCCACAAACAAGAGCCAGGAATGGTGCGTGCTTATAATCCCCACCCTCCGGAGGTTGAAGCTGGAGGATCAGAAGTTCAAGGCCAGTTTCGGTTCCAGAGTGAGATGGAGGCCAGCCTGGACTAATGAACAAAAAATGAAAGAAAAAGGCCAATCTTCCCTATGGGCGTGCACATCTACAGGTTATTAGCTGCTAAGATGTGTGGAAAATGTCTGTCCATATTTTTCTGTTTGGAATACTATTTAAATGCTTAAGGAAGGAAAAAAAGAGGGTTTGGGGATTTAGCTCAGTGGTAGCGCTAGGCAAGCGCAAGGCCCTGGGTTTGGTCCTCAGCTCAGGCGGGGGTAGGGGGTGGGGGTGAAGAAAGGCCAAGGACAGCTAGCTGCCGGTCCTCACTCGCTCCAGTACCAGAGACACCACAGGAGATCCACAGACCCAACCATGAGTTTCTGGTCACCCTGTGCTCATGGTCTGTAGGCACAAGTCTCAAAGCTCCCGGGGGAACAGAATCCCAGAGGTGTCTGATTGCAGAATCGACATTAGCTGGACCAGGGTCCAGGTCAAGAGGCTAGGTCAGGGATGAAGGCAGTACCAATGATGGGGTGTGGCTGGGGGTGCTTGCTCTGCCTGGCCCCACTTAGTGTCATCTGTGCAAACCCAGACTTAGAAATGGCTTCCCAGGGGGCTGATAGCGCACTAAGGTGCTTGCCATGTGAGCAGGAGGACCTGAGTTCAAATCCGCAGCACCCATATACGCTGGGTGCATGTCTCTCATCCCAGCCCTGGTTGGGGGTGGGCAGTGAATGGTAGTAACTGAAGAAGAGACAGGTCCCTGGAGGTCACTGGCCAGCTAGCCAAGCCAACTGGTGAGCCTCAGGCTCAAGGAAGACCATCGCAAAAATACACTGGTGACTAAGGAAGACACTTAACATTGACATCTGTCCTACACCCGCGCGCGCACACACACACACACACACACACACACACACACACACACACACACACACACACAAGGCGGGGTGCGGGGACGGACTTCCCTAGAACACTGGAGTGGGACGGCATTGATTTAGATCTGGGCTTGTGAGGCCAAGCCAAGCAGCTTACCTTTATAGGTCACAGCCTGGGAGGTCCTCCGCTGGGCAGGATGCAGCTATCTGCACTGTCTACAAGACTCCCTGACCTGGTGGGCACATGCAGTGTGGCCTTGGCCAAGCCGCTTCACCTCTCTGAGCCTCAGCTGCTACTCTACGTCTCAGAGGACGGTGCCAGAGCTCAGAGGGACGCTGCAAACACTGCATGTGGCAGCAAGAGCTCAGGAGGAGGACTGTCTCTGCGGCACAGACACTTCCAGAATATGCGCCTATTCCAAGTGTAGGGACAGCCAGCAGCCAGCAGCAGCTGCAGCTGAGCCTGATGTGCAGTGATCTTTCTGCACCCCAGAACCGCAATGCCAACACAGCACGGTTACGAATCTCACCTCTGTGGGCAGAAGTCTGTCACTTCCGCCTCCCTTTTGATCTTGTGTACACACTCACACGTGCACGCACATTCCCCACAGTGCACACGTGGAGGACAGCTGGCAGCAGTCGGTTTTCTCCGTCCACCACGTGGGTCCCGGGGATTGAACTCAGGGCGTCCGTCAGGCTTGGCAGCAGGTGTTTGGCCCTCGGAGCCATCTTGCTGGCATGTGCAGAGGAGCATTTCTCTGGGCCACGCACAGCTATTAGATTCCAAGGAGCACCTGTGATCTAAGGTCAAGAAGGCCAGTCTTAGAAATGACTAAGTTTCAGGTGACACATTAGGACCTTGAGAGATAGAAGTATTTTATGCCCTGGGCCGAGGTGACCTATCTCACCCGTGGCCTTACATGAAGCCCTGGGAAAACAGGCCAGTAGTACTTGCCTGAGGCCATGGGGAGGACCCTGAGATGTAGGGGCGTGCCAGGGAGGAGTCACCCTGCCAGCAAGAATCTCAGGAGCTTATGTCTCTCCTACTCTAGGCCCGACACAGGACACTGCCACCTGCTAAAGGCTGACAAGAGCTGGGCAACTATGTGCCAGGGACACAGGGTGGCCCAGACATCCTGTTCGTGGATGGCAGCCACTATACTGCTTTATGGCAGCCAAATGTGCGGTGACCCTTTGGGACATGACGGGTAGCAGGGATGAATCACAGACCAAGCAATCTGTCAATACTTCTGTAAACACGTATTTATTTAAAAAATACTACAGAGAGATTTGGATTCAAAAACACAGAGTCATATACAGAAACAAAATGTACTGACTGAGAAAAAGGGATGTCACTGGTGTGCCAAAGGGGCACAGTGGCGACCTATTTACATGTCATTTATAAGAGAGCAAGTCTATTTAAAAAAAGTGTAATACCAAAGTATAATGTAAAATATAGTGGCACATCACGTCAGCAACGACAGACTGGTACCTTGTGAACGTGGTTTCAGAGTATGGGGGTGTCTGGCTTTTCAAGGCCGATGGCAGTGTGGCACCGCCTCCCCTGGGCTGCAGAAGAGCCGCTGGAGGCGAGGAGGTGATGTGCTATGAGGATCATCATCTCTACAGAAAAATACAAGCCGAGTCTAGGTGGTTAGTGTGGGACTGGGGCCAGCACAGTGCAGCCGAGTGGAGCAGGAGTGTGGTGGTGTCTCGCCTGGCCCAGTGCAAGGCCTAGGCAGGCGCCCCGCTCTTCAGCTGGCTGCTCTGGGTCACAGTCAAGGAGACACACGCCTGTCTCTCTCTCTGCTCAGCTCTGGTCCTGGCTGCTGGGGAAGGAAGCATGCAACTTGGCTGAGCCTGCGAAGTACCCCCACCCCCGCCTGTGCTGTGGCGCGCCTCCGGGAGCACCAGGCTAAGCACTGTTTTCGGTGCTTAAGCAGCAGCAGCAGCAGTTCTGAGGAGCAGCCAGGGCTCAGGAGAGCCGCAGGCCGGTGGTCCTTCCTGCCTATTTGTGCCTAGTGGTTGCTCCTTTCTGTGCAGAGCTTTGGAATGCTCAAAATCACCAGAAAACCAGACCCTCGTCATCAAGGCAAGGACCAGAGAGGATGGGCCTGACCTCAGGAGCAGGAGAGAGGAAGAAAGACTGCTCAGAAATTCAGATCTTTGGGGGCCCCTGGAGCCCTAGCCTTGGCCTGGCCAACCAGAGACTGCCACCCATGAAACTCAAGTTGCTATCCAGGACTGCAGGGCACACCACTGAGGATCTAAACAGATGACAGACCACACTGCCCTAGCTCTGTCTCCAGTACCCACCCACCCGGGCCCTTGGTGTTAGCACCTCATGACCCTCAAATCAACAGCTTCCGTCACATGAGGAAACAGTGAGCACAGCCTCTCTGGGACAGGCCGTGAGCATAGAAGGTTCAGGGACGGCCAGCACGGGACTCCCCTGCCTTGGGGACCAGGCGCATCAGAGGATGTTCTCCTGCGAAGACATGGGAAGGACAGTCCTTCTGAGCACTCCCAGCTGGCCTCAGAGCTGGGTCTGAGGCACTGGGCAGGGAGGAGCCTGGTGGCCTGGCAGGCCAGCTACAGTCTTTGGAGCAGGAGGCCCACACACAGGCACCTGGGCTGGGGAGGAAAGGTGCAGGCCAGCTGGCGCACAGGCCCGGGCTCTGCCTGATGCTTTGTAAAGCTCCTGGGCCAAGCTGCCAGCTCCCCAGTCCTCTGTCCCCCTCCTTAAGGGCACACAAGCCCCGTGGACTGCAGCATCTCTGGCTGGCATGCACTGGCTGCTGCTACCTCCGGACGATGTCGCTGATCTCCTTCACAGAGCTAAGCAGCTTGCTGAAGTCCTGTGTGGCAGCTGGGCCGCTGGAGGCTGTCGCAGGGCAGATCTGCAACTCTCGGAGGTTGCTCTCCAGCTTGTTGATGGCCTCTCGGAAGGCAAACTTATTCCTCATCTGCTGGATGGAGTCCACGTAGCTCACGCAGAATGTGTACAGGTTCTTGCCAGCCTCCAGCACGGCACTGTGGCTGGCCATCTGCTCTGAGTTCCGGGAGATGGCGAGGCACAGGGCCTCAGTGCTGTCCAGAACCACACCCTTGGTGATGGTGCCACTGGCGATGCGCTCGGGCGGCTGGCGGGTCTTTCGCAGAGACACACGGGTTGATATGAGGGGGGTGAAGGCGGCAGAAGATGGCTGGTCCCCGGGCAGGGATGAAGGCGCCGGCGCTGTGGGGGGTGTGGGGACTGGGCTGGTGGGGGTCCCTGGAGGCTTACTAGCTGACTGAGGCTTTGGTACGGATGGGGGCACGGGCTTTCGCAGTCCTTCCCCAGGCTGGCCAGCCTTGGTGGGGTCACTGTTGGCAGCGTCCACAGCCAGACCGGTGCACTTCAGCTTTGCTGCCGCCCCGGCCTCCGCAGCCACCTCTTGGCTGGGGCTCTGCGCAGGCTTTCCGGCTTTCCCTGCCGAGGCAGGGGGAGGTGGCGGGGCAGGCTTGAGCTTGGCCAGCCGCCCCTTGTCTCTCCCCGGGGACTCTGAGCTGTGCTTGTGCCTCCTTACTCGGGTCTCCTCAGAGGAGGCCTTGTTCAGGCCCACTCTGCTGCTGGGGGGTGTCGGCTCGGCAGTGGCAGGAGTCCCCAAGGCTGTGCTCTTGGTGGCCTCTTCCTTATGAGAGAGGCCAGAGGAAGGAGAGGCAGTGACCTGTCGACGAAGGAGTTTGGGAGTCAGGCTGGGAGGGCTGGAGCCTGGGCTGGACTCCATGTCCCTGAAGACTTCATCAGCAGCCTCCTCACTCTTCTTCACCAGCCGCGGAGGGGGCGTCACTGTGCCTCTGGCCACCTGCTCAGACCTGGTCTCACTGGCACGTTTCCGAGGCAGAGCTGGCTTTTCGCTTTTGTGCCCCCCAAAGGTGGATGAGTCAAACTGCTTGCCAGCAGATGGCAGGTCCCGAGGCAGTGTGACTGACCGCCACTCCGTGTCCCTGGCTCCGTGGGGCATGCAGGAGGCTGAGCAGGAGCGCAGGAATCGCTTGCTGGAGCTGATGCCGCTCCCCTCTTCCCCAGCGGCCAGGCGGCTGCTGGTCAGCGTGCTGGACTTTTTCCACAGGTTGGGAGAACGGAAGCCCGAGCTGCCTGGCTCCCGGAAGGCTCCATTGGGGACACCAGCCCCATTGCTGGCTTTTGGAGACTTGGTGGGCTCTGCCGCATCTGAGGGGGTGAGAGCTGGCGGCCCGTTGCTGGCTTCCCGGCCATCATCCTCACCAGCCCCTCTGCGTTCTGGCTGGCCATCCATCTCGCGGAAGGAGCTGCTGCGCTTAGGGGGCGTGGGTGCCATTTTCTTCTTCTTCTTAATCAAGGCGCTGAACAAGTTGGTCTTCTTGTCCTTGGGAAGAAGGCGCTCATCTTCATTTAGGGTGCCGTCTGGGGGCCCTCGCTCTTTCCGAGGAAGCAGTGGTGATACGGCAGGCTCACTGTCCAGCACATCTGAAAGAGAGAGCGAGAGTGAGGAAGAGCTCCCTGGAAACGAGGTGCTCACTCCTGGGGGGGTCCCCACGGCTTCTGCACCTCAGCTTTCATACACAGGCACAACAAAGCTCAAGTGCTGCCGGAGGGCAGACAGAAGACAAAGCTGTGGCTCTCACCACAGCTCGGTCTCATCGTTGGTATCAGCCATGAACACTGTCACTATCAGCAGGGACACAGGTCTCTCTCCCCAAACTCAGAGGGACAAGAGCCAAATGACCCTGCCTTCCTCATTCTGAAACCAGTTAAAGCTGTGGAGTCCCTCCAATGTCACACTCTGGTCATCGAAACAATGCCAAAGGTCAGACTTGCTGAGGCTCCTGAGGTGTAACCTGGAGAAAGAGGTCAGGTACCCCGTTGGGGCCCGACAACCAGCTGCTGTGACCGACAGGAAAGATGACCTTCATGAAACTTCAGGTGGGTATTTTTAAAATACGAGCGACAGTTCACAAAAGGCCTTTGTGCTATCAGGCTGGCTGTAGGAGGCTTCCCTCAGCCTGTCGGACAGAGATGGAGGCTGCGCCTGACCTAAGACTGGCAGGGGCACACATCAGAATGAGGTGAGCAGAGGACCACTCCACACTTTAGTCCAGCTGAAGAAGATGGATGAAGAGACTCTACTGGGTCACAGAGCCACATCAAGAGCACAGATGTTGGGGACACTTCTGGCTCACCAGGAGATGACCTACCAAAACACTTCACTAATGATACTGCTGGGAAGGACACACGTGCCTGCTCATCGCCTGCTCTGCCTAAGGACATGCGGCCATGGCAGCCTCTCTTCCTCACTGTCAACGATCAGACAGCATGACAACCAGCAGGGACGAAGGGACTGCTTGGGTGCCACAGCCTCCAAAAGGGTGAGGACGATGATTCAGTGCTTCCACAATCTGGACTCTTTTTTAAAACCACACACACACACACACACACACACACACACACACACACACACACACACACACACGTGTATGCACATGCCTAGCATACAAGTAGAGGTCAGAGGGTAACCCCTCAGGTATTAGTTCTTCCTTCCAACTTGGTTGTGTGCACCAAGCTAGCTGGCCCTTACATTCTGAGGGTCTCTCTGCAGGAGAGCTGGTGGTACAGGTATGTGTTAGTACATGGATTGTGCAGACTGGACCTCAGGTCCCGGCAACTGCTCAGCAAGTGCTTTACCTCTGAGCCATATCCTCAGCCCGTATGGAAACCTTCCAAACACACACCCTGGGCACCTGTGTGCGCTGTCCCTGTGCTGGACAGTTTTATGTCAACTTGATACGAGCTAAAGTCATCTAAGAGAAGGGAACCTCAGTTAAGAAATGAATTTTCCCAGTACTCAGGAGACAGAGGCAGGTGGATCACTGTGAGTTCGAGTCCAGTCTGGTCTATAGAGTGAGTTCCAGGACAGACAGGGTTACAGAGAGAAACTTTGTCATGAAAAACAAAAAACAAAACAAAACAAACAAAAAAAAAAAGGAAAGAAAGAAAGAAGGAAAGAAAATGTCTCCATAAGATTAGGCTATAGGCAATTTTGTAGGCCATTTTCTTAGTGATTAATGGGAGAGGATCCAGGCCATTGTGGATGGTGACATCCTTGGGCAGGTGGTTGTGGGTTCTATAAGAAAGCAGGCTGAGCAAGCCATGGGGAACAAGGCAGTAAGCAGCACCCCTCCATGGCCTCTGCATCGGCTCCTGCCTCCAGGTTCCTGCCCTGTTTGAGTTCCTGCCCTGACTTCCTTCAGTGATGGACTGTGATGATGAAGTGTAAGCCTAATAAACCCTTTCCTCCCAAGTTTCTTTGGCCATGGTGTTACATGTTGTTACAGCAACAGTAACCCTTTTAGGGACTAAGACATGCCCTAAAGTACTTTATGTGTCTCGTGGGTTTGACCATTCAACTTCTCATCAGTATGAGTATAGGTTTAAAATACAACTGTTTAAAAAAAAAAAACCAAACATAACTGTGGATTCTGCTGAGTAAATATCCCTTATGAATCTCTATCAGAACCAAACTCCTGTCTGGTCCCATTCAACCAGACCCACAGTCCATTAGCCCATGCTGGGAGCCCCTGGGAGCCTTTGTGAGTTCAAGTACTAACCCCCAAAACTGACTTCAGTGGGTCTGCAGAAAGCCAGATGCTGGCCCAGTGGTTACTCAGTGCACAGCAGGCATGCAGGAAGCTCCAGACATGACTGCTAATACCATCCCTGTACATCTCTAGACACCTCCTGACCCAGCCCCATTGTCCTAGCTGAACCTAGGAAGAGTGCAAAAAGACACTCCCGAAACTACAGGGACCCCAGCTTGGTCCCAAGAAGCTCTATACTGAGTGACTCCCAGGCTGCTCTGTTTGGCTCAATGTTGTTTATTGCAATGTATGTCCTGGAAGATGCCTAGAGTGCTGTGAAGAACACACGGAAAGGTGGGTGTGCTTCTTGGCAGGCATCCCAGTTTTTGCCTGTCTAAGCAACTGCTGAATGGCTCCTTGGGGAGACTGGCAGCACTGAGGAGGTCTGCTGTTCTCTGCCAGCTCCACTGATAACTTCCTGTTCACCTACTCTGGCTTGAGGGTGAGAAGGCATGGACATACCGCTTTCTCCCAGGCCTTTCATGTGGAGAAGCTCAGGGGTGTCAGGTGTGTCTTTCTGCTCGGCAGCTCTCCTGCAGGTCCTGGTCTTGGTGGGCAGCTCTGGGGCCTGCAGCATGCTGCCAGCAGCTCCTCTCAGGCCTCGTTTCCCCAGCTCCTTTTCCACCTCTGAGGATCACACACAAACAATCCAGCAGTCATCAGCAAAGGTGCTGTCTTGAAAGGGATTCTCTTTGTTTTTTTTCTAATTTATATATATATATATATTTCTTAATTTTTTTTTTTTGTATGTGTATGGGTGTTTTGCCTGCATGTATGTCTGTGCACCACAGGGTGCAGAGGCCAGAAGAGGGTGTTGGATCCCCTGGGACTGGGGTTGTGAGCCACCAACATCTGGGTGCTGGGAACTGAGCCCGGTTCTCTTAGTCACTGAGCTGTCCCTCCAGTTTCTGGGACTCTCTTTTTCTTAAGGTCTATGCAGTTAGAGAAAAGGGACACGGATGCTGTGGAAACAGCACAGCATTTTCTAGAACTCTGTATGACTACAAAAGACACAGAACCTCCCCTGTGCCGAGTTCTGGTCTCTCACTTGGCCTGGGCACTTTTACCAGGAATGAACTGAAGGCCTGTCTAGCCCGAATCCAACCTTTCAACACACTGCATGCCCCAGGAGGTACGTTACCATCTGAGATACTGGACTCCTGGAACATGGTTTCAAAGGCTTGGTGGATTTCAGCAAAGGAGGGCCGGTCAGAGGGATTCCACTGCCAACCTGGACAGAGAAGACCCATGTCAGAGCAGTGGGAAGCACTGCTAGCAAGCCAGAACTAGCCATCCCAAGGAGCAAGCCAGGACTAGCCACCCCAAGGAACAGTCTCGACAAGATGAGGCGCTCCAAGCCTGCTAACTGCTGATGTCATGGCAAGTTAAAATGCCAAATACTACTGTTAAGCTATATGTTAAGAATTTGAAAAGAACTGGGTGGTGGTGGTGCATCCCTTTAATCCCAGCACTCAGGAGGCTGTGGCAGGTGGATCTCTAAGAATTCGAGGCCAGCCTGGTCTACAGAGTGAGTTCCAGGACAGTCAGGGCTCCACAGAGAAACCCTGTCTTGAAAAACTGAAACAAACAAACAAACTTTGCATCAACAGTCCAGCTTCTAGAAATATCGGGGTTAAGTGCCGTGACACAAGAACACTGTCCCTGCCTTGTTTACAGCAAACACAGGACCATCAAGACGGCACTTGCTGCCAAAACTGAGATCAAGTTTGATCCCCGGGATCCACATAGTGGAAAAAGAGAACCAACTCCTGCCAGCTGCATGCTGTGGAATGTACACCCTCATAAAGAAAGAAATAAAATGTATTAAAGCAAACAGCTGTGTTAAAGGTGGGGAGCAGGGTGAGGAAAATCTAGATGTATGGGTGGGGGGCAGTGTCGCTGACATATTACTAAGAAGAAAAAGGTGAGGGAGTGGTCATATGAACACAGACAATAAGACCATATGCAGACACACACCACATGTAGATGCACACACACACTCACATTATGTGCACACCACTAGAGTTACATCACCTGGAACATTTGTAGCCAGGTGTGTAAAAGCAGGACCCAGGAATCTGTCTTTTAGTAAGAACCCAGGTTTGATATTCATCTAACCCTTTCTATGCTTAAAAAAATGAAAAGAACCTGGGCATGGTGGCACATAACCTGCAACCCTAGAACTTGTGAGGTCTAAGCAGGAGAGTCACTATGAGTTCCAGACCAGCCAGGGCTACAGAGTGAGATTCTGATCCAAAACAAAAAGCAAACCCAAAACTATCCCTCTCAAAGGCAAACGACTCCTATGTATGGTATCTGTACTAAATGCACTGAAAGGCACCCCACGGCCAGACTTGGAGTGGCTCGGGAGCAAGGCAACACTGCCAAGGACCCACTGAACGGCCTGCTGCAGACACTCGCACACTGTGATTTCCTCAGTGCCCACGTGCACTTTCTGACTGGGCTGGGGAGGCTCACATGCTCGCATGAGTTCATAGACCTTCTCCGGGCAGCCTTCAGGGCGCTCCATACGGTAGTCTTTTTCCAGCAGCTCATAAACCTGCGACAGGTCAATTCCTGGGTAAGGTGACATGCCATAGGTAGCAATTTCCCAGAGCAATACTCCGAATGCTGAAAGAAAGAAGGAAGAGGAAGACATCAGGGTACGTGAGGGGTTGGCCAGTGAGATGGTTCAGTGGGTAAAGCCTCACCAGCCTAAAGACCTTTCGATCTGGGAACCAACACAAAGGGGGAAGGAGAGAAGTGACTCCACAAAGTTGTCCTCTGACATTCACACACGTGCCAAAGTATGTATGCACACATGCACGCACGCACATGCACACACATGAAAAAATGCATAAGGCTTTTCCATAGCAGTGACATTTACCAGGTTCTCCATGACAACAGCCCAGGAAAGGTAGGACAGAGCAAAACTGTTTACTCACACTATACTAAAACATGTCAAAGGAGAGAAGGGAAAGGTGACCTCCTGGGGTACAGGGTCTCCCAGGTAAGTGGCCCACGGGCTAGGAGTCAGATGCCATGTTCTGCTCACAGTTCTGTGACTATGGAGCCGCATGCCTGTCAGGCCAGCAGTTGTTTCTAGGTGGGAAAGATTATCTCCAAGGTTTCTGCCAGCTCTAAATGGTTTGCAAAAATCTTGTGAACTCTCAAAGTCTTGATGTCCTTCTTCCCACTAACAGAACTAGGGGTCCTTAGAAAAACAGGTGATTTGGACCCGGGACAGGGAAGAAGCCTGGGCCCGCTTGCCGTTCCGGACAGCACAAACAGTACGGAGGACTACATGGCTGCTGTCGGAGGACAGGGGAGGAGTTCCCACTGGCCAAAGATGAGACACTCCACTGTAAAGGAGAAGCACCACAGCACAGATCATATCAGTGTGTCAACAAAGAGCTCATAGTGACGCCACACAAGACTAGCAAGTCCAGCTGCCACCACTACAGGCCACTGGGGAAAGCAGGAGCCAGGACAGGCAGCTCACTTGAACCCATTTTGGCACCAACTCTACCACTGGGCAACCAAGCATTGCCAGGCCTTGCTTTTGTTCCGGTGGCTAACTGACTGTGGAACGAAGGAGTCGGAGAACGATCACACGGTCTGGGCTCTGGTCACTAAGAGCTGCACACCACATCCCACTAGAGCAGTGGCTCCCCTCTTCTTCCGAAGGCTGGGCCCCTTGACTACAGCTGCTCACGCTGTGGTGACCCCCAAACCCAACATCATTGGGTGGCTACTGGGTCGCTGTCATTTGCTACTGTTTTGAACTGCAATGCAGCTATCTGTGGAGGTTCGCCAAGTGGTTGAGACCTGCTGCACTGAAGGGGAAACCACGCAGATGGATCAAGCGATCTAAGAGTACGCCACCTCCTCTGTGTATTAAGGGAAAGAAAAGTCAACCCAAATGTCATCGGCTCTCGAGATCTGACTTCAGATTCTCTAAGAGGATTGAAGCCAGACGCCTGATCAGATGACAGCACAGGGCACAGAAGCGAAGTCCAGACTCTGGAAAGGTCTAAGGGAAGTGACAGAGTCTATGAACAAACAGCAGGAACCAGTCAGTGATGGAAGATACAGGCCAGAGCCACACAGGACACAGGACTAACGCAGCGAGGGAGCCGCATCCGGCTCTCAGGTCAAACTGGGAGGGTAAGCACCGGATATTTGATAATATTCAGAAATCGGTCAAGCCTGAGTGTAGCACCGTGCTATGCTATAAGAGTCATCTGTAAGAAGCAAATACTGACGTGTTTATGTGTAAAATAATATGATGTCTGGGATTTAAAATAACAGGAGGCAAAGAAGTGGGTGGGCCACAGGGCTCACTACTCAGCTCACCCTCAGCATGACACGCCTTTAACCCAGCACTCGGGAGGCA
Organism: Peromyscus californicus insignis; assembly: GCF_007827085.1. Lineage (NCBI taxonomy): Eukaryota > Metazoa > Chordata > Mammalia > Rodentia > Cricetidae > Peromyscus > Peromyscus californicus. Next base: position 7,533,142 of record NW_026294595.1, read on the forward strand.
GAGGCAGGAGGATCTCCGAGTTTGAGGCCAGCCTGGTCTACAGAGTGAGTTCTAGGACAGTTGATAAAAAGACACTGTATCAAAAACAAAACAAAACAAAACTCTTGAAAAATAAACACCAGGTGGCACTTGCGCATGAAGCGCTCAGAGGTTTGCACCCCAAACCAGAGTGAATAGCTCTCCTGTGGAGAGGGCGACTCTGGGTGCCTTCGGGGTCGATGCTGCACCATCAGGTCCACAGCTAATGTGGAATGAAGACATGAACGGTGCGACTCTAGATCCTCCAGAGGTCACTTTTGCTTCATTTTGAATACAAACAGAAAACAGGATTTTAAAATAAGCCAGAAACAAGAAAAAGGGTGTAGTGATGGGGGAGAGCTGGAGGTAGAGAAGCAGAGGGGAACCCCGACTGGCAAGGACTGCCCAGGACCTGGCCCTTACCCCAGACGTCCGACTTGATGGAGAACTTGTTGTAGGCCAGGCTCTCGGGCGCAGTCCACTTGATGGGGAATTTGGCTCCAGCATGGGCTGTGTAGGTGTCCCCTGTCATCAACCTGCTCAGGCCAAAATCGGCCACCTTCACCAAATGATTTTCCCCAACCAGGCAGTTCCGAGCAGCAAGGTCTCTGAGAAAGGAAAGGGCCATCTGTATGAGCTCCTGGCTGCCTCCCCAACTCTGCGTCTGTGACACCAACACAGAAAAGTCACGGGTGGTCCGTGGAAGCTTTCAAATGCCCTCAGCAAATACTGGTCAGGCTGCCACACAGCAACACAAGCAACACAAGTGGCAATGGGGGCAGCTCCTGCCCCATGACCTGGAGCATGTTAATTGCCTTGGAACTCAGCTACCTCACCCCTAAAATGAAGACAGTAACAGGGCTGCTTTGGGCAGCTCTGTGTGATAATGGACAGTATGTGCAGCGCTTCCTCTGATGCCTGGAGAATAACAAGTGTCACCTGTGTGCTTGTGCTGCTACTGCCCCACGCCAGGCACAGGGACAGTCAGCCCAATGCTCACCTGGAGAGACTGACGGGAGTGAGTCTCTGCCTGTCCTCTCTATACTTAGCAGGAAAAGTGAAACTGAGTCTGTTGTAAAAACTCCTTACCCAAATATGTTCTCTCCTTTCCTCCGGCTTCCTGATGCCTACCCAAATGTGTCTGAGAAACTCTCAGGTATAATCCACCTCTGCTCACCTCCTGAATCTTCTAGGGAAGACGGGGTCTAATCTTTAGTTCATGGATGTTAACCATGAAATCACAAGGCAACTGGGACCGGAGGAATGAGAAGATGAGGCAGCTTAGGACGACGGCTGCATGATGCGGCTTGATCGTCAGCAATGAGAGAGAAATTAAACACAAGAGCTGTGCCTGATAGGACTTCTGGTACGGCATTTTAAGTGTGTGAATGGAGGGGACAGAGCTGGCCATGCAAGGCAAGGCAGAAGTTGGAAATCTCAATTTGCAGCATCAGAGGCTTCACTCTGCTGAGCGACAGGAGCGTTTGGATTGGGCTCTTGTGGAGCAGAAAAAATCTGTCTTCCGAGGGGCTGCCAGCATTTCACACACACTACTTATTCCTGGCTATGAAATCTCATGTCGAGGTTTCACACTTGAGTTAATTGGGTAGGAAAGGTCACCACAGTGGCGTGGAGAACATCTTGCATGACGGAGTCGGGCCAAGCCCATCAGGCTCCCTCCTGCACAGGTTGTCACTCTGCTAGGAAGCCACTTCCACCAGCAAAGCATGCAAACCCAGATAATTGTGGCACACTTGAAGGTCAAAACACTCTGGGTTTTAAAAGCAGCAAAAATGCCTAGTTCCGGCTTGCATATTCTCTGCAGTTCTACAGCCATGGAAACATCCCCAAACCCAGTGACAGCTGGTGGACAATAAGACACAGAGAAAAGGAAGAAAAGCCACACAGTGAAACTAGGCCTAGGCCCTGGCTTCTACTGTACCCAGGCAGAGAGAGGTCTTACTGACTGAGCGCTGGACTTGGGGTGCATTGTTTCCGAAGGAACTGTGGCTGTCAGGAAGGGGGAAGGCCTTTTACAGATTTCATTTAATATTCACGAAGTCCAAAAGGGCTCAGAAATGAACCACTTCTTTCCTGGGAATTAGCCGCTCCACTGGCCCAGGCCTAGGGACTGAAGGACTTAGTCCCGCCTGCTGCAAGCAGCACATAGGTCAGGCACTTGTGTTTGCCTTCGTTTCAAGGGCCAGTGAGCTGCCAACACCAAGGTTGGGAGCTGAGCCATTAGACCCCACAGCTGGGTGTTCTGAAGCAGGGGTGAGGCTGGGTGAGGCTGCTTTGGCCAGCCCTACCTGTGGATGAAGTTCTTCTTCTCCAGGTACTCCATGGCTGATGAGATCTGTGTGGCCATGTAGAGCAGTACCACAGCGCTCACCTCTTGCCGGTTACACTCTCTCAGGTAGTCCAGCAGGTTACCATAGGTCATGAACTCCGTGATGATGTAGAACGGGGGCTCCCGGGTACACACCCCTGACAACAGGACATGGGGGCTTCAGCATGTGGCCCTGCTCCCAAGGGAAGGAGCCCTAGAAACGTCCAGCCCTGAAGAAAGGGCTTCTGAGCTGGGGAGCCGGCTCAGCAAGTAAAAGCGCTTGCCACACAGGCCCGCCCCCAGAACCCAGGGAAGGTGGAAGGAGCGGACCGACTTGTCTTCTGACTTCCCATACCCCAACACACAGTTCTCTGATTAAGAAGTGATGCTTGCTCAGCGCACGGACATCTGGACCAAAGCCCTTCACAGGCAGCTGCCCACAGCCCCTCTTCAGAGTCCGTGCTTGCTTACCTAGCAGCTGTACCAGGTTAGGATGCTTGATCTCCTTCATCACTGCAGCCTCCTTCAGGAACTCCTCCACCTCCATGGTGTCCTCCTGCAGAAGGAAGTTCACGGGACAGGTCTGTTTAGCAAGGAGCGCCTGCCTACGAGGAAGGACACAGCTTCAAGGGCTAATGCAAACAGCAGTGGCAGCCTACACTCAGCCTAGGCCACTGTTTTTGGTGACCACTGGCTACACTGCCCTTGACAGGCTCCATGAGTCTTGTCCTGGTGATGTGAAGAGTCCCGTGGGGCAAAGTCTCACCCAGGACATTATGGACTGGATGTGAAATGTCACCCAGAGGCTCATGTCTTGAACAGCTGTTCCCTAGCTGTTCCCACAATGGGGCAATTGTGGAAGGCTGTGGACCCTTCAGGAGGTGGGGCTTGTCTGGAATGAGTTCTCATTATGGGCAGGTCTTTAAAGGTTAGACCCAGTCTCTGGTTCTAGACCAGCTCTTCTCTTCCTGGGCTATGACCATGGGACTTGCTTTGCCACACACTCCTGAAACGTAGATCAGGCCACTCTGCCATGCCTTCCGCACAGTGATGGACTGAAACCCTTTGACACCATGAGCCAAACTGATCTTTTCTCCCTTACTGTTTGTGTCAAGTGTCCTGGCCCAGTGAGTGAGTCAGTGGGGCCGTGGGTCAGAGCTGCTTGGCATTGCTGCCCAGATCTTGTGTGAGGTCTTAGAGATGTGGAGACACTATGGTACTGTTTCCACAAGTACTGAGTGCTTCCGAATCCAACACCCTTAACATCAGAGAAGGAACAGTGTGAAGACTTTGAAATGGAGCTGGCTCGAGTCGCATTCCCAGAGTGCCTCTCGTCAGCAGAGGTAGCGGACAGACACTGAGCTGCTTAGGTATGCGGCAGCATGAGCACCTAATGAAGCAATCACCACGGACTAGGGGGTCAATCACCCGGGTTCTACACTGATCTCACCGCAGCTCTCTGACGACTCACAGAAGCATCTGTGTAGGTCACACAGTGCGAGGCCACAGACGGGCAGGGCAGCCTGCCCCTCTCCCACCTTTCCAGCTGAGTCTGAAGGGCTGTGCTCTATGCTCCTCAGCCTCCTTGCAACCTAAGCCACTGTCCTCTGAACCAACTACCACAAACAGGAACAGGCAGTGGCAAGTGGCAGGGTCTCCTTAGCTGTAAGAACGAGGCTCTGCAGGCAAGGAAGACAGCAGGCCGCATGCGGTGTCTGCAGGGAGTCTGTCTGTGTGGTAGGGAAGAGGTTTCTTGAAAATTAGCTTCCCAGGGCAGACAGCTCCACCAGACCTTGTGCCAAGTGTGTAAGTGTCCACACTGTCCCCGTGCCAAGTGTGGAACTGGCCACAAGCTTGGCACTGTGGCTGTTCCAGTTCCTGCCCTGGCAAGGGGAGTGACACCCCAGAGGATGGCGCTTCTTTCCTTTGATCAGTCACACTGAGAAGCAAAGCATGACCAATGCTGGTGTGTTGGTCTGTTATCACTAGACACAGGTTCCAAAGGACTAGACAGATGCGATTTGCCACTCTGAAACGTGAGCCGCTCTGGTGTCACCACAGTGTGCTGGCTGTCACTGCCCAAGCTAAGCAGAGGGCACTCATGCCCATGCTACCCACTGGCTGCCGGACTCTCCACGTCCCTTCTGTTTCCCAGCTGCTCAGCGGCCAGTCTGGCTCTGGTGTGCAGCACTCATGTTAAAGTTTGAACTCAGGTGTCAACGTTGCACTAACTGGCTATGACAAAGTCACTCTCCAGTGACGCTCTCTACCATTCAAGGCTTTCTTTTCTAATTCAAGTACCACAGTGCACCACACAGGTACATCACCTCAGAAATCTCACTTCCTGTGGAGCCATCTACCCTTTTCTAAAAGACCCATGATCATGAGGCACAACATTACTCCACAGCATCTTCCTACCCCACCACACACACACGTGCACAGGGCAACCATTGCTTCTGTCTGTCCGTATGCCTGTCTCCACCCCACCACACACACATGCACGGGGCAACCATTGCTTCTGTCTGTCCGTATGCCTGTCTCCACCCCACCACACACACACATGCATGGGGCAACCATTGCTTCTGTCTGTCCGTATGCCTGTCTCCACCCCACCACACACACACATGCATGGGGCAACCATTGCTTCTGTCTGTCCGTATGCCTGTCTCCACCCCACCCCACACACATGCATGGGGCAACCATTGCTTCTGTCTGTCCGTATGCCTGTCTCCACCCCACCCCACACACATGCATGGGGCAACCATTGCTTCTGTCTGTCCGTATGCCTGTCTCCACCCCACCACACACACACACATGCACGGGGCAACCATTGCTTCTGTCTGTCCGTATGCCTGTCTCCACCTCACCCCACCACACACATGCATGGGGCAACCATTGCTTCTGTCTGTCCGTATGCCTGTCTCCACCCCACCCCACACACATGCATGGGGCAACCATTGCTTCTGTCTGTCCGTATGCCTGTCTCCACCCCACCACACACACACATGCATGGGGCAACCATTGCTTCTGTCTGTCCGTATGCCTGTCTCCACCCCACCACACACACACATGCATGGGGCAACCATTGCTTCTGTCTGTCCGTATGCCTGTCTCCACCCCACCCCACACACATGCATGGGGCAACCATTGCTTCTGTCTGTCCGTATGCCTGTCTCCACCCCACCCCACACACATGCATGGGGCAACCATTGCTTCTGTCTGTCCGTATGCCTGTCTCCACCTCACCACACACACACACATGCACGGGGCAACCATTGCTTCTGTCTGTCCGTATGCCTGTCTCCACCTCACCCCACCACACACATGCATGGGGCAACCATTGCTTCTGTCTGTCCGTATGCCTGTCTCCACCCCACCCCACACACATGCATGGGGCAACCATTGCTTCTGTCTGTCCGTATGCCTGTCTCCACCCCACCCCACACACATGCACGGGGCAACCATTGCTTGCCTTTTTTCTTTCAGAAAAATCAGTGTGAGTATGTCTCCCCCTGCTGGAATTAGACTCGATTTAATTTTTTTATTGAAACTGTAACCTAGGTTTTTAACTACTGAAATTAAAAACAAAGTAAAGCCTTAAACCTCATTCTAACTTGCGACGCTCCTCTGCTTACTTTTTCAATCCATACTATCTTTTTGGAGACACTTTTCCCCTTTGCACAATAAAACAGAACCCCAATGGGCTGGGTAGAAGAAATGCTTAGAGGTCTGAATGTTCCTTCACCTCTTTGCCCTTGTGCTTGTTGGGGAGAGAGGGGCCAACTGCTCTGTCACAGGGCCTGACTGGCTCCACCCTCTTCAGAGGAAACAGGACCTCTAAGACAGTCCCAAAGAGTGGCTAAGAGGATGGCTTGTCAGTCACGCTGGCCAGGCTCTGCTGCTACCTGAGGCCCTGGTAACCTAATGACCTGAGTCTCTGTCTGTCTCTCTGTGTCTCTGAATGATCTTCTATGACCCCCCCCCCCATTTCTTCCTTCTTTCCTTTTTTAGACAGGATCTCATCCAAGCCCTGCTCTTCCTGCTACCTCCCAGGGGCTAGGACTGCATCTGTACACAGTGCTAAGGAGTAAGATCAAGGCTCTGTGGGTACTGGACAGGCACTCTAGGAGCTGGGCTACCTGAGCGTCTGAATTGTTTTCAGTGCTGGCCAGCAGGCATCAGGGGCATGCGCTCCTACTGCTGTGGCAGTTACCTCTGGTCCTAAGAGGCGAAACAAGCACCCTGCTCGTCTGGAAGACAGATTGGTTTCTAAGGAACACTGGCTTTGCTTTCCTTGTCTTCTCATAGACACAATCACCGAGACTAACAACTATCTCTAACAGGCTTCCTGGCCTCACCCCACGTGTGGGCATTCTACAGCTTAAGAGAGGGCACAACTTTTAGAAATGGCTTTGCTCATTGGGCTCTCAGGGCACTGGAGGCTAAGAACACCCTGGGGAGACAGTGGCTCCTCACTAGCCCTTGTGGTGGGAAACAGATGTAGAAGCTGAAGTTCCACATCTGGTTTGTAACTACCTCCCACAAAGAGCCCACAAAAAAGCATCTGTTCTCGGGCTGGAGAGATGGCTTAGAGGTTAAGAGCACCGACTGCTCTTCCAGAGGTCCTGAGTTCAATTCCCAGCACCCACATGGTGGCTCACAACCATCTGTAATGAGATCTGGCGCCCTCTTCTGTGTACATAATAAATAAAGAAATCTTTAAAAAAAAAAAAAAAAAAAAAGCATCTGTTCTCAAACATCAGAGTCACACTGATCTCCATGGCCAGCAGAGCCCTATCAGGAGCGATGAACTAGCCACCACGGTACAGCAAGTTCCAGTCACATGGCCTTTCTCCCTGGCACACAGCAATATGTGGAATCTGCAGTGTGGCTGCCAAATGTCAACATTGCTGCAGAATCCCCTTCCCTTTGGCTGTTTCTAGAGTTCCCCAATAAACCATTTTTAGGAAAAAAAAATATAAAGGCAGATCTGCTGCCCCTCAGGGAGACACAAGTAGTCTCTCAATGCTGATGGGGTGCAGTTAGGACCCCAGCCACCAACTGAGGGAGGGCTCTAGGTGCTCCCCTGGGTTCAGGTACGCTGCTGTGCTTTGATTCTTCCCACGTTCAGAGGCAACAGCATTGTCACAGCTGGATCCCAAAGTAGTCTTAACTCGTTTGAAAGACGTTTGGGATGTAACTCCTTTAAAAACCCAGGCTCCTTGTACTTCATAGCTGTCTTTTTGTCTGTTTGTGTTGTGGAATTATTATTTTAACTGGACAAAGATGTGCTACATTTTTTTAATGTTGCAGAATATTACATTAACTGTGTAAAGGTGTGTTACATTTGTTTATGCTGTATTTGTTTAATTATGTAAAGATGTGTGTTTAACGATGTAAAGATGTGTTGCATTTGTTTTACCTTGCCTGCCTAAGGCATCTGATTGGTCTAATAAAGAGCTGAACAGCCAAGAGCTGGGCAGAGAAAGGATAGGTAGGGCTGGCAGGCGGAGAGAATAAATAGAAGGAGAAATCTAGGCTCGAGAGGAACAAGAGGAGGAGGAGGAAAGAATGACAGAGACGCCTGGGGCCAGAAGTCAGGCAGCCAGACAGACACAAGAAGCAGTGAAAGTAAGATATACAGAAGGAAAGGAAAGTGAAAAGGCCCAAGGCAAAAGGTAGACAAAGAGAAAGAAGCTAATTTAAGTTTAAAAAGCTAGCCAGAAATGAGCCTAAGCTAGGCCGAGCATTCATAACTAATAAGTTTCCATGTTATGATTTGGGAGCTGTTTGGTGGCTCAAAAGAAAAAAGCCTGGTCCACGTTTGTTTGGGGTTTTGTTTTTGTTTTTGGTGTGTGTGTGTGTGCAATGCATGCAGATGTGCCATGGTGCACATGCCACAGCGCACTTCTACGGGTCAGAGAACAGCTTGGGGAAGGTCTTCACCTTCCTCTCTGCTGTCTGTTGCTGCACTGTACTCCAGGCTGAGTGGCCTGCAGGCTTGCAGCACTCCCCCGTCTCTATCTTGCCACAGCAGCATTGGGTTGCAGAGACATGCTACCCTGCCTGACTTCATTAGGACCTGGGGCTCGGCACTCAGCCCTTCTGCTTGCAAGGAAATGCTTTACCCACTGTGCCGTGTGCCCAGCTTAAGAGGGTTTTTCTTCAGCACACTCTTGTGTTGGGCATGAGGACACACTGTAATGCCAAGCAATCATGAGACTGAAGCAGGAGGATTTCAAGGATTTCAGACTTAACTATGTACATAGTAGCACGAGGCTCTCAAAACCAGAGCTACACAACAGCCCAGGGGCTGCAGCCACTTGCAGAATCCCACTTTCACTTAGAGTGCAACTACAGTTTCCCACCCACAGAGGTCAGCCGAGCGCCCTTCCCTTTTCCTGCTCTCCAAAGGTAGCAACCTGCCTTCCAGGCTGAATGGGAAGGGCTGGGCACAAGCAGGCCTTGCACCCCCTGCTGGTTAGGGACGTGAGGAAGCAATGCTCTGAGAATGAAGCTGGGAAGGCCAGCAGGATTCTCTGAGTGTTTCACAACTACAGCCAGCAAGGGGAGTCGATAGGGCAATGGTTTCCCAACCTGTGGATTTCAACCCCTTTGGGGTCCTGTATTAGATATTCATCCTATCGGATATTTAGATTACAATTCATAACAGTAGCAAAATTACAGTTATGAAGTAGCAACTAAATAATTCTGTGGTTGGGTCATCACAACATGAGAAACTGTATTAAGGGGTCACAGCATCAGGAAGGTTGAGGGGAATGGGGGAGATGACAAAAGAGTTGGGCTTGGGATCTGGGGTCCTGGGTTTGAAGTCTGGCTCAGTACTCCAGCTTCCACAGCCTTAATGGTGGTTGCATTAGTGCCTGGGCCCCTCTCTCGACCCCTGTGAGCGCTGAGGAGCTGCTGGATGGACTGAGCATATGAACACACACACTACTCTGTGGGCCTGGATTAGCACAGTAACTTGGCCATTCGTTTAGTATAATTCTCCACTTCTGTAGAAGAGATAAAGAGCCCAAACACTTTACTGCTCTATCTAACAAGTGGGTAACGGACTGCAGATCCTCCTCACACATGCAGGGCTGGGCAGTGGGGATGGTTATTGAGCAGTTGCACAGCATGTGTCTTGAGGAAACACACCTCCACAGTGGGTGCATGCCTCTCCCTGGTCAGGTGCAGTGCACGATAACTCCCAGCACCTACCTAACAACCCTGTCACTCTTTACCAACTGTGGCACACATGTTAATGGGCTTCTGGGGAAACTTGCTGAGGTCTTAACAGAAAGTACTGGAACAGATCCTCCTCCCGAATCCCTTCCACCGTGGAGAACTGCAGCACCGCCCATCAACGGGGCTTCCCAGCTGTGCAATCTCTGCCTCTTTTTAAACATGGTTTTCCACATTATTTATTTACCGTGGAAGAGCTGTCGTGGCACGTGTGCTGGTTAGAGGACAGCTCTGGGGAGTTTCTGGGAACCCGTTTCTCCTTTCACCACGTGGGAAGGGACCAACCTCAGGTCGTCAGGTCTGGCATCAAGTGCATTACTTACTGAGTCACCTTGCAGGCCCCCTCTCTCTTTTGGGGGTTTTCAAATCAGCCTTCCCTCGTTGCTGAGTCTCAGGTACCTTGGGGTTCCCTCTTCCTTGCTGGCCCTCCCAGCCAGTGACACCGTGGCCGGGTGTACTGGTCGTGGATCATCAGCACTCCCCCTCATGCTTTGCAAAACGGATGGAATCAGGTTTGCCCTGAGCATCTGGCTCTCAATGGCCCCTCCTCCTCAGCTGGGGCTTCCTGCCCCTCAAAGACCCAGTGTCTCTCCTGGCCTCTGCCCTTCCTCACAGCCACGACTCATGTTCTCCTAGCCACTGCAGCCATCACTGCCGCCTCCTTGCATGGCAGAGCCTGTCCTCAGCCACTGCCCCAACCCACTGTATTGCCATCATCAGTATTCTGTCCATTTCTCATCTGATGTGGACCACCAGGTCTGAGCCCTAGGGTTTAGCCAATAAATGTGAGCAACTCCATATGTGTTAAATTTTAAAAAGGTGAATTTGGAAAATATTCAAGAGTACTCCAGGCAATCCCACCTATGCCCCTCTTCCCCCAGCACTGGTCTGCCACAGGGCCAAAGGGAGGGGAAATACTAAATAACGGTGATCGGAAAGGCGCTTTTCCTTCTTCTAGAATTAAGGGATGCAGTCTTGCTCTAAACAATTACTTATGGCAACCGAAAATTCCAGCTTCCATTCTACTGTCTTTTAGAGCAAGAGCATCTTTTACTGTCAGATGCACTGCCTGGCTGAGGTGAGACACAAGTACACACTCAGGTCTGTGTTCCTGGCAGTGGGCAGCTCCGGACCATTCCTTGTTGGCTGTGCACAGGCTGTCCTCAGAGTCTAAAACAAGCAAAGCAAGCAATGTAGACGACCAGTAGGGGGCACTCCCACCACAGGGACAAGCTCAGACCACTCGGATGCAGGGAAGGGGACCTAGCCTCAGAGACCTTCCTCGGGAAACCACCAACAAATGTGACACACTGGTCAACAGTGAAGAGGAGCGTGGCCCCGGGATGGAAGGAAGGCCACAGCCCAGTGACAAGTGCTTCTTGGAGCTGCTCCAGGAAGAACTGGCCAAGACACTCCACACTTGCCTTTTCTATCAGCCCACAAGTCCACAGAGGACTCATCTCTCATGACTCTCCTTTTCCACTTCTTAACTGTCATAAGGCAGTGGCCTCCACATCACCCAACAAGAACAGAAAACAGGCTTTGAAAGAACGCTGCCATGGAACAGGTGACTCTAGTAACTAGCCTTTCCTGACTCTCAGCCCCTGTGGAGCCACAGACGGAAGATGATCAGCCTCACAACGGCCTGGGCCCAGCTGAGTCACAGCACCCCACCCCTACATCCTTCAGCCAGGCCCCAAACTCACCTTCAAGGTCTTCACAGCCACAGTCAGGCTGTACTTCTTCCAGACACCTTCATACACCTCCCCATACTGGCCTCCACCCAACTTGTGCTTCATGGTGATGTCTGTGCGCTCCATTTCCCACTTGTCATAGTTGGGGGACACGCCGTAGATGGTGGGTTTGTTGCGCTTGGGAGCTGGATAGTGGAGCGTGGTGATGAGCCCATCGGCCACTGTGGAATGATGGTGGACTAACTCAGCCAGAGTGTTGAAGCGGCTCTCTGAGGAGACGTAGAGCTAAGGAAGACAGAGAACACCCTCATTAACAGAGCAAAAACCCAGGGGAAAGGCTCTACATACAATTTAGTCACCCTTCAAAGCTTTTTCCAGCGGGGTGGAACTTACTGACACTCAAAAGCCTGAGGCATGTGCACCTGCCTCCGCTGAGACCCCACCCAGAACCCCCCAGTTTAACCTACAATGTACTACTTTTTTCCCCTAAGTAGCCCTGGCTGTCCTGGAACTCACTCTGCAGACCAGGCTGGCCTTGAACCAATATATTAGTTTTAATTAAATCTTTTGGTTATTTTGGTTTTATGTGTATAGGTAGTTGCATATGTATGTATGTATGTGTACCATGTGCATGCCTGGTGCTCTAAGGCCAAAAGAAGGTGTTGGACTCCCTGAAACCGGAATCACAGAGAGTGGAACTGGGAGCCTTTAGAAGAGCAGCAGCCGGTGCTCTTAACTTCAAGAGTCATCTCTCTAGTCCCTACCCTCCAATGTAAATGTTTGCCTGACTGTCCAACCTGAAGCCACCACCAGGGCAGATGGCAGGCAGCATCACCTGCCTTACTTTTCTGCGTTGTACTAAGTGCTGCTAGCTCACAGGTCTGTCTCCACCCAACAGAACCTAAGCTCCATGGGAGCACAGCCCTGGGCCATCTCGTCCATCCTGTTGTCCCCATGACAAGAAACTATTGCAAAATAGGTGCTTAATAAGTCCTTGTTGATGAATGAACTTGCTGACAGGGAAAAAGAAAACAACTCATACATGTTAAACAGTGGTCACAGGGTGGGACTGACAATGAGGCATGTGTCTCCTCAGGCTGCCTACCAGCTTGGGACTTGCTTGGTGAGGCTGTTTCTGTCAGCACCTTGCAGCCTTTTTCAAGATGGGACACAGGAAGACTCTTGAGATAGGGGTGCTTTCAGGCTTTTCTGAGAGCCACAGCACAGAGGACCTCCCAGGGAGCACTCTGCAGAGTTCTCATGCGGACGGACGGCAGAGGGGGGGCAGAAAGCACAGAGTGGGAGGTGCAGCCACCTCTGTCCCCCGCTGCAGTGCATGCTCTCATCTGCATGGTACAGCTGGGCTCCAGGCATGTCACTGAGCACCCTGACTTGCCCCAGTAGCAAACCCACAGTGGGGAGGTGTTGGACTGAGCGCTGGCTGACACTTGGTGAGACATGCATAGAAAGAGATGACGAACTGAGATACAGCTGCGACATAAGAATAGTTAGGGTGGGGGAGAGCCCAAGACGTACCGCAGGCACAAGGCCTTTGGTTGGCAGTTATACTGAGCACCACTGTCACCATGCTATGCATTCCCTGGAGCAGTATGGTGAGGTGGGGAAGCTTTATAGGTGTCGTCTCAGGAGATGCACAAGGTCTTCTTGGGAGCCCAAGGATCTCTGCACCAGAGTCTTCAGAGGGTGGTTAAGAAGAAGCCAGCCTGGTCCCTCTTCTTTCTCAGGTGAAAGTCTGTTCCTGCACATGCTCAGTGGACTGAAGACTCCACCGATTCACTGCTACTGGACCATGGACCATTACCAGGCTGTACCACACTGCTTCAAAGTACAGCTTTCCGTACCAAGAGCTAAATACAGCTGTCTCTGTATTAGCTGCTTCAAGTTATTTCATTATGGTAGTAAAATGCAGACACAATTATTTTCTGAAGCTTATAGTATTAGATCATGAAAACACTTTAAAGGGAGATAATCACATGGGGGTAGCTAGGGTTCAGTAGTAGATCTATGCTCCCTTCTCTGTTTGTTGAGGATATAAACACATTTTTAAAACTTAAGCAGGCCAAATTTATATGTATAATTCTACTAAAAAGTGCAAGACAACCAAGATTTGTCTAGAAATACCCCTTTTTCCTCGTGTGACAACTGTGGCCGAGCAGCAGGACCCTCAAAGACATGTACCCGGTGCAGTGGATGGGGTGGCATCACAGCAGCCTACCGTTAGCTTGCTACCCTCACCATGCTGGTCACAGACACAGTGTACTCTGCAGGGTTTGGGGAGGCAGCCCCCAGTCTCTACCACTCCTCAGAACGCCGTGACTAAGTTCATTTGCCAACCTAAAATTTACACACCAGCACTCATTACACGTTACTATTACAGCCAGCCCCTCAAGTGCAGTGTGGCTCCATTCACAGCCACGTTCCCAGAGTCACACTGTGCACTCTGGCAGCTGCCTTTTGACTGCTCTGGTCAGGCTGAGCACTGGGAATTCATGGTGCGCTCAGAGAGGAGGTGAGGCTAGTGCCGAGTGCCTGCACCGTGCTGCGCTGCCCTGCAAACACACGGCATGCCCAGGCAGAACTCTGTCTCTCCCTGTGAGGAACTCCCGGGAGCCGTGGCCCAGGACAGTGCCGCGGCCCAGGACAGTGCCGCCGGTGCTTTAGAACTGAGCCGGGCTCTGCAGAGGCGCTCACAGAAAGCCCTCAGGTTCCCACCCAGCTGCAGCTCCTCCAAGGAATGCCCACAGAAGGCAAAGCACAGATAATCCAGAGGCCCTGGAGCCAACGCTTCCTGCCGGGGCTCCATTCCGTCAACTTGAGCCTGTCACTCTGACCATGAAAATAATGTGTCCTGGGAAACTTCAAGAAGAGGGAAGGACTGCAGGACTCTTGGGAACTGTGGGAATGCACAGCTGTGGCTTGCAGGGGTAAGAATGAAAAGCAACAGAGGCAGAATCACCTAGAAGGCAGCCCTAGTCAAAACTGCTCTGGAAAGCACAGAACACAAAGAGAGGTAAACAAGAGCCATGAGGGAGACAGAGAGATCCTTGGGCCCCCAGAAGAATCTTCTGTATCCAGTTGTCGACTGATGGGCTGATTTGGAAATAAAATAGAATCTTTATCAGGCCCAGTCTGCCCCTCCCAGCATTCTAAGTGTTCCTTTAGCAATCAGAGAGGATTGCATCAAAGCCCTGCTTTGTGGGAAGCATTCTTCAGTATCGAGCACCACTGTCCCACCAAAGCCGTGGTTCCTCCCCATCCTGACGCCTGTCTCTCCCTCTGGAGACATGATTTCACCGGACACCACCTCCTTGAATGTGACCCTCCGCAGACAGAGCCTCAGCAAGGGCTGAGAAGTCTCCAAAGTCTCTGGGTGCCTGGAGAGCTGATGGGAGAACCTTCTGGAAAGGAGCAGAGGGCAGGCTGTCAGATGAGCTGCTGACTACGGGAGTGGCCTGAGGCATACACCAGCTTTAGACAGAGGGGACTCTACACTCCTCCCCACTCTGAGTAGTACTTAGACTAAGCTCAAGCTGATGAGCTGCCCTCAGACCCCACCTGGCCCTACTGCTCTGAGGCTGCTGATTAAAGCACTCAGGGGCCAAACAGTATGGCCTTGCTTAGTGTGGACCTCAGTGGTCACTCTGAAGCAGCCTGGCTTGCTCCACACAAAGAAAACAGGGGACCAAGCTGTCATCTCCAGAAACCCAGCTCCCAGGGAAAAGGTACTCTGTAGCCTGAAGGTTCTTTCAAAGGGCCACCAGCCTGGAGTCAGCTCCAGAATATAAAGAAAGACCTAGCACCAAGCTCTACCCACTACACAGCTGAGGCAGCCTGGCTCTAACTGTGAGTTATATGACTAGCCTGCCTAAATGAGGGAACACCAAGGGTGCCACTGATGAAGCACATCTTTGGGTGTTTCTGTGAAGGAATTTCCAAAATGGATTGGGTAGGGAAGACCATCCCCAATGAATTCGGACAGTACGTCCCATGGGCTGGTGTCCTGGACGGAATAAAAGGGGATGGAGAAGCCAGGTGGTGGTGGCACACGCCTTTAATCCCAGCACTCAGGAGGTAGAAGCAGGTGGATCTCTGTGAGTTTGAGGCCAGCCTAGTCTACAGAGCGAGTTCTAGGACAGCCAAGGCTACAAAGAGAAACCCTGTCTTGAAAACTAACATAAACAAATAAAATAAAAAGGAAAGAAGTTGTTTTGTTTTGGTTTGCTATTGTCTTACAATTTTTTTTACTATGTCACGCTGTCTGGCTCCAAACTCAGCAATCGTCCTGCCTTGACTTCCCAAGTGCTGGGATTACAGGTATGAGTGAGCCACCACAGAACACTGACAGAGGCAGGTCCATGTGTGCCACTCACTGGAAAACTCTCCAAAACACGCTGGAAAGGCAAGGAGCATCAGTGTGCAGGCCTCACCTGTGTGTCTGCACCATGAGGACAGAAGTGCTGGGTAAGTCCAAAGGGGCTGACGACAGCGGGCAAGAATGAGTTAGAGACAGAATTAGGTTTTATTGTAGTTAGTCTGTCGTTTGAAACCATGCACATACACTACATACAGATAGGAACAAGGCTGTGTGTGGCACTGCACACTTAATCCTAGCAGGCAGGAGGCAAAGTCAGGAGTGTGGCCACAAGCTTAAGACAAGCCTGGACTCCACAGTGAGTTCCAGGCAAGCCAGCAGGAAACAGCAAGAAACTCTCTCAAAAACAAACAAAATGTGTGTGTGTGTGTGTGTGTGTGTGTGTGTGTGTGTGTGTGTGTGTGTGTGTATAATGTGTGTATAAAATGTGGATGCATTAGCTGGGCAGTGGTGGCACACACCTTTAATCCCAGCTTTTGGGAGGCACAGGCAGGTGGATCTCTGAGTTCCAGGAAAGTCAGGACTACACAGAGAAACTCTGTCTCTCAAAACAAAAAACAAAGAAACAAAAAAATACATGCATTAACTGCAGTTCTGCACATAGAACCCAAGGTCATATGCATGCTAGGCAAGTGCTATACCATGGAGTCAGCCCCCTTCAAAACAGTTTAGATGCTGTGGTGGTTTGAATAAGAATGGTCCTGCCGGGCGGTGGTGGCACACACCTTTAATCCCAGGCAGAGGCAGGTGGATCTCTGTGAGTTGGAGGCCAGCCTTGGTCTACAGAGTTAGTTCCAGGACAGCCAGGACTGTTTCACAGAGAAACCCTGTCTCGAAAACCGCCCCCGCCCACACACAAAAGGTCCCCATAGGCTCATATATTTGAATGCTTAGCCACAGGGAGTGACACTATTTGAAAGTATTAGAAGGATTAAGAGGTGTGGCTCACTCTTTCGAGGAAGTGTGTCACCAGCTTCTCTATCTCGGCCTACAGATCTGGATGTAGCTCTCAGCGATTTCCCCAGCACCATGACTGCCTGCCACCATGCTTCTTGCCCTATGCTCCCCACCATGATGATAATGCACTAAGCTTCTGAAACTGTACACAAGCACCCCATTAAAGGTTTCCTTTACAAGAGTCGCCTTGGTCATGTGAATCTTCACAGCAACAGAACAGTGACTAAGACAGAAAGAAGTACATGCCATCTGTACTATGCAATCTGCCAATCAATCCTGTCCTCTAACAGAACTCGGTGTCGTGGAGAGGGGGACCCCAATCTTGGACTTGAAACCTTGTCCCTCTAAGCTCCCCCTCCTCTTAATGATGCAAAAATGTGGATGTACCATCTAAGGGTGGAGGTAAGGGTTAAAGGAGAGGAACTGCAATACACTAGTACTAATTAAGCCCTTCTCTTAGTGGACATTTAAGGAACAATATTCATGCAAAGATTACAAAATAACATGTTATAACAAAATTAAAAAACACATTTTGTGCTTAGAGACCAATTGGTGTACTTTAATGTGACCTCACAGGTGTCTATACCCACACTTCACCACAGGAAGAACAAACACTGGGTGTCAGGCCAAGGAGGTGCTGTCACTGGGACCTGCAGCTTTACATAGTGAGTAACTACTGTTGAATTTCTCTCACTGAAGCTCAATCACCATCACTATAAGAATTTACAAAAAGGGCCAGCCAGGCAGTGATGGCTGGCACTCGACTTGAATCCCAGCACTGAGAGGCAAAGGCAGGTAGATCTTGGTGAGTTTGAAACCAGTCTGGTCTACAGAGCGAGTTCCAGGACAGCCCGGGATATAAAATACAGAGACTGTATCAAAAACCAAAAGAACAAACAATGGATTTATGAAAAGGAAGAGCCTTAATGTAAGAGCTTCCGTCTGAGACCCAAGAGTATCCCTGTGGTTTTCAGAGAATCCTACATACCAAGACCAAAGACCTGTAATAAAGCTGACATTGGTGACAACCAATGGTCTTTTGTGAAGCTAATGCAAACTCTTGCTATTTACTGGGAAGACTCTTGAGACACTGTCTGGTTTGTTTGTATGAAACAAGGTCTTTATATAGCCCAGGCTGGCCCTGAACTTGCTATGTAGCCAAGGATAGCTTTGAAGTACTGATCCTTCTGTCTAGGCCTCTTGAGTGCTGGATTACATGCATGAGCCACCATACTCTGCTTGAAACATCCTGAGTGAGCCTGTTGCCATACCTCAATGGTCTGGGCTACCACCTGTGTTCCCCTCTGTACCCTCCGCAGCCCATCAGCTCACTGCTGGTCCCAGTCAGGGTGGTTACCCACCTTGCCATCAGAGGCGGTGTTGATCCTGTAGTGGTACACCCTCCCTTCATATCTTAGCGAGATGGACCTCTGGCCAGGGCTACTCTCACTCTCCCGCACCAAGAAGCTGCCGTTGATCCCGCTGCTCAGCAGATACTCGGCGGCATTTCGGGACACAGGCCCGTGATACCAGGAATGTTTCTCCAGGCTGTTGACAGGGGTGATGTAGTTGCTTGGGACCCATCCTTGGCCATTTTTCGTTTGGGCTTCACACCATTCCCCATTGTGATTATAACCTAAGACCCGGAGCTTTTCACCTTAGAGAAAAGAATCAAACAGATGTGTCAGTTTTGATGCCCGGCTTTCTTCTAACCTTTCTCTAGCACATCTTATCTTCCTGTTAGTCATGAGCGCAAGGGGGATAACTCTGCCTCGGCATCTAAGACTATACAAGTTTACTCAAAAGTTTGTTCCGATTGCAAGGAAACTTTGTAAGGAAAAATGCTTTAGCTTAGTGATAAAAGCAATGAACAAAACCCCATGTTTCCAGCCTGAGATCCGGGTGTCCTCTTCTGTAGGAATGTGGGGGAGCATGTGCACAGGGCTGCTGCCCTGGAGCCTCCTAAGGGTGGGCACTGTGCTCTGTAGGCATCTCTGCCCTCTCAGGGAGCAAAGGGCAGGCCAGCCAAGACACACACACACACACACACACACACACACACATACACACACACACACACACACACCCGCTTGCTGTTTCCCCGTTACCTTTAGTGATGCTGAGAGTGTTATCACCACTGGCCACAAAATCATATAGCGCCACAAAAAGGTTGGGGTCATTTTCACTGGGCCCAGCAAGAAGGTTTTCCTTGGAGTTCCATCGAGCTGCTTCACTGAGACCCTGGGGCTCAAAGTCAGATGCCACTGGCCTCTGCAGGGCTTCTGCAAGACAGGGAGGAAAGGGCAAATGAAACTGGCAGAGAATTTGGGAGACATGGGCTGAATTGTCACTGCTTAACATCTAGATATTCTTTGTTTTCCTGAGACAGGGTTTCTCTGTGTAACAGTTCAGGCTGTGCTGGAACTCACTCTGTAGACCAGGCTGGCCTCGAACTCACAGAGATCCATCTGCCTCTGCCTCCTGAGTGCTGGGATTAAAGGTATACGCAACCACCACCACCTAGCTACACCCATATATTCTAGGTATTAAAATTTTCAGTTTGGCCGGGCGGTGGTGGCACACGCCTTTAATCCCAGCACTCGGGAGGCAGAGCCAGGCGGATCTCTGTGAGTTCGAGGCCAGCCTGGGCTACCAAGTGAGTTCCAGGAAAAGGCACAAAGCTACACAGAGAAACCCTGTCTCGAAAAACCAAAAAAAAAAAAAAATTTTCAGTTTGTCTTTATCAAGTATTATGAAAGGCACTAAGTATTTTCATTCTAACTGATAATTCCTTATGGTGGTTTAAGTAAGAATGGGCCCCACATGCTCATATATTTGAATGCTTGGTTTGGTCCCAATTAATGGAACTATTTGGCAAGAATTAGGAGGTGTGGCCTCATGAGGTTAGCTCTGCCTCCTACTTACAGACCAGGATGTGAACTCTCAGCTACTGCTCCACCATATGCCTGCCTGCCTGCCTGCTGCCATGGTCCCCGCCATGATGGTCATGTACTCTGACCCTCTGAAACCATACGCCCCAAATTAAACACTTTTTTATGAGTTGCCTGGTTCATGGTGTTCTGTCACAGCAAAAGAAAAGAAATGAAGGCATTCTTGTTCCCAAATAGTTGAAGCCTTTAAATCCAATCATCCAGGCCGGCAAGGTGACTCCGCAGGTGGAAGCAATGGCTGCCAAATCTGACAAGCGGGGTTGGATCCCCAGGACACATGTTTTGGTTGGAGAGAACAGACTCCTGTAAGTTGTTTCTGGCTTCTACACACATGCCATGGCACATGCGTGCGCGTGCGTGCGCGCACACACACACACACACACTCACTTATATACACACACACACTTATATACACACACCAAATAAATGTAATGAAGTAAAATTCATTAACTCAATACAAATGTACTCAGAAATAGACATGATCCATCTCTATAGTCTACCGCTGCCTACCATATGGAGTGCACATTCTTCAAAGCACTTTTTTTCTTTTGCTTTTTGAGACAAGGTTTCACATAACCCAAGCTGGCCTTAAACTCCTGATTCATTCTCTCAGGTGCTGGGGTGGCAAGTCTGTGCCATTACAGCTATCTTAAAACACACATATCAGTGTTGATGTAACTAGCCAAGCGCTCCCGTCCCATCCCTCTCCATGCTGGCCTGAGAGCTCTCTACCCTCTACTTTGAACTGCTGTTCTGCTCCTGCCCCAAGACAGCTGTCCCCACAGCAAACTGCTCCTCTCCACCTTCCTGCTGGCTCCCTCTCCTCTTCCCACTCAGAGAGAGCCATCATCACACGTTTTTAACTTGTAAGGACCCTAACAAACAGTCTCTCGTGTTCTGAAATAAAAAAGCCTCCCTTCTGTGCCTGTCACATCTGAGGCTGGAGGTGACCAGCACTGCCTGCACTAGGTACGGGTACTGCTCATAGACAGTTTCCTGTTCTTTCTCTTCTTTACCCTTGAACTGTACTTCAACTGTCTAGGTCATCTTTGGGATAACAATTTGCAGAAGGGCTTTTTCTCAGAAGACCAATCTCATTCAGAAGGCATGGCAGTGCAGGGTGCTATGGAGTGAAATGCCAACTCCACTTAAGTGAAACCACCTCGAGAAATCAAACTTGAGAAAGAGCTTGGCCTTGAGAAGAATGGAAGACTTAAAATGAGCCCCACACAAATGGTAACGAAACAATCATCATGCCCCAGATGGATTTAAAGCACTACCCCCACCATCACTGCCCCAACTAGCACCATTTTCTTGGGCAGTAAAACCAACCTTGGAGATGAGTCTGACGGCATTCACCTAAAATAATAACAATGAAATGCCAGAAAGCTAAATATAGTGGGCCACCTGTAGTTCCAGCATTAGGGAGGCCTGAGGCAGGAAGAGTGCCTCAAATTCAAGGCTAGCCTGGGTCATGGAGAGAGTTTGAGGCCATCCTGGGCTAAGTGAGTTCCAGGCTAGTCAGTGCTAGATAGTGAGACCCTGTCTTGAAGAATGAAGGAAGGGAGGGAGGGAGGTGAAAACTGACGCGTGTAAAGATTCAGTAAGAAGCCAGCGTAAGTAACATAGGTTTTTCAATTTCCACTCTTTCAGAAGTCTGTCCTCAGGAGTTTTTTCTACAGGACAAACCTTCACTACTGATGACTGTCACCACGCTCAGTCATTTCATCTCATGCATTGAGAGCAAAGCTCACTTCGAGTACAAGAGTCAGATCATGTGGCCACCTCCTAGCTGTGGGAACAGAGAAATCCCAGGTCAAGCCTGTCCTCTGTCCAAGCTTTCCAAGCACTCCGAGTGTTCATGTGGTCAGGGGCTAACTGACTAACTGACCAAAAAGGCTGGTTAAGGAGAGATTTATTTTTGCTTTTGCTTTTTAAACTAATACATAAGACATGCAAACTGTACATTTTAGTGGCGTAACATGCAAAGTATATGAAAGCTGAAGGCATGAAACTGTGTGTGTCGTATATTCACATGTCTATGTGGGTACAGGCCTGTGCCAGAGATGCATGTTGGGTGTCTTCCTCTATTGCTCTCCATCGTAGTTCTTTGACACAGGGGCTCTCACTGAGCCTGAAAGTTCATTATTGTGTCTAGGCTGGCTGGCCGGGGAGCTCCTAGGACCCATTCACCTCCACCCCAACACTGGGGTTCTGGGCACATGCAGCCATGCCTGGCCTTCCCATGGGTGATAGGGACTTGAACTCAGGTCTTCTTGCTTTCACAAGTGCTCTTGACTCACTGAGCCGTCTGTCCAGCCCCAGAACCACTTTTTATCAACATGTGACCCTTTCCCCAACCAAGCACTGTCCTTGGGAGTTGAGTGCTATGACTAGAGCCTAAAATCATCTCCTCTAAGTCCCACCTGGAGACCAGGGCCGAGGTCTGCTGCAGAATCTTTCTAAGGCATATGGTCCGCTGTGGTCACTGCAAGTTTTCTTCCCCTAATTCTGTAGCATTTTTTTCAGTTCTGGCCTTTAGGAGTCTTCTTGAAATGCTCATCCTAACTTCCTAAAACGACTATTTTCCATGCTGTTGTTTTGTTAGTTTTGCATTCAAACATGGTCTGAGATGCACAGGCTAGAAGGAAACACAACAGTCTTTGGTGGGGAGCAGGACGGCAGGAGCCAGCAGCACCTGTGTCCAGGAGAGCATGTTTTTCCAGAGAGGAGAGACTGTCAAGTCAGCAGGTGGGGAAGTGATGCCTGGTAGAACAGCTCCTGTGGCCTTACAGAAGTAAACTGTCTGGCAGAGGAGTTCTTTTAAAGGATGATTTAATTTCTATTTATTTATTTTTAAAAATATTTATTTGTTTATTTATTTTATGTGCATTGATGTTCTGCCTGCACATTTGTCTGTGTGAGGGTGTCAGATCCCCTGGAACTGGAGTCACAGACAGTTGTGGGCTTCCATATGGGTGCTGGGAATTGAACTCGGGTCCTCTGGAAAACCAGCCAGTGTTCTTAACCACTGAGCCATCTCTCTAGCCCCAATTTACTTTTATTTTTAATTATGTATATGCATGTGTATTTGTGTGCAGATGTATTTACAAGAGTGCAGAAGCCATGGAGGCCATAATGGGCCCAGAAGTAGGTGTTGGATACCGTGGAGCTAGAGTTACGGGTGGTTGTGCGCCACCTGATGTGAGTTCTAGGAACTGAACTGGGGTCCTCTGCAAGCGTAATACGTGCTCTAAACTGTGGAGGCATCTGTTCAGCCTCTGGTAGAATATTCTTAACACAAGAGGACTCTTACATAACAAAAGTGGCTAAAAGATAAATCCTCACTATGGAAAAAAGTGAACAAGACCCATAAACAAACAATTCATGGAAAAATAAAATCATCATTAGACATGGAAAGTGTGTAAAGCCTTGCTAGGAATCAAAGAATGCCAAGTCTTCAAATCGGCAGGCCCTTCCGGACACCAGCAGGAGTGTGGGTGAGACACCATGATGCCTGGCGTTCTTCTACAGTGCTTGCAGCAGGGTGTGCACTGTGAGGCTGAGCGTAATGCACATCACCCTCAGAGATCACAATCTTTCAACATCTTTGGCAATTTATCCCAAAATACACGAACAATGACTTGTGTGCACCAATTTTAAAGATAGCACACAAAAAAAGGAAGGTCCAAAACACCCACTGATCAAGTTAAGCCAGGCTATTCTCCATCCATAGAATAGGACACTGTAAAGGCCACCTGGGATATTTTAATGTTTTCTTTTCCCCCTGATTTTTTGGACACAGGGTTTCTCTGTGTAGCCCTGGCTGTCCTGGAACTCACTCTGACTGGCAACAAACTCACAGAGATCCTCCTGCCTCTGCCTCCCAGTGCTGGGATTAAAGGTGTGTGTCACTAGCCCCCAGCAGGAAGTTCTAGACAGGGCTCAGTGGCAGAACACTAGCCTAGAATGTGCAGGCCCTGGGTTTGATCCTCAATACCACAAATAAATAAACAAAACACCCAAAACAACAATAACAAAAAACCTCTCTAATGGCTTGGTAATATGTTTATAACACATTCATTAAATTTTATATCTTGGCATATATAGTAATATCCCAATTTTATAAAAATTGAGGGCTGGAGAGATGGCTCAGAGGTTAAGAGCACTGACTGCTCTTCCAGGGGTCCTGAGTTCAATTCCCAGCAACCACATGGTGGCTCACAACCACCTGTAATGAGATCTGGCGCCCTCTTCTGGCCTGCAGTCACATATGCTGTATACATAATAAATAAATCTTTAAAAAAAAAAAAAAAAATTGAAAAAGAACCAAACTGTGAACAGCAGCTAACATAAGGGTGTGGGAGGATTACAAGTCTTTCAGCTGTCTTTACTCTTTCTCCTATATTATGGCTCATTTGTTAAAACGGCCAGGTTATTTTTATAATCAGCTCCCAACCCCAACACTAGAATAACATGTAAATAGAAGCCAGGGATGCTTACATAACAGACAATTTAGAATGAGCAGCTCTGGGGAGGGGCCCCTCCCCTCCCACTGTCCAGAAAGAGCATTTCTGTGTTTCCCTGCATGCCCCAAGCCAGGGCCAGCAGCACAAGGCTTTGGAAGGCTGGGCCCGGACAGGAAATGAATGCTGGGTCATGCATACAGAAGTGCTTTTCTTCTCAAATGCCATTTGACCCCTTCTATCAAACATTCTGCTCCATCTGGATTTGATCAAGTTTACATAACCAGGGGAAGTGGCCTGGAAAAACACCTGGAGAAAGCAGGACACAGATCCTGTCCAGAGGTGAGGAGTGAAGCGGGTCTGTCCCCAAGGCTGGGACAGAAGCTGACAATGTAGGTAAGGGGTGAAGGCTTTGTTAGAAGAGAAAACTGTCCTGCAGCTGCCCCTGATCCAACAGAACGGCCTCCAAGCCCTCTCTCCACCCCTCCTCCACCTTCCAGTCCTGGTCCTCAAGTTAACAGCCAAAGCCCAAAGGGAAGTATTGCTCATGCATGCCTCTGGATGGAGACATCGAGTGCAGCCTCGGTTCAACAACAAAACCTTCCAGCCAATTCCCAGTCCAGGCTGATGTCAAAACTGACTCACGGTGAACCGGTGCCAAGTTCCTTTCTTCATTTCATAGCCGACTATGTTCGTCAACCATAAAGATGAACACAGCTCACAAGGCCAAAGTTGCAGAACGCACTCAAATCTGTGTTGCTCAAGACACTAACTTTCTGCCAGTCCCACTGTCAGGAAACCACCCCCATCATCACCACCAAGCCCAAAAGCTTTACTCAAAAGAATGCCTCCAAGAGCTCCTCTTCTGTTGTCTCAGCAAGTCTTTGTCGGTAGTTAACCCTTGGACAATAACCTGCAGTGTGTGCTAGGATTCATTTTCTTCCCCACCACAAGCACTTTCTGCTGTGTCCCTCTGAATCACATTTTAAATATATTTGATCTGGATGTTTAAATGTGCCTGTTGTCCCCTTTAAGACCATTTGTTCTGTTGCTGTGAGTTACTAAGCATGTCGCCGCCCATCAGTGACACTTGGCAAGAGTTGCTAATCAGCCAGTTGCAGCACCAAGGATTGGTGCCATCTAAAAACTGCCTCCAAGCGACTAGAAAGCCCTGGCTCCGCTAGGAGGGTATCAGACTATTGGAAAGTTCGATAGGAGCCCTGCTACAAAACTCCCTGGGTCTGTGCATGATTAGCTTGTTTGGACAGTACTCTAGGAAAACGGTTTGGGTCTTTCGAGTATAAGTTAAAGATCGTTTAAAAAAAAATCCTTTTCAAGGTCGTGAGTCACTGATGAAAAATGTTTACAAAAGATTCTCGGATATAGCATATCTGGTCTAGACTGCTGTGAGCAGTGAGGGGAGCGGATGCTGGCCCCTGAGTTCTAGGGGCAGGAGACTTCACTGTCCCAAGGGGAGAGGAGACTTCACCTCCAGGAAAAACATCCCTAGGAAGCTCCTGCCTTCCTTTTGGCACGGTACCCAGGTCCCGTGGAGTGCAGGGCAGCCAGCTGCACAGCACTCACTGCTATCCTCCACCTTGGGCTCTGGGAGTCACTTCCGGATGGGGGAGGGGCAGAGCAGAAATGTGTCCCTGAGCACACAGTTGTTTCCCGTGCTCAGTCCCAGGACTGAACTTTAGCTGCTTTCGTCTTATTTCCTTGGTGTCCCCTTTGAGATTTCCTCTGGCTCAAGGAATCTCTGTAATGCACAGATCTGTAAAACAGACCCTTTGCAAAGGAGAGGGCTTCATGTTTTAGCTCCTCTGTGTTCCAGCTGATGAGGTCATGCTCAGAATATTCTCAAGTCAGTCTGTAACTGCCTCAATGCACTCTTCACAATGTGAATTTGGAGAAGTATTACTCCCACAATGTGAACTTGCCGAGAGCAATTCCAACCCTTTTGTAACTCAGACCTTTACATACAGTTCAGTTAAAGACAAAAACTACAGTGAACAAAACTCAGCCTTTCTATTACCCTCACACCCAGCACCTGAAACAGCGGGTCATGGATGCAGAAGAGCTAGCGTGGAGGAGAAGGTAACAAGAACAGAGCCATTGGTGGCCTCTGGGCTGCTCCCTGGAAGAAGCAGCTGGGGAGAACTGGCAAGGCTGTAAGAGTGAACACCCAGGAGGGGCTATGTCTCTGGGATGCAGTGATAGAATAGATGGGGTCTCCTTGGGAGAGGAGACTGGAGCCAGAGGCAGCATTCAACAAAGAAGAGGATTATCTAAGGCCAGCCTGGCACCCCGATCTCAATAGAAGCATGCTGCTTTATGAATACCTTAGCTAAGAGACTCTAGGGAGTGCTGTGTGAGGCAGCCATGGTATGTGGACACCTGACTTCTGCTGGAGACTGGTACTGTCTTCTGTTTCCTGTGTTTTTAAAGAAGCAAATGGCTGGTTCCAGCTAAAGGTTAGAGAAGCAAAGATGGTCTTCCCTTGCAAGGTCATGGGACCTCTGAGCCAGGACCTTACAGAGTAACAACTTCTGCACAGGGCTGCTGAGGCACCCAATGAGACCCAGAGACCAAAACACCTACCATGAAGAAGAGTCCTCTGGAGGCTGGTGTATGCTAGTGACCAGACCATATTATGCAACTTTCTCTTAAAACAGCCCCCCCAGCCCCCGCTTCTGGGTATTATGGCACTAAATGAAATAGGTCTCTACAGAAACCCCTTTTTGAGTTATCCCAACATTTAAGCATTTTCCTTGCAATCTTTCTATTATAATACACTTACCCGGTCAATTAAAACAAAATGGAATTCTCCCTGAATCAATGATCCTGTCAAACAGCCCAAATACCAACCTTTCTGAAGATACAATCCTTGTTTCCAAAGTAAAAAACAAAGGAATTTTGCCTCACCCTTTAAGAATCTATTAGCCGGGCGGTGGTGGCGCACGCCTTTAATCCCAGCACTCAGGAGGCAGAGGCAGGCGGATCTCTGTGAGTTCGAGGCCAGCCTGGGCTACCAAGTGAGTCCCAGGAAAGGCACAAAGCTACACAGAGAAACCCTGTCTCAAAAAAACCAAAAAAAAAAAAAAAAAGAATCTATTATTGGGGCTGGAGAGATGGCTCAGCGGTTAAGAGTACTTGCTATTCTTGCAGATCTGAGTTAGGTTTCCAGCACCCACATGGCAGGGGTGGGGCTCACAGCTGTCTGTAACTATAGCTTCAGATCTGATACCCTCTCTGGTCTCTGTGGGCACCTGCACATGTGTGGCATACACATTAAAAAATAAATAAGAGTAAATCATTAAAAAATTAATCTATTGGTTTGTTTGTTTGTTTGTTTGTTTTTTAAAGACAGGGTTTCTCTGTGTAGCCCTGGCTGTAGCTCGAATCTTAAGATGGTCTTATTAATAAAAAACCCGGAGCCAGATACTGGGATAAATACTGAAAGATCAGAGAGACAAAGGGACAAGCCACAGGCCACAGTCACTTCTCACCTCGCCAACTCCACAAATCCTAACTGAATGCCTGAGTTCTCAGTCGAAAAGGCTTTAGCTCCTGTCTCTTCACGCTTTATATACTTTTCTCTGCCCACCATATCACTTCCTGTCTCAACCTTCCTAATGCTGGGATTAAAGGCTTGTGACTTCCAAAGCAAAGGCATGAGATCTCAAATGCTGGGATTAGAGATGTGTGCCACCACTGCCTGGCATCTATGTTTAATCTAGTGGCTTGTTCTGTCCTCTGACCTTCAGGCAAAGTTTATTAGGGTACACAATATATCACTACATTTCCCCTTGTCTAAAATAATGAAAGGTTATAACTAATATAAGAAAAACTATATACAATAAGTACAATAAGTATATACAATATACACAGTCAAAAATTACACTAACAACGTCCAGTTCATGAACATTTGACATATTCAGAGAAAATACTCCATATTTTATCCTATTTTGGTGAGTTCAAAGTGTTGTACCTAACTCACTTTCTATTCTAACTTGCATTACCAACCCCAGACTATCTTTTGATGTTTTTTGAACTTACACACCTGGCTGTTCTGGAACTCACTCTATAGACCAGGCTGGCCTCGAACTCACAGAGATCTGCCTGCGTCTGCCTCTTGAGTGCTGGGATTAAAGGTGTGCGCCACCACCACCCAGCTTAAAAATTAATCTATTGTTAAAGGCTATAATTTCGTGGAAATGGCTGTAACTATTACTTAATTTTAGCTTTTATGATTATTATAATTTGGAGTGGGTTCTCTCCTTTGACCTTTATGTAGGTTCTGAGGCAGAACTCAGGTCATCAGACTTGCCTGGCAAGCATTTTATCCACTCAAGTCACCTCGACAGCCTTCTAAAGACTTTTTAAAATACAGACACCACCAGCTTCCCAAACCTTTCAGAGCATCTGTCACCCATACCCCTGTCAGCACTCTCTCTCTCCTTTCTATAGCACAGTACCCATCAGCCACCCCACCTCTATACTCTAGACTACCTGCCATGGAAGAGTCCTTTTGAAATACCAATCGTACTACTTCCTGCCTGTCACTGGTCAGCCACCATTATTAAGTGTTATCCAGGCAATGTTCAGACTATCTTGTGCCTGGCAAGCTGGGTGGCTGTTGGCAGCTTTTTAGACACTGCTTGCGCTTAAGCCTGCACGGGCCTCAGAAAATGCACTGTCAGTCCTATCCATGGCAGAGAAACTTCAGGCTTCTCCAAGGCCCTTCAGAGTCTCGGTGGGGAGCTGTATTCTCCCATCTTTCCACCCAGCTTCCCAGTCCCTGCTGCCTTACCTGACTGACCCTGACGGCCACCACTCACTGCCCTGGCAGACCCTTCCCAGCCTGCAATATCCTCCCGGCCTCCCATCTGCCACTGCACCTCCCTCCTGCCTCTGTACCACTGCCTCTTTACTGCTCCCTCCCCACACCTGAGCACTTGGGCCTGCCTCTGCCATCACACGTATAGAACTTCTTGTGTCCCTGCCGTGGGTTCTGATACAGACAGGCCAGATTAAAATCTCAGAACCCTTGTATCCAAGAGGCTCCTTCCTGTGCCTGTCTCACGGACACCAACAGCTTCAGCCTGCCAGACTCTCAGGAGGGGTCAGCACAGTAGAGCTCTGCCGGGAAGCTCAGATGCAGAGCCCTCCATGCTTGTTAGGTCAAAACTGAAAAGTGCACTGAAATAATCTGTTAGCCCAAACAAAGCTAGCAGAAATAGGACAAAGTGACCTGACCAGCACAGCCCAGGGAACACCAGGAGTTGTTTTCAACGAAACATAAGCTATGGCCAAGATCCTAAACAGTGTAGGACACAAAAATACATCTCTCTGTGCTTTCAAACCAAACAAGCAGACAGTGTGGTGCAGCCATGGATGTCTCTATGGACTGTTCCAGAAGTTCCTGCATTGACTGCAGACTCCAGATGTCCACAGTGAATCTGATGACCACACAAGGGTTTTTATCCTGTCTCAGACCATGTACAGCAGACTGAGAGCCAGGAATGGTGTCTTCTGGGTCCCTTGGGACCTGACTGAACTGGACCACCCACTGGTAGCCAACTCCTCTACAAAGTCTCACTAACCATTAGCATTTCTATTGGGTCACTGAAATACACGCGTGTACACACACACACACACACACACACACACACACACACACACACACACACACACACACGAGGGATTCAGGCTCCAAAAAGCCAAGTCAATTTTAAGATGCACTGTGTAAAACGTGCTACATCTTAGGAGGGGGTAGAGGTAGTGAACGTTGAGGCTCTACAGACTCGGGTGCGAGGTCCAGCTACTCCCTGTGGTGAGCAACAACTAATGACCCACGAGGAGGACTGGCACCACAGCCGACCCTTCAGCATCACCACCTTCCAGAGGAAAGACACGGGAGCCCAGGGAGGTGACGGCACCTGCTAGACTCTCCTCCTCGAGTTCTGCCTCAGCTGGCACCTATCAGTGCACCCATTTCCAGTCTCGTCTCCGTCCCTCCTGCTGGTCATTCTCCCTGCATCTCGGCCCATGCCCAGTCTCCCTTCCCTTCCTCTTTTCCCTTTCCTCTCCTGACTTGGTTGCCTTTGTCTCCCTATCTTCTCGGCTCCCTTTCTATTCCCTTTCTTTCCTCCCCCACTCTACTTCCTACAGGTATCTCTCTCGTCTCACTTCTCCACCACCATACTCAATGGTATGTGTTAGGAAAAGGGACTTGAGCATTTGAATAACGGTTCCCACCTAAGGATAGTTATATTCTCAAAAGAAAAGGGCTGGCTGGGGAGACGACTCACTGCGTTAAGGACTTGCCATGCAGGCATGAGGACCTGAGTTTGTGAACCTGGAACACAATCTGGGGCCAGCTGGCCTGTTGTACACAGTGCTCAAACAAGGTAGAAGGCCAGGACTGACAACCAAATCTGTCCTCTGACTTCCACCAATGCAGATGTGTGCAATGTCTATGCACATCTCTATGCATACTCACTCACGCACACACGCACAAACCACAAACATATTACGTACACACACAGAAAAAAGAGCAAGTAACTCTTTCTGTCACTTCTGCAACTACGACATCACCATGCAAGGAAACAGGGCCGACCTGCTGACCACTGTTAAAAGTGGGTAATATGTGCAAGGGAGTTCTTTACTATTTGCTTTTGATAATGGCGTCGGGGAACGGCATTCCCACTGGCTTATTCCTGTAATTTCAACACTTGAGTGGCTGAGGCTGGAGGACTGCTATCAGCTTGAAGCTAGCCTAGGCTACATAAGACCCTGTCTCAAAGTAAATAAATAGAAAAAAAAAATCTAAGGATACATTTTATAAATTGTCGTTTTATGAATTATGACTTTGAAGGAAAATTCTTCCAGTATCTCATTTGATCTTTCGTTCTAATTTTGCATGATGCATGTATGTGTGTGCGTGCCTGCTGGCGTATGTATATGGTAGGTTTTGTGGGGGACTCTTGTTTTGTCTTTGAGGCAGGGTTCACTATGTTGGCTGTCCTGGAACTCACTCTGTAGACCAGGCTGGCCTCGAACTCACAGAGATCCGCCTGCCTCTGCTTCACAAGTGCTGGGACTAAAGGTGTGCCTACCAGGCCCAGTATATATGTTTGTATGTGTATGAATATGGATGTGTGTACACATGTATATATAAAGATCATCCTCATAACCTTCCTTTATCAGTCCCCACCACCACCACCCTGTGCTGGGGTTACAAGTATGAGCACTAGCCTGGCTTAGTGAAAACCTGTCTATTCCCATTTTTCCATGTCTGTCTCAGACCAGTGATTATACCAGCACAATTACAATGACTCAATTTTTAAAAGCTCTGAGCAGCACAGGATTTTAGTTTGTAAATGCCTGGGGCTGTAGAAATATTTCCTCTGCAGAAGAGAAATAAGATACTAACCAAAAATCAATGGGAATGCTTCATGTACTATTAAAATATTCACCATGGGACTAAGGAGAGGATCAAGGAAGGGAAGATATTTTTCCAACTTAAATCTAAGAAGAGAGGGCCTGGAGATGACTCAGTGTCTAAGAGCACTGGTTACTCTTCTAGAGGCCCCAGGTTCAATTCCCAGCATCCACACAGTGGCTTACAGCCATCTGTAACTCCAATTCCAGAGGATCAGATGCCCTCCTCTGGCCTCTGCAGGCACCAGGCATCACATGTGGTCCACAAACATACATGCAGACAAAACAAGTATAAGATAATAATACAATTTTTAAAAATCTAAGAGACAAAGCATAATAATGGAATTTTTAAAAATCTAAGAGACAAAGCATAAGATAATAATGGAATTTTTAAAAATCTAAGAAGACAAAGTATTAGTTTTATTCAATGTGCATTTTTAAAATTTCAAAATAATTTATTAACAAGAAAAAGTATGGGTGGGTCTAGCTCTATTCTATCATTACTTCAGCCATCAGAGAAACCAGTAAAGCCTCCATTTTAGATTGCTAAAGATCTATTTATAATAACAACAGCTTACATTTGCTGGCTCTTGCTCCGTGACAGGCTCTGGATTGAACAATTTACATGATGTCTCTCAACAATGAGGTGGAAACTACTATGAGCCTCGTTTTATAAATAAGAGCATGTCAGCTCAGAGAGCACCATGCCTAAATCATCTGAGAGGATGCCTGGCTCCAGAACTGCATGTCTACACATCAGGGACCTAGGCGGGCGGGAGAGGAAGGTCAACACAGCTGAGGGTAGGAGGAGAGGCTGCTAGGGTTCAGAGGGGGAAGCTCAATGCTCCTAGGACTTGGAAGGGAGGCCCAACAATATCTGAGGGCACCAGAGAGCAACCCCCAGTTAGCAGAAACACATGCATTTGCCTCAGCTGTTTTTAAAGTGGTCAAAAGGGTTCTCACGGGTCCTTAAGCCAGCCCACAAGCTAGAAAGAGGAAGTCTCCCTGACCCGGACAAAGGAAATGGAAGTCAGAGTCACATGGGGGAGCTTCTAACGCCAACTTCTAAGTGCTGCCACAAAAGTGATCTAGTGGCCTTCCCTTGGGACATCAACAGGGCTAGTCTGAGAACTAGTCTGGGGTCACATACTGTCACATCATAAAAGCTCAATGATATTAACACCACCCAAAATGACAAAGACTGGTCTGCTAGGTGACAGAAAGAGCCCGGGATCCGCTTGTTCCTAAACAAGGGAAGCAAGTGATGACCTCAGGAGATTATTCAGAGCCTACTTCTAAAAGCACAGCAATGTGGCTGGCACTGCAGGAGGTACTGGCTGGACGATCTCATGCTGAGGAGCTTCAGAGTGGGCTCTTCAAATAAATGAGGGAGGTCAACCAGAGTTCACTTTGCAGCCAGCACAGACCCAGAGCCCATGGACCTCCCCACACCATGTGGATGACTACAAACGCGGTCTTTCATGTGCCCAGGGTTAAGGACTTGACAAGACTGGGGTTCCAAGTGGACCAAAGACTGAAACTGCTTTGGTCATTCTGAATAGATACCGGAGAGTAAAATCCCAGCATCACAAAGCTCCTTATAAACGTAAGCTACCTCTAGAGGGGCATGCTTTTTCTTTTAGAAAAACAAAACAGGAAAAATAGTGATTGTCTCTTGGGAGAGAACAGGAGGGGCAATTACTTTTCAATAACTACTCTTTCAGGATTTCCTTACAGGTATTTTTCTGTTTGCATAAACAAATGCTAGCAGCCCTGCTGCTTTATGAAAGTAGGTGTTTACCCATGCCAGGTGCAGAAGGGAAGGACTGGTCTAGGGCAGGTACTAGCTGGGAGTTTGTGAAGATGCTGTTGAATGAAGACAGTGTGTTCCACGAGACAAATGGTTGATCCACAGTTTGGGGCTAAGAGTGGACTTTCCAGGCCAGGCACTGTGGTGCAAGCCTGTACCCTAGGTGCTCAGCAGGCTGCGGTAGAAGGATGCCAGGTTCAGGGCCTGTCTGTGTTTAGAGACTGAGTTCATGGCCTGCCTGGACAATGTGGCAAGACCCTGGCTCAAAATTCAAAAGTTGGGAGGGGCCTGTGGATGTAGTTCAAGGCCCTGGGTTCCAATGCCCCAAACTTATTTTTTTAAAGTGGATTTCTTGGAGCCAGACGGCACAAGTTCAAATCCTGGCATCATCACTTGTTAGTTCTGTCATCTCAGGGATGTCACCCAACCTTTTGGTGCCTCAGTTTCTTACCTAACAAGATGAGATATCTAGTCAGTTAGTTCGTCTGGAGTGCACACAGTGCTTGGCCCACCACAGTCACCTAACAACTACTGCTGCCCTTGTCGGCCATGCCTTCTCTGACTGCTAGGCCCAAGGAGCAGGGAGCATGCATTTGGTAATAATGGAAAACTCACCATATTCAATTCCCTCAGACGCTGAGTGGGTGTTGATGAACTGATTGATTGACTTAGGATGTTAGTAGGAAAAGAAAAGCCTGGATTATTTCTCCAGATGCTGGCAACCGCTCTCATCCCCTGAGACAGACAGCACTTCCGTCTTTAAGACATAATTACTGAGCTGGGTTGATTCTCTCAGCTACAGAACAAGAATTCCGAACACAGTGAGCAGAAAGAACTCCTGGAGAGACACTTCCTGGAAAAAGCCTTACTGTGTGGACACTTCTTTGGGGCTTGACTTTAGAATTCACTTTAAGGCTTGCTGGAATAAGACTACAGATTTTTTTTTTTCCCTCCTAAAACAATAATTAAGCCAGCCAGATCTGCACTAAATCCCATTTTACCCTCAGGAACAAGCTGATACCCAGGCAAAGCTGTGCTGTGACCTAACTGCAGTTACAAAAGTCCATTCATCTCTGCCTCCAGCAGCGGCCTCAAAATGGAGATGATAGAGCCTCACGCTAACTGGATACAGATGGGAGGGGTGTGCACAGAATGTGGAGATGATAGAGCCTCACGCTAACTGGATACAGATGGGAGGGGTGTGCACAGAATGTGGAGAGACTTGGAAAAAGTAAGCAGTGTATTAACTGAAGATGATTCTGGCTGTTCAGATGCCAATTTTGGGGGACAAATAAACCAACTCCTCCCTCCAAATGTTAGACTCTGAGCTCATGCCATCCACAAGAGGCTCTTCTAAGGGATCTATCCCCTGAAGTCCTGGAGAGGGACAGAGTCCTGAGTACGGCTGTGGCAAAGGGGAAGCACACTCCACCTGTGCTGGATACAAGTTTGCCATGGGTTATGTGGGGCCCTTCAGGCCTTTGGGTCAGAGTTGAAAAG
Organism: Peromyscus californicus insignis; assembly: GCF_007827085.1. Taxonomy (NCBI): domain Eukaryota; kingdom Metazoa; phylum Chordata; class Mammalia; order Rodentia; family Cricetidae; genus Peromyscus; species Peromyscus californicus. The sequence goes on from NW_026294595.1 coordinate 7,567,954, forward strand.
GAAAGAAAAGCATGTTAGAGAACTGAAGGGCCTCTATTTCTCCCTCATTTCTAGAAAGAGAAAGACTAGAAAACAGTAGAAATCAAGGTTGTTCTAAAATAAACTTGCCATTTTTCCTCCTATCTGAACTCCTACATGAAACAACCAGAAGCCCAGGCACCGTGCCTGTGAGTGCCTCTGCCCTTCCTTCTGTAGAAGGCAACAGTCCCCACAAGAGGTCAACTGTGTCCTAACAGGCTTGGCCAAGGCCCAGCCCCAGCCCCCTCCACTCATCCTCTCCCATCGGTCATCCTTTCGGGTTAGAACCAAACACTCAAGACCACAGGAAGGGAATCAGAGGGCCGAGAGTAAGGCAGGCAAAAGCAGGCTCTAAGTTTATGCAAAGAACTAAACATAAGGGGCTCCCCCACCAAGCACCAAACTGGATGCTCTCAAACCTCTGGAAATACCAAGCAAAACCATTCTGTTTCCCTCCTAAAAGGAGAAACTTCCCAAGACTTCTTCTTCTTCATGGTCTGCAGAAAGGTGGGGGTGGGGGTAGAAAGTTCACACGAAATTCTGTACCCATAAATGGTAGAGCGGGATCCCTTTGTACGCGGCACTTGGTGGAGGCCCACCTTTGTGACACATAATTCCCAGTTAGCGGTACAAACGTCACAACTTGGGCTCACGAGGACTCTAAGGCCTGTGGCTCTCTGGCTTTTTCAAACTTTCTGGGCGGGAGCCGCACCATGCGCTGGGGCCTCGCCAGCACCAGAGCCACAGCTCTCAGGAAGTCCGCTTGGATCAGCGAGTGCCCGAGGTGGCCTCAGAAGGAGGCTAGGGATCGGGAGTGCGCAGGACAGTCCTGGCGGGTCCCCCGCCCGGGCAGGGGTTTACCTTCCAGGTAGCAGCTGGAGGACGAGGAGAGCCCCTTCTTGGATTTGCAGCCCACCAGCTTCAAGCAGATCTCCAACATGGTCCCACGGCCGCGACGAAGGCCCCGTTGCCCCGCCGCCCCGGGCCCCCAGCCCCGCCAGGCCGCGCTCACCGGGTTCCCAGCCCTGCCTGCGCCCGGGCCCGCCTCCCGCCTCCCGCCTAGGCCGGTAACAAAGGGCCCTGCGCCCCGCCCCGCCCGGCCCTTAACCCCCTCCTGGCCAAGGGAAGGCAACAGCCCCACGCCCTCCCCAGCTGCCGCGTGTCGGGGAAGGTCGGTGGAAAGGCAAATTCCTCCTGAGTTACCAAGACTAGTGTCGTTTATATTCGGGGAGCGACTGTGATTACGCCTAAAGTGGGTGTCTGAGGAATGTGAACAGTCAGGGCTGGAACCCACAGGAATACCGAATACCGGACGCTGCTCCAACCATTCATTTAGACCTGGAGATGTGAGTTTAAACTTAGGGAATTCCGTCTCCATAGTGAATGTTCATTGTGGGCTGGAATGGCGGCCCTTCTTGACCTCATTTTCAGGAGAACTTTCCCTCTTTTTTTGGCGCCATGGGCCATCAGTGGCGTTGAGTTCTTACACTTTCCTAAACGCTAGCTAGAGGAGGTTACCAACAAGATTTGAACTAAGCAATAATCACAGCAGTGGCCTACTGGCACAGATTCAAAATCTAGATTGATGGGAAACAAGGACCCCAAACTACAGCCAATAATTTAATAAAAAGCCACCCAAGTTCCAATGACAAAGGGAAAATAAACTTATGAAAGAATGTTACATAACTAAAAATCTGGTCCACACCCTCTAGCACATGAAGAGCCGACCTGTACCAGGATGGTCCTCTATGAGAAGGACTCCCGTGTGCCTTGTCATCCGCAGGGCATGTACACCACAATCCTGGAGGAAAGTCAGATCATCACCCTGATTCTTCATGTGAAAACAGACATTCAAGAAGTTCACATGGCAGGAGCCGGAAGACATGCACTCAGTCAGGGTTTACCTGGCTCCAAAGTTTGGCCTCCTGATCAGTGAGTTAGGCGTCCCTCTCACTAAGAACCTAGCTTTCAAGCACTGGATAGCTGGATGTGTGAGGTTGTCATGACCTGTTTCAGAGAAAGTCTTAGTTAAGGGACTCTGGTTCCAAAAGAAAGAAAAGCTGGGCAGTGGTGGCATATGCACTCAGGAGGCAGAGGCAGGCGGATCTCTGTGAGTTTGAGGCCAGCCAGAGCTACACAGGGAAACCCTCTCTCAAAAAAACAAAGAAGGGGGACAGCGGGGACAGCCTACCCTACAATGCTGAGAGCCCAGGGTGTCTGGAACACTAGGCACAGGGAAGGAAGGAGCAAGGTCTCCACTTAGGTCTGCCTAAAACAGCAGCTTTCCCCAGCAGTGCCCTGTCTGTGTCTGTCACAGGCCTCTCAGCCAGGATGTCATGCACTTTTCGGAAGTGCCCTCCCTACCCAGTGCTAATCCCCACTGCAATCTGTCTGCTGACGCCAAGGGGACCTGCTTCGCCAGCCACTAGTGCAGGTGCAGGTCAGGCCTCAGGAGCGCCCAGCGGGGCCTACAGAACTGAGGCCATGCCACCACCTGGAGACCACTAGGCAAGTACACCAACTGGATCCTTTCCTGATCCTTGGAGACCATTTTCTGTGAGAGCCCAGGTGCTGTCTAGTGTTGTCTTGAACCTTCCAACCTCCACATGATGCCAGCAGTAACACTGAGAGGTGTGCCACCAGCACAAACACAACAAATGACGCAGTATCTGTCTGTCCTGCTACCATTTTGAAAGTCCAAGGGTCTTGGATCAGACTATAATGAAGTCCGTCATACAGCATATCAGATCACAGGGTTATATTCAGATTGGCGCTTAATGCCAAGAACTACACATTAAAAGCCATTTTGAAATTCTAACACTATCCTTGAATATTGATTGCTCTTTAATATGAGTCAGACATTTATTCACATGTGCTGGACTTCATACTGGGATGTAAGCTTGTTTTTAAAAGCTAGTAACTGCTACGAATATTCTGCTCTTATGGATACAATGACCTTATCTTCTAAAATCCTCTCTAAATGAGAAATGCTTATCAATTGTCCAAACCCTTTATAATTTAGATATAAAACTATTCATCAACAGGCCTGGCACTATGCTCTAAGTGATCATGGAGGCCATTGCCAAGTTGCACACCAAAACAACAGACTGAACTCTTCTTTCCAGATAGAGCTTTTGAACTCTGGCAAGATGGGAAGAGCAATGTGTACAAGCAAACAGTCAGTCTCAGTCGTCTGAAGGAAGAAAGGCCTGAGACTGCACCTCCATCAGCCCAAAGCAGAAAGCCAATGACTGAAAAATAAACATACCAGGCATGGGGGGCATGTCTGTAATTCCAGCACTTGGGGGGCAGAGGCAGGAACATTGCCACAAGTTCAAAGCCAGCCTGGGATACAGGCAAGGGGCTCTCTCCTCATCTCCCAGATGCTATTCAGAAGGTAAACCCTGGCCAGGGTTCAAGGACCTGCCAGGACTGTCTTACCCCAGCCCTGTGTACTTCCTGTCCCTAGCCTTCTTCCTCCGAGGCCACTGTAATGCTTGTGGGTCCAGCGGACTCCCCAAGCCTCATTCACAAATGCAGTTTCCTCATCTGTGGTCATAAGAGTGGGCTGGACACTGGAAATAATGTACAGAAACCCTGACACAGAAAGTGCATGGTGAACTGCTAACATCATTTCCCAGAGGACCCTGCACCAGCAGGGAACAGCACTCTTGCATGAGCACTAGGTCTAAGTCGAGAGCACAAATGAACACTGAATCAAGAACAAATAGAAATCCCAGTGGTGGTGGCACATACCTTTAATCTCAGCCCTTGGGAGGCAGAGGTAGGTGGATCTCTGTAAGTTCGAGGCCAGCCTGGTCTACAGAGCAAGTTCCAGGACAGCCAGGGCTACACAGAGAAATTCTGTCTCAAAAAACTAAAATAATAATAATGACTGGAAAAGGCATAATCTGAGTGAGCTCTAGGAGAATGTTGGGTCCAGAGGTTATACTAAGGACAAGAGATCTGTTAACATTGTGAAGGGTAAGAGTCACTGGCCGTGGGTCAGGAGCATCAGGGTTCAAATGTCACAAAGACTAATTTTTCATCTAAAGCCAGTGTTGGGGAGTTTGGGACCCAGCCCCTCCAGCCCACATCTTCACCAGCCTCCCCTGCATATCCCAACAATGCACCTGATCGACTCCATCCCTTGGGATGTCTAGGCTGAGATTTTCAGTGAGGGCCCAGAGCAAATTCTCTTTCTAGAAAAATCTCATAATTAGGGAGGTGGAAGCAAGGGTATCAAGAGGCCAACCAGTCTAGGCTAAGTAGAGCCTGTCTCAGAAACAAAACAAAAATTTCATTTTATATACACATATATATGACTTTATTTTATAAACGGTATAGACATATTTATTCAACCAAATCTTTTAGTTTGATAAAATGAATAATATTAGTGTGCTCATGTTAATTATTTTCTTACTTTTAATCAAAGTACTATACATACTTGGTTAAAAAAAAATCAAGCAGCATGAAGATTCTTTTAATAGTCTTAAGAAAATATTAAAACTAAGCCTAGGCATGGTGGTGCTCACCTTTGATTCCAGCACTCCAGAGGGGAGGCAGGTGGAGCTCTATGAGTTCAAGGTCAGCCTGGTCACACAGGGAATTTCAGGCTAGTCAGGGCTATATACTGAAAACCTATTGAGAAAGAAGAGAGGGAGGAGGAGGGGAGAGGGAAAAGAGAGAGGAAAGAGAGACAGAGACAGAGAGCAAAAGTAGTCCTGCAGCCCACTCTGGTGTGCTCACAGAGCTGCTTCCTTTGGGTGTCTAAGCTCCACACCTGCTGCTTCTGGGCTGAGTCTACACATCACCTACCTACTCATTAGAATAGCATTACACTGTCTTCGGCCTAACCCTCCCAGCTGTGGCATCAAGAGTTTTGGTTAAATGGAGAGGTGAGGTTTGCATTAATACTGTTCCTACTCAGGCGATGAATGCTTCATTACACTTTCCTTGGTGGTATTAGTTATATCGTGTGTCTGTCTCTGTCTCTCTCTCCTTCCTCTCCCCCTCGTCTTTCCTTCTTTCTTTTAATTGTCCCTGGGCAGTGGTGGCCCATGCCTTTAATCCCAGCACTCAGGAGGCAGAGGCAGGTGGACCTCTGAGTTCAAGGCCAGTCTGACTGACAGAGGGAGTTCCAGTACAGCCAGGACTACACAGAGAAACGCTGTCTCGAAAAACAAACAAACAAACAAACAAACAAACAACAAAATTTAATTTCCTATTTCCTACTTATTACTTTCTTCCCAAATACTTCAAAGATCTGTCAAAAACTTCCCAGTACTTCCCCAAATACTGAAACACTTCAAGCCTTCTCAAAGTTGTTCTTGGGCTTACTTCCTCATTTTCCTGGAATTCATCACCCCGTGGCTTCTTGGGTAAAACAAGTCTAAAAGAGACTGGTATACTATCGTGACAGTCTAGGTGGGTATAAAATCCTAGGCTAAATGGAATGTCCCATGGAGTGGTGGTAGTGGCATACACCTTTAGTCCCAGCACTGAGGAAGCAGAAAAAAGGAAGGGGGGGGGGTAACTTCTCTGAATTTTGAAGACATTTCTCCATTGTTTTCTAAGTTTACAAGATAGTCATTTAGAGCCGGGTGGTGGTGACGCATGCCTTTAATCCCAGCACCGGGAGGCAGAGGCAGGTGGATCTCTGTGAGTTCGAGGCCAGCCTGGTCTATGGAGTGAGATCCAGGAAAGGCGCAAAGCTACACAGAGAAACCCTGTCTCGGGGGGTGGGGTGGGAATATGTATATGTATATGTATATGTATATGTATATGTATGTACACACACACACACACACACACACACACACACACACACACACACACACATATATATATCTGCCAGGCAATGGTGGTGCACATCTTCAATCCCAGCATTTGGGAGGCAGAGGCAGGCGGATCTCTGTGAGTTTGAGGCCAGCCTGTTCTACAGAGTGAGTTCCATGACAGCCAGGGCTACACAAAGTAACCCTATATCAGAAAGAAAAAAGGAAAAAAAAATAAAATAAAATCGTTAGGAGACAGTATGTGTGCCACAGCGTGCTTGTGGAGGTTGATTGACAGCTCTGTAGAGTCAGCTCTCTCTTTCCACCTCTATGTGAGTTGAAATGAACTGGGAATTGAACTCAGGCCACTAGGCTTGTGCGGTAAGCATCTTTAACTGCTGAGCTCATTTTTTTCCTTATAATTGTCTCCTAACTTCTATTTGTTGTTGTTATTACTGTTATTTAATTCCGCCGGGCGGTGGTGGTGCACGCCTTTAATCCCAGCACTTGGGAGGCAGAGCCAGGCGGATCTCTGTGAGTTCGAGGCCAGCCTGGGCTACCAAGTGAGTCCCAGGAAGGGCGCAAAGCTACACAGAGAAACCCTGTCTCGAAAAACCAAAAAAAAAAAAAAAAAGGTTTTGGGCTGGAGAGATGGCTCAGAGGTTAAGAGCACTGACTGCTCTTCCAAAGGTCCTGAGTTCAATTCCCAGCAACCACATGGTGGCTCACAACCATCTGTAATGAGATCTGGTGCCCTCTTCTGGCCTGCAGGCATACATGCTGTATACATAATAAATAAATAAATCTTTGGGCGGTGGTGGCGCACGCCTTTAATCCCAGCACTCGGGAGGCAGAGGCAGGCGGATCTCTGTGAGTTTGAGGCCAGCCTGGGCTACCAAGCGAGTCCCAGGAAAGGCACAAAGCTACACAGAGAAACCCTGTCTCGAAAAACCAAAAAACAAAAAAACAACAACTTAATTCCCCCTCTCTGGAATTCCTGCCAGATGGGCACTGATGCCCTGGGAGAGCACCTCTAACCTCCTGTCTCCCTTGTCTTCCATGTCCACGTCTCTATGTTCTACATTCTAAGGTAAGTTTGACTTCGTCTTCTGTTACATTTTAAATGGTGGTTATAATGTTTTGTTTGTTTGTTTTTTGAGACAGGCTCTCTCTACATAGCCCTAGCTGTCCTGGAACTCACTATGTGGACCAGGCTGGCCTTGAACTCACAAAGATCCACCTGCCTTTGCCTCCCAAGTGCTGGGATTAAAGACATGTATTACCATGCCCAGGCTAGGTTTTTATTAGTTAAAAAAACTGATTCTTAGGACTTCAGGGCCAGCCTCAGCTACATAGTGAGTTCAAGGCTTGCCTGGGCCATAGAAGACTCTGCTACCCAAACAACAGATCAACAACACTAACAAAAACACTAATTTCTCTCTTGGAATACGTTCTTGGAGGCTGTGCTGTCCCTGAGGACTGTGAGGAACCATTCTTTTGAACTCCTCCTGCATTGCCTCTGTGTGTCCAGTTTACTCTTCATTACCACTTGAGACTTCTCCAAAAGACAATGAAATCTGGCTGCTCACTCATTATTTACAAGGACTTACGGCTGAAGTCCTGTGTCCCAAAGGGCCCACACCTGAGGACTCAGAGGGAAGCCCCAGTGCTAGTCTCTAGAGGGTGCTTTTCTGGGGCTGTTCCTTTTCTTTTCTCCCCAGAAAGGAGTATTTCAGCCTCCTCCCAGGTAAGGCCTTGTCCAGCAGGCACTGGAAGAGGGGCTGGGAACCCACCTCTGTGTGGACTTTCAACAACAGACCCCATCCTGACCCTCTACTGTTACCAACCACAGGCTTACCTGAATCCAGGCTGCATATCAGGCTCCTGAGTGCACAGCCTCATGGGAAACTCTCCATCACATGTGGCTGAGGTGGAGTAGCTGTCACCTGACTGTGCAGGGCTGGGGAGCCCTGTGAGAACTCTGAACACCCCTCTTTCAGGTTGTCCTCTACGGTCCTAATACCTCTGATTTTGACCCTTCCTCTGTTCCCACCAGTGTGCCGGCTCAGATCTTAAGGGCTCACTCTCAGAAATCCGAGTGCAGGATCCTGCACTTTCGTAAGTCTGCTACCACTCTTGGCTGCCTCCAGTTTCCTAAAAACGTTGTCATTTTTGTTATTCACTCTTGTTTCCTTTTGGGTTCCTTTTGTCCTTACACATCTTCAGTTTAAAAAAAAAATCTATGTGGTGCATATGCTTATAAACTGAGGACTCAGGAGTCTGAGTCAGAAGACTCCATCAGTCTGAGGTCAAGCTGGACGCCATAGTGAGATTGTCTCCAAACCAACAAAATCTTCTTGCTGTCTTTTCAGTGTGTTTGGAAAAGGGATGGGGAAACATTCACTTCTCACAAATGGTTTTGTGCATCTTACAGGCAACACAGCTGTGGCTAAGGTTAAACAACTTGTATCAAGTCCACACAGCATGTTGGTAGCAGAACCAGGAATGGAACCCAAATCCCCAAATCCCCTTGTTAAGTTGTCCTCATTAGATGATGTCCACTAGATCCCATAATTAAAAGAACATGACGGGTGCCAGGTGGTGGTGGCTCACCTTTAATCCCACAGAGGTAGGCAGGTCTCTGTGAGTTTGAGGCCAGCCTGGTCTACAAAGTGAGTTCCAGGAACAGCCAAGGCTACAAAGAGAAACCCTGTCTTGAAAAACCAAAAAAAAAAAAAAAAAAAAAAAAAAAAAAAGAACATGATGGGAGTGAGGAGATAGACTAGTCATGAAAGCGCAAGGACCTGAGTGTGGACCTCTAGCACCCACCGAAAAGCTGAGCATGGTGGGAAGTCTGAGAGGTAGAGCCAGGAAGACCCTTGGGGTCTGCTGGACAGCCAATCGAGTCCAACCTGGGAGCTCCAGGCTCAGTGAGGACCCTGTCTCAAAAAATAAGATGAGAGTGACTGGAGAAGACAATGTTGGCCTGTGACCTTAACTCAAACCACACACACATGCACACACATAGAAATGTGTGGTGTATGATCAAGAAGGACACTGGGCTAAAAATTATTTAAAACCTGTTGCAGTGAACAGCTCTCAGATCTCAGCTTTGCTGATGGAGGACCATCATTCTGACCAAGTTCTTCACTCCATTCACATCTGCACCTTAAAGTTTAACTGTAAATAGGAATATCAATAACACAAATAGCATAGAACACTCTTGCTCAATCAAAAGCTCGAATTCAACTTAAAGTGATTTTTAGGCTTGCACAAATGTCTATGTTCTTGTACTTGAGTTCGTTCTGCCGTGAGGGCCAAAGAATTTTGTTTCAAATTACTAAATCTTGTTTGTTTTCTTCTGACCTGAATATTGAATAAGATTTAAGTCTTTATCGCCAATATGGTGGCACAACCCTTTAAACCCTAACATACTGAAGACTAAGGCAGGAGAATCATGAATTCTATGTCAACAGGCGCACACACACACACACACACACACACTGAAAAGGAAACATCTCTGAAATAAGATGTCTCATGGGGGAACTTAGGGGTCCAAGTAGACACTGTTACCCTATCATCCTTTTGCTTCAAGCTCAGCACTGTGCTTGGCTACCGGGGTTTGTTAACTTGGTACTGGGAAGCCAACAGTTAATGCCTTTCCTCTCTTTCCCTAAGACTAAAGGAATCTGCAGAGCAGAGGGACTGGCCTGGGAGATCACATTACTTTTGGGGGTGGGGAAGAAGGCAGCTGGAGAGGAGTGTAGAGAGAGGGCTCCAGGGAAAGAAAACAAGCTGTCCAACCCTCTCCACAGTGTAAACCCAGCAGGGAGGAGGAGGTAGAAGCGCCATATTTACCCAAGTTGTCAGCCCACAGTACCCTCGCTTGGTCTGGCAGCCTAGTGCCGTATCCGAGAAAGCAGAAGCTTGGGATCTGAGCAGTGCAGATCATGTTCGTGTCTTAAGAGTCATCAGCACTGACTGTCTCAGCAGCAGTGTTTTAGACACGCACAAGGATGGGTGGGCCCAGTCTTCCCTCCACTCAGAAAAGCAAGGACAGTGCTGAGTGAGACAGCCTGCTCTTTCTCCTTAAAGTGACAGATTGGATGCATCCATCCAGAGCTACATTATGACCAGGGAAGGAAGGGCTGCAGTTGACCCTGAAGAGACTGCTCGCCAAGGAGCACTGCACTTAGGGCCAGGAAAGGGCAGGTCTGGGCTCCTGGGTCCCTTGAAAGGAAAATACAAACTGTTCTTGCCTCCCAGAGTTCACCTGCTCACCTTTCCTACCAGCTAGCACTGAAGATCCAAACACAGCATCTCCAAGTGATTGATTTCCACATTCCCTAAGTGTGACAGTAGTAGGTTTTGTGTCAGCCAAGGTGAGGACCGTTTTAGAAGGGATCAGCCTTTGAGTTAAGGGACTGTCCTCATCCTATCAGCAGGACCTCACAAAGGCAGAAAAAGAAAGGTGACATTTGCCCTCCCTGCACCTGGCTTCTTGAACAGGACAGGATCTTCTGCCCTCCATGCTCACATTTCCAGTCCTTCAAGTCTCACACTAAGCCTGGCTCTCAGGCTTCTAAAAACACCACCAGCTTTCCTAGGTCTCTAGCTTGCAGACAGTGTGGACAGTGGGACTCCAGAGCCTCTATTCTCATGAGCCAAGACTTACGATAAATCTCTCCATAGAGCATAGGGAGAATGGTATCAGTGTGAGGAAAACAAAAGCCATGCATCTACCATGGATCTAATGAAGAACTGCATCCAAAATGCAGAGAACCCTTCCTGCCCAGTCAGTGTTCAAACTGGTTTAAAATGGGCAAAAGAGCCACTGATATGTCACCTAGAAGCAAAACAAATGGCTGATAAGCACCCAAAATGATGCTCAGGCCAGGCATGGTGCCACACACCTTTAATCGTAGCACTGGAGAGGCAGAGGCAGGTTTAAGGCCAGCCTGGTCTACATAATGAGTTCCAGACTAGTCAAGAGATACAGCATGAGACCCTGTCTCAAAAAAAAAAAAAAAAAAGCTCAGCATCAATGGCCAAGAGACAGTAACACAGTGAGCTCCCTCCCCATGCCCACTCCAGTGTGATCCCACCCCATGCCCATTCCAGAGAACTCCCACCCCATGCCCACTCCAAGGGCTACAATAATAACCCAGGTGCTAACAAAGATGCAGGGAAATGGAAATGCACAGTCCCTGGAGTTTGGCAGTTTATTAAAAAGTTGAGATAAAGCTAAGTGTGGTGGTTGGTGTACCTTTACTCAAGCACCCAAGAGTAAAGGCAGGCAGATCTCTGAGTTCAGATCTCTGTGAGTTGGAGGCCAACCTGTTCTATATATCAAGTTCCAGAATAACTAGGGCTACATAAAGAGATAATGTCTCAAACAAAAACAAAACAAAAAACAAAAGTTGAGATCAAACATTATGAGACCCAGCAATTCCATTCATCAACATAGGCATCAACTGAAGACACATGAGAGTATATCCATACAAAAACTGTATGTGAGAGTTCCCAGCAGCCTTATTCATCAAGACCCCCAATGGGAAACAATCGAAATGTCCATCAAGTGGCAAGTGACTAATCAAAAAGGGTACCTCCACAATGAACTAACTCAACTATGAGAAGAATGAGGCACTACTGCGTACGTTACTACATGGCTAAACCTCGCAAGCAAGCAGTTTAGCTATGTAGTAGACAATGGGCTGCGGCAATGGCGCAGTTAGTAAAGTGCTTGCTGCACATCAGGAGAACTTCGCCCCACCCCTACACCCTCACACAGCCAGGTGTGGCAGCATGCACTGAGAAATGCAAACAGGATGGCCTTCCTGTCAGTCAGGTGAGCTCCGGGTTCAGGAGCTGGCTCAAAACCTAAGGTAGATAGAGATAGAGGAGACACCCAGTGTTGACCTCTGCAGGCCTGCACATGCACACATGAATACACATATCATACACACTCATGCATGCTAAAAGAGGAAAGCTAATCACAAAAGAACACAAATTGCATGGAACTCTGTTATGTACAATGTATAGGAAAGACATATCCATATAAAGAAATCGCCAGGTGGTGGTGGTGCATGTCTTTAATCCCAGCACTCAGGAGGCAGGTAAGTTCCAGGCCAGCCTGGTGTACAGAGTGAGTTCCAGGACAGGCTCCAAAGCTACACAGAGAAACCCTGTCTAGAAAAAAGGAAAAAAAAAAAAATCTCGCCGGGCGGTGGTGGCGCACGCCTTTAATCCCAGCACTCGGGAGGCAGAGCCAGGCGGATCTCTGTGAGTTCGAGGCCAGCCTGGTCTCCAAAGCGAGTTCCAGGAAAGGCGCAAAGCTACACAGAGAAACCCTGTCTCGAAAAACCAAAAAAAAAAAAAAAAAAAAAAAAATCTCATCTGTTGTGCCTGGGGCTGGGGCTGGGCACAGGGCAGCCTGCAAATGGGCAGAAGGGCCTTTGGGAAAATGGAGATGCTTGAAAACTGAGTTGTGGTTATGGTGTGTGTACTATACATTGACTAGAAATGACTAACTTGCCGGGCGGTGGTGGCGCACGCCTTTAATCCCAGCACTCGGGAGGCAGAGCCAGGCGGATCTCTGTGAGTTCGAGGCCAGCCTGGACTACCAAGTGAGTTCCAGGAAAGGCGCAAAGCTACACAGAGAAACCCTGTCTCGAAAAATCAAAAAAAAAAAAAAAAAAAAAAAAAAAGAAATGACTAACTTATCCACTACTGTGAGACACTTTATGTCATAAATCACACCTCAGTGAAACTGCTAATAAATCATGGGGAAACACTGTGTTCTAGGACAGACATCTTTTTCTAGCTAAGTGTCCTACAGAAAGTCTAGAAACACCAGGGTGGATGGCTGGCTCCCTGAGGTGAAGACAGGAAGCCAAGCTATGTGTGTTGTTTGTTGCTGGTACTTGGTTCATTTCAAGACCTTCCAATGAGGCCACTGAACTCTCACTTTCCCACACTCCTGACACCTTCCAACAGCCAGCACCGACACAACAGGGGTTTCTGCCAGGGACTGGGGGAGGGGTGCTGCACACACAAATGAGGCCCTCAAGAGAGGGGAGCAGGAGACAGCGCTCAGGCTGATCACAGGAGACCCAGGGGAAGCCAGTGCCTGGTACAGCAGGGACCAGTAGGGAACAAGACTCAGAGAATGCGCCTCCCACTCAGGAGACACGGGATGCTCTCAGTGGCACCCCAGCTTCCTACACTGAGCCTTCAGAGACAGAAGGCAATGCTGACATACACCACGGTCCCAAGTGCTGACTCCCTGTGGAAACCAATCATCACACAGAATTGGATGGGGTCAAACATACATGATTAAGGTCTGCTGCAGGACAAGTTCCTAAAATGCTGAGAAGCAGCCATAACCAATTAGCTATGGGGATCAATTAACAATTAGTATTTCATGAATCACAGACTTAAAATAAACAGAGGAATTGTGAGAACCAGACAATTAGGAATCTTCAGTCCTGGTGAGGTGCTCACTGGGAAACAACAACACGTGTGCAAGTCTGGACCTGAGTTCACTCCCCAGAATTCATGTAAAGGTGGAAGAAGGGAGCTGACACCCAAGTTGTCCTCTGACCTCCACACAAGAACCGTGGTATGTGACCCGCCCCTCTTTCTCACACGTCAATAATAACAATTTTCATTACTGTTCAGCTTCTTCCCTTCCAGGCAGGCAGGGAAGAAGTGCAGAGAAGCAGAGCCCGGGTTGAGTCTGATTCGGTGCAGCCAGCTCCCTGCTCAGGGCTCACTTACCCAACTGACCTAGAGAGTGTGGCCACCTGTCCTGCACTTGATCTTCACCTGACGCAGGTCTGAGTTAAGCTTTCCTATAGACTTGTCAGAGATCTTTGGAAGATGACTCCCGACATTTCTTTTCTTTCTTCTTCTTCTTCTTCTTCTTCTTCTTCTTCTTCTTCTTCTTCTTCTTCTTCTTCTTCTTCTTCTTCTTTTTCTTTCTTTTTCTTTTTTTCTTTTTTTTTTTTTTGGTTTTTCAAGACAGGATTTCTCTCTGTGTAACAGCTCTGGCTGTCCTGGAACTCACTTTATAAACCAGGCTGGTCTCGAACTCACAGAGATCCGCCTGCTCCTGCCTCCCTGAGTGCTGGGATTAAAGGTGTGTGCCACTACCGTCTGGCTCCTGACATTTTCTTAATTAGAAAAATAAGAAGTCTGTTACCTTACAGATGCCAGCACTGTCCCCAGAGGCTGGGCTCCCCTTCCCTAGTTTATATCTATACCCCAACAATGTTTTGCAGATACTCCAGCACCCCCCCCACACACACACACACAGCTCATCACTTACATGGTGCACAGCCCAGAAGCCCTCAGGAAAAGCAGTGTCAGCAAGGTGCAGGGGAGGGCAGGAGTGGGGGCTGTATGGGTGGGTCTTCAGAGGCCAGAAGACACTAGTTCCATTGCTTAGGGGACGAAACCAGCCTTTGTCTGTCCCATGGCACCACATCATTAGTGGGATGCTGGCAGTCCCGCACGGTATAGTGTTTGCCTTTCTCATTTCCTGTTCTCAAGAGTCTCACAGGGAATCGGGCACTATTCGATAACAGCCAAAATGACAAACACATTTGCCCTCTGACCCATCACCTCTATTTTTGGAGATTTACTTTACAAACTTACCCCCCACCACACACACAGAGCACTGTTGAAATATCAAAGGTGTCATCATCAAGTTAGACTCTGACTAGCTTTCCAGTGGGGTGCATGAAGCCCCCCCCCAGAAGTGTGTGGGTATTTGTCATAAGTGAACAACTGTCAGGCCCTCAGATTCATTCATTCATTTCTTCTCTGAAACCGATTGTCAAGGTCCTGCTGGCTCCCTTTTCCAATGTGGCTTCTACTGTCTGCTTCTCAAGGAGAGGGTGCCATTGTGTCTTGATAGCTGCTAACACTCCCAGGTACCACACATACAAATGAGGCTATCAAGACAGTGGGAGCAGGAGACAGTGCTCAGGCTGACCACAGGAGAGACACTGAGAACACTTTCTGATACACTACAGAAGGAGTGTATCAGAAAGAAAAGGAATTAAAATGCCAGAAAGACGGCTCACATATAAAGGCTCTTGCCAGTAAATGCAGTGACCTGAGTTTGCTCTCCAGGACCCACATGGTGAAAGGAGAGAACTGACTCCACAGTTGTCCTCAGATCACAACACATGTGCTGTGGCACACACATGCACTGGTGCACACACACACAAAGATGCACATAACAAACATTTTTAAGTCATTAGGAAATAAACACTGAACATTCTGCAAACTTTTTTTTTTTTGAGACCCTACTAAGAACTAGTGTTCTCTAGGCTCTAGGGCAGTGGTTCTTAACCTGTGAGTCATGACCCCCTTTGGGGTCAGAAAGACCCTTTCACAGGGGTCACATGTCAGACATCCATCCTATCAGATAATTACATTACAATTCATAACAGTAGCAAAATTACAGTTATGAAGTAGCAACGAAATAATTTTATGGTTGGGGGTCACCACACCATGAGAACTGTATTAAAGGGTCACAGCACTAGGAAGGGTGAGAACCACTATTGTAGGGTCACAAGGGGTGAAAGGCCTGAGAAGAGTCCCTGGTCCCAGAGCTAACATTCAGGCTGGGAAAAGACACAATGAACTAGGAAAGTTCAGCTGTTTAAGTTTGTGGAGCTAAAATACAGAAGGAAAGGGTGTTGTACTTGGGCTGCAGGCTTAGACGAGGTGACCAGAAAAGCCGTCACTGAAGATGACAATTGAGGACAGGGAAGAGGGAAGTGTGGGACAAGTGCTGTCCTGGCAGAGAACCATGTGCAGAGGCTCTGGGCAGGGGGGAAACTGAAGGAGGCTCAAGGAAAAGCAGAGGCCAATATGGCTGGACAAGAGTCAGCAGGGAGACAGCAGACAGACGCGTGCTGGAGGCAGCAGGGAGTGGGAAGACTACAGGCCTGGCAAGTGCATGGCAGGGCTTTCGGCTTTAGTCCAAAGGATGCAGGAAGTACTGGGAGGTTTGGGGAGAGAGGAAGCAGGACAGGACCACAGGTAGAGGATTAGTCTGGCTGCAGCAGGGAGAAGAGCTGAGGAGGGGCAGCAGAGGCTAATGGGATCATTGAAATGGGAGGGGCAGGGAAAAGGGTGTGACCTGGACATGTTTGGAAGTTATGGTTAGCCAGGAGGCTTGTGTGGAGTCAGAGAGTCATGGAAGACTCTATGGTGTGAACATATAC
This sequence comes from Peromyscus californicus insignis, assembly GCF_007827085.1. Taxonomy (NCBI): domain Eukaryota; kingdom Metazoa; phylum Chordata; class Mammalia; order Rodentia; family Cricetidae; genus Peromyscus; species Peromyscus californicus. Next base: position 7,583,990 of record NW_026294595.1, read on the forward strand.
ACACATATACAACACACACACCAAAAAGAGGGGCAAAGAAAGATAAAAACATGAACCAAAGAAAACCTTAATGGCATATGAAACAACCATACACTATTTGATTTTATTTTGTGGGTGTGCATGCATGTGGGGAGGGGGTGGCACGTGTACAAGCACATGAAAAACCAATATTTAAAGATAAATCTGGCAACAACAGAGACAGCAAAATACTACAGAGAGAAATTAGAAGTTCTAAATTAATGGAAAAATGACTACATTCAGGGATTAGACAACTCTAGATGTCAGGTGCGGTTAGAGTCAACACAATCCCAACCAAAGACCCGGAGGTTTCTAGTAGAAATGAACGAGCTGAGCCTAAACTTGAAATGCAAATGTGAGAATTTAAATAGACAAAGCAGCTAGCAGTAAGACAGGAGACTGACATAGTCAACTACAGGTCTCATTATAAACTAAAATAGTCAAGAAAATGTATCAGCAACTAACAGGATGGAGAGCAGGAAGTAGACCCTTACACATCCTCACCAGATTCCCAGCAGTGATGCAATCTATGGGGAGGAGGGCTTCTGTAAGCAAGGGGGTGGGGCTTACTCTGCTTCCTGACTGCCATAGCGATTTGACATAGTGATTTGACATAGTGATTTGACATAGTGATTTGACATAGTGATTTGCCTTCCTGTCCTCTCCGGAGGCGGAGTAAACCCTCTCCCCTCAGGTAGTCAGTCTGTAACAAGACCAGAGTGAGGACTCTTCTGTGGCATCTAGACAAAACTGCCCGAGGGTGTTCAGCTACTGGTTAAAGAATTACTGGGGCATGGTAGGGCGGATAGAGAGGACGAAGTGGTTAGGAGTACTTGCTGCTCTTGCAGAAGACCTAGGTTCTGTTGCCAACACCCAGGCTCAAACATCCTGTAACTCCAGGGTATCTGACACCCTCTTCTGACTTTTGAGGGCACACACAAGCATATGTGCACACACGAGTGCACATACACACACACACACACACACACACACACACACACACACACACACACACACACAGTTTTTTGTTGTTGTTTGGGTTTTTTGGATGTGTCTGTTGAGGATGCTTTAGTGGAAACTTGACATTTAAGCTGGTGGGTCCAGCAGCAGATCACCCTCTTTAATGTGATTGACTCTCCTTCAATAAACTAAAGGCCCCAAGAACGTGACCTACGATGGAATCAGGGGAATTCTTCTTGCCTGGATGCCTGGACGAGGCCCTGTGCTTCCCTCCACCTCAACTCAACTGCAGCAGCAGTTCCAACTGGGCCAAGCAGACAGCCTTCAGCCCACAACATCTCACTGATTCTCCTCTTTATATAAAGTAGGACCTTACCAACCTCAGTAATTCCAAATCCTTAATGTAAATCCTTACCATACTACTCTCATTTTTCAAGATTTGTGTCTGTGTGTGTGTTTGTGTGTGTGTGAATTGATGTGCATATGTGTATAGCTGCCTGTGAAAGCCAGAAGTGGCACTAGATCCCCTGGAGCTAGAGTTACAGTAACAGGTTGTTGTAACTCCCAAATGTAAGTGCTAGGAACTGAACATGGATCCTCTGTAAGAGCAGCAAATATTCCTAAGGGCAAAATCTTCCAGCCTCACTGCAGATCTCTTCCCACATACAAACAAGCACATTACTGAACCCAACTATTTGTGATTCTGATGAAGAAAATGAGACATTGGCCAGTACCCGTCCTTTAAAAGGCCTCCTCTAAACCATGGTATAGCCTCACATATTTCACTCCCTGAAAACTTGTTTAAGTGACATCCAGTGTACAGTATATTGATGGAGGGGAAAATTATTGGTTTTCTCTTGTGTCTAGAAACTTTTAGTAACTTTTTTTTTTTTTTCTCCAAGACAGGGTCTCAGGTAGCCCAGGCTGGTCTGGAACTTAGCATTCAGACAAAGATGACCTTGAAGTCCTGATCTTTCTGTTTTTATCTCCCATTTCCTGGGATTACAGGCATGTGCCACTACAGCAAACTACTAAATTTTAATTTTAGTTTGATAATTAAAACAAATGATTATGAAGAAATATAAGTATGTCCATAACAGGTGTGGTTTATATGTTTTTATCCTTAAAGGAAACTGTTCCACTAATGAAGGGGCAATGATGAACCCTGTCTTAATTTATTAACAATGTTGACTCAATGTTAATAGCTTTACTCTTGCAAAGGACAGCTAAATCCTTCATTGAGAACTATTAAGTAAGGCCTGGAGAGACGGCTCAGTGGGTAACAGCATTTGCTGGACAAGCATGAGAACCCCAGTTCATACTCCAGCACTCCCATTAAAAAGCTGGGTGTGGGGGCTAGAGAGATGGTTCAGAGATTAAGAGCACCAACTGCTCTTCTAGAGGTCCTGAGTTCAATTCCCAGCACCCACATGGTGGCTCACAACCATCTGTAATGAGATCTGGCACCCTCTTCTGTATACATAATAAATAAATAAATCTTAAAAAAAAAAAAAGCTGGGTGTGGCCATGCACACCTGTACCCCAGCACTATGTGGAACAGATGGGGGATTGGAGGCACTTGCCTGTTCCAAGTTCAAATTAGAGACCCTGTCTCCAAGGAATAATGTAGAAAATGATAGAGAAGGACACCGATATCCTGCTCTAGCCTCTTCAGAAACATACATGTGTGCATCCAGCACATGCATACACACACACTCTCACTCTCACATACACATACAAAGGAAAAACTACAGATGACATACAAGAAAGAGAAGCAGAATTTGAGTCCCCTGTCTGTAAAATGAGTTACTCACCTCAGATAATGAATTCCTTTCCTCTTTATCATCAAAGTGACTTACTAGCTTTCTGAGTTTTCTGGCATTATGGAACTTAAGTTCACAAAATGTTCCGTATTTTTACACAGTTGTCTTCATAATGATTTTACTTATCACGTGTTTCCAAATTACTGCCTCTCCCAGCCCTGTCTACGGCTTTGCCAGTACAGTCCCAGCCGGCAAGAATGCACAGAGAAAGCTCAGCAGCCCTGGCTTAGTGAGTCAAATGTGGAGCCAGGAAACTGGGAGTCTTGAGTGATGTAACCCTGGAAGGGAAACGCTGGGAACTGCGGTTCTCACTGCGTCTTAAGAGAAGGCTAAAAGAACCCAGAATTTCCACAATGGAACGTTAGAACATCCAGGATGCAATCAGAAATCCTGGGCACACGAAGCATCTGGAGACTAAGACCCAGTACAACCAAACAGAGCACTACCTGGTCTGGAGCGGCTCTCACAGCTGTCGCTCTGATGTACAAGAGAGGGCAAATTCCCACTGAGTAAGCTGAGATCTCACTGAGGACAGAAACCCCAGCAGGGGACAGAGACAACACAAAGAACTCAATGGAAATTCCAGAACTGAAAAATGGAATATAAGAAATGAAAATCCCACTCAATGTGCATAACAGCTGACTGGGAGAGGGAGGGCGAGGAACGGAATGCCAAGAAAGACGAGTAAGAGCAGCACAGTGGCTCACCCTGAATCCCAGCATGTGGAGGCAGTGGGACTGTGTCCTACACAGTGAGTCTCTGCCCACCTCCACAAAGGGAAAACCACTACAGACAAGAGGGAAAAGACTGAAAGAAACAAATTAACTCAGTAAGTACTAGATGATCCAGGTGGCAACATGCGGGGCCAGAGTTGCAAGAAAGCAGCAAAAGAAAGAAGAGGATTCTAAAGAACAGGGGCCCCAGACTGTCTAACGTAATGACACAAAGAAACTTGAAGCAAACCACTAAATGAACACCAAGGAGAAACAGAGCAAGCCACATACAAAAATCAAACACCCAAGCCTCTGGTGAGGTCCTGTTTTAAAGATAGAGTTCTCATGTTGCCCAGGCCAGCTTCAAAGCCGCAATCCTTCTGTGTCAGCCTTCTGGGAAGCTGAAACTGCAAGTACACAGCACCATGATCACTTGGTGATGAGCAAATACTGAAAGCAACCATGGGATGATCTAGCAAAGAAAAGGACTGCCTGACTTATCATAAACTATGATGACCAAGGAGGTTGAACGTGGAGCTACAGAAATGGTTCAGTAGTTAAGAGTGAGGATGGCTTTTGTAGGGAACCTGAGTTTGGTTCCCAGAACCCGATATCAGGTGGTTCACAGTTGCCTGTAATTCTGGCTCCAGCGACTCCTACACCCCTGGCCTCTGTGGGCACTGTACTCTCATGCTCATACCCATAAAGACACAGACACAAATACAGAGTTCAAAACAAAATAAATCTTTTTGTTTTTAAGATTTGTTTATTTATTACATATACAGTGTTCTGCCTGCATGTATCCCTGCACACCAGAAGAGGGCACCATATCCCATTATAGATGGTGTGAGCCACCATGTGCTTGCTGGGAATTGAACTCAGGACTGCTGAAAGAGCAGCCAGTGCTCCCAACCTCTGAGCCTTCTCTCCAGCCCCCAAAACAAATCTTTAAAAAAAGAAAGAACATTTTTAAAGTCTGAGGAAAGGCAGGAGACAAGCAACTAGTTAACTCACTGTTCTGGACCACTGTGCCTAGACAAGACACTCCAGGAAGGAAGGTCTGGGCTCTGGGTTGTAGCTCAGTGGGAGAGTACTTTCTCAGCATAAGCAAGACCCTGTCTTTGATCCTCAGCTCACAACAACAACAACAAAACGAAAAGATAAAGGTACAAACAAAGATGCTCAGAGAAAAAAAGGCAGGGTGCTGGAAAGATGGCTCAGCAGTTAAGAGCACTGGCTGCTCTTCTGGAGGACCTGGGTTCAATTCCCAGCGCCCACATGGCAATTCACAACTGTCTGTAACACCAGCTCCAGAGGATCTGGCACCCTCACACACATATACATGCAGGTAAAATACCAATGCACATGAAATAAAAATCAATAAACCATTAAAAAAAGAAGAAAAGGAGGTCCAGTGTAATCCATGGCAAGAGTGCTGAGACACTAAAAAGGAAGTTCCTGAGGTAGATAAAGGAGATGGGATGGAAGGTGGCACAATGACTACACAGGTCCACAGAACACAGACCCATTTCAAAAGAATACCATGTGGTCTACATGAAGCTCACATTTACATCAGGAACAGAAAACAAACAGTCCTTTTGCTGGCTTGTGTATGGACTATGAAACCCCAGATGAGATAAACCCAAAGAAGAGCACACAACTCAACACGCAAGATGAACTTGTGGCACTTCTGCAGACTGAACCTAGGGCTCCCACGAGGCAAGCACTCTATCAAGTGAGCTGTATCCCTGGCCCTGTCAAACTTCTAGAAACTAAACAGAACCCACTGGCATCAGGGAGATGATGGCATCTGGCTCACTTTTGGGAAAGCAAACAGTGGCAGTTTTTCCTCCAAAGCCACAAAGGCCACATAGCATCAAAAGATCACACATACAGCACATGTGTCCTGTAGGGATAGATAAAGTAGAAATTCAGGTATTCCCAGATGAAGGAAACTAAGAGAATCTGTCACAGCAGACCCACTGGGAGGATGGCAAAAGCTTAAGGAAAACAACAGAAAGGGTCTCGAAACACAAGGGAAGAAAAGTGACCTGGAAACAAGGTTGTGACTCAATGTGACTCGCCTCCCCAACGCCACAGTGCCCTTTACACACCTCACCAGCCCAGAGCTGGTGCCAGTGCCCTAAGCTCACCATGGTACTGCATAAGCCAGGAGTGAAGGGCCCTGGGAGCCAAACACAGCTCCAAGTATCAGCTTCAGTGAGGCATGGGCACTCATGCCCACAGCTGGATGGTCCCCAGTTCTCAACAGATTGTACAAGGTGATCGAAGAGGACATTCAGGGCCGCTATTCTGAATTCATATACATCATGAGTGATGTGTGTGTTTTTATCCTTTTCTGTTCCCTTCTTCCTTCCTCCCTCCTTCCTTCCCTTCCTTCTGTCCTTCCTCCCTCCCTCCCTTTCCTTCCTCCCTCCCTTCTTTCCTTCTTCCCTCCCTTCCTTCTTTCCTTCCTTCCTTTGTCCCTTCCTTCCTTCTTCCCCCTCCTTCCCTCCCTCCCTCCCTCCCCCTTCTTTCCTTCCTTCCTTCCTTCCTTCCTTCCTTCCTTCCTTCCTTCCTTCCTTCCTTCCATTTCTTTATCTAGTGGGGATAGAATCCAAGGCTTTGAGCATGCTAGGTAAGTGCTCAACCAAACTACAACTCTAAGACTTCCCCATTCTTTTTACAAATATCTTTTACTGTTAAGATTATAATATAGGCCAGGCGGTAGTGACACACGCCTTTAATCCCAGCACTCAGAAGGCAGAGACAGGCTGATCTCTGTGAGTTCAAGGCCAGCCTGGTCTACAAAGCAAGTTCCAGGACAGGCTCCAAAGCTACACAGAGAAACCCTGTCTTGAAATATTAAAAAAAACAAAAAGATAATATAATTACATTTCTCCCTTCCCTCTCTTCCCTCCAAATCCTCTCAAATACCCCTCCTTGCTCATTTTCAAATCCATGGCCTCTTTTCTCATTAATTGTTGTTACATGCATATATGTATATACATATATATTCCTAAATATAACCTGCTCAATCTGTGCAGTGTCACTTGCACGTATGTTTTTAGGGCTGACCATTTGCTATTGGATAACCAGTTGGTGTGTTTCTCCTGGGGAAGACTGTTTCTCCCAACCTCAGCACTCCTTAGTTGCCTGTGGTTCCTTGTGTAGGGCGGAGGCCTCGTGTCTCTGCCTCTGCACTCCTCTCCTCCACCTGGGCATGTCTATTGTTGTCCCTGTTCAGCTCCTGTGCAGGCAGTCATTTGGTGAGGCTGCATGGGTGTAACTTCTGACAGTACTAGAAGACACAGTCTCCCAGTGGACATCCTGATCCCTGGCTCTACAGTCTTTCCGCCCACTCTTCTGCAGTGTTCCCTGAGCTTTAGGTGTGGGAGTTGTGTTGTAAATGTATCCACTAGAACTCGGCTCCGCAACTCTGAATTTTGATTGGCTGTGGTTTTCTGTAATGGTCTCTGTCTATTGCAAAGAAAGGTTTCCTTGTTGAGGGGTGAGGACTACACATGACTTCCACTCTGTGAGTTCAAGGCCAGTTCAAGGTCTGCAGAGTGAGTACCAGTTCCAGGACAGACAAGGCTATGTAGAGACATCCAATCTCAAACCAAAGGTAACCACTCACTACCACCAATCAACCTGTGTTTATTCTGACCTGCAAGGGTTAAAGCAAAGGAGAGAAAGAGGAGAGGAGAACATGAGCAAGGCGGCGCGGTCTGCAGACGGAGCATGTGTGCTGTGTTCTATGGGCCAAAGACTCTGTCTGGAAAATGCCCAGGGCAACTGTCAAACACTGGCAATAGAGATGTAAATGTCAAGCAGCTACCTGTTGGGTGCTCTGTATAGTCACCATCTAATGCACAGTACACATGCACTAACACGCAAAGCATTCAGAACGGTGCTTGGCACACCAAACTGTGGTGTATGTGTAGTACCAGTGTTTGCTCTGGGTGACAAACCCCCAAAGCCCCGCTTGTCAGCATTTAGGCATCTGTACTGGCCTGCCCTTAGGATCCTGACAGGATATATCCTCAGCTGTAGCCACTAAGAACACCCCTGTATGCATTGCTACGTTTCCTTACAAAACACCTCCCATCTCTTTCTCTTTCTCTTCCTTTGCTCTTGTCCCCAGGGACTGGTCTCTACCCTCTTCTCTGTCCCTTCTCTCCCTTCCCCTCAATAAACCTCCCACAGGGGCCCTGTTGTATGGTTTGACTCTTCTGTGCCACTTTTTAAAATACAACATTTGGTGCCGTGACTCAGACTGTCCTGGCAGTCTGAGACATGCAGGGACCTTAGAACCTGGTCCTCCTGTGACAGCCCTACTTTCCCACCTAACAAATTGCTGGGACTCCCCATCCAACACCGATGATTGGTAAGCTCCCTCCTCTACCTCTGACCATTTCCAAGGATGTGAGGCTTCGTTTCTCAAGCACAGTCCTCACCTTCTGGTTTTTCTTGAAGTCCTAGTACCAGGTGACTGTGTCTCACTTGGGCTCCTGGCCCATCGGCTCCTGCTCTTTGGATGACGATCCACTGAGCAGCCTGTGCCTCCTCAAGTGGGTCCTTGCTGAATCTCTGGGATGATAGAGATTCCTGCCTGTTGGATCTTCTACCTCACTCATGGAAAATGCACCTACCTCCATATCTAACACCCAACTTAAGGGCTTGACTTATCCGCCTTTGCAGTCAGACTTGCTCCCATACTCCTTAGACACCAACCAAAATGGCCGCTTACCAGCACCCCATATCCCGGTATTTTACAGGACCTTTGCGGCTTCTGCCAGCGATCTGATAGATGGAAGAGGGCACCCTCCTTTCAAGCTTTCTCTTGTCAAGTCCCTACTCTGATGCAGCCTTTCACTCTTTGGCTCAAACCTCTGTACTAACTTCGTTGCATGTGGCATGTTTGTTTAGTGGCATACCTTGGCAGGGCCTGCCAAGGATACCCACTTCATGCTGGGACCCTAATCTTCTGCTCCACCCACAAGAGATTTATCTCTTCCACCTGTAACAAATCTGCTTTCTTGTTTACCAACAACTTTGCCTTCCATTCAATACCAACAATTGGGTCTCTGGTGGGGCTACCCACCTCTGACCAATCCCCTGGATGTGAGACTGGCCTCAGTATTCCTTGGACCAGGTGGTCAGGGAACCGAGAAAGAATTCTCCACTTTCTTTCTTTTTCTTTGCTCCAAGACCTGCTTGTGTCTGTCTGCTCTCACTCTCTAAATGTTCTGTCTGCTGCAATGTGGGAGTCAGAGATGGAGAAGCCAGCTTCGTCTTGCTCAGCATACACCAGTATGCTTTCTAATTACCCAACTCCTGTTTAATTCTGGAGTTGATTTGGATCCACCTCAAACAGCATCTGGCCAAGTCCAAGTGGTGCCAGACAGTTCCACAGAGCTTGGACAGTGAGGTCAAACAGCCAGCTACCCTAGGATGTGGCTAGCACCCCAGCTTTCACAGGTCCCCCACAGATGATCGATGCCCCCCAGGTCAGCAGGAAGCAGTCTTGAGAACACGGTGCCCTTATCCCTGCCTCACCTGCTACCCCGTTCTAACTCCTCACCTTTTTATAATAAATAAAAGGGAGGAATGTTAGCATTGAGGCATCTGTACTGCTGGCCTGCCCTTAGGGTCCTGACAGGAGATATCCTCAGCTGCAGTCACTAGGAGCACCCCCTGTGCACATTCACTATGTTTCCTTATAAAAAGGTTGGCCTTGTACACCTCCCGTCTCCTTTCTCTTTCTCTTCCTCATCCCCAGGGACCCCTCTCTCGCCTCCCCTAATAAACTTCCCACAGGGGTCCTGTTGTATGGTGTGACTCCTTCTTACCACTTTTTAAAATACAATACCAATGTTAACTGTGGACCTAGCTATGAAAGGAGTGTTGAGATGTGGCAAAGCATGGGCATGGTCCCCTGACAGGGGGCGGCCCAGAGGCCTGGAGGAGACAGCATCACACTGCTATAAAATGCAGTGAGGGCTCCAAAGACAAGAAGTCTATGAGGGAATGAAAAACTAAACGTTACACAAAAGTTCTTAATGATTACAGGTGCTTTATAACCCTCTATCTCCCATTGTTTTTAAAAGCCTTAAATAGCCAGTGGTGGTGGTACATTTTCTTTAATCCCAGCACTCAGGAGGCAGAAGCAGTGGATTTCTGATTTGAGGCCAGCCTGGTCTACAGAGTGAGTTCCAGGACAGCCAGGGCTACACAAAGAAACTCTGTCTCAAAAACTGAAAAAACAAACCAAAATAAAACAAAACCATTAAATGAAGTAAACCAGTTTCAGACCTGTAGGAGTAGAGATGAGTATCTCACTTTTTTTTTTTCATCCAGCCTTTAAAATTTAATATCTTAATCCCAATACTTTGGAGGCAGAGGCAGGTGGATCTCTGTGAGTTCAAGGCCAGCCTGGTCTACAAAGTGAGTTCCAGGGCAGCTAGGACTGTTACACAGAGAAACCCTGTCTCGAAAAATTTAAAAAAAAAATTTAGTATCACAGCACTCTATGTAATCGAATTCTTTATCTCACTTAAAAATGTGCTAACAGGTAGCCCATCTCTGGCTCTTGTTAGATTTTTCATATTTACAAAGTAAGAAATGTTCATTCTCTAACACTGTCCATTGTAGCAGGCTTTCTTTTGGGCCACCACCAACCAGCTCCCAAATCATGACACGAAAACTTATAAGTTATGAATGCTCGGCCTTAGCTTAGGCTTGTCCCACTAACGCTTATAACTTACTTTAACCTGTTTCTCTTCATCTGTGTTTTGCCTTGGGGCTTTGTACCTCTCTTTCATTCTGTATGTCCTACTCTATGTCTGTCTGGTTGGCCCCAGGCATCTCCCTATCTTTCTCCCTCATTCTCTTCTCTCTTCCTCTCTGTAGTAGGACAGGCCCATAGGCTCAAATCAGTTGTCAAGGCATGCACATAATGTACTTCCTTATGAGCCAACCTGGAATCTGCCTGAGGGCCTACTGTCAGAGTTCCTGATCACTGTCAGAGTTCCTGATCATGCAGAGTCTGCCTGAGGGCCTAGCAACAGGTGCTGAAAGAGTTCCTGATCATGTCCAGCCAATGAGGGATGACCATGCATTGCCACCAGATTGCAACACTGACTGGGTGCTGGGAGACGGTATATAAGGCCTTCCCTGTTATTAAGTAAGCGAGTCTGCTGTTTGTCTTCAACTGACTCCCTGTGTCTGTGCCTTTGATGCCGAACCTTCTCACCAGCTTCCGTGAGGGAGCTGTTAGGATCCAGCAACATCTGGTGCTTAAACATGGGGTTTCTGTTACTTTCTCTTTCCCAGCACAGGTTCTGATCGTCTCCCTCTCTTTACTCACAGTGCTTGACAGCGCCCCCAAGATGGTGTGTTTCAGTGAGAAGGCCCCTCAGTGTTGTGTTCTTTCAGTCCCTTCAGCAGGTAAGCATTGGGATCTCCATTTCTTTCCTTCTTTTGTGTTGTCTGTCATGTTTGTCTGCCTGTCCCATTAGGAGGGCACATTTTTTTCTGTTTTGGTTCGCCTGGCACCTCCACATAAGGATTTACCCTCCAGGAGGTGGAACCAAGGCTTGGCTCCCAAATGTCATCCCTTATCTGATGACACTGTGTGGGCATACGGCTATATACATAAGGGTCCAATACAAACTGTCACCCCTGTTGACTGTCATCTTTTTTGACTGTTGTTTGCTTGCTGTTTCCCTCTAAAAGATAGGTCATCTTTTCATCACCCCACCACTTCCATGTCGGATATCTCTACAGTATCTGATGATGAAGAGACAGACAGTTTGGGCCCAGAGATATGTGTCAAGGGGAATGCAGCTGTCACTAAGTCATGCACTCTACTCACCACCACCACCACCACCACCGTGGGCAACTACGCCTCTGCTGTGGTATTCTTGGGGCGATCTACTCCAGTACCCCCCACCTCAGGAGGTGGCTGCTCTCCTATAGTGCTAGGCATCTTCCAACCCTCACAGTCTGCGCCACTGTCAGTCCATAGGCCTACAGAAGCCTTCCCAGGCAATGTGGGCCCAAATGCCGATGTCCAGCCCTGGATTCCCACCCCATAGCTGAACTCTCCCTCATCCGGAAGGCAGTCAATGAGTCAGGCCCAGACTCCCCCTACTTTCAGCAGGTCCTTGATCAATGGTCCAAGTAGTTACAAACTTACTTCAATTGGTACCATTTGCTTAAGGCTGTGTTGGAGCCTGCAGGCTATGATGATCAGGCAGAATCCCAGGCCCGGGTGAACATCTTATTTAATGTCCCAGTAACCTATGATATGCTCACAGGGAGTGGAAATTATGTCCATTCTGTGCACCGGGCACAGATTAGCTTGAATGCCTATTTTCAACAGGTCTTGGACCTGCCCCTCAAGGCCCTACAAGGTGCTCAGCCCGGCCTACAAACACTGGGCACCTCTGTCAAAGAACACACCTCTGCCCCAGTGAGATGGAGAGATCCTATCGCCCTCCAATGGCAGCCACCAGCCCCCCTGCTAACCCGTGGGAGAGGGTATGATTGTGTTTTTCCTCAGAGTGCCACTACACCAATATGGGTCTCAGCAAAAGATGTGCACCTGGCCACAGATCAGCTGCTTCCACCCAGGAGGAAATCACCCAGGATGGGTAATGTGTACACTCCCCTTTCTTGTTCTCATTGACCCTCTAAAGACTGAAGACTTGTGGACCCTCGCTTTCCTCATTTTGTGTGATGCCTTCTGAGGTGAGGAATGTTAGTTTAGCAGGCCGGGAGCTAGCTAAATGTATTAAGGGCTCATGGTCAGCTAAGTTTCTATATTATTTATTACAGCTAACATATGAAATTTTCTAATTAAATCAGACAAGGGCAGAGGTTATGGCCTTTGACTATTTTTTGAAAAACTTTGGTATAATATAAAAAAAGGCTGTTTGATTCCTCCTGAATTCTCACTTGTGTTTTGATTGGTGGGGTGGTGCTTTTAATCTTTCTCCTTTTTAAGTGTCTCCTACAGCACATCCGGCAACAACAGGTGGCCACTGAGGCGACTCTACAGGTGTTAATGGCTCTTAGACATCCAACTCATAGCCCTCCACAGGAGGTTATGCATGCCTGGCTTTCTGAAATTCAAGACTACTGCCTGACCCTCCCTACTTGGGGTGACTCCCCAGGGATGGACGCTGATAGTCAATGATGGATAAGAGCTCATCTGGCAAGCCAACCTAAGACAGGCACAGTCCAGTTGCTGAGCCCCCCTGAGGCGGGGTCAACAAGACAAAGAACTCCGACTCCTACTAAGTGCCCACATAATAAAAGGGTGGATATGTAGTAAGTAGGACAGACCCATAGGGTTGAGGAAATTGGCTCAAATAAGTTGCCAAGGCATGCACATAATATACTTCCTTTTGAACCAACCTGGAGTCTGCCTGAGGGCCTAGCAACAGGTGCTGAAAGAGTTCCTGATCATGCCCAGCCAATGAGGGACGACCATGCAATGCTACCAGATTATGACAGACTGGGTGCTGGGAGATGGTATATAAGGTCTTCCCCATTATTAAATAAACAAGTCTTCTGTTTGCCTTTAACTGACTCCCAGTGTCTGTGCTGTTGATGCTGCACCTTCTCACCCCCCCCCCCCTTGAGGGAGCTGTTAGGATCCAGCAACACCTCTCAAGCCTAGATTACTCCTCCTACTTATTCTCTCTGCCCTCCAGCCCTGCCTATCCCTCCTCTGCCTAGCTATTGGCTGTTCAGCTTTTTATTAGACCAATCAGCTGCCTTGGGCAGACAAGATAAAATGGCAACACATCTTTACACAATTAAACAAATGCAGCATAAACAAATGTAACACACCTTTGCATAGTTAAAGTAACATTCCACAACAGTTCATGGTGACTTTCAGATATCAGATCTCTTTAATGGCAGGAAGGTGGGAGTACCAGGCAACCAAAGAATCTCTACAGTTTTGCAAAATAAATAAATCTAAATCTTTCAACTACTGACTGCCATAGTAATGATGACTGCAATAGTAATCAGCAGGTGGAGGCTGCACTGGCAGAGTCTTCTGGTCTGCTGTGCTTGGGCTCTTATGGTTATCATTAAGAAAACACTTTCAAAAATAAGAGCAAAGGACCAGGCTAGCTACAAGGACAGACTATTCTGAAACCACTTCCAGGAACAGGGTTTGTTTAAACAAACGCAGTAAGTGAAAGCAGCTGTTGGAGGCCAATGCATCTGAAGTAGAGTTCTAAGTTCAGCACTTCATCATGCCAGGGAATGGTTCCTTCCCAGTGCTGTGAAGGAATGAGTGGGTAGCACATAAGCTAAGACACCATATAGCAAGGAGTGATTACCCAGTGACAACAAGGACCCGTGGCAGAGGTGGACAAAATGCTCACAGGAAACCACGTGAGAAATCACTCCCCAAGCTAACTAGCTCTAAGCTTCCATCATTCTCCTAAAGACTGCTAAAGGAAAGTGAAGGGCCCAAGGGCACTGAAGAGCATGACGTGAATTCACTTCCCAAAATACTCTTGAAAGAACCATGACCAGTCAGTAAAGTCAGCAGAAGGTTAGGTGATGATGCTGTCACAGAAGCCGATGGCCAAAGTGTTCCTTGTAGGCTCCTAAAAGGCATGCTTCTTCCTGTCTGAAAGCTAACACAAGCCTCAAGGACTGTGGAACCTACATCGAAAGGTTTGAGTATAAAATCACTTTCTTTAACTTGACAACAAAAACATAAGGAGCTTGCTCCTGGGTGACCCTTGCTAAGCCCAGTCAAAACACAGCTGAGCAATCAACTATGAGTCTTCATGAAACCTGGCCTTCAGAAGAGGACTGAATAGGCCAGGAAATACACATTCCTATGGCCTCCTAGGTGTTTCAAATTGGGCCTTTGTGGGGGGAAAGTTCTTCCTAAGCTTGAGAGCAAAAGTGAAAAATTAGTCAAATAATGAGCTGGATCATAAAGCAAGACTCCTTTGTAGGACATATTCTGTACCCTTTATGGATGATGAACTTACAGCTAAAGAAACCATGCACTAACTTAGGCCTTGCAGTTTGCTGTGTTTCAAGCAATGACAGCAGTGTGCCCCCATCCAAGGTCAGCTGTGGAGAAATGACGGCTTTAGACTGAAGCTGTACTCAACAGCAGGCTGTACGTGTCTGTGCAGAAAGCAGAGCAAACTCAGGACTAAACTCAAGTCAAAGTGAGCTGTCTGAGTGCACCATGCAGCCTGCAGACTCCAGCTGTTCCTCAGAAGATGACCTCAAAGTCCTAAAAACGTTCAGAGGATCAACAAGAACCAGAGATGAGAAAAACACTCACAACAGGGGATTCCACCCAATCTGTGCAGACAGCACCACGGAAGGTCAGGCCCAGGCTGCCCATGGTCATGGGGAAGGAAAAGGAGCACACACTAAGTCACTGGAGGAACTGGGGAGCAAATACCTCTATGAGGAAAACACCTTACAGAAATTCATCCCGTGCTAGAAAGATGGTTCAGCAGTTAAGAGCACCACTGCTTTTGCAGAGGACCAAGGTTCAGTTCTCATCATGCACTCAGCAGCTTACAACTGTCTGTAACTCTAGCCCCAGGAAAGCCAACGCCTCTTCTGAACTCCTGGCACACAGCATGCATGTGGTACACAGATACACATGCAGGCAAAAGACCATACACACAAAATAATAAAATAATTAAAAAAAAGAAATTTATCTGTCCTGACAGGAATATTAAAAACAAGCCCATCCCATGTCCTTCATTTTGGCTACTCCTGGGCAGCATTTTCTTTCTTTTTTTTTTTTCCAAGGGTTTTGTTGTTTTTTTTTTTTTTTTTTTTTTTTTTTGAGACAAGGTTTCTCTGTGTACCCTTGGCTGTCCTGGAACTCACTATATAGACCAGTTGGCCTTGAATTCATAGAGATCAGTCTACCTCTGCCTCCCTAGTGCTGGGATTAAAGGCATGAGCCACTATGCCTGGCTGAGCAGCATTTTATTAGACATTTCTATGAAGAGGCAAGGTGGTAGTAGTGAAGGGAGTCTCTAACTGGTGCCCAGAATAGCCTGCCACTTTCCACCCTAATGCCAGCAGGCAAGTTCCTTACAGTCTCTGTATCTTACCAACTCCACCTACTATAAAGATAACTCCTGCCACCTCATATGACATCATCGATTTTTGCTGGAGTGCAATTTTTTCAGGTAGCACAGTGGAAACAGATCTTAGACTCTTAGACCCTCCCCCCAACTCGGCACTTCCTTCCTGTGTCCAGGAGGCCAGATGAGGAAGCATCTGGTGTCTGGCCTCTGGTGTGTTATGGAGACCAAGACAGAACTGGAGGTCTGGAAGGAGCAGCATAGACAGGAAGACACTGAAGGAAAAGGAAGAACATCAAGCTGACATGCATAGAACTGAAGAGACCTTCTCTGGAAACAACTGAGGCCTCAGACTACCATGTGGCCTGCTGAAGGGCACAAAGTTCAGTGCAAACAAAAAGACAGGACCCATTAGCAAAGACAAAGCCCCAGAGGCAGTGAGACTCAGTCCAAGGGAGGTGTGTCCTAGAAGACAGCCCAAAGGGCTCAGTGTGCTTCCTGGGTGCTGTTTGTAGCCTGATGGGAAGAAAGCATGATTATGTGTGACCTTTAGGCAAACTAACAAGTCTAGGTTCAGGGATATTCTCCCTTCCTTCTCGGGTTCACTTCCCTTGAAGTGCACCATTGAAAATGTCCTTGTGATAGGTTCTTGGCAGTAAATTCTTTTTGTTTTTATGACAACTTGTTTGTTTGTTTGAGACAGGGTCTCACCATGTAGCCCTGGTTGTCCTGGAACTCACAATGTAGACCAGGCTGGTTTCAAACTAAGAGATCTGCCTGCCTCTGCCTCCGCAGTACTGGGATTAATGGCCTGTGCCACTATGTCAGGCTTACTCTCAATCTTAAAAGGTGGTTTGATTGCTCTCCAATTCTAGGTTAAGCGTTGTTTCCCACCTGTTCTGTGTCTAGTCTATACCAGGACTTCTGTTCTCACTGCACAAAAGTCAGCACGTACCTCTGTCTTTTCTCCATAGCTATTTGTAGAATCTGTTCCATCTTCAATGTTCCACAGGCTCATGGTTAGACCTAATCCCCAGCCTTTCCTACTACTGTTTTGGAGTTTGATGAGCTTCTAAATCTGAAGATTCATATCTCTCACTCTCACCCTGGAACCTGGACCACAAGCCTTTGCCCTAGATTCCTTTACTTAAAGGACCTCAACTTTCCCACAGTGGTAGCACATGCCTTTAGTCCCAGAACTCAGGAGGCAGAGGCAGGTGGATCTCTGAGAGGACAGCCTGGAAGCCAGCCATGGCTGCATAGAGTCCCTACCACAAAACAAAACCAAGTTCTACTGCTTGTCACTGAAAGCCCACATCACTCCCGCCCTAACAGGAAAACTCCTGAAGCTATGAAATCACAGCTTCTCTTAAGCTCATCAGAGTGACATCACATGGGTACAAGGGGGTTGAATTCTATTGAGCCACAATCCCCCCAAAGAGAGATAATGTATGCAAAATATGTAACCTTCCTCAAAGCCCAGGAGGATGAGGGGACTGCCATAAATCCACACAGGAAGCAGATAGCTTAAACGTTCATGAATTCTTAAAAAGCTGGCGGGGTGGGTAGGGAGGCAACTAGACAACACTGTAGAGTTCCTGGGAGTTCCAGACACTGAGTCCCTTGCAAGGTCTTCTCTAGCAGGTACTCAGGAGTAGACTTCAAGCCTGGAGACAGCCCCTGTGGATATTGGACCAGGCTAGAACTTGACCCTTTCCAGACCTTGCTCTATGCAGTGCAAGCACTTTGACCTGAGGGGAAGGGCAAGGCCCTTCCTGCCTCTGGGACTCTGGCACGCTTGGCTGCTTCAGGGCAGCAGCAAAAGTCACTGCTTGCTGCATGCCCCACTGACTCAAGTCAGAGGTCAGCTACTGGGGGAGGAGAAGCACAGCGCAAGTTCTGTCCCATCTAAGACCTCCCACCACACACAGACATGCACAGAGAATTGAAGTGCATGGGGCTAAGAAAACCAAAGGCTGAGCTGGACAAAGCAAACCAGTAAAGTCTCTGTCTTACCAAGAGCCTAACTCCAAGAACAGAACAGCAGGCTACCAATGGGCAGTGACACAGGCAGGATGAAAGTGAAAGGAAAGGACATACCTTACTGGTATTCTAAAAACCAACCAACCAACCTGGAGGGCCAGTGTGCTGGCTAGTCTTATGTCAACTTGACACAAACTAGAGTTACCGGAGAAAAGAGAGCCTCAGTTGAGAAAATGCCTCCAGAAGATCAGGCTGCAGGCAACCCTGTAGAGCATTTTCTTAGTTAGTGACTGATGGGGGAGGGCCAGGCCCATTATGGATGGTGCCATCCCTGGGCAGGTGGTCCTGGATGCTCCAAGAAAGCAGACTGAGCAAGCTATGGGAGGCAAGGCAGTAAGCAGCACCCCTCCATGGCCTCTGCATCAGCTCCCGCCTCCAGGTTCCTGCTCTGCTTGAGTTCCTATCCAAATACCCTTTCCTCCCCAAGCTGCTTTGGTCATGGTGCTATCACAGCAGTAGTAAATCTAACCAGGACAGTCAGTGATAGACAAGACGGTTTGCAGGTAACGGCAATTGCTGCTAACCCTGAAGACTTCAGTTTGATCCTCTGAAAGCACATGACTGAAGGAGAGAACGGATTCCTACAACTGTCCTCTTACCTCCACAGGAGCACTGCAGCACACATACAATAAATAAACAGTAATTTCAGAAAAGCAGTTTAAGAAGGAAGGAAAGCTGGAGTAGTCCAGACAAAGCCCACTTTAGAACAAGAGTTCTTGGCGGGAGGACACAGCGCTGCTGCTCACAATGAAGGGCTCAGCTGAAGAAGCTGTGACAGCCCCAACACATCCGGTCACAGGGCTTTCACACACATAAACGATACAGATAAAAGCACAGTTTAGTCTCCGGATTCTGAGTAGTCATTAATTCTATTTCCTTGCATTCGTACTGGTCTGAGTTAGCTTTTCTACTTAATTACATAACAACCTTTTCAAGCTAATGACTAATTTTGAGACATGGTATATTGTTAGTGTAGCATTATTTGGCTTGGTAAAATGACTTCAGAACCCCTCTGGAACAAGCTGACCGATACATTCACTGCACAGGGCATAGGCAGAAATGACAGAAGAAAGGTCCAGCCCTTCCTAGCCATCAGAGCTCAAAAAGAAGGGAGACCAGAAGGCGAGGAGTCACCTAGCATCACCACTTCTGCAGATTAAAGAGGTGAGATGATCTCTCAGGGGCCGCACACAGACAGAAACCACACCGGTAATCCAACAGGAAGATTTCATTTAAGAGACTGGTAACTGGGGCTGGAGAGATGGTTCAGAGGTTGAGAGCACTGCCTGCCCTTCCAGAGGTCCTGAGTTCAATTCCCAGCACCCACATGGTGGCTCACAACCATCTGTAATGAGATCTAGTGCCCTCTTCTGGCCTGCAGGGATACATGCAGGCAGAACACTGTATACATAAAAAATAAATCTCTGAGTGAGAGAGAGAGAGAGAGAGAGAGAGAGAGAGAGAGAGAGAGAGAGAGAGAGAGAGAGAGAGAGAGACTGGCAACTAACAAAAAGTGGTTTCAGCTAACAGGGTGTGACTGTTTTCTTAGATTTTTACATTTGTCTTCTTGACATCCATTAGTTCCCAGGCTGAACTAACAGCCTACAATCCAGAGCCTACACTTAGCAACTGCCTCCTCATGTAAGTCACATATACAAACCCGGCATTTTCCTGCCCTATGTCACCCAGGGCAGACGTTACACAACAAAGAACAGCCAACGCCTCAGGGATACCAGAATTACCCATACCAGACAATCCTAAACTGTCTCCTCTGCCCACCTTGCCTTCCCCACACACCTGCAAGGAAGACGTTTCCTTCATTTCCTCTGTTCCTGGACAAACCTGGCACTTCCTCAAGGGGACTTGCATGGCATGGCATTCCTCCCTGTCTTCATGGAGGTTAAGAAAACCTTTCCATGCCCTTAGCCTGTCCACATCAGCACCCATCTCCATAAATACACATCTGCAAGCAGCCAAGAGACAGAGGAGGAGGAACGATGGAGGCCAGGGTGCAGAAGAATAAACAGAATCACCTACCGAGGGCACACAGTCTCCCTTCCGCCTGCAGATCTTAAGGCAAACACAACCTGCTGGTGGCAGAGGCTGAGCTGGTCCAGGGAAAAGGATGTGCTGGACAGTGAGACTGGGTAGGGCGCTGTGCATCAGCTGTCCTGCTGCTTAGTGGTCCACCTGGGCTCACACGGGAACAAGAGAAGATCCCTCCTCCCACCATGACCTAGTAGGGTCCTGTGAGCACCTCTGCTGGCAAAGCCTGGCGCCAGGCCGGCTGCACACAAGCTATGTTTACAGTTAGTGTCCTAACATCAAAGCAGGATGAAGGAGAATGGGCCGGGAGGTGAGGGGCAACAGACTGATGACTGGGACAGACAGAGGGAGCAAGGAGGAAGGAAGCCGGCAGTTAGATTGAGGGGAAAATACTGAGGCTTCGGACTTACTTCCTCACGGAAGTCCCAGAAGACCACCACCAACTTCCCACTCAACCAGCCACGCTGCCAGCTAAGGAGGGAAGAGACCGACAGCACGAGAGAGCTGGTTCTAGGCACTGGCAGTCTCCCTTCGCTTGTGTGCTGAGAAAGGAGAGCTCAAGTTCAAACTGAAAGGGTCACATCCTCCCTGGTGAACGCAGGGAAAGGGCAGGTCCTGGGCAGACACAAAAGGAAAACATCCAAACAGTGCCAACTAACCAGAACAGACATAGTAGCAGAGAAAAACACAAAAAGGAAGAGTCTCTCCAGAAGATCCCACACCCCTCAAGACACAGCTGGACACCATTTTTAACAGGGAGCCGGTGAGGGAGGAAGTATGGACACAGACTTGATAAGTAGGAGACTGAAGCACAGGCGTGGCTGCCTGCTTACTGCTCTCCCCTCAGGACAGTTCTGAGGTGAGCAGCAGTGGTACCGTTTTGTTTACTGCTGTGAATGCTCTGCACAGTTGGGAGGTGGGTATAATCTACAACCCTACTACGTTACCATGTCTCAGACAAGCACATGCCATCAAGAACGATGACTACTGAACGCACTGCTGCATTTCCAGGCTCTCCTCCTTCCTCCCTGTGTTGACTGCTATAACCACCACTGAACCATCTTAAAAAGCTGCAACTGCACATGGCTGTCCTTCACCTAAGGTGGGTTTTTGTTTAAAACAACATGCTTCCCTTCAACATGTAATACTGAAGTCCCAGTCGTAATTTTGTTAGTTTTTGTTCTTTCCTACTTATCACAGACTTTTTCTTAATTTTCAAAGAGAAAATGACAAATTTACAAGACAGAGGGATTTGAAATAATTCTAACTATGTAGTAATTATCCAGTTACAACATGACATGAAAGGATGACCAGGATTCTGGGTCAAGATGGTAGACTGGGACAAGGGCTTCAGCCTATGCCCCTTAAATCACACTAAAGGGATACAGAGGTCCCAGCCAAGTTGGGACCTGAAGGTGGAAAGATGAGCATTGCTCACAGTCAACCCAAAGGGACCACAGGTGGACAATCTGGGAGGTGAGGGTGGAGAGGGTGGAAAGGACACCCAACCCTCTGCAGATGAAGCTGGAATGTGAGGCTGACAAGTGAAGTGCCAGATGGAAGCAAGGAATGGGGTAAAAGCTGGGATCACAGATCTATGCATGTGACAGACACCAGCCAAATACACAGCCGTTATCCAGGAGGACTAATGTGTCTACTGCTCTCCCCACAGGAGTTAAGAAAACACTGGTTTTAGAATCAGCTTCTGAAAAAATACCTACAGTGTTTTCTTTGTGGACACATTTGTCTTCCTGTTAAGCACAGACTTCGAAGTGTAGACACTTGGAACATCTGAGAAGCACAGCCTCAGTTAGTGCACATGAGTGTGTCAGCCGCCTAAAAGAACAATATTCCTATATTCCAGCCTGTATTCCAACAGCTGAATAGCTCACTGAGCCAATGAAACAGAACTCATCCTTCAAAAACAAAACAAAACGGAAGCTGCACTTTGAATGTATATCTAATTTTGTTTTGTTTTAGAAAAACGTCACCACATGGTGAATGGTTTTAGTGCTCTCTCAATAGATAAGTGGATGTGTTACACTTGAGAAAGTGACAAACCACACAGCCCAGCACAACACACAATCACACACAGCTGGGGTGAAGGACATAGCAGCACCTGCCTAGCAAGTAGAAGGCCTAGAGTGTGATCCTAGCATGGTGCAGAAATGATAACAGCCACGCCTTACAAAAAACTTTACAACAGGTAACTTTTTTTTTTTTTTTTCTCTTTTTGTCCCCGAGACAGGTTTACTCTGTGTAACAGCCCTGGCTGTCCTGGAACTCACTCTGTAGACCAGGCTGGCCTCAAACTCACAGAGATCCGCCTGCCTCTGCCTCCTGAGTGCTGGGATTAAAGGCGTGCGCCACCACCGCCTGACCAGGTAATCGTTTTAAAAAGTTTTTTGTTTTGCTTTTTTAATGGGTGTAGGATTGAACTCAGGTCATCAGGCTTAATGGTAAGTGCCTTCCACCAGCTGAACTAGCTCGACCACCCAAAGTGTCCTGTTTTAATGACCAGACCTTCTTTTGTTTTTAATTGTTAAATCACTCAAAGATTTGTTTGTTTGTTTGTTTGTTTGTTATGTGTACACTGTTCAGCCTGCACATATGCCTACACACCAGAAGAGGGCACCAGATTTCATTACAGATGGTTGTGAGCCAGCATGTCATTGCTGGGGATTGAACTCAAGAACTCTGGAAGAGCAGCCAGTGCTCTTATCCTCTGAGCCATCTCTCCAACCCAATAACCAGACTTTCAAGTTCCAATTAGAGAGTCGATCTATACCCATCTGGAGGACTCTTCCTATGCTCCTCATTCCCTGTTACCTTGAGCAAAGGCACTGAACTGCCCACGGGAACCCAGGTGAACTGTAGCAGAGGAAGGTTGGGGGAGTGGTGCTCCAAGGTCAGAAACTCTGGTCTCCTGCCCTTCTCTTTTATAAAATGCAGATTTACAGACCTTGACTTTCATTTGTTTATTTATTTTTGAGACAGGGTTTCTCTGTGTAGCCCTGTATATCCTGGAACTCACTCTGTAGACCAGGCTGGCCTCAAACTCAGTGATCCACTTGCCTCTGCCTCCCAAGTGCTAGGATTAAAGGTGTGCGCCACCACCCCTCAGCACATATTATAAATCATAAATCTTAATGATCTTCTAGGATTAAAGAAATAGCTGGGCAGTGATAGCACACACCTTTGAGGCCAGCCTGGTCTACAGAGTGAGCTCTAAGATAGCCAGGGATACACAGAGAAACCCTGTCTTGGGGGAAAAAAAAAAAAGAAGAAAGAAAGAAAGAAAAAGAAAAAGACACAACTAGTTGAAATAGAGACGACAGCCAAAGCTGCCAGTCCATCCTTAAGACAAAAGCTGGTAAGCAGATGCCTGTGCTGTGCCACATCCACCTGAAAAATACAGCTCACTCCATCCCAGGGTGCTCACATGCTCACATTCACACCCCAGGGTGCTCACACACTGACATATCCACCCTAGGGTACTCAAAACTGTGTGCTATATCTACTCTAAGAAGCACAGCCCACACTGTGCCCATTCGTCCCAAGGTGTTCACACATTGTGCTCATCCACCCCAAAGTGCTCACAGATTGTGCCCGACCAGGGAGGTCACACCCTGCCACGTCCACCCTGAGAAGCACAGCTCAACCAGAGCATGGCTCACTCTGCTGAGTTAAATATGCAAGTCTCTAAAGCCACACCCATTCCCATTCTGAAAAAGGCAGAGCTACAGGGATGGATCAGTGGAGTGGAGAAAGGGATGCCCACAGAGGTCCACATGGGGAATTTTTAGGGTGATCGATAGGGTGACTGATAGGACTATCCTGTGTTTTGAATGTGGGGCAATTTCACAGCTGTCTGCATCTGTCAAACTCTACAGAGCGACACAATAAGGAGGGGTGAGATTTATGGCATGGGGATTACAGTGCAATAACCCTAAAAACTTAAAATGAAATGCAGTAGAGATTGGGGACAGCTCAGCTTTCCAAACTGAATACCCACTGTGCTTTCATAAGGTAAGGAAGTTACATTCTATAAAAGTTAAACAACAACTCATTGGGCGGCCCATGACTGTATCGGCCTACCTCAGTTAGCCTTTGGTCTTTGTGAACTTTGTAATTCCCCGTGATGCTACAGCCTACTTAGCTGGCCATGCACCAAGCTCTGCTTACTTGTCTCTTTATATTTGCTGCTGGATTTCAGTGAAAAGGACCCTGGCCTCTTGGCTGTATATACCCCATCTCAGAGAACTGTGCTGCACAGACCTTATCCACACATCTATGACCCCAGTTTCTCTGCAGCTAATGGGCTCTGCTGAGCACTGGCAACACCTTCCCATGCCACTCCCATAAAGCCACCTCCCATCAACGGCTGTACTGGGCAGGGTTGCAGAACATCAGCACCAGCACCCACGATAACTTCATTTATTCAATGCCCTTGTTCCACGTGAGGTTCCCTTGGGACTCTAATTCAATTCTCATAAGGAATCTGTAGAAGGTCAGGTATAGCTGAGCTTCCAATATAGGCATGTTAATCCATCCCTTCAGAAAGGACCCCTGAGCGAAAGACCCCGCAACCCACCTTGTCTGACCACCCTGGCCAGCACCTAACTTACTACTCTTCCTCTAGCTAGATCCAACACCCTTCATGACCATTGTGACTGGGGTTGATGAGAGGGCTCCAGGGGCCTCTGGATGGGGGCTAGGGTAGGAGCCTGGTGGGACAGAGGATGTACAATGAGTTATCACTGTTTGGGGACGTGGGGAGAGTCTCTCATCAAGCAAATTCTCCTAATAAGCTCTGTTTCTAACAGAGGCAGTTTGCTCCATGTTTTCCATAAAGTTGTTCATTTAGCAAAGTACCACTTACTTCACAGGTTCTCAAACTCCAACAACCAGGTAACCCCTCCACCTCCCTGTCCATCAAAAAAGTTCAAGGGAAAGAGGGAGGCTGGGGACAGAATGATGCTCAGTGCTTAAGAGTGCCTGATGCTCTTGCAGAGGACCAGGTTCAGTTTCCAGTACCCACGTCAGACACAACCGTCTCCAACTCCAGCTTCAGGGGAGCCGATGCCCTCCTCTGGCTTCTGTGGGCATTGCACACACATGGTACACATACAGACAAGCGAGCACACACACATGCACATAAATAAAAACCAAAAACAACTACATTTTTGAGGAGGGGCCTCTAAGTTCTCCCACTTTCAGGAAGCAGGCAGGTTCCATCGATGGGTGTCCAGGGTGCACTCTCTTGTGTTAAGAGACATGCTTGGGAGAACAGCAGCTACTCAGCTCCAACAGAGCTGCCAACCGAGGAGGAAAATCCAGTGCAGAAGACTATCATGAGCGGTCAGGACACGGGTGACTTAGTAGCACCGCACTGTCTGCACGTATGAAGCCTTAGCTCCATCCCCAGCACAGCAGAAAGAAACAGAAAGAGGAGGGGATGGTGGTGTGTCTGGTGTGTGTCTATAATCCCAGCACTGGGAGTCTGGGGCAGGAAGGTCACTTGAGCCCACAACTTTGAAGGCTTTAGCACCAGCTAGTGCCTCAAACCCCCTTAACATTACCAACAAAGAAATAAAATTGTTAGCCGGGCGGTGGTGGCGCACGCCTTTAATCCCAGCACTCGGGAGGCAGAGCCAGGCGGATCTCTGTGAGTTCGAGGCCAGCCTGGGCTACCAAGTGAGTTCCAGGAAAAGGCGCAAAGCTACACAGAGAAACCCTGTCTCGAAAAAAACCAAAAAAAAAAAAAAAAAAGAAATAAAATTGTTACAGACATTTTTAAGTTTTCTAAGTTTACTAGTTTTTCTTTTTAAAGATGGGGTCTTGTCATCTATAGTTAATTCAGCCAAGTCTTTTATTCTAGAGAGAGCTCCTTAGTATAAATTCTGATGACTGAATTGAACCTGTTAGGTGTGTTTTAATGTTTTCTTCTGTATGAAAACTATCTCTGCTCAGAAGTGCCACTCAGTTTGAGAGAGTACGCACAGCACACATAGCTGGATTTTGGAGAGCTGAGCTGTGGCTGGTTTGCGGACTCACACAAGGCTGCAAAGGGAGTGGACAAGAGGCTACAGAGCTGACACCCCTGCACCTGTTGAACGCTAGAGTCTGTGGTGGCAGCAGCTACGGTCTTTGGGAAAAAAAAGTGTCACACAACCAGTGACAGCAGGACTGGTGTGAAGTCTGGGACAGAGCAGAGGGCAGAGATGAGACTACGCTACCAGGGAAGGATAGCTGTAGTATACAGGGACAGTGAGGGCAGTGATTGGGGACAGAGACCTAGACAGAGAGGACACTGATGAAGTTTACAACGGACAAGGGGCTGCCGAAGGTGAGCTGACCCAGAGGGCAGCAGGGGAGCAGCCATGATGGCACCCTGAAGGCAGCTGTGGCTGGGGGGTTTCTTCTGCAAGGCTCACTTGCACATCAGACATGGGCATGAAAAAGGCCAGAGTAAAGGCTGGAAGCCCTGAGCACCAGCTATCAATCACCCTTTCCAGATCCTTGGCCATCAAAGGCAGACTAGCACCAGAATGTGCTGAGCAGATGAAGTGGAAACTCTCAGCCGGGAAAGGAGAGCCTGGGCACCTGAACAGCCACACTTCACTCCACAGGGCACTCTCCTCCGAGGGGTCACATCCCACAGTCACCTGGATGCCTACTTCCATGGTTCCCTGCTGCCTGACATAGTTGCCCTGGGCAAGGGCAGCTTTTCACTGCATGTTTGGCATTCCTCTCTCTGAAGCTGTCTGTGAGTGTCCTTCTCCCAAGGCCCACAGTGGGGTGCTTCCCATGCAGCCCTCATGTAAGCTGATGTTGTTCAGCATAGCCGTGAACTGCCGTGGGGAGGGGTAACAAGTGTTCTTGGTATGTGTCGGGGAATGCAATGGCCACATTCTTCCCCATGCACCAACGCACAGCACTGCCCAGGCCCAATCATAAGCTCCCAGCAGCCTGGGAAACTGGCTGTGGGCGATGACTTGTACCCACTTGGTCTCAAGCCCACAAACACAATCTGATGAACTTGCCCAACTCTTTGCTTGTTGTCCCCTCACAACTGTTTCTGTTCACAGCCTTACCCTGTTGTGTTGACAACAGTTCCTCTACCAAGCTGCTCGGGCACTTAGTGATCCAGGTTGGTCAAGGTTGGGCTCAGAAAACCTGGTAGATTACGACACCCCAGCAGAACTTTCCCAAGTTCTGTATGTATTAAATTATTAATACTATGACATAAAGAGGAGAGCAGAAAGCAGCCTGGGAGCTCAAGGAACAGACCAGAAACAGACACTGTAAGGTCCAGCCCCCAACATGACCTTCCTCCTTGTACCAAGAAGTAATTCCCAATCTGTCATTGTTACCACGGTCACAGATATCAGAGGGACAGTAAGCAAACTAGATCAAAAGCCTGTAAAAAAATGTATCTTTTTAAATGCACACCTA
This sequence comes from Peromyscus californicus insignis, assembly GCF_007827085.1. NCBI lineage: Eukaryota > Metazoa > Chordata > Mammalia > Rodentia > Cricetidae > Peromyscus > Peromyscus californicus. The sequence goes on from NW_026294595.1 coordinate 7,611,155, forward strand.
GAAACTTACCATTAAAAAGTAGGAGTGTACAGGAATGTACAAAAATGGATCAGAGAGGCTGGAGAGACGGCTCAGCAGTCAAGAGCACTCGTTGCTCTTGCAGAGGACCTGGGTTCGGTTCTTAGCACCTGTGTCAGGTGGCTCACGGTAATCTGTTACTCCAGTTCTAAGAGATCCAACACCCTCTTCTGGCCTATGCAGGAACTAGGCATATACATGATGCACATATAAAAATACAGAGGCAAAACAGTTATACACATAAGAAAATTTTTTGAAGATTTATCTATTTATTATGTATACAGTGTCCTGCCTGCATGCACAACAGAAGAGGGCACCAGATCTCACTACATATTGTTGTGAGCCACCATGTAGTTGCTGGGAATTGAACTCAGGTCCTCTGGAAGAGCAGCCAATGCGCTTAATCTCTGAGCCATCTCTCCAGCCCCCTAATTATTTTTTAAATGAATCACACCTTTAATCCCAGCACTCAGGAGGCAGAGGCAAATGGATCTCTTCTAGTACAAGACCAGCCTGTTCTACATACCAAGTTCCAGGACAGCCAGGGCTACATAGTAAGACCTGTCTCAAAACAAACAAACAAACAAACAAACAGATCACAGAGGAGGTTCTGAGAGAAAGACAGCAAATGGCTGCCTCACCAGTGGAGGGAGCTCAGGAAAGCAGGCCCTGTGAACTGGGAGCCATCTCCTTACAGCGCTCTACAAAAGAGGTGGAACAGCAGCAGAGTGGCCCGGGCTGCTGCCACAGCACTGTTATCACCACCAAAGTCTGTGTGCCCGTAACAAAGCCCACTGAGAAACTGCCACACTAAAAGCCATGGGGCCGCCTCACCAAAACAAGGTATCAAGCCCCAATGCCAAAAGCACAATTATGTAAATACAAAAGCTCCTTCAAATGATTTCAGGAACTTTCAAATCCAGAGGAAATGACATGGTTCATATTGAACATTCAAGAATTACCCTGAACCCGGATGTGCTGTCCTCTGACTTCCATACATACACAATGATGCACATATATTCTCTCTCTCTCTCTCTCTCTCTCTCTCTCTCTCTCTCTCTCTCTCTCACACACACACACACACACACACACACACACACACACACACACACACCCAGTAGTTAAAAAATTATGACAGCAACCTGAGCCATATGAAGAATTCCAGGCCAGTCTGACAACTTAATAAGACAAGATACTATGTTTCAACCCCCTGCCCCCCAAAAAATCATCTTCACAAGGTGTGGTGGTTTGAATAGGTAGGGCCCCCATGGACTCATGTGTTTGAATGCTTGGCCTAGGGAGTGGTACTATTAGAATGTATGACCTTGTTGGAGGAAGTGTGTCACTGTGGAGGCGGGCTTTGAGGTCTCATATGCTTAAGCTACACCCAGTGGAACAGACTCCTTCTGCTGCTTGCAGATCAAGATGTAGAACTCTCAGCTCCTTCTCCAGCATCATGTCTGCCTGCATGATGCCATGTCCCAGCATGATAATAGACTAAACCTCTGAAACTGTAAGCCACCCCAATTAAATGTTTTCTTTGTAACAGTTGCTGTGGTCATGGCATCTCTTCACAGCAATAGAAACCCTAACTAAGGCATAGGTAACAAATCCCAAATGGGCAACTCCTACCAGAAAAAGAACTGAGTAGAGAAACATCAGACTTCAGAACAGCTGGCCAATCAGCTTCTCAGACAGCAGCTTGGCACAGCACAAACAGGTCCTCTGAAAAGATAAAATCTGTTCAGACTCAGTGTCAGACCTAGAACACATGCACTTGATTCAGTCAGTAACAAGCCCAAGGAGACAAGGTGCTACCAAATCAGGGACCCCCAGATTCCAGATCACTACACTATCCATCAGAATGCAATTCCACCCCCACCCCCAACAAACTAACCCTCTAGTGCACTAAAAGGCAAAGCAAAGCCTCCTCACCCCCTCCCGAGGGAGGGGGCATGGTCTAAGCACAAGACCCAACGCTCACACACCTCCAGCAAGTGAGCAAAGAGAGCTTGCAGGGAGGGCAGATGCTTGTGTGGGAGAGAAAAGCCCTGCTCCACTCCAGCAAATGGGCTCCAATCCTCCAGCTGGAGTCAGTTTGCTATATGCCTAGAGATCAGCTCTCCCTGTCCTTCTCACACATGCTGCCCCACCTAGCACCCTCCCAGCTACGACCTTCACCTGCACCAATGCTGACTGGCATCTCACCTCACAAGAGGTTCCCAGTCCAGCCTCTTCTTAAGCTTATGATCCTCCAAGTGGCTCTGCTCCCTTGCCTCACCATTATGCTAGGTCCATTTCCCCACCTTGGCAGAGGAGTTGGGTAGGGAGGCGGGTAATAGCACAGATACAATCATAATTAAGACTTTCTGAGGGCTTACTATGTACTAGGACTTCACTCACGTTAGCATTTACTCCATGTCATGAATTAAGGATAGATGTATCATCACAAAGATCACTTTAAGGACAGCGTGGTGGCCAGCTTTCAAATGGTTCACAGTGATGTCTAATTCACTCTTAGTGAGTATCCTCCCTCACTGCTGACCTCCGTAATGAACAGGACATACCAGAGCCAAACGTGGGACTTGTGAGCCAGGTAGGAGAACACAGTATGGCTTCTGCCTTGTGTTCTCCTGGACTGCTTGCTATAGAGAAAGCCACCTATCCTGAGGATGCTCACAAGTAGCTTGCAGGGATGTGCCTGTGCTAAGAGCTCTAGGTAACCAACGGCATGGCATGCTAGCCTTGGCACAGTGACATCTGACTGCAGCCTTGTAGGCAGCCCCAAGTTGGGCTCACCCAGCCAAGGGACTGCTGAATCCCTGACCTGCACACCACAAATAATTCTGGGTTTTGTCTTTCAAGGTTTGTAGTTAGAATTTTCCTGCCTGGCCCACAGTCAGGACAAATCTCTGACACCCGCCAGTCCCACAGCCATTCAGACCCAACCAAATAAACACAGAGACTTATATTGGTTACAAACTGTATGGCCGTGGCAGGCTTCTTGCTCTAACTGTTCTTACAGCTTAAATTAATCCATTTCTATTAATCTATACCTTGCCACGCGACTTGTGGCTTACCGGTACTTTACATCTTCCTTGTCCTGATGGCGGCTGGCAGTGTCTCCCCCGCCCAAGCTTCCTGTTCTCTCAATTCTCCTCTCTGTTAGTCCTGCCTATACTTCCTGCCTGGCCACTGGCCAATCAGTGATTTATTCATTGACCAATCAGCAACACATTTGACATACAGACCATCCCACAGCAAAGGTTTTTTGTTTTGTTTTAGACAGAGTCTCACTATGTAGCCCTGGCTGGTCGAGAACTCCCTAAATAGACCAGACTGGCCTTGAACTCAAAGAGATCCATCTACCTCTGCCTCCTAAGTGCTGCCTAGAAGCCACCCTACTTTAAAATGATGTGGTATCCAAAAATGGGTATGAAGTAGTATATGTCACTAAGTTAAACACGACAGGAATTGAACAAAGACTGATAATAAAGTTAATCGTGCTCATCTGAATTCAGGGCCTAGGAGTCTTTTGTTCTGAGGCGGGGGGGGGGGGGGGGGGGGGGGGGGGGGGGAGAGAGAGAGAGAGAGAATGAGAATGTGTGTGTGTGTGTGTGTGTGTGTGTGTGTGTGTGTGTTGTAGGTCTTTATGTGCTGTGGGATGTCTTTCTGTATGCTGTGAATATGTGTTGCTCTGATTGGTTGATAAATAAAGTTGCACTGGCCTATGGCAGGGCAGGATGGAGCCAGGTGGGAAAATCCAAGAGAGATAGTGGGAGGAGAAAGGAGAGGAAGGAGACGCTAAACCACTGTCCAAAGAGCAACATGTAATGGGATGCAGGTAAAGCCATAGAACATGTGGCAATATATAGATTAATAGAAATGGTTAAGTTATAAGAGCTAGTTAGCAAGAAGCCTGCCATAGGCCATACAGTTGGTAATTAATATAAGCCTCTATCCAAAAAATTACTTTATAAGTGGCTGCAGGACCACGGGGCTGGGAGGGACTGAGAAACGTCTGGCTACATTTGTGTGCATGCACATATGTGGGGGCCAGAGGCCAATGATGTCAGGAATCTTCCCCAGTCACTCCTTAGATTTTGAGATATAGTCTTATTGACTTGGAAATCACTGATTCAGCTAGACTGGATGGCCAACAAGCTCCAGGGATCCACCTGTCCCCATCTTCCTGTACTGAGGTTTTAGATGCACACCCCTGAATCCTGGGGATCCAAGTTCAGACCCCTGTACTTTCACAGCAAGCATCTTACTGGTGGGCCATCTCCCCAGTCACCTCCTCCTCCTTTTGCTATATAGGGTCTCACTGTGTAGCCCAGGCTATCCAGGAACTCACAATGTTGCCTAGGCCAGCCTTGAACTCATAGCAACCTGTTGTGGGATAGATAATTGTACACTGTGTTAAGATATATTGCTGTGATTGGTTTAATAAAGAGCTGAACAGCCAGCAGCTGGGCAGGAAGTATAGGTGGGACTTCTGAGCAGAGAGAGGAAGAGGAGAAGGAATCTAGGCCCACAGAAGCCAGGAGACAGAGAAAACAGGAGGTGCAAGAGAGGTAATGCCACATAAGAGAACATAGATTAATAGAAGTGGGCTAATTGAAGTTATAAGAGCTAGTGGGACAAGTCTAAGCTAAGGCTGAGCTTTCACAATTAATAACAAGTCTCCGTGTCATTATCTGTGAGCAGTCCAAAGAAAAATCTGACTACAGCAATCCTCCTACCTCTGCCTCTCAAGTTCTGGGTTTAAATGTATGAGCTGCCGTGCCAGCTGGGCCTCAGCTCTTAACCATTAAAACACACAGCCCCCCTACACAGATGAAAGTCCCAGAGGCCCCCAAAGCCTTAACAAGCAAATGAAAAATTAAGAAAGAACAGTGGAGTTACTGGTGACATGTTCAATTCCAAACCTTACCAAATTCACTTTATCCAAAATACATATACTCTGTGGAGCTCATTTCATGAGTACAATTCAAACAGAACCTTGGTGTTGTGGAATAATTTTTTTGAACACTGTGAAGATGTGTATTCACCAAGACGCCTTCTGATTGGTTTAATAAAGAGCTGAATGGCCAATAGCTAGGCAGGAAGAGGTTAGGTAGGACTTCTGAGCAGAGAGAAAAGAGATGGATCTAGACATGGGGGAGATGAGAGGAAGCAAGAGGTACAAGATGGAAGAGATAAAAAGCCATGAGGCAAAACGTAGAATATAAATGGGTTAATTTAAGCTATAAGAGCTAATGGGATAAGTTTAAGCTCTAGACTGAGCTTTTATATATATATATATATATTTTTTTTTAATTTATTTTTATTTTATGTATTTTGGTCTTTTTCCATGGATATCGGGTCCCCTGGAACTGGAATTACAGACAGTTGTGAGCTGCCATGTGGGTGCTGGGACTTGAACTCGGGTCCTCTGGAAGAGCAGTCAGTGCTCTTAACCACTGAGCCATCTCTCCAGCCCCCTAGACTGAGCTTTTATAATTAATATATCTACATGTCATTTTTTTTGTGAGCTGGCAGTCCAAAGAAAAATCTGTCTACATATGGTGCCCAACATGGAGGCTCAAATATCCAAACCGGGCCTGAGAAAGTTAAGGAAAGTTCTGGACAAGAAGCCGATGTGGCTTTCTAGTCCTGCAGTCTCTCAGGTGGGCCAGTGCTAGGTGCACAGAGGCATGGCTACTGGTTGTTGCCTGTGGGCTAGAAGCAGCCACCGTGCCATGCACCAGCACCGTGTGCTAAACTGAGCCATGTGGCGGCTGACATGGCCACTTAGGATTTGTCTCATGCAGTCAGAGAATGTTGCAGGTGCTCAGTAAGGACAGATTCAGATGGGAAAAAAAAAAAACCTTCTAAACAGGTTACAGTGTGTTTAAAAAGTGTGCATAGGGTTAAAAAGAAATGAGCATAGACAGTCATAGAAAAATATAAATAGGGCTGGAGAGATGGCTCAGAGGTTAAGTGCACTGACTGATCTTCCAGAGGTCCTGAGTTCAATTCCCAGCAACCACATGGTGGCTCACAACCATCTGTAATGAGATCTGGTGCCCTCTTCTGGCCTGCAGACATACATGCAGGCAGAACACTGTATAGATAATAAATCTTAAAAAAAAAAATATATATATATATATATATATATATATAGTTTGTAAATAATAAAAATAAAGTCTTTAAAGAAAGAATAAAATAATATAAAAAGAATAAGCCATGTAAAGATGGAAAATTCACAGGGAGTCTGGATCCTGTATGGTGCTATGTTGACTTTAAATTTTTTGATCACTGATGAGTGAACGACAGCTGCTAAGAGACATGGGATTGTAAGAGAGACTGCTGAATCAAACCAACCGAGATACTTTAAGGATGTCTTAACTTTAAAATGGAATTCAGAAAATGTATTATGTTTGGGAAGAGGTTATGCTTTTGTTTCCACAGGAAATGAAAGGCTGTGGATTACTTCAAGGTTGATAGAGATCAGGTTTGATCAGGGGAGACCCCCTAAAAATCTTGACTACAGAAATAAAGAAATAAACCTAGAAAAACTACAAAGACAGGTGATGTATCTTTTACCTTTTACATAAAACAAAAAATCATCTTTAACTGACTTGTGCACATTGTACATTCCATACTTGTGTTAATACAGATATATATGTTACCTTTAAAAGTTTGTGTTTTCAGAAGGAAAAAAAAAGGACCAGACATCAATAAAAACAAACCTCTATTGTAGTGTCCTCTACATTCTGCATCCAGAACAGCTTCAAGCTGCTAGCTGAGATGGTCTAGTCTCACAGACTCCTCTAGCCAGGACCACAGATAAGCCTTGCACTTTACCATTGCACAGAGACAGGACAACAAATGTTACAGCTAGCTCTTCCAGGACTTGACCATTATCCTAATTTCCTCAGGGTCCCGAAAGATGCCATCTCCCCCAGACAGCAGGAAGCAGTCTAGAAAACACAATGCCCACATTCCCAAGGGGTGGTGGGTTATAGATATTTGTCATCATTTAGGGGGGTTGGTTACAAATTGTTACTGGTCATGGTCAGGGAGAAAGCTAAACAAAGGAAATTAAATTCAGGGATCTCTTTTTGAAGGAAAATGGGGGGGATATAGTATAAACATAATGAGATAAAGGGTGGGTTGTTGAGTCTATTTTTAAACAACCACCAGTCTCAAATATTGGTATGGATTTTTGTATAATGATACAAATTTAAGGTTATTTTTGTTATACTGTGTATGTTTCTACTTTTGTTTAAGGTATTATACCTATACAGCTTATTTAAAAATATAAAGTTTTAGTCCTTGAAAGCTATTTAGATAATAAAGACAGGTTAGTAGTCAGTCATCTTTGACAATCAAACTTACAGTCATTTTAGGTATGTTTGCAAGGTCAACAGATATATTTTAGATAGATATATGGTCTTCAACACTTCAGAGATCTACAGAATATGGCATTTAATAACATAAAACATTTATGTTTTAATAACATAAAACTTCTCATGATAGTAAGATATGTCTGTTCCTGGCAGCACCAATCTACTTCAGATAGGATAATGGGCACAGAAGAACCTCCATATGGATTGCTTTCATTTGTGACAAGGCTAGCCACTGGGCAAAAAACTGCCTTTGCCTCAACTGCTGACAATGTGCTGTCCAAGTTGGACAAGCAGGACACAAAAGAAGACAACTGCCAAACTTTGTCAAGACAGGGTAGGGCAGTCCTTCAAAATTGCTGCTTCACAGAAAAGTCTGTCAGATATTTTAGGCCCATAGGCCGAAAGATGGATGCCTCAATGTTACAGAAGAACCCTGGCGTGACTGTACAGGAAGCCAGATGTCTCTGTTGTTTCTTAGTTTTGGAAGTTACTTGCTCTGCACTTCCTGTTTACTCAGGTAATATTATATCCTTCTTGGGTCTCTGATGGAGTTGAAAATGAGATAGTTATAGTTACAGTTTTCTTTGTTACCAAATTAAAAAAAAACTGCACAAAAGAGGTATAAAATATGTAAGGTTAAGAGACATAAAAGATTAAACTTTATCTAAGAAAATGTTTTGAGGTCTAAAAAGATAGTTTTAAGATGGTAATACAAGTTATGATAGAAAGTGGTTTAGGTATAAAACTTTGTAGAGTATTTTCTCCAGAACTGCCACATACAAATGGACTGGACATTATAAATGTAATTTTTACCTAATAATTGTTCTTATTGTTTATAGTTTTACTATGTTAAGTAGGTTACTATGTTAAAAACCCTTTCCTTTTTATTTAGACAAAAAGGGGAAAATGTTTCGAGATATTTTATTACACTGTGATTGGCTTAATAAAAAGCTAAATGGCCAACAGTTAGGCAGGAGGTATAGGAGGGACTCCAGATAGAGCTCTGGGAAGAAAGAAGGAGTCACCAGCCAGATGCAAAGGAAGCACGACATGCAGAAGGAGAGATAAAAGCAATGAGTCACGTGGCAGCACATAGATTAATAGAAATGGGTTAATTTAAGTTATAAGTGTTAGTTAGAAACAAGCCTAAGCTAAGGCCGAGTTTTCATAATTAGTAAGAAATTTCCACGTCATTATTCGAGAGCTGGCTGGCAGGACAGAGAAAGACTCTTAACAGAGGAGAAAAGACAGATGGGGATTTCCAACCCAAGAACAATGATCTGGACTTGACTGGTACACCAAAAGCTGTGAATAGGTACAAAAGGCAGGGGGAAATAGAATTTCCAGGCGTGCATAGGAAGTGTCTTCCTGCAAAAAACAGAGCAGCAGCGAGCTTAGGATGCTCTGTCTGATGCCTAAGTTAAGCAGGCACCCCCCCCCCAATCTGCCCAGGCTCCGCACTGGGTCAGTGACACAGACAGTGGAAAAGATCAGGGTGAGTTATTTTCAGTCCCCGGCACACCTCAGCCAAGGGCCTGAGTGAAGAGATGAGAACCCAAACGGCCCGGCCTATGATGAGGGTAAGCATCAAGATGAACAACGGCTTCTGTCACTGGCCCACAGGGAGCAGAGAGCACTCCAGTCCTTTGTAGAGGAAGGCCCACACTGTAGGACTAACTGAGAGGAAGACCATGAGAGCAAACACCATAAAGAATGACATCCCCAAAGCAGCCTGATCTGGGGAAAGACAATGACAAACTTCACTCCAAGTAGTCTATGGCACATTTCAACCGGATGAAATCTTTCAAACTAAAGAACTACAGTGTATTCTGAAGAAGGAACGTGAGCCTTCCTGTCTGTGACAAAAGCATGGATTCCAATCCTGTCCCTGCCACTGAGACCCTAGAAGACCGCCTGTCTCTGCTGACCAGAGGAGGACTGGGAAAGCCTGTGTGTGCCCTAGAGAATGTCTAGCTCTACAGAGCGTCCGTCATCAACTGACACAGCACGCGCTGCCGTCCTGGGAGGACACGCCACATAAACACGAACTTTTGACCTTTGTGGCCTGGAGACACTTTGGATGGCAACTCCTCAGACGCCTCTGCAATGATAAATGAGATAATGTCCTTCCTAACCACCACCCAATGAAGTGGAGGGGACTGTGGCTGGGCAGGAAAGACAGGGCTGTGGACCTCTCAGGTCTGTTCTTAGCCACTCTGGCAACGCTGAAGGATAAGAAATCTGCCAAGCACCTGTGCAGTCCAGCTCAGCTGCTGTGAGGCTACTGGAAACTATAGCCAGGGCCTCTGCAAGATCAGCCAGGGCCTCTGCAAGATCAGCCAGTGCTCTTAACCACGGAGCCATCATTCCATCACTCCAGCCCCTCCATCAGTTTCTCTTGGTCCTCCCTATAGACACGAGGGAGGCAGATCATAAAGAGAAGCCTGGGGCCGGGCGGTGGTGGCGCACGCCTTTAATCCCAGCACTCGGGAGGCAGAGGCAGGCGGATTTCTGTGAGTTCGAGGCCAGCCTGGTCTCCAAAGCGAGTACCAGGAAAGGCGCAAAGCTACACAGAGAAACCCTGTCTCGAAAAACCAAAAAAAAAAAAAAAAAAGAGAAGCCTGGGTGTGCTTTATTCTCCATTAACCCTCCTACTCCATCAGAGCAAGCAATCGAGAACGAGCTAGCTCCAGAGCCAAGAGAATTCTCCAAAGGTATTTGGGTCAGCCTCCTTCCTATCATCAAACACTGAGAACTGTGGCATCTAAAATGCTCCTATATGAGTCTCAGAGAAGCCACCTGTCCTGTTCATCGTCTGTCAGAGGACGCTGGCAAATGATTTCAATGTAGCCAGCAAGGAGACTCATCTCAGAACTAGCACAGGGCAGAGTTCCCTGGGTTCCTTGAACTGGCTTAGAACAGAACAACAACGACAAACCAAGCCAACAAAGCCAGGGTGTCGCAGCCCATGCTGCCCTTGAACATCTGCTTACAGGGATGCCCAGTTTATGGGGTGCTGGGGATGGAACCCAGGGCTTCAGGATAAGCAAGCATTCTACCATTCGAGCTATATCTCCAGCCTCTTGAACTGCATTTAAATCAACGGATTTACAGAAGATATCAGGTGAATTTCCTACCCCTTCAAAACAGAGAAAGGCCCATACTGGAGCAGACACTTTAATTTGTAAGGCTTCTGTCCCTGATGAGTTCTTGTGACCCAGTAAATTCAGTGTTTGCTCCACTGGGCAATTCCAAGTTGGACTGAGAATCACACAAACTCACAGAACCCAGAAATTACCTCGAGCAAAAGCTACCCACAATGCACCAGAGCCCAGTGTGGGCTTCACAAATTCAACTTCCACACAGGCTCACAAACAAGACCTTTGGAGACTGAGAAAATGCCAGAAGAAAATGGAATTCAGTAAACAAGAGATTTAGAGATTAGATAACTCTATCCTGAAGAAGCAATGCATTCCTGGAGGGAAAGCAGGGCAGCCATCTAGTCAGAGGATGCCACCTGCCTCCACCAGAAGGAAGGCCTACAGACCCCATGAGGAAGTCTTGGGGGAAATCTCCAGAATCCCTGACTTCATGCAGCCAAGATGGAAGAAGGGCTCTACAGCTCACACCCTCCACAGGCCTGAGGAAGCAATCCACAGCAGGATCTACACGGCAAGGCACCTCTCTCATGTCACCATGGGTCCTTCCATAATCTGCAGGGTTAGAAACAACCCTGAGCCACCAAGAGCAAACAATTTGGTCACGCTCATCAGCATCCCATTCTCTCTCTTCCTCCCTACTCCATGTGGATGAGCCCCATCTTGAAAATGGAGCCACAAATCCACCCTTGCCTCATTCCCTTCCACCTGGCAAAGAAACGCAGCACAGATGTGCCCCACCTCATTTTCCTAGTGTCTGCAGTCACGCTGCTCTTAGGTGGCCAGCAGGAATGGGTTCAGAAGGCACCTGACTTCACCTTGTTCTGGCCCCAGGGAGCCAGACATGGTAGCACCTGCCAAGCAACGGGGCAGCTCTTTAAGGAGCAGCCACCCTGTTGTGAGTCTGGGAGAATAAAACCTGGGGCTGATGTGAACTGAAGGTTCCTAAAAGAAGACAGACCTTATACAGACTCCACAAGACTGACAGGATGATTAGGACCTCTACCCTGTGGAGAACTGCAATGCTGTAGGCCCACAGCCACATTTTCTTGGGCCATCTACAGACCCAGAACAGCCATTCACTGCCCGAGTTGGACCTAGCATCCTTGTGACTACTGGGTAGACCCTTTTGGAATGTCAGATATCGCTCCCAGATATCACCAACTCCAAAACTAAGAATGCCACAGACAGCACTTGAGACTTACACTAATTTCCTGGCTTTGCTGTAGCCCACCTACCTGTCGAGCCCACCAATGTGATGGTAATACCTTGATTTGGGACTTTGTTCTATTGCTATAAAAACTTTATGAAAGCTTCCATAGTTGGACGTGGTATTTGGGGGTGATCTAAATTCACTAGGCCATGGTCACTCATGTTCGGCTCCAGAATAAACTATCTCTTTATTATAAAACCAGCTGTTTTTGCATGGATAGCTGGGAAGGTCTGGCTTAACCCATGCAGTCACACCTCTGCTGTTTTGCTTATCCAGGTCTATAAGTGGCAGCTGTAGGACAAAAATCCAGGTGCTGGCAATTGAAAAGCTGCCTGGGCCACCCATTCCAACATTCGATCGATTTAAAAGACCAAACCGGGCCTAGAGGCACACACCTTTGATCCAGGTACTCACTCAGGAAGCTGAGGCAGGACAATATCTATGAATTCAAGGCCAGTCTGGCCTACACAGTGAATTCCAGGTTAGTCGGGGACACATAAGACCCTGTCTCAACAAATGAATAAAACAAAACCCTCACAATAATCTTTTTTTGTTTTTGTTTTTTGGTTGTTATTGTTTTTCAAGACAGGGTTTCTCTGTGTAGTTCTGGCTGTCCTGGAACTCACTAGGTAGACCAGGCTGGTCTCGAACTCACAGAGATCCACTTGCCTCTGCTTCTCCAGTTCTGAGATTAAAAGCATGTGCCACCACTGCCTGACAATTTTTAATATTTTTTTTTAATTTATGTTTGTGTCTCTGTGTATGTGTGCCACATGTGTGCGAGTGCCTGAGAAAGTGGAAAGAAGGTGTTGGATCCTGGAGCTATAGGTGGTTGGTTGTAAGTCTATAGAGTCTCAGGAATCCAACTCTGGCCTCTGGAAGAACAACAGCAAGCACTTTTCATCCCTTAGCCATTGCTCCAGTCCCCACACAATGACTTTTAAAGTCTTTTATAATAAAAGAGCATATGTAATTTATATATATGGGCTGGGTAAAGGTACTTCAAGTGGTACACACCCTTAGTCCCAGCACTCAGGAGGTAGAGGCACATAGTTCTCTGTGAATTTGAAGCCAGTGTGGTCTACATAGAGAGTTCCAGATCAGCCAGAGCTACATGGTGTCCTGGCTAGTTTTTTATCAACTTGACACAATCTAGAGTCATTTTGGAAGAGAGAACCTAATTAAGAAAATGACCCAACCAATTTGGCCGGTGGGCAAGCCTGTGGCGAATTTTCTTGATTGATGATTGATGAAAGGGCCCAACTCACTGGAGGTGAGGCCATCCCTGGGCTGGTCATCCTGGATGATAAGAAAGCAGGTTGAGCAAGTCATGAGGAGCAAGCCAGTAAGCAGCACCCCTCTATGGCCTCTGCAACAGTTCCTGCCTCCAGGATCCTGTCCTGACTTCCCTGGATGAGGGACTACAAGTTGTAAGATAAAATAAACCCTTTCCTCTACAAGCTGCTTTTAGTCATGGTGTTTATCACTACAAAAGAAAGAAAATTAAGTCATGCAGTGAGACCCTGTCTCAAAAAAAAAAAAAGAAAAAAAAAAGACATAGCAAATGATGAGAAGGTCACTCTGGTGACTTCCACACTAACAGTTTTTAGAAACAACATTTATACTAGTAACACATTACATAAAGATCTCAGAGGCCAGAGGGATGTGCTCAGGGACTAAGATGGAAGGGAGCAGATTAGTGGAGTGTACTGGGAGTTGCAGGGAGAAACCAGGCAGTAATGATCATGTTTCATTGTATACTTGCATGAAATTCTCAAAAATAAAGAAAGAAATTTAGTTAATTTGAAAAACAGTAACATATCACCTCTAACAAAGTGACAACTATATACCCTGGGGATACAGTTAGGACAATACAGTGGGGACAGCTAAGAATAGTGACAGGAAATAAAATTTTCTCAGTTTTCCAAAACAGAAACAAGTGTGAAAGTGGCATGAAAACTAATGACTGAAACAAATATAAATTCAAAGACTATTATATTTATGCTTACATATTTATACGCATAAAGAATACTTGTTGATTTTCTTCATAAATAGCAATCAATTTATATTGCTATTCTATCTATATCATTATTCAATGGAATCCACTCTTTATTTTTCTTCCCAAAAGAATGACAGAACACTGGGCAGTGGGGTGCAGAACGAAAGAACACCGGGCAGTGGGGTGCAGAAAGAAAGAACACTGGGCAGTGGGGTGCAGAATGGAAGAACACTGGGCAGTGGGTTGCAGAACAAAAGAACACTGGGCAGTGGGGTACAGAAGGAAAGAACACTGGGCAGTGGGGTGCAGAATGAAAGAACACTGGGCAGTGGGGTACAGAACAAACGAAAGAACACTGGGCAGTGGGGTGCAGAACGAAAGAACACTGAGCAGTGGGGTGCAGAACAAACGGAAGAACACTGGGCAGTGGGGTGTAGAAGGAAAGAACACTGGGCAGTGGGGTGCAGAAAGAAAGAACACTGGGCAGTGGGGTGCAGAACGAAAGAACACTGAGCAGTGGGGTGCAGAACAAACGAAAGAACACTGGGCAGTGGGGTGCAGAACAAACGAAAGAACACTGGGCAGTGGGGTGCACACCTTTAATTCCAAGGCCAGTGGTAGGAGGAGCTCTGTGAGTTCCAGGACAGCCAGGGCTACACAGAAAAACCCTGTCTCAAACAACCAAACCAAACCAACCAACCAAAGAACGGAGAGAGAGGAAGCTGACTGAGCAGGTGGAATGTGCTGCCGCTCTTCTGGAGCCTGGTGAGCAGTGAGGTGACCCGAACTCAACAGCTTCAGAAGGCAAAGCCAGAGGGGAGTGGACTTAGCAACTGGGCATTGCTCATTCATCCTTCCTCCTGAGGATGCTAACCTCACCCCTCAACACCCCGGGAAAAAGGCCTTGCTTTCAGACAGACTTGATCAACTCAGGATGCAAGCTCACTCTGAGCCAAAGCTGTTCCCAGGATGAAGGCATTCCCTTGCTGGCTGCATGCCAGACTCACCTGCAGTGCTAAGAAACAAGGAAAGAAGCAGTCTAGACAGGAAGCCATTGAGGAAGATCCTTGAAAATTGTGATTAAGATGCAGAAGTGTAGCTCTTCACTGTTGTTGGCTCCTAGAGGGGTTGGAGAAGGACTCAGTTATCGTTAAGGAGTTGGTCACTGGAGGTCTGACCACGCTCCAATGAGTATATGGGCAGCACAAATTGGACTTGGTGTATGTGGAGGGCAGGGAGGCAGAAGGTGGGGGTGGACCTGGGAGGGATGGGAATCAAGTGTGACTGGGATGCATTGTATGAAAGTCTCAAATAATCAATAAAAATATGTTGGAAAATAAAGAAACAACGAAAGGCCTTTGGTCAGAGCACCTTCCTATTACAATAGCCCCTACCCCAGGCAAGAAGTCTTGTGAATAGAGACTCTTCTTATTAAAACACAAGTTGGGAGAAAAACAAAGCAAAACACAAACCCAAATAAGCCAGCCCCTGGCAACCGGATCTAAAAACAAGCCTTGCCAGCTCCCAAGAGAATCTTCACAGACAGCAGGGCTGAGAGTCCAGCCAGAGCCCCCTGGACCTAGACGTGGGGGAGCTCCTTGGACGTGAGGCAGTGGAGGGGCAGAGACGAGCAGGAAGCCAGCACTGGCTCCTGCTCAATGTCCACCACACAGGGAGGCTGGAAAAGTGCACAGGGAGACAGATACCCATGTCAGCACTTACTGGGAGCTGCTGGCTAAAACCACACCAGACACTGTGTCCTGCACAACTGTTCGAGTGCACAGCCTGACAGCAGCCTGTTGCCAAGCTTTGGCAACACACACACACACACACACACACACACACACACACACACACACTACTAGTGGTGGGAGCATAAACAAGAACTTTGATGGACAGAAATTAAGGACAGGATCTAGCAATACTGCAAGCACCTATATAAGTTTCTGTCCAGTCATTAGTAGCCATCCATCTGCTAGTAGAAATGACATGTGGATTTCTTCTTATAGTTGAGAACTCCTGCTTTCAGCACTGTCTCCCACAGACGCAGCTGCACAGACATGAAACAACACATGTAAGGTTATTATTGCAGCATTGTGTGTAATAGCTAAAGACTGAAAACAACGGAAATCAAGGACTAGCAGAAAAGGCAACGATACTTCCAGGTGATGGGATACAATGCAGCCATTAGGGAAAGGAAAACAGAAGCTGAAGAGACAGCTCAGCAGTTAAAAACACTGGCTGCTCTTGCAGAGAACCAGGGATTCAGTTCCCAGCACCTACAGGATGTAAGACCAGTTCCAGGGGGAATCTGATGCCCTCTGCTGGCCACCATGAGCATTGCACACATGTGGTGCACAAGGATTACATGCAAGCAAAACACCCATATACACAATATAAAAATGAATGAAGCGCCGGGCAGTGGTGGCGCACGCCTTTAATCCCAGCACTCGGGAGGCAGAGCCAGGCGGATCTCTGTGAGTTCGAGGCCAGCCTGGACTACCAAGTGAGTTCCAGGAAAGGCGCAAAGCTACACAGAGAAACCCTGTCTCGAAAAACCAAAAAAAAAAAAAAAAAAAAAGAATGAAAATATTAAAAAATAAATAAGGAAGATGAGCCCAGAGAGTAACAGTGCTCGCTGCCCAGACTTAGAACCAATGACAGAAAGGAAAACCAACTCCCTCAAGTCATACTCTGATCCCCACATGTGTGCTATGGTACAGGCACACTCTTTCTTGCATACACAATGAATAAGTACATATTTTTTTAAAAGACCTACAGAGATGAGACAAAAGACTGGCAGTGGGGAAGAACAAGCAACTCAGAACACACATTTGTACTGTATTTGTACCTTAAGTCAGAAAATATACTGTCTATTCAAAATAGTTCAATTTGGTTTTAAAATAGAATTTCACACTGCTGTAAAGCCTGTAAAACAACAGTCTTTTAAACTACAAATCATGATCTTACAGTTATAAAATCTGGTAAAGCACATAAAATTAGACTCAGAAGAGCATAAATAGGATATATTTGTTCCACATCACGTAAGAAATCACCAAAAAGTTAGAATACTCATATTTCAACCAAAAACAAACAGCACAGAACATTACAACATGCAATCTTTCATTAAAATACAATCCCTCTCCTTCCAATGTTGTAATCATTTTCAAAAGTCCTCACTCCATCCTCAAAAAGCATGCTGGGGGTAAGGGCACACCTGCAAGCCCAGCACCCAGGAAGAGAGACAGGAAGATCAGGAAAGAGTTCTGAGTTACAGAGGCCATCAAATGGTGGGCAGGTGGCTGAACCACACTGCGGGAGGAGCAGAGGCACACCTCCACATCTGAGCAAACCTGGATGATGTCTGCCTAACCTCCTGACACTGGATGGCCACTTCTCTTTCTCATGAAAGTCAATGTGCCACAGATGACTTTTACTTCAGTAAAGATTCCCATTAGCTTAGTATCTGTTGTAAACTCACATTCACAGTTTGTGCAGAAAGCAAACTAACTATACCCAAGAGCAACCAAGACAACTGCACTCTTACAAATGGCTCCACTAAAAAGCCACTTTATTAGGATATCTACTGCCTATTTTCTTCCCCTCAAAAAGTAAACTCGGGGGAGGAGAGAGGGGAGGTTCAGCAGGTAAAAGTGCTTACCACACAAGCATGAGGACTCCAGTTTGGATCCCCAGAACCTGCAGAAAGGCTGAACGGGTGTGGCAGCCTCCCTGTGGTCCCCAGAACGTCAGGAAGTGGAAACAGAGGATCCCTGAGCAAGCTGGCTGGCTAGACTAACCAAATCAGCAAGCTCTGGGCACCAGTGAGAGACCTCGCCTTAATATATGAGGTAGAGAGTGACCAAGGAGCTCCATAGTCAGCCCCAGGCCTCCACAGGTGCATGCACAAGTACAAACAAACGTACAAGCACACCATATACACATACACACATAAAAAAGGTGAACTACTGGGGAATTCTTTATGATTTCCCAATTTAATCTCTCTATATATTTACACTTTTTGTTACTGAGATCAAAAAACAAAAACAAAACAAAACAAAAAACCCTTGAGAGCAACAATTCACTGGAGAAGAGACTGATGTTGTCTCACAGTTTCGGGGTTTCAGTCCTTGACCAGCTGTCCGAATGGAGACAGCTGGCAGCAGCGTGCAGCAGAGGACACAGACAGAAAGAAGAAGAGGTCAGGGACAGACACACCCTTCAAAGGGCATATATGAGAAACCTACTCTCTAGTCAGGCCCCACCTCCCAGAGTCTCAACCACCTCCTGAGAGTCAGGACGAATCCATCCATCATGATCCAAAGCCTGGAACACACGAGCCTTCTCAGGATGGAGCACTGCCGATTTGACCCACGACATAAACCCTGAATGCCAGTTAACCTGAGGACAGTCGGGAACGAGTCACACGCTCAGCAGAGCCACAGGGCTCCAGGGAGGACTCTCAGAGCACACCGGTCTTTGCTCCCTAAGAACGATGGCAGTGAGCAAGAGACGCTGCCTGGAGCTTCAGCTCTTGCCACCTTACGATGACTGGACCCCTGACCTGAGGCCTGTCAAGGCTGGGGAAAGGCTCCAAAACCTGCAGGCGCCCACAGGGAGGGAAAGGCTCAGGGCATCTTTCTCACTCCAGCAGCACTCCAAGCAGACAGGACAAACTGCAGTGTAGGAAACCTGGAGAAAGAACAGACTGGGAATCCTCATACGCTGAGGATGTCACTCAGCTAGCAGACCACTGCCTTGAATGGCTAAGCCCTCAACTAGGGTAAATGTGCCTGTAATCTCAGCATCCAGCAAACCATGGCAGAAGGATCAGAAGTTCAAGGTCATTCTCAGCTACCCGAACTCAAGGCCCTGTCTCAAACAAAACAACAACAACAAAACCCAAATGTGTTAGTTATTTCCAGGGAAAGAAAACAGACAAAGAAAAAGAGTTAGCCAGGTTAATTAAGTTAGAGGCCACTAGCACTCACTATCAGCAAAGATGAGACCCAAGATAAAGAAGGCACTACTGAACCAAGCAGGAGTCCGCGCTGCTCAACAATGATGATCCACTCTAGTAAGGGCCTACCTATGGAACCTAGACCAAACAGTCAAGGCAATAACCATTTTCCCAAGCAGATGAGCAATGGGGGTTCCTAGGCTAGGCAACCGTCACAAAGAGCCATCACTAGCTGACACTTTGTTCCCTGCTGTTATCCCAGACACACCCAACACAAAGTAAATTCTCATTCCATATGTATAGAGCACCTAGTCTGAAAAAAAAAAAAAGGTGGGGGTTTCTTGACTCTAGAAAATATATAATCAAGCTCTCCATCACCAAGACCAAGGATTGAATTAAAAGAAAAACAGAACATTTTAAAAAGTCAAAGATCAAGGAAGATGGACATGGAAGAAGCAGCTGAAAACCACAACAATGTACAGGGTGTTAAGCTTTCCACTAGGGAAAAGGGCTGCCCCAAGCGGCCTGCTGTTGCCAAGACGAAGTCTTTATGGTCCACTATTTATACCTAGGACCAAAGTAATCAATAAACCCAATGCAAGCCTAGAAGGAAATCTTTATGGATATTTTAATTGGATCTAGAAGTAGACAAAACTGATTCTAAAATGTGCATGGAAACACAAAAGAGCAAGCCAAGCCAACGTTAAAGAACAGAGATGAGTGCTTTAGTCGATCAGATTCTAAGATGCATTTTAAAGCCACAGGACACACACCGGTGATGTTGACGGCACAAAGGGACAAATCCTGCAGTGAGCTAACCAGACACAGAGTCCCCGACAGACCCCAGACATGGATACCAGATTCACTCAGCAGTGATGCTCTCTGCATGTGTATGTGTGTTCAGGGTGCATGCATGTGGGGGTCCGAGACTGGTGACCCCCTTCATCACTCCTTGTTCTTGCTGAGGCAGGGTCTCCCACTTGAATCCGGATCTCCACGTCTCCGTTAGTCTAGCTAGCCAGCTGGCCCAGGGATCCCTTATCTGCTTCCTGAGTGTCTGACTTACAGATGGGCTTCACTCCTATCTGACATTTCCATAGCAGATAGGTATATGAATTCCTTTCCTCACAACTGAGCAGAAAGTGCTGTCCCCACTGAGTCATCCCCAAGCCCTAGCAAGACTCTTTTCAATGACAGAGAGCGAAGTCAACATGGAAGGAGGGAAAACAAAACAAAAAACAAACCACTATCAATAAAGATCAAAATTCATCCCAAGCAAACTGTAAAATGTAAGGCAAAGGACTGGAGAGATGGCTCAGGGGTTAAGAGCGCTGACTCTTCTTCCAGAGGACCTGAGTTCAATTCCCAGCATCCACATGGCAGCTCACACCTGTATATAACTCCAGTTTCAGGGGATCCCCACGCCTGTTTGTGTTTGGCAAAAACACAAATGCACATTAAAATAAAATAAAATATATTTTAAAAAAATGTAAGGCAAAGTGTCAAAACCTCATAACCTTTGAGTAGACATTATTTTCCATGTAGACTACCCTCAAAAGATCAATAAATGAGACTATGTTAAAAATAATGATGCCATGACAATGAGCAGAAGATGGTACCCGTAGATGAAAATGCCGTCATATAAACTCCTTCAGTAAAGTGGCAGGATACAAGATCAATTCAAAAAAATCAGTAGCCTTCCTATACACAAATGATAAAAGGGCTGAGAAAGAAGTCAGAGAAACATCACCCTTTACAACAGCCACAAATAATATAAAATACCTGGGGATAACACTAACTAAACAAGTGACAGACCTTTTTGATAAGAACTTTAAATCTCTAAAGAAAGAAATTGAAGAAGATATCAGAAAATGGAAGGATCTCCCATGCTTATGGATAGGTAGGATTAACATAGTAAAAATGGCCGGGCGGTGGTGGCGCACGCCTTTAATCCCAGCACTCGGGAGGCAGAGCCAGGCCGATCTCTGTGAGTTCGAGGCCAGCCTGGGCTACCAAGTGAGTCCCAGGAAAGGTGCAAAGCTACACAGAGAAACCCTGTCTCGAAAAAAAAAAAAAAAATAGTAAAAATGGCAATCTTACCAAAAGCAATCTACAGATTCAATGCAATCCCCATCAAAATCCCAACACAATTCTTCACAGACTTGGAAAGAAAAATACTCAACTTCATATGAAAAAACAAAAGACTCAGGATAGCCAAAAGAATCCTGTATAATAAAGCAACCTCTGGAGGCATCACCATCCCTGACCTCAAGCTCTACTATAGAGCTATAGTAATAAAAACAGCTTGGTACTGGTATAAAAACCGACATACAGACCAATGGAATCGAATTGAAGACCCTGACATTAATCTATGCACATATGAACACCTAATTTTTGACAAAGAAGCCAAAACTATACAATGGAAAAAAGAAAGTATCTTCAACAAATGGTGCTGGCATAACTGGATGTCAATATGTAAAAGATTACAAATAGATCCATATCTGTCAGCATGCACAAAACTCAAGTCCAAGTGGATCAAAGACCTCAATATAAATCCAGTTACACTAAACTTAACAGAAGAGAAAGTAGGAAGTACTCTTGAACGCATTGGCACAGGAGATCACTTCCTAAATATAACACCAACAGCACAGACACTGAGCACAACAATTAATAAATGGGACCTCTTGAAACTGAGAAGCTTTTGCATTGCAGGGCAAAAGACACTGTCAATAAGACAAAAACACAGCCTCCAGAATGGGAAAAGACCTTTACCAACCCCACATCTGACAGAGGACTGATCTCCAAAGTATATAAAGCACTCAAGAAACTAGACATCAAAATACTGAACAATCCAATTAAAAAATGGGCTAAAGAGCTAAACAGAGAATTCTCAAAAGAAGAATCACAAATGGTTGAAAGACAATTAAAGAAATGCTCAACATCCTTAATCATCAGAGAAATGCAAATCAAAACGACTCTGAGATACCACCTTACACCTGTCAGAATGGCTATGACCAAAAACACTAATGACAGTCAATGTTGGAGAGGATGTGGAGCAAGGGGAACACTCCTCCACTGTTGGTGGGAATGCAAACTTGTACAACCACTGTGGAAATCAGTATGGCGGTTTCTCAGAAAATTGGGAGTCGATCTACCTCAAGACCCAGCCATACCACTCTTGGGCATATACCCAAGGAATGCTCAGTCATACCACAAAGATACATGCTCAACTATGTTCATAGCAGCACTATTCGTAATAGCCAGAACCTGGAAACAACCTAGATGCCTGTCAGCTGAAGAATGGATTAAGAAAATGTGGTACATATACACAATGGAGTACTACTCAGCAGAGAAAAACAATGACAGCATGAAATTTGCAGGCAAATGGATGGAACTAGAAAATATCATCCTGAGTGAGGTAACCCAAACCCAGAAGGACAAACATGGTATGTACTCACTCATAAGTAGATTCTATATATAAAGCAAAGAACAATCAGACTGCAACCCACAGAACCAGGGACGCTATACAGCAGGGGGGGACCCTAGGATGACTGTGGCTTATAATAAGTTTTGGTTTTACTCAATTACTGGACAAGCCTCAATGAAACATTTCACTATTAGAATAAGAATTTATACTGTATCAAGCTGATAATAGAAAAATATATAGATTACATAGATAGATAGATAGATAGATAGATAGATAAAAAGAAAATGCCATCATAAATATAGGGTAAAGGGCCAGGGAAAGAACACCTTGATCCGCAGACCAGAGCCAAGGACTCTAAATCCCACCAATCTGAGCTAGCCCCAAGATCAGGTTTACAGAATCCCTGAGCTTGACCAGATTCCTACCAATCCCTGAGCTTGCCCCAAACTCAGGACTTGAAATCCCACCAATCCCCACCCTGAAAATCTCTACCCTGGAAAGCTCCATCCTTCCTCAAGGAACCCCATAAAACCCTGCCTTCTGCTCAGTTCACTGTTCCTTCTTGCCTGCCCAAGCAGAGGCAGCCACCCTCCTAGGTTTTTCCCTCCCGATAAATCTTGTGTGAAGTCTGATGTGAGGTGTGACATTTTCACCTGAGCACAGCAAAGCTGTAACACTTTCCCTGGGGAAACCCCCACCCCACCCCAGAGCAGAGCTGTAACACTTCTATTGGGGAAGCCTTTCCCTTCATAGCTGTAACATTTACATTTTTTGTATGCTAATAATTAAAAGAATCAATGAATGAATTATTTCAAGAAAGAAAAGGTAGCTAGGAGCTGCAGAGATGGCCCAACAGTTAAGAGCACTGGCTGCTCTTCCAGAGGACCCAAGTTTGGTTCCCAGCATTCATACAGCAGTCTCAGAGGATCTGACACTCCCTTTTGGCCTCCACAGGCACTGCACACATGTGGTACACAGACATACATGCAGGCAAAACATTCATATATAAAGGGGAAATTTTTTTCTTGGTTTTGGTTTTTTTGAGACAGGGTTTCTCTGTGTAGCCCTGGCTTCCCTGGAACTCTCTCTGTAGCCCAGGCTGGCCTCAAACTCTCAGAATCTATCTGCCTCTGCCTCCCAAGTGCTGGGATTAAAGGTGTGTGCCATCACCAACCTTAGGGGGGAAATTTTTTAGAAGAAATTACAGTCATTTTATTTTAATTAGTCTTAATGTTTTTAGACCTTGAAATAAATCTTGACTACATGGGGGAAAGGGGTGGTTGTCTTTAAGATTAATACAACAGAGAAGCTAGCCAAACTCACTTTAAAGGTGAAGGAAGGAGAGAATGGAAGGGGAAGGAAAGAGAAAGATAGAATGAAAACACAAATTATTAGTATCAGGAATATGCCACAGGCATTAAGAGGATCACACGGAGGACTGGGGATGTGGCTCAGGTGGCAGAGTGCTTGCCTAGCATTCATGGAGCCCTGGGTTCTATTCGCAGCAATGAATAAACCAGGAATGATGACCCACATCTGTAACCCCAGCACCAGGGATATGGAGGCAAGAGGATCAGAAGTCCAAGGTCTGGTCTACATGGGACCTGTCTCAAAACAAACCAAACCAACAGGATAACAAGGGAGTGTTACAAACAAAAGCAAGGGGAATGATCTAAGGTGCTGAAATACAAGAGACCTGGGTTCCCTCTGAGCAGTAGGAAGGTGCTAGCCAATCGGAGCCCACAAATGGTGTGCTCACAATTCCCACTCCTCAGCCAGGACAGAGCTTCATGATTTTTTTAACTCGTGTGTGTGTGTGTGTGTGTGTGTGTGTGTGTGTGTGTGTGTGTGTGTGTTACATGTGTGCAGATAACTGCAGAAGCCAGAAGACTGTGTTGGGTCCACTGGAGCTGGAGTTACCAGGGTAGGTGCTGGGAACCAAATTCCCATCCTCTGTTGCACCATTTCTCCAACCCTTCCCCCCCAGATTTGTCTGTTTTTCAGAGTTTCTCTGTGTAGCCTTGGCTGTCCTAGAACTCACTCTGTAGGCCCAGCTACCCTGGAACTCAGAGATCAGCCTGCCTCTGCCTCCCAAGTGCCGGGATTAAAGCCATTCTCCACCACCCGAGCAAAGATTTTTTTTTAAAGATAGTCTCACTCTGTAGACCAGGCTGGCTTCAAACTCAAGACCCTCTTGTTTTAGTCTCTCAAGTACTGAGATGGTAGGTATGTGCCATCAACAGACTACCCCCAAAATTCTGGGGGAGTGTGTGTGCTCAGTGTTGTGCAGGGGTAACAGGAAATAAGGTGAACCCTGCCTCCATAGGTTTACAGTTTACTTGAGGCCCCAGCTACTCACATGAAGCTAGTAGGAAATTTTGCGAGACTGTATCCGGTTCAGAGTTCATCTGTATTACATAGAACAATGTTCAAAAAGCTACAGAAAACTGTCAGGTTCAAGAGATCCCAAACAGGGCTTTAGGAGACAGATGGGAGCAAAGTGATCAAAGATGGGGAGATTAGGAACACTAGGGACTGTTAGGTACACAAATACCAAAAAGGCTGAGACAACAGGGCACGGAGCACAGGAAATGCAGAGGAAAGTGGGCAAAGGAGGCCTGAAGGAGGGCTTCCTCTTCCAAAAGACCCAAGCAGCAGCTGGAACTTCTACCTAGATCCAGACACATCAGCATGTGCAGGCCCTTCCCATATGTCTAATTCAACTCCAGGATGGCGATGCATTCTATGCCTCCTCGAAGGAAAAATGTCTCTCTGCAACCCACCAGTGTACCCAAATTCCTTCATCAACACATGATTCCACGTTTTCTTCAGCTTCTACCACCTGCGTCTGCATCACTCAAAGGAAGCCAGACTCCTGGTTCAATTGTTTGGTGGCTTCCTCCACTTATCCCACAACAGGAAAGTGCTTCCTTCTGTACTACAAGGACCTTAGTCAGTAAAGCACTTGCTGCACAAGCTTGGGGATCAGAATTCTGATCCCCAGCACCTACATGAACACAGGCTTGATGTCACAGGACTGGAATCTTACCTCTGAACTCAGGTCCTAATTGCTTGCACAGCAACTTTTCACCTTGGGAAAAAAAATATCAACAGGCACTGAAGCTTAAGATGAGTTATTTTCAGCTGGGCATAGTGGCCCACACCTTTAACCCCAGCACTTGGGAGGTAGAGGCAGGGGGATCTCTGTGAATTCAAGGCCAGCCTGGTCTACAGAGTGAGTTCCAGGACAGCTAATACACAGAAAAACCTTGTCTCAAAAAACGCAGGGGGGGGGGGACAGAAAGAGAAAGAGCCTACTTCTTCAGGATTCCAGTGTACACTGAAGACCAGCTGAGACATCCAGGCTCATGCACTGAACAACTACTGGTTCTCAGACCTTCCATTCATAGGCAGCCATTGTTGGATTAGCTGGACCACAGCCTGAAGTCATTCTAATAACTTCTCTTTCTATACATATAGAGATGTTGTGGGATATTATTTTACAATGTGTTACATTTGTTTATGCTGTGGAACATTTGTTTAATGATGCAAAGATGTGTTGAATTCTTTTATGTTGCATTTGTTTAACTCTGTGATGCTGTGTTACTTTGTCTAAAATACCTGATGGTCTAATAAAGAACTGAAGCCAGGTGGTGGTGGCACACGCCTTTGATCCCAGCACTGGGGAGAAAGAGCCAGGCGGATCTCTGTGAGTTCGAGGCCAGCCTGGTTTACAAATCGAGTTCCAGGACAGGTTCCAAAGCTACACAGAGAAACCCTGTCTCGAAAAAACAAAAAACAAAAAAACAAAAACAAAAACAAAAAAACTGAACGGCCCAGTCCATAGTGAGGCAGGAGAAAGGATAGACAGGACTAGCAGGCAAAAAGAATAAAAAGAAGGAGAAACCTTGGAGGAAAAGAAGAAAGAGCAAGAGAACAAGGAGAGGAATAGAGGCCGGCCACCCAGCCACACAGTCAGTCATGGAGTAAGAGTGAAAGTAAGAGCCAGGCGGTGGTGGCGCACACCTTTAATCCCAGCACCCAGGAGGCAGAGGCAGGTGGATCTTTGTGAGTTTGAGGCCAGCCTGGGCTACAGAGTGAGTTCCAGGAAAGGCGCAAAGCTACACAGAGAAACCCTGTCTGGAAAACAAAAAAAAAAAAAAAAAAAAAGAGTAAAAGTAAGATATACAGAAGTAAGAAAAGGAAAAAGCCCAGAGGCAAAAGATAGATGGGATAATTTAAAGTTAAGAAAAGCTAGCAAGAAACAAGCCAAACTAAGGCTGGGCATTTATAATTAAGAATAAGCCTCCATGTGTGATTTATTTGGGAGCTGGGTGGCAGGTCCCCCAAAAGACCAAAAACAACCAACAACAGAGAGATTCATTCCGTAAATTCTGTTCCTCTAGAGAACCCTGGCTAATACACTCTGTAAAGCCCTGCCTCCTCCCTCACTTTCCCCCAGACCACCCTGTCCAGAGAGACTGGCTCAGAATATAAATCAGGACAGGTAGGTGGGTCACAACCTATCACCCAGCATTTAAGTGAGGCAGGAGGATCATGACTCCTGATCACCCTGGGCTACGACGGGTGAATTTGCCTCAAAAAAGAGGGAGGAGAAGGGAGAGGGGGAGACTATGGAGGTCCACAGTGGCTTCCTAGTGAGACCCTACTCTGGGTCAGAGAATCTGAGCTTGCTTTACCCAGCAGGGCTACATAATGGGATGATTTGGCCACTGGCGTGTTTACCAGGTGTTTTGAAGGGTCTACACTTGGCTGTATATTGTGCTTTGATCTTGAAAGGGGAAGGTCTTTTGCCTCGCTCCTTGGCATGGTACAAAAAGCCCTTTGGAATAAACCTCGAGGCGACTGGGTATAGACCCAGGGCCCTCCAGAAGCTATCCTGTGTCTCTGTCTTTCTTATTGTCTCCTATTTTTCTATCTAATACTTCCTCATTCGTCCCCATCCCCACCCCCACCCAAGAACTGAAGTTGGACTCTGGCAGACTCCCACAGGAGACTATACATTAGGTCTCATTACCCCCCTCTCAAAATTCTCCAGAACTTCCCAAACCACATGAAATGGCCCGTAAAGCCCTACTCTTCTCAGGCATTCTCCGGGCATCCCTGTGCAGCCCTCCTTTGATGTCTCCTCTCCAGCTCTTCCAACTTGGAATATGCTAAGCAATCTCTGCCTCAAGGAGTTGCATGCTGATCCCTTGAGCTGACACCCTTGGCCTGCAACAATCTGGCCACAGACCTCAGAGCTTGCTCCCCACCTCCTTTCTTACTTTATTCAAAAGTGACCTCAGCCGGGCGGTGGTGGCGCACGCCTTTAATCCCAGCACTCGGGAGGCAGAGCCAGGCGGATCTCTGTGAGTTCGAGGCCAGCCTGGGCTACCAAGTGAGTTCCAGGAAAGGCGCAAAGCTACACAGAGAAACCCTGTCTCGAAAAACCAAAAAAAAAAAAAAAAAGTGACCTCAGCGCTGGTCTAGCAGCCCCACCTGAGGTTACAGCCCCAAGAATCACTGTTACTTTTCTCTTGTCACAGTGTAAGCATCTGTACCTCCCACACTGGAGTTACTGATGGTCTGTCTGCCCTTGTCTATAGAACAAAGGTTCTAGAAGGGCAGGAGCTTCATTCTGCTCTCTATCGATGAAAATACTACCTAGCACATGTATGCTCAATAAACATTTGCAGAAGAAAAGGGAAACACAAAGGGAAAAGTTTACTGCTGAATACTTTCAATACTCTTAAAAGTGGATTTTCTTAGGCAAGTCACTAAAATTTGAAAAGAATATATGGTACATAAAAAATACTATAGAGTCCATTTTTTCCTCTCCTATACATATGACTAAACCATTTCCACCCTGAATGATCCTGGCAAAATGTTACCATCTGCTTACCCCCTGAAAATTCATCACCAACACCACCAACTACCATCATCACCATGATCACCACCATCATCTTCATCACCATCACCACAACCACTACCACCACATCACATTCTTCTTAGCTTCCAACTCTTGTCTAGCCCCATCATGTACTAGACTTCAGGTTTTTCTTTTTAAAAGATTTATTATACATGTAGTGTTCTGCCTGCATAGATGCCTGCACACCAGAAGAAGGCACCAGATCTCATTACAGATGGTTGTGAGCCACCATGTGGTTGCTGGGAATTGAACTCGGGACCTCTGGAAGCGCAGTCAGTGCTCCTAACCTCTGAGCCATCTCTCCAGCCCGACTTCAGGTTTTTCTGTCTCATCTACATAGACATAAGCTCTAGAAAACGCAGTCTATGGAGGATGAAAGAAAGTTTGGAACTAAAATCCATAGTCTTTGAGATAAAGAACCCGCAGAGTCTAAGGAAACTGATCTTCAAACAAGGCCAGCAAATGCACACAAAAAGTGTGCAACAAAGAAGTAACTATCTGAGTCTCAGTTCAGATCACAAATCTACTTATTTATTACAAAATAACAAATTTGTTGTAAAAAGACATCTGGAACATCATAAAGTTTAAGAAGGGATGGTGACTCCTGCCAGTCATGCCAGGAAGAGGCAGGAATACCGCCATGCTGGAATTCCAGGCCATGCTGGTCTATACAACAAGACCTGTCTCAAAAAAAGAAAAAGAAAAAGAAAAAAAAAAAAAGCCAAAAACCAAAACAAACAAAAACTTAAAGCTTTTTTCCTATCTCCCCTAAATCTCAATTCCCTATAAACAGCAATTTTGGTTTAAAACCTTTCCATACTTTTACATGTACAATAAATAATTGTTTGTTTTTTTAAAAAATGGGGCCAAAGCATATAGACTAACCCTCTAAATGGCTTTCTTCCACTCACTGCAACATTGGTTTTCACTGGTGGCTTTCCGACACCCACTGAAGGAGGAAAGCGAAGTGAGTATACAGACTTGTCTTCTGACTTACACATGCACATGTGACACATTCAAGCCCAAACAGAAGCACACACACACAGACAACTAAACAGAAGCATGTCTGCAGAGAACAGCCTGTGGGTCTTGAGTGGACTTCCCACAATGACAGGCCCATACATTTTATTTTAGTTTAGTTCAGGCAGGGTCCACTATGTAGCTATTGCTGTCCTGGAACTTGCTCTGTAGACCAAGCTGGCCTCAAACCCACAGAGATCTGCCTGCCTCCTGAAAGCTGGGATTAAAAGTGTGTACCACCACACTGACCGAGGTCTGTACTTTTTAATCTTAGGCCTCTTTACATTTTTAGAAAATCAATGATGGCCCAAAGACCTTTAGTTTATATGGCTTATCTCAAATACTGCCCATATTAGAAAGTATAGTTGGAAAATTCTAAATATATCCATTCATGAAAAATTAAACATTTTCATTGTTTATTTTAAAAAATAAATGTTTCCTCCCAAACAAGTTAATTTGGTTGATATCCATAGCTCTTCCCTGAGCTTCTCAAAGGCTGCCTTGCCTGCCTTGTGGAATCTGAAACCTTGACACTCTTCTCTAAAGGGGCATTGAAAACTACTTCCCTACCTTGGGGTCTGAAGGCTCCTCTCACCCTGTGCAATCATGTATCACATACTGATCCACTGACCCCTCAGAAAACGCTGGTTTCCCGACTACACCTGTAAATATCACACTTGTATGGACAACTCGATGGCAATACAAATTCTCTAAAATCATCTTGGAAAGGAAAGACAAATTTTAATCCATATAACCACAATCTATCCGTTGCAGTTTCAAGTAAAAATGACAGACCGGAAAAAAAGAAAAGTTAAGAAGCGGCTGTTCGGGTGACCATGGCAACAGCTGCTCCAGCACTGTTACTGGACACTGTCTCACTCCAGTACACAGCAAAGAGGTTTGTGCATATCCCACTCCATCTCAGAGCATCAAAAGGATACGTACACAGGCTGGCAAGATGGCCTGAAGAAGCTTGCCATGCAAGCCTGACAACCTGAGTTGACTCCTGGAACCCATGTCAAGGTAGAAAAAGACAATAGACTCTCCAAAGTTGTCCTCTGACCTACCTACACACACACATCCCAGACACACACTCCTATACACACAATAATAACAAACTGTATTTGTTTGTTTGCCTTTTGAGACAGGGTTTCTGTGTAACAGCCTTGGCTGTCCTGGAACTTGATTTATATACCAGGCTGGCCTTGAACTCACAGAGATCCTCCTGCCTCTGCCCTCCCAAGTACTGGGATTAAAGGGGTGACCAACACCTTTAATCCAATAAAGGTGTTTTTTTTTTTTAAATACTTTATTTTACGTGCATTGGTGTTTTGCCTGCATGTATGTGTGAAGGTGTTGGGTCCCCTAGAACTGGAGTTACAGACAGCTATGAGCTGCCATGTGGGTGCTGGGAATTGAACCCAGGTCTCCTGGAAGGGCAATCAGTGCTCCTAACCGCTGAGCCATCTCTCCAGCCCAATGAAGTTATTTTTACACACACACTCAAAAGGACAAAGGCAGGTTGGAAGCACCTACAATCTCAACACTTGGAAAGTGGAGACAAAAAGATCAAACAGTTCAAGGTCATTCTCTGCAGCATACTGAGTCAGAGGCCCACTCGAGCTACATTAAGACCCATCACCCCTCTGAACCCCTGAAAGGTATCAGACACCTAGGCCAGGATTCCTGGGTGTGAGTTTCCTGGGTCATTGGTAACCATGTTTTCAGTTGAGCCAGAACTTTCTGAAAGTCTCCACCAACTTTCACTATCTGAAGCTACATCATAATCACCAGATAATAATGTTTTAAGTTGTGAATTTAAAGGATCTTAACAAATTGTCACACTTGTCTACCTCACACCAATGCTAAAAAGAACTAATGATTCAAGGTAGACTAAAACCAAGTGGCCCACACTGACTTGAGTTGAGGTTGAGGTGTTCTCATATAAGAAAATGTCAGGCCAGAGTGCTGGCCCAGCAGTCAAGAGAGTGTACTGCCTTGCGGCTTCAAGGAGCTGATGTCTCTGGCCTCCACATCCCCACAGACAAACATACACATAATTAAAAACAATTAAAAGGGGGAAAAAGGAGCTGAAGAAATGGCTTATTGATTAAGAGCACTGGCTGCTCTTCCAGAAGACTGGGGTTTGATTCCGAGCAACCACATGCTGGTTCACAACCACCTGTAACTCCAGTTCCAGGGTTTCTGATGCCCTCTTCTGACCCTGCATACATGTGGTGCACAGATATACATGCAGACAAAACACATATACATAAAAAAATTTTTTTTAAAGCTGGTCAGTGGTGGTGCACGCCTTAATCCCAGCACTTGGGAGACAGAGGCAGGTGAATCTTTGTGAGTTCAAAGCTAGGCTGGTCTACAAAGCAAGTTCCAGGACAGCCAAGACTATTATAAAGGGAAATCCTATTTCAAAAAATAAAAAAATTAAAAAAAAATTTTTTTTTTAAATATGCCAAGTAGTGGTGGCATTCGCCTTTAATCCCAGTGTTCAGGAGGCAGAGGCAGATGAATCTCTGTAAATTCTAGGCCAGCCTGGTCTACAGAGCAAGTTCTAGCTAGGATAGCCAAGACTACCAAAGAAACTCTATCTTGAAAAACAAAACAAACAATAAATAGAATAAATCAAAGGAAATAAATAGATAAAAGGAAAAACTAAGCCGGACAGTAATGGTGAGCGCCTTTAATCCCAGCACTTGAGAGGCAGAGACAGGTGGATCTCAGTGAGTTCGAGGCCAGCCTGGGCTACAAAGCAAGGCTGTTCCAGGACAGCCAAGACTGTTATACAGAGAAACCCTGTCTCGAAAAATCAGAAATAAACAGATTAATTTAAAAAAAAAAAAAGGAGAAACTAACAAAAACAACAAGAGAGACAGTTCTGCAGATAAGAGCACTTGTTGCTCTTACAGAGGAACCTGTAATTCCCAGCACCTACACAGTGGCTCATGACTATCTGTAACTCCAGTTCCAGGGGATCCAACATCCTCTGCTGACCTCTGTAGGTACCAGACACTAACATGATACACATACACACAGCCAGGCAAAATACTCATACTACTAATATACTCATAAAAACTAAACCTTAAAAAAAAGAAAGCTTCAATTATCAAATGTAAGTTCACCCAAAAGCAGCCATTGTTTATAGTAGTCACCTATTGTTAAGAAGTATTTATGACTGAATTTCAAAGTATATGAGACCCTTGCATAAGCTACATTTGCTTATACAGACAGTATGATGGTTCAATAAGTACACAGTTTGAGAAATAACACTGCCACAATACAACCTGGACCCTAATTAACTAGCTCCTGGCTGGCCTCTGCAACACATTATTAGTCTAACCTGACCTTAACTGTTAGCCAACAACATGTACTGTCAGCATTATGAGCCAATCAGGTTCATAAAAATGTCAAAGCCAACTGAGCAGGGAGAGAGGAGGGTGAAGAAAGCTCCATCAATGAGGACAGGGCTATTCCTTAGAGAAAGTAACAATCCTCAGTTCAGGAGGCATACTGCTTCCACACTCAACTTTTTCCACCTTGCTCCAAAGCAAGAATTTTCAAGTCCTGCTCACAACTGAGAAGGTCAAAAGATAGTATCAATTAGGTCCTGTTTGAACCTAAAGTGGTACACAAACTACTTTAAGGATATGATACAAGTGCTCCATAGACAGGCAGAATAAGAAAAATCCATGCCCGCCTGGCAGTGGTGGCGCACAGCTTTAGCCCCAGCACTCGGGAGGCAGAGGTGGGCAGATCTCTGTGAATTCGAGGTCAGCCTGGTCTACAAAGTGAGTTCCAGGACAGCCAGGACTGTTACACTGAGAAACCCAATCTTGGAAAAACCAAACAACAACAACAAAAATTCCATTCACAATGGTAGAGTCCCAACTCTTGGTGAGAGCAGATAAGGAGAACGATGGATGCTTCAAAGCCACCTAAGTCCAGTCCCCTCCCCCACAGAATGCAGACCCCAAACAGTAAAGGGGCTTTTCCCGTGTCAACAATGAACCAGAAGTAGGCTCAGGCTAGAAACAGCAACTCAAGCAGACTGAATACAGTCATATTTTTCTTGTGCAAAGAACTGCTCCACCAGAAACTACTAACTACAGTAGCAGAGCTAGCAGGAGCCGACCCAAGTATTGTTTCAGAAAGTCCTTTGATGCTTAAGGAAAAACAAACATCAGAAACCTGGAAAGCACTCACCATGTTCCACAAACACGTTGCAGTGTGGACCCCCATGCCGTGATGAGTCCCTCTTCCCTGACCCCTTGATAAAATGCAGGGCGGGCAAACTAGGCCTTCTTTGGTCCCCAAGAACTTTTCCAGGCTGCTGCCCCATAAAGCAATGATAGGCACCCCTTTCCAGAAGAGGGTTCAAGATCTTCCAGAATGGTCCCACGTCAGTAACTGGGGTCAATCACAGAAAAGACAACTTCCATGAGAAAGGGAAACTGGGTTTGAGGTTCATACATGTAAACAGGAGTCTGGAATTCTTTTCCAAGTTAATTAATTTGAAGTCATGTAATCACAACGCTACCCAAAAGCTTCTTGACTTTAAGTCTATTTTGAGGGCTGAAGAACAATTTCCTTGCAAGAGGAAAATTTTAGATAGAAATATTCACAGGGAAGTGTGAAAAGGGTCAACCGTACTAAAAGTCATTTCAACTCCTCAGCGTGCTGGAATCGCTGAACGTCTTTGATGCTTCTCTGCAACTGTCCCTGTGGAAGTCACCAATCTGTCTCTCCCACAAATTTCCTGCCGCTCTCTCTTCCCTACCCTGCTCTCCGGAAAATGAGACGGGTCACACAGATCTCAACCAGAGCTTGCTCTCCACTCCGCCGAGAAGGAATGCATGACCAGCAACTTTTAAGTCCGCTTTTTAAAAGGCCTGTGAAACCAATCCAGACTTTTCCTTTGCATTAAAGTTTTGGGCTGCACTGAGACCAATGGGGCTGTAGGTGACATTGGAAGAAGTCAGGACATCGGAGGCCGGCGGAAGCAATCTGGGAGGACCGTGGAGATCGCTTGACAGCAGGGAGATGATTTGAATGGGGGGCTCCGTGGCCAAACTTGGGGTTGGAATCGAGCGAAGGGCGGCCTCGGGGAGAAACAGAGACTTCCCCAGGCGGGGCGCGGGCAGCTTACTCGGGGGCGACGCTCCTCCACGCCTCAGGAAACTGAGTGTCCCAGGTAGGTTGAAACTGAGACCACCCCGGGTGTCCCAGAGCCAGAGCGGAACTGGGAGGGACGAAGGACTCCCGCGGTCCCGAACCGGGAGGCGGCCACAGGGGAGGAGGCCCGGCGCCTCAGCTGCCCCGAGCTAGGGGTCTACCCGAGACACCCCTCCCCCGGCCCCGGACTCTGCCGCCGCCGCCGCCGAGCAGTCACATCCCCGACTCTGCCGAGGGACCCGGCTTCTCCAGCCACTGAGGGGTGTGCCGCGGAAGGGTTCCTTAGCCGCAGGACCCTACAGCCGGCTCCAGGTCCAGCGCCTCTCAGGGACAGACACCGACCCCCGAGGCCGCCATGATGGATTACGAGCAGCTCCACAACGAGGGCAGGCCCCGCCCCCGGGCCCGCCCCCAGCGACGCCGGAACACCCTGCGCGAGGTCTGATGGGCCGCCGGCGCTGCCCTCCTACACGGCGCCGCACCTTCGGGCTCCCGCCTCACTGCCCGCGACAGGCCGGCTCCGCACCACCTTTTAAAGGTAGGTTTTCTGAGCTCAAGGTGAGCGATAAGGAAGCGCCCGCCTCCTCTGCATTATCACTGGTCTTCCGATAACTGGAGTCTGTCCCCCTCACCGCCATCCAATTGGCTGTTGAGGGCGAAAGCGGCCAGCTAATCGTGTTCGGTGCTGCCGCGAGGCATGTTGGGACTTGTGGTCCTGGCGCCCATGGGCTGCTCGCCGAGGCCCTAGCCTCCCGCTCCTATAGCTAGAGGGCTGGTCCCGCCTCCTGGAAGCCGGTGGACTCTGGTCAGCCAACATCTTCACTGCTCGGGTTGCGAGACCGCGGGAGATTCAGAGCAAGGGGGAAACTACGGATTGGAGTTTTCCAGAACCGGAGTCGGATTACGTCTTTGAGCCTCGTTAGGGGAGAAACTTTGGCTTGCTCCTAGAAACCAAGATGACCAGTGCGTTACATCCTCATCACTTGGAAAAAGAATAAATATGGGAACCTGGGAAGAAGTATTGAGAAAGCAAGCATCATGATGCTTTGAGATAGGAAGAAGTTGAAGAAAGTGTTTGTTCAAGGTATACCAGGCGCGATCCTGCATTGTGTGTTTGCACTAGTATGAATCCTTACCATGACATTTCACAGTGAGACATGCATTCTCACAAATTCTAAGGCGATCGAGGCCAGCCTGGGCTACAGAGCGAGTTCCAGGACAGGCTCCAAAGCTACACAGAGAAACCCCGTCTCAAAAAACGAAACAAACCAAACAAAAAAACCAAATTCTAAGGCAAAAATTGTCCAGGTTATCAAATCTCAAAAGCCTGTGAAACTACCCCACACCTGTAAGCATTCATCTTCAGGCCCCCCTAGTCTTCACTATTCCTATTACCTGGACCCATTTCTTTTTGGTTTTTCGAGACATGGTTTTTCTATATTGCCCTGTCTGTCCTGGAACTCGCTCTGTAGATCAGGATGGCCCTGAACACAGACATCCTCCCACCTCTGCCTAATTCTGCTGGAATTAAAGACGTGTGCCACCACCACCCCAGCACCTGGACCCATTTCTAAAGGGACCCACTCATCACAGCACTCAGTCTGCACTTTTACATAAAGTGCTTTACCCCAATCCTTTTACCCATCAAGGCATGAAATGCTGTTTCCACTACACAGATGGGAAAGCATTCGTAGCTGGGATTGAAGTGTCACTTAAAGGTTGCTACTTCTTGCTCAGAAGCATGCCTTTTCTACCGCAGCATTCGGTACCAAGTAACTGGTGAGCTAACGTCAAGTTTTCAGATGTCACTGTGGAAGTTTGGGAATGCTGCAGTGATGTCTGTCCAGCTAAGCATTTTAGAAATCGTCTGCCAGGTTGAGAAGTGGCACTTTTTTTTTTTTTTTTTGAAAATGGCATTTTGGGGTGGAGAGATGGCTCAGAGGTTAAGAGCACTGACTGCTCTTCCAGAGGTCCTGAGTTCAATTCCCAACAACCACATGGTGGCTCACAACCATCTGTAATGAGGTCTGGTGCCCTCTTCTGGTGTGCAAGGGATACATGCAAACAGAACACTGTATACATAATAAATAAATCCATTTTTTAAAAAAATGGCATTTCAAGAGGCACACACCTTTAACCTCAGCACTCAGCAGCCAGATCTCTGAGTTCAAGGCTGGCCTGACCTATATAAAGTTCCAGGCCAGCTTGAGCAACATAGTGAGACCCTGCATTTAAAGAAACAAAGGGAGGTGGGTGTGGGGAAGAAAATGGCTTGTCACTTGAAATAGTCAATGTGAAGTAAAAGAAATCTTGTGCCCAGATTTACAAGTGGAATTTATAAATCCTAGTGAGTGAACTTTTGTTCCCTCACAGAATAATCTTGGTGGGTTGGTTCTGGTTGTTTTTTTGTTTTGTTTTGTTTTGTTTGTTTTTCGAGACAGGGTTTTTCTCTGTGTAGTTTTGCACCTTTCCTTGAACTCACAGAAATCCACCTGGCTCTGCCTCTGAGTGCTGGGATTAAAGGCCACCGCCTGGCTCTCGCAGAATAGTCTTCCTGTCATCTTGTTTTTATTGTAAGTTTGGCTGTTAACCTTTCTCCTGTCTTGCACTGCCAGTCTTCGGACGCCTTTGTTCCCCTCACTGACCCATTCTCATCCTAATCACTGCTCTTTTCTTTCTGAAGATTCTACTTTTTAATTCCTATTCATGCTTTAACCATTTCCTTTCCCCACCCACATTCTTCATTCTCTGGGTGAACTTTAAACTGAACAACCAAATCATAACTTTTTAAGAGATTTATTTTTGTGTGTTGTGTGTGTGCATGCATGAGTTTATGTGCACCACTATCGTGCCTATTGCCAACAGAGGCCAAAGAGCACCAGAGCCCCTGGAGCTGGATAGAGTGGCAGACATGGTTATGAGCTGGAAACCAAACCCAGATCCTCTGCAAAAGTAGTAAGTGCTCTTAATGACCAAGCCGCCTTCAATTGCAACTCTTCAATAAATATTTCTTGAACCAACATTCATTGGTTTTTGCTTTTGAGACAGGATTTATAGCCCAGGCTGCCCTCAAACTTTCTATGTAGCTGAGTGTTCTTTTGTACTTCTGATCTCTCTGCGACCACCTCTCAAGTGTCAGGATTACAGGTATGCGCCACTAAAACTGGTTCAAGCAATGCTAGGGATGGAACCCAGGGCTCAAGAATGCTAGGTGAGCATCCTACCAAAGCGTCTGCATCCCCAGTCCTAGCAACTAACGCATATACTAAGCACCTATTCCTGGTGCTGACATACAGCACTGAGGGAAGGTGCCATCTTACTCAAGGAATACAAAAGGAGGAACAGGCAGGCAAGCAGCAAAACAAAGTGATCCAAACAAAACTCAGTCTTGGAGCTGGAGAGATGGCTCAGTGGTTAATGCACTGGCTGCTAGTCCAGAGGACCCAGGTTCAATTCCCACCACCCACATGGCAACTCACAACCAGCTGTAACTCTAGTTCCAGGGCATCTGATGCCCTTTCTGGCCTTGGAAGATAGCTGGCACATCATGTGGCACACAGACATCCACACAGGCAAAATATCCATACACATTTAAATATAAAATCAGTCTCAAAGCCACAAACTACACTCTGGATCCATAGCCCTCCGTGGTTGATTCAACCTGTGCTCCTACATGGCTTTGGTGAGCTCCTTGCTAAAGCTGAGCTCTCTTCATTCCGTTCCCTAGAGTGCCTTCCTCACCTAAAAGCGGAGGGAGGGCATTGCTACTCATTGTTTCTGGTCATCTCGAGGTCCAACGTGACCTTGGTTTGGCAGCTCAGCTCTGCCTCACTGTCCTCACTGCAGGTCACCACCTGCAGTGATGCTGCAGCCTTCTCCCAGACCAGCAGTTTCCTTTCAGATGAGCTCAGCCATCTGAGGTTTTCTTCCCAGAGATGCACTACTACTCTTTGGATAATTTATTTGTTACTCTTAAAGACTTCTTTTTGACTGGACTCAGAAGCTCCCACTGAGACAGCCTACATCTGCTGACAGTTTGTTCCTGGTGTTTTCGCTGGTTTCTTATTCTCTTGGCCAGAAGTTTAACATGTTCTGTAGCCTCCTTGTTTTCCTTAGTGTGCTGTTTCTTCAGAGCAATATACCAACACCTGTGTTGCAGAATAATGGAGGAACGAGATGCTGAGTGGGTGCTTTGGTTCTCGGCTTTCTGACAACAGTGGACATCATCTTTCGAGAGACTAAAAAGCTAGCTCTTTTGGGTTCCAACAGCCAAGACAGTTGGAACAGTCAGTCCATGAATATCCTTTCTTTTTCTCTTACAGTAATCAAGTCGAAAACACTCAGGTTGCCATCCACATCCTCTCTCCAGTTCTCCCTGGTCTATAACAGGAATGCCCCTTACTCTACAGCAGGCACACTGTGCCATGGGTCAAGATGCCTTGCTTCATGGGAGCACCTTGTTTGTTGTTCCCACCACTGACTCTGACCACAAAACCCTCCACTCTTCATGCAAAGAAAGCATCAGCAGCTCTTCTGTGGCCACGTACTTCTAAAAAGTATGAAGCCTGTATTTATCATCCACTCCAATGAGTTTCTCACAGCCAGTGGCAGGGAAGGAAATATTCAGCTTCATCTTGATACAGCCAACTGCCTAAGAAGCACCATGAAAAGCAAGATGCACTACTTTTTAACACTAGAAGACTTTTAAGGGTTCAAACTACAGGCAAGTATCTGATAGGATGTTAAAACCAATGTCTGATGCATCCTGTATGGCTCAAAGAACTTTTATTAAAAGTGGTTCAATTCAATCTAACTTTGTCCTTACTTTCATAAAGCAAAGCTCAGTAACAAAACTTCAGCTGCTTTGTATACCTACTGTACAGTTACACTTACCAAGGGCGCCCTCTGGTGGGCCACAGAAAGCACATCCCCAGCTGAAGATGCTTTTGGACCTCTCTACTGAACTGCCCTGAAGCAGTCACTAAAAAAGCATGCTCAGCAGCTTGGGAGAAAGAGGTGAGGACAAATGATCTTGAATGGGACTTAGGCTCCTATTCCCATCCCCTTAAGAGGTGAACAACCGCCAAGCAGTGGTGGTGCTTGCCTTTAATCCCAGCACCCTGGAGACAGAGGCAGGCAGATCTCTGTGAGTTTGAGACCAGCTTGGTCAACATAGTGAGTTCCAGGACAGCCAGGGCTACACAGAAATAAATAGCCTGTCTCAAAAAAGAAAGAGGGGCCGGGCATTGGTGGCGCACGCCTTTAATCCCAGCACTCGGGAGGCAGAGCCAGGCAGATCTCTGTGAGTTCGAGGCCAGCCTGGGCTACCAAGTGAGCTCCAGGAAAGGCACAAAACTACACAGAGAAACCCTGTCTCGAAAAACCAAAAAAAAAAAAAAAAAAAAAAAGAGGGAGGGAGGGAAAGACAGACAGATAGAGGGTCCAGGAGTTGGAGGCTGGAAAAGTGGGGGGTGGATATGATCAAAATACATCATATTATACATTTATGAAATTCCCAAAGAATTTGTTTTTTGTTTTGTTTTGTTTTGTTTTTGTTTTTCGAGACAGGGTTTCTCTGTGTAGCTTTGCGCCTTTCCTGGATCTCACTTGGTAGTCCAGGCTGGCCTCGAACTCACAGAGATCCGCCTGCCTCTGCCTCCCGAGTGCTGGGATTAAAGGCGTGCGCCACCACCGCCCGGTTTGTTTTGTTTTTTTGAGACAGGATCTCTATGTAACCTTGGCTGTGTAGACCAGGCTGGCCTTGAACTCAGAGATCAACCTGCTTCTGCCTCAAGAGCGCTGGGATGAAAGGTGTTTGCCATCATACCCAGCATCCAAACAAGCCACTGCTCAGAGATGTCCTTGCCTAGTAATAAACACAAGACCCTAGGTTCCATCCCTAGCTCTGGCAAAAAATACACAAATGTTTTGGGCCAGTTTTGACTCAGTGGGTGAGGGTGCTTGTTGCCAAGCCTAGTAACCTCAGTTTGATCCCTGGAACACACATGGTAGGAGAGAATTGACTCCTACAAGTGGTTCTGATTTCCACATGCATGCACTCACATCACGCACAAAAATATATAAAGTGGGAAAAAATGTAAATCAGGGTACCATTTTTGGTTTTGTGTAGTGAGTTAGTCTCACTGTATAACCCAAGTTGGCCTCACCTCCTGCCTCTGCCTCCATGTGGAATCACCATGCTGGACCAGGGTACCCATTTTTAAACAGTCATAAGAGAAACAAAGCATAGAAACTGGCACTCTACACTGAGAACTTGTATCTTGTTTCTTCTAACTTTCCATTATTCAGAAGTTAATACATCACCACATCAATTACATAAGGCAACGGCTTGGCTTTTCACAGCTCCAGTTTGTTTTTTGTCAGAGCATCAAAAAGCACTGTGGGCCCAGAACACTCATTCTCTCAGTTATTGGCAATGGCTCGGCTCTTACAAACCACCTTCAGGCAGGCCAGGTACTACAGAGAATCCTGCCACTATCTCAGGGAACATCTCAGGCACTTCTTAAGGCCTCCAGGCCAGTTCCTGCTGGTGGACATGTAGGACCCGAGATGCTAGAGAAACAGGAGCAGCTCACACACAGAGGGAAGGAAGCCCAGGTAGAGGGTAGAGATCCCTTACCCTATCACCAGGACACACAGTAGCAACAGATTCCAACAAAGGCTGGTTCATTTTATTCTTCTATCCATCTGACCGCTGGCCTAACTCTACCACCTCTTCTCCAACTACACACTTCTGCATTAAAGGAGATGGAATGAAAGCCAAAACAGACCACTCGGCTGGCACTGCATGGTTTTTCTTTTTCTTTGGTTTTCTTTTCTCTGGGGTGGGGGTAAGGCTGGAAATTGAACCTGGGGCCTTTCACATGTTAGGAAAGTGCTCCACTGGAGCTATATCCCCAGCCCAGCATGTTTTCTACTGGAACAGTTTCATGGGGTGTTATGTGGCATGACTGTAAAACATGGATTCTCCAAGTTACTCCAAGATACATCATCATGCTGGGATACAATGCTCTGAGAGGGACCCGAGTGTCCGAAGCCATCATTCACTTCCACCCTGGCTTTGTCTCAGAACAGGAAAGAACAGGCCTGGCCCTGCTGCGCCACTGAAGGTGAGGAATGTGTTTGTCAGATCCTCCCTGGGCCACGTGTGGTGAAGACTGACCACACAGCAGACTCTTCCCCCTCCCAGAGAGGCTGCTCCAGAGAGTCACAGTCCCATCCTTCGGCACCTGGCCTCACCCCTCCTGTTCCAAAAGCCTCTGGCGTGTTTCTAGCATGATCTCCTCCATTACTTCTGGCTTTAAGATATCTTTAATCTGAAGGAAAACAGAAAAAGGTATGTGTTCATTCAGAAATAACCATAAGTAGAACATTAAGTCAACCAAAATGAGGCAAGGAAGCCTGGCTAACATACACTGTCTGCATGCTGCACTCCATCAGAGATTGAGCAAGGACACTGTTCCAGATCTAGACCCAGCTTAAAAAACAAGCCAGCAAAGTGCCCTGGGACAGCTGACAGAGACACAGTTCAGTCACTCATCAGAAGGTGCCTGAGGGGCTGGAGAGGTAGCTCAGGGGTTAAGAACGCTTGCTGTTCTTTCAGAAAACTCTGGTTCAGTTCCCAGCACCCACATGGCAGTTGATGGTAACCCGAGTTGCAAGGGATCTGAACCTGACATCCTCTTCTGGCCTCCGCAGGTACCAGGTGTGCACATGGTGCACGAACTTACTACACATGTGCAGGCAAAGCACCCATGCACATAAAATTTTTTTTTTTGTATTTTTTTTTTTTTTCTGGTTTTTTGAGACAGGGTTTCTCTGTGTAGCTTTGCACCTTTCCTGGAACTCGCTTCATAGACCAGGCAGGCTAGCCTCAAACTCACAGAGATCCGCCTGCCTCTGCCTCCCAAGTGCTGGGATTAAAAGCGTGTACCACCACCGCCTGGCATATTTTTTTAATTTAAGTCAAGAAAAAAAAAATCTTTCTACTTATTTGAAAAAACATCAAGAAGATGGGTGGATTTTGGAACAGGCAAGATGAAATGTGGAATGCTATTGTCATAAAAATATCCT
The DNA here is from genome assembly GCF_007827085.1 of Peromyscus californicus insignis. Taxonomy (NCBI): domain Eukaryota; kingdom Metazoa; phylum Chordata; class Mammalia; order Rodentia; family Cricetidae; genus Peromyscus; species Peromyscus californicus. Next base: position 7,653,563 of record NW_026294595.1, read on the forward strand.
TCCTACACCAAATCTATAGCAATGCTAGAAATATCTCAGGGAACATGGCAGGGACTCACTAAGGTTGTCTCCAGGCTAGTTCCTGCCATGGGGTATGGGAAGGAAAGTGGACTGCTGAAGGAACACGGGAGCAGCTCACACACGGGAAGGGAGTCTGGGTGGAGTACCTGATGTGCAAGGGAAGCCTCGTAGCAGTACAGGATGCTAGTGTCATACAGCATCATCCGCTGAGTTACCAGCAAAACTATGCAGTTCCGAAGCCGAGAGATCACCTCTCGATCACTAAGGGCTACCGGCTACACAGGGACACAAAGGGGAAGGGAAAAGACATAAATACAGGATCCAGATAAGCAAACAGCCCCAGAAGCCCCAGAAGAGAGAAATCACACTAATTTCCACCATGAAACTCCATGCCACCCTGGTGTTGGGATAATCTTTTTGCACACTGGCTGGCAGGCAAGCCCCAGGGATCCTCTTGTCAACACACACACACACACACACACACACACACACACAGCACTGGGATTACATGTGCACCAACACATCTGGCATTTGTACATGGCTTCTGGGATTTGAATTCAGGTCCTCAGGCTTAAGTACTTTACCACCTGAGCCATTCCCCGACCCTCTGTTGCTTCTTCAGTGGCTCTCTGGCTATTACCCTGTAACTTTGCCACCGTCACAAAGCTCAGGGCAGCCACTGAGTCATCTCTTCAGGGAAGACAAGTCAATCAGGTGCTCATGAACACTCTAGCTCAGACTCAGAGCATAGCAGTTTCCTCAGTCCAGACGGTGAGTGACCACACGCCGCATGAGGCATCACACAGCAGCTCACACAGACAAAACCACTGCAGTGCTGCAGCACCTTCTGAGTACACTTGCAATGCTCTACAGCGACAGAATCACCCAACGCTGCAGTTCTCAGAACACAGCCTACATGTTAAGTGCCACAAGACTATTGACATAAAGTCAAAACAGGACTCAGCAGATAAAAGCACTTGCTGAGTAGACTCCCAAAACCCACATAAAAGCTAGGCAGAGCACAAAAGTCTGTAATCCCACCACACCCATCAGGAAATCTTCAGAAGCTCATAGGCCAGCTAGCAGAGACCTTCACAAACAAGGTAGAGAAATGCATGGATCAACAGCTTGTCCTCTGACCTCTAATGTATCATGGCACATGATACCCACCATCTCTGTCTGTCTCTCTCTCTCTCTCTCTCTCTCTCTCTCTCTCTCTCTCTCTCACACACACACCAGATTCTACCTGCCACAGATACTCTCAACCAACAGCTGCAATGATGCTCACTCACCTCCAGGTTTGCAATGAAGCCTCCAGCATCCTCATCTTTGTGCTCGGGTGTAGGGTAGATCCAGATGAAACCATTGTTACCCAGAATAACCGAAGCACCACACGGCAAGTCGTGGAAATGAGTCTTCTGTCGTTTCACCAGGGAAGGAGACACCTGGACTAAAACTCCCTGACCTAGCTAGAGACAGACCATAAGGCAGGCATGGTAGCATATGCCTTTAATCCCAGCATTTGGGAGGCAGAGGCAAGCAGATCTCTGTGAGTTCAAGGCCAGCCTGGTCTACAGAGCAAGTTCCAGGATAGCCAGGGCTACACAAAACCTGTCTCAAGGCAAAACAACAACAACAAAAGAAAAAAGGAAATGGATCAGAAGCCAGGTAGGGAAGCACAGCATCTGAGAGGCTGAGGCAAGAGGCTCACTAGGCTGTCTGAGCTATCTAGTAAGACCCCATTCCCCCACAAAAAAGAGCAAGAAACAATCAGTGAGAATGAATGCAAAGTAGGTTACAGAATATATATACATCCTGACATACCTCATCATTGGCCTTCCTATGGATACTGTTGTCACCCAGTGCACACAGAGCATGCACTTTGCAGAAAACATTTCTGCCCACGGCTATTTATACATTGCAGAGAAGGTGGCAGTCAGGTTGATGAGATGGTGGTAAAGGTGCCTGCTGCCAAGCCTGACAAGCTGAGCTCAATCCCCAGAACCCACACAGTAGGAGACAACCAACTCCTATAAGATGGCCTCTGACCTCCACATGTGCCATGGCATGCACATTTTAATTAAAAGAAAGAGGTCGTCAATACTCTGTCACTTCCCTTTGCCTTCTAATCCAGAGCAGGTGTGCTGGCTATTACAGAAACTAGAGCCAATGAGGAGTCTCCCACTGCCCACATAACAGTTCCATTCCATGATCCTAGTTTGGATCTTAACCTCAAATTTCCATGCCACCCATAAGACGTGGTTCACTGGATTAGTAAACCCATGCCTGGTCTTGACTGGTCAGCTCTAGGTCCTCATACCAATAAGAAGTGTCTAGAGCAACAGGCTGTGGAGGTCCGCACACACAACAACAGGCTGTGGACCCTGTCCGCACACACACACACACAACAGCAGGCTGTGGAGGTACATACACACACACACACACACAATAGCAGGCTGTGGAGGTCCGCACACACAACAGGCTATGGAGGTACACACACACACACACACACACCCCAACAGGCTGTGGAGGTCCACACACACACACAACAGCAGGCTGTGGACCCTGTCCACACACACACACAACAGGCTGTGGAGGTACACACACACACACACACACACACACACACACACACACACACACAACAGCAGGCTGTGGAGGTCCGCACACACAACACCTCCTCTTACATCAAGAACATGGCGACAGCTGCCACTTGATTAAAGGACACAGCTCTTTGTTCCTCTTGGAAAATGGAAAGCCAACAAACAACTACACCCTATGTGTCCTAGGAAGCACGCTGTCTTTAAAATACGTGACCTCAATAATGGAACCTCACAGAAGCAGGCAAATTTCATTTAGAGGCTGGGATGGGAAATCCATCTTTGCTAGCAGTAATATCCATCAACAATAGCCATGTTGACTGCACTGCAGACATGGTTCTGCAGACATGCAGCCAGCCTCTCAATACCAGGTTGACATCTCCCAGAGGGAACAGAGCCTCACAACCCCAAGTAGAGGGGCTCTGCCAGAACAGGCTCCTCAGGAGGGAAAAGATTTAGGACATTAATCACCCTTTGTCCTGCCACAGGTAGCAGAAGCCCCCCCTCCCCCAGGCCCTGTGAGCACAGTCAGCCATTAGTCCTAATCAACTGGGTTCTGTTGTTTTTTGTTGTTTAAGATGGGGGTTGCAGGGAGAGGTTGTCTCACTGTGTAGTCAAGGATAGTTTCCAATCTTCAGCCTCCAGAGGGCTGGGATTACAGGGCTATGACACACACCCAGCTCCCTACCAGGCCTTTAGGTCAGCAATGCCAGGAAGAACTGGACTTGAAGCCTCCCAAGCCTGACTTACCTTTCCATATTTCAGGCTCCTTGTGTGCAGAGAAACAGCTCCATCTGAGAACACTGCCTGGACCTCCGCCTGCCCAGGTGATGAAGGAACAAGAGCAGCCATGGCAACCCACTCTCTGTCATCTGCATGCATCCAGCTTGCCCTCCATCACTGACAGGCCACCCTGCCTATCTTACATGACCCCAGGGGACATCACTATGACCTCACCTCTCCCCTTGGTTGGCAAGGGTATCTTGATACAATCTTTGCTACTCTCTGGGGTAAATGTTCACATCATTTAGAAAACTTGAGGGCTGGGGAGGTGGCTCAGTGGGTAAAGATACTTGCCATCAAGCCTGTGACCTGAGTTTGATTCCTCAGGATTCACATGGTGGAAGAAAAGAACCAACTCATACAAATTGTCCTCTGACCTCTACATGCACAGAATAGCAGTGATCGCACACATAAACAAATAGTAAGTGTAATCAAATATTTTTTAAGATAAAAAATGAAATGTGGGTCTAAGCCAGGAATGATGGTCTATGCCTGAATCTCAGTACTCAGGAGGCTGAGACAGCAATGTCATATTTGAGGCTAGCCTGGGGTACACAGTGAGTTCAAAGCCAGCCTGGGCTATCCTTAAAAAGGACGGAAAGACAACTGTGTCTAGCTTGCACCATGGATCACAAGTTACCAAAGCAAGGCATCGTTCTGAGCTAAGGAGCAAGGGCAAAGCTGCAGCCGAGGCCGGGACACCTGAGCCAGCTCAGACCCTGCGGTGCCTTTCCTCTGATCAGAGCACAAGCATGCTTGCAGCCCTGCAGGTCAGGATACACTGATGAGGTCTCCTTCCTGTAAGAAGCCTCTCATGGCCAGCTCGTCCTCAGCAGATCTTCTCCTCTGAAACACACAGGAGAAAGCACATGACACAAGTCTCACGCTCAGGAAGAGCTCTTTCCATCGCTGCTTTTGCTTGAGGCCTGGGAAGCCATGGTATTTTAACATGAAGAACTATGACAAGAGGAAACCTGAGTCGCTGGAGAACAAGGGAGATGATTCTGGCTCTCCAAAGAGGGACCCTCCTGAGCTAACCCAGACCCTCTGCAGCTCACTGAGTCTGTTTCCCACTCCCCCACCACACTTCTACCAGGCTGTGTCTGCTCATGTATCTCCCTTCTCAGAGTCCCTAGCCTCATCCACTCAGACTCCAGAGGCCCTCCTATGAAACCACCACTCTGCTCCCGTGTTTCTTCATCCTCCTGCCACCATATGGCTCAGCTGTCTCCTGCCCTCCACCATCTATAAGCTCTTTAAGGGACTCAGCTGTCTCCTGTCCTCCACCATCTATAGGCTCTTTAAGGGGCTTAGGTATGCCTTCTTTATTCTGGACTCTCCACAGGACGCAGCTCAGGAAGCCTCTCTGAAATATATGATGGAACTGAACCATCACTGTCTGAAATAACCAAATGTCATTCAGTCATCGAAAACTAAAGACAGCCGGGCAGTGGTGGCACACGCCTTTAATCCCAGCACTCGGCAGGCAGGTGGATTTCTGTGAGTTCAAGGCCAGCCTGGTCTACAGAGCGAGATCAGGACAGGCTCCAAAGCTACACAGAGAAATCCTGTCTCAAAAAACAAAAAACAACAAAAAGAAAAGAAAGAAAAAGAAAACTTGGGCTGGAGAGATGGCTCAGAGGTTAAGAGCACTGACTGCTCTTCCAGAGGTCCTGAGTTCAATTCCCAGCAACCACATGGTGGCTCACAACCATCTGTAATGAGATCTGGTGCCCTCTTCTGGCCTGCAGTCATACATGCTGTATACATAATAAATAAATAAATCTTAAAAAAAAAAAAAAGAAAAAGAGAACTCAAGACATGTGGGGCTCATTGGCACACGCCTTTAATCCTAGCACTCAGGAAGCAGAGGCAGGCAGATCTCTGTGAGTTCCAGGCCAGCCTGGTCTACAGAATAAGTTTCAAGATAGTCAGGACTACACAGAGAAACTCTGTCTCAACCCCAACTCCCACACCGGCAAGAAAAAAAAGAAAGCTAAGGCCAGTCCTTCATGGACATCTTCCCTATGTAATGCCGATGCACCAAGAAAAAGAAATAAGCGGGCTGGAGAGATGGCTCAGAGGTTAAGAGCACTGCTTGCTCTTCCAAAGGTCCTGAGTTCAATTCCCAGCAACCACATGGTGGCTCACAACCATCTGTAATGAGATCTGGCGCCCTCTTCTGGCCTGCAGGGATATGTGCAGACAGAACATTGTATACATAAAAAATAAATAAATCTTAAAAAAAAAAAAAAGAAATAAGCACCAAGATCCAGGGGCCTTTCTCCCCAGCTCCGTCTTGGGAGCCCACTCCACGGGTGTTTCTGGTCTTAACACACACTAGTTGCTGCCTATGTCGGGAGAGTTCACCAAGGTAGCAGACTCCATGACAAACAGTGACAGTGTAGAGCAGAGTTCTATGGTAGAGCAAAAGCCCCACAGCTCAACTGGACAGTTTCAGGGCAGGTAAGCACTTACCAGCTCCCCTCCGGGCAGGTTCATGGATGAGAGGAGCAAGACAGAATCCAGCCTGGAATTGGTCTCCACTTTCCACCTCTTCTGTTGAACCTGTATGGAAAACGTAGAGCAGCATCGCAGGGGCACCTTCTTCATACAGCGTTTCACAGAATGAAGGTCCCAGCTCTGAGCCACCAGCCTCCTGCGCTTGGGGAAACAGCAACTTTACCTCTGTGATTCTGCCCACTACAATGTCTCCTACTTCTCCATTGTACCTGCGAGAGAAAGCAGAAGGCTGTCAGTGGCCAGCGGGCTGGACAGACCATCACTGTCTGAGACTGAGTGAACAGACGGGACTCGGCAAGCATCTTATTTAGCAAACAGGTGTAACTACAATGTTTAGACCCGGGGACTTCAGAATCTCTCTGTGTATTAGCTATCCTTAAAGAAACTGCTCATTGTGAGCCGTTTGTTCCTTTAGATTGCTTGATTATGTGACAAATTAAAAACACGGAGTACTCGCCTGTGAATGGGATGAGTTCATCACCAAGCACTGGAGGAGGAAGGAGACTCTGCAACAGGTCACCATCCATGGGGCTCCAACTGCCACCTCCCTGCTGCCTGCCTGGCTCAGGAACTCTGCTGGTCCCTCACCCTGATTCCAATGGTCAAGTGCTCTTTGCTAAAGCCCAGGCATTAGACTAGGTCTCTTTCTACTCACAGTTCCCTCACTTACAGTGAGCTCACTGAGTTTTAATGGTGAGAGGCTGGGGCACATCCATAATCCCAGCTCTTGGGAGGTGGAGTTGTCAAGCTATCCAGTATCAGTAACCACACAAATGGCTCATGAGCACTTCTAAAAGTAAGGAAGTGAAGCTTGCCAGCAGCTGCTTCCCCTCTCCACAGCAACTGCTCTCTCCCATTCATCCCCGGGTCAGTAAGTGCTTACCACCACCCCCCTCATCCCCCCACCCCCAACCTCCCATGCTTAAGCCAAAACCTTGGAACATCAACCTTGATTCCTGTCCCACTCTGGGATAAGCTCAGCACAAATCCTGCTGATGTCATCTTAAAATGCACGAAGGAAACAAAGACATCCAGACTGGAAAACAGGAACTAAAACCATCTCTAGTCTGTTAACTATATATCCTTGGACACACCAATTATTGCAAGTGAGCAATGTTCCTACAGAGAGAAAACCCCAAAGAATAAAGTCCAATACCCTTTCATGTAAAGACACTCAGAAAACAAAGTACACAGAGGAACTCGCCACTACTCCTCAGTGCTGTGCTGCTACCCTCGTGCGAGCCGCCACAGCTTTGTCATTTTGTTAGATAACTACAGTTCCCTAGTCTAGCTCCCCGTCCCCCTTCAATGTCCATAGCAGCTACAGCAAGTTGATTAAGACATAAGCCAGAGCCGGGCAGCGGTGGCACACACCTTTAATCCCAACACTCAGGAGGCAGAGCCAGGCAGATCTCTCTGAGTTCGAGGCCAGCCTGGTCTACAGAGCGAGATCCAGGACAGGCACCAAAGCTACACAGAGAAACCCTGTCTGGAAAAACCAAAAAAAAAAAAAAAAAAAAAAAAAAAAAAAAGACATAAGCCAGATCACAGCTTTCTTTTGGTCAGTCCCTTCCAAGAGCTTCCCAGATCACATAACAAAGCCCAGCCATCACAGCCAGGCAGGATGTCGATCACCTGCTCAGCTCAGCCCCTGATCTCCTCTGTGACCACTCAGCTCCATCCCCACTGGCTTCCCTTCTGGACTAACCTTTATGGGCTGCTTCTAGGTACTTGGCCCTGTGTTAAGTACTTTAGTAGTTAGACATGTAGCATGTCACTGAATTCTAATGAAAATCCTGACGTGGCTATTTTCTTTACTATGCAGAAAAGGAAAGTATCCGAGGCTTGGAGGGATCGTGACCTTTGAAGCTCACACTACTACCTTTCAGGATGTCCTGGGAAGGAAAGGGTTTATTTGGCTTACAGGTTACACTCCATCATCAAGGAATGCCAAAGCAGAAACCTGGAGGGCAGAACTGAAGCAGAGACCATGGAGAAACACCACTTGCTGGATCGTTTCCTAGGCCCAGGCTCAAGCTTAGCCGGCATATTCATTCTCTCCCCTACCACTCCCCAACTTAGACAGGGTCTCTCTACATAGCCCAGGCTGTCCTGGAACTCACTCTGTAGACCAGGCTGTCCTGGAACTCACAGAGAGCCGCCTGCCTCTGCCTCCCCCAAGTGCTGGGATTAAAGGCATGCATGGTGCCTGGCTCTCCAACCAGCATTCTTACACACCCCAGGCCCACCGGCCCAGGAATGGACTGAGCCCTCCCAACAGACATGCCCACAGGCCAATCTGATGGAGTCAGTTCTTCAGTTTAGTTCCTGCTTACCAGGTAACTCTCGATTTGTGTCAAGCTGGCAGCTGAAGCTAACTATGACACACAGCTGAATTCAACACAGCAGGCCTGTAGCAGGACGGATTGTGGAGTGGGGAGAGACGGAAGAGACCTGTGCACAACTCACACTTGTCCTTACCTGGTTTTCAAGGCTTTCACACAGATCAGTTTGTTCACTCTCTCCACGGAGCCAGCCACAGACGCAATGAGCTTCTCTTCCCCCATGTATGTCCCATGGCCCCTGTTGAAGGACAGGGCCGCAAAGAAAGGATACCATGTTACACTGGAGGTGACCTCTCCCAGCTAGAAGAACCTAACGGGCTCCTCCTGCCCTGAGCCTGATGCACTCCTCAGAGTGGACATCTCCGTCATCCTAAACAGGACAGTTCAGGTGTCACTTTCCAACAACCTACCTCCAGGATCTCAGGCAACACAGGAGCCCTCCCCACTTCTGCCTCACCTATCCCATTCCCAGCCGCTCCCCTGACCCTGCCCTCCCTCATCCACTGCAGTTACAACTTTCTGATGGCATTTCCTGTTTATGTCTCCTTGCTAGATCGTAAACTCCACCAGGGCATAGATTTTCACTTCCATACCCCAACCACACAGGATATGTTGAAAATACGAAGGAATTAATCCTAAGAGTTCTACCATCCAATAACCTTAAGCTTAAAGCTGAGAGGCAACGCTATAAACGTTTTAACCTCATTTGTACCAAAAAAAGGGAAGAAAGAACTTGGTGTGGTAGTCACACCTCTGAGTCCAGAACTTGGGCGGCAGAAGCAGGGGGATCTCTGATTTCCAGGCCAGAGTGGTCTACATAGTAAGTTCCAGGACAGCCAGTGTTATAGTGAGGCCCTGTCTCAGAGTGACAGAGAGATAAAACGATGCAAAAGGGAGAGACTGGCTACCTAACAGAGTCATCTTTGGTGGTGATGCAATGCGAATCTGCTCTTCGGCCCTACTCCTTCAGTTCATATAATCCTCACTACCCTACCAACTACAGTTGTCACCGCTGTCTTCAGGGTGAGGATACCGACCTTAACAAGGTGCTACGGCTAATGATAACAGTAACGATGGCAGCTGTCCGGCTCCATAGTCTGCCCTAACTACCGCAAGATGCTGGCCTTTCCATGATAAGTTTGTACACTTGGGTGCATCTAGCACTGTGTTGGCTCAAAACCCCCAAAAGCACGGCTTCAAAACCGGGCTCCTCGCTGAGGTGACACTCAGGGAGGTGACCAAACCAGCAACGCCTACTGTCCCTTAGAGGGCTGTAAGGAGGGTCCTGCTCCCAGCTCTCCCCAGCTCTCCCTCCCCAGGAAGGCTCAAAACTCTTGTTTCAGGCTGAGGACCCAAAAGTTTCGGACGCCGTAGGTCAAATGAGAGTCAGGGCTGAGACAGGGTCACCCAAGATGAAGAGAGTCAGAAGCAAGAGGCTCGGAAAGGAGGGGGCTAGTGTGGATGCTAGGATGCGTCCCGGGTACCTCAGTAACTTAGATACAAGGGGACAGGAAGCCGGGCGTCCGGGGCAGCAGGCCACGTGCAGGGCTCTGCAGCCGCCTCCTGAGGCCTTGGGCCCCCCAAATCCTCACGTACCGCATGAATCCTGTGTCCGTGGTGATCGTGTCCCCCGGTACCACCAAGTGTTTCTTAGAGTCGCGGCCCAGGCTCTCACTGAGAGGTTTGCGAGCCTTAGGAAGCCTCATTTCCATCGCCATCTTGGCGCCAATGACTTGCGCAAGCGCAGCTCTACTCTCGGTGCAATAACTCCCGCCCACCTTCAGAGCAGTGACCAATAGAAATGCATAGTGTAGCGGCCATGTTGACTATTGGCAACTATTAAGTTAACCTGAGGGAGGGAGGAGGGCGCCAAACTGCCATATTTACTACTGGCAAGCAAGCACCCGTGGGATAATGAAGTCTCATGTGATCTGGTTTGGTGTTGAAATGCTGGTTTTGTTTTTGTTTTTGAGAAAGGGTCCCGTGTATGGCTGGCCTCAAACTCTGTGTAGCCGAGGATAACCCTGCTGAACTCTTGATCTTCCTGCCTTTACCTCCCAAGATCTGGGATTACACGAGTTTGAATAGGTTATGGTTTTGTTGTGGTTTGTGGTGGTGGTTTTCGATTTTGATTAGTTTGTTGTTTTATGTGTATAAGAGTTTTGCCTGTATGTATATCTCTGTGCTGCTTGAGTGTCTGGTGCCCACAGAGCCCAAAAAAGGGTGTTAGATCCCCTGAAATTGTTACAGATGTTTGTGAGATGTGGATGCTGGGAATCAAAACCAGGACCTCTGGAAGAGCAGCCAGTGCTCTTAACCACTGAGCCATCTCTCCAGCCCCAGGTTTAGGTGTTTTTGAGACAGGGTCTCATGTAGTCCAGGATGATCTCAAACCACCTCTGTAACCCAGGATGTCTGTGAACTCCAACTCCTCCTCCACCTCCCCAGTGCTGGAATTAACAGATGTGAATGTCATGCCAAGCTGTAGTATTAATTTTTGCCCAAACTATTCCATATTCATCATTCTATTTATTGTTGGCCAAGTCTGGAGATTGAGAAGTGAACTTTGAGTTTTTCCATCCAACTCTAACCACTATAATCTTGTGTTTTATAGGCTAGAGATCAGGACTGGGAGTGGGATTTACAGAACCCACCATCTGAGCAAAAGGTAGAGCCCTGTGAATACTGTTCCTCGAGGGCCTTGTATTCTGTGGTAGAGCTGCCCCTTAGGGGCTGGTTTGGGTCCTTGCCTGTTGCCTCGTTGGCTCTCACTGTGCTTTAGGAAGGACCTCTTCTGAGTGAGCGAGAGAGTGTTTCTTTTGAAAGGTGACTATTGGGCCAGGCGGTGGTGGCACATGCCTTTAATTCCAGCACTCGGGAGGCAGAACCAGGCAGATCTCTGTGAGTTCGAGGCCAGCCTGGTCTACAGAGTGAGATCCAGGACAGGCACCAAAACTACACGGAGAAACCCTGTCTCGAACAACCAAAAAAAAAAAAAAGAAAGAAAGAAAGAAAGGAAAAGAGAAAGAAAGAAAGGTGACTGTTGTAAAGCCAGCCACACATGGCAAGGCAAGTGTATTTGGTAGGGAGGCCACATGTACACACAACACAAAGATCTTTGTTATACTCACTTACACAGACCAAGCGCTCTCTGATTGGATGCTGTTCAGTAGTGCATGGAAGACAGGACAGATGTTTCCTGTGACTTTATCTGAGCCTCCTTTTTAACAGAAGCATTTCCCTGGTCCCTCCTTCCCACCATTCACTAATCCCGGTTTCCCCTGGCCCTGCAAAGTTTGAAGCTCACTGAATTTGTTTGTCTTTTGTTTGTTTGTTTTGAGAGAAGGCTCTCTATGTAGCCCTGCCTAGCCTAAACTTGCTAGGTAGACCAAGCTGGCCTTGAACTCACAGAGAGCTGCCTGCCTCTGCTTCTGCTGGGATTAAAAACATGCATCCGCCGGGCGGTGGTGGCGCACGCCTTTAATCCCAGCACTCGGGAGGCAGAGCCAGGCGGATCGCTGTGAGTTCGAGGCCAGCCTGGGCTACCAAGTGAGTTCCAGGAAAGGCGCAAAGCTACACAGAGAAACCCTGTCTCGAAAAACCAAAAAAAAAAAAAAAACATGCATCCCCATGCCCTGCCTCAGCACATTGAATTTCAACCTCACAGAATCAGCTACATAGTTCTCCACTCAAAAGAAATTTGAGTGGACCCTAAAGAAAATTAAACTAAATCGGGTTCTCCCTCTCCTGAAGACCCACCTGACCAATTCTTTATAGATCTCCAAAGGGTCAGCATTTCTTACCCTAACCAATGCTTACAACTACATTTATCCAGAAAGCCAACCCTGCCCGGAAGTCAATGGCATAGTCACTAAGCAGCCAGGAGGAGACCAGCGAGAGTCCAACTGTTGAGTCAGCTGTGGCCATACGAGGGCGGTGTTATCCTTTAAGACAGCCCAACCCAAGCTGCAAGGCCACAGGGAGCATCCCTAGATCAAAACACTGGTCCAGTTTCATCCTTCAGGGAAAGACATTGACTTAACTCTGCTCATCCTCATAGCACTCAGGAGCCTGTGCCAATGAGATGACATTGTGGATACCTAATTATAGAGAAGGAAATTGAGGCCCAGGAGGGATTAGAACTCACAAAGCAAAGACAGCTAGCTTCATTCAATTCCATCTGCTGCCCATTTTTTCCCAGAGCCCTTGCCATTAACCAAACATTTCCAAGTGCTCACTGATCCTGTACTGAGTCCTCATGGCCCTATGCTGAGTGCTCACTGATCCTGTGCTGAGTGCTCATGGCCCTATGCTGAGTGCTCACTGATCCTGTGCTGAGTCCTCATGGCCCTATGCTGAGTGCTCACTAGTCCTGTGCTGAGTGCTCACTGGCCCTGTGCTGAGTGCTCACTGGCCCTGTGCTGAGTGCTCACTGGTCCTGTGCTGAGTGCTCACTGGCCCTGTGCTGAGTGCTCACTGGTCCTGTGATGAGTGCTCAATGGTCCTGTGCTGAGTGCTCCACAGGCATGTTGCTTACTCCTCAGTCATCTCATTCAGGAAGAGCTCAGGCTATTTCCAGTGACCCCCAAGGACACTGAGTCCCCCAAACAAACCTAGAGCCGGGACTAGAACTCAAGACGTTCAATTTCCATCCAACTGCTCTCTGCTCCACGCTTCCCTGTCAACGGCAGTAGTGCAGTGGGCACCTGGGAACAGCCGCACATCTGGGTCAAGGGCTTCTCAAACAGGGACTAAGCTTTGCTTGGTTTTGTTTTTATTTTATTTTGCATTTTATTTGACAACTTCTGTTTGTATGTGTTCACATACACCCAGGACAACCTGCAAAGCAGGTCCTCTCCCTTCACCACTCAGGCACCTGGGATCCAGTTGTTGTCAGGCCTCACAGCCAGCACCCCACCATCTCATCAGCAAAAGTGCAGTCCAGAAGTCTGTGATTTCAATGGCAAGTCAGGTCTGCTATATTTAGTGTGCTTGTGTTTAGATATTTATATGTGGTGCACATATGTGTACAGATGTGTACATCTGTACAGAGGTCACAGGTCAACATTAGGTGCTGTCCTCTGTTATCCCCCACCTTATATTCAGACAGCAGTAAGGAGATAGACTCAGCTCCACGCCGTCACCTCAGCAGCCTGAGGACTGCCTTATTCCTTTAGGAAGCTTGACTTAGGTCAAGCAAGGGTTTGTGGCTTTGACACAGAAAATAATTTCAGGACTAGCTAGTGTGAGACAGAACTGAAGATTTTATTAAGACATTTTAATAAAGTCTATAAGCACAAGCGTTATGTTAGGAGAAAGAGATACACTCAGAAAGTGATACATGCCCGGGTGTGGGCACGGGCCCTCAATGCAGAGTCAGGGCCCGTTTGTTTAGCATTAGCTGTGTATACCATTCTCGTGGATTTCAAGTTACACGTCAAAAGGTTGTTAGGAAAACTCTCCCCTTTTTTTCTCTCTTTTGATGAGTAAAGGGTGGCTCAGATGATGCTTTGGATGGAATTATGATCTGATAAGGGGAAATCAGGAACCACTAGGATTGTACAGCAGGTTTAGGGCATGGCCTTACCCTGTAAATGGAGTTTCTGATGGAATTTCTAGAAAACTGCAAGTTTATAGCTGGGAAGAGAGAAAGGTCTGAAGCAGATTTTAACTGCCCTGGAATTCTTCCTTCTCTGTTGACAACAGGCTTCAACCAGATTCCCATGAGAGGGGCTCATTTTCCCTCTCATACCCCCATGGTTTCCCCCGCCTTTATCCTGCCAACTTGGAGCTCATCACTTCCATCAGCTACTTGTACAGCACGGGGTTACAGACACTGGCCACCACGCCGTCCTCTCATGTGGGTGCTGAGGGCCGAAACTCAGCTCTTCATGTCTGTGCAGCAAGCATTTTGCCAACAGCCAACTCCCAACACGCCCGCACACACACACAATCCAAACTATACACAGACAATAAAGAGGGAGTTTTAAAAACTGGATCAACTAGGCAGTGGCACACACCTTTAATCCCAGCACTCGGGAGACAGAGGCAGGCTGATCTCTGAGTTTGAGGTCAGCCTGGTCTACAAAGAGAGTTCCAGGACAGCCAGTGCTACACAGAGAAACCCTGTCTCTAAAATCAAACAAAAAACAAATACAAACAAACAAAACCCAGACCAGCTTAAATCATCCTCCTGCCTAACACTTTGGGCAACCTCCCTTGACACCAAGAATAAAATCCAAATGTGTCAGCTCAGCCCCTGCTTGTCTCATCCTCCATCTCCTCTGTATCCTCAGACACTCTGGCCTCCCTTGGTCCCGTGAACACCACCACTCATTGCTAGCTCAAGACCAGTTTGTTGTGGGCTCTTTCTGCATGGACCCTCTTCTTGCATGGGGTGCTTTCTTCTGACCCATGTCCATATCCTCCTAGAGAAGGTGCTCCCATCCTCCTTGCCTGGACAAACCCTCCAGCCCCTCTTTTGACACTGATCCTGGTTCATTTCTTTTTCTTTTTTTAAATTTATTTATTTACTTATTTTTAATGTATGAGTGCTCTGTCTGCTTGTACTCTGGTACGCCAGAAGAAAGCACCAGATCCCATTATAGATGGTTGTGAGCCACCATGTGAGTGCTGGAAATTGAACTCAGGGACTCTGGAAGAGCAGCCAGTGCTCCTAACCACTGAGCCATCTCTCCAGCCCGTTTCATTTCTTGACACTGAATTTTCTTGTTTGCTCATTGCAGTCTTCCCTAATTAGAAACAGACTTCTTCTGAGAATGGTCCAAACCCCAGGACTTTTTTGTTGGTTCGGTTTGGTAGTTATTTGTCTGTTTGAAGACAGGGTCTCATGTATTCAAGGCTGGCCGTGAACTTCTGATTCTCCAACCTCCACTTCCCAACTGCTGGGATTATAGGCATGTATAGCACACTCACTTTGCTCAGTGCTGGGGGTGTTAGACAGGCGCTCTCCTCACTGGCACACGGGCATCCCAGCTGAAGGACCTTTGTCTTGTTTTATTCAATATGTATCATCCATGAGCAGCAAATCTGGCCTGGAGAGGGCAGCCTTAAGGCATTTGTTGAAAAAATAAGAAATTTTTACAAATATTTGCTTCCCTATCTGCTTGTTGTCTGTCTCCCCACAACATGTGAGACAAATACTCAGTCTCAGTCTATTTGATTCACTAGACCCAGACATGACATATCCTAAGCCCTTTCATTTTTTTTAATGATTTATTCATTTATTTTATGTGCATTGATGTTTTCGCCTGCATGTATGTATGAGGTTATCCAGATCCTCTGGAACTGGAGTTACAGACAGTTGTGAGCTGCCATTGTGGATTTGTGGGTGCTGGAAATTGAACCTGGGTTCTCTGGAAGGGCAGCCAGTGCTCTTAACTGCTGAACCATCTCTCCAGGCCCTGACCTTTTATTTTCTGTATTCTGGTATTTTGACTTCTTCTTCTTCTTCTTCTTCTTCTTCTTCTTCTTCTTCTTCTTCTTCTTCTTCTTCTTCTTCTTCTTCTTCTTCTTCTTCTCCTTCTCCTTCTCTTCCTTTCTTCTTCTTTTTCAAGATAAGGTTTCTTTGTGTAGCCCTGGCTGTCCTGGATCTCACTCTGTAGCCCAGGCTGGCCTCAAACTCACAGAGATCTGCCTGACTCTGCCTCCTACGTGCTGGGATTAAAGGCGTGCGCCACCACTACCCAGCTCTCCCCCCCCCAAAGATTTATTTATTATGTATACAGGGTTCTGCCTGCATGTATTCCTGCACACCAGAAGAGGACTACAGATCTCATTATAGATGGTTGTGAGCCACCATGTGGTTGCTGGGAATTGAACTCAGAACCTCTGGAAGAGCTGCCAGTGCTCTTAACCTCTGGGCCATCTTGCTAGCCCTGTATTTTGACTTCTTTTTTTTATAATTAATTTATTTATTATGTATACGGCATGTATGACTGCAGGCTAGAAGAGGGCACCAGATCTCATTACAGATGGTTGTGAGCCACCATGTGGTTGCTGGGAATTGAACTCAGGACCTTCGGAAGAGCAGTCAGTGTTCTTAACCTCTCTCCACCCCCCCCCCCCATCTTGACTTCTTGAGGACTTGCTTAACCTAAAGGCACTCATCCCTTCCAGATTTAGCCAGTTCCTAAAGAAAAAAAAAAAAACTCACCTGAGAGCACGCTTTTCCCCAGCCCACACCCTGCTTTATGGGAGATATGTCACTCAGGTTACCATCCACCTGCCCTGCTCATCTCGGGGATGAAAACAAGATACAAAGAGACAGCCCGCATATCACAGAGCCTGCTGCAGTCTCAGTGGACAGAGTCCCTGCTGCACAAGCCTGAGGCCTGAGTTTGGATCCTGGTACCTACCTGAAAGCAGACACAGGGTGCCCAGAGACAAGTGGACCCCCAGAGTTCACTGACCAACCATCCTAGCTAATGTGTGAGTTCTGGGCTCAGTGAGAGATAGTGTCTCAAAAACTCTTGTGGAAATGAGAAAAAAAGATACTGACTTCAACCTCTGATTTCCAAACATGGCACACACATGTGCACGCACATTTCACACACAAGTGTTCATGCATGAATACATATACACATACAAATGAAAGAAAGAAAAGAAAGCCTGGCGTAGTAGTGGGGCATGTCTTTCAGGCAGATCTCTGTGAGTTCCAGGACAGCCAGAGCTACATAGTGAGATCCTGTCTCGAAAAATCAATCAAACAAACAAAATACAGGAGACCCCTTGGCACACTAGCTCCTCCTGCCTGCTGGCTGACCCTAATGCTTCTCCAGATGGTTCCATCTCCTACTTATAAAGACCTGTGAGCAGTACCTATTCCTTTCTTCTTATAGTCATTTTCATGTCTGCTTGTCTTACAACACTTGATTAAAACAATTGCTGGGGATCCTTGGAACAGTCCTCAATACATATTTGCTTTGTTTTGTTCTTGAGACAAAAGTATTTATTCATTCTTGCATTTGAAGTACTCTTCAATGACATCCTTGGCCTGAGATTCGTTGCCATAGCCCTTAACCACTGCATAATTGCAACCGATCACTTTGCATGGCTTGCCCTCTCGATCAGCTTGACAGAGACCTACCCATCCCCCTAGTTTCTTGTCATCAACCTTAATTAGGTTGATTTAGTGCTTAGCACAAAGTTCCCCCACCAACTTGACATACATAGGCTCATCACAACTGGATGCAAGCACAC
Source organism: Peromyscus californicus insignis (assembly GCF_007827085.1). Classification (NCBI taxonomy): domain Eukaryota; kingdom Metazoa; phylum Chordata; class Mammalia; order Rodentia; family Cricetidae; genus Peromyscus; species Peromyscus californicus. The sequence goes on from NW_026294595.1 coordinate 7,671,057, forward strand.
AGAGATGAGTTTGGCCCTTGTCTAAGGCTTTGGCAGCTTTGCGGACGCCACGTGCTGTGTTATCGTGGATGAGGGCAATCTTCAGCACCTCTTGTAAAGGAGTATTGACGTCCGTTACACCTCCAGCATCAGTGCCTTCCTTGGCCATGGTGGTGGCTGGATTATGAGTGAGACCAAATTTTTTCCCTTTTTTGGGAGAGGGGTGTTGTTGAGACAGGGTTTGTCTGTGTAGCTTTGACTGTCCTGGAACTCACTCTGTAGACCAGGCTGGCCTCGAACTCAGATCCACCTGCTTCTGCCTCCTGGGAGCTGGGACTAAAATTGTGTGCCACCATGCCTGACTGAGGCTAAATCTTTTTTTTTTAAATTTATTTAACATAATTTCTTTATTGAATCTTTTTGAATTTCACATCATGCACCCCAATTCTGCTCACCTCCCAGTCCCTCCATATCCTTCCCTCCCCACTGCAGCACCCCCTTAAGGGAAAATTTTTTAAAAAATCAAACCAAACTAAAACAAGCAAATAAACAAGCAAAAACAAAAAGAAAAATAAAAAGCAAAACAAAACAACAACAACAAAACCCTCTTGGCGCCTCCATCTTTGCCTCCTCTCCAGCATCTCTTCATTGGTCCTGGTGGCATTGGGAGTCGAGGTGTATCACACAGTATAGACCCTTTTGTCCAATGAGCTTTACTTCCAAATGCTCATTGCAATGAGTCACTGGTCTGGTTCAAGGCCTCTGGTTTCTGGTACACCATCATCACTGGACCCTCACTAAATCTCCTGTCAGCCCAGAGTCATAGAGATCCTGACAGGTTTCACAGGACCAGTCCCTTCATGAGCTCCAGCAGGTCCTAGCTGGGGTAGGTGTTAGTTAGGGTGGGCCAACCCAAGGCCCAGTGGGCCTGGGTGGTAGTTGAGCTGGTCGGTCCAGGCCACTGGGGCTGCCCCTCAGGCTAGGGGAGGAGCCAAATCCCCTACACCCATGCCATCAGGGTCAGCTCTCCCCTGCCTGTGGTAAGGGGCCAACTCTCTTGATGCCGCATCCAGCGCCGGGCAGGACCAGCTATCCCAGGGCCAGCGAAGGGCAAGGCCAGCTCAGCATAACCCTCTGATTCCATCATACATGGTTCCCATGGCCCTCTGAGGTGACTCATGCCATAGACATCAACACAGACCCCAGCTGCTGTGGGACCATGGACCCAGACTGGTCCTCAGCAGCTGCTGGGTCTGGATGTCACCATTGCCCCAGGTGGCAGTGCAGACCACTCAGATTGTCACAGCCCCCAGTGGCAGCATAGCCCTGAGACACTAACACGGCCCCAGATCTCAGACATCAACATGGTCTTCAATGGTAACAGGAACCTCGGACATCAACACCGACCCTGGCTGCAGTAGAGCCACGGACCCAGAAATGATCCTTGGTAGCAGCCCAGGTCTGGAAATCATCATGGCCCCAGTGGCTGTGCAGACCACCCAGACAAGCATGGCCCCAGTGGCAGCATAGCCCTCAGACACCAACACAGCCCCAGGGGGTGGCTCAGAATCTAGGAATCCAAATGCCCCTCTGGCAACAGGAGCCATGGACGTCAACACAAACTTTGGCTGCTGTAGGGCCAGGGATGCCCTCTGCCCCGAGCTTTCCTCAGTGTTCTTTTAAGCAGGACCATGAACATCTCACAGTTCCAGAGTTCTTCAGTCCCTCCCCTTGTATGCGCTGGACCTGTGCCTGCCTCTCTAGAGGTATATGTCTGAAACGCCTCTGTGTGACAAAGACCCAGCCCCGACAGCCCACGAAGCTTCCCCCATCCTCCTGGAATGCTCGCTTCTGAAGCTCCGGAGGCCCATGGGAGAAGCCAGACTCCCTTGAGATGGCCATGATGTAAGGAAGCAGTCAGGCATGGCAACTTGCCAACTGTTGTCGGGAACTTTCTCCACCCATGCACAGACTCGTGTCCCAGCAGGCCGGCTCCGAGGCACACTCAGGGTATCTGCTCTTCTAGTTCAGGAGATCAGAGGGTAGAATCTAGGAAAGGCTTGAAGGAGAGAGTAAATCATGATTTCTGGAGAATGTTCTAGGTGGCATTAGTGGTGGTGGTAAAGGCTACAACCCCACTCACCCATCAAAGACATCCTTGTATCTACCGAGCACCTCCTATGTGCCAGGCACACACCAATGTACTGTATTTGTTTATAGCTGTTACCTAGTAACCTCCTTAGAGCTAAATATTGCCCCCAGTTCCATGTGAGGAGACTGAGGTACAGAGTTGTTCATTCATTGCCTCAAATCGCACAGCTAATAAATGGTTAAGTAGGATTTCAAACTCAGACCATTGCCCTCTGTCTAGAATCCTCTGCTACTGGGGTTCCTAAGCAAGAAAAAAATAGAATACAGGTCAGCCTTGCAGTGATTATAACTATCCATGTGTGTGGTAACCGAGGCTTGGTCCCTATAGCTATGAAAATGAAAAGAAGAAAACATTTACCTAACACCAAAGCTTGGTTCCTCCAGAGAGAACGTGATGGGCTTGGTGGCATGTGACAGTCATCTCAAAGGAAGCAGGAGGATTGTTTTGAGTTCAAAGCCAGCCTGAACTACATAGTGAGTTCAAGACCAGCATGAGATGTCTCAAAAACCAGAAAAAGAAATAAAGCAATAAAAAGCCCTTCAAAAGCAAGGTGTTGGGTTTGAATGAGAATGTTCCTCCCATAGCTTATATATTTGAGTCCCAGTTGGTGAACTGTTGGGGAAGGATTAGGAGGTGTGGCCTTATTGAAGAGGTGTGTCACTGAGAGTGAGCTTTGAGGTTTTAAAAGCCCACACCAGGCCTGGTGTCTCTCTCTGCCTGCTGCCTGTGGATCAGGATGTAAAGCTCTCAGCTACTGCTCCTGCACCACACCTGTCTACTTCCCATCATGATGATTACGGACTAACCTTTACAACTGTCAACAAGCCCCCAATTAAATTCTTTCTTTTAGCCAGGTATGGCCACACACACTTTTAATCCCAGCACTGGGGAGGCAGAGGCAGACAGGTCTCTGTGAGTTTGAAGCCAGCCTGGTCTACACAGTGAGTTCCAGGATAGCAAGAGCCAAATAGTGAGACTCTGTCTCAAAAGACAACAAAAACAAGCAAACAAAATGCTTTCTTCTATGAGCTGACACGGTCCTGGTGTCTCTTCACAGCAATAAAACAGTAACTAAGATGTAGAGGTAGGTGGGTCTCCATGAGTCTGGGGCTAGATTGGTCTGTATAGCAAGTCCCAGGCCAGCCAGAGCTATGCAGTGAGGCTCTGTCACCAGCCTGGTCTAGAGAGGGAGTTCTAGGACAGCCAGGACTATACAGAGAAACCTTGTCTCAAATTAATTAATTAATTAATTAATTAATTAATTAATAAAGCCTAACTATAAAGAAAGAAATGAAAAATGTTTTTTGCCGGGTGGTGGTGGCACACACCTTTAATCCCAGCACTCGGGAAGCAGAGCCAGGTGGATCTCTGTGAGTTTGAGGCCAGCCTGGGCTACAAAGCAAGATCCAAGACAGACACCAAAACTACACAGAGAAACCCTGTCTCGAAAACAAGCAAACAAACAAACAAACAAACAAACAAAAGTTTTCATTCACAGACAACATGGTCATACCCAGAAATTACCCTAAGGAATACACTAGAAAGCTTACATGGGTTTCACTAGGTTTTAAGATACATGGTAGGACTAGGTGTCATTTAGTGATTGAGTGTTTGGTCTGTCATATGCAGGTCCTGGTTTCCAATGATTCCAGCTGTGTCTGCAACATTCTCTTCCCTCCAACAGATGCACCCCAATAGGCTAGTTGCAAGGGACACCCAAGTTTTTGTTCCCCATTCAAGAGATCTGAAGTTAGGGAGTATAGGACAGGTTTGGAGGGAGAGGGGTCAGTGGTGCTCTCTGGAGTGTGGAGGGGGAAGGGGGAGTCATGGGAGGGGCAGGACTGCACCACAAAAACAAGAGGTCAAAATCGATATAAAGCCAAAGTACATGGCGTCCTTGTGGGATGCAAGTAAAGCCCTTTGGACTGAATCTGCAAGTTGAGCAGGATTTTGTGGCCTGACCATCAGGATCATGACCTCTGAGGTCACCTCTGAGGTCAGACACCTGAGCTGAAACCCTGCTTTGCTGCTCCGTGGCTGACTGACACAGGCACATGATTCACTGTGTCCATATTTCACACAGACATCAAATAAAAGGGCGCTTGGAAAGCTGAGGGGAGGGAACTCAGCTCACCAGTGTGAGGAACACTCTCAGAATGCACATGTTCTAGTGCCTAACTATGGGACTAGTCCACAGAAATTGCCTCAAAACTTGCATGCCTTTGTGTGTGTGTGGGGGGGTATGCTCTTGGGGGAAGGGGCTCAAGGTTTACGCTGGGAGTGTAAGGGGTGAAACATTTCAGTGCAGTCCTCCACCCGGTGTGCAAACTCCTTGGGATCATAGTCCACATCTATTTATCTTTGCATCCCAGTCGTATAAGCAATTTTCACACCTCTGCATGCTTAGGTCTAACCTGTGCACACCCCGGAGGCACCCGTGGCTGCAATTGTAGTACATTGCCACCAGGTGGGTTCTGGAGCCCACTAGAGAACAGTTTTTGTTTAAAGACCCTGCTGATTTCTTGGAAGTTTGGCTCCAGAGCCTTCCTGTTCCTTGGCCTTCATTCCGGTGTGTGAGTGCTGACAACTTGACACTAGAGTCACCTGGGAGAGGGCATCTGAGCATGCCTGAGGGGGATCAGCATGATTGCATCAATGGAGGCAGAAGGACCAGCCTGCTGTGGGTGGCACTATTCCCTGACCCAGATCCTAGATGGAGAAAGGGACCGAGCAACATGCCTTCATTCCCTGCTCTCTCTGGCTGTGGATGTGATGTCACCAGCTGCTTGAGGCTTCCACTGGTTTAATTTCCCTGCCTCTATGTAGTATAACTTCTACCATGAGCCAAAGTCAGCGTTCTGCCTTGGGTTGCTTTCGTTGATGCTGTCACAGTACAGGAAAAGAAGCTAAGCCGTTGAGCCTGAAAATGGGTGCGGCACATCGCTTGGTGTTCCTTGTGGCCCACCCCCACTGCCTCCTTAAACCTCTCCAAGGTGGTCATGAGAACAAAATATTCTAAGTATAGGTGGGTAAATTATAGCTTGGAGAACCTGTACTGCAGTCAGCCAAACCATGAGAATTCTGTCCTGCTGCTTCAGGATTCCACACGCTCTACACTGTGGCTTCTCTTGGGGACCCTGGCTTCTCTTGGGGACCCGGGCTTCTCGTTCCAGAGGGCACAGCAGTGAATTTTAGCAGCAGTCGGTGGAACAGCCCCTCCAGCCATTTCCATTCTTTGTCTACTTTCCAAATGTCTCAGGGGCCAAACGATACATGTTCCAAGTAATTTTTATTTTAGAATACAAGAGAAGTACAAATGTATTTACAGTTGTACATATACAATCAAATAATATATATCACAGTTTCGTAAATATCATCTTAGATAAACATTTACAAAGTTAAAGTGACCGTTTTCTGGGAGTAGAACACACTTTCTTGAAAACTCTATACATTCTATACTTTTTGTTAATATTATTATAGTTTTGTGTTTGTTTTGTTTTTGTTTTTTAATTTTACAAACGCCCTGGTGTGTGGAGGGAGTGAGTGTGTTGGGAGGATTCTGGTTAATGACAAGGTTTGAGATGACACCAGAGGGCGCCCACGGTTGGAGCAGGGAAAGGCGTGGGCAGGGGCGCGTGGCAGTGTGGGCACGTGGGGACGAACCCCGGCCCCCTGCCCCAGCGCCTCAGAGGGTTTTCTGCACAGAGAAGCCAACCTCGGCTCCAGACTGCCCTGTACGGTCGATCATTCTCTTGTTTGGGTGCGTAGTAGGGTGGAGGTGAAGGTGCCTCTCCATTCCTAAACTCGAAGACAGCAGAGCTTTTGGAGCGGGGCACTGGTCTAACTCCCGCGTTCTACAGATGGGGAAATTGAGGCTCCAAAAGGGACAGGGTCTTGCCCAGGAATTATGGTGAATGTTCCTTGTGTCTCCACTCTCAACTTGCCCAACACACTTCAGAGTGTATTGGCGTCTCGTCTTTCCCTGGGAGCCGGGTGCTGGGAAAGTAGCCTGAAGGAAAGCAGGGGCCAGAAGAGCAGGTCTCTCCGGGTCTGTTCTAATCTAGCCTTTCGGCCCCGAGGCAGAGATGGGCACTGCCCGTCCCGGGCCCACCCTGGACCAAGGAGGTGATTCTCCCTTCCACTTCCAAGTACTAAGCTCTCTTTGGAGATCGTCTGTCCCTCTCCTGTCATCCACGAAAGAGATGTTCGCATGGGGGCGCGGCCCTGCAGGAAGGAGACTCCGGGATGGGGCCGGGCGTGGGGACCTGTTCCCAAGAAGAGGCCACAGGGCAGCCACACCAGCCGGGTGGCCTAGGCAAAGAGGACGTCGCCCCTCGGCATCTTCCTCTGCGAGACCGATCAGAAGTGGGTTCCGGGTAGCCCGCGCCTCGGCGGCGCGCGGCACTAGGGTCAGGTCCGCCGCAGCGGCGGTGGGGAGGCGCGTGCGCGCGGGGCGCGTGCGCGGCGCTCACAGCACCATAGCCGGCAGGTGGTGCGCCGCGGCGGCGGCGGCGGCGGCGGCGGCGAGCGCGGGGGCGTGAGCGTGGGGCGCGGGCAGCGCGGGCGAGTGTGCCTGCAGCGCGGCGCTGGGCGGCCGGTGGCGCGCGCTCTTTTGGTGTGCGCGCAGGCCGGCCAGCTGCGAGTAGGCGCTCTGGCACACCTGGCACTTGTAGGGGCGCTCGCCCGTGTGCAGGCGCACGTGGTTGCGCAGCGTGGACGACTGGCTGAAGCGGCGGTTGCAGAAGCGGCACACGAAGGGCTTGTCCAGAGTGTGGATGCGCATGTGCGAGCGCAGGTTGCTGCGCGAGTTGAAGCCACGGTGGCAGATGACGCAGCGCATGCGACCCGCGGTGCCGGTCGCGGAGTCCGCCGGGTGGAAGTCCTCTGGCAGTGCGGGCAGAACGCGGGACCCACAGCGAGGGCAGGAGGGAAAGAGAGCAGCCCGGTTAGCACCCACGGCGGCTGCGCCCGGTCCCCCCGTGTACTCACTCCCCTGGAGACCGTGGGCCACACAGCCCCAAGGGTGCCACGGCCGTGACTGTGCTTGCCGTAATAGCAGCTAGATTACAGCAGGACCCAACCTGGGAGGACTTGGCGACATGGCCCCAGGAAACCTTAGCTTTCTCATCTGAAAAATAGGAGGCGGTCGGGGGTGGGGGTGAGGGGGCAGAGGCAGGACGGTCTCTGAGTTCCAGGCCAGTAGGGCTACTTAGAGAGATCCTGTCTCACAAAGCAGTAGGCGGACCACATCAGGTGGCCTGCGGGGAGCCTGGGCTAAAGGCATTCTTTTGCGGCCAAGCCTGATGACCTGAATTGGATTACCTGGACCCCATAGTGAAGAACTGACTCCCACTAGTGTCCCCTAACCTCCACATGCGTGCAGTGGCGCACATGCCTAGATGCACACAAAAATATGTAAAAATGTAAAAATAAAATAAAGTGGGTTTTTGTTGTTGTTGTTTTGTTTTGTTTTTCCCAGACAGGGTTTCTCCGTGTAGCTTTGAGCCTTTCCTGGAACTCACTCGGTAGCCCAGGCGGCCATGAACTCACAGAGATTCACCTGCCTCTTGCCTCCTGAGTGCTGGGATTAAAGGCATGCGCCTTTTTTTTTTTTTTTTTTTAAGGTCTTGTTGGACCAGTAGGGGCTAGTGGGATTTTGCAAATTCATCAGAAAAACGAGTCACTGGAAAAATTTTCTCTATGCTTAGTTAGAATGTGAGAAATGCCTGGGTCCTAATAGGCCACGCATAAAGGATAGCAACTACAGCGACCCTAAAAAGCTCTCTCATTACTCACTTCACAAATATTCACTGAGTAATCAGTGTACCTGGGAACTACTGTTTGCCCATTTTCTCATTGCAAATGGAGGCAACAGTGGCATTCAGGGAAAAGCAGGGCTCTGTAGCCTCTGTAGCACTAGCCCATGAACCTCAGGCTGCTCCTTTCTCCCCCCCTCCCCAATATTTGGAGACAGGGTTTCCCTGTTTAGCCCTGGCTGTCCTGAAACTAGCTCTGTAGACCAGGCTAGCCTCAACCTCAGATCTGCCAGCCTCTGACTCCAGAGCGCTAGGATTAAGGCATGTGCCACCATATCCAGTTTGCTTCTCTTATAAACAAACAAACAAACAAACAAAGAATAGGGTATAATGACACACTCCTTTAATCCCAACATTGGAGGGGGAGGCAGGAGAATCAGAAGTTCAAGGTCATCCTTAGGTACATAATGAGTTTGGAGGCCAGCCTGGGATACATGACACACACTGCCTTTTTTTGTTTTGTTTTGTTTTTGTTTTTTGAGACAGGGTTTCTCTGTGTAGCTTTGCGCCTTTCCTGAAACTCACTCTGTAGCCCAGGTTGGCCTCGAACTCACAGAGATCCTCCTGGCTCTGCCTCCCAAGTGCTAGGATTAAAGATATGAGCCACCACCGCCCGGCCATACTGCCTTTTTAAAAAAAGAAAGGAAAAAAAAAGTCACCATAGTCTTGTAGGGCCAGGGAAGGTGATACTCATCAAAGGTTTCTTGTCAAATTGAGGGACTCCAGGTATCTCTGTACTAAAAAGGACTTAGGTCTGGAGCCAGTGGCTTCTACTGAGATGAGCCGTATCCCAAGACACACAGGCTCGTTCTGCCTATCTTAACACAAACTCTACAGCTACCTGACAGCAGGCCCTACACCAGGACCTGGACAGAGATAAGAGGGGACATCAAGATGCCCTCGCCCCACACCTTCTCTTTACAGATGAGGAAGTTCGGGGACAAAGCTAGTCTCAACACCATACAGTGAACTAGGAGTCAATGTGTGCCAGCTGTCCTGTCCAGCTCTCCAGCCACACCCCATCACCTTTCTGAGATTTCCTGGTCTGCACGGAGACAACGAATCTGGTCCAGAAAACAAGAGTGCCTTTCCCTTGCTCAGCCTGTGCTGTCTGCTCTGGAAGAAGTGGCCTTATTTGACCAGTAGGTCCCATGTGTATAATGCTACAGGAGGTTGAAGCAGGGTCCTCAGAGGCCAGAAGGCTCCCTGTCCCCTAGCTCTCCCCTCCCTCCGTGGGTCATTGTCACCATGACCCCATGGGGAATACCTACCATGCTTGTTTTTCTTCTGCTCCTCCTCCAGTCCCGGCACACCAGGGATGCCCAGGAAGGTATTGTGGGAATTTCCATACCACACCAGCAGCTCCTGGTCAGGAGGGATCATCTGCAGGGAGAGAGGCAAGAGGAGGTCAGGGAGGTGGCACTGCCAGCAGGAGGCAGGGGTCTCTGCACACCCAGCCCTGAGAAAGCCAAAGCTGGGACTATCCCACCGAGCTATCCCAGACAAGCTGTGTAGTCATTGAAGGCCCCAGGACATGGCCCCCTCTGTTCCCCTCTCTTTGCCCAGGTCATCTTATGATTTCTGTCTCAGCTTCACCACACAAAAGCATCTAAATTGACAGCCACAAGAAAACAAAGGAAGACGAACCCGGGGGGTGGGGGGGGTGGGGGGGGTTGGGGGGGGTGGGATGAGCAGCTCAGTTGCTAGAATGCTTGCTTAACATACACAAAGGCCTGGACTAGATCCCCAGCTCTGTGTGAAACAGTCCTGGTAGTCACTGCCACCCCAGCACTCTCAGAAGTTCAAGGTCATCCTTGGCCATGTAGACAGTTTGAGACTGACCTGTAACACATGAGACTCTGTCTCAAAAAGAATAGAGGAAGCCTCACAAGCAGAAGGAACATGGAAACCTAGAAATTTTTTCACTTTTTTTATTCAGGGGAATTAGAGACAGACAGCCCTCAGGGCCATAGGGCTGAGCCAGATGTTTCTAAGGAGTGTGGGCTGTGGGGTGCCCTATGGCTACACCCTGCCTGATAATATTCCGGGAAGAGTTGTTATCCCGGGGCCCACAGGCAGCATCCAGTCACACAAGCTTCTCTTCCCAGCACAGGACTCTCTGCAGGCCTCCATGCACATGGCGGGTGCTAAAACAGAAACCTTGGAATTGACAAACACCTACACCTCTGCAAATACCAAAACAGCCCTAAACAGAATGTTTCTCCATGTCCTAGGTCCGTCATCAAGAAACCCAGAGCAGTTGGGCAGTGGTGGCACACGCCTTTAATCCCAACACTCTGGAGGTAGAGGCAGGCTGATCTCTGTGAGGCCAGCCTGGTCTACAGAGTGAGTTCCAGGACAGCCAGGGCTACACAGAGAAACCCTGTCTCGAAAAACAAAAAACAAAACAAAACAAAAAAAGAAAGAAAGAACCCCAGAGCTGATGACCAGTCAGGCTTGGCTGCCCTCAAGAGAATGATGATGCCTACTGACCGAGTGTGGCAGTGACAACCCACGGGAGCTGGAAAGCCTGCTCTCCTGACCCCCGCCAAGAAGGACAAACAGGAGGGACAGCCAGTCTCTTTCCTGAGGCTGACCTGGCCCTCCATAACGCTAGCCACGGCTCCTGGAGGTCAGTGTGTGAGGTACCCAGAGAAACTCCAACAGTGCCTAACAAGAGCTCTGTCCTTGTGGAGGTCTCCTTCAGCGGAAGCACAGAAGATCATATGGGGATGGGGAGATAGCTCAGCTAGGAACTATTCACCTCGTAAGCTCGTGAGGGCCCAACTGAAAAGCTAGGCTTGGTGGTGTGTGCTTGTAATCCCAGTGCTGGGAGGTTAGAGCTAGACAGACCCTGGAGTTCACTGGCCAGCCAGTCTAGCCGAATTGCCAAGCCCTAAGCCGGAGAAAGATCTTGTCTCAAAAAACAACGTTTCTGAGCACCAGCGCCTGAGGTTGAAGTCTACACACTTATACACATATACACCACAAGCATACACACGCATATACACAACACAAGTATGTATATACATACACACACAACACAAGCATATACACAAGCACAAACACAACACAGGCATACACACACACACCACAAACAACCACACAGAAACACATACATATACACACGTACATACACAGAGAAATCACATGGGATTCCACCCATGAGTGTCTGGAGCCACCCCAGAGTAGTGCTCAGGGAGAGTTTCTCCCCTTCCATGTGAGCCTGAGAGTCTTGGGTCCACCATCCATAGAGAGAGCCCAAAAGACCCCCCAGACCATCCACCAGTGTCCAAAAGGAGAGAGGAGGGGAGGGCAGGAAGCTGCAGGTGTCTCGGCTGCTGTTTCTCTACTGAGACTCCGGCTAGCATCACCGTGTCCCTTCACACCAACCCATAGCCATTGGCCTCACAGCCGCCCAGGAGCGTGTGCGTGGCCAGTCCCATTGGGGAGGTGAAATACGGAAAGCAAGCACAGTTCCTAGGAAACACTAGCAAACGACGCAGGTAGCGGCTAGCGGGCAGCTTAGAATCTGGCGCTAGAGCGGAAGTCCTTCAGCATCTCCTTCCCCACCATGCTCACCGTCCAAGAGACCGCGAGGCCGGAGCTGGAGGCCTCTCCTTGAAGAGGAGGAAAGAAGAAAGGTCTGTGAACCCCTCAAACACTAGATGATGAAATTCAAGTATTTAAGATATTGATTGAGGGGTATTTGTCTGTTTTTAAGATGTGGATTAGGAAAGAGGGTACTGTTGAAGATGGATCTCATGTCACCAGGTCCCTGTGTGACCTTAGGCAGTCTCTGAGCACGTCCCCTGAAGCAGCCTCTAGGCCACTTGTACACACCCTGTAGGAGATGGGCTACAGAGGGCCCTGCTGAGCCCTGGAGTCGGGGATGCTGGGACCACTCAGGCTCTGTACCTGCCAAGCAAGCAAATAATGGCGTCGCTCGGCCTCAGGTCTCTCAGTTGTAGAAGAGAAGAGTCCCTATTTTACGGGCCTCCCTGAGAGTTGTTGGGGGACAGGACAACAGGCACGAAGTTCTCGGTACTGTGAAGCTGTGGAAGTGTTGCCCACCATTTTCCTAGCTTGCCCATCCCCCAGAGGAACCAACAGTGATCTGGGCACCTGAGTCACTGCACTAAAGCCCAGAGCCACTGGCAGGGTGAACGTCCACCTGAGACTAAGCTCGGACGTGGGGCTGGGGGCATGCCTCCACGGGTGGAGTGCTTACCCAGGGTGTATGAAGCTCTAGGTTTGGACCTCAGCTCCACTCAAGCCTGTGATCCCAGCACTGAGGAGGTCAGGGCAGGAGGATCAGAAGTTCAAGGTCATCGTTACCTAAATAGTGAATGACTGGTCTCCAGACCAGCCTGGGCTATGTGAGATTGTGTGTCTCAAAAATAAATAAGTAGGGCCTGAAATGAAGACTTAAGTACTGGCTGCTCTTGCAGAGGACCTGTGGCTAGCAAACAACCATCAGTGATTCTGGTTCCAGGGGTCTCACCCTCTCCTGGCCTCTGAGGACTACAGGCACACATGTGCACATACATACATGCATGCAAAATATACATACACATATAATACATATTTTTAAATTTTATAAATAAATACTAAAATTATTTTTATTCAACTTAAAAATCAAACCTCATGGGAATAAAGGTCTAACTATACCACAAGGTAATAATGGAAAGTTTCTCTCTTCTGCCCTGATGCCCAGCTGTTGCCTATGCCTCTCTGGGTGTTTCCCCCAAAATGAGTCATTTTGAGACTTCAAAAAATGCAGATTTTGGCTTTAAAAGAGCAATATGAAGAGACAGTGTGACCTCCGGTTTTATAAAATCTACTTTAAAATGAGCACATATTAGCTGGGCATGGTGGCGCATGCCTTTAATCCTAGCACTCCAGAGGCAGAAGCAGGCGGATCTCTGTGAGTTTGAGGCCAGCCTGGTCTACAGAGCGAGTTCTAGGACAGCCAGAGCTACACAGAGAACCCCTGTCTTGAAAAACCAAATGATCATATATCCCTTCTCTACACACACAGCAGTGACAACAATCCTAAGACTTTTCAGGAAAGGAAACCTACTGAGTAGAATGTACTGGGATTGGTAATGAAACATCCCAGACAGCTAGAGGCTATGAGCAGTAGAAGAGGCCCATGTCCCCTTCACAGAGAAACAGCAGAGGTAGGGGGTTCCAGAAACAGTTGCTTTGACCTTCAGAGCCTGGAACCCCCTACCTCTGCTCTCCACTTACTAAATACTGCAATTAATTTTATTCAACTTGAAAAGTAAAGCTCATGGACATATTATAATTGTGTTGCAGGGCAAATAATGGGGAGCTACTCTCTCTTGCTCTAGATGCCCAGTGGTTGCTGATGCTCTCTGGGTGTGTCGGCATCTACCAAAAGCCTGTGTTGGAGCCCAGGATACCCTAGAACTTGCACCCTCTTCTCTGAGACCCTGGAAGTACTGTGCATAGACCACCTCAGTGCATTGAACAGCCACAGCCCCCCGTAACCCCCTCACAGGCAGTTCCTGCCGAGTTCAGCTGGTGCAGGCTGGAAGGGCTGGGAGCCCAAACCAGCTGCTCGTTCATGTTTCTGGTTTGGGACATGCCACGAAGCAAGCAATCCCCAAAGGAACTGATCCCCATTTCATAAAATCCACTCTGCCAAGCCCAGGGAATCAGCATCGCCTGATTCCTGCTGACAAGCCTCATGACCTCTCGGCTAGTTCTGTTCGTTCGTTCCTTAACTCTGGTCCTGCCCCATTTCAATGACAGAGGGGCAGTGACAGGCTTTCAGGTTTGCTCTCCTAATACAAATTCATGACACCCCATTGAACACGCTCCCGGGAGGCTCTGACACCTGCCCCTTCCCGGAGTGACACAGAAGCATCTCTGTGTCATCTGGATGATCATTGGTTTCCATTGTGCGCAGATGTCCTGACACACCAATTAATAGAGCCCCAACAAGAAGATGCTGGCCGGGGAGGCCACACAGCACAGCCATCCATGCTCTAGCTCTGCAGCAGATGGGCTGGGGTTCAAGTCGCAGCTCCAGAGTCTCCCCAAACTTGAACCTTCATTTCTTCATCATTAAAATGGGGACAAGGGCTGCGATGAGGTTCAGCAATAGAGGACCTATTCAGTATCTATAAGGCCTTGGGTTCAGTTCATGGAACTGTGAAAAAAAAGTACCCACTACAAAAGCAAAAAGTTGCTAAGGCCCTTTGAAAACATTTTTAGTGTAGTGTCGGCGCATGAGAAATGCTCACGGTAGCATCATTTTTGTTTGTTTGTTTGTTTGTTTTGAGACAGAGTTTCTCTGTGTAACTTTGGAGCCTGTTCTGGAACGCACTTTGTAGACCAGGCTGCCGGGGGAGCATCATTAATGGTGCTGATCACTAATGACGGTAATCATCAGAGCCACTACTGAGCAAGGTCAAAAGAAAATGGTGTTTATCCTCCGAGTTGAGAAAAGAGATGAGGATCCAGGAAAAAGAAAAGGCTCAGCTGCTCTGAAACAAGAAGGAATGTGGGAGCCCACGTTTCAGGGCAACCGTTTGCCAATACAATACAACACAACACAATGAAGCAGAAGCAGGACAGGCTGGAGATCCTTCCCACTGTAAAACACTAGGTAGTAGTGTTTGGTTAGTGTGACGACAGCTCCCTCAAGCCTTCCCTTGTGGTGGTCTCTTGAGCAATTCTCTGGCATCCTGGGTGAGCCAGTTTTGTTTTCCTGGAAGAGGTGGGTCCCTGTGGACACCCTGTCACCCAGAGAAAGATTTATTATTTATACTTAGTGTACCCTTGCTTTCTGCTGGGTGCTTTCTAGAAATGCCATTTGAGGCACCTGAGGCAGGACCGAGTGAGTGTCCAGGCAGAAGCAAAGCCAGAAGGCTGCAACACACCCCAATTACCCCAACCTGGAATGCAGAATGTGTGGCAGTACTTTAGTGCTGGCCTGAGTTCCCAAATACAGTCACCTCTGTCTCCACTTAGTTATGCATGACTTCATATTTGTGGAATGTTCTAGAGCAGCAAAGTGTATTCTTCCTATTGAAGAGAGACATTTCCCCCCACGTTTTGACAAGTAACGGGTTACTGTTATAAATAGTGCTCGTGAGTGGTGGGAGACCAAGTAAACAGATCATGGCAAAGGTCCCTCTCTTTGGCTAACAGCTCCCCCTGCACACACACACAGAACAAACAGCTGATGAGTCAAAACTTCCCAGGAGCCGCCTGGGTGAGCAGAAATATGTATATAAGTGGAATTCTAACATTGCTCAAAAATGATTTGAGAGAATTACTGCTATGAAAAAATGTGCCCAAGTTCATTTATGAAAAGTAATTTTGGGCTGGGTACGGTGGTGCATGCCTTTGATCCCAGTACTCTTGAGGCTGAGCTGGGCAGATCTCTGTGAGTGTGAGGCCAGCCTGGTCTATATATATACTGAGTTCTAGGACAGTTAGGGCTATATAGTAAGACCCTGTCTCAAATTTTAAAAAACAAAATTTTGTTTTTGTTTTTGTTTTTTTCAAGACAGGATTTTTCTGTGTAGCCCTATCTGTCTTAGAACTTACTCTGTAGACCAGGCTGGCCTCGACCTCAGATCTGCCTGCTTCTGCCTCCCAAGTGCTGGAATTAAAAGTGTGTACCACCTGGCAAAATAACAAAAAAAATTTAAACAAAAGAAACAAAAGTAATTTGGAAATACGTGTTTCCTTGTACCTCACTTCAACAATCCCTTCTTAGCAGGATGATCCACTCTAAACACTACAATATCATGTGAGAGGTATGTGTATAATAGATACATATATGTGATAATCTGTGTGTTATATATAGATGTGTGTATAGCCCACTCTTTCATAAACTTAAATTTCTGATAAACATAAATGAACTTTTTCTCCTAATCATACAAATTATAATCCTCCTTTAAAACACTCCTGATCCTCCTTGTCCCCTGAATTCATACTTCTGTATAAATGGCATTCACATGTCCTGATCTGACTTCAATTCCCACCAGTCTGATGTGTCTAGTATGATGGGACTCAGGCCACCTCTCTGCCCCAGCCGGGATCCCGAGTGCCAACATGACATAGGCATTCTTGGCCAGTCTCCTGTGTCTGTGTACATGTGCATGCATGTGTGCATGTGAATGTGTGAATCTGTGTATCTATAAGTACGTGTGTACAGGTGTGTGTATGTGCATTGTGTTTGTATACATATGTGTGCACAGGTATGTCTCTGGGAGTGTGCACATATATGTGTGGGGGGGTATGTAAAGGTATATGTCTGTGTGTGTGTAAGAAAGCCAGAGAAGCCGGGCAGTTGTGGCACACGCCTTTAATCCCAGCACTCGGGAGGCAGAGCCAGGCGGATCTCTGTGAGTTCGAGGCCAGCCTGGGCTACCAAGTGAGTTCCAGGAAAGGCGCAAAGCTACACAGAGAAACCCTGTCTCGAAAAACCAAACAAAGAAAAAAAAAAAAGAAAGAAAGCCAGAGGAGTGAGAACTGAAGAGGATGCACTTTGCTAAGAGAGTTCAACTGCACCATTCTAGGAGGTGGCAATCCAGCTGGATGGTCACAGGAGTCACGCTGGTCCTGCCTGAGCTGGTACTACACTGACACCCCTCAGTCCTCCTGGCATTTCTGAATGCCAGGGCAGACCTGCCTGTCTTTCCTCACCCCCTACTCCCTGGTCTTCCGTGGGCTAATGTTCTGCTGTGACTCAGGCCCTGGCTACACAAGGCCTAGGCAGAGGTTATTCTGCTACCCCGCCCTGGTCAAAGTCCCGAGGGTCTGGTCATTCTAGAACGGTCCAAGAAGTTAGCAGGCATGGACACTCAGAAGAGTCTTGAGTTCAAGCTCAGAGTCATTGCCTGTAAATGGAGTGCAGCGAGAAAGCCCCCTTCCTTCCCCCACCAAGGGACTTCCAAAACAAGTTAGCAAAAGTGCAAGATCTAGAAAAACGCAGTGGGACATCCCTGCTACCCCTCACAGCATTTAGACAACTTCCCACATCCAGGGCAAGACACAGCCAAGCTGCATGCCGAGAGATCCTGTTCAAAGAACCCTGCTGATGTGCCCCCAGCTTGGCTACCACTGCCCCCCCCCCCCCACTCCCCTGATGCCGTCGTCTCTTCTGTGTCTGCCAGGCGTCTCCTACCTTCAGGACCGCCTCCCTTCTCTTCCCAGACCCTGGCCCTGGTTCCACTTTTGTCTACTTTGGAAGATCCCACACATCATGCATGCCCCCTAGCCTTTCTTCAGTAGGCCTGACACAATGAGCTGCTGCTGAGACAAAGCACTGACCCACACACCACGGGCCTCCATGTGTGCAGAGTGGGGGATGACACACAGCTAAACTTCCGTGACCTGTATCATACCCAAGTGCAGCCTCCAGCCTGCTTCCCTTGAGTCCCACTTTCTCTATTATTCTACTTTTTGACTTCCCCCAAACTCTCCTCTATGTCTGAGATATTCACCACAGCATCAAGTTGCAAGCCCCATCTTCTCCCAGCTATATCAGCAGGCTTCCCATACAGGGCACACTCCTGGCAATCATGGCACATGAGCCTCAGCCCTACACCCAGGCGGAGCCAGTTGGGCCAGCGCCGATGTCCTCTGTCCTCTTTGGTCACAGGATGCAGCAGCATTTGCACACCCCTCACTGTGACGCGTCTCCATCTGTCTCTATGTAACAGTACGTGCACGTACCTCTATGGCCTTGTAGAAGATGCTGGTGCCTATCTGCACTACCTCCAGGTTCTGCTCCTGTTCATTCCGGGCACACTTGATGTAGGTCATCCAGCTTCGGTGGTCTTCCTGGCTGGCATCGATGAAGTAGCGTACTGTGCCATCCTCGTTGAATACCTAGGCACAGGTGGAGCGGTGATGGGGTTAGGCAGGGCAGTGCTACATGTGTGACCCAGGCCAGACCCATCGGTAGACATTCTCCTTTCTCCAAAGAGCTCTAGAAAGTGGCTAAAGCTATTGTCATCCATGCCTTCCAGTCCAGGAAAGGGAGGTTAGGGGGCACAGTGACTCGTCTCAGGCAAGGGGCAAATAAGGAGTCCATCTTCGGGGCTCCATGGGTTCACTCCTAGAAGAAAATGTCCCCAAAAGATCCCTAAGCAGGTTAATATGCTCTTCTGCTGCCTGTCCAGGTTTGCTGCAGAGCCTCAGAGAGGAACGCAAGAGCTTGGGAGGCAAATCTAGCTCACTAGAGTCTCTTGGCCTGGCCTACGCCCCTATGTGAAGCCAGCTGCTAAGAGTCCTCAGAGCTTGAACCACACCCTAGCTTCCTAATTGGGCAACAGCTGGAAGACACCGACTAGGCCCAGGTGTCCAGGGAAGGAAGAAATCAAGGTCTGGGTTGTCTCTCTGCTCTTCCTCCAGTTCCTCTGAGCACCTGCATGGTATCACACTAGTTCCTGCCAGGTGGGGCTGCTAGGGTGACAGCGGGGGGGGCAATGAGATTGAGAAGTAGGGTGTGCCGTCTGGCTACTGTGGGTGTGCAGGGCTGTGGGGGGAAGAGCGATGGTGGAGGGCTGCTACTGGGCGAGCTTTGTCCTAAGGGGAGCCCTCCCTGGCATCCAAGGACACTGTTGGAGGTGGGGTGAGAGTCAGAAGGTCAGAAATGGAAGCCCTTCGGATACTCGTTTCCTTCTGCAACATGAGAATAAAATAATAGCCCATAGAGCTGAGGAGATGAGCTCACAGTTTGCAGGCTGGGGAACGAGACTGCTGTCTCAGCCTCTAGTCAGCTGTGATTATTTTGGAGGCCACCAGGCCTAGGATTGGGAAACGTATTCTCAAGAAACACCCGGCTTCCACTGTCCTCCATTCCAGCCACACTTCACCATAGACCAGCCTCAGAGACCCGCCCTTGCAGCCTTTAAGGCCAGGGAAAGAATGTGGGTAGCTCGGAGAAGCCCAGAGAGGCCTTCTTCCCAGCCTCTGCACCAGAACCACCACCACCACCACCAATCCCAGCTCTGTCGTCATGTGTGAAGCACGGCTAACAGCCTTGATTGGGAAGCTTGGAAGCAAGAAGGGCAGATTTTTCCTAAACAGGCAAAAGAAAAAGAACCATTGGCAAAGAAAGCTCTGGGAGAGGAGAGTGGTACCCCCAAGGTGTTCAAAGGGACATCACCCACAGCTCCAGAACTGAAGCTCGGGCAGCAGTGGATACAAGCCCGGAGGGCGCCAGCCCAGCTGGCCACCCGAATCCTTCTCCAAAGCTCGACCTACCTCCCACATCAGGTTGTTGTTCTTGCAGATGTCCACATGCTCTGGGGCAATGACGCGGCCAGTGAAGGGACCCATCTCTGTGCCTGCCTTGATCCACGTCTTGGAGAAGATGCCAAGGCCCTCGCCGGGGATGGAACTCTGAGCGATGATCACTTCCACCGGCAGCACCAGGCTGGACAACTTCTGCACCTCTGCGGGGGTTGGGGATGGGGGTTAGAGGAACCCGGTCTTTTTGCGCAAAGAAGGCCCTACCCTTCTCATCCAGGACCCGCTCTCCCTGCTCAGTGCACAGGCAGCCCCAACATGGGCGAATCTCTCCAGTGGCGCGCTATAGACCTGTGCGCAGAGGTTCAGTCTTATTTTGCAACCCAGGACCCTCTGTGCCTTCTAAAAGCAAGCGGTGTATCGTGGTTCATTTATTTTTCTTTTGAGCGGAGAGTTACTGGGGATCGAACCCTTAGCCTTGCGCATGAAGCGTTCTGCCGCCCAGCCGTATCATCAGCCCTTGGGGCTCGTTTCTACAAGTCTCTCCACAAGTTCTCCAAACATCCACAACCTTCACCGCTTTTCGTCACGGTTAAGAACCAGTGAAAACGCATTGTGTTTACAGACAGGGAAACTGAGGCCGGGTCTGGCGAAGAGGTAACGTCCAACCCGGGACTCTTCACTCAGCCTTGTTCCTGACTCTTCAGCTGGTGACTCTGGGCTCATTGCGTGTCTCCCGGACGCGGTCAGCACTGGGGACAGATCCCCAGCTTGGAAGGTGGCACCCGCGCAGAAGAAACACTGCTTCGGCAAACTAGGCTGCCAGCTCTCGGTGTCATCTCCCCTGGCACGCCGGTGGCCCTCTCTGCTTCCAGGCTCTAGGGTGCCAGGGAGGGCGGCGCCCGGATCAGGCGAGCTCTGAAGTCGCCTTAATGGGCGAGGAAGAACCAGTGGTCCCTAGTCCCCAGAGGATCCCCGGTGGGGCCTCTGCGGCAGGGGTGGGAGCGGCGAGGCGCACAGGGGCGGCCTCCTTGTCTTACAAGGTTCCCCTCTAAGCTACCTGGGAAAATACCCGGCGAGCCGGCCGGCTGAAAGGGGGGGTTAAACGGTGTCCATTGCGGAGCGGCCGGCAATTTGTCACGCTGTTAAAGTGATCGCATTCATTCGGCTCCATTCGAAAGAAATTGCTAATTCTAAATTCATTAGCCCTGGAAGAAAGCTGTAGCAGTAAATTGTATCTCAATGCGGAGGGGACTTGTTTAAAAGGGGCCGAGGAATTCTCCTTACAAAAAGGGAGGATTAGATGGTTGACATAGCGTGAATGGAAGTGGAATTAGTCTTCACGGTAAATTAAGAGAGGAACAGTAATCTTAAAGGGGAAGAGAGGGGGACGCTCAGAGACGCCAGCGCTGGGGAAAGATATTGTTTGCGGGGTGACGAATGAGGGATAAGAACTTGAGACATCTTAAAGAAAAGGAACTTTCCTCGCTCTTTCTCTCCCTCGCTCTCTTCGGCTTTTTCTCTCCGGCCTGCCCGCCCTCCGCCCCTTCCCCGGCCCCGGCTGTCTTTTACAGTTTTTGGTTTAAGTGGGAACTTTCGCGGGTCAAGCCCAAGTTAACCAAATGAATTTAAAACCCGTTCTTTTTGAGTCAACTGCTATTACACGCCCAGTAAGGCTTTTAATGCCAGGAAACCGCGAGCTCCAGGCTGGAGGGTGGGGTGGGGAGAGAAGACACAGAAGAGCCTGGCTGACCGACGCAGGTCGTCTGGGTCGCCGGGGTTCGGTTCTAGAGCGCCCCGCATTCCTAGCTGCCTCCGCTCTGCTTCTGTGTGGCTGTTCCAGCCCGGGTCTGACCCACGGAAAAACTGAGGTGCGCTGATATGGGAGAGCGTCCTGGTTGTGGCCAGGGACTCCCTATCTGGCCACCGCGCCGCTAGCCTGAGAATTGGGGGTAGCCAGGAAGAGCGAGGGAGAAGAGCCCCGACGGCGC
This sequence comes from Peromyscus californicus insignis, assembly GCF_007827085.1. Classification (NCBI taxonomy): domain Eukaryota; kingdom Metazoa; phylum Chordata; class Mammalia; order Rodentia; family Cricetidae; genus Peromyscus; species Peromyscus californicus. The sequence continues at coordinate 7,692,239 of NW_026294595.1, forward strand.
GACTCACCTCCTGAGAAGGACTGCGCCAGGACTTCGGCGGTGAAGGCAGTCTTTGGGCTGGCGTGGTGGCTCTTGTCCTCGAGCAGCTGTTCACCTAGCACGTTGCGCCATCGGCCGTATAAGAAACTGTGCAGGATGTCGGAGGTGATGACCTCTGCCAGCGCCAGCCCCGGAGCCTTCAGCCCTGTTTTGAGCACCAGGGCCTCAGCTGGGAGCACAGAGCCCATCATGGGCGGCCAGGGGCGCGCCGGCGCAGCGGAAGGACGGCTTGGGTGGACTTCGGAGAGGTGGGCAACGAAGAGGGAGCACAGGAGTGAGAGGAGAGGAGTGCGACACAACGCGAGGGAGGAGGGGGAGGAGGAGCAGGGGGAGGATGCGCTAGGGAGTGAGTGGCAAGGGGGTGGCTGGGAGGAAAGTGAACCAGGTGGGAGAAACACGAAATCTGCAGAGATGGTAGAGGCCGCACAGAGGGCTGGAAATCCGCGGGTGGAGACAGGGGCGGGTACCAGGAGGGGAGCGGGAGAGGTGAGAGGCGGGCGGCTGCGGAGAGACACCGACCAAGGGCTCTCGGTTGCCCACTCGCCTCCTGCACATCCGGACCGTCCTCCCCTTGGCAAAATCTCAGCTCCTTTATAGGAGCCGCAGTGACCCTCCTAATTGGTTATTAATGACCCCCTGACGTCGAAGGACAGACTTGTACCGGCCAGGCTCGAAGGAGCCTTCACCAACAGCGCGAGGGGCGGGGGCAGCGCGGACCGCTCAGAATAGTCCCCCTCTGCTCCTCCCTCCCCTCCGATCCTTCCTCCTCCTCCCCCTCCTCCTCTCCCCGTGGGAAGCTCCAGGCAAGGAGGGAGGCTCAGCCCGCGGCCGGGAGAGGAGGGGTTGCAGTAGGGGCTGCGACGCAGCGAGGCTCGCCCATACTCCAGGGACTAGACTGAGCAAGAGGGGACGCATGGCTGCGAGCCCCGAGTGCCCCCGCGCCCACCTGTCCCAGGCAAGACCAGGTCCTCGCCTTCTAGCACTGTGGGCCACTCCCGGAGCTGCGGGCAGTGTGCTGCTCTCCTGAACCAAGCCAAGTACTCTGTCGGGTCCCCATCTCCCCCTCGCCCCCACCCCCTGCTCTCTTAGAGGCTTCACGCCCTTGGCTGCGACAACAACCCGGAGCCAGTGGCTCCTGCTCGTGTGATGCAGATCTCTTGCTCTGGCAGAGCTACCCACGCCGGCTTCGCTTCAAACGGGGCTCCGCAACAGCTCCGCTCGCTCAGCGCAGCGGGTGCCAAACTTGGGCCGGCACAGAGGGTTGTTGAGGCAGAACCACCGGCGTCGCCGTCGGGGCTGGATCCCACATAGGATGGCTCCCAGCCTTAGGAGCACTAAGTTGGGGTGGGGATAGTGAAGGGCTGACCCGCTTCCACGCTTGCCATCAGATTATGGCATTTGTGGGATTCCCGGGACCAGTGTAAGGTGGGAATTGCAGGGACCCAAAACCAACGCCTCGGAAATTGCAGGCAGCCCGGAACAAACCCATCTGCTGGACTGGCTTTCGAATCCAGCTACCGGGATGTGCATCCTAGGAAACCGACTAGCGTTCCTTTCCTTTTGGTCTCCTAATGATCATTCTCTTTCCTGGCTCCCTTCTCTTCCTTCCCCCTCCTTCCCGCTACCCCACCTTGCCCCAACAGTGGATTTTATAAAGTCTTTCCAAGGCACCTGGGAGCCAGTTCCCCACCTCTTCAGAAACAGTTGCTAAGTCGGGAAGACCGCGGCTTCCTCAGTACATGGAAGCCTCCTGGACAGCCTCAAGATTTCCCCCTCCAGCTCCAGAAACAACCACACTGGAGGGTCCCCGGGGACATCTCCCCCAACAGCACAAGTCCTCGGCCACCTCCCCCACCACCTGTGCCGCGGCAATTTCAGACTGTGCTATGGAAAGTTCCGCAGCCTGCAGGCTAGTGTGCGTTCTTGTCTTGGGTCTCCACTGGATAGCGAAGACTCTTCAGGCCTTCCAAGCCCTGGGACTTGGGCGTGGGTAGTGCTGCCAGCGCAGGACTGGGACTTGAACCTCGGGCAGGATCCTAACGACCCTAGGAAAAGAACCCTTTCCACCACCAGCTCGCCAGCGCTAAGCCTGCCTCGCCCCTGGCAACCATGGGATCCCAGGTCTCTATAACCCCTGGTTGGAGCCAGTGGTCTCTGGCGTCCTCAGCCCGCCAGGCGGGGACTGGAGTACCAAGGCGGCGACAGACTATCTTCAGACGCTGAACCCCTGGAGCCCAGAGGAGAGTGGGTGTACCGGGCAGGGAGAGGGACCAACGGGCAGGGCGCCAGCAGAGGGCAGCGCTGCAGAGGAGCAAGTGCCTCCGGTGGGCTGGGGTTTCTTTCAGATGCCGCCGGTGAGTTCAATCGGCTCGCGGAGGGTTCCAGTCTGACGGGGAGAATGGAATCCAATGTCTCGGTGGCAAGGGAACCTGACCGGCGCCTGGATCTTGGCTTCTGTGAAGCCTAAGTGGAGAGGAGACTGAGCTGGGCAGAAGAATGCCAGGCTGGGTGCTCAGCTTCCAACTCCGGAGCCTACCTCAGCGCTTGCGGGAGACTAAAGGGGACTGAGGACGGCAGACCATCCTGGGGACAGCCCTTCTCTTTTCTGGGCCTCTGGGCTCCTCTCGATAGTGGTTTGAGTTGGACTATGTGCTGAGGTTTCGTCCCAACTTGTCACCCTTGGGTTCCGGTGGCTCCTCCCGGAGCTGCAGAGGATTTTGAGAATTCCCTCGCTACACTGTACTGTGAAAAGCTCCCAGGTCCAAGGGTCCTTCATGCCTGGGGCGAATTTGCGTTCCAGTCCCAAGATGGAAGTCTAAAGACAAAAGGACCACAGGCTCAGGCTGCGACCGGGGCGTCCCATTGCTTTCCTTAGGATCCCCAGAACCTGGGGAGAGTATGCTGGAGGAGGGACAGGAGCCAAAGCAACCTAGCTGGGGCGCCTACGGGACCTGGCGTGTAGTCGCTGCATTTTGAGCTTCTGGCTTAGTGGTCGTTCCCACCTGGCCCCATGCTCTCCCCAAATCAAACCCTGTAGGGAAGACAGCCCACTGGGGTCGGACAGCAAAGCCCCTGAGCTCGCATCTGCTTGAGTGGAGACTTCGAGGGGGGGAAACGCTGTGAGTTCACAGTGGATGAAGCGCGTCTCTGGGATCCAGGCTCCGAGTGTGCCTGCGCGAAGACCCCTCCCCTGGACCCCGCAGGGTCGGAGCTCCAAGGCGCCGCCCCCGCCCCCTCGATCGCGCCCGCGGGCTGCCGCTCGGCGATCTCTTTAATATTCATGGGCGTTAATAGAGAGGCCCCCAGTATATCGGCCCATTGTGGGCGGCTCGTAGGGCTTGAATAGACCCTGGCCCTCTTTCTTCGCAGAGGCTTCCCGAGGGGCCGGGCCAGGAGTGAATGGCCCTGCTTCCCGCTCCTCACCCACCCCCACCCCCTTTTCAGGGACAACATCTTTATCCCCGCTGCCGCCGCCGCCGCCGCCGCCCGAGCCCCATTCACTCGGCCCAGGCTTCGGGCGGAACGAATCAATCTGCCGCGGCTCTTCGGAGGTCATCCCGGCCGCCCGTGCCCCACCCCCAAGTCCACCGGAGTGGGGACAAGAGAGGCAGCAGCCGACCATCAGACCCAAGAGCGAAGGGACCCCAAATGGGGAGTGGAAGGACAGGGCAGGATCGGGTGGGACGGATCAGAAGAGGTGGCTGGCCCAAGGTACACCAAGAGGGTCTCAGGACCCAGCAGCCGGCAGGGCCCGTCTAATTCCAACTTGTTGCCTCTGGCAGAGAGCCCAGGGGACCTGGACAGTGGTGCGAGCCGGGAGATGAGTCCCGCGCCTCCTCCAGAAGCCAGCACGCATCCCTTCGGGTTCAGCATCAGCAACCGCGAGACCAGGAGCGCAGGGAGCAGCCCACCGCTCTGGTCCAGCCCGAAGGGCACGTCGGTTCCTCTCGGTGCAACTGGGCTTTGCTCCTGGGCGCCCAGATTGGATCAGTTCTTTGCATCCGCACCAAGGCAGCGTAGGCCGAGTTCCAGCTCCTGAGCCAGCGCTGGGCGTCCCGGCCCTAGTGCCCAGGGCGTGAGTCGGTCAGGCAGGCCAACTAGATGGGTCCCCGCCCCTCCCGTCCCGGAGGCCCTAGGAGAAAAGAAGCCCACTGTCCACAGAGAAATACATTTTGGGGGCCCCCGAGAGAAAGCTCCTGTTTTGAACTTTAGAAGAAAGTCTTCTGCCCTTGCCCCTCGCAGGGAGAGATTTGTCGTCGCCCCCCCCTCCCCGCCCCCAACCCCCGGCCTCGGAGCACCGCCTTCTCCCAAAACATCTGCCGGGGGAAAATCCACCCTGGAGGGCAGATCGCGCTGGCTTTAAGCCCTGAGAACTCATTAAAAAGATATTAGCGGCGGGGGCAGGTCCCGCGCAGGTATCGATCGGCCGGAATGAGCCCGAGGGTGGGTGGGTGGAGGGGGACAAGAAAGCGAAGAATGCGGCGGATCTGTGTCCGGAACCCCCACCTGGGCCCAGCCTTGTGCTCTCCGGCCCTGCGGCTGGAGACTGGCCCCTGGCTCTGCGCTGAGGAGCCTCTTGCTGCTCCCGGGTTGCCTCCGGCCATCCCAGCCACCCTAGCCTCGTCAGCTCCTGCTAGCTCCAGTTGTAGCTGGTGGCTCGAGGCACTCCCTCACTCTGTCACTCTGTCGTGCGTCTCCGCTTCATCCCAGCCTCCCGGTCGCTGTCTCGCACCGCGCTCCCGCCTTTCTCAAACCTTCTAGGTTCACACCGCCCCCCCCCCCCCCAGGTTTCTTTCTTGCTCTCTAAGTCTCCATTTGTCTCCTCTCCATCCCCACCGTGGCCCAGAAAATGCTCTCTTTATAGGGACCCAAGTGTACCCCCACCCCCGGCTCCGGTAGCTCCAGGGCGCCCCCGCGGGCGAGGACAAAGGCGCGGCGGGCTGCCCAAACCGGGTAGGAGCCCTTGCTGCGGGGCTGTCTTTAACAGACGGGACTGGAGCAAGCTGGGCCTGGCCGGCTGAGTGTCCGCTGTGGCCCGGCAGAACAAAAGTGGTGGTCCCTCTTCCAGCCCCATCTCTGTCCTAACTAATTAGCCTCTGAGGCCAGTGAAAGACAAAGACGCGCTCCGGGGCACCCACATCAGAGCTGGCGCCCAGGCAGACAGGTGCCTGGCATGAGAGCCCAGAACTAGATGGCTCTCAAATGACTTTCCCAGAGCGTCCTGACCCCCATACCCCATCACCCACGCCCCAGCCCTCTTAAGCCACCATCCTGAGAAGCAATGACAGATTGACACAGGCTCCTGGAAGCAGGGGGCACAAAGGTGGAGAGAAAGAGAAACTGAGGCAGAGAGGGGCAGAGATGGAAGGATACCAACAAAATGAACAGCAGAGAGATGGGGACACCCGACTAGATGAAGGAAGCAAAGGTGGGATTGCCAGAAACGCAAGACTAAGACCTCGGGGGTCGGAGGTGTTGCTGAGAAGGAATAGGAACTTTAGACACCGAAGGGAGGAAGAGGGCAGACTGGAGGCCCTGGCATCAAGGTGGCAGCTGCCCTTCTGGTAGCTCACTCACACCCCTTTCCCCTAGAGTCCCTTTTACACACACACACACACACACACACACACACACACACACTACCTCAACCTTCCTGGTTTTTCTTCAGTACCTTCCCTGAAGGGCTTCCGGTTTCTAGGCCAGCCTTCTTGCAGTTGCCCAGCCCCAGAGCAGAAGGCAGGGAAGAAGGGACTGCTCCTGTGCCCATACCATCACCTGCTCCCTGGGAATCCTGGAGGCCTCGGGTTAGTTCTCTGTATGTCAGGTCCTGGGCAGCCTGGAGCTTCCAGGTAGAACCAGTCCTTGGTCCCTCAGAATAGCTTACAGGAAAGTGTACCCTGGTGAACCGGAAGTGATGACAGCCCATCCTAGGCTACTCTTGGGGTCCTTCTGAGTCTTCAGGGTCTGACACATACTAGGTGTTGTGTCCATGGATGACAGATGGCTCTGTCTGAGTGGAAACAATAAATTCCCTTTCATGAAGGCTCCGGTGCTCAGGACCAAGCTTAGGCTCCAACTACACAGAGGACATTGAAGAGATGCCCAAGCTGTTTTTCCTAATATTTCTCTCCTCTCCAAAGATCCTTTGGGACCTATCAGGAAATGCCCAGGGCATTTCAGGTGTGCCTCCAAGTCTGGCTCTTGCAGATTCTACATTAAAAGAAACAAGCCACCCACTTTCCCTCTCCTGCCTCAGTGTCTTCATCTGCAAAATGGGGATAGTGAAAGAATCTCTATCTGAAAACAGAAAAACGATAAATAAAGAGTGGTCGGAATGAAAAAACAGCCACAGCAATAATATAAGTATTATCTGGTAAGTACCTGGTGCCTCACCCCAGCACTCCAAAGTAACCAATGGCTGTGGCAAGGCACAGTAGACAATGTATTTCTGAAATACTTCACACATGGAGAATATCAGCAACTGTGTTACACCAAATCAGCAATGACAAATGCTGGGAGATGACTCAACCAGAAAGGGAACCTGCAGCCAAGCCTGACGACGTGAGCTGGACCCCTGGGACCCACACGGTGTTAGGAGGAAAACGACTTCCTCAGGTCATCCTCTGGCACACACTCATACACTAACACACAGAATAAACATTTCATTTTATTTAAAATATTTTTATTATTTTAAAGTGTGTGTGTGTGCCTGCTGAGTGGTACATGCCTTTACTCACAGAACTCAGGAGGCAGAGGCAGTTCTGTGAGTTTGAGGCCAGCCTGGTCTACAGAGTGAGCTCAGGACAACAACAGAAAGCTGTATTATATAGAGAGACCCTGTCTTAGTTGGAGTTTTTATTGCTGTGAAGAGACACCATGACCATGGCAACTCTAATAAAGAAAACATTTAACTGTGGTGGCTCGCTTAGAGTTCAGAGGTTCAGGCCATCATGCTGGGGAGCATGGCGGCCTGCAGGCAGATGTGGTGCTGGGGCTGAGACTTGACTCAGAGGCAACAGGAAGTCGACTGACTGTCACACTGAGTGAAACCTGAGAAAAAGACTTCAAAGCCCGCCCCCACAGTGACACATTTCCAACAGAAGGTGCGGCCCAGATTCAAGGTGAGCCCTGCAGCCTCCTCCGACAAGAGCACACTTCCTCCGGTAAGGCCACGCCTCCTACTAGTGCCACTCCCTATGCGCTGATGGGATTCTGGCGGCCAAACACATTCAAACTACCACAGACCCTATCTCAAACAAACAAAGAGATTGATCTTTTCATTAGTTTTACTTATGCACACATGTGCACGTCTCTGTGTGAGTGTGTGCACACGAGTGTAAGTGCCGGTGGAAGCCAAGGCAGGGGACTCCTTGGGGGCTCAGTTACAGGTGCTTGTAAGCTGAACTGAATAGGGATCCTTCGCAACTGCAGTAAAAGCACTAAGCCAGTGGCCTGAGCACAATCCTCAGACCCCAAGGCAGGAGAAAGCCGAAAGTTTGGAAAGTTGTGCTCTAACTTGCACATGCACACACCTCATGGCCTGTTCACATTTTCACACACATATGCACACATGTCATACACACTCAGGCACATCATATATGCACAATACATATACATCATACACACATGCACTTACATCACACACACACACACACACACACACACACATCTTACACACACCAAGGCCCGAAGATACCCATTTGCACATACATCACACACACACACCAAGGCCCACAGATACCCATCTGCACATACATCACACACACACCAAGGCCCACAGATACCCATCTGCACATACATCACACACACATCAAGGCCCACAGATACCCATCTACACATACATCATACACACACAAAATATACATACATCATACACCACAGATATCCACCTACTTTTACACTCTGTGATACGAGAAAATTAACCCCTTGTTTGCAGTAGCCACTGAGATTAAGTTGCTTGAGGGCCAGAACAGTCCCTAGTGAGATCTTTAAGAGATCTGTGACTCAGTTTCCATTCTCTGAGGTAGAAACTGTCATTATAGTGGCTACTTCTGTGTGTGTGGGTGAGGATATTTGAGACAAGCCCTGTCAAGTGTAGGTGTTACACTCCCTACGGGAGTGCCTGCCAGGTATTGTGCTAGCATCGCTGGGGCCCTTTTTCATTCCAGCCTCTTATTTTTTCATTTTCATGAACGTATGCACGTTTGCATGTGTGTGGGTGCATATGCACATGTGTGGACGTGTGGGTGGAGGAGAGAGGTCCATGTTTGGAATCAGCCTAGATCACTCTTCCAGTCTCCCTACCCAGCTCGCTCGGGGAGTACCCCATCTGTCTCTGCCGTCCCAGGCTGGAATGAGTCAGAATGCCACACCCACTTCACATCCGTGTGGGTTCTGGGGATCCACACTTTGGCCGCCACACTTGGGGGCAAATGCTTTGCTAACTGTCTCCGCAGCCTGGACTGTGGCATCTTCTTACCACCTTCCTTTCCCTCCATCTCCACTCAGGGCCTCAGACATTCCCGAATCCTGCCTCCAGCCTCTGCCTGCTTCAGGCTGTGAGAGCAGCAGCTTTCTAGTCTCCACCTGCTTCCCAGGATAGCCCAGCGGGGCGCTGCTCTCCGAGGGAAGTCTCGCCAGCACCCCGCTTACACAAGAGGAAATTGCAGCTTGGCCAGGAACGCCCTCCCAACCTGAGCCCCCGCCCTGTGGTGCCCGTTTGACCCCCGAGACAGTCTAGAGAATACCTCCAACCCACTCCCGAGTCTAATGCTCTCAACTATTGAGTCATCAGAAAGTAAGTGTCAAACTGGCCTAGATAGAGATACTGATTGATTGACTGACTGACTGATTGATTGTCCTTCAGCACCACGGAGCAAATTCAGGGCCCTCTATGTGCTCACTCAGGGCCTCCTACTGACTCTCATCCTCAGTTGCCATTGAACTCCCAATGTCCAGGAAGACACAAGTTAATTCCAGAACCGTCTGACTATTCCAGACTCTGCATGCATCATTAATTTGTCTTAATTATGTAATTGGTGTTGCATAGCCACATTGCACACGGGGCTGCTTGGGAGACACGGAGCCAGGACAAGGTATTCCCATCAACCTGGCAGCTTCTGAGAGTCTTGGTCAGTCTTCTACCTCATTCAAGGATGCAGGGTCAGTCGGTTGGTCAAGCTCACTCATAAGGCTAATTTCACCAGCCAGCTTGCTCTAGAGACCGCCAGGAAAGTGTGGATCTACTGAGAACTTCTACTGAATTTGCCCTGTCCAGGCTCCAGATGGTAAAGAGGACCCCTTGGGCTGGTTCTGGAGGTCCTGAGGCCATAAGGACATGTGCAGTGCCCGGGGAGGGCTGAGGCAGCTTGCCTGGCTCTGAGAACCCACATGGAATGCCTTTTTCTTTTTATGAACGTGTGTGTGTGTGTGTGTGTGTGTGTGTGTGTGTGTGTGTGTGTGTGTGTGTGTTTGCATACACTTGTGGGGTGTTTTGTTTTATTTGTTTATTTTGGAGACAGGATTTCTTTGTGTAACAGCTCTGGAACTCAGCTTTCCTGTGTGCATTTTTACCATGTTTATGTGTGGGCTTAGGTGCACGTGTACGTGCAAGTGGGTGTGGTAACCGAAGGTAAAAGTTGGGTGTTGTTCCTCAGTCACAGCTATGCTCCTTTTGGATTATTGGTTTTATTCTTTGGGGTTTTTGTTGTTTTGGTTTTTTGAGACAGGGTTTCTCTATGTAGTCCTGGCTGTCCTGGAACTCACTCTCTAGCCCAGGCTGTCCTGAAACTCACTCTCTAGCCCAGGCTGGCCTGGAACTCGCTCTCTAGCCAGGCTGGCCTGGAACTCGCTCTCTAGCCAGGCTGGCCTGGAACTCGCTCTCTAGCCAGGCTGGCCTGGAACTCGCTCTCTAGCCCAGGCTGGCCTGGAACTCGCTCTCTAGCCCAGGCTGGCCTGGAACTCGCTCTCTAGCCCAGGCTGGCCTGGAACTCGCTCTCTAGCCCAGGCTGGCCTGGAACTCGCTCTCTAGCCCAGGCTGGCCTGGAACTCGATCTCTAGCCCAGGCTGGCCTGGAACTCGCTCTCTAGCCCAGGCTGGCCTGGAACTCGCTCTCTAGCCCAGGCTGGCCTGGAACTCGCTCTCTAGCCCAGGCTGGCCTGGAACTCGCTCTCTAGCCCAGGCTGGCCTGGAACTCGCTCTCTAGCCCAGGCTGGCCTGGAACTCGCTCTCTAGCCCAGGCTGGGCTCAAACTCACAAAGTCATCTTTTTTTTTTTTTTTTTTAAACTTTCATCTGCATTTATTTTATGCTGCGTTTATTCCCATGCCATAAGTTTTGTTTCTTCTGGGATCTTCTTCTTCTGTGCATCTTCCTTTCTGGCTTTGGAACAGTTCATTCCTGTCTGGTGAGGATCATCTCGATGTGGCAGGGGAGCTCAAGTACGGGTTAGCCCAGCCATGAGCTCTGTAAGTCCGTCCGCACATCTCAGGCGCTCTCTTCACCTGGACGTGTTCAACAGACTAGAGAAGCTGCATCTAAACCCTTCAGTTCAGCATTTCTCTGCATTTTAAAGCATGTTCTGCAAAAAAACCAGCACTCTTTTTTGGCCACCGACCCTGTCCAGCCCCAGTTTCCCTGGCCGCATCTGCCGACTCCGCCACTATTCTGCCGGAATGGCACACATTGCTTCGTGACATCTTTCAGATACTTAGTGGCTTTTTGGATATGCATACCCTTGATGGCCTGGGCAGTTTCACGGGTGTTCTTGAAGTGAACCCGAAGACTTGAACCTCTTGATTTGCATGATTTTGTAGGGTTTTCTGGGTCAAGAGAGTAGCGGACCTTCTTCACAGGTCACTTCAGGCCACTTACAGGAAGAGTGCCATCTTTTTTTTTTTTTTTTTTGGAGACAAGATCTCTCACTGGCTTGGAGCTCACCAATTAGGTTAGACTGACTGACCAGTGAGCCTAGGGATCCTCCTGCCTCCACTTCAAAAGTACTGAGATTATAACATGCACCCCAAATGCTTTGCAAAAAAAATTATTACATTTATTAACTCAGTGTGTTAGCATGTGTGCCAATGTGCAGACCTGCAGCATATGAATGTCAGAGGACAACGTCCAGGAGGGAAGCAACAATTCTTTCCTTCCATCATGCCTATCCCCAGGACCAAACCCAAGTTGTCAGGTAAAGCGGCTTCACCCCCTGAGCCGTCTCCCTGTGCCCACCCCTATGGGGTTTCACAGGAGTTCTGGAAACTGAACTTAGGTCTTCATTCTATATATATATGAAGAGTCTCCCCCAAAGGCTCATGTGTTTAAGGCTGCCTTCCCAGTAAAGAACCCAGAGGGGGCTTTAGGGAAGTGATCAGATCACAATGGTGATAACCTCATCCGTAGACTGATGCATTGATGAGCTCCCCGCCCCCACCACCAGACAGGGTTTCTCTGTGTAGCCCTGGCCGTCCTGGAACTCACTTTGTAGACCTGGCTGGCCTCGAACTCACAGAGATTTGTGAGTGCTGGATTGAAGGTGTGTGCCACTGCACCCTGCTCTGAAGGACACATGTACCCAGGCCCTCCCTCTATGTGGTTCTGCTCCCCACCTCCAATGACTTCAACAGTCCCGCCCACCATGCGCTTCCACTGTTATGCTTCTGCCATACCTCAGACCTGAAAGCAATGGCACCAGCAACCGTGGGGGAACCCTTGAGAGTGTGACCCCAGAAACCGTGAGGGAACCCTTGAGAGTGTGACCCCAGAAACCGTGAGGGAACCCTCTGAGAGTGTGACTCCAGCAACCGTGGGGGAACCCTTGAGAGTGTGACTCCAGCAACCGTGGGGGAACCCTTGAGAGTGTGACTCCAGCAACCGTGGGGGAACCCTCTGAGAGTGTGACTCCAGTAACTGTGGGGGAATCCTCTGAGAGTGTGACCCCAGAAACTGTGGGGGAACCCTCTGAGAGTGTGACTCCAGCAACAGTGGGGGAACCCTCTGAGAGTGTGACTCCAGCAACTGTGGGGGAACCCTCTGAGAGTGTGACCCCAGCAACAGTGGGGGAACCCTCTGAGAGTGTGACCCCAGCAACAGTGGGGGAACCCTCTGAGAGTGTGACCCCAGCAACAGTGGGGGAACCCTCTGAGAGTGTGACCCCAGCAACAGTGGGGGAACCCTCTGAGAGTGTGACCCCAGAAACTGTGGGGGAACCCTGTGAGAGTGTAACTCCAAATCAAACTTTCTTCCTCTGGTTTTTTTTTTTGTGTGGAAGGTTTTGTCCCAGGAAAAACTCACACCCAACCCAGAGCGAGTGCAGAACCTGGGGGGTGGTGACCTGCTTCCTTCAGACAAAGTCTTGTGGGAAACACACACTGGGGGCCCAGTCTTTGCTCCAGACACAAAAAGGGCTGGATGCCCAGTGGTCCCCTCTCAGAGCAAGCAGGAATGGAAAACCATCCTTTTTTCCAGACTGACCAGACTGAGTTTGTGGGACAAATGCTAGCCTGGGACATCCAGGGACAGGGAGTCCAGACAAACTCAGCTGCTATTCTTATTTCCTTTCCTTTTTTTTTGTTTGTTTGTTCTGAGACAGATTCTCACTATATAGCTCTGGCTGTCCTGGAACTTGCTCGGTAGCCCAGGCTGGCCTCAAACTCACAGAGATCTGCCTGTCTCTGCCTCCCAAGTGCTGGGATTGAAGGCGTGCCCTACCACACCTGACAAAAGCTACTTTCTTTTAAAAAACAGATCATTTTATTATTTTATTGAGTGTTTTGCTACATGCACGTAGGTGCACCACATGCACATACACCCCCGCTGTCAGAAGAGGGTGTTGGATGCCTGGAACTGGAGTCATAGGCCATTGTGAGACATCATATAGGTGCTGGGAATCAATCCCAGGTCCTCTGCAGGAGCAACAAGTGCTCTTAGCCACTGAGCCATCTCTCCAGTCCCTCTGGGGCTTCTTGTTGGGAACATGTGAACTGTAAACCCAGGAGCCAGTTGGTCCAGTTGGTGGTAGTTCTGGCAATGGGGCCCAGGGCCTTGCATCTGTTTGGCAAGTTCTCTACCACCAAGCTGCCGCTCTAGCCTTTTTTCTTATTATGTGTTTATTTTATTTTTGAGACAAGGTCTTGCTACATTCCCCAGGCTGGCCTTAAACTGATGTATGTAGCCCAGATATAAACCTTAATTTTCAACCCTCCTGTCTCAGTCTCTGAAGTAGGCTGAGGGTGGAACCTATCAGGTTCTATCTGAGGAAGATCACCTCTGAAGGAGAGGCGGTCCTTGTGAAATAGAGCTAGAGAAAGCAGGAGAGAAGCAGAGGGAAGTCATTATCGCTACCCCCCACCCCCACTGCCCAGGTCTTCCCAAAAGATGGCTATTTCACCCGAAGATAGAGGAAGGCCCCCATCTCTCCATGTCCCCAGCACACTAACCCAACTGCGGTGTCATCCAAGAGAGAGCTGAAAAAGCTTTGGACAGACTCTGAGGAGGATGCACGAATCACTAGGAATGCAAGGGAGACAAGTTCGTGGTGGGAGAGAGACTGAGTTAGACCTCAGCACCCTCAGGCACAGCCCAGGGGCCAGCCCAGCATTCAACCAGATAAACACAGGTCACCTGGAAAAGGCTTAGTGACTTCAGCTCTGAGTACCTGAAACACCAGGTCTGGTCCTCAAAAGAACTGCAAGGTGCGCCAAAAGGGAGGGGGAAACCAGAAACAAAGACAACTCACGCAGTCTGAGGAGACAAAGCCGCCATGGGCCTCTGCCCCAGATGCGTGGATGCTGGAGGTAGCAGGCAGGGATTCTAAGATAACCATGATGGCTATGGGGAGGGATCCACTGGAGGATGTGGGTGGAAGAGGAAAGTCTGATCCCCAGGCAGGATCGGAAGCAAGCTTAGGGAGCCTTTCCAGAGGAGCTTTGGTGCAGCAGACCCTGGTGGGGGGTGGGGAGCGCCACTGGGGTCATGTCAACAGAAATAGTCACAGGAGAGGTACAGGGGAAGTAAGAGGAGACTGAAGGAACCCAGGAACAAAGGGGTGAGTTCTGAAGAAACAGCAGCGTGTGTGAGAACATTCGAAGGAGGGTGAGGATGGATAGAGCTGGAGTCAGTGTCAGGCACAGTGGGCCAAGCCTGTAATCCCAGCACTTGGGAGAGAGAGGCAGGAGGCTCAGGAGTTCAGAACCAACCTAGCTTACACAAGGTGTTTGAAGCCAGTCTGGGCTGCACGAAATAAAAAAGAAAATAGGCAGTGATGGTGGCGCACACCTTTAATCCTGGCACTCCTGAGACAGAGGCAGGGGGATCTCTGTGAGTTCGAGGACAGCCTGGTCTACAAAGTGAGTTCCAGAACAGCCAGGGCTGCACAGAGAAACCCTGTCTCGAGAAAGCAATAAACAAACAAATAGATAAATAAATAAAAAAGAAGAAAATGAGGCTGAGGTGAGGAAGATGGTAGTGTGCTTGTCTAGCACGCAAGAAATTCTGGGTTCCATGCCAGCACCGCACAGGTCATCTGTGGTGGTGCACACCTGCTATCCCACCCAGCACTAGGGAAGTAGAGGTAGGAGGATCAGAAGTTCAAGGTTATTGGTGGCTACATGGAGAATTTGAGAATAGCCCAAAGGGAAGTGGGAAGGAAGAAAGGAAGGGTAAGAGCCCAAGTAATCCTGAAATGATGGCTGAAAACTTACAAATTTAATGACAGACAGCAAAGCACAAATCTTGGAAACTCAGAGGAACAACAAAATTCCAGGAATGGCTGGGTTCCTTTAATCCCAGCACTCTGGAGGCATAGGCAGGTGGATCTCTGTACTTGAGGCCAATCTGTTCTACATGGCAAGTTCCAGGCCAGCCAGGGCTTCACAGAGAGAACCTGTCTCAAAAAACCAAAGGTGAGGAAAAAAGATAGAGGCTAAGCAGGTGACCTGGGACAGGGGTGAGGCATGAGCCTCAGCATACATGTTACCTCACAGTACAGCTCAGTGTGGTTCCCATTCTGAGCAGAGAGGCAAGCAGTGCCCTCCCTGACAACATTGTGTGGGTTGCTTACCTTGCTGCCTTGGCAACCCCAATGAAACTGATCCCAAACACTCACCTGTGTGGGAGGAACTTGTTCAAAGCTGAATGTCTAACTAAGCACTGCCAGGTTTAAACAGGTCCCTCCGTCAGGGGTATAATGGGCGGATGGCTTTGTCCTTCCTGTCCCTTAGGGTTGAGAACAGTGCCTGAGAGACACCTGCAATCCTGGCTGTGGCTGTCACCACACAATGACCAATGGCTGCCGTGAGACGCTCACCTCCTCCCCAAGGCCTTGCCTGGCATTTCACTGGCCGTGGGATTCAGTGATGAACCTTTGGGTGCAGCTTTACTAACACAGGTGAGTGGGTGCTCCATAAAACATTAGCAAATCCCAATATTTATATGGTAGAAAGGGGATAGAGAAAACATGATGAACACTGGGAGGCTTATTCTAGGAATGCAAGGCCGGTTTAACCCTCGAAAAGCAATGTCATTAATATCCACATATTCCAGTGGAAAGGGAGACACATCATATGATGACCTCTCTAGATGGAGAAAAAGCATTTGAAAAATTTGACAAAGATTTATGATAAAACTCTTGGCAGTTGGCAGACGAGAAACATCAGGGAACTTCTTATCTGATGAAAGGGATGTGCAGGCATCCTAGAGCAGGCGTAATTAATGGTGATTACTGAGAGCAGTCTTCCGAGAGCACGGACGAGCCCAGGCTGCCCACTCTCAACACTCCAATCGACCACGTGCTGGAGGGCTTGGCCGGTGCAATCCAGTGTGACAAGAGAGATGCCAGAAAGATGCAGGACAATATGACTGCGAATGTAGAAGAGATGTTGGCTTTCGTTTTAATCCCTATCACCGGCCACAAGAAGCGTCTCCGATGAGGCTGAGAGATGCACTGATTTATGGGTATAAAGACAAAGGCTTAGGGGGCAGTTTACTACCATGTCCCTTGAATAAAACAATAATAGTAAGGTCTCCCCTGGGTGTGGCCATACCCTAAGTGTGGGACCAGGGTTTAAAACCCAGCTCTTTATGCTTGAAGACCTTCACTTGCTTTTACAACCATTATGCCTGTTAGTGTCTGACTTTCTTAAATTAAAAATTGGGTATGGGGGAGACAGCAAGGATAAGAGACCATGGAGTGCTCAGCTCTAAATGGGACATCTACATCCCAGCGTCTCCCCTAAAGACGCAGGGATCATGGTGGAAGAATGGGCATGATTGTAAAAGCCAGAGCAAGTGAATGTCTGTAGAGGAACAGTATCTCCTGGACATGACAGGGCAGTGACACACATGAACTAACTCAGTGGCTGGAACCCAACAAACATTTGCTCCAATCAAGCCAACTGAGGTGCCAGTGCGGGTGGGGGAGGGGCTCATGAAGTCCCACCTATCTGAGGAACTATTGGCAATGGTGACCTGCAGTACTCGCGCCCTAAGGGGCTGCCTGTGCTCCAGGATGTGGTCCGACACCCGTGCACACACAGGCTGCACTATGTGAGTATTGAGAGAGAGAAAGAGAGAGAGAGAGAGAGAGAGAGAGAGAGAGAGAGAGGTGGGGAGGCAAGAGCTCATGAATTTGGAGGGGAACCACAGTGGCAGTGTTGGGGGCGTGGTTTGAATAAGAATGGCCTCCATAGGCTCATAGGTTTGAATGCTTGGTCATTAGGAGATGGTGCTACTTGACAGGGATTAGGCAGTGTGGCCTTGTTGGAGTAGGTGTGGCCTTGGAGTAGGTGTGGCCTTGTTGGAGTGGGTGTGGCCTTGGAGTGGGTGTGGCCTTGGAGTGGGTGTGGCCTTGTTGGAGTGGGTGTGGCCTTTGTTGGAGTAGGTGTGGCCTTGTTGAAGAAAATGTGTCACTGGGATTTTAAATGCTCCAGTCAGGTTCCGTGTCACTCTCTCTTCCTGCTGCCTGCCAATCCGGATGTAGATCTCTCAGTTACTCCTCCAGCACCACGTCTCCCTGCATGCTGCCACGCTTCCCGCCATGATAATGGACTAAACTCTGAAATGGTAAGCCAGCCCCAATGAAATGTTTTCCTTTATTTATTAATTTTTTCCCGGAGCTGAGGACCGAACCCAGGGCCTTTCGCTTGCTAGGCGAGCGCTCTGCCACTGAGCTAAATCCCCAACCCATGTTTTCCTTTATAAGAGTTGCCATGGTCATGGTTTTGTCACAGTGATAGAAACCCAAACTAAGACAGGGTGTAGAGGATGAATTGGAGAGGAGTAAACTGGGGTGGGTGGATCAAAGCATGTTATAATCAGGTATGAATATAAAATCAAACATTTAATTAAAAAGGGGGTAATTAAAAGGAGAGATGGGGGTTGGGGATTTAGCTCAGTGGTAGAGCGCTTGCCTAGCAAGTGCAAGGCCCTGGGTTCAGTCCTCAGCTCTGGAAAAAAAAAAAAAATAAAAGAAGAGATGGCTCGGTGGTTAAGAGCACGTGCTGCTTTTCCCGAGGACCTGAGTGTGGGTCCCAATCCCCACATCACATGCCTGTTATGTGATGCTCCAGGGGGTTTGACCCTTTCAAAGTACCTTTGGTCTCCACAGGTACTTGCGGTCATGTGCACACACGCACACACAGACACATAATTAAAAATAAAAAATTAAATTAAAAAGCCAGGCACAGCCCTGGGTGTTTGTAACCCGAGGCCCAGGGCAGGCAGAGACAGGAAGATTCCTGGAGTTTGTTGGCCCATCTTAGCCAGGGGGCTCCAGTTTCAGTGAGTGACACTGTCCTCTGTCTTTTTTTTTTTTTCTTCTTTCTTTTTTGTTTTTTTGAGAGAGGGTTTCTCTGTGCAGCCCTGGCTGTCCTGGAACTCGCTCTGTAGCCCAGGCTGGCCTCGAACTCACAGAGATCTGCCTGCCTCTGCCTCCTGAGTACTGGGGTTAAAGGCCTGTGCCACCACCACCCAACCAGAGTGACCCTGTCTTAATTAAGAAAAACAAAAAAGGCGGAGAGCAACTGGGGAAGACAACCCAAGTGTCTGTGTCTTATACACACACCCCCTCTCCTTCACACACGCAAATATGTGTGCCTGTACACACCACTGCCCCACATACAAACAACAAAAGCTCACAACTCAAAATTAAACCAAACGCCTATGCATCTATAGATGCCTCACGGAGCCTAATGAGATTTGGATCATGAGCGTGGCCCAGATCCAAGCAAGGGACCTGCAATGAGCAGGTTTGACCTTCTCCAATCACAGGGCAAATCCCCACTGGAGTGAGGATGTAGCTCAGGCCCCTCTTGATCGAAAAGGAGGCAGGGTAGGGAGGAGTCTAAAATATCCATCTAAAGCTGAGTGTGGTGGTACATGCCAACGGTCCCCACCACGCGGGAGGTGGAGGCAGGAGGATCTAGAGGCCAAGGCCATCCTCCGCTGTAGAACAAAATTGAGGCCAGGCTGAGCTACATGAGACACTGTCTCAAAAACAAATCAAAATTACAAATCAAACAACCACAAAACCCCAAACAAACAAAAAAACCCAACCCCAAACCAAAAAACCAAAACCAGCCCTGCAGGAAACGTTTAGACAGATGACCCAGCTGTCCTGAGCACGCAGCCACATCCTTCCTGTTCACCTGCCCACCTGAGGGATGGAGGTTTGCTAGGAACGCAGTGGCAGATGACAGAGCTGCGAGGGAGCTTCAGTTCTGGACCATGGTGCAGCTTCCCAGGGAAGGGATGGATGGTCAGAAAATCTGACACAAGTGGCGTTGCAGTACCTCCGACTTGTTAGCAACCAGCCAGAAGTGAGATTTCCGGAAACGTCGGTGTGTGGGTCAGAATGAAGCGGCCTTGACTAGACCAGCCGCCACCCACTTTACCTTGGGGGTGGGTCTGGCTGTCTGCAGAGCTCCTTCTTGTCCTGGCTGCTCTCTCCCAGGGACTGGCTGCAGGACTGTGGGGCCGGGGGGGGGGGGGGGGGGGGGGGGGGATAGCGGGGTGCTGTGATCAGATCAGTTTGCGCCCCCCCCCCCCCCCCCCCCCCCCCCCCCCCGCTGCTCTTGCAGGAAGTCATCATGGTGGTCAGAAGTCATTACTCAGTCATTACTGAAGGCTGCCACTTCCCATGGTGACCTTAGGTTATCGCCACCTGCTGTGAGGGGCGGAGGGGGAACAGGGTGGTCACACAGAGGCCAGGGAGTGTGTCACTTGTCTTCTCCTCACTGTGACTCAACACCTGAGAAAGTGACTTACAGAAGGCCGGAAGCCTGAAGGGACAGTCCACCATGGTGGGCAGGATGTGGAGGCAGGAGTGACTGCGTCTGCAGTTTCTGCTGGTCTGCAGCTGCAGCTCACTGCCTCCTTTTCCTTCGGTCTGGGACCCCAGTTGTAAGATGGTGCTGCCACATCCAGCCTGAGTCTGTTCCCATAATTAAACCTCTCTGGAAGTGCCCTTTCCCACATCCACCCAGGGGTGTGTTTCCATGGTGATTCCAAACTCAGTCAAGTTGACACTGAAGATGCCCCTCACAAGGAGTGAGGCAGGGTTCTGAGGCAAGGCCAAGGTCCGCTTGTTCACACCCTGCACTCGACTGCTTCGGTGGACTGACCTGCTGGGCCCCTCTGGAACCACCTTAGGCATCCCTCAAGCACAGGCTCTTTTCTGTCTACATCAAATGGACAGGGCAATGCTCTTGCATGCCACGACAAGATCTCTCTAGGGCTGAGTGCAGCACTTCCCTCAAAGGGAACCACGCACTGGATTCTCCTATGGTAAATACGGAACTCTTACTCTGAGGGCGGGGTCACATTTTCTGTTGCTAACAATAGAATGCTTGAGGCTGGGCGAGGCAGAATGACTGGTTTTGCATAAAGACCCTGCATCTAGATTATAGAGCCAAGAGTTTGGCTAACAGGCCCGTGGAAGAGAGAACAGGAGGCCCCGTGACCCGCCATGGAGAGAGCACACCCTCTCCACACAGAAAAGCATGTATTCCTCTTAGGCCACTGCTGGTGGTTACACGACCACTCGGGTTTCAGAGGGGTTAAACCATGTGCAAGCTACAGCAGTGACTACTTTTGACTTCCGGGAGCCAGTGTAGAGCAGGCCGTCAGTGCACAGCATGCTTCCAGCCCGTTTCTATACTTAATGTATGCGCATTTGTCTGTATGTTGTGTGCATGGGAGGCGGTTTCTGTATGTGCGCTTACAGATGTGTCTATATTTACAGGTGCATGTGTGTATCGATTTCGATCCACCAACTTCCATCTCATGGCCACAGCACTAACTCAGGCTGGCACACAGCCTGGTGTCTTCACCTACTGCCTAAAGGTCCACCCCAGCTCCCTGTGCTCAGTTACCAAACGGCCCTTGCTGGCTTATCCTGCATGGGTTTAACAGCAAAATCACCAACAACAAGAACATGGTGGCATATACTTTTAGTCCCAGCACTCGGGAGGCAGAGGCAGGTGGAGGCCAGCCTGGTCTACAGAGTGAGTTCCAGGACAGCCAGAGCTACATAGAGAAACACTGTCTCGGGCTTGGGGATTTAGCTCAGTGGTAGAGCGCTTGCCTAGTAAGCTCAAGGCCTTGGGTTCGATCCTCAGCTAAAAAAAAAAAAAAAAAAAAAAAAAAAAAAAAAAAAAAAAAAAAGAGAGAGAGAGAGAGAGAAACAGTCTCGAAAAACCACAAAAAGAATTTAGGAAGGCCACACAATACTGTCTGGCTAAACTCAGCGGGGATGGCACAGAACAGTAACACTGACTTTGGTCCATGAGTGACTGCAAAGGTATGGTTTGGGGTTTCAGACATCTTGGTGAGGTGAACGGCAAGTGACTGATGTGCCTTGGGGCTTGCCCATGGCTGCTGCTCAGCTCCCTCTTAGGACAGCCTCTCCTCCTCATCTACTTCACTGGGTAACTGTCCAGAGACCACCAGCTCTATGATGGGCAGTCTTGGCCCTCCTGCAGAAGACCTGGCTGATGGGGAGCAGACAACACAGCACCTGCCCCTCTACCTCCCAGGCCTGGGTCCAGTGTAGAAAGGGCGAGCACTTCCTTAGAGAAGTTGGAGAAAGGTTCAAGACAAAAAGCCCAAGATAACCACTGCTTGAAGCCGTTTGGGATGTCTTCGCTTCCTCTTGCAAGCACCCTGGCCCAGCAGCCCCCTGCGGAATTGTCAGGCCACTTTCGGGCCATTAATCCGGAGTCCTTCAGGAGCAGTTGCATTAGCCCACCCTAAACCCCAGCTGGGCCCTGGAGGGCTGGAAGTGGGCCTGGGAAAGAGCAGTGCCGGAGCCAGCTGGAGCTGGGGCTCCAGGGTGTCCAGTGCACCTTGGTCTGGGCACTGCAGCATACCATCTGTGCTCCTGTGGGGCTGTAGGACAGATACATGGATGGTCACCACGTGAGAGGGCCCACTAATGGATAAGACTGCCTCCTGCTTGAGAGGCCAGGGCAGGGAAGGAGGTGCATCCCATGGAGGATGGAGAACTCCTCACTCCAGTTTCAGTTTGGGTGGGGCTAGGTCAGTTCAGCAGGGGTCCTACTGAATCCTGTCTGTGGGCAGAGCCACTGTGGGTGTGGGGCAAGCCCTTGAAGACAGACCAGGCACTGCCCTCCATGATGACCATGCAGCTTTCTTAATGGAACACAACCGCTGAACTTGGTACATTTCAAGCACTTTAGCCTTCCAGGACAGCAGACTGCTGATGGAACCCATCTTCAGAGGGCGGGCGCCATGTTAATGAGAGGCCAAATTTCATATGCTTGCAAACTTTCCCCCCTGCGGCCTGCTGCTCTGCACACCCCACCCCCCAACAGAAGACTGCATCAGAGGGAAAGAGAGATTTCCATAATTTATAGTACGGCATTTCACTGGGGACAAACGCTAATCTGTACTTACCGATACATTTAAGAAAATGCATCCTCCCGCAAGCCTGCGCCATTTACGACTCTTGGCACAAACCGCA
The DNA here is from genome assembly GCF_007827085.1 of Peromyscus californicus insignis. Taxonomy (NCBI): domain Eukaryota; kingdom Metazoa; phylum Chordata; class Mammalia; order Rodentia; family Cricetidae; genus Peromyscus; species Peromyscus californicus. The sequence goes on from NW_026294595.1 coordinate 7,714,253, forward strand.
ATGCTCAGTCTTCAATTAAGGGACACCTTAGGGTTCATTATCACACAATTGCTCCCTGTGAACCATGCCAAATGCTGTTTTGGCACTGAGCTTGGAAGATGAATTAGAAGGAAGTCTTCCCTGTAATGCCCTCTCCAACTCCCATTACCGCCATCAGCGCTGATGCCCCCTTGGCCGGCCCTCCCCTCCCCGAGTGGCTTTCACTATTCAATTTCTCAACGTCAAACTCGATTCTCTAGAGGTGTAGTTAAAGATGCCACATCTCCTTTTTGTCTTCCGGCTCTCAACAGGCCTCAGTGTGGCCCAGATGGGACACTCTCCCCCACCCCCTTTTGGGCTAAAGGATCCACAGATGTGTCTTTCACTCCTGTGTGGTGCATGCGTGCATACGCCCTCCCCACAAGAGGTTCTCAGCAAGGACTAATGGGCCTGTTGTCTATACTGAGACAATCCCACAGCATAGAGGTACAAGGTGAAGGCTGGGCCATGTAGATGCCCTGGCAAAAAAACTGAATTTCAAGCCAGTTGCCTCCAAAAGGTGATAGAAAACAGCCAGCAAAGCTGCCTTTACCCCATCAGGTCCTGTGGTCAGGCCCGCAGTGGGACTAGAGTGGGTGCGGGTAGTACCCTTCTGTTTTCAACAAAAGGCCTGCATCTGCTGCTGTCCCACCTGAGACAGCAGAGCACAGGTGAGTGGGTCTGGAGTATGCAGCAGCCAGGGAAAAGAACCCAAGAGCGCACACACGGCAGGGTCTGTGTGTGTTTAGGTGAGTGCATGCCTGGCTATGGGGCTGGAGGGCGTCAGGCTCAGGATGGGGTGCAGCCCACTGGATCCCTCCGACAGACACCACACCCTCCCAGGCCCAGGCAGGACTGTTCACTCATTTGCTATGACAGGGAAGCCTCGTTCTTACTGTGGCCCTTAATCAAAAGGTCTTGTGTAAAGCTACACCTAAACACCAGATTGGCTTCAGAAGTCACTGTGCACCAACAGGTCAGGCTGATGCAGGCAAGGTGACCTCAGCTAGGAAGTGCAAGAGCCAGGGTCCAGCAAACAGAACAGACAGAGAACACTTTGCCCACAAGGTATCTTGTGGAAATTTTATTATATAGAGTGTAAAATGAATTGTCAGTCAAATAAAAAGAACACCTTAAAAAAACAAAACAAACGAACATGCATAACATTTCCACTGCCTTTTTAATAGTTAGACATTTCAAGCATTGTAAGGAAAACGAGAGGACTGGAAACTGTAACTTGAGCACATTTCAAACGGAATGTTCCTCGGGGTCAATTCAAAATGCAAGAAAAAATAGCTTCAATTCCGTTTTTTTTTTCTTTAAAAATACATGTTATCTGTACAAGATACACTACAGTAAACATTGGAAATCATATTATCCCTTTTATTAAATCAAAATTATTTAACTCATACTGTGGTTAATACTAGATTTATTTATTTATCTAGTTAATTTGACAAATATTAAGAAAATATTTAAAAGAAAAAAGCAAAAAACACCTTGGAATTAAAAAATAGTTACTACATTTTTATATGGTTTAATGTCCACAGTGTTTGTTAAAAGTTATATTGAATTTCTTTTAATATTAAAAATAACAGTATTTATATTTCTGAGAATAGAGAAAGGCTTTTTGTTTTTAAAACCAGCTTGGAGGTCTAGACATACAACTGCACCAGGTGACGGAGACGGGCAGCTTACATGAAGGTGGACTGCGTCTCTGCGCTACCCTCAGAACGCTAGAAATGACACAACCCACAAACGCCCCTCCCGCACACAAGGACCCGTCTCAGCTCACAATTCACATCATTAATTACAATACATAATAGTTCAGCTTAAAAAAAAAAACCGCAATAAAACTGGACAGCCAAGATACAAGAAATTAGAGGTGAAACACTTAATGAATTTACATTTACGAATATTTAAATACTGCTTAAATTTTTTTAAAGAATTTGTTACAATACCACCTAAGACTTCCAAGCCATTTTTTCTGTTGCAACAGAAAACAGAAACAAACAAACAAAAAAAACTGTAAATAAAAAGACACAAAAATAAAACAAACCCATTATTTGATGAAATGTCGAGACTCTGAGGAGAATTCGGGCACCTGAGCTCGCAGGCTTTGCTCCGAAAGAACCCCAGAGCTTACACATTTGAAGTAACAAAGAAATCATGACACAGAAATTACCAGCAATGTTTAGTAACTAATTTTCCCGATTTTTAGAAAAATTCTGTTAATCTAAATATAGTGTTTCACAGAACAAAACAAAAGTTCTTCATTGAAAGGTTTGCAAATCTAAAAATCTCTGTAACAAACAGGTTTTTCTCACACTGATTTCGGGGAAGAGCCGCTGCAGACGCCCATCTACTGCTCCTGTGGGGGGGAGGGAGAGGGTCAGGCCCAGCACCCGTCCACCTGATGCGGGAGTCTCAGCAGGCCAGGACACTGGGAAGGGTTTCTCCTGAGTCACCAGCCCAACACCAGCTTCCCACAAGGCCTGAAGGCATCAGGTCCCCAGGAAGGTGCCTTGTGGGAGCACCAGGCCCTTCCCCCTTGAACAAAGGCCACAGCCCTTCAGGGGCAACTATTGGAGTGGCCCTGGAGTTCCCTGCAGGCGCAGGGAAAGTCCAGCACTTACTTATAGTTGGGCTACTAAGGCCCGGAGCTGGAGAGAGAGCAGCACCCGAGCAAGCCCAAGGCTGGGACAGAGGGAGACAGAGGAGATCCCCACAGGCCAGTGAGCTCACCCTGGGACTAGGCAAGCACAAAGGCTGGGTGGCATCACGGCACTGGGGACTGGCTACAGACCTGGCTGTGGGCCTGAGCCTGCCCTAAAGTCTGCCCGTAGAAGGCGGCCTGCTGCCTGTAGTACTCGGCCCAGGCCATCGTGTAGTCCGGTGGGGAGCTGGTCTGTGGAGCAGCACTGGTGCTGTGACCTGGATGACAAAGGACAGCAGAGTTGAAGAAAGGGGAGGAATAGAAGGCCCTTTTTCTAGGGCCTTGAGGCATCTGCTTCCCCCTGGATCATTGCTGCCATTTGGAATGCAAAGGTGCTTGCCATATAAAGTGCTGTGGCCTTCTGTTGCCAGCCTCTGCCACAGCCCACCTAGAAGCTACACTTCTACCGGTCTCCCATACACCAACTGCCGGCCCAGCAACTCTGGGTGCCAGAGAATAAACACAGTCACAGTGGGGAGACAGTGCAGTGTGGCACTCAGATGGGGATGGGGGGGGGGTTGGTGTTAAATAGGCCCTGGGTACCCGGAGTGCAGGTTAATAAGTTGTGGGGGGACAGGCACCTGAACTCCCCCACACCCCCAGTAAGGAGACCACCTGACACCTGCCTGTCCAGTCACCAGAGGAGCTAGTGGCCCAGAGAGAACTCTGCCTCCAAGTCCAAGCAGCTTCTGACAGCCTTAACCTGGGCCTTCCAATTGGCCACGTGATTGTTCTAGGCGCAAGCTATTGCGGGGGTGGGGGGGGGGGTGGGGGGGGGGTAAGCCCTACATCAGACCCAGAACTGGCTTCAACTGGAATAAGCCCAGGCCCTTTTTCTTTGACAATCACTCAGGGGACATTTCGGTGTTGGCATCCCTCAAGCCTGACTTGGTTCCTGGTGTTGTAAAGAGAATGGACTTCCACAGGAAAGACAAGCCACCAGCACCCAGGGAAGGCAGCTCCCTTTCCTGCACTGTGACCTCTTGCCTGCCCTGACATGGCCCCCGGGAGACTGTGAGGACAATACAACCAGCAGCCATTGGCCATATCTGGCTTCCTCTGACAGGGCATGGGAGAGAGATCAGGAGGGCACCCAGATGCAGTCCCAGAGGGGTGTAAACCAGGTGACACTGGACAGCAAAGCCACAGCCGGGCAGCGTGCGGTGGCTGCACTCACTCTGCTTTTTGTAATAGTCCTCCCAGGCCTTGCTGTAGTCGGGCTGGCTGCTCTGTGGCTGGCTCTGCTGGCCTATGCAGAGAAGAGAGAGCAGTCAGGCCTTGTTCGTGGACTCCCATCCTGGCTCACGGGCTCCAGCTGGGAAGTACAGTTATCACTGAGCAAGGCTGCAACCAAGGTTATGAGGAGGCGGGGCTGGAAGCCGGTCTTCTTAGACCCGCTGGGCCTAGTTCCCAAGGGACAGTCAGGCCCCCAGGCTCCACCACCGCTCTGGACAAGGAAGGTGACAGGAAGGTGACGGGTGGGAACTCCCTGTGGCATGAAGGCACAGGTCTGGGGTTTGAAGCCAGAGACACACTGTGCATATGCCAGGGGCAGAAGCAACAGGCACCCAACTGGGATCTTGCCTAGCCTTTCTTCATGGGAACAGCACAGAACCCACCCTAGGCACCTTCTTCTCCGTGCTGGCAGGGGAGGCAGGCATGAGGAGATCCCCAGTGTCAAGGAAGGCAGCATTAGGCTCAGGGGCAGGTAAGCAGAGGGATAAGGCAGTGAGGCCAGGGGCAGCGCCTTTGGTGTTGAAGGGTTCACCAAAGCCCTTCACCTCTTTTCAGAATCAGTCTAAGGCAGACAGAGGAATGTGAAGAATGTGCCCCTCAACACAGCTCAGCAGGGTGTCTTTTTTTGTTGTTTTTGTTTTTCGAGACAGGGTTTCTCTGTGTAGCTTTGGTGCCTTTCCTGGAACTCACTCTGTAGCCCAGGCTGGTCTCAAATTCAGAGATCCTCCTGCCTCTGCCTCCCACATGCTGGGATTAAAGGCGTGCGCCACCACTGCCCGGCAGTGTGTCTTATTTTTGCCATGCCAATGAACTGCAGCCCAATGGCAGGGGAAGGTCCACTTGCTGACCTGCAGGGGAGGAACAGCTTCTGTGTTCTTTCCTGCAATGTGGGGCTATGCACAGGACTGCTTCCTGACCTGACTATACACAGGCAGAGCTCAGGCAGACAGGTGGAAGTTGCCAGCCTTTCTTCCTTCCTCCTGCTCACCACCCACACCAAGGACAACCCACCGGGCGTCAGGTTCTGCTGACCCTGACCCTAGTGCTCCTTTTGGGGGCACGGGGAGAAGCAGCTTTCCTCTCAGGGCTTATTTTGGGAACAACAGGGCAGATGGGATCACAATCCTGCCATCCTCCTGCCTGGGGGGAATGTACAGAGCACAACAGTATTGACAGCCCAGCACTGTGAGGACACCAGTTCCGCAAGGCAAGGAGAAAGCAGAGTGCTGGAGAAGATGAGAACCAGGAACCCAGTGCGACAGAGGGTAGGCACTGTCAGGGGCACCTGCTGACAGGGAAGCACTGCCAGAGTCTGAGAACATCAGAGCACATCTGGATGTGGAGATGCGGAGGGAGAGGGCTGAGCACTGCACAAGCCTCCTCTTTTCAGTAGCTTCCTTGGCCAGGTAGCCCTTAGCAGAGACAACTGTGTTGGTTTCCGCAGAAGTCCAGGTGACAGAAAAAGCCCTTTTTCTAAGTCACTGGTGAGAAGTAAGGTCACCTTGACAAAGAAGACTGAGGGAGAGGGGTCCTCAGCAGGGCAGGAGGCTGCTTAGGAGAGCAGAGCCCAGGGAAGTTCTAGGCTGCAGATTCGCCCTCAGAAGAAAATGGAGACAGGAGAGACTCTTATCAAACCACACCCACCATCACTTCCGCCCCTGCCCCAAGCTCTGAGGAGGTCCTGTGACCCAGGGAAAGCAGCCTCACCTTCCTGTGCATTCCCACATGCTAGGCCTGCTGGGCCCCCTTCTCTGGGGAGGAGCTAAACCAAGAGCGAGGCAGCAGAGCACCTCATACCCCCAGTTCCCTGGATCTGTGAGCCTCAGGATGCCACCTTGGCGCACACCCTCACCCTCTTGTGAGTCACTTACTTGGGACTTGTGTGGGCTGCTGCCAAGCCTGGTAAGTGCTGCCCCAGCCCTGGGTCAGAAAAGCTGGAGGGCCACTGTGGATGACAGAAGAGTCCTTTGTGACAGCATGGGTCACACACCCTCCCCCTGCTTTCCGATCATCCTCTTTCCCGACTCCCTCACCCTCCTACTGGCAGAAGGACAGGTAATCACCTACCTCACAGGGGTGCTGTGGGGGGTTCCCGTTAACTTTAGCAGCGATGTTGGGGAAGCCCCTGGGAGGAAAGGCGCTGTAGGCAAGGGAAGAGCATTGTTGATTTGCAGGAAGGGCGGCCCTTTCAACACCCTCCCCTCTACCCAGGCAGTGTGCTCCCTTGGGAAGATGGAGCTCTGAGGCTTTACCCTGTCTGGTCAGTGAGAGAATACAGTGCTGTCCCTGCCCAGGACTTGAATAAGCACTTCTGAGGAGCAGGACAGAGGAGGTTAGAAAGGTAATGGGCCTTCCATCAAGATGGAGGCAGAGGACTCACTTTTGATGTGGCGCAGCTGGTGGCTGGCTGAAGGGGCTCTGTCCGAAGGCTGCAGGGGCTCCGAGGCCGGCACCCTGTGTGAGCACAGAGGAGCTCTCACCCCAGTCACCACGCCACTGTGCCCTCTGCCCAGGCCCGCCCAGGGAAGCCCACTATGGGAGGGAGGCAAGTCAAGTGAAGGAGACAGTTCTGCGCTCACACTAGCTTCCTTCCCCCAGCAGACGGTGTCTGCAGTGGTGGCTCTGCCCCTCAAATGACCAAGACCACCACACAGCCAGTCCTGGCACCACCACGATTGCCCTGGCATGTCACCCTGGGGGAGGACCAACCTGCTTGACTCTCCCGTCAATTTAGGCTGGCCCAGGGCTCTTTCTGCCATTCTACGTCCCCATTGAGGTGAGCAGTGGCCCATCTGTCCTCCATCAACACTCCCTTTCTTTATCTGCTTTGAGGTGCCTGAAACTAAAGCCAGAGTCAATGAAAGCTGCCTGCAGGGCTGGTGGCCAGGGTGACGCCTGAGGGAGCCGGGGGGCAGTGCTGGGGGAAGACTGCTGTCCGGCTGCTCATCTATGCCTGCAAGGACATGCTCGAAGGGCTGACTGCTGGGGCCTTGGCCAGTCACGCCACGGGCTTCTTTGATTGCATCTGAGCCTGGCATTCCCTGAGCCTTGGACTTTCCCTTTGGCAGAGGAGAGGCTGCCCCCATGTGATGCAAGGATGGAAAGGCACAGGACGCACAAGGTTCTGGGGGAAAACAGGTACCTTGGACATCCAAAAGCAAATCCAGCTAGTATAAGCCAGGTGGGGAAAGGCCCGTGTACGTACGCCAACTTTCTCATCTATGAGATGCCTGGCCACCTCGATCTGCTGAGGAGCGCCCCTGATGGTAAATATCCGCAGGTTGGGGTCGGTGTTAGGAGGGGGGTTCCGCTGAAGCTCCACATGCGCACCTGATTGCTGGTTGATGTTTTTTATGTTCTCGCCCCCTGCAGGCAAGAGATATAGTTGATTGGCTCTGAGTGCGTGGCCTATGTTTCGGGGAGGCTGGGAGGTGCATGCTAACTCTTGCCCACAGATAGCCACTTTCTTCTGCTTACTGCACAAGGGCCCTGACAAAATTCAGGGCTTCTTGTTCACAACACTAGCTATTTGGAATGAAGATGACCGTTTGGAACTGGACTGAGGCCTGTGGCCACAGGGCCCTATAGAAGGGTCTGGGCCCAAGGCCCTTGGATCTGCCTTGAAATCCACCCAGAGTCACTGTGAGAATGGAGACCTGATGGCCCTACCATACACAATGGGGCCTTCAGCCTAGGCAGGGGCTGCCCTCCCTCCACAGGTCAAATGGGCGGCTACAGGCCCCACCAATGCCTGGAACCCACTCTGGCCGTCAATACCACACCCTGTTCCCTCTCAGGTCCCTCTGCCTTGGTGGGGGATGGGTCCAGACAGAAGCAGTAGAGAGGGGAGGAGGCGGGCACAGGACCTAGATGGAGCAGGGTGACGGGAAGTTCGTTGTTCTCTCTGAAAACCGGCAAGTCTCAGTCTCTTAACCAAACTCCACCAGCCAGGGAACAATGACCCAATTCTTGTGAAATTTCACAGAACTTACAGGTCCACTACATCAACTCTGTGGGAGCGGCGTATAGCCAGAACACAAGGAAAACCTGGAGCACAATCTTACAAAACTGAAGAAGATAAAACGCTGAAGGTCTGGTGGTGTACAAGAGCAGGGAGTCCACGTGTCAAAAGCAAAGCCCACGGGCTGCTGTGTGTGTTGGGTTGCCCCTGCCCACTCCAATGCAACCCAGCTTGAAACGACATGTGTAACAACACACTCCAACCTTCCCTACTGCCTTAGCAGATCAAAGGTCATCTAAGCATATCACCAAGCGAATGTGAGGTGGCTGTGGAGGAGAGAGAGAGAGAGAGCAAGGACGAGCTTTGTCTTTATTTCAGCCCGCAAGGGTCATGGAACAAAGATGGAGGTGAGTCTCAGGGAGCCTTCCTGAAGGCGGAGCAGCCAGGCTCGCGGAGGACAGACTAGGAGCTGATAGCTGAGTGTTTGCTGCATGCCCAGTAGAGCTCCTGGGTCCTTTTCTCAGAGGCTGGCACCCTTCATCATCTCTGCCCCATGAAGAGGGAGCAGCTTTGTTCCCAATCAAGTTTTGGAGACTCGACGAGGACAAAGAAGCAGCAGAGACCACGACCACAGGCACCCGCACCAGCCTGACCTCAGATGGCCCCTGGCCAGCAGGCAAGAGCAAGTGTGCCCGAGACTGAGGGCTGGCAGACTCCAAACAGCAGCACACCCCCCCAGCAGCCCACCTTAGCCAGGCCAGCAGCCCAGGATGCTCTGCTGGGACCTCAGGAGCATGCTAATCGGTATGGAGGCACTGCCAAACTGCACGGGGCCAGAAGGAGTTAATTTAAGTTCATCGTCCTTCAACATGAGGTCACTAGTTTGGCACATGGTGGCTGTCTTGAACTCAGTCAGCAGCCTGCTCCTTTCTTCCACCTGATGGGGGGCAGAAGTGACCCACCAGCGGCTGGCTGGATGTGAAATCGTAAAGCAATTAATCAAAGCTGCTAAAAGGCCTGGCTGACAAGGGCAGGGCTGGCCAGACTATCTGTCAATGTTGCTGTGTTTATCATGGAAATCCAGCAGGGGCCCGGGAGGCTGTCCAAGGGCAGAAGCTGGGAGAGCTCTGCCTGGTTGCCTGGACTCTCTCCTCCAGCCACATGCTTTTCCCAAGAAAAGGAAACCGCTCACATGAAAGATCCTCTCCATGGCCACCTTAGCTTGTAGTGGGTCCCAGATTGTTAGTGAACACAGGGACAGGGTGCCAGCCACCACTTCACTCTGTTATCACTGTCCTCTAGGCCCTACTTGGGTGGCTCTGTGGAGGATGGACAATGATACCACACACACGCACACACAGAGACGGGGTGCTTCTGCCAGGGTTTGTTTTGCTGAGACACACTCAAATGAAAATACCACTGACAAGATGGTTTTCAAAAGGTCAAGACCCCTATATCTGATCCCCTATCTATAGGTATCAGGTAAATGTGATCTCTTAGTACGTCAACGGGCTGGGTGGGGTGTGGGAGGGGTGTGAGAATGTCTACAATTCTAAGTAGCTAGCAGGATCAATGATACATTTAGCAGCATGTACCAGAGAACAAAAACAAACTACTCCATTTGTCACCATGCTGCAATTTCAGCAAGAGTAGAAGAGGTTCTCAACCTGTTGGTTATGATCCCCAACAGGGGTCACATATCAAATATCCTGCATATCAGATATTATCACTATGATTCATAACAGTAGCTATGAAGTAGCAATGAAATCATTTTATGGTTAGGATCATTACCACATTAGGAAATTAAAGGGTCACAGTGCTAGGAAGGTGGAGAACCATTGACCTAGAGGCTGAGACAGGAGGGTCACAAGGCAGAGGCAGTCTGGTCTCAAACCAAAACCCTCCTTCATTATTCCTACCATCCAATAATCTGAAAGACATAGATACAAGAGAGTAATATCTTGAAAGAGCACAAACACTCCCCCAAAGAGTGGTAACTACAGATCTGGGGGGGGGGGGGGGGTCCTGTGGTGGTATTACCCACTTAAGCTCCCAAGGTCACAGGGGCAGGGTTAAGATCTGCTGGTGGAGACAGCCCAAGTCACATTCCCTGTAGTAAGAAATCGGAGGGACTCTGGGGAGAAGCCATTTTCTCCCTATGCTGTCAAATGAATAATGAAGGAAAACACAAAAGCCAATGTCAAACAGAAGTCCTGTCGGTAGTAAAGTTCAGCTCAGTGCTCGCAGGGAGACCAGCCAAGTCTAGGTGGTCCATGGCCTACTCTGCCTGCTCCCTCCTGGCTGACAGGGAGGACGGCATTGTGCAGGCTAGAATGAGGCATTCCACCCAATGCTCCAAACTGCCCCCAAATGTCTAGGATCAGCTAGCAAGCCAATCTCTACTCCTCTCACAGGTTGTCTGCATTGCTGAAAGCCTCCTAGGCTGTCCACGAAGACCCAGCGGCCAAATCCAGTGAGGGAAAGGTGACATCCATGTCAGAAAGCACTCTGTGGAAGGCATGAGTGTTGGTGACTTCTCAGGGCCACGTTCATTCCAGTCTACAGACAAGGCCCTCACTCAAACAGGTGCTTTGCTTTTTTTTTTTTTTTTGTCACTCCATTGTGACAAGCCAAGTCAGGGACCCCAGAGGATGCCATGAATACAGGCCTGAGAGTTGGCTTCCCTTTCCTTGAGCAGCTGCAGGGGACAGAAACCCTGACAGTTGCCTCTTACCTTTGCCAATTACAAGGCCACATTTATCAGCTGGCACTGTGTATGTAATTTCCTGGACACTACCAGGAGTGCCCAAACTCCAGTCCCCACGGCCACGGCCTCTTCCTCTAGCTACCGCCAGGCCTCCAAGGCCATCTCTTTCCTGGTAAGGAAAAAAGGTGACAGTGAGGACGTCTGCCACTGCCATCAGCATATCTCCCCTCTCTGGTGAGAAGGCAAATGACAGGGTACACCAACACCACACACCGGACCCTCAGCACTTCAGACTTGGAGGCTCGAATCCAGAACAGAATTAACCAACACCTTGTTATAAAAAGATACCTGTGGGCACACACAGCATCCACATACCTCCCTAAAACCGGAAGCTAGAAACTCTGGGCTGAAGCCTGGGACTGTCTACTTTTCATTACAAGGCCCTCAAGATTAGGCTTTACTCAAAGTTGAGGCTAACTCATGGTGGGTCTGTCGGAGCAGATAATGGATACCAAAGAGCTACCGGTAGCATCTGAGAGGGGCTGGAGGGGCAGTGTGTGACTCAACTTCTCCACAAGGCTGTCATAGAGGACAATGGCCAGCAGAAAGGATCAAAGGACTTAAGGAAAAAGTTCTTGGTCTGGTGGGATAGCTCAGTGGTAAAGACTGCTGTCCTGAGCTTAACCCCTGAGACTCACTTGGCGGAAGGGGAGACCCAAATCCTCCAAGTTGTCCTTCAACTTTCACACATAGGCCACGGCATGCGAACATGAACATGTAATAAGTACAAATGTAATTAAAAAAAAAAAAAAAAAAAAAAAGGCGGTCTTATTACCAAGAAGGCGTAGAAAGATCCTCAAGAGTGATTTCTTAGGAAGGATGGTGGCAGGTGTCCATAACCCCAGAGAATTAGGGGGACAGACTGAGGCAGGGGGACTGTGAGTTGGAAAGCCAGCCTGTCTTTAAGACTGAGGGACAGAGGACTAGAATGGCTGGCCCAAGGCTGGTGTGTCGGGAATAACGGGAGCGGCAGCAATGGCAACAGGAGACATCAGGCCTCACTCCGGTGTCCGGGAAGCAGCTCCCGCACCGTGAAGAAGCACCTGCTGACTAGGAAGCATGGCTTCCTGAGGGTTTCTGCTCGGACTCTGGCATGGGCAGCCAGCTTTCCCAAGACAGACAGAGGAAAAAGGTGCTCTTCAGCTTTCAAACTTAGAAAAGGTGTTACATGTTCAACCCTAAGAAACTACCAGGGTTCTGGTTAAAACCCAAGCCCTACCTGGTGATCATGGACTGAACAGGAGGTACACATTTACAACTGAGAAGTAGTCCTTCACCCCTGAGGCTGCTGGCAGGAGCCTCCAGGCACCTCAGAACTTGCCAGAGGTCATGAGCTAATGGACAAGTAGGTAAGATGAATTCCCAAACTCTGCCCAGTCCTTTGTCTCTAGTTACTGATATGTCTTCACCCTTGTAGTCCTGGAGGACGTGCTAATCTACCACATGTGCTCCCTACCACAAGTCCTCAGGTTAACAGATGCTACCGACAACATAAAAACTCACCTACATTCTAAAGGCAAGCTTGGAACAAGTATAAGAGCAGGATTAGGGGAACATATCTCTAATCAATACTTGTGAGAGGCTGAGGCAGGTGATCCTTATGAAGGATCACCATAAATTCCAGGCCAGCCTGTGCTACAGGGCTAGGCCCTGAATCAAAATGGCCCCCAAAACATCAACAACAGCCGGGCGGTGGTGGTGGCACACGCCTTTAATCCCAGCACTCGGGAGGCAGAGCCAGGTGGATCTCTGTGAGTTCGAGGCCAGCCTGGTCTACAGAGCAAGATCCAGGACAAGCAACAAAATTAAACAGAGAAACCCTGTCTCGAAAAACCAAAAAAAGAAAAAGAAAGGAAGGAAGGAAGGAAGGAAGGAAGGAAGGAAGGAAGGAAGGAAGGAAGGAAGGAAGGAAAAACCCATCATCAACAAAACCCAGGTGTATGAAGACATGGTGCCATCAGGGGTAGAACAGGTTCTGCTCTATGTCCTGGATTCATTCCATGTTGGTTTTATGTCAAATACACCTGACTGTTGGAAACAGGCACTCTGCCATGACACTGTCATCTACCAAGCTCATGCTTCAGAACCACATAACTGGGGATGGAAAGATGCTCAGAGGACCCAGGTTCAGTTCTCAGCACCCATGCCAGATGGCTTACAACTACCTGTAACTCTAGTTGCAGAGGATCCAACATCCTCTTTCAGCCTCCATGAGTACTACATACACGTGGTACACACACATGCAAGCAAACACTCATACACATGAAGTAAATATAATTACCCAAACAAAACAAAGTTAAAAACAAATTTAAAAATCTCAAAAGCGCCGGGCGGTGGTGGCGCACGCCTTTAATCCCAGCACTCGGGAGGCAGAGGCAGGTGGATCTCTGTGAGTTCGAGGCCAGCCTGGTCTACCAAGTGAGTTCCAGGAAAGGCGCAAAGCTACACAGAGAAACCCTGTCTTGAAAAAAAAGAAAAAAAAAAAAAACAAAACTCAAAAGCTTTATGTAAAGTTGCAATTCTAACAGCTGAGTTTGATCCTCAGGACACACATGATGGGGTCTCCAGAGAACTGACTGCCACTTCCATGCCATACCATGTACACATCACATATACGAATAAATGCATGTGCGCGCACGCACGCACGCGCACACACACGCGCACACACACGCGCGCACACACACACACACACACACACACACACACACACAATAAATGTGTAGTGAAAACCTAGATTCTGGTCAATAAAGGCAGGGGGTAAAAAATCAGCAAAGAGCCGGGCGGTGGTGGCGCACGCCTTTAATCCCAGCACTCGGGAGGCAGAGCCAGGCGGATCTCTGTGAGTTCGAGGCCAGCCTGGGCTACCAAGTGAGTTCCAGGAAAAGGCGCAAAGCTACACAGAGAAACCCTGTCTCGAAAAACCAAAAAAAAAAAAAAAATCAGCAAAGAAAAGCACTGAGGCAGGAAGAGGCAGATGTGGAAAAGTCTCCAATTAAGGAGACTGAGTGGTCAGAGCACCATGGTGCAGCACTGTGTGTTTCTGGGTGGGCTCTGAGACCCAGAGTTCTGGACCCACCTGCGCTGTGAGAATGAGCTCATTGATGATGTGCGCTGCATGCTGACACCGATCTGGAGGGCCCATGACCTGTGCTGCTCTTTCTGGACTAATCCCATCGTCTGTGGAACCAAATGAGAGAGAGTAAGGAAAAGTCCGAGATCAAACAGAAAATAAAATCTCATCTCACAGTCTGAACTCTTGGAGCAGTGTGAGGAGGACTGTGTATGAGTGTGCCTTTTTCACACGTGTCAGAGTAACACCCAGTCACTGTGCAAGCACAGATGACCCAGCCCTTGGGAGGTTGAAGCAGGCCAATAACGAGCTCAAGACCAGCTTAAGCAACATAGTAAGATCTTTGGCCCTTCCATGAAAGGTTTATCCTTCTTTGTGATATTAAATTGTTTCTGATTTGTATAAAATCAAAATGGTGCATTTTGTAAAGGAATCTTCACTTAGCAAAATTACAAACTGAAAATGCTTCATAGTTTATGTGTGTGTGTGTGTGTGTCTGTGTCTGTGTGTGCTAGAAACCACAGGCCAGAAAGATCAAGCCAGTACACAACCAAGGAAGGGCACGATGACTAGGAAGGAAGATTGCCAAAGAGAAAGAAAATACACACAGCTAACACAGCCCTGGGTAGATCTAACACCAAACTAACCTGGTTTGAATTGGATCCTCACACCAGCATCATTCTGGATCTTTTTGATCATTTCTCCATTTCTTCCTATGACAATCCCAACAGCAAACCTAGGCACAGACACCTAGACAGACAGACAAAACCATCAGAGCTTCTGCACATATGGCTTTGTAAAGACTTAAATTCTTAAAAATTCATTTATTCTAATTTTATGTGTGCTGATGTTTTGCCTGCATGTATGTCTGTGTGAGGACATCAGATCTTGGGAGTCAGAGACAGCGGTGAGCTGACAGGTGGGTGCTGGGAACTGAACTCAGGACCTCTGGAAGACCAGTCAGTGCTCTTAGCTGCTGAGCCATCTCTCCTGATCCAATTTACAATTTTTAATTGTGTATGTGTATGTCTTGTATGCATACAAGTACAAGTACCTACAGAGACAGTGTGGAGCTAGTTACAGGTGTCTGTGAGCTGTTGTGTGGGTGCTGGGATCTGAATCCAGGTCCTCTGCAAGAGCAGCTAGCATTCTTTTTTTTTTTTTAAAGATTTATTTATTTATTATGTATACAGTGTACTGTTTTGCATGTATCCCTGCAGGCCAGAAGAGAGCACCAGATCTCATTACAGATGGCTGTGAGCCACCTTGTGGGTGCTGGGAATTGAACTCAGGACCTCTGGAAGAACAGCCAGTGTTCTTAACCTCTGAGCCATCTCTCCAGCCCCGCAGCTAGCATTCTTAACTGCTGAACCACCTCTCCAGTCCCTGGCCTTTTCTTTTAAAAGGAAAGACTTTAAATAAACCACTTAGTTTTTATTACAGTGCAATTTTGGAATTAAAATAATAAAGCATTTTTTCCTTATAGAACAATTTCTGTGATTGATGATTATGAGTCTGTGAAACTGCATACAAATATATGCCATTGGCTCTACCTGTGGCCATTTACAGTCTTGTTCTTTATCTGTAACTGTGGTAAAATGCACAGGCCATAGCACCCGCTACTCAGTCATTCAGAAGTGCAGAGCCCAGTGGCCTCAGTGGAGCCATGATGCTGTGGAGTGACCAGCAGCACCATCTAGACCCAGGGCCTACTGGTGACCACAGGAACTCTACCACTGAACACCACCACTTGCTTCTACTATGTTCTCCGCTTGACTTCACCTTGTCCAGAGTGGTCACTTGGCCACTGTGAATCTAGCTGAAGGCACTAGGTGTGATGTTTGCACGGTGTGGCATAAAGGACAATTGCAGGACAGATTTTGATAGCATTTCATCTCATCAATAAAACAAGATTCCAGGTTTGATATAATCATAACACATTATCGCTGTGAAAACTTGGATTTTGGCTCCTATTTAGACATAAACGTAACCTTTAAAGCAAAACTGTGAAAACCAGAGGAATGACCTGCCCTGTAAAAGCAGCTGGTTTTCCATGCTTGTTTCTTCTTTATACCCTTGAGCAGTGTGTGTACTCTTGAGTTTTGAAGATGAGAAAAACTACATAACCAGTTTGAGGCTAAGGAGCTGAGAGAAGTGTGACCAGTGGTTTTAGTGACATTTTTTTTTTTTAAAGATTTATTTATTTATTATGTATACAGTGTTCTGCTTGCATGTATGCCTGCAGGCCAGAAGAGGGCACCAGATCTCATTACGGATGGTTGTGAGCCACCATATGGGTGCTGGGAATTGAACTCAGGACCTCTGGAAGAGCAGCCAGTGCTCTTAACCGCTGAGCCATCTCTCCAGCCCGACATTCTTTTTTTTGAGACAGGATCATATCACTATGTAGCCCTGGCTGGCCTGGGCTTGTTATGTAAACCAGGCTGGCTTTGAACTCAGCCTTGCTTGCCCACTGACCTGTGGGTCCAGCTCACCTCTATACTACCTCCTCCTGCTCTGGAGGTGAAATCGCCACGCACACCCCGAAAGTCAGCCTGGTCTTTCTCTCGGATGATCTCTAGGACCATTTCTCTTGCTTGCTGCACAAACAAAAACAGAAAGTACCAATGGGGAAAATTCTGGAAAAAGACAGCACAGGATGAAAAGCCAGGATCAGGGTCAGGATCAGTGTGATCCAAGACTGTGAAGGCGCTCACTGCTGACAAGGATGAGAGACTTAGGGGACATACTCCAGCTACTCTAAGGTTCAAACTCTAAGAGTCACCTACTCTACCTGCAGCTGGGTCAACACAGCTAAGGTGAGTGGAAACCCTTCCAGTGGCCCCAAGTGTTTCCAGCAGAGGCTCCTTGAGCCAGAGGACAGACAGGAACAGGCAGCACAGGTCACAGACACAGCTCCTGCCCTCAGAACTCTTAGATCTTTGCTTTTATACATGAAGTACTACTAGGGGTGGAACCTAGGACTATGCACCATCGTAGGCACATGGTATATGACTGAGCCACACCCTAGGCCCAGCTGAACTGCAGCAGGTACCGACCTCTGATTAAGATGGCATCATAGGCCAGGTGGTGGTGGTGACGGTGGTGACGGTGGCGGCGCATGCCTTTAATCCCAGCACTCAGGAGGCAGAGCCAGGCAGATCTCCGTGAGTTCGAGGCCAGCCTGGTCTAAAGAGAGAGATCCAGGACAGGCACCAAAACTACAGAGAAACCCTGTCTCAAAAAAAAATAAAAAGAAAGAAAGAAAAAAGAAAAAAGATGGCATCATAGACCTGAAAGCACGAGGCAGACCCTACTGTCCTCTCCCAAAGGTACGTGCATCTGCTCACACCTGTTTTTAATAACAAATGGACTGACTCTGTGCTTGCTTACCCTGCCTAGGACCTCAGGTTCAATGCCTAGGACTGCAACCAAACAAAAGGAAAAGAGAAATGAAGACCTTAAAATCACAATTATTTCCCTGCAGATTTATGAAGAAAGATCAATAAAATAGGGTTGTTTTCCTGAAGAAGACACTTTCCAAGAGGCTGGGGATGTACATGTGTGTGGAGCTCTAGGTTCAACCTCTAGCACTGTGTCAGCTGTGACACAGAGGCTGGGTACACCTGGAAACTTGAGTGATACAAAGACAAGATGTAATCGGATCGTGTACCCATCTATGGCTTGTGTTGGCAGGAGGAACTGTACACTGTGATTTTTAAGAGAGGGTCTCTCACTGGCCTTGAGGTCTCCAAGTAGGCCAGGCTGGCTGACCAGAGAGTTCCCAGGATCCACCTCTCTCTACTTCCCTGAGCTGAGATTAACAAGTGCCATCCACACCTAGCTGCTTCTTTTCTTTGGGGATCGAACTCAGGTCCTCATTCTTGCTTGCAAGGCAGTCAATCACTTTATCCATTAGATCATTTCCCCAACCCAGTAATCTTATTTTAAAGAAGGCTGGAAGCTCTGGGGAGGAAGGGCCACTGGGAGCAGCTGGCCTGAAGGGAGGGAGGAGCTACATACAGCACCGCCAGCCTTCCACCTAGCTTTCACTGGTGCCACCCTGTGCAGCGAGAGCAGCTGAAGGAGAGGGGAGTGAAACGGAGGGACTGGCCAACTTCACTGGGCCAAAGTCCAGTGCTTTTTGTTTTGGTTTTTCGAGACAGGTTTTTCTCTGTGTAGCCCTGGCTGTCCTGGAGGCTCAGAGATCTGCCTGCCTCTGTCTCCTGAGTGCTGGGATTAATGGCGTGCACCACCACTGCCCAGCTCCAGTGCTCTTAAAGAAGCACGACAGGTTAGATGCAGTAAGGAGACGGGCTGCAGATAACAGAACACCAGCATTAACCTGACAACATATACCCACAGACACTTACATTTCTGTCCCAGTCAGAGGGAGTGTGCAGCCACAGGCTGAACCCTGCTTTCCCGCCCAGGAAGCTGTGCTGAGGGCAAACACGCCTGGCACTTGTTTTCATCTGCACCTCCAGCTGGCCTGGATTTAAGCTGACCACGGCACAGCAAGGCTAACAGTATACTTAATCTGGGTTACCCAGTATCCTCTGCAATGTGAAAACTAGCGCATGCACTGTCCCCACCTAGAAATTACATCTCAATCACATTTCCCCAAAGATGTACCACCAGCTATCAACAACCACTTGGGGTAGACCAGCAATTCTCAACCTGTAGATCGAGATCCCCTTGGATGGTGGTGGTATTGAATGACCCTTTCATAAGGGTCGCCTAAGACCACCAGAAAACACAGATATTTACATTACCATTTATAACAGCAGCAAAATTACTGTTATGAAGTAACCACGAAAATAATTTTTGGTTGGGGGTCGCCAGAACATGAAGAACTGTATTAAAGGGTCACAGCATTAGGAAGATGAGAACCACTGGGCTAGACAAATCTAACCCACAAGTTCTTCTTACCTGTACTTTAAACGGGTCTCCAGTGATGCGGAGAGGCTTGTCTGCTCCTGTGGGCAGTGGGCCATCCTGGATCATGACCATTTTCACACCTGTCCGCTCCTGTTGGGGAACATGCAAGCACACAACCCTCAATGTCATGGGGAAAACGCACGATGCCTCAAGAAGCAGGACTGGGCCAGTTCATCCTAAGTCTACGCCACACTTCCCATAAGGTAATGCCTTCTCCCCTGGACGGGCTCTGGGACAAAACTCCAATGTGCCCCTCCTCTTTACCCATGTCTGGAGTATTTGAACTCTAGGGTGCTGTTCCTACTGAGAGCTACACATTAAGTGTGTGTTCTGCTTATCAAGAGCTGATGACAACCTGTGCCCACCATGCAACCAAGTGCTGCTGCCTCCCAGGCACCGGTGAGACGGGTTCTCAAACCACCCAGGGGTCCAGGGCTAACCAGCTGATATGTGGGTTCTATGACATCAAATCCTAAGCTTTTACAATTTACCCGAGGTTTTAGGAGGCCTTCTACAAGGCTTGGGGTATAACACACAGGCCATCACCTACAGCTGTCAAGTCCCAGAGTTCTGAAGTCGGCTTAGAACTCAGTAGAACATGCACTCAAATGAGTAGCTAACCATTCTCGGGTCAGTGTGGCTGCGCATATTTGGCTGGGGACATATACACTGCCTTAGCTGGACATGTTCAATCTCAAACATTCTTGACTAGAGGTGTCTCAGTTTATATAAAAGGGTTCTGCAGCTGAGAGCGGCCTCTTTATTGTGACTCACAGAAACGGGAATGAGTACCTCCCCAGCTCTGACTACAGTAAGGCGGTCACTCCTCTTTCTATAGACAAGGATCGTGAGTACTTGAAAAGTAAATGAGCACTTTTGGGCTTTTTGTTTGTTTAAGGTCTCTTACTGTAGCCCTGGGTAGCCTGGAACCCACAGAGGTCTACCTGTTTCAGCCTCCTGAGTGCTGCTGGGATGTTGGGGGAAGGTGTGCACCACAACTGGGTTTTTACAGTTGTCTGTTCGACTATATAATTTTTGAGATAGGGTCTTACTATACATAGCCCAAACCAGCTTCCAACATACATTCTTCCCACTCAAGCCTCCTAAGTGCTGAGACTCCAGGCCTGTGTCACCATACTTAGCTATAAATGAACCCTTCCCCCAAGCCAGGGTCTCATGAAGCCAAGGATGCCCTCAAACTCATTATATAACCTAGGCTGGTCTTGAACTCCTGATCCTTCTGCCCTCAGCCCCTCAGGTGCTGAAATTCCAGGTATGTGCCCCTTGTCTGTCTAAACAAGTATGTTTAAGAGCACAGAATCAATGCTAACAAGGAGCAGATTTCAAGAGTCCCAACTCCAGGCTGTCCCATGGTGTCTCTCCTGCCCCATATGAGGAGGGGCTTGGAGGGAGCCATGGCTCTGCTCATGAGGCCAGCCCAGCTCAGCACATGGTATCACACACCTGCAGCTGCTTGATTGTCTCCCCTCCTTTGCCGATGACCAGACCCACTTTAGATGCAGGGATGAGAAGCTCCTGGATTGTGCTGTTGCTATCTATGTCATTGTGAAAGCCAGGGCCATTCCGACAGCGGTCCACAATCTGCCCCAGGAGCCGTTTGGCTTGTCTTTGGGAGGGAGAAAAAAAATCACAAGAGACCCAGCATTAAATGGATGTTTAAGGTCTTCTGGGAAGGGAGATGGTGCCGGGAGAAACACGAAGGAGTCAAGGCAGCCCTCCATCCAGCTCCAGCTCCTGCCTCACAACCTGGGGGTCTGAACCATTCGCCATGCTACAGAACTACAACTCAAAAGCAACACACACCGTGCCACATCACTGCAGTTTCCATGTGGAGCGTCAAGGAGCAGGCCGCTGTCGGACCCCATCCCTACATGTCCTGCCTCCTACTTTCAATGTCAGCAGCTCTGGTGGCAGAAACCTCCTATTCCTGTGTTCGTCTCTGTTCCCCAGCCCAGCACGACCCTCACAGGGAAACACTCCGCACACTTGTTAACCAGGGTGAGGGAGAGAAAGAGCGATGAGAAAGACGGAAGAAAGCAAGGGTTAGTAGCCACGCTTGAGCTCCTCAACTCCAATGTCTCCCTGTGGCCAGCAACACTGCTTTAGGACTTCCAGTTAAGCCCACAACACCTCCAGTGTAGTTTTGGGGCACAAGGGGCAGTGTCCTGCTGCAGCTGTACTCCAGGGAGCACCTGACTGGTGCACCCCGCAGGGACTTTGTGCTTCACACCCCACTCTCTGTCTTCATCTCTGCAATGTGGCAACAGTACAACCCAGCCTACCAATGTCATATGTTGGGATGATTCCCTTTTCTGCACCAGAATCTTCCCTGGCTGTTATTTGCAGAATTTATTCTTTAAATCATGCACCATCTATTTTTTGGTTCCTCTGATAGAAACAGATTCAGCAACCAGACAGGCTGGATGAGTTGAAGAAAAAGATTCCTCTTAAAGCTTAATTCTCAAGCCTCAACTCCTCGGGTAGATACAAAGTAGGAACGCTTAGAAGAGTAGGAAGGACATGCCGTCTTTTGCAGTCTTGAGCCTTTGTGTAGAATCATCTTGTGGGCTCTCAGCTGCAGCAGCTTTTTAGTATTTTGCTAGTGTACTAGATTAACCTGTGCTGGAAAAAAAATGCCGCTACTCCAGCAAAACCATCCAGCTTGCCCTATAATGCACACCTGCCAGTGATATTTATTCTGGTTCACTGCTTGCAATGTTACAGCAGAACAAGAGAATTTAAACCCATCTAGGCTCCCTGAGAAATGGAAACAATAAAACAACCCTACCTATTGAGTCAGACATAATCTCAGCTTCCCCATCCCTAGTGAAGCACCACTGTACAGATCCAAAGAGGGAAGCGGACCACTCCAGCCCGCACGGTCTCCCTCCTTAGGAGGTACTTGGGTTATGAGTCTGTGTTTGGTACAGGGCTCTGAGCAAGCATGTACCAGGATAGGAGATCAAGGCAGATTATCAGGGCTCTTGCCAAGAGCCTCCAAAGCCAAGGCATCTGCTGGTTCACAAGGCTCTGTGAGTGGAGCAAAGGCCACAAAGAGTGGATTCACTTGGTTCACAAATACCAGAAGGGTAAACAGATCAATCAGCCCAGGAAAAAGTCCTGGTGCCCGGTTCTCTGTTGCTCACAGTGATCCATTCCTCTGACCCAGGCCTGTTCGGTATGGGAGGTGTTAACAAGGAGGTGGCTGGCCAGAATGAGTGTCCACTGAAGTCCCTGGTTTATGGAGAGGCCACGACAGCTGGAAGGCATTCTAGGCTTGTGTGTCTGAGGTAACAGAAGAGCTCTCCTGGCATGGCACCCTCCCAGGCCTTCCTCCTACTGGAGGTGTGCTGTGGGGCAGACTCAGCACAGACCGACAGTCTGCAGCAACAGTTTGCCCTTCCATCTCTCCTCACTTGGGGAAGGAGGAAGAAGAGTAAAAGGAAAAAGTAAATAAAACAAACTTACTCAATACTTTCTGGGGTTCCGGTAAGTACACAGGGCCTCTCTGGAATCCCAGAACTCTCTATAAGAAGAATCAAGAAGATGAGGTGTGTTGGTGGGCAGCAGGCAACCGTGTGCCTTTGCCTCTGTGTATAGACTATCTCTCTGGGGCTGGTTCCTACACCACCCCCACCGAAGCACAGTCTCCCAAAAAGACCAGTTGGCTTTGCTGGGGAACAGAACTTTAGTTCTCAATGTAGAGACTGAGCCCCACAGGGGAGCCAGGAGGACACGGCAGAGCTCTGAGAGTTGGTCCTAATTACCAAGCTCTACTCACTCTGACCTGCCCAGATGCTCTGTAGCATCTGAGTCACTTCATTCTGCTTCCCTCGCTATGTCTGCAGAGCGGTCTCATGGACACAGGTCTGCAGACTGCTCTGAGGGGTGCTAGTAAGGACTTCATAAGCACATCAGAATTAGAGCAGCTACTGTATCCATAGCCCAAGAAATTGGCAGCAGGGATGCAGCATAGGTCCTGGACCATTTGACACAGAGGAAAATCTTTGTTTCCAACACCCACATGTTTTAGACTGACCCTAAAAACTCCTTAAAAAAATCCGTCCTCAAAAAGTGGAAGGAGGGAACTGGGGACATAGCATTGTCCTAGCCTATGTGAGGCTCTGTTTGCAGTCCCCCGCACTGGAAAAAACGAGCGAACAAAATTCTCAATAGCTAACAATAGCTAACAGCAATTACTGCCTTCAAGATATGGCAGTGAGTATCTTATAAATGACAAACAGCTTCTACCACAATGTTTCCAGACCCTTCCTCTCAAACAGAAAGAAGACACACTCAGATGACATAATAAAACTACAAATAAAATAAAAACTCTTCTTCAATCTGTGTCTTTCAACATCGCATGATCAACACTGACCGTGTTGTGAGAGGTCCTGAAAGGTGTCTGATAGACACTCAATTAGCTAGGACCCCCGCTGTCCTCTCTCCACAAAGTGGAAGGGTGGTTGTACAGGGAAGCTGGGTGCAGGCCCCACCATGCCTGGCATCACATTCTGGTGCAGAAAACATAGGTACTAGCCCAGCCGGCAGGTATCAGAAGAGGCCATGCTGGCCAGAGTTGAGTGTTGCCCTAAAAGGCAGGAGAGAACCTCATCTCCAGGCTGGCTTCTGCTCTGGTGCTCAGGTGGGGTCCAACTCCACAAGTGTAAAACAGACGGCAACCACATATACTTACCCTAGCCTCTACCAAAAAAGGAAAGACACCGAATCTGGAAAATGTGTGGAACACTGATTTCTACTAAAGAAATCTATGAGAAAAACAGCCCTTACCTGAGGCAATCTGAATTTTGCAACCAGATTCTGCTTGAATTCGTGAAATCTGCTCACCTCCCCTGCCAATAACTGCAACAAAATGAGCAGGGTCAGAAAGTACCTCCCCTTCCACACTTAATCATGCGGATAGCTTAATTAACCCAACAGACATTTAATACTCTGCTCCCAACTCACTGGAAGCTGATCTCTGGGGAGCCCATCAACTCCTGGGCATCACAGCAGCAGAAGCTACATGTGAGATCAGCAGGTAATGGTACCTTAGCTGAGGTGACCTTAGCTAGGGGTGGCCAGGCACAAATGCTCTGACTCTATTGACTCCAGTGCCCGACACACTCCCACAGGCAACATGCTCATAAGAGATGATAACAGACCAGGATTAAGGGAAAAGACAATGCAGATACTTACTAAATCCAACCATTTTATCAGGCACTTTGAATTCTTCTGTTATTACTGCCCTAAAAACAATGATTTTTAAGAAAAAGTCAGAATTCAAAATTCTGCAACCACCTTAGATCCCCAAGATAAAAGCTTACAACAAATCATGCTGATTTGGCCCTTCCCAGGCACTCAGAGAGTGTCATTTCCATGCCTCTTTGGTCAAGCATGCCTCAAGAACACCAAAGCTTCTCCCCCTCTAGTCAGAAGAAAAACATCCTGATCCTTAAACCAACTCCTTCCTTAGCTGCCTGTTCTACATACAGCTGTGCTCTTATAGGAGGGCCTAACAGATGGGCTGTCAACCCCAGGACAGTTAAAGATCTGCTAGGGTTTAGAAAGAGGTTCAGACACCTATTAGAGTGTGCCCTCTAGATTAAAACAGAGACAACTTTTTGGATTTCCTGATCTCTTTGTTTCCTAGCCCCCCTCCAATATACCTACGTCTTCTAAGGTGGTATATGCCCACGAAAACAAGCACCCCGCATAGCCTAATCAGTGTTGGCCAGGCCAGTATAATCGCCTCACTCATGCTGTGAGAGACTCTTGTTAAATATGATCCTGTCCATCAGGTGCCTTCAAAAACAAAAAAAAAAGACTCCACTGGCTCTTTCAAACAAACTTTAAAATGTAGCATGCAGTGTATTGTGGACAATATCCAATTGCCCAGCACCCTGGAAAGCAATTAAATCTAAACATTTACCTTAGGGTATGCTAAATACAAGTAGTTTATATATAAAAAAAAGCATACATTGATAAGCATCTCCCACACAGCTGGATTTTTACCCATCATGGAAAGGATCGAATACAGTCATGTTTTCAGGGGAGTGCAGCACTTAGAAGAAATCTAACAGCATAAACAGCACTGTCATCACATCACTGTGACAGGAGCCACCTCAGCCTGTGTACATGGGGACCTTTCCTCATTTCTCTCCCGTCTCAAGCAATACAAGCATTCACCCAATCCTAATGGGGCCAATTTCTGGCATCCCACAGCCCTCAAGGCCTAACACTCCCCAGAATCGCAGAGCCCTCATGGCCTAATACCACCTGGCATCCCACAGCCCTCAAGACCTAACACCCCCTGGCATCCCACAGCCCTCAAGACCTAACACCCCCTGGCATCCCACAGTCCTCAAGACCTAACACCCCCTGGCAAAGAGACCAGGCCCGTCAGGATGTGCTTCAGCACATCTGTCAAGGCTGTGACATCTTGTACATAGGGCTGAGCACTGTGCCTGCTTATGTAGCACAGGCTGTCCACAGGAACTGGCTAGAGTGCCTTCTACACTAGCACAGTGGGACACCCTGTATGGGGTGCTCACCTAGCATGCTTGCTGGCAGTCCTAACTCATCCCCAGCACCAAGAACAAAAGCAATCCCACCAAGATCCCTAAAACAACACACACAATAGAGAATACCACAGGGCTGGGCAATCCCTCAGCTCTCATAAATAACACTGGCAATCAATCTCTAACTCCCCTCGATGTACCTCTAGCTGCCCTGGAACTTCCTATGTCAGACCAGGCTAGCCTTGGACTCAAAGACATCCCATCTATGCCTCACAAGTACAGTGACAGTCCTACGACACCACACCCAGTTCAAAGGCTCTCTTCTGAAGGCAAGGCTGAAACTGGTCTAAGGCACTAAGAATAGGCATTCTGGAAAAGAAACATGTTAATTACAGTTTAACAGGAAATGCTCATCAGCATTTCATACTAACAACCTCACGTGAATACAATGCAAACAAGAAAATCAGGCTAAACCTTCCATTTAACTGACTCTTAGTGATGTTTAGAAACCCCCAGCATTCACGTAGAACATGGAGGGCAGAATTGTGTCACCGGCAGTGCAGATTAAGGACACAACTGACAGTCACAGTCTGCAGAGGAGAAGCAGCATAGTTTCCTGGGCACTTTCCCCTTCCTGTAGGTGATGTTATGACCAGATGCTCTTATCTTACAGATGGGCTCTTTTAAAGCCTAGGGTCTTTGTCTCTAAATCCTCAACTTAATGGAAGGCTATGGGGGAAGAGGGAGAGAAGAAACTAAGGCACTAAGGCACTAAGAAACTAAACATTGTTCAACAAATCCCCAATCCCAGGCACATCCTGCTTCTGAAGCCCCATACACTCTGTTCACCCAAGAACTGCATTCTTCTTCTGTGAAGAGGCTGAAGATCCTGAGGCACTGGGAGATTCACAGAACCAGCAGGACAATGCACTCCCTCCTTTCAAATTTAATCTACAGTGGAAGAGAGCAACTCCACCATTGTGAGAGTCTCTTGAGGCCCAACAGGGGCTGGCTTAGTGCCTCATGTCAGTCTGCTCCTCTGGCCGACACTGTTTTGGAGAGGGCTGGCAGAAACCATGGGTCTTAAGGAAATCTAGCCCCTGGCTTCCCACACTCCCAACCTCTGACTTGCTAACACTCCAGTGCAGATGGTGGATCAATAAACAATTAGAAATGATCAATAAATAATAAAACATAACCCACTGCTTACCTTTGATGTACCAAGGCCCCTAACTGGTTACCTACTGTGGCAAAGAGAAAGAGAAAAGAAAAATCAAAGCATTAGCACGGATAAACTAACTTCATCCTTACCCGCATTCTTACTGTTCAGGGGTGGGCGGGAGACAGAAAGAAAGCAAACAGTAATTTAGGCTCAGTGGCTGAAATGAATGCGTTATGTGATATGAAACAGGAGGGGACGTCTTGTTCAACAGTCTCTATCCCAGTGTCCAGCTGAACGAAGGATAAGAAATTGATCTGTGTGTCCACATGCTGAGAGGCCTAGGAAGGAAGCCTGTCTGTCTAAATCCTGCCCACTCCCTCCTGCTTGGCATCCAAACCCAACGTAGATACACCGGGTCCTTCCTACTCTTTTAAAACCAAATGAGAAGATTCATCTCCTTGGAAGCACTGCTGAGGACTGCTCCATGGCAGCTGCAGTCACTAAGAACACGCACATATGTCCCTGTTCTGTAACCCCCCACCTCACCCAGTACAGCACCAGAAAGGACCAGGATCCTACTCCTGCAGCAGCGTCTCTAGTCCATTTCCCAGAGCTGAGCCAACAGGCTCTCACTTTAGAACAGACTCTGCAAACCGCATTTCCAGCGTGGCTCTGCCAGGCCCCCTGGTCTACTTTCTGTCTCTCAGCTATTGATGTACCCTCCTTCACCAGCCATCAGCAGAAATGGCTCTGTGCTGTTTCTCTTCTGGAAAATGCAGTTCAAGAAATACAGTCAGTGGACAAAGGGAGACTATAAACTCAAGAACTGAATGGACCTTTCGAGATGCTAAAAGAGCATTCAAAAATATGTCTCTGGGGAAAGCGGGAAAGCATCAGCCACACGAATGTCTGGGAAAGTGAGAAGGCCAACTGCTGTTTCCTGTCCAGTTCCCCTGCCATCCCCTGGACAGTAGAGGTCCGTGAAGAGACCAACAAAAGCGAACCAGACCATGGCACCCTCAACGGAGAGAAAGCAGAGGAACAATATAGCCCAAAGTAAACTACTGAGTTCACCGAAGCTATTGATCCAGAAAAAATACTCTATTCCATCTGGATCAATAGCAAGCTGACAGTCTGCAGCCAAAGCAGAGACACTGTACACTGCTAATCGCTCATCTCAGGGGAAGAGAGTTGTTTTTAATCGACTCCTAGAACTTTCTTTGCCCTTCCCCAGTGCTCGATTCCCATTCGCATGAAAACTGGACACTCTCCAGCTTAGCAGAGGAATCCCCATCATGGGCTTTGCCCAAAAACTGTCCACCACCGAGGGGACAAAACAAAATGCCAAAGAGAAGGGCAAGGGCAGAGGCTTGTGGGGCTGCACAGCAGTTCTACCCTGTAATTCCAGCACTCAAGAGGTTGAGCCAGCCTTAGTCACACACACAGATTTCAAGGCAGCCTGGGTTATACTGAACCCTGTCTCAAAAGAAAGTTTAGCTTCCTCAATTTCCATCAGAATCCTCTATTAGAGGATGAAGAGTCCACTGAATACAGGAAGAACTAAACACCCGCAAGTGAATGCAGGCCTCAGTGAGAGAAGCTCGGCAGACTGCAGCCCCCTGGCTCAGAGAAGCCACAGGAACACAGCAAAGGGCAACTTGGCCACAAAGAACCCTGTGAAACTCACCGAAACACTCAAGGCTTTCTGTTCAACACCATTCAATGACAGCCTGTGTTCACGGCAACAGAAATTCCTTTTTGATGGCAAGGTACACGTCACTGGCCATGCACATGGCATAGTTCTGTCTCCCAGACACTCAGAACCGAACACTGGAACCAAACTGCACACACCATCACTACTAAATACACAGCCTTCAAGGGCCATGACACCAAAGGACAAAACCAGATTCCACCAAGTCAGTATTGGGCCTCAGGCAGGCTGAGAAGCCCAAATTCTCCCCTCTCTCCATGCAAGCACAACACATGGTACACATGTGTGGCTCCATGCATCTATCTTATTGGGTGCCTAAAAATGGAACCAACAGAAAGGACACTGGGTACTGTGCATGCAACTACAATGCTCCTCTTGGGTCCCCCTGTCCTCCTGGTGGGAGGGTTACACTAAGGAAGCATCTCACTTCCTGAGTCCCCTTAGCTCAATTCCAGCATACCTGCACTCACAGGGTGGTTCTCACTGACCCTCCACACCAAACAATGGAAACTGCCTGGGATGTTGAGGGAGAATGAACTTTTCAGATATGCGGCAGCTGACAATATAAAAAATTACTTCTGAGGAGTAACACTCTGCAAAATTTCAGCAATAATCTTTAAAAAAAAAAAAAGTATAGGGCCAAACATATTCTTTCTCATGAGGGAAAAAAAATTACCTTGTTTTTGTTCATTGCAAAGAAATGCTAGCAAAGTATCACTGGCCAATTAGCCCAACTTTCTAAGAAGCTGCAACTTTAATAATCATCTGCCCCTGCCCCCCAGACACCAGGTGCTTGGGTAGATACCAGAGTGCAGCTCCAGCAGGGAGAAAAAGGGCAGGATTTTTATGCTCAGCAACAACAAAACCAATTTCCTCTTCAGATTCTTGTTTTAAGTCTGGATTTGTGTCCAAGAGCACCTTCATGTGTAGTGCAGGCTTCATGGAAGTTCAGGTCACTGCTGCACACTCCAAGCTAACAGGCTCGAAGCTCCCGAGGAGTGCTGGGATTGCAGACACTGCACACTGATTTATTTTATTTTATTTTATTTTATTTTATTTTTTTTTTTAAAGATTTATTTATTTATTATGTATATAGTGTCCTGCCTGCATGTATGCCTGCAGGCCAGAAGAGGGCACCAGATCTCATTACAGATGGTTGTGAGCCACCATATGGTTGCTGGGAATTGAACTCAGGACCTCTGGAAGAGCAGCCAGTGCTCTTAACCTCTGAGCCATCTCTCCAGCCCCTGCACACTGATTTATATGAACTCTGGGGACAAGACCTTGGGGCTGTCATGCTCTCACACAAGTGCTTTACCCCGAGCCATCTCCCCAGTCCTCCTCTTCAGTCTCAACACTCCCCCGAAACCCAAGCGCCCCCCCCCCCCCACTTCTGAATATAATTGGCCCTTTCCTGGTCTCAGTTAAGGTCAGTGATACCCAGGTGGCTGAGGGGGACATAAAGGCTTCCTGTGTCCTATACAGCAGCTCCTGTCCCAGACCACAGAGTGCTCCTTTGCTGAAGGGCCTTTAGGGCAAGTGATCCATTACTAATTTTGCCAATTATTTTTTTTGTTTGCCTTGTTTTTTGAGACAGGGTCTCTCTGTATAGTCCTGGCTGTCCTAGAACTCTCTCTGTAGACCAGGCAGATTTTGAACTCACAGAGATTCACCTGCCCCTGCCTCCCTAGTCCTGGAATTAAAGGTGTGTTCTACCACCACCTGGCCTCCATTTTTTTTTTTTTTTTTTGGTTTGGTTTTTTGTTTGGTTTTTTTTTGAGACCGGGTTTCTCTGTGTAGCTTTGGAGCATGTTCTGGAACTCGCTCTGTAGACCAGGCTGGCCTTCAACTCACAGAGCTCTGCCTGCCTCTGCTTCCTGAGTGCTGGGATTAAAGGTGTGTGCCACCACTGCCCGGCCTCCAATTACTTATTTTTGAGAACTGAGAGAAGGGAGGTAGAGACAGGAGGACTGAGGGTTCCAGGCTAGCCTGTGTACTTGGTGATACTCTCAACAAAGAAAAAACAGGCAACTGCTTGAGGGTGTTCCTCACTACTAAACCTGCCTTCTTTCCTGAGTCCTAAATCAGCAGGTGTAGGTTCTGCTCAGCCCTCAATCCCTTCTTTGGCTACTGACCAAATCCTGAGCATGCCTGTCCTGATCCTCAGCTTTCTCATTCTTTTTCTGAAGACACTCTCACACTCCATGCAACTGCTTTCCAACTTCCATGGAATATGTTATTTTTTTTCTGGACCCTAACTAAAAAGGCAGGGTGCTTTCTTCTTCCTCCTAGCAGCTTTGAGGGTTATAGCCTGTATGCACTGCAGACTGGAACAAACTGGTCTGCAATCCTCAAACAAAATAGGAAATGACAATGAGTTCACTTAGGAGGTAAAGAAAGAATCAGGAGTCTGAAGCCATCATAAAGAAGTGCAAGTTCAAGTTTGTTTCAATGTCACTCCTGCTTGCTCCTGAGCAGAAAAGACCAGCAGCAGCAGCTACACGTGGCACTGCCCCTGCCACACCTGCTTTCCCCACTACCAGGGAGCTGCTGTCATTAGCAGCCTTCTAAGGCAGAGCACAGGACACCTGCACACTCACTCCAGTTGCCTGGATCCACATGGGCTCTGCACGTAGCTCTGCCATTATCCGGGCACTTTTGGATCATTGTTTAGGAGGTGCTGAGGATGGAACCCAGACTTTACTGCACACTAGGCCAGTATACGACCACTGAGCTGCACCCTCCTCCTGTAATATTATTTCTGTTACTCCTCAGCCACCACATCAGGCCATTTGGGTGCATAAGGGTCCAGTGTACACTAACTCAACTGGAGGATCAAGATGAATCAAAACCTGTACCCCTCCACCAGAACACCCTTAAAGCCAAGGCCTGACCCGGAAGCAACAAAGTAACAGTGAGTGAACAGTAGTGCTCTGAGGCCATCAGCACAGTACTAAGCCTTCCTCCCATGATAAATATGGGGGCCAAGATTTCTTAAGACTCAATTTACCACATAGTGAAGGTTTATATTTCATAAGCCTTTATTTCAGTTTTGTGTGTTTTTTAAGGTGTATACTAACTAGTTCTGATGGAAACAGGATTTAACTCATTCATGAGTGATAGTTTTAAAAGTAAAAGCACTTCCTTTCTTATTTGTGGCAGTCCTGAGGATTGAATTTAGGGCCTCAGCCTAGCTCTATCTACTACTGAGCTACAGTCTCAGCTCTAAAAAACATCTTGCTACAGCCCTCATGGATAGTCTCATGACAGAGCTGTCACTGACTACAACTCATCCAGCTCCCCAACACTAGGGGCTAAGCCTGGATGAAGACTATTTCTAGAAGGAAGTCACATCAACCTAGCAATCTAACACCACGTAGGAAAGCACGGGCCGAGGCTGGGGGTCTAGATATAGACAGAACAGAGAAGCAGCAGTTAATCAGGCTGCTGCAAAAGCAGAGGTGGACAGCCAGGCCAGGAGGATCTAGAGCATAGGAGAGAACCTTAACAAGCCAGACAGCTCTGGGAGCTGTACACCTCAGCATGTACAAAAGTCTGACAGGAAAGCACTACAGTTGAGAGCAAGGATTTCCAAACTGATGCAATGTCAAAGGTGTATCCCCAAAGATGGAGAACATGTGGATATCGGCATTCAGAGGTGAAGGGTTTGAGAGTCTGGGACCATGGTTCATTGAGACGGTTCTGTGGGTAAAAGCGCTTGCCATAAAGCCTGATGACCTGAATTTGACACATGGAACCCACAAACAAGTGTAAGGAGAGTCCTCTGACCTCTGCACACAACCACAAGTATACCAGACAGACTATAAAAAGAGTGATGAGTATAACTGCTTGAGCTACATGATGAGCCTGACTCCTGCCTCTGTCTGAAGGAGACTAAAAGGCTGGGGAAGAGCACTGAGCAGGCCTGGTGAGCTGAGCTGCTGTCCTCCTGCAGGACTAAGAGGCTAGAGAAGCCATCTCAGGGACTGGAGAGTTGGTTCAGAGGCTACGAGCACTGGCTGATCTTCCAGAGGACCCAGGTTCAATCCCAGCATCCACATGGCAGTTTAAAACTGTCAGTGGACTCCAGTTCCAGGGGATCTGACACCCTCATACACATATACATGCAGGCAAAACACCAATGGATGTAAATTTTTTTTAAAAAATCATTAAGAAACAAACAAAAAGAAGCCATCTGAGGGAGTGCTCACAACTGCCTAGGGTGCCACTGACTTGTTCCTTTCCATACAGGACACTTCTCAAGGCAGCACTGCCCTGCATCTGCTTAGCTCTCTCCTCCACAGAACACAGCTCCCCTGATTCTGGCCCAGTGACCTTACTCCCAGTGGCCAGGGAGGGAGAAGACGATGCTGAGGCCGAAACTAGGCCCCATTTCCAGGGTTCCTCCTCTGTTCAACAGAAAACCCAAATTCCAAACTTGGAGAGCAGGAGGAAAGAAACAATTTTCATAAGGTATTTAACAAAGAGGTTTACTTGATCAAAATGTGCTGCACAGTGCAGAGTGCCTGAGGGTAATGTCTGCTTCCTCCAGTACAGTGGGTCGCCATGAGACAAGTGTGCAGAGATCCGGGAGACCCAGCAGCATGCAGCTGCACTCTCCCTGGTACTCTCTCACTACGAAAGCACACCGCGGAAAGGAAAGGAAGCTATACTGAGGAGCTGTCTGTCTTTAAGGACAGACAGACACAGAGTGTGTATTTCAAAAAGAGGTAACAAGGCAGACACGGTAGTAGAGTCTGTAGTCCCAGTCCTTGGGAAGTAGAGACAGCGGGGTTAGGAAAGACTTCACCCTGGCTTATATGACAGTTTGGAGGCCAGTGTATGCTATCCTTAAAGTGGGCACGGTAGCACTTCCCTTTGATCTCAGCACTCAGGAGGCAAAGGCAGGTGGATCTCTCTGAGTTTCCAGGACAGCCAGGGCTCCACAGTGAGACCCTGTCTCATAATTCAAACCAAAGCAACAAAAGAAAAGAAGTAAAAATGCATGCATTATAACAAGGACTTGGGATTTTAGGTGAGATTCTGGTGTTCCCTTCAGAGTGTTGTCTCTGGCACCCATATCTGCTTGTTATTCTGTGCTTTTTATCGATAAATTCAGAATGTTTTACTGATTTCTTTCAAACAGGATAAAAACATCTTTTTTTGGGGGGAGGGGGGTCTGAGACAGGGTTTCTCTGTGTAACCCTGGCTGTCCTGGAAATTACTGTAGACCAGGCTGGCCTGGAACTCACTGAGATCCGCCTACTTCTGCTTCCCGAGTGCTGGGATAAAAGGCGTGTGCTACCACTGCTCATCGAGAAAAATATCTTAAAAGTGCCAGAGGGTTTTACTAACAAATATTTAGGTATACCCTATGCAAAAGACAGCATGGCCCAACTTTTCACACTTCGAATCTACAGGCTGAATTGCTCGACAGGACTGGGTAAACTGTAAAGTGATTGATCGTGATTTCTGGGAACACTACACTAGAAAGATACCATCCATTAAGAAGACCTGTGCTCAGAGCCAGACAACTCCATTTTATTTCTATATTGACGTCCTGCAGGAACAAACAAAGCGCAAGGCCCTGGAAAGAGAAAGAGATTTCTCTGAGTCACTGCTCCTCACTTGTGCAAAACTGCCCTTAGCACACTCAACCATACTAGGTCTAAGAAATCACTCTACAAAAACCGAGAGACCATAGGGTACACTTAGCAGCAGCAATTTAAACGGTTACCTGCATTTTGACAACCTTGAGGTGAATTTCTGTATGAGATCACAAACAGTTTGGGTTTTTTTTTGTTGATGTTTTTTGAGACAGAATTTCTCTGTGTAACAGTCCTGGCTGTCCTGAATTCACTCTGTAGACCAGGCTGGCCTCGAACTCACAGAGATCCACCTTCCTCTGCCTCCCAAGTACTGGAATTAAAGGCATGCAGCACCACTGCCCATCTTGTGATTGTTTTTTTTTTAATGTATTTTGTATGCATGCATGCACAGATGCATTGTGGAGTTCAGAGGACAAATTGTGGCAATCAGTTCTCTCCTTCCATGAATTGAACTCAGGTGCTGAACTATCTCCAAAGTCCATGAATAATTTTTTTTTTTTTTTTTTTTTTTTTTTGGTTTTTCGAGACAAGGTTTCTCTGTGTAGCTTTGCGCCTTTCCTGGGACTCACTTGGTAGCCCAGGCTGGCCTCGAACTCACAGAGATCCGCCTGGCTCTGCCTCCTGAGTGCTGGGATTAAAGGCGTGCGCCACCACCGCCCGGCCATGAATAATTTTTTTAAATAGACAAGAAATTTCACTCTCAAAATCCTTATTGTCCCTTATACTCAGAATCCAATTATTCTTTAGAAAAAAAAAAAAATCTGCCAGGTGAATCTGTGAGATTCAAGACAGGCACCAAAACTACACACACAAACTCTGTCTCGAAAAACAAAACAAAACAAAACAAAATCTTGCCAGGCACACACCTTTAATCTCAGCATTCAGGAGACAGAGGCAAGCAGATCTCTGTGAGTTCGAGGCCAGCCTGGTCTACAGAGTGAGTTCCAGGATAGCCAGGGCTGTTACAGAGAAACCCTGTCTTAAGAAAGCCAAAACAAACAAACAAACAAACAAACAAACAAACACTCAAGTCAGGCATAGTCGCTTATGCCTTTAATCTCAAGACTCAATAGGCAGAGGCAAGTACACCTCTGAGTTCAAGGCCAGCCCAGTCTGCATAGTGAGTTCTTGGCCAGCCAAGAGCTATGTAGAAAGAACCTGTCCCAAACAAACAAAAACCACACACTCTTTTGAAAAGGAGATTACACAACACATACAATTCTAAACCTTGGTGGTTTTTCCTCTTAACAACATATCACAGAAGCGTCTATACACAACTGGCTATGTACCCAGAGCAACAGGAAGGTAAGAAGAAAAGACACCGTCTCCCCAGCTATATGCAGACCCATGTGAAACTCTGTTCACTTCCCACCCTCAGTGTGCTCCCAAGCAGGAGGGACAAAGCCAGTGTGAACTCTGTGACAACACAAGGCTGGAGCACTGGTGACAGGTACTCTGAGTGTCCCCAAATTCCTTTAGAGATGGAGTTGGAAATAGAAATCAACAAACTAATAAATGAATGAATGAAAATGGATGCTTCTACAAAGAGCCTGTCACACATGAAAGTATATGGAGACTATTAGGGAAGATGACGGATCAGGGATGGGAGAGGGCGACAGAAGGGAGAATGGTCCAAGTATGTAACATGCATATCTAAAAATGTCATCATGGAATCCAGTAGTGCATATAAATAGTACATGCTG
This sequence comes from Peromyscus californicus insignis, assembly GCF_007827085.1. NCBI lineage: Eukaryota > Metazoa > Chordata > Mammalia > Rodentia > Cricetidae > Peromyscus > Peromyscus californicus. The sequence goes on from NW_026294595.1 coordinate 7,749,686, forward strand.
ATTTTGAAAAAAAAATTCAACAACAAACCATGCCAGACACAAATGGAAATGGTGAAAGCTGGCAGGGACTGGAAAGGTCACCAATCTGTCCTTTCTTAGAGGTCAGCTAACTACAGTTTCCCCAGGACTTGCACCAAATCTTAGGATTTCACAAAAGTACTAACTTCAATTCCCATGCAAGTGCCAGAGGGACTGAGAACTAAATCAAACACAATTCTCAAATGGGTCAAATTACTTCCAAGTGGACGCTGAGGCCAAGTCTTTACCGTGGAGCCCAGCTGAAAAGATTCCTGTATTATCAAGGCAAATAGGAACTCAAATGCCAGCCAATTGCTAAGAAAAATCATCCTAACTACTTCCTCTTCAGCATCCTCTAAGAGTGTGATGCTGGAGAACTGCTCAGAAATGGCTGACAGACTCAAAATAACCGGCAGGTTCACTGCCATCAAAAAGGTGAGCCGTTTACAGCAACTTACCTCCATCATCCAGGGGCCGTTTCTGTACTCCATATCCGTACACCGAGGGGTCCACCAAGGGTGTGGAATTATTCAAGTGAGGAATTGAATCAATTTTAGCAGCAATCTACAGAAAGAATCAAATTTAAATACTTGGTAGCAAGTCATAGTTTTATCCCAGGAGGGAAGACATCGTCTTCTTTAAGGGGCTGTGACCCCATTTCTCCCACCTAGAGCATTTTCTCTGGAAGGGCAAACATTTAACCTGTTGAGTTTTCTTTGGTCTTGCCGCTTTAGAAATTAACTCCCCGAATGTTGTCTTTTAAAAATTTAATTCAGGGGGAAAAGAGGTGTATGTGGAGGACAACCTATGATTGTTGGTTTTCTTTTTCTACCTCTTGAAGTCCACGGTTCAAATTCACATTGCCTTTACCTGCTAAGCCATCTCATCACCCCCTAAGAAAACCAGAATTTTTAGTCACTTAATATATATGTATGCCACATCTTCCAGAGTCCTCTGACTAACTCATAGGGTCTTGTTTTAGACAAGATCTTACTAGATACCTTCAAACTAAGGGTAGCTCTCTGCCTCAGCCTCCTGACTGCTGCTATTATAAGCATGAATGGCAGACCTGGCTCTGGGCCACCTTAATTTTAAGAGCAGCCTCAAACATTCTCAGCACATAGTAAAAATGACCCCAAAATGGGTTGGCAGGAGAGCTTAAAAGGTAAAGGGCTTGCTACCCAAGCCTGACTATCTAAATTTGACCCGCAGAACCCACATGAATGTGAGAAAACATTCCATAAACTGTCCTCTGACTTCCACATGTGTACACACAGCACACACATGCACAAAATTATTCTTATTTTATGCTTATGGGTGTTTCGCCTACACATATATCCATGTACCAAGAGTGCCTGGTGCCCTCAGAGGCCACAAGAGGGTGTCAGCTGCCCTGGGACTGGAGTTACAGATGGTTGTGAGGAGCAATGTGGGTGTTGGGAATGCAGCCAGTGCTCTCAGCAGTCAAGCCCAGCCCATAATAACTTTTACAAGACTTGAGGGGCTGGAAGGAGAACTCCGTGGAGAGCTTCCTGGGCCTGCAGAAAAGTGGGTTGCCAGCACTCATGGCAGGTGGCTTACAATGATGTCCTGTAACTCCAACTCCAACAGAAGGAAATCTGACCCCTTCTTCTGGCTTTGGGGGACACACCCATGTGGCATATATTCACAGATATCTTTTAAAACATCAACTTTAAAATGACTCCCAGCCAGGTGGCAATGGAGCACGCTTTTAATCCCGGCACTTGGGAGGCAGAGGCAGGTGGCTCTCTGTGAGTTTGAGGCCAGCCTGGTCTACAGAGTGAGTTCCAGGACAGCCAGGGCTACACAGAGAAACCTTGCTCAGAATAAAAAAAAATCCCACAAATAAACAAATAAAATGACCTCCCCCAAAGAGGTAAAGGGATTCAAACAGTCAATGAGCAGCCTGAATACAGACAGGATCCAACCACAAGTCTGTACCTTAGGCAGGTTATTTCCATTCCCTTTGGAAGATGCCTTCTGGTTTCCAGATTTTTGTTTGCTTGAGACAAGGTCTGCCTCGGCCTCCAAGTGCTGGGTTGCAGGTGTTTACCACCACACCTGGCCATTGTTTTTTGAGTCAGGGTCTCATGTAATTCAGGCTGGCCTGGAACTCACAATACAGCCCAGCTAAACTCCTACCTCTTGAGTGCTGGGATTGCGGATGTGCACTACTATGCCCAGCCTCCTTCCTTATCTGTTGGTCTTACAAGTAGCTGGAATGAGTGTTACGATGGTTTCCTATTGTTCATTTTATTGAATCAACAAGTATCCTTCTAAACTGTAATGGAAGTTTTTGCATCCGTTCTAAATTTATGATTGTTTTCATTGTCTATAATTTGAGAAATTACCACTGAGATGGAGTAACATAGAATATATGTGGAGGTCTGAATGAGAATGGCCCCAAGAGGCTAATATATTTGAATGCCTGGTCACTAGGGAGTGGCACTATTTGAAGAGATTAGAAGGATTAAGGGGTGTGTCCTTATTTGATTAGGTGGGACTTTGTTGGACGAAATCTATCACTGGGGATGGGCTTTGAGCTTTCTCTCTTTCTTTTTTTCTGAGACTGGGCTTCTTTGTGTCGCCCTGGCTGTCCTGGATCTCCCTTTGTAGACAAGGCTGGCCTTGAACTCAAGAGCTCTGTCTGCCTCTGCCTCCTAAGTGCTGAAATTAAAGGCATGGGCCACCAATGCCCATCTGGCTTTGAGTTTTCAAAAGGCCATGCTAGGCCCAATCTCTCTCTGCCTATGGATCAAGATGTAGCTCCTAACCATTTCTCCAGCACCATGCTGCCATGTTCCCTACCATGAAGATAATGGACTAAACCTCTAAAATTATAAGCAAGCCCCCAATTAAATGCTTTCTTTTTATGAGTTGCCTTGGTCATAGTGTCTCTTCACAACAATAAAACAATGACTAAGACAACATTATGTATATAGTATATAGTATATGGTAGTATGAGATAACAGTTAAATAGACTACAGCCAAGTACGGTAGTTCATGTCTGTAATCCCAGCACTAGGAAGGCTGAAGTCAGGAGTTCTAGGCGAGCCTGAGTTACATTGTGAGACACTGTCTCAAAACAAACAAGTAAGCAAGCAAACAAATAAAATCAGGTTGGAAAGATGGCACATCACTTAAGAGCTCTGACAGAGGACCTAAGTTTGGTTCCTCAGCACCAATGGTGGGTGGCTTACAATCACCTGGGGATCTGACACCTCTTGCCTCCGAGGACACCTATATGCATGTACACAAACCCACACACAGATACAAATGCATATACGTAATTAAAAATAAATCATTTTACAACAACAAAAATGCAAGACAACAAACAAATAACAACAAAAAAACCTGCCATAGGTCAAAACAGGAAGATTGCAAATTCAAGGCCAACTGGGACTATAGAAAGGAGACCCTGACTCAGTCACACTCAGGTCTTTCTTTGCACATGTGAGGCAAGTACTCTCTCACTGAGCCATATTCCCAGCTCTAAGGAGACCTTGTCTCAAAAACAACCCCAAACAAAATTTATAGAACAAGACACACTAGCTCTAAAGCAGTCTGAACTTGAATCCTGGCTATACAAATGCTTGTTACAATGTATCATTTATATTCTAGTGTACATTTTATTATGTTACAGCATAAAGAAACAATGTTTTTCTTTATCACACAAATGCAACCTTGTGGGCAGTGGTGGCACAAGCCTTTAATCCCAAGCACTCAGGAGGCAGAGGCAGGCAGATTCTCTGTGAGTTCAAGGCAAGCCTGGTCTACAGAGCAAGTTCCAGAACAGCTAGGGTTACACAGAGAGACCCTGTCTTGATGGTTCGGCGGGTTAGAGTGCTCAGCTTTGCAAGCATGAGGGCCAGGCTCATACCCATGTAAAAAGCTGGGTATAGTCACAAATGCCTGTAATTCTAATGCTGTAGGGAGGAGACAGATGGATTGCTGGGCTTTACTAGCTGAGGGTTCAGTGAAAGAGTAGAACACCCAACAGCCCTCTCCTATCTAGCTTCTGCAAGCACACACATTCGAATACAGAGCTCAGAATGCATGACTGTGAGTAAGGTGGCAAGGTTCTTTTCCTTGATGCTTCCTCCAACAGGTACACAAGGCTGTTCTGGTGGTTTCAGGATCCATGCTTTCAGGACCACACACACACTGTTCTTAGTTCCCTTATATGCACAGCTAAGTCTCCCATTTGGGACAGTGATGCTCTTCCCTTTTATTATTTCAAGGCCAGGCTCAATGGATAAAGCATTTGCGACGGAAGCCTGAGGATCTGAGCCTCTTGCATCCACATAAAAAAAGCCAGACAAGTATGGTGGCCCACCTGCAATCTCAACACTTAGGTGGCAGAGCCAAGAGAGTCCCTGGGGCAAGCTCAGTGAGCTTGGGTTCATTGAGAGATTCTGTCTCAGTAAATTAAATGGGAAGCAACTGAGGAAGACACAGATGTCAACCTCTGGACTCAAAACATACTTGCAGAGTGCTCCCACATATGCAAATAAGAATATGCATGTTGCTTTAATCCTAGCACTCAGGAGGCAGAGGCAGGCAGATCTCTGAGTTCTAGGTCAGCCTAGTCTATAGAGTGAGTTCAAGGACAGCCAGGACTACACAGAGAAACCCTGTCTTGAAAAACAAAACAAGAATATACATGCATGTATGCATACATACAATATACATTAGCAAAAAAAGAAAAAGGAAAAACTATTTTAAACTGGAACCACACAAAGTAACTCATGACTGTAATGGTAGCACTCAAGAAGCTGAAGTAGAAGGATTGCCGTAAGTTCCAGGCCAGCCTGAATTTCAGGTCAGCCTAGAATGTTGCATGAGACACTGTCTCAAAACAAACAAAAACAAGTATTTTCAATCCAATGTGGTTGACATGAACCTATTATCACAGATCCTGGAATACTGAAGCAGGAGGACTTCAAATGCACTTCCTTGCAAAAGGATTACTCAACTGGGCTCCTTAACTGTTTATACCCCATCATGGAGGGTTGGAGAGCCATGAGACTCTCACCTTAGTAACCAACCACTTTCCCACCACCTCCCTGTGGCATGTAACTCTGCCTTAACTTCAGGAAGCCTTGGGGAAGGGGTAGACTATATAAAGGGACAGGGACCCCATCTGGGGGGGCGGGGGCTCACTGCTGCTGGGTAGCTGTTTTTCAGGTGTGACCTTTTAAAGGGAAGAACCCTCACCTATGCTCTGTGAAGTCCAATAAACTCATCAGTTCCATGGTGGAATTATGCAGTTTGTTGCTGGGATCTTAGGAAAAGGGGCAGACATTGCTCCCCTGGAAAGGAATTCCAGCAACACACAGTGAGAGAGACCCTAATCCCCAAAATAAAACAAAGTGAAAACAGTAAACAAACAATGTACTAAGACTTCATAAACACTGCAGAAGTCATAAAGGAGTCACAGTAAATCACTGTCACTAGGACACGGCACTTGCTATTCGAAGAACACTCAAGATTGAGACTACAGGCTAAAAGCCATGACAGCTCATCTTGAAAACCCAAACGGGAAGCTGGAGTCCACCAATTTATCCTTAGAAACATACAGAACAGCTAAATAAATGCTAGGCAGCCACCCACACAATATGTAGGCTTCAATAGCCCTAGTAACCCTGCCTGGGGGAATATGAGGCTGGACTGGCACACTCTGCTCCCTGTACTAACTAGCAGGAAACAGCAGCCAGGGCCATAGACCCAGTGCCAGGGTCTGGAGCCACAAGCCACAGGGCCATGTCCTGGTCCTGCATTCCATATCCAAGTACATCACAGAGAAAGTGACACATCAGATTCAGATTCCCTACACACCAACAGATGTCTGCAGTGCTTCATTCCTTTATAAAGTCCTCAGGGATCTTATAAAGAGCTTCCTGTGAGGAGGGGGTTACCTGGAGACAACAATGTAACAAATGCAAAGTACCCCGATCAGCCTGGCACACAGTACTAGGAACCAGAAATGGCCACTTGAACCTTTTATGGAAGCTTAACAGTAACAAAGAAAAGCCAGAACCTCTAGCACCCAGATAGAAAACAACATTGGGCTAGGGGTGTGGCTTGGAAGCAGAACCTGCACACAGCATTTTACCAAGCCTAGATGGAGTTCAATCCAGACCTAAAAGAAACAATGTTTCTCTGCCTAGGAACCCCTATTCAGGACCCCTTCCCATCACTCACGGGTTCCCTCCCAATATCATCTATTTTTAAGAAAATTATTACCATTAAGAATTTCCACTTCACAGATTTTGAAAAACCAAGGCTTAAATAAGAGTTAAATAAGCCAGGCATGGTAGCACATGCCTATAACCCAAGTACTGCGAAAGCTGAGACACTTGGCTGACCAGTGAGACATCACCCAAGAGGAAAACAGAAAAAAGACTTTGTCAAAGTCTCCTTATTGCTTAGTGGGATGATCTGTTTCCACAGCATGGATCAGAATCACATCATGTCACTACCACCCACTGGGGGACCTTATGACCATCAAATGAGTTGACATATCTAAGAACTCTTGCCTGGCACCCAGCACAATATGGATACTGTCAATAGAAGGTATTGCCACCAGCGATGTTGCCCCTGGCTGATCCTGCTCTATTTACTGGCATTAAGCAAAAGGAATTCTGACTGTAGAGATGTCAGTTCCCAGCTTTCTCTAGCCACTCACTGCATCCACAAGGGCAGACTGAAACTCTCCTCCATCTGTAGCACTTCACAAACTCACAGTGGCACAAGCTCACAATGAGGCAGTTAAACTGCCTCCTTATAACTATGGGTGCTCTGGGGGAACATGTCTGCCCCAGTCACTGTGGTCCCCTGGAGCACCTGTTAACTGGGTGCTCTAGGATTCGCCTACAGAGGAATCCTAAACTTAATAAAATTGAAATATTTCTGGGGAGAAGTTCAGCTGTTAGGAGTCTTAAAAGGGTCTAAGTTCTGCCAGAGTTAAAGCAGACCTTCCCTGATGGGGGACGTCATGCTTGGCATGTGGCATGTATTCAATAAACACCTGCAGAAGGCAAAGCAGGTATGGAGAAGTCCACTTGAAAGGATCATCCTGAGACACGGGGCTAACAGGTGGGGCTGATATGGAATGCCTCTTGGCATCTTCCTCTCCATCCTGCTCCACAAGCATCCCTTCACTAACTACTGGGTCAGAGAGCTGCAGTCACCTCACTGAGGGGGAAAATGATCCAATGAACTGGACAGAAGAATCAAGTCCTGCTTAGAATTCCAGACCCAGCCCCAAAGCCACAGCATATACAGTATTAACTACTTGTGCACATGGGCCTGTGTGCGTGTGCGTGTGCGCGTGCGTGCGTGTACACACCCGCGGGAAGCCAGAGGACATGTCTTCATCAGTCACCCACCCCATTTTGTAAGTCAAGGTCTCTCATCGAACCTGGAATTCATAAACTCAGCTAGGTGGGCTGACCAGTGAGCTCCTCCTGTCTCTACCGCCCCAGCACTGGGATTAGATACAAACCACTGCACCTAGGGACCGGAACTCAGGTCCTCATGATTGTGTGGCAAGTATTTCAGCATCTGGGCTATCTCCCAAGACCCCTGTGCGCCCTTTTGAGAAAAACTGCTCTATCTCCTCTGGCTTATTTTCAAATATGAAATACGAATTCTAGCCCAGCCCTGCATCTAACTCCACAGGAAAATGAAAAGTAACCACCAATGTGTCTGATTTATCTCTCCACTGGCCCAGCCCTTGGAAAGAGGCCTTGGACATGGCAACTCCTCAACTCTTCAAATAATGGCAAGTGACTTGCCACTATCTATTCTCACAGTACAACCAGTTTGTGCCCGCAGAAGCAGACTGGCTGTTCTTCCCAGTCTCTTATAAAACTCCAAATGCAGCTGATTGTGGCAATGCACACCTTAGTTCCACCATTTGTGATGTGGATGAAGGATCAGGAATGTGAGGACTACATTTAGAGACTCTGAACTAGCCTGGGCCTACATGAGACTATTCTAAAAGACCAAAATTATTCTTTTCAATTGGGATGATTCACAGGTGAAACAGAGTAAGGCAGTGGGGCATGGTGGTGCACACTTTTAATCCCAGCACTTGGGAGGTAGAGACGGAGGTAGAGGTGGAGGCAGGCAGAGGTCTGAGTACAAAGCCAGCCTGGGCTACATAGATCAAAACAGCCAGAGCTACATACAGAGACCCTGTCTCAAAAAAATAAAGTAAAGGAAGGCAGAAGAGTGCGAACAAATACCTATTCTGTTAGAAAGCAGAGAGAGCACAATAAATGCGGCCATGTTTTCTAGCTGCAGCTAGGGGAGTTCTGCATGTTCATGGATGTGAAAGGGCTGCTGAGGGTACCTGGAGTTTGATCCACAGAATTAACTTGTTTCCATAAAGTGACATAACACTCTCTACCCTGGTAGGAGTTACTACACATAGCTATTAGACGCAGAGGAAGTCCTGCAGCAAGGAGGTGGCTCTATCTTTATTTAACCCTACCCACAAATTCTTTGTTCTTTTCCATCAAAGACCTAGTAACAGTGTGCAGCACAAACGCGATAGTCAAGGCCTGGCAGCTACTTGTAAAAGACTTGGGCCTCTTTATGGGCACCCAATTTGGAAAAGGATGGGAGAAAAACTATCAGTCAGGGTCCTAATGGGCAGTATAAACAGCAGCAGCAAGGTGGCAGGAATGAAGGCAGCCCAGAGTGTCATGGCAGCAGCTACTGTTGAAAGCAGTGGAAGACAATGACGGCTGTGACAGACATCGAAAGGCAGTCAGCTTTCCTGGAAAAACTAGAGCCCTAGATCTGTATGTGAAGCCACACTGGCTTCTAAGTGTTACAGCGCGGGTAAGACAAGACATAGCTGCAGGTTTCCTGGAGTCTTCTCCAGCCCACGAGGCACTAGCTGAAGAGCTGTGGTCAAGGTATTAACTACACAGCTGGGACTTCAAAAGACAGCAAAATGTGGTAACATAAGCGAGCTATCAAACCTGAAGATAATGATAAATCCCACTGGAAGTCTTTGAAGTATACCATGGAATGCAGTTAATTTACTATCTACTTTTCAATACCAAGTAAGTTTCCAACTTCTCCCAACCTTCCTAATGAGAGTTTGCCACACACCCCTCATGTTGTGATGACCCCAACCATAAAACTATTTTGTTGCTACTTCATAACTGTAATTTGCTACTATTATGAATTGTAATGTAAATATCTGATATGCAAGATAAATGGTATGTGACCCCCAAAGGGGATGCAACTCACAGGTTGAGAACTGCTTGTAGTGATACGTGGCAGCCACCAACCAAAAACAAAACCCTCACAGGTGAACTCACTCCAAGGGTTCAACACTGCCCCATCAGAGCAAAGCCTCAGGAGCAGGTCAGGAATTCCCCATAGACACTGGCTTTCCCCAACTGTCTGAGAAAGCTGAAAGGAGTATATAAACACAAGGCAGTATTTCAGTAGAACACAACTTCATTCTGTTCAGCATTCAGCAGCTCATCTGAGCCATGAATCAGACCCACATATTAAATGAGCAAAGGCATGAGCTGTCAAGGTGCATCCAACAGCCAGTGAACAGAGCTTTTGCTAACAGCAGGCACACTCTGTTCTTTTAAAGGAAATCTGCTGCTTATGCCAATATCATGTTACTGAAGCCCCATATTAGCCCAGGGAATAGGACACTTACCCCCAAGCAATCTACTCTCAGTCTCAAAAGTAGGAAATGGAGCACCACAAGGAGGCTGAACTTCTAAGGCCACACACTAATCAATATTTCCCCCACAAAGGTGCCAGTAGTGATTAGATTTCCAGGCCTACAAAATTCCTCAAAGGAATTAAGCTATTTTGCTAGCCTTCTCGATTTTATAATGGCTTGGTCACTTTTATTTGGGTGCAAGGCATGGTGCCCAACTCCTTGAAGAGCCATCTATATTGCACTCTATATGAGTACATACTATGGAGCTGGGTAATGCATAGGGCCTCAATGGGGTTAAGACAAAACTCCTTAGCAAGGTGTGTATGATGGTGCATGCCCATAATCCCAGCTCTTAGGAGACTAAGGCATGAGGAACATGAGCTTGAGACAATTCTGAACTACACAGCAAAACCCTGCCTCAACAAAACTACCTCCACAACAAATAGGAACATAAAGTCCTAAAGAACACTGACTTTGGCAAAATAACCTATCTTCAGGAAAGCTAGTGGGAGGCTGTTGGTAGTTTGTAACACTGTGATGGTACAAGACTCTGTTAACAAGTTACTGTCTTTACGGGATGACCAATGCTAATAGACTTTCTGGAAACATTTTTCTTTTTGGATAGGTTCTCATGTAGCCCAGGCTGGACTCAAACTTGCTATACTCCCTATGTAGCTAAGGACAACCTTGAACTTCCTAATCAGCCTACTTCGATCTCTCAAGTGCTGAGATTATATACATATGTGTGCTACCATGTTTAGTTTATATGGCACTGGGGACTGAATCCAGTACTATATATATGCATACTAGGCAAGCACTCTACCAACTAAGCTATGTCCTTAGCCAGGGAATATTTTTAATCATTCTCAGAAAAACTTTTTATTTTTTTTGGTTTTTTGAGACAGGGTTTCTCTGTGTAGTTTTGGTGCATGTCCTGGATCTCACTCTATAGACTAGGCTGGCCTCGAACTCACAGAGATCCGCCTGGCTCTGCCTCTCTAGTGCTGGGATTAAAGGCGTGCGCCATCACTGCCCGGCCAGAAAAACTTTTAAAAGCAAAACAGACTAGTGTCCACTGGTCCCTCTTGTAACCCAAAGTCAGGGCACAGGTGCAGAATGTGACCCTGGAAGATGACTTTCTTTGGCTCTGAGCCCACACTCCTAACATCCAGTCCTCTCTAAGCTAATGAAGGAACATTTGAACTTGCTAAGCAGCCAATGACTTGAAGAACTAGCCATGATGCTCTGGGAATATCTAGCTGTCGTAGACTTTATCAGTAGTCCCAAATCAGATCCTATTTCCACTGCCCTTCAGAACAGATGTGCATTTCTTTTATCTGCCACACAGTAATCCACTGGACCCCCTACTCTGGAAATTTTTTTAAGTTTTATGCGTATATTCAGAGATTCCCTTTGAGTTTAAGAATTCCATACTCGCCGGGCGGTGGTGGCGCACGCCTTTAATCCCAGCACTCGGGAGGCAGAGGCAGGCAGATCTCTGTGAGTTCGAGGCCAGCCTGGACTACCAAGTGAGTTCCAGGAAAGGCACAAAGCTACACAGAGAAACCCTGTCTCGAAAAAAACCAAAAAAAAAAAACAAAAAAAAAAAAAAAAGAATTCCATACTCAAGTACACTAACACCAACCATTGTTGTTATGAGCCTGGAGACACTCATATAAAGATGCTTCAAGATAGCACCAGGAAGGAAGCCCAGTGGCTTAAATGACAGAGCTATGCAACAGGCTTAAGAGACTGAATTCCAGCAGGGCCATCTCATACTACTAGAACTTGCTATGTTAACTGAACACAAGACAACTCGTTACTCTGAAAAACTACAGGCCTTACTGTTGCTAATATTTATGAGACCATCCAAGAAGGGAGAAAGCTCTATGCTTATTAAAATGAAGAAATATGGGGCTGGAGAGATGGCTCAGTGGTTAAGAACACTGACTGCTCTCCCAGAGGACCCTGGTTGACCCACATGGCAGCTCACAACTGTCTGTAACTCCAGTTCCAGGGCACCCAACGCCCATGGCAAAACACCAATGCACATAAAATTAAAATAAGTAAGTTTAAAAAAAAAGATAAAAATGAAGAAATATAGTTAAGTCAAGACTAGGAGGTCAGGCCTGTGATCCCAGCTATGTGGGTAGCTGATGCAGAAGCCTGAGTTCAAGGCCAGCCTAGGCCTCTTAATGATACCTCAAAATTTTTTCACTGTGTGTTGAAAGGCTTGCTTAGCATGTACAAGGTCCTGGGTTCAATCCCCAGTACAAACAAGACAAAACAAAACCCTTACTTCCATTTACTGGGGTGAGGGAGGCATCTCATCCTGGCAGCACTCTCTGTATGTGATGGAGACACAGAACCTTGACTATCCAGAAACAAACAGGATCTCCTTTGCCAAGCTTTATCATATGCATATAATGCAGATTTTTTTAAAAGATAATTTTACTTTGTGTGTAGGTATTTTGCCTACATGCATGCATGTCTGTGCACAACCTGTGTGTGGTGCCAGAAGAAGACATTAGATCCCCTGGAACTGGAGCTACCAATTTGTTAGCCACCATGTGGGTGCTAGGAATACAATTCAGGTCCTCTCCAAGAGTAGAGCTCTACAATGCAGATTTCTAATGTTCAGTCTTACCCAATGAAATCTACTAATAAACGCCCAAATTACCAGCAAATCTTTTGTTTCCTGGGTTCTTTTGTGTGTGTGTGTGTGTGTGTGTGTGTGTGTTAAAGACAGGGTCTCATTATGTAGCTCTGGCAGTCCCGGAACTCGTTCTGTAGACCAGGCTGGACTCAAACTTACAGAGATCCACCTGCCTCTGCCTCTGAATGCTGGGATTAAAGGTGCACACTACTTATACCAAGCTCTCTCTCTCTTTTTTAATCCCCTTCAAATCTTTAAAGGTTGTATGGACCTCCAGCTGTTGCCACTCAGCAGCAACACCCCCATCTCCAATGGGCTTCACTACCGATCCAGGCATCAGATCAGTGTGCTTCAGAAATAAGAACAATGCTGATGAAGTTTTCCTTCTCCAGCGCTCCACATTAAGGCAGCATTTAACAGAAGGCATCCACCTCGAGCAAGTTAAGAGATGGAGTCTTAGGGCCGGGCGGTGGTGGCGCACGCCTTTAATCCCAGCACTTGGGAGGCAGAGCCAGGCGGATCTCTGTGAGTTCGAGGCCAGCCTGGTCTCCAAAGCGAGTTCCAGGAAAGGCGCAAAGCTACACAGAGAAACCCTGTCTCGAAAAAAACCAAAAAAAAAAAAAAAAAAAAATTCATTTTTCCACTCTGTAGGTAGAGACAGGCAGATCTCTAAGTTCAAGGACAACCTGGTCTACAGAGCGAGTTCCAGGACAGCCAAGGGGATACACAGAGAAACCATCTCAAAAAACAAAACAGAAAGAGAGAGAGAGAGAAAGAAATTAATTCATTTTATATTCAACTAAAGGGCTACAGACAAAGGACCTGAGCTTTCTAAACCAGCGACTATAATTGTTAGTGGTCACAGAAAGCCAACACGATGACTTTGACACTCTAGCATAGAGGAAAATCCAGTAGATAGTACCAACTAGTGCGAAACAGGGTTCAGGACTCTGTCTGGCAGAAGAAAATACTAGTGAGCACAGTGGTGGAAGAGGAGCTGGGTGGCATGTTCATCCGTTACAAGTGTGTAACTGAGTAACTCTGTAGTGGAATATGGATGGATACTCACTATTGTACTGGCTGGCCTAGGCAGTAACAAACAATTCATCAGAGAAAACTTAGGGTGAGCCCAACATTTGGGAAGTGTCAGGCTCCAAGATAATGTCTACAGAACCATCAGCATTAAATGCAAACTACAGGGGAGACAGGTAGGGTTCCCTCGCAGGACTCCTGGAAAGTGATGCAAAGGCCCCATTTTCACGTGCACAGGTGAGGACGAATCCTGTGGCATTCTGCTGGGAATCAGTCATTAGTTACGGCCCAGCTTTCAAAGAACCAGCGAGCTTACAGAGTCAGGGAAGATAATAAACATCACTGAACAGAGGGAAGTGTGAGCGTCAGGGTATCTTGTCACTAAGTTTCAGGCAAGAGACAAGGACAATTCTGTTCTAGGCACTATGCCAGGAGCCAAAGAGGTCCCATATTCATTCTCCAGGGAAGCTCAAGCCCTCTAAAAAGCCAGTTTCACTGACAAAACGCACGATATTGCCAGATGGTAAAGTTTCACGGTCGGAGCGAGCCCATCCCACACTCTTCCCAGCAGAGCAGGACTAATCGCCAGAAGGAACTTTTGGGGACCACCCACCTAACACCTCCCCTTCTCCTTTCTGCAAAAAAAAAAAAAAAAAAAAAAAAACAAACCCAAAAAACAAAACCAAAAACATTCTTAAATATAAAATGTCTTCGAATTTCTTCCAATCCGCTTGAAATGCAGCAAGTGGAAGATGAGGTTTCCCACGGCTGCAGAAGCCACGTCTAGGGAGTGAGATGGATGCCCGGGGTCTACACCCGAGTGCCCACCAGGAGCTGTAGGGATTTGAACCCCGACTGGCAGGCCTATGGGTGCAGCCGGGCGCGCAGGCGCCAGAAGCGCTCGGCTAAGGCTTGCTCCGGGCCCGGGGCGCCTGAGGGAACCGCCCGGGCCTCCCGTGTCCCAGTTGCCCACCCGAGGCGTCGGCGAGGCGGCCTCCCGCCCCCGGCCCGGGCCTCCCGCGCCCGTACCTGCCGGACCCGGTGCAGGGCGTCCACGAAGCCCTCAGCCTTCATGCCCACCGGAGCGTTCTGCCCCTGCACCAGCTCCGCCATGGCCGACCCCGCCGCCGCCGCCGCCGCCGTCGCTCCGCTTCCCCGGTCCGGCCTCCCGCTCCGCTCCGGGACCCGTAGCCGGAAAGGGAAAGTCGCCCCACTTCCGGCGGAAGGGAAGCCGAGGGAAGGCACTGCCCGCTCAGTGAGACATAGGTTGGGGAAAAGCCGCGTCTGTGAGGCGGGGTCTCAAGGCACGTGACCGCTGTCCGGCCGGAAGTGGGGGCGTGGCCGCTGCGCGAGGGGGCCTGCCCAGCGCACGAGGCTGCTGTCCGTCAAGAAGGCCCGGTCGCGACCCCGCCCTCTGAAGGGGTCTTGGGCCCCGGACCTTTATCGTCTGGGTGACGGCCGCTGAGCCGCAGGTGTGGCTGCCAAGTGTCCGCTGTCAGATTTTGGTACCTGACGGAAGAGAGACGTGGCTCTTCCAACACCTCACCGTCGAGATGCAGCCCACCCACCACCCCCGTAATAGCCGCGGTGTGCAGCATTGACTGTGATTGAGCACCTTTACATGGTACTAGGAGGCTCAGTACTCCAGAATGTCCCAGGACTGGCCATCAATCAGTTTGCCAAGGATGGGTTTGATGACACCGCTCAAGAAGGCCACCTTGGCTGTAAAGCCAGCCTGGTGTCCTCTTTCACATTCTTTCACTGGGGGAACAGGAAATACCATAGGACCATCATTGCCTCCGAGCCTGCTGAGGCACGAGGCATGTGGAATGTTTGAATGCTTGAGGGGGAAAAGCTAACAGTGATGTTTCAGAGAAAGGATTGAAGGCAGCACGACTTTGGAATATGCTGCTTCTGCCTTCAATCCTGTTAGAACAGAAAGTCACACCTCACTTTGCCAACACATTTGGGAGGTGGATTAGCACAAGAGGATCAGAAGTTCAAGATCATCTTGAGGTCTTTCTTCCTCCCTTCCTCCCTCCCTCCCTCTATCCCTCCCTCCCTTCCTTCCTTCCTTTCTTCCTTCTTTGTGTGCATGTATGAATGTGTTGCCACATGCATGTGGCGGTCAGAGGGCATTTGATCGAGTTGGTTCTCTCCTTTCATGGTGGGTCCCAGGATTCAAACTCAAGCCATTAGTCTTGACAGCAAGCCCTTATACCTGCTGAGGCACCTCACCACCCTAGAGGCTCTTGTTTCGACCTGTATTCATAGAGTTTGGCACATAGTAGGTGCTTAGGAAACTAATTTTAAATTGAATAATGTTGAAGCCGAATAATTCTTAGATTATGGCAAAATAAAAGAATAGCCAAATTACAAAATTGAAATTGATCACTTTTAGACAGATCATTTCAAAACCTGTCGGGAAGCATGCTTGGGTAGTATGGGCGTTACTGAGCACTAGCCATCTGGAAGCAGGAGGCAGCACTCTGGATGGCTGAGTGTTTTCACTGTATATGATGGAAAAAATCAACCATAGAGTTTCAGCTACAGATAGGCATGGTTCTACTTGACATGCTCAGTGATGCTCCTGTTTTTACTGTTTCTACCTTTGAGGAAAGAATGCTCACTCATCCCTATTGCTGCTGACTCTCCCTGTAAGTAGAAATGGGATAGAGAGATGAACTGCCAGAAGGTTTGCATCGCAAAGCCACAGGACGCTTAGCTGGGATGACCAGGTTCTGGCCCACCCTCTTTTTCTGGTTGAGTAACTCTAGGCTGGTCAGTTATCTCTGGGGGGACCAGACGAGGAAGATGACTCTAACCTGGTCAGGCCACTGTGGAATGTTCTACTGTCCTGGGCTTCATTATCTAATACTTACTACAAATCCCCTGAAGCGTAAACCTAATTAGTCTTATTAAATAAAAACCTGGAGCAGATGTTAGCAGGTTGAAAGCTGAAAGATCAGAGAAGCAGAGCAGCTAGCCACTAGAGAGGTTTTTTGTTTTTTTGTTTTTTGGGTTTTTTTTTGTTCTGGCTGTTTTGGAACTTGCTTTGTAGACCAGGCTGGCCTCGAACTCACAGAGAACTGCTTGCCTCTGCCTCCCAAGTGCTGGGATTAAAGGCTCATGCCACCACCGCCTGGCATCTGTGGTTAACTAATGGCTAGCTCCACCCTCTAATCTCCAGGCAACCTTTATTTGTCAGAACACAAACAAAGCATTATACAACAGTCCCCTGTTGCATTTGCTTGGCTCTTAGTTCAACGAATACAGGAAAAGAGTTTTGGCCAAAGAGCACAGAGAAAAAGAGTCTTAGACATTAAATGCAGAAGCCCAGTGGATGCCGTGCTGGAATCCCAGCACTTGAGAGGCAGAGGCAGGAAGTTAAGGAGTTCAGGTCACTGTTGGCTAGACAATGAGGTCCAGCCTGTGATAGACCCTGTCTCAAAATTACAAACAAAACCCATACACACTGTGGTTGTAGGTGGCTTTGTCTCTAAGACTGTCACTTAAACTCTTCCTTTGGCTGGAGAGTCGGCTCAGCCAGGAAGGTAAATGCTTGCTGCACAAATATGAGGCCCAAAGCTAGTCTTCAGAAACTACATGGTTCTGGGCATAGAGCTGGAGAGATGACTCATCCATTAAGAGCTCTTGCTGCTCTTGCAGAGAACCCAAGTTTGGCTCCCAGCACCTACATTGGATGGCTCATAACGTCCTGAAAGTCCAGCTCCAAAGGATATGACACTCTTCTGTCCTACTTGAGCACCACACAGATGTGACACACACACACATACATATAAATAAAATCATAAAAAGAAAATAATACTGGGCCTGGCAGTGCATGCCTGTAATCCCGGTGCTGGGTGGAGGGATGGTTAGAATGTGCTGGTTTGAATGAGAATGCCCCCCCATAGGCTCGTATCTTTGAATGTTTGGTTCTCAGTTGATGGACCATTTAGGAAGGATTAGGGGTGTGGTCTTATTGGAAGAAGTGTGTCACTGGGGATGTGCTTTGAGGTTTCAAAAGCCCATGACAGGCCATGTCTCCCTCTGCCTTCTGCCTACAGATTGGGATGTAGAACTCTCAGCTACTGCTCCAGCACCATGCCTGCCTGCATGCTGCCATGCTCTCCACCATGATGATAATGGACTAACTGTCTGAAACTATAAGCAAGCCCCCAATTAAATATTTTCTTTTATAAGAATTGCCGTGGTCACAAAGTCTCTTCACAGCAATAGAACAGTGACCAAGACATGGAGACAGGAGGATCTCTCTAGTCAAATTGGGGAGTGCTAGTTTCGGTGCAACAGCCTATCTCAAAAAGATTAGGTGGACAGCAATTGAAGACATCAACATTTGACTTTCACATGTGTGAACACACATGCTCATGCACTCACACAAACAACATACACATACATAGATACATAAATGAGCTATTTTTCTCTGTCTTACTGATGACATTGAAATGCTTCATCCTTCTAGATGTGATGGCACACAACTCTAATCCCAGCAATCTGAAGGCAGAGGCAGGCAGATAGCCATAAGTTCCAGGACAGCCTGCTCTACACAGTGAGTTCTAGGCTAGCCAAGGCTACATAGTGAGATCCTGTATCAAGAAAAGAGGGTGGTTAATTGATCCTTTCAGAATTTCATACCATTTCCACTTAATTCTCAGTGATATTGTTTCGGAGACAGCAATTTGATATGAATGTAGCTATTCCCATCTTGTGGTTATTACTGTTCGCTTCAGCTCAGGGACTAGCAAGATGGCTCAGTGGGTAAGGAATCTTGCTGCCAAGCTTGATGACTTGCTTCCCCTTTTCTTTTTTTTTTTTTTCAAAAAGGAAGGTTTTAACCTTAACAAAGTAAAATTGCATATAATTTGGGAATTTGGGCATAGTTTCTCTTACTACTTCCTGCTGGAGGGGGGTGCTGTATCGTATGGGGACACAAAGAAAATTTTAGGATTATGGAATAGTCCATGAGGTTGTATTGTCTGAGCCAGTTGCCTTCAAACTGTTCTGGATATTGGATCATCCAGGCCATGGTGTCATCGGAGACCTTTCAGGGGGTCTTGGCTGGTCAAACCTGATGTATCTTAATCTGGAACAAATCCATAGCCTCTGGCTTTCTGTGGGAACAAAAGCAGAGTCTCCTTTCCAAAGCAATACATCCTTACATCCAAATTTTGAAGTCAAGGTACCTTTAAAATATACATTTTGGCATAACTCAACAGCTTTTACAAGCAAATGTTTTTCTAGAGTTAAAAGTCCCAAAGACAAGCCGGGCAGTGGTGGCGCATGCCTTTAATCCCAGCACTTGGGAGGCAGAGCCAGGCGGATCTCTGTGAGTTCGAGGCCAGCCTGGGCTACCAAGTGAGTTCCAGGAAAGGCACAAAGCTACACAGGGAAACCCTGTCTCGAAAAAACCAAAAAAAAAAAAAAAAAAAGTCCCAAAGACAACACAATCCAGATTCTCTGTGTAATATTCATCTTTACGTGGCTTATTTTTATATTAATTTTACTGTCTCTTTAAAGACTTTATTTTTTAAAACTATGTATTTGTTTATATAACTGTATATATCACCTTTTTTGTCTCTTTCAAGCCTATGTATATTTTACACAATTGTAAACTATTACATCTGAATCTGTCTTATTGTGAATCTATTGCTTTAAACTGCAGCAGCTGTGGCTGCTGGCTCCACCCACCTCAGCTTCCCAACATGATGGTGGTATGTCTCCCGCCAGCTCTGGGAGCTCTCATGGGTCTATGCTTTCATCCAAGCAGCGTGTAGCCCAGAAACCTCTTTTTTTGTTTTGTACTTGCAAAGGCTAAATCCACCATGCAGCTTAATGTGCCACTTGCAGAGGCCTCATTCCCGCCATTCTGCAGGTCGAGCGCGCACACTAGGAACCCACAAGTAGCTCAAACCAGCAGCTGCCGCTCATTTGAGAGAGACAATTAGGAAGCTGTTTTTAGCTCCGTTTTAGAATCTTTTTTTCTTAGTTTTTAGGTGGAAACTCTTGCTACCACATTGGACGCCATTTGTAGATGGAGTTTTCCTGCCTGGCCCACAGTCAGGACAAATCTCTCTCACCTGCCAGTCCCACAGCCACTCAAACCCGATCAAGTAAACACAGAGACTTATATTGGTTACAAACTGTATGGCCGTGGCAGACTTCTTGCTAACTGTTCTTACAGCTTAAATTAATCCATTTCCATTAATCTATACCTTGCCACATGGCTCGTGGCTTACCGGCATCTTCACATGCTGTTTCTCATCATGGCAGCTGGCAGTGTCTCTCTGACTCAGCCTTCCTTCCCAGCTTTTTTCTCCTCCTTGTCCCGCCTATACTTCCTGCCTAGCCAATGGCCAATCAGTGTTTTATTTATTGACCAATCAGCAACACACTTGCCATACAGAACATCCCACAGCAACTTGCCTTTGATCCTCAGAATCCACATAGTAGAATGAGAACTGACTCCTGAAAGCTGTCCTCTGACCTCCACCCATGCACTGTTATATGTGCATGCCCCCCCACAAAAAATACATAAATCATATGTAAATAAATAAATTCAGTCCAAGAGCCAGTGAGATTGCTTAATAGGTAAGGGAACTCACCACAAAGGCTCATAAACTAGTTTTAATTCTTGGAACCCACATGGTGAGAGTGAAAAAATGAGAGAGAGCCAACACCCATGTGTGTGAAACAGGCACACACACACACATTCACACACACAGAGAGAGAGAGAGAGAGAGAGAGAGAGAGAGAGAGAGAGAGAGAGAGAGAGGGAGAGGAAGCCAACACCCATATACCATATATGTGAAACAGGCACACACACACATTAACACACACACACACACACACACACACACACACACAGGGGTGGGGGAGAGTGAGAGAGAGCACTGGGGAGATGGCTCAGAGAGCAAAACACTTGTTGCACAAGCATTAGGACCAGAATTCAAAACCCTAATGCCAAACATGAATGCCAGATAGTCATGGCAGCTCACCTGTAATCCCAGCTCCTGGGAAACAGTTTAGCATCTGGATAGCTAAACTTGTTGAATTAGTGTGCTGCCTTGGCTTTGCTTGCCAGAGTCAAATTGCTCTTCAGATTGGATAGTTTCTCTGAATTGTGACAAGCATCCTGCTAGCTATGGGCAAGAGTTTTTACTGCAGGGCCAAAGAGATGGCTGGGTGGGGAGGAGAGTGGTAAACATGCTGAGCAAGCTTGATGATCTGAGTCCAGTCCCTGAAAGCCCTGGTAGAAGGAGAGAACTGACTCCCAAAAGTTGTCCTAAGACCTCCACATCCACACAGTGCCAAGTGTGCATCTCCGCTCACACATACATACAACACACAGTTTAAAAATAGGACTTCCAACTCTTCAACCTTGCAACATTTGGTGTTATACTCTTTTTCTTTATAATCTCTTTTCAATGTTTTTTATATTTATTTTATTCTGTATGTATGAATGTTTTGCTTGCGTGTATGTATGTGCATGCCTGGGGAGGTCAGAGCCAAGTATTAGATTCTCTAGAATGTTTGTGAGCCACCCTGTGGGTGCTGAGAAGGAATCCAGACCATCTCTCTGCGAAAGTAGTAAGTGCTCTTAATAGGTGAGCCACCTCTCCAGCCCCTACCCCACTCTGTCTTTAAGAGTCAGAGTTCCTCATCTTGGAGACAGTTTCTAGTGGATACTCATGTTTCTGATCTCAATGGTGTCCCCAACCAATGCTGCAGGCAGTTATGTGGGGTGCTTTGAGGAAGCCCCAGGACACAGTGGCTGGGTCATCTGACCAAGCTGCACATGATTGAGGCCCTGTGTATTGCCCTGTTCGAATTCCATGATCACCAGAAGATCCACATCTCAAAGTAGAGGGGATTCACCTAGTTGAATGCAGATGGACTTGAAGACATGGTGCATGGGAAGCGGCTCATCCTTGATGGCCGTGGGGGCAAATATATCCCTAGCTGAGGTCTCCTCCACAAATAGCAAGCCCTGCTCTCCTGTGGGTTTCCACTCAGTCTCACACTCCACCAATCATAGTTCACTAATAACTTTCCTATCCAACCCTCAAAAAAGAAAACAAACTGAGTCTTCTGTAGCCCAGGCTGGCCTTCAATTCTCTATGTAGCCATTGGTAACCTTGAACATCTGACTCTCCTGCCTCTACCTCCCCAGTGTTAAGATTACAGATGGTTTATACAGTTTGGGACATCTAACTCAGGCAATGTGTGTGCTAGACATGAACTTAACCGACTGAGCTATGCGTCCCCAGCCCCAATACTTGCTATTATCAGAATTTAATTTTCTCAAATGTAGTGAAAATAGGCTTGAAATTGAGTTTTTATATTGTGGATATGTGGTGATATATTGAGTACCCTAATAAAGCTTGCCTGAGGATCAGAGGATAGAGCCAGTCAATAAATTAGACATAGAGACCAGACAGTGGTGGCACACATCCTTAATCCTATCACTCGGGAGGCAGAGATCCGTCTGGATCTCTGTGAGTTCAAGGCCACACTGGAAACAGAACCAGGCAGTGGTGACACACACCTTTAATCCCAGTACTGGGAAGCACATACACCTTTAATCCCAGAAAGTGACGACAGGGCGGAGAAAGGTATATAAGACATGAGAAAACAGGAACTAAACCAGTTCAGCTGAGACCCTTTTGGGTGAAGACTCAGAAGAATCATGGAGTTGGTGAGGTAAGAGGTGGTGGCTGTGCCTTGCTCTGCTTCCCTGATCTTTCAGCTCCCACCCTGATATCCGGCACTGGGTTTTTTATTAAAAGACCATCTAAGATTCAAACAACATGGATAGATATGCATAACATATCATTTGCTGTTTTAATAATTTTTTTCAGTCACAGTTCAGGGACATTAAGAACGTTCATGGTGCTGGGAGGTGGTGGCTCATGCCTTTAATTCCAGCATTTAGGAGGCAGGGGCAGGTGGATTTCTGTGAATTCGAGGCCAGCCTGGTCTGTAGATGGAGTTCCAGGACAGCCAGGGCTACATGAAGAAATCCTGTCTTGAAAAGCCCCCCCACAAAAAAAAGAACATTCAAGGTGTTGTCAGCCATCACCTCCACCCACCTCTGGAATTCTGCATCTCAGAAAATGGACACTGCATCTAGCAATAGCTACCTACCCTTCATCCAGAGCCATCTAGCCACCACGCTACTGCTCCAACCTTATGAATTTCACCACTTGGGGCATCAGACAAAGTCAAGGTCACAGCTGCTAGCACCCAGCTTACTTCACATGGCATACTGCTTTCAAGGCTTGCCCATGTAACAACAGTGTGGTACATGTTGGAATTACCTTCCTTTTTATTTATTATTTGTGTGTGTGTGTGTGTGTGTGTGTGTGTGTGTGTGTGTGTGTGTGTGCGCGTGCGTGCGCACGCGCGCGCGTGTGTATGCTTGAATGTGAAGGTCAGATGACAACTTGGAGTTCCTTCTACCACATGGATCCCAGGTCACCAGGCTTGGGGACAAGTGCCTTTACCCACTGAATCATCTTTCTGGCCTGTGTATGTGTGTGTGTGTGTGTGTGTGTGTGTGGTGTGTTTGTGTAGTGTTGTGTGTGTGTAGTGTTGTATATATGTGTGTGTGTTTGTGTAGTGTGTGTATGTGTGTGTTTGTGTAGTGTTGTGTGTGTAGTGTTGTGTGTTTGTGTAGTGTTGTGTGTGTGTAGTGTTGTATATATGTGTGTGTGTTTGTGTAGTGTTGTGTGTATGTTTGTGTAGTATTGTGTGTGTGTAGTGTTGTGTGTGTGTGTAGTGTTGTGTGTTTCTGTAGTGTTGTGTGTGTAGTGTTGTGGATTGAAACCAGTACCTTTCACATGCCAGGCAACAACTCTACCAACCACTGAGCTGCATCCGTAGTCCATGTTTGTGTTTTTGAGTCAGAGTCTCAATGTACTACCTTGCCTGGCCTAAAACTCAGAGCTCTGCCTGCTTCTGCCTCCCAAGTGCTAGAATTAAGGGTGACTCCTGAGGCTGGAGAGATGGCTCAGTGGTTAAGAGCATTTGTTGCTCTTATAGAGGACCCAGGTTCGATTCCCAGCACCCACTTGATGGTTCACAACCATCTAAAACTGCAGTTCCAAGGCCCTCCCGCCCTCCTCTGGTCTCCAAAGTCCTGCCCTCCTCTGGTCTCCAAAGGCACCAAGTGCACACGTGCTGCACAGACACACACGCAGGCAAAAACCCCCATATATAAAATGAATAAGTCTTTTTTTATTGTAAGGTGAAAGGTGACTGCCATCAAGCTAGTTTGGTTTTTCAAGACCTGGTGTAACTATGTAGCTCATACTGGCCTTGAACTCACTATCACCAAGCCCCTGCTGAGTGCTGGAATTACAGGTATATGCAACTATGAGCAACAAATTTGTTTATTTCCTTTTTAAAATATGTGTATGTGTGTGGTGCTTGTGTGTGCACACATTTGTAGGTGTGTGGGCACAGGTGTAGGTGTGTGCATGTGGAGGTTCTAAGCAGACCTCAAGTGTCTTTTTATTTTTTGGTTTTTGAGGCAGGGTTTCTCTGTATAACCCTGGCTGTCCTGGAACTCACTCTGTAGACCAGACAGGCCTCAAATGCAGAGATCTGCTGCCTCTCTAGTGCTGGGACTAAAGGTGTGCAGCAGCAGCAGCAGCAGCAGCACCCCTGCTCCATTTTCTTTCCTGAGGCAGTCTCTCACTGAACCCAGAACTTGTCGATTCCCGCTAATCTAGTTACCAGCTTCCCCTGGGAACACCCGTGTGCCTCCTGAATACAGAGAGGCCTAGTGGACAGCCAAGCCTGCCAGATCTTCATTGGATACTGGGCATCCACACTCAGGTCTTTAGGCTTTCATAGTAAGGACTTCACCTACTGAGCTATCTCCCGAGCTCCTTTATTTTTGTTAAGACTGAATAGTGACCCATCTACAGGCACTTAACATCTGTTTCCACTCATTGGCTGGTGGGTGCTTGGGTGGCTTTCAGCCTGGGCTGTTGTGCATGCCATTGCAATGGACACAGATTACAGACACATTCTGGAGGCTTTGCTTTCTATAAAACTGGATTTTGATTCATGTTCTCTCAAAGACATGCTAACCTTCAGAAAGATGAGCCATGCTTATAATCCCACCACTGAGGAAGTTGAGGCAGGAAGATTGCTGTGAGTTCCAGGTCACCCTGGGCCACAGTGTGAGACCCTGTCTCAAGAAACCCCTTAAGCACTGGTTCTTTCTCTCTGCCCCTCAGCCACGACTCCCAGTGCATCCAACTCTTTCCTGCCTCCATACTGACACACAGCTGCTGCGCTTAGCTGGGAACCACATCCCTGCTTTGCTCAGCCCCCATCAGAGAGGCTGCTTCTCTCGGTCGCTGGGAATTAACACAGAGACCCACAACTGGACAGTGCACAGACAGTGGGGGACTTTGGAGCACTCGGCACTATGTGGAGTGTCTTCATCCAGCCGCTCCCACAGGCTTAGGGATCTGTGTGGAGGAGGATTGAAAGACTGTAGGGGCCAGAGGTGGGGAGTGACTCCAAGGAAACAGTGTCTCCCAGACACAACGGGATTGATGCACATACAAGCTCACAGAGACTGCGGCTGCATGCACAGGACCTGCACAGGTCCAAGCCAGGCAGAATCCCAGCACTGAGAGATGGAGGTGGACACAGAGTCCCTCCTTTAACCAAGAAGCTATCTGTAATTAGCAATGACTAGGAAGGTGAAAATCAGCTTTCTCCAGAAGAGTGTCACTGGGTACATCTGCCACATCCCAGGCCAGACTCCACACCAGGAGTAATCGGCCAACACAGAACTGACTTGTGTGTGTGTGTGTGTGTGTGTCTGTGTCTGTGTCTGTGTCTGTGTCTGTGTGTGGCTCTGACTGTTCTGGAACTTGCTCTGTAGACCAGGCTAGCCTCAAACTCACAGAGATCTGCCTGCCTCTGCCTCCTGAATGCTGGGATTAAAGGCATGTACCACCACCCTGAAGATTCAGTTTTTGTGTGCTTTTTCTTATTGTTATGGTTTGGTGGTTTTTGTTTTCTTTCTTTTGTGGTTGTATAGTTGGACTTTCTTGTCGTCGGACTTTCTCTGGACCATCAGCCCCTAAATAATGACATATAGACTATTTATTAATTACAAAACGTGACCTTAGCTTAGACTTGTTCCCAACTAGCTCTTATAACTTAAATTAATCTGCTTCTATCAATCTACATTCTGCCATGTGGCTTTTTGCCTCTCTTCTATTCTGTACATCCAACTTGCCCTGTGTCTTACTGGCATCTCCTAGCACACCTAGATTCAACCCCTTGAGTTCCTCGCTCTGCCTGCAAGTCCCAACTATCCTCTCCTGCCTAGCTATTGGCTGTTCAGCTTTTTACTAAGCCAATTACAGTGACACGTCTTTGTGTAAAGAAATATCCCACAGCATGGTTCTTTTGTTTTGTTTTTGAGAGTGAAAGAACATGAAGTTCAGTGGGTAGAGAGGGGGGTGCCCAGCACCCACGTAAGAGACAGGCATGATGAAAGGGCATGCCTGCCATCCCAGTGCTGAGGAGGTGGAGACAGGAGGATGCCAAGTGTAGCAAGAAACCTTGCATCAAAAGACAAGGTGGGCCAGGCAGTAGTGGCGCATGCCTTTAATCCCAACACTGGGCAGATAGAGAGACAGGCAGATCTCTATGAGTTCAAGGCCAGCCTGGTCTACAGAAAGAGTTCCAGGACAGCCAGAGCAACACAGTGAAACCTTGTCTCAATAAACCAAAACGAACTGAACCCCAGAAAAATAACTGAAGGAAAAAAAGCAGCAGGAGGAAGATGCAGGGTGGGGAGCAAGGCCTCAGTTCACCCAGGACTGTTCCTTTGCTCCTCCTTCCGGCCGGGGCAGAGTTAGGATTTTCTTTGGAAGTGCTGCGTTTCCCCTGTTTCCTAGCAGCCTTGTTCTGGTGAAGCGGTCATTGTTCTTCTCCCTGACAGCAGGGCCGGGAGGATGCCAAGCACAACAGTCAGGCTGCAGCCCAGAAAACGCGGTTCCCAGGCGGCCCCTCACCAGACCTGGAACGCTTGCCCGCGACCCGCCTCACTCACTGCGGGTACACTCACTCGCAGTGCTGCACACACATTGGGCCAGCCAGACGGCTCACTGAGCAAAAGCACTTACCATATAAAGCAGATGCCTTGGCTTCAAGCCCTAAAACCCACGGTGGAAGGAGAGAACCGACTCCCAGACACTGTCCTCTGACCTCCACACATACTGTGGCACAAGTGTGTCTGCATTCACACTCTTGTGTGCCATTATACCAGGCCTTCTTTGGCTTTGAGCCAGGTCTCACTTCATATCTCCGGTGGCCTGGAACTCACTGGGTAGCTCAGCCTCTGGCCCCAGCCACCAGCCCCCCCCCCCCACAGGTGTGGACAGTGCAGCTGCATACCACAATACCCCTGTATGCCATTTATTCATCTTCTGCACAAGTCAGTGACTTAGATGCCCCAAGGAATAAACCGCCTGAGGTCTAGGTCTATGCTGACCCTGTGGCTCCTAAAATATCGCCTGGCTGAAGGATATAGTCACAGATGACCTTTGTCGTGCCTGGGCTGTTGCAACACAAGCCTTTCTGGTTTTTCTAGTTCATCACTTTTTCCAAAGGGCTCGGGGCTCCAGGCCTGGGCTGAGAAGGTTTCCTGAGCCATCTTCCAAAGTATAAAGGAAAAATAGATGGCCTGCTAGAGAGCCCCCCACCCCCACCCCAAGCCAGGCTGGACAGGTGGAAGAGGAGTGTAACTTCCTCTTTTGGACCCTGAGGCTTGCGGGGGTTCAGACCCAGGGGCACAGCAGATAAGGCACTAGGAGAGAAAGGATGAACCTCCCGATGTCAAGAGTCCCAGCAGACCAACAAGAAGTTAGTTATCTGAAAGTACACAATCTCTTAAAAACAAAAAGATTGGTTTTTATTTTGTGTGTATGAGCGTCTGCATGTATGTATGCGCACCATGTGCACGCTTGGTATTCACGGAGGTCAGAAGAGGACATCAGATCCCTAGGAACTGAAATGTGGAACATGTATGGGTGCTGGGGACTGGGGACTGCAGGTCTCCGCAAGAGCAGCAGGTGCAGCCCCTCCCCCACCTCACCTCTTCTTTTCAAGTCTGGGTCTCATGTAGCCTGGCTTTGCCTTGAACTGCATATATAGTCAAGGATGACCTCAAACTCCTCATCCTCCTGCCTCCATTTTTCAAGCACTGTCATTACAGGTGTGTGGCACAATGCTGGGCACAGGGGATATTCTGCCTTGGCATGTATCTGCCAACCACTTGGTCCAGAGGACTGCCCCCTCCTTCTTTTGGCTCTGGTATGTATCAATCACAAGACTTCTTTTTTAAGTCAGAAGTAGTGGTACCCCCCTTTAATCCCAGCACTGGGGAGGCAGAGGCAGACAAATTCTCAGCTCGAGGCTAGCCTGGTCCACAGAGCAAGTTCCAAGACAGCCAAAGCTACACAGAGAAACCCTGTTTACTTTTGTTTTGTTGAGAAAATAACTTGCTGTAAGCCCTTGCTGGTCTACTTGCGTAGAAGAGGTCAATCTTGAGCTGGTGCTAACCTTTATGCCTGTCTCCTGAGGTCTGGGGTTACAGACATGTTGTGGAATATTCCTTTACACTGTGTGAAGAAGTGTCACTGTGATTGGTTTAATGAAAAGCTAAAGAGCCAATAGCTGGGCAGGATTCTGGGGGCAGAGAGAACACTGGGAAGAAGAAGGCAGCGTTGCCACCCAGACGCGGAGGAAGTATGACATGTAGGAGATGAGGTAACAAGCCACGAGCCATGTGGCAGCACGTAAATGAATAGAAATGGGTTAATTTAGGTTATAAGAGCTCGTTAGAAACAAGCCTAAGACTTACTACAAGGAAGATATCCTTGAAGCACCAGGGCCAGCTAGCATGGAGTGTGCAGTGTGGCAGAAATACAAGGGAGAGGCTGCCTCCAAAGGCAAAAGGAACTAAAAGCTGTCCTCTGATCTCCGCATGTGTGCCTTGGTGCAAGCATGAACCGCTCCCCCCACAATAATAAAACTGAAATAAAATAAAATAAAGAAAGCCAGGCCCAAAAGTGTATTAAACATAGCAAATTGAGAAAAGGGTGTGACCCTGCTACCTGACCTCATGAGGAGGACACTGACCACCTAGTGCTACAGTGACAGTCTAGTTTGCTTTCCCGTTACTGTGATAACACACTCGGACACCAAAAACAACATGGGTAGAAAAGGGTTTATTGGACTTAAACTTCGGGCCATAATCCATCAGTGAAGGATGTCAGGGCAGAAACTGAAGCAGATGTCTGGGAGGACTGCTGCTTACTGTCTCCATCATTGATTTATGTTCGGCTAGCTTTCTTGTATAGCTTAGACCCATCTGCATAGGGATGGTGCCACTCACGGTGGCCCTCGCCCTCCCACATCAATCAGAACAATTTCTTACAGACATGGCCACAGACCAATCCGATCTGGGCAGTTCTTCAGCTGAGGTTCCCTCTTCCCAGGTGACTCTAGGTTGTGTCAACTGACAATAAAAATTAACCAGTCTAAGTTGGCAACCTGTCAGCTGACCCCTTGGTATGTCAAGAGACCCATAGGCAGAGAACTCCCTGCTGTTCCAAGCTCTGCTCTGTCCGCCTTGTTGGTGGGCTGTCAATCAGATCTCTCATTCATCCATCTGGATCCATCTGGATCCACCTGGATCCATCTGGACGAGGTCCTGCCCTTTACCTCGGTGGCCTCCACAGTCCCGCACAGTTCTGCAGCCCCGACCTGTGACCCCAGGGCCTGTCTCCACAGCAGCGTCCCTAACAGGGCTCCTCCTTAGCTGACAGCCACCCCACCATCTCTATCAGCTTCTTCCTATCGCCCCTTTTAATCCTTTGAACTCTGTTGTGCCCTTTTTGACTCTTTGCAGTCATTCTGTGTGATGTATCGCCTGAATTAATATCAGTAGCTAAGGTCAGAATAAAAGGCTGTAGTCAGCGGGGAAGGGAGTCGGGACCCCCAGGCAAACCACTGCCTAGAAAGTCACAGGCCCTTGTGCTCTGTTGTTATTTAATACATTCCGACATTGTGTGAGGTGGTTGGTTTTCATGTCAATTTGTCACAAATTAGAGTCACCTGAGTTGGGTGCATCCAAGCAATTGTCACGATTGCCTTAATTTTTGTGAGAAGACCCACTCCCAAGTGTGGGTGGCACCTTCTGCTCACAGGCCAGATAAAAAGTCTGCTGAGCTGAGCTAGTGTGCTCATCTTTAATCCCAGCACTTGGGAAGCAGAGGCAGGTCGATCTCTGTGAGTTCGAGGCCAGCCTGGTCTACAGAGTAAGTTAAAAAGAACAGGAGGCCAAGACAGAACACTCTTAAAAGGTACTTCGGAGGCTGATACAAGATCACAAGTTCAAAGCCAGACTGGACTGCAGAGTAAGTTTAAGACCAGCCTAAATGACTTAGTGAGACCCCCCTCTCAAAGTTAAAAAAAAAAAAAAGAAATGTGGGGTGGGGCTATATTTCAATGGTAGGGTACTTTCTGGCATATGTGAGATGCAGGGTTCAATGCCCAATACTGGGAAATATGTATAACCTGAAGTTTCCAGAAAAAAGACACACCTGTGTTAAAGATCCGACAAGGCTGGGACTGGTTAGAATGTCATGATTATGGGGAGTTGGAATATTGCAGGTCCAAAGCCAGATATTTTGGGGCTCTGTATAGACTTTTAGTAGCAATTCATTGGCCACCCCTAAGCATGGTTATAGTGGTATTTTATTTGTACTGAAATGTGCTTTTAATTGTATGTCAATAAATAAAGTTGCCCGGGGGTCAGAGTATTTAGAGCCATAGCAAAAGCTGGGCATTGGTGGTGTACGCCTTTTATCCCAGCACTTGGTAGGCAGAGCTAGGTAGATCTCTGTGTGTTCAAGGATACAGCCAGCATTGGAGACACACGCCTTAAATCTAATACCAACCATAGAAGACCTGGAGGTCTATACAGACAGGCAGTGAAGAGGCAGTCATGTGGTTGGTTTTACAACCAATGTGAAGGCAGAACAGAAAGTCTATATAAAGACAAACAGACAGGAAGTAGGTCTCTTTCAGAGAGGTCTCTTGGCTGAAGAGGCTAGCTGCAGCAGGCGGGTAAGGCACTTAGCTCTGATCTCTTGGCTTTCGTCTTTGCATTGACTCTGTGTTTCTTATTTAATAAGACGGTTAGTTACATCTACACATGGTCCAACACAGCTACGATTATGGTGTAGATCCTTTTAGAATGTCTTAACTGAGAGCCACCAGTCTTAAAGCTGAGAATGTCATCAGATGGCATCTGAATCGTGCACCAGGGACTTGCCTGCTTTGCCGTCACCCACCTACTGGTGTCTCCACTGACATATCATGACTGCTTATGTTTAACTCTCTCTTATTCTCTTCTGTGAGAGCTGTGTTTTTTCAAGGAAGCCATGGTGTGTGGGGGTGCACAGAGGCCCTGCAAGAGCACCATTTATACCAATACTTTACTGGGGAGACATTAGGGAACTTCCATGGTTAGCAAGTGGCTGAGACTCCCTCAGAAAGACACAAGATCCACTGGAGGACATAGCTCTGTGGCAGAACACTTGACCAGAGTGCATAAGGTCCTGGGTTCAATTCCCAATGTTGGCAAAACATAAGAAAGGAAGACCCGTGAGAAAAGCATCCGGATGTTATGGTGAGGGAAAGCAGAGGATCCAGAATGGCAGGGAAGAGTTCCAGGATCCTGAGTTGAGCACATTCAGAAAATGTCCACAAATTCCCATGGGTCTGTTCCCTTGAATCTGGGTGGCTTATGACTGCTTCTGCCAATACAGCAGAGAGGGTGTATTGGCAGAAGCAGTCCCAAATGGGGATGTAAAGACTGCAGTCTTCCAGGGAGCCTTCCACCCTCCTTGTCCTTGGTAGGTGGCCAGGCTAGGCCACATGAAGAGGCCACAGAGGAATATCAGTGAACTGAAGCTGAAATGACCCTTTGCCCCATCTCTGCTCAATACAGGACATGCTATTCTAGAAGCCTCAGTGTGACTTCTGTCCCTAGCTATTGGAGTTGTCCCTGACCTTTGGCATAGTGCCAGGTGGAGATGTGGACACCAAGGGTGGGACAAGCCTTTCCCTGTGGGTATCATCAGAATTCTTTTCCAAAATAATTCTCATTTAATAGCTGGGCAGTGGTAGCACACACCTTTAACTCCAGCTCTTGGGAGGCAAAAGCAAAATTTATTTGTTTTGTTTTTCCAGACAGGGTTTCTCTGTGTAGCCCTGGCTGTCCTGGAACTTGGTCTGTAGACCAGGCTGGCCTCGAACTCAGAGGTCCTCCTGCCTCTGCCTCCCGAGTGCTGAGATTAAAAGCATGTGCCACTATGTTCAGCTTTTTAAAAAAATATTTTTTATTCATTTGTTTTTATGTGTGTGTGTCCGTGTCCCTGTCTGTGTGTGTACACCATGTATACAGTGCCTATGGAATCTAGAAGAGGGCATCAGATCCCCTGGAACTGGAATTATGGGTAAGCAACCATGTAGGTGCTGGGAATTGAACCCCAGTCCTTGGGAAGAGCAGCCTGTACTCTTAACCACTAAGCCATCTCTCCAGCCCCATACATGTAATTAAAAATTTTTTTTTTTTGTTTTTGGTTTTTCGAGATAGGGTTTCTCTGTGTAGCTTTGTGCCTTTCCTGGAACTCACTCTGTAGCCCAGGCTGGCCTTGAACTCACAGAGATCCACCTGCCTCTGCCTCCCAAGTGCTGGGATTAAAGGTGTGCACCACCATTGCCCAGCTTAATTCAAAAACTTTTTAAAACTTGAGTCAGAAATAAATGAGTGGGATTACTTGTCTTTCTATGAAGCATGTCTTTTTGTGAATGAACTCATAAGATGTTTTGCCAGTGGTGGTGTTTGGGTTTAGGGGTGAGGGCTCACTCAGTTAAACTCCAGGCCATTAAACCTTCTGGCCATAAATAAGCATGGCTGGTTGTGAACACCCTTGACAATGATGCCTTTAGGAACATAAGCATTAGCTCTGCAGCAAATTTTGGCTTTATTGGATGTGTAGAAAGCTTTTTTGACTCTCAGCCCCCTCAGACACCCACCCCACATACATTAGCCCTGGCTATGCAGCACCCCAAAAATTTTTTTACCTTGATGTATTCCGTGTGAGCGTGTGTGTGTGTGTGTGTGTATGTGTGTGTGTGTGTGTGTGTGTGTGTGTGTGTATGTGTGTGTGTGTGTGTGTGTGTGTGTGTGTGTGTGTGTGTGTGTATTTAAGAGAGAGAGAGGACAACTTGCAGGAGTTGGTTCTCTCCTTCCACCATATTCGTCCCCAGATTGAACTCAGGTCATCAGTCTTTGCAGCAAGATCTGAATCAGGTGTCTACTCCCTTCCTGACTATTCTAGGGATCTCCTAAGAAGGAGAACCTAGAGTGTATCTGTCTGTCTGTCTGTCTATCTATCTACACACAGACAGACATACCACACACACCCTCACACATATACAACACACACACACACACCATTCACACCACATACACACACCAACCACACACATGTAGTTGGAGCTTTTCTGTGTCCTACCTGGGCCGTGGTCAGGACAAATCTCTCTCACCTGCCAGTTCCGCAGCCACTGGGACCCAAGTAAACACACAGAGGCTTATATTATTTATAAATTGTATGGTCTATGGCAGGCCTCTTGCTAGCTAGCTCTTATATCTTAAATTAGCCCATAACTATTAATCTATGTACTGCCACATGTTCTGTGGCTTTACCTGCGTCCCACTACATGCTGCTGCTTGGGCAGCTCGCTGGTGGCTCTCCTTGCCTTCTTCCTGTCTCTCTCTTTGAATTTCCTGCCTGATCCTATCTGCCTTACCATTGGCCAAACAGCTTTATTTATCAACCAATCAGAGCAACACATTTTCACAGCATATAGAACGCTATCACCCATCATTTCCTCTTTTTTTTTATTTAAAAGGAAGGTTTTAACTTTAACATAGTAAAATTATATATAACAAAGCAATTATCAACTAGAATTATAATTAGTTCTCTATATATAATTATAATTAGAACTATAGTAAGTAGTTATAATACCTAGTCTATTTGTATTTGGCAAAATTAAAGAAGATATCCTATCTATCCTATATTTTTGAGTCTAAGGTTTTATATCTAATTTATCTTTTATCATAACCAATGAAAATTATCTAGTCTTTAACTATATCAAAGACCTCAGAAGGATATAATATTACCGAAGTAAACAGGAAGAACATTATAAGCAACTTCCAAAAATCTAGAATGACAGAGACAGCTGTCTGCCTGGACAGCCACCCAAAGTTCCTCTGTAACGTTGGGGCATCCATCCATCTTTAGCCCACAGGCCTAGAATCTCTCAGTCACTTTTTTCTGTGTCCTGTAGAATGTCTGGCAGTTTCTTCTGCAAAGCAGGAACCTGAAGTCCAGGCAAAAACAGTTTCTTGCCCAAATGGCTTTTTTTTTTTTTTTTTTTTTTTTTTGGTTTTTTGAGACAGGGTTTCTCTGTAGTTTTGGTGCCTGTCCTGGATCTCACTCTGTAGACCAGGCTGGCCTCGAACTCACAGAGATCCACCTGGCTCTGCCTCCCAAAGAGTGCTGTGATTAAAGGCGTGTGCCACCAACGCCCGGATCCAAATGGCTATTTTTGCAAAGAAGAAGATAAACTCCATGTGAAGTTTCTTCGATGCCCATCTCTCTCTTTGAAGTAAATTGGTGCTGCCAGGAGCAGATGTGTCTCATTGTCTAGAAAGTCTAAGTTTTTAAAACATTTTAAATGTCATACTTTTTAGGTCTTTGAAGTGTTTGAAGATTACCTACCTATATATCTTTGTATAACTAGAAAACTTAACTCAACATGACAATAAGTTTGGTTATCCTAGATGACTATTAATCTGTATTTTTAAATTATCCATTACAATTTAAATAAATTACATAAACATAATACCTTAAACAAGAGTAGAAATACACATACAATATAACAAAATTAAATTTAAATTTGTATCAATAAACTACAATCCATAGCAATGTAAAACATTTTAAACAAGTTGTTATTCTTTGTCTTATCTGTATCCCCTTTTCTTCTTTAGAAAGAGATTCTATTTATAATCAACCCTCTTTAAATAAAAATAAACATTTATAAACAATATTTTGGGAATTTGGGCATAGCTTCTTATACTACTTCCTGTTGGTTGTGGGCTCTGATAATCTTATGGGGATCCTGAGAAAATTAAGAATTATGGTCAAGTCCTGACTGGAATAGTCTGTGAGGCTGCATTGTCTGAGCCAGTTGCCTTGAAACTGATCTGGATGTTGGACTATCTGGAGACCTCAAAAGGGGTCTTCCTTGATCAAACCATATTAGCCGGGAAGCAATCCATAGGTTCTCATCTTCTGTAGAAACAAAAGAAGAACCTCTTTTTCAAAGCAACATATCCTTAGACACAAATTTTGAAATCAAGATACCTTTAAAATATATATATATTGGCCGGGCAGTGGTGGCACACGCCTTTAATCCCAGCACTCGGGAGGCAGAGGCAGGCGGATCTCTGTGAGTTTGAGGCCAGCCTGGTCTACTGAGCGAGATCCAGGAAAGGCGCAAAGCTACACAGAGAAACCCTGTCTCAGAAAAACCCAATATGTATATATATATATATATATATATATATATATATATATATATATACACACATATTGATTTAATTCAGCAGCTTTTACAATCAAATGTCTCTCTGCAGTTAAAAATCCCAAAGACAATTATAATCCAGACTCTCTGTGTAATATCCATCTTTACGTGGCTTATTTTTTATATTACCTTTACTGTCTCTTTAAAGACTTTCTTTCTTTCTTTCTTTCTTTCTTTCTTTCTTTCTTTCTTTCTTTCTTTCTTTCTTTCTATCTTTCTTTCTTTAAGACAGGGTTTCTCTGTGTCATTTTGGTGCCTTCCTGGAACTCACTCTGTAGACCAGGCTGGCCTCAAACTTACAGAGATCTGCCTGCCTCTGCCTCCAGAGTGCTGGGATTAAAGGCGTGCACCACCACCACCGCCTGGCTTAAAGACTTTATTTTTTAAAACTATTTCTTTATATAACTGTCTATATTTATTTTCCTCTCTCTTTTAAGCCTATGTATATTTTTACATATACCGTAATCCATTTAGAGGTTTATTTATTCAGAATCTGACTCATTGTGAATCTATTGCTTTAAACTGCAGAATGCTTGGGACTGAAATAGCAGCTTTGGCTGCTGGCTCCATCCATCTCAGCTTTCCAACATGGCAGAAATAAGTTTCTGACAACTCTGGGAGGCAGTGGGTCTATGTCTCTATCAAAGCAGCCTGTAGCCCAGAAATTCCCCTTCCCTTTTTTTTTTCTGTACTGTCAAAAGCTATATGCTAGGTGGTGGTGGCACACACCTTCAATTCCAGCACTCAGGAGGCAGAGGCAGGCAGATCTCTGTGAGTTCAAGGCCAGTCTGGAATACAGAGTGAGTTCCAGAAAAGGTGCAAAGCTACACAGAGAAACCCTGTCTTGAAAAACAAAAATAAAAACAACAACAAAAACAAACAAACAAACAAAAAGCTATATCTACCATCACCATATTGTACAGCTTACAGAAACCTCTGTGTAACTCAGTGGGAATCTGCCATGCTGTAGCTCCAGCCTGCATGCCATGAACCTGCCATAGCCAGGGGACACATCATTGTACCTAGTCTTTCCATGAGTGACATGAACTAGGAAGGTGCTCTTAGCTGCATTTATAATCTCTTCTTTTTTTTTTTTTTTTTTTTTTTTTTTTTCCGAGACAGGGTTTCTCTGTGTAGCTTTGCGCCTTTCCTGGAACTCGCTTTGTAGACCAGGCTGGCCTCGAACTCACAGAGATCCGCCTGCCTCTGCCTCCCGAGTGCTGGGATTAAAGGCGTGCGCCACCACCGCCCGGCTTTATAATCTCTTCTTAAGCTCTTTTTGGTATTGGGTGGAAACTCTTGCCCCATGTGGGGCGCCATAGCTATATGCACATCACATGTATGTAGTGCCCACTGAGGCCAGAAGAGGGCATCAGATCCCTTGGAATTGGAGTTACAGATGGCTGTGAGCCATGTGGGTGCTGGGAACTGAACCCAGGTCCTATGCAAGAGCAGCCAGTGCTCTTAACCACTAAGCCATCTCTCCAGCTCCTCTTTCTTGTTTTAGAGACAGGGTTTCATGTAGGGTGGAGTGGTCTGGAGTCCTCTTCTTGCCTCAGGCTCTGGAGTACCGAGACTGCAAATGTGAACTACCAGGCCTGGCAGTCACCAGCTTCTTGTTGGGGAGAGTAGGTTTGTAACCTCTGGTTGGTAAAAATCTTACCACATTCTCTATAGACAAGTAAAGCTCAGAGAGACTGAGCAGTGTACCTGAAGTCACACAGCCTGGGATTGGAGCAGTTAAGATTGTAACCCAGGGCTGCTTCATGAAGCTCTGTGGTGCAGCCAGCCCAAGCTCTCTAGGTACACAGTTCACAACTGCAGCTGTCATTGGGGCTCACTCAGCCACAGGCCTGCCGGTGACCAAAGCCGTCCCTGTGTGGCTGCCTGGGGGAGTCCAAGGCCTACTTCATTCTTTGCAAATGAACAGCAGAGATAGGATTTGCAATATTGGGCTTTGGCTACCAGCGTTGGGTGGAGCGGGGCCGCGGAGAACAGTCACACCAAATATAACATATTATTTAGGAGTGATTGGAGGCAGACAGGCTGAAACATTGTGCAGGGAAAGGCTCCCGCAATCTGCCTGCGAGCAGCGAAATCACTTTGCCCAGCTCGGCTGCGGATTCACATTTAGGGCAATTTCCCTCACGGTAGCTCGCCTCTGTGACTGTGCTCCGCTTGTGCACTGGTTGTTTCCCAGATGAACACATTCCGGATGCAGAGCAGAACTCAGAGTTCTGTGGGGGACCGGCTTCCTCTGCCCCTGCACCAGCCACCTAAAAGTGGCTCCTGGGCACTGGGGACTCAAGAGCAAGGTGGGCCCAGCACCCATTGCATGTGCAGGGCACAGGCACAGAGAGGTTCTGTGTATATCAGAGTCACACAGCTTTCACCCTGCCAGGGAGCTCGTAGGTTATTAGGAAGGTACGGCTGCCCAGGGGGTGGAGGGCTGTGCTGTACTGAGGCTCTGCAGAGAGGTCTAGAGGAAGGAGGTAGTGGAGTGATTCAGGGGGCCCCTGTGGCAAGTGTCTCATGTCCTTTTGCATTATGATTGGAGGCCAGACTAAGTCTGAAGCTACAGAAGAAAGAAGGTCCCAGAGGCTGAGTGTCCCCAACAGGAGACTGACAAGAAACCCGGATCACGGAGCCTAGAGACTGGGAGGGGGACTCTGAACGAAGGCAGACACAGGTACGCAGGGCTCCCCTGACAGACTTTTCTTTTTTTCTTTATGTATGTGTGTGTTCTTGTGTGTGCAGGTGTACATGTGCACTTGTATGCATATATGTGGAGGCCAGAGGACAACCTTAGATATAATTCTTCAGGTCCCAGACATCCTTTTTTTTGGACAGCGTTTCCCATTGGCCTGGAACTCAATAAGTAGGCTAGATCAGGCTAGCCAGCAGGACTCAAGGATCCTCCTGTTTCCATCTCCCAGTGTTGGGATTTGCCACCATGGCCAGATTTTATCTATCTATCTATCTATCTATCTATCTATCTATCTATCTATCTATTTATTGGTTTTTCGAGACAGGGTTTCTCTGTGTAGCCCTGGCTGTTCTGGAACTCACTCCATAGACCAGGCTGGCCTCTTACTCAGAGATCCACCTGCCTCTGCCTCCTGAGTGCCGGGACTAAAGGCATGCGCCACCACTGCCCCCATAATTCGTTTCGAGTGTGGGTTCTGGGGATCAAACTAAGGTTTGTAAGCCCACAAGGCAAGCTTTTTACAACTTAGCTGTCTTTCCACTTCTCAACCAGACATTTCGTGAGCACCCATAGGTGCTAGGTGTGATGATTAATATTGTCCACTTGACAGGTTCTAGAATCACCAAAAAGGCAAGCCTCTGGGTATGTCTGTGAGAGATCATGTAGATGAGGTCAACCAACATGGGACGACCCACCCTAGCTGTGGGCTGTACTACTCCCCGGGGCTGCCGTCTCAGACCACATACAAAGAGAAGGCGACGAAGCACCAGCACTCATCTCCCTCCTTCCTGACCGTGGGTCCAGTGTGAGCAGCCTCCTCACGCTCCTGCCACTGTGTCTCCCTACCATGATGGACAGTGAGTGTCCTTAAACCATGAGCCAGAATGGAGTTTGCTTTCTCCGGGTTGCTTTTGGCAGGTGTTTTTGCTGCGGCCGTGAGAAAAAGTGGGACTGTGAAGTGGGGCTGTTGCTGTGTAAATCTGACGGTGTAGTTGGAAGGTCTTTGGAGCTGATTTGCAGGTAAAATATGTAAGACTTTGGAGCCTGGGCATGCTGCAAGCAGGGCTTCCTGGACCATCCTGGTAGCAGTTTGGAAGATAAGAACGCTGAGAGAAATGTGCACAGTGATGTGCCCACACATGGGGCTTGGGAGCTTCACAGCGGAAGGAAGACTCTATGGAAAACCAGGCTGGCCGGGCCGTGGTGGCGCACACCTTTAATCCCAGCACTCGGGAGGCAGAGGCAGGCGGGTCTGTGTGAGTTCGAGGCCAGCCTGGTCTATAGAATGAGTTCCAGGACAGCTACACAGAGAAACCCTGTCTGGAAGAACCAAAATAAGTGTGTGTGTGTGTGGGGGGGGCAGCTAGAGAGATGGCTCAGGGGTTAAGAGCTGGCTGCTCTTCCAGGGACCTAGGTTCAACCCCCAACACCTACACGGCAGCTCACAACTGTCTGTAACTCCAGTTCCAGGGGATCTGACACCCTCACATAGACATACACACAGGCAAAACACCAACGCACATAAAAATGAATAAATATATTTTTTAATGTGCAGTTTGGCAAGAGAATGAGAAGCTAAAAGCTGGACCCAAGATGGGTGATGGAAGAGCTGGGAGTTTTGTTTTTGTTTTTTCTGAAACAGGGTCTTACTCTGTGGCCCTGGCTGTGCTGGAACTCATAACATAGGAAAAGTTAGCCTCAGACTCACAGAGATCCACTTGCCTCTGCTTCCTGAGGGCCAGATTAAGACATGTGCCACCAGACCAAGTGAGACAGTAGTTTGTTTGTTTTTACATAGATTTTATGTGGTGGTTTGAAAGAAAATGGCTGCCATGAGGTGTGGCACTACCAGGAGGTGTGGCTTTGTTGGGGTAGGTGTGGCCTTGTTGGAGGAAGTGTATCACTGAGGGGATGGGCTTTGCAGTCTCATGCTCAAGCTATGCCCACTTGAATCCTTCTGCTGCCTGCAGATTCCACATGTAGAACTCTCAGCTACCTCTCCAGCATCATGTCTGCCTGCATGCTGCCATGACCTTTCATGATGATAATGGACTAAATCTCTGAAACTGTAAGACAGCCCCAGTTAAATGTGTTCCTTTATAAGAGTTGCTGTGGCCAGGCAGTGGTGGCTCACGCCTTTAATCCCAGCACTTGGGAACCAGAGACAAGCAGATCTCTGTGAGTTTGAAGCTAGTCTGGTCTACAGAGCGAGTTCCAAGACAGGCTCCAA
Source organism: Peromyscus californicus insignis (assembly GCF_007827085.1). Lineage (NCBI taxonomy): Eukaryota > Metazoa > Chordata > Mammalia > Rodentia > Cricetidae > Peromyscus > Peromyscus californicus. The sequence continues at coordinate 7,789,842 of NW_026294595.1, forward strand.
AGCTACGTAGAGGAACCCTGTCTCAAAAAACAAAACACAAAACAAAACAAAGCAAAAAAGGTGCTCTTATCTTGGTGTCTCTTCACAGCAATAGAAACCCTAACTAAGACACTTTAATTTTTTAAATCTTATTTATTTTTATTTAACGTGCTTTAGTGTTGTACCTGCATGTATGTCTATGTGAGGGTGTTGGATCCCCTGGAGCTGGAGTCACAGACAGTTGAGAGCTACCATGTGGTTGCTGGGAATTGAACCCAGGACCTCTGGGAGAGCAGCCAGTGCTCTTAACTACTGAGCCACCTCTCCAGCTAGAGACAGTAGTTTTTTTTGTTTTGTTTTGTTTGTTTGAGACAGAGTTTCTCTGTGTAACAGCCCCAGCTGTCCTGGAACTTGCTCTGTAGACCAGGCTGACCTTGAACTCACAGAGATTCCCCCTGTCTTTGCCTCCCAAGTGCTGGGAATAAAGGCATGTGCCACCACCGCTGGGCTGAGACTGCAGTTTTTAAAGCAGTTTGTGTGTGACTTACAGGGAAATTCTCACACAGTGTCTGGAGTCCTTATATCCTGGAGATGAAGTTCTTGAAAAGGATGTCCTCAAATTCCTTGCTTCGGGAGCCCACTCAGGCAGCCCCACCTTGGCCTCCGGCTGGAACAACACATATACAAAAGGCAGTGATGGGCTCCGCATCATGAGCCTGAAGAGGACCTGTCAGCATCACCTCCAGGAACACTGGCCGGAGCTATGCCTTTTTTGTTTGTTTTTGTTTTTCAAGACAGGGTTTCTCTGTGTAGCCCTGGCTGTCCTGGAACTCACTCTGTAGACCAGGCTGGCCTCGAACTCACAGAGATCCGCCTGCCTCTGCCTCCTGAGTGCTGGGATTAAATGGACGTGCCACCATGCCTGGCCCAGAGCTATGTCTTTAACCCAATTTAGGAGGCAGTCTCTGGCTAGATCTTGGGTGCACCCAAATAAAATAAAGCTTGCTTCAAATTTGGCTCAAAAATTGTGGTAGTGGTCTTATTCTTGCCTGGTGGAATTAACACTGTCTTCCCACAGGCCTAAAAGTAATGTCTCTAGCTGACCTTGGACCTTCTTCTCTCAGGCTCTTTCATCAGGTGTCTTGTCAGAGTGAAGAATGCTAACGAACACGCACATTACAGCTCATCTGCTGTTCAGCCCACAGGCTGAGGGAGGGAATCATCCAGGGGAGGGATTTGCCCAGGGTCCAGAGACTGAGGCATAGGGGAAGGATATTTTAGGAGGCAAGCCTAGAATTGGTGACACTATTTCCTCTTTGTATTCTATTGGCCAATTCATATCACATGGCCACACCTGTAGGCTATCTGGGGAATGTAGTTCATTGGTGTTTGGGATTACAAGAAGATTGTTGAAAAACATACATGGTCTCTCACTGATGGGAAATGTTAGCTTTCCAGTTTCTCAGGTGAGGCACAGGTGTGAAGCAGTTAAGTTGAGAGCAGGGAAAGCTAGGGTTCAGGCTTGCAGTTACACCCTCAAACACTAGGCTATGCTGCCTCTCAGGAAGCTGAGTGTTACATTGGACATGTAGGGACAGAAACAGATTGGCGAGTGAACGTTCTGGTCCAAACTTCCTGGGTTCAGCTCTTGAGTCTGCCTCTTACTAGCAGTGTGACTTAGGGTAGATCAGGTGACTGCTCTGTACCTCAGTTTCCCCTTCTGTCAAACAGAGACAATCAGTCCCCTAAGACCTGTATGAGAGTCTTGAGTTAGTTCATGTAGAACACTAGGGTAGAGACAAGCAGATGGCAAGGGAGTCATTCTGTATATGACATCAAGCAGGAAGCTGGGAGGACCTTTGTTACCCAGGCAACCCCAGCTTGGGGGGAAGGAGCTGCTGGCTCTGAGTGTCCAGTTCTCACTGCACAGATTCCATGGAGATGGCGCATGGACTTTTCTAAGCTCTTCCCTGTCCCTTCCAGGGACCTTTAGAAAAGAAGACAGGACAACCCAGACAACCAAGCAGCTCCCTGAGAACTAGGGAGCTGAGCTCTGGAAGAAGAGGGACCCGGTCCTGGCTTGTCCATGAGAGTCCTTGTTCAGTGATGTGTCACTTTTCCAGCGACCGCTGTCCCAGTGTGATGTCATTATCATATAAAACCCCATCTCACAACACCTTCTTGAGGTGTGGGTAAGCCTGCCTCCTCCAACCAGCCCCGAGCAGCTGTACTGTAGGCTAGAGTGTTCAGTGAGGGTAGTAACCGTGGGCATGACAAGGAGAAGGGAAGAGTCAGGGGCAAGTCTGTTAGGTTCCTGTGTGTGTGTGTGTGTGTGTGTGTGCGTGCGTGCGCGTGCGTGCGTGCGTGTGTGTGTGTGTGTGTGTGTGTGTGTGTGTGTGTGTGTGTGCTGGCTAGTTTTAGGTCAACTTGACACTAGCTAGAGTTGTGTTGGAAGAGGGAACCTCCACCGAGAAAATGCCACCAACAGGTTGGCCTGTAAGCAAGCCTGTGGTACATTTTCTTGATTGATGATTGATGTAGGCGGGTCCAGCTTACTGTGAATGGTGCTATCTCTGGGCAGGTGGTTCTGGGTGCTCTAAGAAAACAGGCTGAGCAAACCACGAGGAGCAAACCAGTAAGCAGCAGCATTCATCTGTGGCCTCTGCATCCATCCCTGCCTTGAGTTCCTGCCCTGACTTCCCTGGGTGATGAACTACAAGCTCCAAGAAGAACTAAACCCTTTCCCCCTCAAGTTGCTTTTGGTCGTGGGGTTTTATTGGACCAGAAACCCTCAGTAAGAGGGTGTGTGATGTGTGCAGGCGGGGGTGGGTGCTCTCATGGCCCACATGTGGAGCTCTGAGGACAATTTACAGGAGTCGGTTCTCTCCTTCCACCACGTGGCTCCTCAGGATCAGTCTCAGGTCATCAGGCTTGGTGGCGAACACGTTTATCCCCTGAGCCACCTCACTGGCCGTCACCCATTTCCTGCTCTAACAAGGTAGCAGAGACCAGACACTAAACTAATGTAACCTATCTCTCACTTACTGGTTTTGGTGCTGGGAATTGAATCTAGGACCTTGGACATTCGGCACGCTAGGTGACCACACTAGCACTCATCTCCACCCCCAACTCATTTTTTTTTTCAAGACAGGGTTACTCTGTGTAGCTCTGGCTGTCCAGGAACCCACTCTGTAGACCAGGCTGGCCTCGAACTCATGGAGATCCGCCTGCCTCTGCCTCCCGTGTGCTGGGAGTGGTGTGCACCACCACCACCCAGCTCCAACTCAGTTTTAAAAAAACTTTATTTCAAGACAGGGTCTCATTAAATTGCCCCAGCAATTCTTAAACTTGTGATCCTCCTGCCTCAACCTCCCTACTAGCTGGGATTACAGGCCTGTGTCTCCAGTCCCACTCAAGTAACTTATAGAGAACTGTTTAGGAATGACAATGTGGCTCAGCTGGAAGAGTGATAGCCTAACACACGCAGGTCCCTAGGCTCTGTCCTCAGCGCCACACAAGACCAGATGTGGTGGTGCACACCTGTAATCCCAGCACTTGGGAGGCAGAAAGAGGGTTTATAGTTCAGCCTTGGAAATGAGGAGCTAACTTTGAATTTGGGGATCAAGTTTCTATGACTGGATTTCAGAGAAACCCTGTCTAGAAAAACAAAAACAAAACAAACAAAAAGACAAGATTAGGGGAGCTAAAGATGGAAAGGATATCACATGGGAAAGGTGACTCCAGAATAGGGGTCCCTGGTCTCCTCTGGCCCTCTTCACGCATGGACCAGGTTTCTGAGGAACCTCAGACTCCATGTTTGGTCTGACTGAATTTTCCCCTGTGGGTGGTCATGGAGGAGGATGGTGGGATTCGGAGCCGGGGTGGCTGGTGGTGGAGGTGAAGGCACGTACTGTGGAGAAGAGGGGAGAGACATAAGGACCTGGCCCCCAGCCTTCCACAGAAGCCAGCCCCGGTCCTTAAACACTCCCACCAACAGACTGATGATGTAAATTTGGTTTTGAAATAATAGCAATAATGAGAAATAAAAAGAGTGAGTGGGTGCAAGTGGGAAGGGGAGGGGGTTCAGCCAGGTCCCTTCTCAGCCCACGGAGGGGGGAAGCGCAGGGGGAAATTGAAATTAGTTGTGACAGCTGAAATCCTCCACAGAGGACATTTGACAGGGTACTTAAAAAAATAATAAGAAAAAGGAGAGCGGTTTGGGTCTCGCAGAGAAGGGGGGCCGCCGGGGGATTTCAAGTGACACAAGACGCATAATTCGAGCTTCTTAGCCTGCACGCTCTTCTTACCTAAGGGGCCCGCTGCCTTTATTTTTATCCAAATGGCTCAATTACCGCAAAGCCCCACAGAGAAAATTACGGATGTTTGCCTCTATTTTTCTTCTCTTGTCTCGACAACTGTAGATATTTTGTTTTCCTTCTTTCTCTCTCGCTCTCTCTCGATCTCCTTTTTTTTTTTTTGATGGGGGTGGGGTGAAGAGAGAAAGGGGTGTTCAGATGGATTGAGGGACTTGAGGCCTTGGAATTGCTCCTCAAGGCTCATATCACACAGACCCACATGGATAGCACAAACACACAGAGACACACAGACTTATACAGTCATACATGAACATATCATATACACAAGCATATACACACAAACACATAGACACACAGAAACACATACAATTAAACACGGACACACACAAACACTCACAGATTTACATGGGCACACATATACACATACATACACATATAGACACAATACAAACACATATACCTACAGTCATACACAGACACACAGACACAAATATATGTAGACATAGACACACATAAGCACACACACACACACACACACAGAGACACACGCACATAGACACAGGTATACACACACACGGTCAGGCCCCCAGGCCTTGAACCACTACTGGACTCCTTGTGTGTGTCCATTTTGACATTTGTGCCTCCAATCTTCCAATCCCGTCCCTGTGGACCCTCTCCTCTCCCGGGCTACCCCTCCCCTGGCTTTCTGCAGTAGCAGATCTCAGTACTCCTACGGGCCTTCATTTGCCCAGTGGGCACCCCTCCCGGTGGCTCTCCCCTGAGCTCAGCTATTTCCAAACCCTGCAATAGACGCAGGGAGGCTCAGAGGTACCCATTTTCCAACCTTTTTCTCCTATCTCCGTTTGTCATTTTCGGAATTGGCGCTCCAGGGAGCCAGGGCTGGCGGTGGTTGCTCTCAGCACTTGCCCATCCTGCCAGGCATGCGGTGAGCTGTGCAGTCAGTGGCAAGCTCCATAAAACGTGTGTGTGTGTGACTCTGTGGAGCGGCCTGTGCATCAGCCTGGGTCCCTGTTGGTGGGGCCTGTGGGGGAGAGCCTCTGTTCCCTCCCTGTCACATCTCTGTTGCTCTTCCCACCTGTCTCTGCCTGTTCCAGTAACTTCAAAATCCTGAGAGGCCCCTGGGGAGGGCACAGCTGTTAGTACAGATGTGGGCTCAGTCCAGCAAGGACCTGGAGGCCACAGCAAGGCACCTGCTTGGGGATGGGAACGGTCATAGAAATGTATTTTATCCACTGTGCTGCCAGTGGGTCCAGGGCCTTTGCCACTAGCTGTTTGTGCTGCGACATCCATCACCTCCACTAGCCTGTAGACCCCCCTACTCCACCTCTCTGCAGGATCTAGAGCACACCATAAGTAGAGGGCAATATATCATGGGAGACAGAGCAGAAGGCCCTTGGGACCAGTCCCTCTGAGGAGACCACTACATATGCGTGTACAGTGTGTGTGTGTGTGTACATGTATGCTTGGGTATGTTCATAGGTCAAAAGTGAATGTCAAGTGTTTCCTATTGCTCTCCACTCTACTTTTTTGAGACTGAGTGTCTTCCCAAATCCAGAGCTTACCAATTCTTGGCTAGTTAGCTATTGAGCTCCAGGGAGTCTCTGGTCTCTGCTTTCCCATACTTCCCAGTGCAGAGGTTACAGGCATATGCTGCCATGCCCAGCTTTTTACACGAGTGTAAGCATTTTACCAGTTAAACTACCTCCCCAACTCCATAAATGTTGTGCTCTCCAGTCCCCCCACTATGCCTGTCCCTTTGGGTACCTTTCTACATGTAGCTGTAAACTGACCCAAGTGCATCTGGCCGGCATGTGGCATCATCATTGATCCCAGAGGCTTCAGAGTCAAAGGCTGTGGATGTTGGTTCAAGGCTCAGTTCTTCCAGTGGACAGGCGATTGACTGGGCCTCAGTGTCCTTGTCTCTTAATGTGAGAACAAGGGACATGATGGGACCAATGCCTGTAATTGTTAGCCCTTTGTGACACCAGATGAGTGCTTTCTGTCAGCCTCCGGCCCTTGGCAATCACAGGACCTCCCGCCCACCGTCCACTGAGCAAGCCCTTCTGTACTTCAGGGACACTCATTCACATCTCAGTTTAAGACACTGGGCCCATCTGCACCCAACAGCCGGAGAACCTGCACTCGGACAAGCTGAGCAACGTGCTCATTTAGTCACGGACTAGAACTTTTGGATCCCAGCTCCTGAACTTTCCATAGCTCATCAGTACTGCTTCTCTGAAAAGGTGTGTGTGTGTGTGTGTGTGTGTGTGTGTGTGTGTGTGTGTGTGTGTGTGTGTGTAGCATGTGCACCGGTGTGTAGTGTGTATGTGCACATTCATATGGAGGTCAGAGGTTGACAGTGGGTGTCTCTTTTACTCTTCATCTTGTTTTTTGAGGCAAGGTCTCTCCCTGAGCCTGATGTTCATTGCTTTGGCTAGGCTGGCTACCCAGACAGCTCCCAGGATCCATCTTTCTCTGTCTTCTCAGGGTTGGGATCAGACACAGGCCACACCATGTCTGGATTTTTAACCTGGATTCTGGGGATCTGGAATGAAGTTCTCATGTTTGCAAAGAAAGTACTCTCCTAACTAAGCCAACTTCCCAGACTCCAAAGAGAGATTATCTTTTCCTTTTTGTTTGTTTTTCAAGACATGGTTTCTCTGTGTAGCTTTGGCTGTCCTGGAACTCACTCTGTAGACCAGGCTGGTCTCAAACTCAGAGATCTGTCTGCCTCTGCCTCCCAGTGCTGGGATTAAAGGCATCGAGCTAGAGAGCTTTGTCTAAACTCGTGTTAGGCTACTTACTCTTTTGCATGACCCTCCAATGGGTCCCCAAGTTCTTGATCTTGGCCCCAGGGTCTTATGAAGCACACCCTCCACCTCATCTTCTAATTTCCCTCCTGCTTCTCTTGAGCCCCTTCATTCTGGTTAAGGTGCCTCCCTCCAGCCGCACAGAGCTGAATGGTGGAGCCAGTAAAACGCAGGGGGCCTGGGTTCAATCTTTAGTTCCATGGCTAAAAAACATTTTTAAAAAAAGGTGCTTGAATTTTTTTCCTCTTAAAAAGAAAGGTATGTTCCAGCATAGTGACCCATGCATTTAATCCCAGCACTCAGGAGGCAGAGGCAGTCAGATCTCTGTGAGTTCAAGGCCAGCCTGGTCTACAGAGCTAGTCCCAGGACAGCCAGGACACATAGACTCTGTGTAAAATAGGAGGAGGAGGAGGAGGAGGAGGAGGAGGAGGAGGAGGAGGAGGAGGAGGAGGAGAAAGGTATGGATAACATGAACAAGATTGCCGAACTCCCTTTGTAAGAGAATACCCGGCACAGCTCCACCAGCCATCCATTTCCAGAGAGAAGGCAGAGCTGGAAAGCAGGGCTGCCCCGGGAAGGGAGCCCACCCTCTGACCAGGCCTCCCTGTGTGGTGTTTGCTCATGTTCATCCAGCACCAGAGCTGGGAAAACCTGCTGCCTCCGTGTTAAATGTGTCCCCCAGGGTCTGCTCCCCAGAGCCCATGCGAGACCACAAGGCTGCTCTCACTTGTGCTGAGGCTGCCCCGGAGAGCACCGGTGGTTCCTGGCTTCTCTGAGAGGTGGAAGATGGAGACCCCAGTGTCTACTGAGGATCTCAGGATGGCAGGGGGCCCAGAGCTGAGGAGACAGGGTGAGGTCTTTGGGCATGAAGAGCACTGGGTGGGGGTCTCAGCTCAAAAGCCCAGTGTGCACTGATGAGCGACACCTGAGGCAGGAGTGGGACTCCTTTTGGAACTGCTAGCAAGGGGGATTCCATCCTGGCACAAAGCAGGAAGCAGGAATCATGAGTGAAAATCCTGGAGTCCCTCGCCCCAGCTCTTCAATTCGGGCGGCCTGGTGGTTTCTAGTGCAGTGTGGGGAGTGGCTACTCACAGCACAGGGACTCACCTGTGGATGCCATCGGTGGGGGGGGGGGGCAGAGAGTGGAGGGAAAGAGGGTCTCAGTGTGGAACCCCAGTCCCATGGAGACCAGAGCAGTGTTGTCCAACTAAGCATCTCTCGCTGTAGACCTTGGCTTCCTAACACGGCTGCGCCAGGAGAGTGGGAAGCAGGGTCGATGGCGCCTCAGCCCCTGCACAGTCCTCAGGCTGCTGCACAACCCCTGCCCTTCCCTTAGGGACACATCCAGGGCTGGGCAGTGGTGACGCACGCCTTTAATCCCAGCACTCCGGAGGCAGAGCCAGGCAGATCTCTGTGAGTTCAAGGCCAGCCTGGTCTACAGAGCAAGATCCAAGACAGGCACCAAAACTACACAGAGAAACCCTGTCTTGAAAAACCAAACCAAACCCAAACAAAACAAACCAAAACCAAACAAAACAAAAAACAAACAAACAAACAAAAGCAACATCTCCAGGATGGGGGCCGGGGATGTATTCTTTTGGTAGAGTGATTGCCAGGGAACATTGCTATCAGTTCAGCCTGCGAGACCTGTCTGTCATCCTGCCAGGTGGAAGGTACACACAGGAGGACCAGCAGTTTAAAGTCACTCAAGTTCAAGGCCGATCATAGATACACGAGACCCTGTCTCAAAAACTAAAAGGGGGCAGGCAAGATGCTCATCAGGTAAAGGTGTTTGCTGCCAAGCCTGATGACCTGAGTTTGATCCTCAGGACCTACATGGTGGAAAGAAAACTGATCTCTACAAGTTGTCCTCTGATCATATGCACACCATGGCATGTCTGTGCACACATATGCACATAACAAACAAACACACAAACAAATAAATGGAAATGCTTCTATTTCTCAATTGTGGGTGGCACTCAGCCATTTCCCCTTCCCTAAAGCACAAAGGCAGGGTGCCTCAGGCGGGAGAAGGGAGGGCCTTGTGTAGGTACTCGGGATGGTGGTTGTCAAAGTAGCTTTGTTGAGATTTGGAAAGCTCTGTTCTAGCCACTCATAACCCGCCAGGAGCTAGAGTCAGTCTTGAACAGAACAAACTGACGTTAATAAGATAGCATCTGGTCTAGGGCCACCTGCCTGGATCGTACTGAAGGTCAAGGACCAGAATTCCAGGATGCAGGCGCTCCGCTGGTGTCATCCAGCAAGTCACAGATAGAGCTGGGGCTGGGATGCAAGAGTCTGGAGCTGAGGCCTAGAACACGGAAGGCCTGAGGCAGGATCGGCTGAACACACTGTCCCCAGAGCTCGGAGCAGGGAGGGCTCAGCCAAAGCTTTAGAAGAAAGAAGCCTCACCATTCCTTTCCTGGCTCTAGGCTTCCCTAGCCTGCAGGGGCGATTTCAGACATGCTTGCTTCAAAACCCCTCCAATGAGATCGCAGGAACTATGACAACAAGGAGCAGCTCCTGCTTCTACCCCTGGTTGAGGCCGGGGCGGGGCCGGTACAGCACCTGGCCCACAGCCACCTTGGCTCTGCCCTCCTTTGGGTTACCCTGTTGTCTAGAGGAGACTGAAGCTCAAATCCAAGTGCCCGGCCAGGTACACGGGGCTTGCACGTTGCAGCCAGCTGGCCGCCCACTGCTCTGGCCTCCCAGCTACGGCCCATGTGTTCCTCCCACTCAGAGCAGCCTGGAGTGCCCCACCCAGGGTGATTCACAGCTGGGGCCCAGCTCGCAGGTTGCTTGAGCCTTTGCTGGCACTTTCTGCCTCTTTGCACTGGACTAATTCTTACATATCCCTCCATAAGCCGTCAACATCATCTCCTCCAAGGAGCCTTCCCAGGTCCCCTGCAAGGATGCCACTGTCCTCTCCCAGACAGGGGAGGTGCATCCAGGTGACTGGATCTGTGTCTTGGCCTCAAGGAAAAACTTAATAATGTTTGTCAGGATGAAAAGAAGCATCTGGGTATTGTGGCACACACTCACAGTTCCAGCACTAGGGAGACAGCACCATGAAGATCACTGCAAATTTGAGGCCAACCACTGTAGTGAGTTTGAGGCCAAACTGGGCCACACAGTGTCTCCATAAATAAATAACAAATTAAAAACAGGTGAGTGAGCTTTAATTGTTAACTTGACACAACCAAGAATCACCTGGGAAGAGTCTTGATAAGAGATTGTCAGCACTGGGTTAGCTTGGGGACATGTCTGGGAGGGCTGTTAATTGACATAGGAAGACACAGACCACTGAGGGGTGGCATCATTCCCTAGGCAGACGGTCCAGAATGGCGTAAGAGAGGAGAAAGCTGGCTGAGAGCAAGCAAGCGGGTGAGCATGTTTCTCTCTGCTCTTGACTGTGGGTGTCACATGACCTGCTTCATCTTCCTGCCTTGACTTCCCCTCAGTGAGAGACTGTGATCTGGAACTGTGAGCCAGATCAATCCTCTTTTCCCATATGTTTCTTTTTTGTCAGAAGACTTGTCACAGTACTAGACATGAAACTAGAACCCCAGGGATGTGACTCTGTTGGTAGAGCACATGCCTAGAACCCCAGAGATGTGACTCTGTTGGTAGAGCACATGCCTAGAACCCAGGGATGTGACTCTGTTGGTAGAGCACATGCCTAGAACCCAGGGATGTGACTCTGTTGGTAGAGCACATGCCTAGAACCCAGGGATGTGACTCTGTTGGTAGAGCACATGCCTAGAACTCCAGGGATGTGACTGTTGGTAGAGCACATGCCTAGAACCCAGGGATGTGACTCTGTTGGTAGAGCACATGCCTAGAACTCCAGGGATGTGACTGTTGGTAGAGCACATGCCTAGAACCCCAGGGATGTAACTCTGTTGGTAGAGCACATGCCTAGAACCCCAGGGATGTGACTCTGTTGGTAGAGCACATGCCTAGAACCCCAGGGATGTGACTCTGTTGATAGAGCGCATGCCTAGAACCCCAGGGATGTGACTCTGTTGGTAGAGCACATGCCTAGAACCTCAGGGATGTGACTCTGTTGGTAGAGCACATGCCTAGAACCTCAGGGATGTGACTCTGTTGGTGAGCACATGCCTAAAACCCCAGGGATGTAACTCTGTTGATAGAGCACATACCTAGAACCCCAGGAATGGAACTGTTGGTAGAGCACATGCCTAGAACCCCAGGGATGTGACTGTTGGTAGAGCACATGCCTAGAGCCCCAGGGATGTAACTCTGTTGGTAGAGCACATGCCTAGCATGGAGCCCTGTGTTCTATGCCAGCACCAAATCAAGCTGGAAGTGGTGGCATACACCTGCAATCCCAGCACTTAGTGGAAGCAGGAGGATCAGAACTTCAAGATTATCTTTTCAAGTCTGAGGCTAGCCTGGGCTACATGAGATTCTATCTCCCAGAGGAAAGGAAATTGCTAGTCTGGTGGCACCCTGTTCTTCTAACAGGGGACCTCTTTATCCCAACTCTCAGTAAAGAACTTTGGTTGCTTAACAGGATCTCATCATTTTCTTCTTTGTATTGTCTTGATGTTTTTCATAATGAGTATTGTTGCTCTGAAAATCAGAAGGAACAATTAAGTTATTTTCATTTGCAAGATTTTTTTTTTTTTTTGAGACAGGGTTTCTCTGTGGAGCCCTGGCTGTCCTGGAACTTACTCTGTAGACCAGGCTGGCCTCAGACTCACAGAGACCTGCCTGCCTCTGCCTCCTGAAGGCTGGGATTAAAGATATGTACCACCACTGCCCGGCTCATTTGCAAGATTTAAAAAAAGGAGGGACTCTGGAGAGATGGCTCAGTAGCTAAGAGCACTGGCTACTCTTCTAGAGGACCTGGGTTCAAATCCCAGCACTCACATGGCAGCTCACAGCTGTAACTCTGTAACTCTGGTTCCAGGGGACCTGACATTCTCATACGTACATGCATACAGAGAAAATACCAGTGCACATCAAATAAAATTAAATAAATCTTTTTTTTTATTTTTCCAGACAGGGTTTCTCTGTAGTTTTGGTGTCTGTCCTGGAACTCACTCTGTAGACCAGGCTGACCTTGAACTTACAGAGATCTACCTGGCTCTGCCTCCCGAGTTCTGGGATTAAAGGTGTGTGCCACCGCCACCTGGCAATAAATCTTTTTTTTTTTTTTTTTTTTTTTTTTTGGTTTTTCGAGACAGGGTTTCTCTGTGTAGCTTTGCGCCTTTCCTGGGACTCACTTGGTAGTCCAGGCTGGCCTCGAACTCACAGAGATCCGCCTGGCTCTGCCTCCCGAGTGCTGGGATTAAAGGCGTGCGCCACCACCGCCCGGCTAATAAATCATTTTTTAAAATTAGGTGTACAAAGGATGGCTAAGTTTGAGGAGCATCAGAACTATAAAGGAGTGGGAGGCACTTATGCCAGGGACCTGGGAAGAGTGTTATTTGGATGAGCAACACACCTTGATTTTTGAGTTTTCCAAAGGGACAGCAGCCAGAGCGGAAGATGGAGTTGTGAAATAACACACTCGATGCTGGGCGTTGAAACTCTCCACACTCAGGAGGCAAAGGCAGGAAGAGCAGGTGTTCCAGGTTACCCTCAGCTACACTGAATTTGAGGCCAGTCTGGGCTACCAAGACCCTGTCTCAAAAAACCAAACATGCTTTTCAGGTACGAGGGAGAAGTCAGGGGAGGAGGAAGCAAAGGGAACAGGCCTGACTTACCAAGTGCCACTTCATTCTGGCCCCTTGCTGAAGCTTCGTCATGGCCCGCTAAGAGGGCAACATCATTGTCTCTCCTGTGCCTGTGAGGCTTTGAGACGGAACCTCTGCTTCCATGTGAGTGTGTGTTTCTCTCTGGTGTGTGTATGTGTGTGAGTGGTGATATATTGTTTGTAATCTAGGAAACAAAATTTGTCTAAAGATCAGAGGACAGAACAAGCCACCAGATTAAACATAGAGGCCAGGCACTAGTGGCACACACCTTTAATCTTAGCACTCAGGAGGCAGAGGCAGAGATCCATTTGGATTTCTGTGAGTTCAAGGCCACACTGGGCTACATGAGATCAATTCAGTCTAAAAGAGAAACAGAGCCAATAGTGGCACACACTTTTAATCCCAGCACTAGGAAGGTTGAGACAGGAAGTGATATGGCTGGGCGGAGAAAGGAATATAAGGCCGGAGGAGACAGGAACTCACTCTCTTTCAGGCTGAGGAGTTGGTGAGGTAAGAGGTGGTGGCTGTGGCTTGCTCTGCTTCTCTGATCTTTCAGCTTTCAACCTGATATCTGGCTCAGGGTTTTTATTAAGACCAATTAGGATTTATGCAACATATTTGTGTTTCTCTCTCTGTGTGATGTGTGTGTGTTTGTGTGCGAGTGTGTATGTATCTTTCTTTTTCTTTTTCTTTTTTTTTTTTTTTTTGGAGCTGAGGATCGAACCCAGGGCCTTGCGCTTGCCAGGCAAATGTTCTACCACTGAGCTAAATCCCCAACCCTGTGTATGTATCTTTCTGTATGTGGTGTGTGTATGTGTGTTTGTATGTGTGAGTGTGTGTGTGTGTGTGTGTGTGTGTCTTTCTGTGTGTGGTGTGTATATGTGTTTGTGTGTGTGTCTCTGTGTGTGGTATGTGTATGTGTGTGTTGTGTGTGTTTTTCTTTGTGAGGTGTGTTTGTGTGTGTGTCTCTCTCTGTGTGGTGTGTGTATGTGTATGTGTGTGTGTCTCTGTGTGTGGTGTGTGTCTCTCTCTGTGTGTGGCATGGGTGTTTGTGTGTGGAGGCCAGAAGTTGACGTCAGATGTCTTTCTCAATTGTTTCCACTCTATATTAAGGCAGGATCTTTCTCTTAAACTCAGAGATGACCAGTTTGGATACCCTAGCTAGCCACAGGGTGTCCCTGTTTTAGCTGGAGTGCTGGGGTTCTGGGTCAGGCTGCAACAGCCTGCTAGGCACTGATGTGTGTGTGCTGGGGATCCAAACTCAGGGGGTCATGCTTACTGAGCCAGCTTTTTATCCACCAAGCCATCTCCCCAGCAGCCCCTCAGGCCTTTCTTGCCTGTGTCGGATGCCTGGAAGTTAGAAGTGGCAGGAATGGGTTTCACACCTGGGTAACTCAGACTCCTGAACCCACAAGTGTCATCATCTGACCAAACCCACAGCTGCACCACCCTGATGGGAGGGCAGCTTGTCCTCCGAGGCACCGGCTGGTGGCAGAGCCGTCCCCAAGTGCAGGTGCAGGGGTGAGAGCTCGCCTTCCTGGACTGCTAGCCTGACAGCTCAAGCTACCAAGGGATTTCTCTAATGGAGTTCTGAGATAGTACGCAGCAGTGACAGTTGAGCCCGGAGATAGCAGGGTGCGTCGGGCTCCAGTGACAGAAGGGACAAGCCACCACAAACCTGTAATCCTCTGATTTCTTTGCGGCTGAGCATTTAACTCCTGCTTCTCCAAGCTGAGTTATGCCACGGGGCCCCTGAATACTCAAGGGAGGGAACAGCCACCCACCTTGAAAGTCTGAGATTGCCTGCCTCTGCTTTAAGAAGAAAACAGCAAACCCTGCATTTCATTTATTTACTATTTATTTATTTAGTATGCACATAGGTGTGTGGGCATTTGTGTCACGGGTTTTTGCCAATGGCGCATGCGTGAAGGTCAGAGGGCAACCCGTGGCGGTTGGTTTTCCTCTTCTACTGTGTTGGTCCGGGGCTTGAACTATGTCACCGTGCTTGGTGGCCAACACTTTTAGCCACTGAGCCATCTCTCCAGGCCCTTGCTTCTGCTTCCTGCACCAACCCCACCTCACTTTCTTGCCCTTCAGACTAAGAGAGATCGTTTCCACAAGACAACAACCATGATGATGATTGACATGGGGTCTTATGTAGCCCAGGCTGGCCTTAAGCACAAGATGACCTTCAACTCTTGAGACATTTGCTGCCACCTTCCCAATTGCTAGGATCGCTGGTATACCCCGCCATGCCTTGCCAGGAAGGACCTTTGGCAAATCTAGTAAGGTGTCTTGTTGGTCTTAGTCTTTTGATGGCTCCCTGTTGCCCTCAGGATAAAGCCAAGGTCATGACCTCAGTCCCCAGGAGCCTTCTGGTGGTACCTTTAGAATGTCTCCAGTCCTCCTGTGTGGGTTTGTCACACTGACCTCATTTTGTGGTCTTGTAGCTAGCCTTAACTCAGGACTTTTGCGTATGCAGTTTTTATTCTGGTCCCAGAGTCTGCCCATACCCTGGGCTGGCCAGGTTCTTATGTTTGAGACTTCAGCTTAACCCACCCTACCTGCAAAATGGAGTCAAGGTGACCTGCTTTAGACCCCAGCAGCCCTTCTGCTCTTCAGACATGAGCAGGGGAAGACTGTGCCCAGTGTCGGCCAGATACCTACAGACCCCAGGTATCCTCACAATCCCCTCCAGGTAGGTGCAGATGCTGACCTCATTCCAGAGATGAGGAAGCCAGAGATGATGCTGTGGTCCAAGTCCCAAGGGCAGTTTGCAGTAGAACCAGGATTTGAACCTGGTCTGTCCAAACCTCATGGTACTCACTACCAGACAGCCTTTGGGAGACCGAAGAGCCCCTAGCAGCCTGATGGGGCAGAGGGGGAAACTGAGGCAACTGGGCATGGGGCAGTGACTCCCCAAGGTCCTGTAGGCCTGTGCTTGTCCCTGCCTCCCTCCTGTGGGCACAGCTGCTTCTTCCCATGAAAACCTCTTGGTGATGCAGAGGCCCGGGAGGGAGACCATGCCTCAGCTGGATAGAGCTGTGCCTAGGGACAGAAGGCTCCTTCCAGAAGGCTCAGCACTGATTCAGAGGCCTCCCCTCAATCCACTCTGCCCCCAGCCCCAAGCAGATGCTGAGCACAATTAGCCAACAAGTGGCTGTTTTGTGGAGCTACTGCTGATGTGTTTTGAGTGGCTTTCTGAGTGGGAAATGGGGCATAGGAGAGGCCAGCAGACAAAGCAGGGTGAGTGCATTAGGCCTTCCCGCCCTGCACATGGCTGACATCACTGTTTTAAGTAAGTTCTGTTAGACCCTGGAGGAGGATAAAGACACAGGAGGAAGAGAGTGCCTGCTGCCAGACACGTGCTTGCTCACTTGTGCTGGCTTGCACACACACACACACACACACACACACACACACACACACACACACACACCATCCAGTCTGGAGTGCAGACATAATGGCCAGAGACACTGGAGCCAACTGTCCGACAGATGGGGCCGCCCTGCTTCCACAGGAGGCTTGAGCCGCAGATGAAGGTCTTCGGATGAAATAGAAGGTCTGAATTAGCCAACTATTGTGTGGTGGGAGGGTAATGCGTCTGCCTCCTCCTAATGGCTGCCCAGTTACCAGAGAATGAAACCACTCCAGTGTCGCAGACATCCAAGGACAAAAGTCACCCAGAGAAACGGCAGGGGGCCCAACCCTGGGCTTGGACAAAGAGCCTCGTCTCCTCATCCCTCACTCTCAGGGCTCCTGCTGCAGATTTGGCAAAAAGAGTGGTCAGGAAGGTAGCTGCCCATGGAGGGTTGCCCCAGAGGAGGGAGACAGCAGCGGAGAGGCTGCAGTGTGAGGTGGATGGTCACAGCAGGAGGTACGCTTCGCCATGGTCCTCCCTTTCGGTCCCCCCTCCCTTTCAGTCCCACCTTCTTCTCCCCAGGTTTCTGTTTCTGCTTCTTTAAAAAGAGATTTAATTTAAGGGTGTGGTGGCATACACCTGTGATTCCAGCACACAGGAGGCAGAGGTAGAAGGATTGCCATTTTGGCCAGCCTGGGCTACATAGGGAGCCCCATGCCACCCCGTCTCGAAGAAAAGTCAAAGTCACGGCTATGTGTGGCCCACACCTTTAATCCTAGCACTTGGGAGGTCAAGGCAGGTAGTTCGCTATGAGTTTGAGGCTAGGCTGGTCTACGCAGTGAGCTCCAGGCCAGTTAAGGCTACATAGTGAGACCCTTCCTCACAAACAAACATGTATGCAGGTGCCTACAAGGCCAGAAAAGGGTGTTGAACCCCCTGGAGCTGGAGTTACAGGCAGTTATGAGCCACCCAACATAGGTGCATGGACCCAAACTTGGGTCCTCTGCATGAGCAGCAAGCCCTCTTCACCACTGAGTCATCTCTCTAGTCCCCAAGGCCCTTCTTGCATACTAGCCCATGTGGCACTTCTTCAGGTTGCTTCACCCCTAGTTTCTATATCATTCACTTTAATATACATCTTTTGAGTACTGAGTATGAGCCAGGCATTATCCTGGGGAATTCTGAGGTGACCAGGGGGCTTCCAGGCTGCTCAGAGAGCAGACAAGAAACAGCAACAAAAAGTCCCAGAAAGAGTCATTGAGTTGAGTGCTGGTGATGTGCTTAGGCAAAGCTGTGTAAGCCTGTCACATCCCCTGCGGGAGATGGAGGGACAGCCCCTGAGGGTGCAGGTGCTGTGGGGGAAGGCAGGAACAAGACATCTCTTCTACTAGTTTGACTCCTGTTGCTGTGACAAAATATACTGGGTAGGCGAGGGTTGAACTGACTTTCAGCTCCCTGTCTATCCCTGAGGGAAGTCAAGGCAGGCTCACCTATTGTTCTACACAGCAGTACTTCTGACCAAGGAACTCACTTCATAGACAAAAAAAGTACAGCACCAACCATGGAGGATGCTGCTTGCTGGCTGGCTCTCGGCCTGGCTTATACTCAGCCAGCTTCCTTATACTTACTTATAGGACCATCTGCCTAGGGATGGTGGCACCCACAGTGGGCTGGGCCCTCCTACATTAATAATCAAGAGAGTGTTCCACAGACATGCTCACAGGCCAGTCTGATGTAGGAATTCCTCAGCTGAGGCTCTCCTCTCAGATGACTCCAGGCTATGTCAAGTTAAAGGTAACCAGGACAATTGGGGACATAGCTGTGAAAAGGGCTGAGGCTTTGATGGGCAGATGGAGGGAGGGAGAAATCTGGGCACCAAGGCTGAGCCCAGGGAGGTCCTTGTCCTCTAAATTGTGGTCAGGAGCTCTGGAAGTCCTGAGGTAGGTGTAGAAGAGGTGTAGGAGAAGCCTCAGCCTCCAGAAGAATCAGTGTGTACTGAGGGGCAGGGAGAGCAAGCCCCAGAGATCGGCCACGTGTGGCAGTTGGGGTGTGGCATAAGTGAGCTGAGAGAGAGAGGGTGTCTCCTTGTTCCACTCTGTCAGGAACTCTACAGCAGAAGGCTCTTGTCCCCAGGAAAAGATCTGTCTTGATTTCTCCTCAATAAAACCACAATAGCCCCAGTGTTGGTAGAACACACATTTAATCCCAGCAATCAGGAGGCAAAGGCAGGCTTACAAAACTTATGAGATCCCTCCCCCCATACACACACACACACACACACACACACACACACACACACAGAGAGAGAGAGAGAGAGAGAGAGAGAGAGAGAGAGAGAGAGAGAGAGAGAGAGAGAGCATCGCTTCCTGTAGGAGGTCCCATCAGACTGAGGTACCTCTCAGACTTACCTACCAGGATCCTGTTGAAGCACAGACTGTGGTCAACAGGCTGGGAGCAAAGGCCCCTTGTTCCGCCTCCCTGTGAAGCTCCTGGTGACCCTGTTCCTCCATGAACCTTTCTCAGTGCCTAGAAACCATCAAGGCACACTGTTCTTCCTGATGGCCAGGACTGGGAAGCTAGGAGGACGGGGAAGATGGGAGCTTGGGGCTCTTCGTTCTGACTAACCTCCCTCCTCAGACAGGAGTTTCTCACTGTAGTTTTGGTGCTTGTCCTGGATCTCACTCTATAGACCAGGCTGGCCTCGAACTCACAGAGATCCTCCTGGCTCTGCTTCCCTCGAGTGCTGGGATTAAAGGCGTGGGCCACTGCCGCCGGCTTCAGCTCTTTGTTACACCAGTCACAGCAATGTATGTTTACACAGTACACAAATGTCCCACAACAGGAGGGCCTGAGCTTTGGGTGTCACTGAGCCAGGGTACTGCCACGAGGGTCCAGTTTCTGAAGAATGTGGTATCCTAGGCAGGGATCTTACTCTGATGGTACGGTGGCCCACTATGGTCCTGCCCCTGCGGATGATGATAACACAATGGCTCTCCAAGACTGCAATTGCACCTCAGACACTGTGATGCTCGGTAAGGCTCATCGTCCTTCCCTTCATCCTTGAAAACAGATGCATGAATCAAGGAGCTCACTGTGGAAAAACCAGGGACTCCTGAAACTTTCTCTGTGGTCTGAGCAGCCCATCAGCCTCAGTTTCCCCTTCTGAACCCCAATTTTGTCCACCCTTGTGCCTGAGATATTTCTGAGCAGCAGTGGGCAAGCCTGGGGTCATCTGAGGCTGCTTGTACATGAGGCTCCCAGCTTATGGCTGTGGGGATTTCTGGTGGGGGAGGGAGTCCCCACTGCTGTCCCACCCAGCCCACATGGGGCTGTTTTCATGGCACCATCGATCCAGCTAAACCCATGGAGATGTGTTACATCTCTGGGGTCAGGGGTCCTGAAACCCAGCTGGTAAACTGCCTGGGGGCTCTGTTTGAGGACTGTGCCCCGGGTTTTGTCTCCTTGAGGCTGGGGAGAACTTGCTGAAGCTTGATATGGCTCTGGGGGCCACTGGGAGGCAAAAGGCTCCTGCCCAGGGAGGGACAAATAGATCAATGAGAAACTGCCATGACCTCCTGACCTGGGAGATGGCTTCAGACCACATGGTTAACGTGGCCTAGTAAATCTGGGATGGCTCTCCCTCCCCTGGGACATTGGTGACAGTAAGGACAGACAGGGGGAGCCAGGCCGTATCTTCTCTATCCTGACCCTTTCCTACGGTGGGACAAGGTCACCGTGGGAGCAGTCTCTCCTTTGCTGGTGTCCACTGTCCCCCTAGGACCTGTGCAGCCCCGGGGGGAGGCACATGAAGAGGTTGGTGGCCCTGGTTCCAGCCCAGCTTTGTCTTGACTAGCCTTTTCTCCAAGCCTTGGTTTCCCTGTGTATACCATGACCAGCATTCCCCAGCAGGCACTAGGCATGCCTGGTGGCCCCAAAGTTGAGCCAGAAGCAGCAGCAGCGCACCCTTCCATGACAAGCGGACACTTTGAAGTCTTCCCTGTCTCTTCTTGCTGTGTTAGGAAAATGTGGGCATGTGTGAAGTCCCAAATTCCATCCCCAGCACTGCATTAAAAAAACGGGCACGCTGGCACATGCCTGTGATCTCAGCACCTGGGAGGTGGAGGCAGGAGGATCAGAAGTTCAAGGTCAGGCCCTTCGGTGAGATGGTTTGGCAGATAAATGTGTTTGTCTTGCAAGCCCGAGGACCCGAGTTTGATCCTCAGAACCCAGGGTGAAGGGAGAGAATCAGCTCTCTGAAACTGTCCTCTGACCTGCACGTGCATACACCTCTCTCTCTCACACACAATAGTAGAAATACAATGAAAAACTGTAAAGCAGTTCAAGGTCATCTTCAGCTACATGGTCAGTTCAAAGTCAACCCACTAAATTCTGTTGATATAAAATTTACCATCATAACAAAAAAATTTTTTTTTTTTTTGAGAAAGGATCTCATGTATTCCAGGCTGGCCTTAAACTTGATATATGGCTGAGGCTGACTTTGAACTCCTGATCCTCCTGCCATATCCTCCCAAGTGCTGGCACTACAGACACATTTGAAAATAATTTTGTTTCATGTGTATGGGTGCTTTGCCTGCACGTACGTCTGTACACCGCATGCAGGGGTCAGAAGAGGGCATCAGAGCCCCTGGAACTGAAGTTGCAGATGTTTGTGAGCAGCCATGTGGGTGCTGGGTCCTCTGGAAGAGCAGCTAGTCATTCTTAAGCACTGAGCCATCCCCCCAACTACAAGGGACTACAGGTATTCACTACCACGCCTTACTCCCCTGATTCCACCATCTGGACATAGGAATGGGACAGATGTGGGGTTTCTGAGCATACCAGCTTCTGGTGGACAAGAAGACCTGGCTGAGCCAGAAGGCCCAGAGTTTAGGGCCTAGGCTTGGCCATCAGGCGTCCTGGGCTGAGTCCTGGTTTTGCCTCATAGTTGGGCAGCATCAGGTAGGTTGTTTAACCTCTCTGTGCCTCTATGACTATACCTGTGCACAAGACCAGTGCTCTCTCTCTGTGCACCAGAGGGTCCACATGGACTTCGGATAGTCCAACAGAGACATCATTGTGGCCATTGCCCACATTAATAGGGTTAAGCAGGGTGACCAGGAGGCCCAGCTTCCCACGGCCCCAGAAAGAGGCGGCTCTAGTGTCATGAACCTTTGGGACATTTCTTCTTGCCTTTCTTTCGCTCTGCTTTCTTCAGAGCATCTCTTCTGTTGGCAAGGTGAGCCCTCTTGCACAAACACCCCCCTGCCGATGCTTGCTTCCCAGGACAGAGACAGCTCAGGAGATCCCATTACAGGAATCCCGCCTTACCTGCTCGCTGCTCCCACGGGACAGAGGCTGTGTACAAAGGGGCATGTCACTGGCCCGTTATGATCAAGTGACCAGATTGTGGGGATGGGGCCGCAGGGCACCTGTGTAGCTCTCTTGTCTTCCTCCGGAGGGGGCTCGGACGCCCCCCAGGGTACGGCTTTGTCCCAGCTTTTCTCTGTCTGCTGCCCCAGAAGTCAGGGCCTTGCCTGCTGCCTGTCCTGTGCCACGGGCTTCCCAGCAATCTGGCCTGAGACACACATAAAGCCTCTTTTCAGAGTCCTGTGAAGGCTGCCCCAGGGGAGGGGAGGCTGAGGAGGAGCACTGGGGTCCTCAGAACTGCCAGACAAAGCTGCCTTGTTGGGAGGGCCTGGAGAAGCAGGGACCCCACTCCTGGGGCGACCTTTCCCTTAGGGGCTCACCAGGGTGCATGGGGCCAGCTGCTTCAGGAGCAAGGCCATTAGCCTCACTGAGTCCCCCTGATCCCCGGGCACACGAGGGCAGAGCGGGGTGGGCTCAGGGGCCTGGGATCCTGAGTGGCAGGACTTCTGGGATCCTGGGTGTGTGTTTGGGGAATGGCTTTCCTCAGACACCAGAGGTTTCCCCAGCTTCTTTCACTGTGGAGAAAACCTAGAGTCTTGCCTTCCAGGCCTGTGGTCTCTTTCCTAAGCCATTGTTGAATTTAGTTCCTGGAGCTCCCAGCCTCTGAACATGCTGATTATCATCCCCCCATTTTAGACAGGGCCTCACTGTGCTGCCCTGGCTGGCCTGGAACTTGATATGTTAGACAAACAGCCAGCCCTGGGGCCCTCAGGAGCTATATTCCAGAACTTCCCAGACCTCAGAATCTCTTGTCTCTGTGATAGCATGCCACCCTCAGGCCACATCTATACAGTAAAGGGGATCCCATGCCCCAACTCTGGTCTCTTCCCATTGTCACACTCTCTGTTGGAGCTGCTCATTAGAGTGGTGTCCTGGGCTATCTGTCTTTATGAGTGGGTCGGGCAGGACGGTGGGATACAGTGGGACAGAAGTGAAAATAAACAGAATGTGAGTGACATCCTCAAGCTCTGACAGGGACAGAAATAACAGTCTCACCAGGGGAGGACTGCTGGCTGGTCCCAGCAACTTCTCCAGCTCACGCAGGGGTGTGGCCAGGAGTCAGTTGCAAAGGCCTCATAGTCACTGTTTACTCTTTATTATTTATTCCTTACCTCCGTGGCCTGTGGGTTCCTGTGAGCCCTCAAGTGGGAGAGGAGGGACACTAATGTCACAATCAGTCACCGTTCATGCTCGATCTCTTCCCGGGATCTGGGTCGAGGGAGAACACATAGATACGGAGTGCTGACGGAGAAGACACCAGCATACCGTGTTGGCGGTCTCCCGGGGCAGGTTCACTGTTTAACCACCTAGAGCCTTTGGGTGCACCTGCCTACTAGGCAAGCCTGTAGAACCAGCACTGTATTGGGTCCATTTTACAGATGGGAAGAGTGAGTTTGGACCAGCAAGCATTCAATTGCTCCAGCTCTGCCTGGATCCTAACCAGGAACTCCTCACTAGTGGTTCCACAGCTTGTCTGTGTCTCCTCAGAGAACCCTTGGAGGCTCTGATTCCAGGAGACGGGTGAGCAGGCTTACTGGCTGGGGTGGGGGTGTAGGCAGGGGTGAGGGTGTAGGCAGGGGTGGGGGAGGCTACCTCTATGAACCCTAACTACCCTCTGAATTCTAGTTATATCTGCAGTTTGTGAGCCTGCCTCGGTCCTCGGAACTACTATGGCTCTTACCTTCCAGGCCTCTACCTCCCCGAGGCTCACTGGCCTCCTGCTCACCAGTCCTGCGGCCCTAGAGACACACACAAATTAGTGGCTTGTCGTCACTGATCCCTACAGGTTCTCGATCAGCAGTTATGTGTGAACCTCCAAGATCTGCAAAAAGGCTCTTTGACCTGTTTCAGGGCAAATTTAGTTCTAGCCTTTGTTTCATATTTGGGTGAACTGATGCCCAGAATGGTTAAGGGTCCTGCCTGGGGTCATATAGTGTCTTAGTGTTTCTATTGCTGCGATGAGGTACCATGACCAAAAGGCAAGTTTTGGAGGAAAGGGTGTATTAGGCTTACTCTTCAGCATCGCTGTTCATCACTGAAGGAAGTCAGGACAGGAACTCAAACAGGGCAGGATCCCAGAGGCAGGGGCTGATGCAGAGGCCATGGAGGGTGCTGCTTCCTGGCCTGCTTCCCATGGCTTGCTCAGCCTGCTTTCTTAGAACCCAGGATCACCAGCCCAGGGATGGCATCACCCACCATGGGCTGGGCCCTCCCCCATTGATCACTAATTGAGAAAAGACTTTACAACTGGATCTCATGGAGGCATTTCCTAGGCTGAGGCTCCTTCCTCTGCTGACTGTAGCTTGCGTCACGTCCACACATAAAACCAGCCAGTACACACAGTAAGCCTGGGGCAGCTTGGTTCAACAACTTCCATCTGACAGCATGCTGCAGGAACCGGTGTCTGGGAGCTTCACAGCCAAAGGCTGAGGTCCTCCAGGCTCTGTGGAGAAGCCATAAAGCCAGGGGATACAGCGCTCTGTGCTGGCGGGGCTGCAGTGACCCAGCCCTAGGGCCAGCTGCTCCGTGTACATCTGTGCAGTGGAGCCGGCACAGCAAGGGATGGGCCTGTAGCCACTGGGCGTGAGGAGGAAGGGTCAGCACTCCCCAACACCTGCTCTGCACTCTTCCTCTGGTCCCCCCCTGCAGAAGGGTCAGGCAGGTGACCAGAGGGGTGATACTGGCTGAGCCAGACATTAGGAAGTGGTTAGGGACTGTGGCCAGTGTTGATGAGGATGTTTGATGCTTATTTACTTATTTTTTTGTTCAAGAAGTACCAAGCTAGCTAATACAAACTCCTGGGTCATACTTCAGGGTCAGGTTTGACCTAGGGTGGAGATGTCCTTAGAGTCACTTCTGGATGGGAATCTGGAGAGTGGGAATCTCTCTCCTTTTTGGAGACAGGGTCTCTGTACACAGCCCTGGCTGTTCTGGGTCTCGCTCTGTAGACCAGGCTGGATTTAAACTCACAAAGATCCGCCTGCCTCTGCCTCCTGAGTGTTGGGATTAAAAGTGTGCACTTTTTGATCCGCTCTGGGAAAAAGCCGGCCTCAGTTTCCCTGACTATGCTCGGAAGGGTGAGTCAGAATCGTCTCTGAGGCGTTGTACCTGGAGGCCTGGGTGGACGCCAGCATGCAAAGAAGCCACTGTGGCTTTAAAAGTGCCGGGACCACCCCAGTCACAGCCGTGAGGAGCCGTGAGGCACTGAGCCGAGCCTGCTGGTCCCACGACGGCCACCTGCAGAGCCCTCCACAGCTGGGAAGATTAGTCTCTTCCACTAGACAACACCCATTACCCTGTTCCAATAGCCATCACTTCCGCTAGGAGAGCTGCAGATGAGATATCGATTGTGCTGACCCCAGGCGAGCCCTTTCCTCAGCCTGAGAGGCCTGCAGATCAGCTCTGTGCCTGGCCAGGCCCAGGGGCCTGCTGCCCGCAGCTGTGTGGAGCTTTGGGCCCTGGGCGGAGCTGGCTGGCTGTGCAGGTAGACTGGCCGGGCTGGCCAGACTCTGCTGTGTTCTACTCACTGTCCTTTCTTCTCTCTCTCCCCCCTCTCTCTCCCTCCCTCCCTCTCCCCCTTTCTCTTTCCTCCCTCCTTCCTACTCTCCTTTCATCCTTCTCTTTCTTTTTTTCAATCATTCCCTCCCTGTCTCTGACCCTCCCTCCTTTTTCTTTTTCCCTCTGTCCCTCC
Source organism: Peromyscus californicus insignis (assembly GCF_007827085.1). NCBI lineage: Eukaryota > Metazoa > Chordata > Mammalia > Rodentia > Cricetidae > Peromyscus > Peromyscus californicus. The sequence continues at coordinate 7,815,173 of NW_026294595.1, forward strand.
CTCCCTCTTTCTCTGTCTTGTTCTACCCCTTCTTTTTCTTCTCCCACCTTCCTCATTTCTCTCTCCCCCCCTCCCTCCTCCCCTCCCTCCTCCCTCCTCCCCTCCCTCCTCCCTCCTCCCCTCCCTCCTCCCTCCCTCCTCCCTCCTCCCCTCCCTCCTCCCTCCCTCTTCCCTCCTCCCTCCCTCCTCCCTCCCTCCTCCCTCCCGCCTCCCTCCCTCCTCCCTCTTCCCTCCCTCCCTCCTCCCTCCTCCCTCTTCCCTCCCTCCCTCCCTCCCTCCTTCCCTCCCTCCCTCCCTCCCTCCCCTCTCTTCCTTCATTTCAATCTGCTATGTAACCAGAATGGTCTTAAACTCCCACTCCCCTGCCTCCACCTTCCCAGGGCTGGAGTCGTCGATGTGGGCCAGTACACCTGTTGGGCAGTGCCAGGGTGGAACCCAGGACTCTGCACTGCTCAGCAAATGCTGCAGCCAAGAGCCGCAGCTCAGCCCTCCGGTGCACTCTCCTTTCAGGAGGGAGGTGAGGGAGGACAGGACAGGTCGGCTGGGGGAGGCCATGGTCAGTGGGGAGGGGGAACAGCATGGTGCCACTACTTGGGTGGTGGGGGTGGGGTGGGGTCTTGTCCTTTAGGGTGTCCCCCTCTCCCAGGCCTGCCTAGTCTGGTGGTGGCTCCTGATTTCAGTTACATGGCTTCCACTCACCATCCAGGCACTGACCTTGAGGACAGGATGCTCTGGGAGTCTGTCCTTGGAACCAGCAGGCTCGTGGCTGGCTGTCTCTCCTTGCCTGCCCAACCACAGCACAAGGCTGGACCCATGGTCCACATGGGAGTCACCACACAAATTCACTCTCTGTACAACTGAGGAGAGCAGAGGTGGGCACAGTCTCCTTCCTTCTTGTAGTCATTCACCGAGCCCTGCACATTCATTCACTCATTCACTGAACCCTGTAGACAAGCAAGAGGCCCTGCCACAGGGCTGCTGGGCTCTGTCCACAGTCCCACCTGCCTTGTGTGCCCCTCTGCATTTCTGAAAGGAGGTAAATATTTTCCTTTCATTCCCTTTCTTTAATAAGTTGATGTCAAAAATACTCTATGAGAGCAGGGAGCCCACAGGGGACACTGGAAAGGTCCTGAATGTGGATTCCACCAGCTGTCCCAAGTCCTATACATGCGGCTGTACATGTGCACGTGTGTATATGTGCATTTATTATACATGTGCAGGTATGCCTGTGCTTGTGTGCACATACATTTATATGTGTGTTACATATGTGGGCATGTGTGCTTGTTTGCACATGTATATTAGGTACATACATGCTGGATCTGAACAAAAACTAAGCCTGTTTTCTGGCTGACATAGGAGTGTTTGGTGATTCCCAGGGGTAGCAGGGGCTGGAGGAGGAGTCTGACTGTTGGCTTGGACACAGATGCCCAGACACAGATTCAGAGGGTGACTCCTCCTCCCCCTGTGTGACTCCTCTCCCTGTGTGACTCCTCTCCCTGTGTGACTCCTCCTCTCCCTGTGTGACTCCTCCTCTCCCTGTGTGACTCCTCTCCCTGTGTGACTCCTCCTCTCCCTGTGTGACTCCTCCCCCTGTGTGACTCCTCCCCCTGTGTGACTCCTCTCCCTGTGTGACTCCTCTCCCTGTGTGACTCCTCTCCCTGTGTGACTCCTCCTCTCCCTGTGTGACTCCTCCTCTCCCTGTGACTCCTCCTCTCCCTGTGTGACTCCTCCTCTCCCTGTGTGACTCCTCCTCTCCCTGTGTGACTCCTCCTCTCCCTGTGACTCCTCCTCTCCCTGTGACTCCTCCTCTCCCTGTGTGACTCCTCCCCCTGTGTGACTCCTCCCCCTGTGTGACTCCTCTCCCTGTGTGACTCCTCCCCCTGTGTGACTCCTCCTCTCCCTGTGTGACTCCTCCCCCTGTGTGACTCCTCCTCTCCCTGTGTGACTCCTCCTCTCCCTGTGACTCCTCCTCTCCCTGTGTGACTCCTCCTCTCCCTGTGTGACTCCTCCCCCTGTGTGACTCCTCCTCTCCCTGTGTGACTCCTCCTCTCCCTGTGTGACTCCTCCTCTCCCTGTGTGACTCCTCTCCCTGTGTGACTCCTCCTCTCCCTGTGTGACTCCTCTCCCTGTGTGACTCCTCTCCCTGTGTGACTCCTCCTCTCCCTGTGTGACTCCTCTCCCTGTGTGACTCCTCCTCTCCCTGTGTGACTCCTCTCCCTGTGACTCCTCCTCTCCCTGTGACTCCTCCTCTCCCTGTGTGACTCCTCCTCTCCCTGTGTGACTCCTCCTCTCCCTGTGACTCCTCCTCTCCCTGTGTGACTCCTCCTCTCCCTGTGTGACTCCTCCTCTCCCTGTGTGACTCCTCCTCTCCCTGTGACTCCTCCTCTCCCTGTGACTCCTCCTCTCCCTGTGACTCCTCCTCTCCCTGTGACTCCTCCTCTCCCTGTGTGACTCCTCCTCTCCCTGTGTGACTCCTCTCCCTGTGTGACTCCTCCTCTCCCTGTGTGACTCCTCTCCCTGTGACTCCTCCTCTCCCTGTGACTCCTCCTCTCCCTGTGACTCCTCCTCTCCCTGTGACTCCTCCTCTCCCTGTGACTCCTCCTCTCCCTGTGACTCCTCCTCTCCCTGTGACTCCTCCTCTCCCTGTGTGACTCCTCCTCTCCCTGTGTGACTCCTCCTCTCCCTGTGTGACTCCTCTCCCTGTGTGACTCCTCCTCTCCCTGTGTGACTCCTCTCCCTGTGTGACTCCTCCTCTCCCTGTGACTCCTCCTCTCCCTGTGACTCCTCCTCTCCCTGTGTGACTCCTCTCCCTGTGTGACTCCTCCTCTCCCTGTGACTCCTCCTCTCCCTGTGTGACTCCTCCTCTCCCTGTGACTCCTCCTCTCCCTGTGTGACTCCTCCTCTCCCTGTGTGACTCCTCCTCTCCCTGTGACTCCTCCTCTCCCTGTGACTCCTCCTCTCCCTGTGACTCCTCCTCTCCCTGTGACTCCTCCTCTCCCTGTGACTCCTCCTCTCCCTGTGTGACTCCTCCTCTCCCTGTGACTCCTCCTCTCCCTGTGTGACTCCTCCTCTCCCTGTGTGACTCCTCTCCCTGTGTGACTCCTCTCCCTGTGTGACTCCTCTCCCTGTGTGACTCCTCTCCCTGTGTGACTCCTCCTCTCCCTGTGACTCCTCCTCTTCCTCTTCCTTTGTGACTTCAGCCAATGCTTTATCTTTCAGAACTTCAATTCCTTGGGGGGGGGGAAATTGAGCCAGGTATAGTTGGCGCACGCCTTTAACTCCAGCACTCGGGAGGAAGAGGCAGGCAGATCTCTGTGAGTTCGAGGCCAGCCTGGTCTACAGAGCGAGATCCAGGACAGCCAGGGCTACACCGAGAAACCCTGTCTCAAAAAACCAACAGAACAAAACAAAACTCCACAGTCAAAGCAAACAAACAAACAAAGCCAGGTGTGGTAGTGCTTGGCTTTAATTCCAGCAAGCAGGAAGCAGAGGCAGGGGAATCCCTGAGAGTCTGAGGCCAGCCAGGCAGCTACATAGTGAGACGCTGCCTCAAAACAATTTAATAAATTAATTACAATTCTGGATTGGAGAGATGGCTCAGTGGTTAAGAACATATATTGCTCTTAAAGAGGACCCAAGTTTAGTTCCTGACATTCTTGTTTAGTGGGTCACAACTGCCTGTAACTCCAGCTCAAGGTGACCTGGCATCTCTGATCTCAGACACCTGCAGTCATGTGCACACACACACACACAGACACACACACACCACACAGACACACTTTAAAACAAGAAGGTAAATCTTTAAAAATAAAATGAAATTAGAGGCAGCAAGTTTAACAGAATACATGGGAGACTTGCACTTTGAAAATTATATAGTATTGCCAGATGGTGGCGGTGCACACCTTTAATCCCAGCGCTCAGGAGCCAGAGGCAGGTGGATCTCTGTGAGTTTGAGGCTGAGTTCCAGGACAACCAGAGCTGTTATACAGAGAAACCCTGTCTTGAAAAAAGAAAAAGGAAATGACGTCGTATTAAGGGGAGTTTATGTTGAAGTGTACCATGTTCATAGACTGGGGAACTTACAGAGATGGCAACTGTTCTCAGATTGACCCATTTTTTAATGCAATGCCAAACAAAATACTAGCAGAGTCTTTGAAGAAATTGGCAATATATTTTTAACATTTATATGGAAAAGCTAAGGATCTGGAATAATAATTTTAAAAAATCTTGACAAATAATAAGGTTGGAGCTGTATGCTACCTGACTTCAGGATTTTTACCATAAAACTACAATAACCCAGTCAGAGTGTTTTTGTCAAGGACTGCAATATAAATAAGTGATGAAAAAACAGAGAATCCGGGGCTGGAGAGATGGCTCAGAGGTTAAGAGCACTGGCTGCTCTTCCAGAGGTCCGAGTTCAATTCCCAGCACCCACATAGTGGCTCACAACCATCTGTAATGAGATCTGGTGCCCTCTTCTGGCCTGCAGGGATACATGCAGGCAGAACACTGTAAACATAATAAATAAATAAATATTAAAACAACAACAACAAAAACAAAAACAGAGAATCCAAAAATGGACCTGTGGCCAAGACATTGATTAATTTGTTTTGTTTGTTTGTAACCCTGGCTGTCCTGAAACTCGCTCTGTAAACCAGGCTGGCCTCGAACTTGTAGAGATCCAGCTGCCTCTGCCTCCGCCTCCCAGTGCTGGGATCAAAGGCGGGTTCCACCAGACCTGGCTGGTAATTGATTTTTGGCAAAGATACAAAGGTGACTTAATAAGTTTTGTTTCTTTGTTTTAGATAAGGTTTCACTATGTAATGCAGGGTAGCCTTGAGCTATGGAGAAGTGTAGGCTGGTCTTGAATTTGAGATTGTACTCCTTTGCCTTCTAAGTGCTAGCATTACAAATTCGTGCTACCATGTCTAGTTGGGAAAGGACAGATTTTATTTTCAATTAATTAATTAGTTTTTATGTATATGTGTGTGCCTACTTGTTTGTATATGCACTCTATGTGAAGGGGGGTAGTGGGTAGGGCTGGGTATTAGCTCAGTGGTAGAGTTTAGATGTAAGAGATCCTGACTCCAAGCCCAGCAATCCTAGAAATGTATTTATCTTTTAACTACATAACTGCAGAAAACATTATAAAAATAGAACAAATATGAATGGAAAAGGAATAGGGGAAATATAAGCAGCGTTTGGAACTGGGTGATGGTAAGCTCGTGTCTAAACATCCGAGATGCTGAGTGAGCCAGGCTCTGGTCTACACAAACATCTGAGATGCTGAGTGAGCCAGGCTCTGGTCTACACAAACATCTGAGATGCTGGAGTGAGCCAGGCTCTGGTCTACACAAACATCCGAGATGCTGAGTGAGCCAGGCTCTGGTCTACACAAACATCCAAGTGCAGGAGTGAGCCAGGCTCTAGTCTACACAAACATCCGAGATGCTGAGTGAGCCAGGCTCTGGTCTACACAAACATCCAAGTACAGGAGTGAGCCAGGCAGGTTCTGGTCTACACAAACATATGAGATGCTGGAGTGAGCCAGGCTCTGGTCTACACAAACATCAGAGATGCTGGAGTGAGCCAGGCTCTTGGTCAATGGCTGAGTAGCCTTTGGAAAGTCATTTTCTCTTGCCTTGTAGTTGCCTCCTTTGCGGAGCAGAGATGAGAGCATTGAGCTCATGATGTCCCATGGTAATGCAGTGAGGTCATGTTGACTGGCTTGCCTGTCTTCTGAGTAACTGAGCACCTGGCTTGCAGGCATGCACCACCACACCTAGGGGGTGGAGGTGCGGGTGGGGTGGGGTGGGGGTGGGTGGGGTGGGGTGGGGCTTTGCAAAAGTGATACGTCATGGCGATGGGATCACTCATTATTAACATGGGCATTTACAATCAAAGAAGTGGACCAAGGCGGCACTGTGGAGATTCCCAAGGTCCAGAACCAGGCTGGGCTCAGAGCAGCTGATGTTTGAGTCTTCCCAGTGAAGATGCTTCGGGGCTGATGAGAGGGCTCAGTGGGCAAAGGTGCCTGCTGACAAGCCGGACAAGCTGAGTTTGATCGACTCCTGCAAGCTGCCTTCTGACGTCCACGTGTGCGCTGCCGCATGAGTGCATCCCCCATAATAAATAAATGTAAACTTAAAAACGACAAAACAAAACAAAAACCTCCCTTTCCAGGTGAGGAGACACAGGGGTGACTAATAATCCGGAATAAGTTTCAGCAGCTTACTTAGACGATGTACCGGCAGCCCAATGTGTGCTGGCATGGTGGGCAGGCTGCCAGGCTTTTTACCTGGGCTCTGGGCATTCGAACTCAGAGCCTCACTTACATGCCAGGCACTTTATGCACTGAGCCATTTCCCCAGGCCCTCTCTCCCTGCTTTTCCCGGCACCCAGAGTACTAAGTACTACGGTGACTTGTCTTTACTTCTGACCAGGTGTACAGGCTAACTCCTGGGCTAAGATTCAGCCCAGGGGTCTAGCCACTTTGGGATGTGATTTGTGGGCTCTAGAGAATCATGCAGTCTGGGTGCCACAAAGGCCCTTTAAATTCTGCACATTCCTCTCTTTCTAGGCTTCTCTGAAGCCACTCAGCTGTGCTGGGGACTTTTGATGTGGTGTCACTATATACAGGAGTTTCAAGCAGAAGAGGTGGCAACATGTCCTCAAATACATCAACTAAAGTAAAAGTGACGGAACCTCAGGTGGCTTGGATGCCGCCTGCCCCAGGAGGGTACTGGATACTGACTGCCTGCCCCAGGAGGGTACTGGGTACTGACTATCTGCCCCAGGAGGGTACTGGGTACCGACTGTCTGCCTCAGGAGGGTACTGGGTACTGACTGTCTGCCTCAGGAGGGTACTGGGTACTGTCTGCCTGCCCCAGGAGGGTACTGGGTGCTGTCTGCCTGCCCCAGGAAGGTACCGGGTGCTGTCTGCCTGCCCCAGGAGGGTACTGGGTACTGACTGTCTGCCTCAGGAGGGTACTGGGTACTGACTGTCTGCCTCAGGAGGGTACTGGGTACTGTCTGCCTGCCCCAGGAGGGTACTCTGTGTCCTTTTTTGTTTTTGCTGGAGGAGAGAGGGGATCCATCCCCATTCCTGGTGATAAGCAAGTTCTCTGGCAATGGTGAACTTCCACCACACTTAGAAAATACAAAAGTTGGGGGTGTGTGGAGAAATGTCTCAGTGGTTAAGAGCGTAAGAGTGCTTACTGCTTTTGCAAAGGACCAAGTTGGGTTCTCAGCATGCATGTCTGATGGCCCACAATGTCCTGGGGATTCAATGCTTCAGAGATCTGTGGGCACCTGCACTCATGTGCACCCCACTCCCAGCGTGTGCATGTGAGTGCATGTGAGTGTGTGTGCACATGTAGGTATATGTACATATATACCTATACACACTCATATATGGCACGAAACATTGAAGGAAGCACAAAGGCTGGCCTAGGCTGGGCACGCACACACACAGGCAGAGACAAATAAAGACTAATGTAACTTCTTTAATTGTCATTTTAGCTCTCTGCAGCTGCCCCCACCTCCCCTTCCCTTCGATGACCGCTTTGGTAGGCTACAGGGGACTAGGGAACAAAGCCTGGGGCGGGGGGCACAGCAGCCCAGTCAGGTGGTGGGAGAACACGCCACAATTACAAATTCATCACAACAATTAACGCTGAAGCCTGGGAGAGCTGCAGAGCGGGGAGGCTCGCTCCTCTTTGTCAGGGTCTATTTGCCGGTGACCTTGCTCTGAAGGCGATGGTATTCCTTCAGCCTGTAAACCAGATGGAAAACAAAGAAAAAATGTAATTTCACAATAACAACATGCGCGCTGTTCAATTAATTCAGGCAGGATGGGGGCGGTGGGGGCAGCTGCTTGTTAAGATGTGTGTGAAGTTGTCTTTTTCTTCGGTCTCCTCTCCTGCGCTAGCCTCCCCTGGCTCCTCCAATCAGGATAATGTAATTAATTTATCAGGGGGGGAGAACATTGTTTGTCATTGTTGAAGATAAAGCATTTAACAGGCAATAGGAGAAATGAAGAGGCCATTATGTTCTGGGCCATTTCAAAAGGTTTATGGGGTTATAAACCACAGACGGAGCAGGAGGCAGAAGGTGAGGGGCCTGGGAGGTCTGGCTGCAGAGAGGTCTCTGCAGACCCGGGGTGGCTCCAGGGAACCCAAGGCATGCTGCCAGAGCAAGGAGAGGCCACCTCTGTCTTCCTGGCACAGCCTCATGAATCACGAGCTAGCAATGGAAAACCTAGAGTTGGTCTTCTCAACTGACTCTGTGTGACTCCAGTCAAGTTACTTAACCGTTCTGGGCCTGTGTCTGGGGAACTTCCAAATTCTCTGTTAAACTTCCAAATTAAGATAAACTAGGGGCTGGCAAGATGATTCAGTGGGTAAAGGTGCTTGCTGCCAAGCCTGGAACTCCTAGGGCCCACATGGTGGAGGGAAGGTGAGAACTGACCCTTGAAAGTGTTCTCTGACTTCCATATACAAAAGCATACACATAAATACAACAAAAATTTCAAGAATTAAAGTAAACTAGAGAAGGGCCCAGGAGCAGCTGTAATGATGACCTTGCTTGTGTCTTTGAGCACCCCAGTCCTGGGCAGAGGGCAAGCTGCTGGGCACTGCTGTATACCAGCATCTTGAGCTGTGAGCCTGATTCCCATCGGCTGCTATGGGAACTTCACTGCACCCTGAGGCAGGGACACTTCACACTCCCTTGATGAACCTGGATCGGGAAGGGGTCTGTGCCCAGGTCCAAGTAACTTCAGGTATTGGATATGACTCCCAGGCCTCAGTGACTTGCTGCCTTGACGTCCAGCTAGGGGACAGTGTCGTAAAGATTCTTTTGCCCTTCAGGCCATTTCCCCATCTGGTCTGTCCAGTCTAGGAGCTCAGTGTTCTTGTGGCTGGAGGCATTAGGGCAATTGTTAGAGGCCAGGGCAGAATCAGGGAGTCAAATACCCAGGCCCCTCACATCCTGTTGGCTACCAGGCCCTGCTGAGCATGGAGCTGGCTGGGTGGGGGAGCTACAGGCAGATGGACAGGAACATGGCGTGTGAAGGGTCAACATCACATCAGACCCTGCTGCCCATAGCTGGAGACCTCTGATGAGCAGCTCGGCCCAGAGTCTCTCACCTGAGCGAGTTGATGTTGATGAAGCCAGTAGCATCGATGGGCTCGTAATCACCCTGTACGTTCATGCTGCAAGGAAAGACAGAGCTTAGCAGCGCCCGGCCACTCCCCGCCAAGTCCCTTCTCTACTCAGCTAATTCTGGGAGCTCTGTACCGGGTCAGGTGTCATGCTGGCAGCTGATGGCCAGGTAGCACCCAGAAGCCTCTACCCTGAGTGCAAAGAAGCGCCAGGTTGAGCCCCAGCTTGGCTAACTCTGGCCCTGTGAATTCCTCTTGCCATCGGTGAAGTGAGGTCCTCCACAGAGCCAGGGCCTGAAACGGACTATAACATCCAATGTTCACAAACTGGAGCAGATGAGGGGCTTTCTGGAGCTGAGGGAGGCTGGGAGGCATTCACAGCATGGAGTCCCACAGGGTCACCTTCACCCTGGTTTGTCGAACCATGCAGACTTTACAGAACCATCCTGACACCCAGACACCCATGGTCGGACAGCATCTGTCACCTGCTTTGGACTCAGGCACAGCTGCCCACCCTCTACGGTTTCCACCACAGCAGCCATCCTCTCTGGCGGCCATCCAGGTTTGGTGACTGTGCCTGCCAGCCATCTCAGAGGGCGCAGGGAAGCACACAGGTTCCTGGGGCTGAATATGCACCTTGGGAATGTAAACACCAGTGGCTGTCATCATTGTCAAGGGTTCACATGAAGTCATGGAGCTGGAACATGGCAAGCACTTGCTGTGACTGACATCCCACTCATTCATTCATTCATTCATTCATTCATTCATTCATTCATTCATTCATTCAGGCATTTATTAAGCACTCTTGGATCAGTTGGACCAGGACAGAGAAAGCAAGAATAAGACAAGAATATCACATATGCCAGGCAGTGGTGGCGCACGCCTTTAAATCCCAGCACTCAGGAGACAGAGGTAGGCGGATCTCTGTGAGTTCGAGGCCAGCCTACAGAGCGAGTTCCAGGACAACCAGGGCTACATAGGAAAACCCTGTCTTGAAAAACAACAAACAAACAAACCAACATCAACAAAGGAGTGTCACATGCTGCAGGTACAACCATTGCTGTCACCCAGCACCTGGGTAAGTTCGGTTTTGGGGGCCCTGCAGTCCCAGCCACCCTTAATGTCCATGTCACTCTTAATCAGGCCCTTGTCCTTAGTCTGGCACAGTACCAGCCTCACAACAAAGCAATCTCAAGGTTCTTGGGGACAAGGAGGTGGCCTATCCCCTCAGGAGCTCTCTCCAAAGAGCTAAGCCTGGAAAGCAGGTGAGAAGTACTTGCCACCATGGGACTGAGGCCATACCTCTGGTTCTCTGGAACGCTTCCCCCTGCCCCCTGTTTTTAGTGGCCCAGGGAATGAACCCAAGGCTTTGCACATTCAAGGAAAGTTTTATACCACTGAGCCACACCTCCAACTCAACTGTGGACCTTTTCTAAGAACAAATGGGAGCCAGGAATGGTGGCACTCACCTATGACCCTAGCACCAGGGTTGAGAGGTAAAAGCTAGCCTAGGTTAACATACATAGCAAAACCCTGTCTCTCCACCTTCATCTCCCCCTAAAAAACAAACGGAATCTCTGTACATGTCCCACGGGGGCCTTGAGTTTTGACCTTGCTGTTTTTCTGGTCCTGAAGTCACTCTAGGCTCTGCCCTCCATGACCTCTCTCTTGTTTTCCCCCCTTCTTCTCCAGAGTTCCCTTTGGGGTTTGGGTCCAGATGACACCAGGAGCAGCTACCTGTGACCAGTGCCGGGGGAGAGGATGCCAGGCTTGCACTGGGCTTCCTTCATTATGCCTATATAGTCAGCAACAGCTAGTCCAGAGCAGGGCACCAACCTGTGCACTTATATCAACAAACCTTGCTTACCTGGGTGCATTTGAGGGTGCTGGGAACACACAGGCTGAACATCACTTGCTCTCTACCTGCCGTCAAGCAGGCTCTGGAAACCCTCACCTCTGAGCAAAGCCCTCCCTTTAGAAGCACTCCTGTACTCAGATGTGGGAGCAGCCTGGTCGCTGAGCCCTTTCCTCACCTGGGCCATAGGGTCTCCCTTTCCTTCACCTCCATGTCTCCCAAGCCAAAACAAACCCTTTACATCACAATCCAGCACTTTGGAGGTAGGGGCTGAAGGACAGGAGTTCAAGGTCATCCTCTTACACCGAATCTGCGGAGAGTCCGGGCTACATGAGACCTCATCTCAAAAACAAACAAAAACAACAAAACCCTCCCCCATGCCTGTTTCCAAGACAAGCTGGACAAACAGCCCCAGGAGTCCTGCAGAGAGGGCCCCATCAAGGACAGACCTGCCCCATGAGGCTGTCTGCTGCCCAGAGTCCCGAGCAGTGCTTATTTGGGAATGGAAAACCTCTTTTTCAAATAGTGCTTTGGTGTGGGGGGGTGGGGTGTGGAAACAGAGTTTACAATGATTTTTTTACCGCCTCTGACGGTCTGCAGAAAAACCTCTGTGCTTTTATTTTTGCTCACTCGAGTGGCTCTGACCTGCTCTATAATTACATTACTTTCTACCTACTGCGCCCGGCATTTCCAGCTCGGCTGCCTCTCACAGCTTTCCTCGCTGGTCCCTGTGACGCTGTCACTCAAGGGCTTTCAAGTCAGCGATGTAGAAATCAAAAAGAAAAGGGAAATGGTCGGAGACACAGTGAGAATAACTGCTTCTGCTTTTCTCTTTTCCCCCCTTTCTCTTTTCACTTTATTCATTTAGTCTCCCTGAGTGAGACCGTAAGGTTTAATGAAGGGTTGGGCAGATTATTAGAGGCTGTTCATTTGGAGGGGGAGGGGAGAGAGAGCCAGAGAGAGAAAGAGAGAAGATAATTTGACATTTACCCCGACTGATCTAAACTGATTCGGTTATATTTATGGCTTATAAAGTGTTTGGAAAGACTGAAGTGGGAGAAGAAACTCAGCCTGGCCGAGGGGGGGAGGAGGGAAATAATATTGACCGTCAAACAAAACTCGTCCTTTAATTCCAAGTGGTCCCCGGGAGGGCGGGCGGGCAGGCCTTGGCTGAGCAGCTGGGGCTCTGGTCCCCCTCAGGTCGCTCTGCCTTTTCCTGTGGGTTTGTCCCCATCCATAGCCTGGCCAAGGGATGCCTGGGGGGGTGGGGGGTGGCTGGGCTTCCCAGAGCACACTACCCTCAGTCACAAGGAAACCTGTGTCTCCCTTGTCTCCCAAGTCAAAACAAATTCTAGGCATGGATATGGAGGATGATTAGAAGGCGTCAGCTCAGCTAGCTCCCTGTCTGTCACAGTCACCCTGTGCTTGGTCCTCCCAGAAGGAAGCTCCTCGAGGCTCCATCTCAGTTCCCTGCTCATCTCCTTCTGCCCTAGGTGGCCTCTTCTGTCCACAACCTCAGAGAAGAACAGGTTTGAGACCCTCCATTCTGCCCTCACTGTCCAAAAGCAGACAAGATGGTTCTCCTGGGCTATCTTGAGAAGACTCACACTCAAGGTACATCTGAGCCTCCTCAGCACTTACTCCCTTACAGCTGGGGTGTGGATTAGTGGCAGAGCACTTGTCTAGTGAGTGTGAAGCCTTGGGTTCTATTGGCACCACTGAGGGAAAATGCAGCCTCCTCCCCACTCACGCCCCCTCATCCCCAGGGTATTTCTGCACCCTGACATCCCCCTCCTCATCCAGCGCAACTCCTCAAGAGGGGTTGACTCAATCTGCTTTTTTGAGATCAACCCAGTCCAGCCTGCCAGCATTTCTCATGGGCACCCTTGTGACCACCCCTCACAGTGTCCACCCTCAGTGTGCAGGCCACGAAAACCCATTCTTCAGAGCAGACCCAAGGACCTAGAGATCTGCCCTTCTCCTTATTGTCTGGCTCAGTCTCACAGCCTGGCTTCTTAGTTTCCTCTCTCCCAGGTGTCCTTGTGAGTCTGAATTCTTCAAAGCCCTTCCTGGGCCTGGGCTCAGAACCAGAGGTGCTGCCCCTGGAATCCACCAAACCCTCCAGGCAAACTCCTGTCAAGGAAGCTGCTCTACAGCCTAACTTTTATACCCAGTCAGACTATCTTCTTCTTTTCCAATTCTGAAATTTTTCCTAATTCCACATTTTAGCCTGCCTGGCTTCCTTTTTCTTTCTTTCTTTCTTTCTTTCTTTCTTTCTTTCTTTCTTTCTTTCTTTCTTTCTTTCTTTTCTTTTCTTTTCTTTTCTTTTTTTTTTGAGACAGTCTCATGTGTCCCAGGATGATTTTATTATGCATTAGAAAATGACATTGAACTTCTGATCCTCCTGCCTCTACCTCCTGAGTGCTAGGATGATGTGCACCACCACACCTAGTTTGTGCAGTGCTGGGGCTGAAATCCAGGACTTCACGTATGCAGGCAGGCACTCTACCAATTGAGCCACAACCCTAGCTCACAGCTACCATTTGATTGACACCTCTCTCCCCAAATGGCCTGCTGTAGGGTCCCTGGTGTTACAGATATGTGTCCATTGTAACCATCTCCCTGGTCCCCCACATAGAGCTTGACATGAAATCAACCAAAATGTGCTGGGAAAGCTGCCCAGACAAGACCAGACGGGCTGAGGCACCAGGAACCTACCTCACCAGCTCTTCATTGTACAGTGAGAGGGGAGACTCCCGGCCCAGGATGTACACCTGGCCCTTGAAGACAGACACCTGCACCTTCCCTTCCACCCGCTCCTGGGACTTGGCGATGCAGTGGCGGACAAATTCACACTCAGGGCTGTGCCAGAAACCTGTGGGGGGAAACAACGGTGTTGTGGAGGGCTCCTGCTGGGCCTCAGGCCAGGGCAGGGAGGATGGGGGTACAGGAGGAGAACCCTAGGCCTTACCCTGTGGTGGCTTGGGGCTTGGGTCTGCCTTACTCACCTGTGAGCACTGGCATGTGTCATTGCTAATTAATTGAGGAACCCACTCTTGTGTCCCCATCCCATAATCTTGCAAGGGATATGTAGGTCAAGAGGTGACGTCCTTGTCCCCCAAAGGCAATCACTGCATAAGGGTCAGGAGGAGGAGGAATACCCCTAATTCATGCACAGACATGCACAGGAGTCACAGAAAGACCCTGGTCCTGACCCATGAGGGCTCCATTTTGCTGAGGAAGATAGGGGTCCTCAGACAGGGCTCAGAGGCACATGCCATGGGGCTAAGCAAAGAGGGTATCCAGGACTGTCACCCTGGTTTGTGGGCAGACAGGCCATGGGGCTCTGTGGTCTTCAGCTCTTTCCCTTCTGCAAAGGGGGACTAACACAGCTGTACTGAAGGTGCAGCCCTGCACCCAACAAGCATGGTTCTGTGACACTGCTTTGGTGGTGTCCTGGCCAGGCCCCTGGACTGTTCTCTCTGTTCTGTGAATACCATCAAACGTACATCAAGTAGGTCCACAGACAACCTTGCAGTCCAGGGACAACAACTCAGAGACCCTGTATTCCCACAGAAGAGGAGGAGGCTCAAGAGAGCAACCAGTTTGCCCAAGCTGACAGGGTGAGTGGGACCTGGATTTGGCTAGGGGGTGCTGCCTGTTTCCTGGATGATCTGCTGCAAGCTGCAGGAAAATGTAATGGAATCCAGCTACTATCACAAAAGCTACTACTTGGAAAGGTCAAGGACTGTTCTGAAGGTCAAGTCATGGCTTAAGAAGTCTTGGTGATATTTTAGCTTTATGTATATTAGCCGATTCCTGCAACGATTTCCTTGTATGCTGTGTTTGCTTCCAAGAACTCTTAACAGTGTATTTTACCTGAAATACCTATCAAGCATCCAAGGCCAAACAATCTCCCGAATTAAGACAAATTAAGCTCAGACCCTCCTTTCTTACTCAGCCTTAGTGGTATTTATACTAATATTATAGATATTAACCGATTTCAGCTCTCAGTTGACCTCCTCCTTTACCACTCCCCTTTTGGGTTGTAAAAGAAAGCCTGGTGGTCACTGCCTGAGGAAAACTCTTGTCTGCCTTTATGACCCTGTAAGAATTCAAGCCTGGTGAACTTGCTTTAGCTAGAGCACTGCTGTTGCATGGGTATATAACTGTAAACCTCGGACTTAGGGAGGATTTTGACTGGAGAACTAGAAGAATGAGATGGAAGATGAGGAAGAGCCAGATGGGGAAGAACGAGATGAGAAAGACCAAGATGGGACAGAGCTAAGATGAGAGAATTAAGACAGAACTTAGAGGGGACAGCAGATAAATGTAGAGAGAAATCAGGCAAGAAAGGAGCTAGGCATGAGAACAGAACTGAGGCTGTGTAGATAGGATTTTATCCCCAGGAATAAAGTAGATGGACCAAGAGCTTGGTGTACTTAGATTCTTTTCCCACAGATTATTATTAGTAGTAGCGTCTCTTCTGGGCCCCTGGGAAGGAAACTCAAGAGGCAGGACCTCAAAAGTTTCCAAAAATGATCAGCGCTTTCCTCTCCGACTAGACCGTCTGCTATCTGCACAAGGTGTTGAGGGGACCTAAGAAGTACACTGCCTCCCTGCAGAGCCCACTGTCCCTGGATAGCCTTCCCTTTAGGAGAGAGCAGGGGCCCAGGACCAAGGGACAGCAGGTGGCCGGCCCTAGTCAGGGTTGGGGGAGGGGCAGGCTAAGCACAAGGTTTTTGAAAGAGCCAGGAAGGTGAGCCCACCTGGGCAGCTGTGGGGCCAGATGGCCTGCGATCTCCTACCCTGATAAGACGGTAGGTCAGCAGGGCCCAGATACTGTTAGAGGCCTAGATGGGGCACCACAGGGAAGAAGTAGGCTCAGAGTGTGTGTGTGTGTGTGTGTGTGTGTGTGTGTGTGTGTGTGTGTGCAACGTTCTGGCTTGCAGAGGTTGGGGAGAGCCAGGCAGGGAGATAAGGGTTTAGATCTTTAGCCTCCACCATCTGGCTGTGTTAGTTCACAATCCACTTCTACCCTGACACAGGGCACACCTCCTCAGGACTGCTCTTCAGGGATATGTGGATTCAGTGAGAAATTAACTCTGCTGTTTTGACACTATGACCTCTGACGCCCCTCCCTATATACAGGGAGACAGGTCCAGAGAAGAAAAGGACCTGTCCAAAGTCACATAGCAGGATCCTGGAGATTCCAGCTCTGATGGAGTACTTCTAAACCAGGGGCTTTAAAGACACATTGGCTTCTTTGGGAGAGGACATCCCCCCCCCCCCCCCCATCTCTGCATCCTGCCTGCTGTCTGCTTTTCTCAATTGGGATAATTAGCCTATTATGCTTCAAGACTGGAGGCAGGTGGAGATGGAGCTGTAGATAGGAGGGGGCAGAGAGCAGTGTAGGAGCCACTGGCCCTGGCTTTATCTTGTGATCTGTGTCTATAGCCCACAGGGGTCTTTGGCTCAAGTTTCTTGTCCCAGTGGACCCAGCCTGAAATGGGCCAGTGGGCCTGGTCCCATGGTGCAAGGGAGATCCTGCATGTCCAGGCCTGTGATGGACAGTGGGAGGGGCTTGGGGCTGAGCTGCAGAGGGCTCCCCTCTCCTAGGCCCAGGATACAGGGTCTTTTCTGATGGGGACAAGTATCTGTTAAAGTTGTACACTATACCCATTTTCATGTTGAGGACAGGCGAGGGGGTCCCACTTCTGCTAGGTGAGCTATGGCTACCAAATAAGATGCTCCACCAGAACCCCTCGGGGTCCTGAAGACGGATCTGGAAGAAGAACGTATGCCGAAGCCCATGTAGCCAGTAAGGAAATCTGCAAATGGAGAGGATAGAAGGAGACAGCCAGGCAGACCCAGGCACACAGAGACAGGGGGACAGTGGTCCTGGAACCCTGTGAATCCAGGAGCAGGCCTTCCTGTCTGCCCCAGCCCTCCCCGTTTGTGCCCTAAGGCCACAGAAAGCAAAGTGTCAGACCATGAACCAGGAGTGACCAGTGTGTGTGTTTGGGGGGCGGGGGGAGCGGAGATTCCAGCATGTCTTAGGCCTGGCACCTTTGAAATTTACAGGAGGGGAAACTGAGGTTCAGAGACTAAGACCATAAGCAAAGCCTCCCAGCTCCCACACTAGAAATCACGCCAGGCCGTAGTTACGTAGCACTTGCTGGCACATAACTTGTTCCAGACGCACAGTGCATCCATGCCCTTGGCCCTTGGACTGGCCATTCCTACTCTTCAGATAAGAGAGCCGAGGAGCACCAAGGGTGAATGACAGCATCCAGCTAAGCTGGATCTACGGCATGTCTCCTTCCAGCAAGGGACCAATCAAGCAGGACT
Source organism: Peromyscus californicus insignis (assembly GCF_007827085.1). Lineage (NCBI taxonomy): Eukaryota > Metazoa > Chordata > Mammalia > Rodentia > Cricetidae > Peromyscus > Peromyscus californicus. The sequence goes on from NW_026294595.1 coordinate 7,832,543, forward strand.
CTGGACTGCCAGAGGGCTGGCTTTGACCTCTGTGGACACCTGGACATCACAGGACTCAGGCAGAGTTAATATTAGCAGTAACGACCTGGTCTAAGCCTTGCTCCCCTCTCCACTCCAAGGTTTTGTTTCCTTTGAAAGCTCCTAATCGCTCAGCCTCATTTTGGGATTTACAGGGCTCATTGCTGGCTGACAGAGCAGGGCCTCAGCCCAGGCACGTTGCCTACAGTAAGGCCTCCTGTGCATGTCACAGCACCCAGCACTGAATCATTTCTTGCTAGCAGTTTCCCAGGTCCTATGGGCGTGACCCTGAACCTGGCTTTTGAAAGCCTGCCTGTCTGAGGTTCAACCACTGTAAATTATCAGCCATAAAACCTTTGATTAAGTATCTTTGTCTGCCTGGGCCTCAGTTTCCCCACCTCTGTGCAGCCAAGGTTAGGGAATACTCATCAGGTGCCTAGCCCAGTGCCAGCAGAACGGCGACAGATGCTGACTCTGGGGGACCCCAGAAGCCCCCCCCCTCCCCGTCCTCTGCCTGGCCCAGCCCTCAGGGATACCTCCTGGGCACTCAGGCCAGGTGCTCTCAGTTCTCCCCCACACCCTGCCATGTCTTAATGTCAATCCCACTTTGTAACCAAAATCCACCTCTCAGCACTGAGATCCCGCCGAGCCAGTAGGGAACAATGATATTTAAACACCTGTCTGTACCTGGAGAGGGGGAGATTGGGCTTCAAAGCTGCTGAGAACAATGGTAGCAGAAGGAATGCCAGCCAATCGAGCTAGCTCACTCGCTCTCCTGAGACCCTGGGATGAATTCCAGCAGGCCTGGGAGAATGGGATGGGGACAGGCGTGGCCAGAGGGCTCAGCCAGGTGGCTGTGATGACTGACATACTCTATCCAGACATCCAGACCCTGGTCCTCGGAGCTGCCAAGGTTGGTTGTAGGCAGCAGCCTGTCTTCCAAGAGGCTGCCTGATAGGATCCCCCAAACTAGAGGGGTGCCAATGGTATAGACAAGATCAGAAAAGGTCTCCTAAATGTGAGTGTGTGTGTGCGTGTGTGCGTGTGTGTGTGTGTGTGTGTGTGTGTGTGTGTGTGCATTCGGGCTTGGGTTGTAAGTGTACAACGGCACACTCAGCCTGGTTTTGGTCTCACTGTGTGGCCCAGGCTTGCCTCAGACTTGCAGATCAGAGTGCTGGGATGGCAGGATTGAGTCACCATGCCCAGAACCACTGTCACTGTTAGAGCTGTGTGCACCTTCAGGTCTCAGCCCTGCCACCGCAGCTCAAATAGCTGTCACAGACCACAGGGACGTGAAGGCTCTGTTCCTTGGAACTATTTATGGATTTGAATTTCATATAATTTCTTTATGTTATGAAAGTTTTCCCCCCTTTCCAACCATTTAAAAGTTAAAAAAAAAAAAAAACTTAAAATGGTCCTTAGCTCACAAGTTGCAGAAAAATGGCAGCGGGCTAAGGCAGACAGGGACTGCAGCTCAGGACCCTCGGTTCCCACGATGAAGATTGTCTGGAAGACGTGACCACCCATGCTGGGCACTCATGTCACCCACTGCTTATCCCACATTGGAGGTTAGTAAGGAGCATCTCCTATGGACAGACTAACAGGGCGCCCCGACCCTCTTGCTTCCTTATCTGTAAAATGAGCTGCAGACTACCTGGGAGACTTGTGGGAACATTGCGAGTTGTCCATGCATCCAGCCAATACCTGGTACCTGTTGGATTCAGGCTGGCTGGCTAACATTGGGAATGATGCCTAGTCTTTCTCTGACACTGTAACGGATACAGCGGAACACCTCTGGAGGCTGGCACGTCTCTCTTGGCACCCACGAAAAGGCCAGTCCCACTGTCCCTTCCTCTCCCTCACCATGGGTCCAACCTTGACCCCCTTCCACTTATACTTCTGAGTTCTGAAGGAGATGGTGGTGGGTGGGGCTAGAGGGAGGAAGGTGCGGTTGGTGGGAGAAAAGGCCTGAGTCCTCAGGGGAGGTGTGGGTGGGGCTCCGGGGATAGCTGTGACTCGTACGTACCCGTGTATACAAGCTCTGCGAATTTGAGGCCCAGGCCCTGCTTGATTTTGCGCACTTCCCGATCCATGGTGAAGGCCTCTATGTCTAAATGAGCGTGGTAAAGGATGGTCCCTGCTGGGGTCTCGTAGATACCTAGCCATTTTTCCAGGCAGGGGGAGAAAGAGAAAAAAAGAAAGAAACACATGAAACCCAAACTGTCAGCGAATGACAAAAAAAAAAAAAAATAATAATGACTCGTCTGACAGGAGACAAGCCGGTCGGACCCATTCACTCCCAGCTTGCTGCAAAATGTGTCTGTCATTATGTTCATGCTGGGGCCACGACAGTCCACTCTGCGGCTTGTGGAGAAAATGTCTAGATGCCCCCCTTTGAAGAGGCCCTCAGACGCAGGAAAATGACAGGGTTTCCGAGCAGCGCACCCCCTCCCCAATGCATGCCCACCGGCCTGCAGTTGAAAACCTGTAATTAAACCAACTACGGTGGAGCCCAGGGCCCCAAATATCCCTTCCTCCCTTCCACCGGGGAGTCAGGGGAGGGGGGGACTGCTGCGCGCACGCACACATGTGAACACGGAAGTACACACATGTCCTGGGCAGCTCTGTCTCTCCAGAGATTGTTGGGGTTGCTTAGGACTTGAGCGGTGGTTCCACTGTACAGATGGGGAAGCTGAGCCCCTGAAAATGGACTTGACGGAGAGGGAATGGAATCCAGGCCCCTGGATCCCTGACCCACTGGTGTGGCCTGCTGTCTTGTGGGTCAGCTGGCCACAGAGAACAACGCCCAGGCCAGGGGAAAGGAGGTTGCTCAAGTCCCCTCCTGTCATCTCACCCAGCTGGCCTGTTGGCAAAACACCTGATGGTCTCCACAGTGACAGGGTGGCCCCAGCTGAGCGGTGAACCAGAAGTTCCCCTCAGCAGCACCATGCTCTCTACCTGAGGCACGGAGTCCCCAGGAGGCACGGCTGTACCTGTTCGGGTGCCTGGCCCTATCCTGGTGTGGCCTTGGACAAAACCTGTGTGCACTGTCCCGACGGAGGAGGGCAGCAGCAGTGCCATCCCCGTGAACTGGGTCCAAAAGCTCCCTTTCTCTTCGCCACGTGATGCTGAAGAGGCAGCTTTCTAGCTGTCCTGGCACCTCGCCACGCCACCATCTTTCCACACTGAGACTTTGTGCACACCTGTGCACCAGCACCGTTCACCACTGTTCACAAAAGCCCAAAGTTGAAGTGACTCAGGCTGTCTCCTGCGTGGCCTGTGTGACCCAGCCACAGTGCCAGGCTAGCCAGTCTCCATGCTCTACCAAGCACTGAGGAGGCTGAGGAAGGGGGAACACGAATTCAAGTCTAGCCTGGGCTCGGTTATGAGACGTACTTCACAGACAACCACCAGAGCTGGCCCGAGGTACAATGTTTGCCTAACATGCCTGAGGCCCTGATCCTGGCTCCACCCCAGCCCCGCAGAAACTGGTGTAATAGAACAAGACTGTAA